>NC_044306.2:55656640-56991889 GCF_007474595.2 Lynx canadensis
TATAAGACAGAAAAAAAATTACATCATCTTATTAAGGTAATGGTTATACAAACAGCACAAAAACCCTAAAAATTGGTGTAGTCAGTATTATATTTGGGATTGGATTTATCAGAAATATTAAGATTCAAAATTCTCTTTTCATCAATTTTTAAATTCTCACAGTGTGCATGGCACTATTATAGGCAAACACATTATGTGATATTGATCTGTAAATTAGCAATGATAATAGTAATACTTTTAACTCCTTTATAAATGAAAGGTTTACTGCAGAAGCCCACTTGTGTTACTAGACTAATTTGACATGTAATTTGACACGATAATTGTTACTAAAACAACAAACTGAAATCCACTATATAGGATAGCCTTACTTTTCCACATGACAGAAAAATCCATTCCTGTTATTGTTAAATAATACTATTTTAGTATTAACCATTTTGGGCTTAAATTAACAGTTGTCCTAATTATTTTACGGGTTTCAGAATTTCAGCACTTATCTGGGAGATTATTCTAAAAAAGCCTATGACTATGTTAGGTGTATATATGTAGAGAACTGATAATAAATTTAAGATTATATTCCTAAGATCTGTTTGTAAATTGGGTTGCTTAGAACCCATGATGTATTTTTCCATAGAATAATTATATTATCAGATTTGATGTTGTTGAAATAACATTATTATATTTTCTAAGGTTCATGTTCCTTTAAAGTTTTGAAGGTTTAAGGTTTGTATTAAATAGGCTTCCAGTTGTTGGCCTGGGAGCACATTGATTATTTATAATAACTTCTTCTCTAGGAAAATGCATTCCAAACTCCAATGGAAGATACCAGAAACATGTGCTCCCCTCCCTGGGTAGCAGCTCCTCCAGCATTGGCACTAGGGGCCAGGGTTCAGTTGAAAGATGAGTTTGAGCATTTATAACTGATAACCCTTTAGATGCGCAATAGATATCCACGGGGGAAGCCACTGTCCAGGTGTTCTGTTTGGTAGAGGACAGAACCTTTCCCCCCATTACCAATGGGGACTTTATTATTATACTTCTGAGGCCAAGAGCCTCTAAGAAGGCTCCCATTGGTCACTATGTCCTGGCCTTCATGCTATTGTATGACCCCCTCCCCCTGAGTGACAGCTAGATTTAGCCACTGAGTTAATGAATAGAATGTGGTAATTGTAATGAATCTCCCTTCTGGGATTTGCTAACACAAAGCCTGTGGCTTCTTTCTTGCATCTTCTCTCTCTCTGGCTCCTTCTAAGGGAAACCACCTGCCATTTTGTGAGAGTAAAGGAACAACATTTTCTCTTCATTTTTTAGTGTACTTAGGAGTAAATATGTAACTGTGGCCTATATTACATTAGAAAGAAAGCAAAAAGGATGTTAACTACACTTATTGTGGTGATCATTTTGCAATATTTATAAACATCAAATTATTATATTGGACACCTGAAACTAGAATGTTATATATCAATTATACCTCAATTTAAAAAAAGAAAGCAAAATGCTCTTTTTAAGAAAATTACTTACAAAATTGTAAAAGACATATTTTCCACTATGGAAAACCTGAAAAGTATAAAAGCAAAATACCAGTTATTCACCATGTCACCTTTTAAAGAGAATTTTTTTTTTTTAACGTTTATTTATTTTTGAGACAGGGAGAGACAGCATGAACAGGGGAGGGTCAGAGAGAGGGAGACACAGAATCTGAAACAGGCTCCAGGCTCTGAGCTGTCAGCACAGAGCCTGATGCGGGGCTCGAACTCACGGACCGCGAGATCATGACCTGAGCCAGAGTCGGCCGCTTAACCGACTGAGCCACCCAGGCGCCCCTAAAGAGAATTGTTTTTAACACTTCAGTGTATTTCCTTCTGATCACTTTTCCAGGTGCTTTTTTGTTTGTTTGTTAAACTAGTTAAGAAGTTATATCATAGATAATTTAAGATGATTTTAAGAATTAACTTTTCATGAAAAGCATTTTTTCCATCTTCAAACTCTTATAAGATGTTTTAAGGGAGATTTAACCTATTTCATCATTTGAATATATCATAATTTACTCACTTATTTCCCTATTTGTGGACATTAAGATTGTTCCAAAATTTGCACTTTTAAAAGCGTATTTGCTTATGTGTACATTTTCCTTAGGATGGCACTTGTATTGCTGAGTGAAAGAATATGACCATTTTGAAAACTTGTAGTTATTATTTCCAAATTACTTCCAAAAATGATTGAAACATTACACAAATTTATATGCTAACAGGTAATATATGAATTTGCCTGCCTCCATTGTACTGAAAATTAACATAAAAACAAACGCTTTGCTAATTTGATGGTCAAAAAAACCACTCCGTTTTCACAAATCATTTTTTAATAGTTCAGAGGTTTACTTTAGTCCACAGATGGTTTTTATGAACGAGGTTTTATAACTACAAATAGTAGCAGGCAGTGAAGAGACATCAAACCAGAAGCTAGTGAAATTATTATTCACTAAATTATTACCACTCAACAATTTTTGAAGGCAGAATTTAATTATATATTACTGCTAACAATGCTCCTATTCAAAGGTACTCATGGCAGGTTACTTTGTCTCATCTTGCAAATTCCAAATTGCTACTCTTATCTGGAAACTCACCTCCTCCTCAGCCCTCCCGCCCACAGTCCAATGTATTTCCAAGGGTGGTTGGGGACCTCTGTGCGCCAGAATAGCACACAATGTTCCCTGAATGTAATTGAGATCTATTAGATTAATATCTCTAGGTCCTGGAAATCTGATTTAAAAAAACAAAACAAAACAATAGACTCTTATGTGCCTGTGAATAAGGTGAATTTTATTTTTACTGTATCTTTGCTTTAAATTTTACTTCTATGAGTTGCGGACATTTTTTTTCTTTGTTTTGCTTTTATGCAAAACTTGTAACTCTTCCCAGAGGTTAATAAGTCTCTGGTGAATCTAATTATAAACTGGCAATAAAGAGCTGTCTCTGAAATGCTTGCATAAATGACCTGTGGTAACTGCGGAGGGAACACTGCCACATTTGGGATCTTTTTAATTTAAATAGTGTTTGGTAAATCAACTCCTCATTGAAAAGAATGTTAATTCTGATACCCAGACACCCACACAGTCACCATTTTGCCTGACAAAGAGAAGAGACCTTCTCATTTTAGACATTTTAAGGAAGCACATTTAGCATAACCTAGAAAAAATTAATTTTAACTCAAAAAACCCTCCGAGCACTTGATATTTCATTAAAATGCAACGCAGAGGCTGAAAAATACATTAGCTTTCAAAGAAGATTTGAGCTGGAGTTCTAGCTGAGCCACTGGCGAGGAATGACTATCTCTGTGCCTCAGTGTTTCCTCTGTGAAACGGGGATATTGACAATTGTCATAGAGCTTCACAAGGTTGTCGTAAAGATCAAATACAATAACGTGGGTGAATACGATTTGAGCCTCAGCTTTTGCAATGCTTGGTGGACCTGCTGCCTTTCTTTGTCTTCCCACCATGGACATTGTTCCTCTGCCTGGCTTAGTGTGCCTGGTATGAATGAACCAAGAGCTTATTTCGTAGAGCTTAAACCATCTCTTTTCTTCCCACGTCTCTTACAAATCAGGCCATCAACCATTATTTTTAAATGGCTGTTGAATTGCATCATTAGGAGTTTCTTTAAGGAGATTTGTCATTCCTTTTGTGAGGCATTCCACGATTTTTATTCTTCTGGAGTTTTTGAAAAGCAGGGCTCCTGTCACTGTGGTTTCTTTGTTTTAACTCTCCAGAGAAACGTAAATGACTGCAATTTTCACAACACCAGATCGTGGAAGAGAGCGTTGGATGAGTGAACCTGACTTTCACAGAAAGTAAAGTAAACATTTTATGGCTCTCGGCATTTACAGCTTTTCTTTCCCTCAGCACGGGAGGCTGTCAGCTGTCATGTTGAAAGCAGAGTAAATGGACAATGAAGCAACATTCTGCAAGGTTTGCACATGTTCATTACGGGTTGTTCATGGAAGGTCTTACAGCAGCCATTACCCAAGCCGCTTTCAAGTACGCAGCGGTGGCTGGGATTTCGCACTGCAGAAAAGGGCAGTCTGGCAAGAGGCAGAATGGAAGTAAAGGGAGTGGGAAGTGAGATAGGGCAGAAATGTTGGCCTATAATCAAGAACCTCCATTAAGAATGGCAGTTTTTTTTTTTTTTTTTCCTGGACCTTAACCTGCCCTTGGAGGGGAAAAAAGTAATAAAGCAAAAATGAAGTGCCCTTGAGGGGGATAAGGGGCGGAGGAGGGGGTGTCAGCCACAGTGGACCTTTGACAAGAATCTCAGTCATTTATATTTGAACCCATTCCCAGAGGGTGAGCTCGCCTTTCACTGCTGGGAACAATTGTCAGGCAGCAAATAATAGAGACAAAGAGTGAGTGCATTTCCCGAGTCAAGGAGCCAAGGAGTGAGCCTCGCAGAAGTCCTTATTCTCTGTCCTGTTTGTTCCTGTTGCCAAAAAGCTGGCATTTCCTTACTCTGCATTCACACTCTTCTCCCCTCTCAGCTCTTTGGTTACAGTAAACACGATTCAGAGGGTTTTTGTTTGTTTGTTTGTTTGCTTTTTTGTTTTTTTTTTTTTGTTGTTGTTGTTTTTTTTACCTTTTATGGTCAGGAGTAATGTATAACCCCGTATCTCCGAGGTGACAAATGCATGTATTTCCACCTCCACAAAAAAAGGGACAAAAAGGAAAACTTCTTACTCTCCCTCCCAAAGCTCCCCAGTCTCTTACCTTAGCCACAGGAGAGACTGCTGCTCTCAGAATTGAATTGGTTTTTCATGGGCCAAAGGCCTCAGTGGTCTTTTAGAAATGAAATTTGTGTTCAAAGAGCAGATTACCACATCATATTATTATACGTGTGAACTGGGATTTCCTGGAATTTTCATCAATACACTAAATATAGAGTCAAATATATAATGTGGTTCATTCATAGTTCTTGGACTTGAAAATGAAGACTATGAAGGGCAGAAGCCCTTGCATACCATCGAGGGTGGGTATCTAAAAGAATACCTGGAGAACTGTTTAAGTAACCTAGGTTTATGAAGGAAAGTTCTAGATCACGGCTATGGTGAAAGCTGTGCTAGTGGACAGAGGCATCAGGGGCTCCTCTGCATTTCTGGGATGTCTGGAGACGAAGATGGTGTAATTAAAAATGATGATTACATATAATTCATAGTTCATGGATTAGGTATAATTTAGATAAATCTTAGCATCTAGGTGAACTTTGAGATCATTTCTTTAGGAGAGAGAAATATAGATTTGAGAATATTTCTGCTACCTGTGAGCTCTGACTTTGGGTAAGTCACTTATGGTCACAAATTGCTGCTTACTTTGTGGTAAAAGGAGAATATAACCAAGCCTGGCCTAATTTACCGAAATACTATCACAATAATTTGATTCTATAAAGAGTCTACAGCAGTGCTCCATGTGGTAGGGGTTCACAAACGGTAGGCGGTATTTATTATTAAAAAGTGCTTTCAACATTTAATTCTACTGTACTTACTAACGACGCTATGAAATTATTAAGATGCTGGAGAATTAGAGAAAAAGTTTAAGATACCAGTTAAGAGACTACACTTTGGAGCTGTACTGGTTGGGAGTCATTTAGTAGCTGTGTGACCTTGAGGAAAATATTTGACTGTTGTCATTCCCTTTACTCATCAGCTGAAATGGATTAATAATACGACTCACTTATTGAGTCACTGTGAGGATTAAATGAGCTGATACATATAGAACCTTTGAAACTGTGCCCTGCACAGGGTAAATCTTAGGTCGGTTTTTGCTTTTTTATTATCAATGTTATTATTTCTCTGTTTGAGGCCGTATATTCCTTAAGGTCATGTTCTAATGCAAGAAAGCAAGGGCCATACTTCATTTAAAAAAATGTGTTCAATGAGTGTTGCCACTTGGGTTCTCCCAGAAGCATATTTGGGCAGTGTAAGTTTTTAGCAAGTGTCTTTAGAATAAACCCCATGGAAGGGGCAGGAAGGAAGCAGGATTGAGCAGAGAGAGAACTGGGCTGCAGGCACAGTTGAAGGATAGCTGACTCCACAGAGAGCAGGGTGTTGGGCTGTGATACTGTGATTTATTATAACAAATAAATATAAATATATATTTGGTCTTTAACCTTGTTCCTGGCTCACAGCTCCCCAGACTCTTGGAATTTCCTGAGTAGAGAGTGATAAAAGTATCTCTTGTTACCTCAATGAGGCAACTTTTGGAAAGCACCTAAGAATGGGGGCTGGTTGACAATGGACGCAACTTCCAGGATTGGAACTTTTAGTCTCAATCTCTGACCCCTGGGGAGGGGAGAGAGCATGGGGCTGGAGGTCGAATCAACTGCCAATGGCAATGATTTAATCAGTCATGCCTATGTAATGAAGCCTCCATAAAAATTCAAAAGGACAGGGATGGAAGAACTGCTGAGCGTTGGTGAACTTGTAGAGATCTGGGGATAAGCGGCATTCCTGAAGAGGGCATGGAAGCTCTATGCTCCTTCCCCATACCTTACCATGCTGTTTCCATCTGGCTGTTCCTTAGTTATATCCTTTTATAATAAACCAGTGATCTAGTATGTAACATGTTTCTCTGTTACATACACGTTTCTCTGTGACTCACTCTAGCAAGTTAATCGGACCCAACAAGAATTTACCATGGGAACCCCTGATTTATAGCTAATCTGTTAGAAGTACAGGTAACAGCCTGGACCTCCTAAGGGAGGTCACAGGGAGCTCCAATCTATAGCCAGTTGCTCAGAAGCACTGGGAGCAACCTGGTCTTATGACTGGAGTCTGAAGTGGGGAGGCAGGAGGGCAGTCTTGTAGCAGTGAGGCCTTAGCCTGTGAAATTTGACGCTATCCTTGGGTAGAGAGTGCCAGCTTGAGTTGAATTCTTGGACACCCTGCTGGTGTCTGGGAATTGTTTATTGGAGGTGTGGGGACCCTTCCCAACACACACTGTAAATTGAGTCTCAGAACAACCATTTATGGGAATAAATGGTCTCATCTCAGCCAGTCATTGGATGTGGGCCTCCCTAGAGAGGACCTGATTTGGGCAATCCCTGAAGGGAACCAGAGCTGAGGGGATATCTGCTTACAGACCTCCTGACAGATGGAGCAGCAAGTCCTTTCTTAAAGGGGGAGGTAGGCAGCACATATTTTTGGCTTTCACAGAAATACTGACTTGCCAGGCACTGAGACAATTATATTTCAGTGTTTGAAAACATCTGTATTTCTGTATAGTCTGCAATTCTGTACAAATGGTACTTTTCCATTCACTGATCTATTCAATAGCCTCTAAGCTGCCAGAGGGCAGGTACTGTGTTTTAATTATTCATGTTCCAAGTATACAAAACAGTGTTCTGTGCACAGTAGCTGCTAAATAAATGTTATTACACAAATAAGCAAGTGAGTGGATGAATGGTGAGAGCATAAATCAAGATTCAGAGTGAGGATTGTCAGATCATAGAAAAGAATGATACAGATTAGCTTACCTCACATGAGAACCATTGGATGGTGTGGGACAGTTGGGGCAGGGGAAGATATAAGCTCATAAGCCTTGATGCCTGAAAATAAGGGCTTCAAATGGATTCAATCACTGGATTTAAAGCTAAGCTTGAAGATGAGTATGAACTCCGTGTGTTGAGACTTTCCATATGATGACCATCGGATGAAGGGGACAGTACTTTAAAATAGTCCATAAAAAATTTTGGAATAAAATACATTATTAACCGTACTTTCACCCCTTCAGAAATGGGGGCATTTTAGAAAACAAACAGAAATACTGGCCCTGATGTTTTTTAGATTTATTTCATAGGTTGTTTGTGTAGCTTGCTTACTGAGGATATGTTTATTTTTAGTGCTGAGAATATTAAAAAATCTGAAGGTATGTTGAAGCATTTGCCTCTGATTCTGGCACTTGAATTAGACTAATACCTACGAAGGATAAGACAGCTGGTCTTCAGAAATTTGACTGTAAGTATTGTGTCTTTTTTTTTTAATCCTGAAAATTGCTAATGTTCACATAAAAAGAATATTTATTTTTTAGGTCTCATCCCCAAAGACCTTCTTCTACATGTGAAGAAGTTTTCTTTTCTGTTTCATAATAGAGAATAGTAGCTTTTCTCTGGTTACAAGTTTTAAATTTTCTAATGTTTAGACCATTCTCTGTGCCTCAAAGGTCATTCAACATTTTGAAATAGGTATTGTGTTTTCAGGATTAGCTAAGCATGCTAAAACTTCCATTTGATGCATTGATTGTATCTCCTATAAGGACTGGATGTATATCAATTCTGTGGTCTAGAAATCACTTCAATAATAATGCAAATCCAGGCGACTGGATGGGTCAGTCAGTTAAGCGTCCGACTTTGGCTCAGGTCATAATCTCACGGTTTGCGGGTTTGAGCCCCGCGTGGGGCTCTGTGCTGACAGCTCAGAGCCTGGAGCCTGCTACCAATTCTGTGTCTGCCTTTCTCTCTCTGCCTTTCCCCTGCTTGTGCTCTTTCTCTCTCTCTCTCTCAAAAATAAATAGACACTTTTTTTAAAGTTTAAAAAATAAAAAAAATAATAATGCAAATCTATCAGAACACAGCATCTTAAAAAAATTGGACTGAGACAGTTTTTCAAAATTAAATTTTGAATAATACCTCAGGTATCAAATACACACACACACACACACACACACACACACACAACACTTCGCCGTCTTCCTTCCTGTATGTTCCTATGACTCGACAATGGCTATAGTTTAATCAAAACTCTTAAGAACATAAGAGAATTACTTTTGAAGCTCTTCAGGCTCTTAGCAGAAGGTCACAGTGATTATCAGACACTACAGGCATAGTATCTTAGAATTCTATGCTGTCACTAGCATAACATAAGTTAATATTGTCTGAGAATTAGATTAGCAACTTCAAGTAGTCTCTGATTCTTCAATATTTACATCCTTCATGAAATCTCAGGCATAATCACTCTGGCCATGACTGTGAGACAGCTGCTATGTCTCAGCTCAGCCTGTGACCTTGGATTGCTTCCCATAGGGTGTCTGTTGCAGACTTTCCACCTCAGTGCATTCACACCTTGTTATCAAAGCAAAAATAAACTTTAATTTGTAATATTCTCTCTATTATGAACTATCTGGCCAATCTGCAATAACTACCTCAAAAAGCCAGTTGGTCGTTTTTAGCATGTATAGTGAAACAGGCTCTAAATTAGTTAAGTTTTCCTCCATCAATTGACAGAGTCTCTTGTTGGGTAATCTAATTTCACAGTCTTCCTGTGTCCCGCTCCCCGCCCCCCCCCACCCCCGACTTATTCCTTTTGGTGTTGAATCGACATGATTTTCTATAAATTTCTATAAATCCCAAATTTAATGAGTACTTCTTATTATAATTAGGCTGACAAAGAGTAGTTTTCAAAAGTATAAACAGGCTTTTAATAGAGCCTTTGGTGACTATAGGAGTTATTTATATACATCAGAAGAAAGCATTATGAGTAGGAAGGAATGAGATATGAGAAAAAGCCAGTGATTTCTAAACTGTTGTGTTTGATTTTTGTATTTGAAGCTGCCTCTCTTCTCAGAAAATTAAACTTTTATTTATTTTTTATTTCATTGTTATTATTATTATTATTATTTTGTTAAGTAATCTCTATTCACAGCTTGTGGCTTGAACTCACCATCCTGAGATCAAGAGCCGCATGCTCTACTGACTAAACCAGCCAGGCACCCCAGAAAATTACATTTTTAAAAATTCTATTTTATTCTCCTTACAAACCAAGACTTTGGCTGCAAACAAAAGAAACTTAAATAGACAGCAATTTTGTTAGAAGGATCTCAGGTGGAGGAAACAGGTGAAAAACAAGAGTGCAGTTGTGGCCAACACCCAACTCCCTGACAGGAACAGCCACACAGGACAGTGACCATGAGCACATTCCCATGGTCACAGCACTATGTGCTAGACGCTGCCCACCTGGACACCTGCTGCCATGTTGCTGGGCTCCTGACTTCACTGCTACTGGGAATAATCTTCGTCTCTGAGCCCATCATCCATTCTTTCAAGATGCAAAAAATGTGATTGAGCTCAACTGGATCACCAGTACAGCATGGGAAGTGGGAGGAGAGGAAGCAGAGCCTAGGGCTTGCCTACACTGCCCCCAGTGGCCCCCTGCTCCCCACCTTGAGATTTCCAAACATAGGAGGTGTGTTTCCATGCTGTGCAAATACATCCTGGCAAATGTCTACTAGATCGAGTTCCCGTTTTAGAGGCGTTCCTTTCAGTAGTAGATACAGAATAAGAACAATAAAGTGCAGAGTGCCCTGAGATACATTAGCCTTGCACTCAATTCTGGTGTCAACAATGGCCCTTAGAATCCATTTAAAACTACAGTATCAAGAAGAGTGTTGACAACGGTAATAGCTCTAGAAGGGAATACACTCAGTGGTTCTTATTATCTTGAGTTAAAAAACCCCATGAAAATAGTTTTTCAGTTCTTCAAGTTTGATGATTCAATCAGTGGATTGTCCTTTCCTCATTTCTATTTCTCTAGCTGACTTTAATCCAGCAATTTTCTGCTTAGGATCACCTTTGTCATAGGGAGTTGAATTAGAACAGGAAGAGTTAAGTTTCACATTGAGTGAATGTTTCTCCTTATTGTTGGCAGTGTGGGCAAAAATCTGGGGCCCAAGTTGAAAGTGTGGCTTTATGTTTTTTTTTTCTTATTTTGCTCTAATCTTTAATAGATTTACCACCCAACAAATATTTATGAAATGCCTTCTCTGCGCATGCAGGGAAATATCCTGTGAGGTTTTTCTTTTCCATCTAGTGATCCTTATTGTCATATTTATTCACTTGCTTTTCCTCTCTTTTTCATAATATCTTTTTTACTTTGGTATTTTGGGTAAAACACTATAAATACAAAAATAACTGTCAGTAATCAAAGTCATGAATGACATGGAAAAGACATCAATTTATGATCTGCTATAAATTCAAAGCATTTAGTTTGGCAACATGGGGACATAGAGATGATACAAATGTGATCCTGAAGCAGAAATGTTTTGAGGTTTAAAGGAACTTGAAACAATTCATTAAACTATTGCCAAAAACAAAAATGAGAAAGGTAGGAACCCCAAGCCTACCTACCTCCCAATTGTGCATAAAGTTGGTCAGGCTGCACCCCTTGTAATTATCTTGCAGATTGCTTTTGGCATTTGCACCCTAGATAATAGAGCCATTGTAAGATTTTATATTCTTCCTATGAAAATCAAACGTAGGATAGATTAGAGGGTTTTTTTTTTTTTTCATGTTTTGATGATTGGTAAAAGTCTTTTTCACAAGGGTAACTTTCCCTAAGTAAAGTAATCAAGGCACATGATTTGCTAATTGATGCACAGGGAAGTGCTTTAATGAATTATTGAAGCATTTGGCTCAGGTGTTGTCTCTCAGGGACAGAATACAGAATTACCGCTTAGCAATTAGACCGTCAATGTTCCTTACCCAGTTGACCATAATTAAAATAATTTTATTCTTGGTTTGATACTGGGAATTAAAACTCACACCTCAGTTACCTGGTAAAAGGGTTTCAAGGTTAATGGCATGAGACATGAGGGTTTTAAAAATGCCAACCCATGTTCTTCCTCTGAATATAGAATTCCTCAATCATTCATGTCTGATTAAAATTGTATTTGACTAATTGATAATGACTTTTCAATTAGGTAAAAGCATATTTTATTTAGAAATTACACTTATTTACATTGATTTCTCTCCTCTTCAGGATGTCTGGGCTTCTGTATCCAATTTGATCTAACTGCCACAACTCCTAGGAAGCAAGGGTAACTGACAGTCATTCCCCAAACACAGGCTGATATAATCAGGCTTTGGAGAGGGCACAGCATGAAGTCAGAGTTTTATTTTGGAAGACTACTTAGGAAACTTCCCCAGTCCCCACAAGAATATCCACTGAGGAGTTTCACTGAGTGTGAACAGGGAAATGGAAACTGACAGCTTGTGAGATCATGCTCTTTTCTGGTTGTGGTCATCACAAGAATTTCTCCAGGTGAGGAAAGATTTATCACAAGCAACATTCATTCCAACAATTTCCCTTTTCTGTCCATCATTGGAGAAGTACTGAAGGGCTGTGAAGCACCAAAGTGGGGGCAGCCTCCTACTGTCTACCTGGTAACCAGGAGCTGGAATAGAGATCCTCTCCAGTTCTTCTGGGGGCTGGAGGAGGGAGACAGTTGTTTCTGCCCTTGGTCTTGCCAGGCAGGAGAGGTGACCCTACTACTCCTGAGGGAACAGTGGCCGCAACTGCCAAGGCCTCATTACCAGGTAGAGTTGACTCACCATTAGCCTAGCTGAGCTTTGGGGTGTCAAGAGAGCATAGCTGGTCCCCTGAGGTCCTAAGCTTCCTCAGGGAACGAGGTGATTTCTGTGGATGTCATATATTCATGGAATCATACATTCATGGAGACAAGTCTATGAAGGGAAGTCACGATCAGTTCTGTCTACTTGATCTCTAATTTCTCTCTTACGCTCATTTGTCCATTTCTAGCGCCACAGACATAATTTTGTGTCTCATTACACTCTTGACCAATCTAAGTACCTTCAGTTTGTTTCCACTCCAAATATCCTGGAGTCTCTACCCTGTTGCCAGAGTTATTTTCCTAAAAATACAGATAGGACCATGTAGTCTGCTGCTCAAAAACCTCCTATGTGTTTTATTTAAAGAATAAAATCTAAAGTTTTAAGATTAGATTTATACATACCATAGGTGGACTCTACACTATGATTTTGGTTTTAACACTGACAACAACTCCCCATGGAGATAACACTGGGGTCTAGCTGGGTAATTCATCTTTGCCTGGACCTATCTCCATGGCTCTACTCATGATATTGCCTACAGCTGGACCGGCTTCATCTTTTCCATCCACCTTTTCAAGATCCCTTAGTCCCTCAAGGTCCAAATCAAGCATCAAGATTCCCCAGCTGGAGTTTCTAGCACCAGGTTATGTGAAGTAGCTGTCGTCACATATTATTTTGTGAGTAATCAATCTTTCTCCCACATGCTCAGTCTGCTATAATTCCTTTACCAAGAGAAAACCCTTTCACTACATAATTAAAGATGAAATGCAGCACAGACAGCTTATCGATCAGTGCGAACTTGGTGTGAACAATCAGGAAACTGCTTTATTTACTCTCCCATCACTGCTTTCAAGCACGTTTTGCCAGGTCATCATCCTGTCTGTGACATCTTGAGCAGGTCCCAGATCTTTGGCTCTAGGAGAATTCAAGCAGAAGAGCAGTTTCTTCTTCAGGTACACATACACACACATAAAATCTCATTCAATCAGATGTAAAAGCTTTAATTTTTCACCCAATTCAAAGCTCCTCCTTTCTTCCCCCTCAAAACACATCTCATTGGTGGTTCTGGAACAAGCCATGAAGAAGGTAGAGAGCATTATCTTTTCATTCTCCTTGTTTTACCTTCTCTCTTCACTTTGCTTCTGGCTTTTCCAGGTTGGACAAGGAGCGATCAGAGGAAAAAGGCCAATGGCCCCGGCCGGCTGGTACTTGGTTTGTTGTTGGGTGTCTTCTGTCATGGTAGATGCCCAAACACTGGCCCTCCCTGAGGTGCACATGCATGTTTGTGTGCGTGTGTGTTCATGCGTGTGTGCCTGTAGGGGGGTGTTACCCACTCAGACAAGTGTGCTCTTGTGATACCAGGCTGATCTCTTGGGACCACCTCTCTTAACTCCTGCTTTGGAAGTGCAACCCATCTCTTTCTTTTCTGGGCAGGCAGTTCCCCTGGATAGTGTGGTTCAAAGGAATTTCAAGCCTGGTTCTTTACCTACTTGACCTATGGGAAATCTCCTTATCCTTGTCCTGACAAATGGCAGAAGTAGCCAAAGCACAGGCCTCTCCTTCGCTTGTCCATTCGTATCATGCTGTCATGGGCAGCTCCCTCTGCACTCCAGCCATTACACTGCTCCACACAAGACCAGACACCAGTCTGTCTTTACCTGTGCCTCTGTGCTTCCGGGCTGGCTGACGCTCTCTTGGAAACACTTTTACTCTCCAATCCAGAGGTAACCCAGAATGGACAGATGCTTTTCTATAACCCAGCAGGATCTAAATGGAGGGTAATTCCTCTCCTCAATGTCTTCAAGGGCTTCCCTGGGGTCCTTTTCTTTTAAATTGGGGGCTGGAAGAGCAGACTCCTCCCCTTTCTCATAGATATTTAGCATCTCTCTGTAGCAAGAACAAGTTTTTGTTATCCACTGATAATAAAAAAAAACCTCCAGTTTTGAAGCCTTAACTCTAATTCCAAGATATCGGGAAAAGTTCTTTTTGATATTCTGTTACTACTGAATGGGGATGAGTATTAGAGATTTTCCTCAGGGCAGAGAATGATGACCTACAGTCACACTAGTTGTAAATGATGGTACCTGCTCAACTCAGTCCTTCTTACCAACCTTGATGGGGCTCAAGTGTGAGGGAAAGAGGAGCCAGGGGATGAAAGCCAGGACGAAGGGTGCTGTCTAAAGTGATTCTCAGGTTACGACGGCAGATTTCATCAACTCTGGCATCCTTAGCCTATCCTGTCTGGAACACAAATGGGTGACAAGAAAAGATGCCTTCTTGAGTTTCTCTTCAACTTACTGGTTCTCTGGTATCTACTGACAGCAGTATCTTTGAATGACAAATGGTTATAATTTCTCCCTTACATCACAATTTTCCCACAGACTATGAACCTAAGAAATCCAGATATGAAGAAGAGAAAATATCGGGCATTTTAATAAAAAAAAATGACCTATTGACAAACCTGTACACAATATCCAGCTTAGAGTCTGATTATCCAGGCATAACATATATTTGTCATTGTATCTGCCCACAAGCACATCCCAGGCCTAATGGGTAACACCCCAACACACACACACACACACACACACACACGTGGCTCTATGGGGCTGCCAATCCACCCTGGCGGCAATGATTGGGGCAGAGCAACCATGATTCAGGCTAGGACGAGTCAAGTCTTTTGTAAGGTGGTGAGACAAATACTATCTATGGCCACCTTTCTCTGCTGTCTGGTGGCCTGGGAAAATGGAGCCACACAGATGAGAGAAGCTGAGACCAGAGACAGAAGTGAGTCCAGATGGTGTTTAAGGCCCAGGTCCAGCCATTGTAGAAGTGAGGTCCTTGTCCTTCCTACAACTGGGTTATGTGAGTCCATGGAGTCCCCTTTCTACTGAGGCTGGCCTGAGCTGAGTTTTGCTTACTTGGAATAGAAAGGTCCTGAAGTAAGCACACAGGATGCCAAGATGGTTAGAAGGTGACTTTGGGTGCAGCCCATTTTCCTCTTTTCCTGGTTTTGAGTGACACATTTCACATCAGATTCTCCGGCTTTCCCTTTAGAACATTTGTTAAATAGCATTTCGGATGAATGAAAAAAAGCTTAGAGTTACAAGTTCTTGATTTTGCTTCTGCTTCAATATCTTGTTGACCATGTGACTTCGAGCAGGACATTAGTTACCTGTTTCCTCTTGTGTAAAGTGGATATTATAATACACATGAAATTACTTTGTAACCTGTAAATGCCAGACAAATGTAAGGCACCGTTATTAATAATATCAATTGTATTTTGAATATTATTTGGAATAACGTTATGGCATTTCCTTTGGCAGTATCTGAATAAAAACACATTGGCATCCTTGAGAAAATACCTATGGAAACATGCATATCCTCTCTATGCCTCCAGATGTGCTCAGGAAGATTCGTTTGGATGACCAAGCATCCACGTTCTAGAAAGTAAAAGGTTCCTTTAGAGATGCATATTTTAGTCTGAATTAATTTAAACAACAAAAAAAGTAACATCAAATACCCTGGTTAGTGTTATCTTATTAAAGGAATGGAAATTTTCATGGACGAGGAGAAAGATGACCTCATACTGAAGTAATAGATGAGTGGCACAGGCTGGGTTCTTCACGGAACATTTGGGGTTTCATCAGCCAGAGTTTAGGTGGTTATTTGGTAGGTGTGGGAATGAAGAAGTAGGATGTGGGAGGGGAATAAGGAGGAGGAAGTACTTCCTTAACATCCCAGCTAAGGCTGATCTTATCCTGTCTCCTTGAAGGTATGGTTTCAATTTATTTTATTTTATTTTTTAAGTTTATTTATTTTGAGAGCGAGAGAAAGAGCAGGGGAGGGACAGAGAGAAAGGGAGAGAGAGATTCCCAAGCAGGCTCTGTGCTGTCACCGTAAAGCCTGATGCTGGCTTTGATCCCACGAACCTTGAGATCATGACCCGAGCTGAAATCAAGAGTCAGATGCTTAACTGACTGAGCCACACAGGCACCCCATGTAATAAGGTATTGTTTCCATGGAAACAAGGCCCAAAGTTCCACTCTAACCAACAGAACTGATAGGATGGAAGTATGTCAGGGAGGGGTACTTGTCCAATCCTGGGCCTGAGTTATGCACTGACTGAGGAAGCCAGCTTCCTGTGGACTGGCCCAAGGTTAGTTCTGCTCAGCAAATGTAGACTCTTGGGAGAGGCATTTTTGAACCTGTATAGTTACACTTCTTTGCAGCTTAGAGAATGATGGCAATTTAAGCTTTATCACAGATACAGACCTTTAAATCAGAGTTTGTTACTGGTAGAGATAGTAAAAAACGTCAAACTAGAAAGCCCTTTAGAGTCTCAAAAGCATTAGGATGGTCCAACTTAAAATATTTTAGCCAGCTAGCGATAGAGGAAATGCACATTGGTGGAACTTCACTCTATGTCTGTTGAAAATCCCAGTTTCATCTTGTTGAAGACCTGGAAGTAATTAACTTCCCACAATTCCCACTTTGTTCTTTGAAACATCTGATTTTGTATTACAGGTAAATAGGCATCTGAGAGCTGCACTGCTGTGGTGGAGTGGTGTCAGACAGATCTAGATGCACATCTCACTGCTGCCACTTAAGTAAGTGGTGAACTTGAGCAAGTTACTCAACTTCCATGAGCCGCCATTTTCTCCTCAGTTAAGTGCAGATAAGTTTTAGCGAAAAGATCATTGTGAGGACTAAAGTCAACAAAAGCTAAACATCAGGGCGCCTGGGTGGCTCACTTGGTTAAGCATCGACTGTTGATTTCGGCTCAGGTCGCGATCTCATGGTTTGTGAGATGGAGCCCCATGTTGGGCTCTGCGCTGGCAGCTCAGAGTCAGCTTGGGATTCTCTCTCTCTGCCTCTTCCCCACTTGTATTCTCTTTCCCTCGAAATAAATAAATAAACCTTAAAAAAGCTAAATGTCTAAGGCATTAACTGGCTCAACAAATGACAAAAGGCATTTTTGTAAAGGTGATATGTAATTTTTTAAATCTTTGCTTGGGTTTTTCTCGTGGGTTCTAAGGTTGGGGAGATGGGGTATATTAACATTTCCTCTGATAGGTATATACTCACTCACAGGTGAAAAGTTTTTTGAAAGACAACCTCATCTCACTTTAGACTTTTTTTGTGCTCAGAATTGCACCTCAGTGCAATGGCTATAGGACTGCAGCAACCATCAAGGTCAATACTGTCGTGTTTTATCGAGCAGGTCCAAAGAAGTAATTTTCCAAGAATACAAATTAAGGGAGTGACCAACCTGGGGTCTGGCCATGCTTAAAGCCTGTGATGGCTCCCCTTGGCCCTTCACGACTGACCAGAGCCCTCCCCTCCTGTTTCCCATCCGTTTCTCCCTAGTGCTTTTTGCACAGTGTCATTTCCCAAGAAGTCCTTTGTTCTCCTTGCTTTCCAGAACTCTCTCTCACCACCTTCCTCTCTGGGTGCTGATCTTTCAAGGTGCCTCCCAGAGCTTTACTCACTCAGATTTTCTTGGCCAAGGATTTACTTGGATTTACTTGGATTAACTCCAAGTAGTTTGCACAAGTACCCACTTTAGGATGAATCATCATGTTGGTAGGTGTTTATGTCTCTGTCTTCATCAGCAGTCAGAGAGCAGAGACAAGGCATCTATTTTCTCTTACCATGCTGGAGTTCTAGATCAAAGTGTACTAACTGCACCCCCTGGGGCTTGCATAACCTCTTGTTATTCACAAGACAAATCAATGAACTCAAGCCTTTTGATTCCCAATCCTGTTTTCCACCTTTCCTGCCAGCTATTTATCTCTGGGATCTATCTTTTCTCTGTCCTCCTGTTCTTTCAGGAGAGCTCTGTGAGAGGAGATAATCAGAAAGATTTTGCCACTCTATTAACTCACCTGTAAATAATGCCACAGTGTGGCTATCTGACGATTTTACAATCCAGATTTATTACGTCTTTTTTCAACTTGGGACACTTTGAACATTGGCCTGGAGGTTATTTGTCTTCATTTGCAGGGTGCATTACTTAAGAGTCAAAACCTCCTTCGCAAAGCCCAGGATTTTGACCTTTTCTCAATGCTGTCTCTTAAAACAATTTACCTTTCTTTCCAGGAGGTGGCAGTACAACACAAACAATAACCTGTGCCAACTGCACTTTTGTTTATTTTAGGCTCCTGTTAGCATTACAGCAACAGGAGTCTCATTCTGGGTTAGATTTCTACAATAATTCCAAATTGAAAAGATAGGGTGTTTCTAAAGATTTGATCTATGGGTCGTCTTTTTGCCGTCAATCATTCTGATACATTTTCTCAGGTAGGAAAATTCAGCCATGGTTATATAAGAATCCCATTGTATTTTGCACTTGAAAATATCAACCAAAAGAGGATCTTCAGATAAAATTCTCTTTTCACTATTTTAGTATATGTATTAGCCTTAATGCATTTTTTTGTCGCTATATTTAATTCACTGTATTGTTAGTTAAGGTGAAATTATCTGGGCTCTTGATGCTACCTCAATTGAGAAAATTTATTTGAATGTGTGTAAGAGCTAGACATACATATATTTACTGGAGCAAGTGTCTTTCAAAGAGTTATTTCAGCCCCACAAAGTTAATTTCTTAGACTCAGCACAGTTTACAGAATTGGTTTCTTTAATTTAGTTTCTCAGATTTTGATTAGATATCCATAACTTCTAGGGAATTTCTTAAATAAAACTGGAAGAAAATATTCATCAGACCAAGATGAATTCTATGTCAGAGAAGCCAGGGGATAGTTTTCAGGGTGTGCCTGATTAAAATTTTGGTTCTCAAGAAGCAAAGGCTAAAAGTGTGTAAGCAAGTGAAAGGATGTATCTATTACTATTCTCTGAAAAGACAAGCTAGCAATTACTCAGTTATGTTTACTAGATAGTCACAATTTATTCGTTTGTGTATAAAAATTCACTTAAATGTCATTCTAGAGGCAAGAAAAATCTCCCTAGTGAGGACCCCAGCCCCTGCTTCTCCATTTACTGTCTAATAAATATTTTAACTTCTTTTGCCATTGTGCTGGCTAAAAAGTAGACAGCAGAGCTGTCTTGAGTTGCAGTGAGGTCCCCAGAGATGGGTGGAGGACAGATGTGGCACAGGGTATCCTTGCAACTATGGACTTTCTACTTGTTTCTTTACCCAACAAATACTCATTTAGCACCTACTATCAGCAGGCACTGTGTGAGGTGGTAAGGACACAGCCAGCCAGACAGGTGGACGTGCCCGTTGCTGACCTTCTTGTGGACTGAGCCCTGTTTCTCTCCCTCTCCCCACCAGTTCTCTGCTTCTCCAACGCATTCAGATGGATGGTGAATATCTTGCATTCAGCTCTCTTATTTTGTAACTTTTCTCCCCTAGGCTTCGTCTAATATGTTTGGAGAGGAAAACGTTGTGAGGACACATAGGAGAACACCATGTGAAGATGGAGGGTTGGCCTGATGCATCTGTAAGCCAAGGAATGCAGGAGCCTACCAGAAACTAGAAGAGGGGCCTGGGCCAACGTGAGGCAGCTTATTAGCATGACTGGGTAGTATGATGTGGTTAGTTAGACTGGGGTCATGAGATTGGGACTTTCAGGTCCCCATAACCTGCACATGTGTAGAGGACAGCCAGATGTTCTTGCATGTCTGGGAAATGGGACAAGTGGTACGTAGATGAGAATTGAAATCTAGAGGCCCGGATAGAATATACACAATGTAGGAAAGGGACTCATCTCTGAGGTTTGGGGCCAAACAGACCAAAACTAGGGATTAGTTAGAGCATGCAACTGGGTCTCCAGGACTAGTACTTAGCAAGAACTTGGAACTTAGATAAAGCTGAGTCAAAGGGAGGGTAGCCATTTCATGCCAAAAGACAAGACAGAGACGTGACAGTGATGTGACAGTTGTGGACACCATAGGAAGGTTGCTAGTGAGGACAAAAGCCTCTTTTTAAATTTTTTTTTATGTTTATTTATTTCTGGGACAGAGAGAGACAGAGCATGAACGGGGGAGGGGCAGAGAGAGAGGGAGACACAGAATCGGAAACAGACTCCAGGCTCTGAGCCATCAGCCCAGAGCCTGACGCGGGGCTCGAACTCCCGGACCGCGAGATCGTGACCTGGCTGAAGTCGGACGCTCAACCGACTGCGCCACCCAGGCGCCCCCAAAAGCCTCTTTTTAAAGATCTCCTACATTCAATCTGAATCCGGCAGAAGCTAGCAAAATAGGATAAAACTTTAGATATCCCCTACCATGAATCTCCCTAGTACCAAGATGCAGTCCCAGAGGAGAGGTGAGGAGAAGAAATTTTGAGCTGAGCAATTTGGAAAGGAAAACAGTCCTGATAGGGAATTTGATTTTTGAATGGACTGTGTCTGAATTGAGAACTGACTGGGCACTCACCTGTAATAGACCAAGTTCTGGATCAGAAGGCATCATCTTGGTGAGATCAAGGGCTCACTGCTATCTAGCGACCTCAGACCCAGGAAAGACAGTCGATGCTCTGATCAACTTTGGATGTCCCCCTCCCTCCCCATGGGAAGAGCCACCGTTGGGGCTAAGACATGCACCCCTGCACACCTCTTATAAATCACGTACTGGAGTTTGCATTATTCCCCATGCAAATGGTTCTGAGCCTGCTTCTAAGGCTTGTGACATCCTCTTTTTTGATTCCCTTTTTTGGCCTAGAGTTTATACCTTAAGCTGAGGGGTGCCCAAAGGATGGTTATTTTTGTGGATGGAATAGGACATGTGGGCTTCAACCTGTACGTGCCCACAGGCTGTCAAAGTGCAGGTGGAACAAGAAAAAGAGGTTAGCCACGGGTCGCTGTATTGCTGTACACAGCCACAGCAACCTGTAGAACTTCTGGGAGGAATTCTACATGCACACCTGGCCCTCCAGATTGATTTGTGGGTATGTTTATCAAGGTAGTAGGATAGAACAAAATTCAGTAGTGTGCTAGTTTGATTTATAACTTCTAAATGTTTAGACAGAAGCCAGCTGGGCCTTCATTTGCACTCTTGCCCTGGGCCCTGCATGCATCAGGAGCAAACCTGCTCGCTCTCATGAAAGCAGGGGTCCGCAGCTCCGTTAGGTTCAGTTACAGGGATGAAGGTTACACATTCGTGCATTTGGGTTGTGACTGTGTGTTTGAAATCTGTTCTATATGCCAGAATTATTGTCCATACGGTGATGTCTATTAGTGTAAAACGTTCAAATTTAATTCTTGGAGCAGTGTTAAACATATGAAAAAGAGTTGGCACATCCGTTTTCTTCTCTAGCTTCTAAACTTGTGGAGTTGGAGAGGAACAGGATGTATATTGCCTGCTCCCACATTGGCCTTACCGAAGTGCGGACCCCAGTTCTCTCTTGCTGGTCACACACAGCCTTGCCCCAGTTTGCCTTGGGTTACATGTCATTCAGGCCTGCTTCCTCTTTTCTGGCTAATGATGTAATTCTTTTTTTTTTTTTTTTTTTGTCTCATTTATACTTCTAACTGACCCTTCTTTACTCAATTTCTTCCTTCGTGTACCACTTCTGGAAACTCGGGATAAGTTTTCTTTGCAGTCTAGTGCAGCCTGGAGAGCTCTCTGGCCTTATGAATCTTCTGCTCTCCTGCTCTGGCTCAGCTGATTCCATAAGCAGGATCTAGGCCAAGTTCTCTCTTTCTCTTCCTTTCTAGGTCCTACTGATGGAAGAACAAGCCAAAGTGTGGGAGGAAGAAATTGAAACAACAGACAGCTGGGTGTTGCTATAGAATTTCGTAACTGGAAGGTGTCTCCTGGTCACTTTTGGGTCAGAAACTGTAGCTTGGAGACTCTAGGTCACCGCTGCCCAGCCAGAATGAGGCTTTCCGTCCTGAACAGATGGCCTGGGACTTAGCCTCTCCAGTGAGTTATGCCATATAATCTCCCTTTCTCAAAAGTTCATTTTTTTCCCAATTTCTGCTGGCTATCTGAGAAACAAGAAGGGACATTCTCTTCTCCTTAACATATTTCCAGATGGATCTACCCAAGAACTGTTAGACCAAAAAACCCAACAGGTCTTATCCCTGCCGTTTGGCATTCTGACCATTGCTTGATTATTTCTTTGAAGGGAGGAACGATAGTCTTGACTAAAACCAGTGCCTCTCTGAGTGTGGCCTTGCTGCAGGTGCTGCCCCCGGACAACAAATAGAAAACTGGAACAGCAAACAACAAAGACCAATTACTTCAGTTAGAGGTAAGCTAATGAAAGTATATCACTTTTCTAATATTACTCGTCTCTATACTCACGGGGAATGTATGCATTGCTATTTTTCATTTTCGTTTTATTTCTTTTTATTTTTGCTTTACGTTAGAAGATTGAGATAGGAATTGCCTCGTTTCTGAATCTTTTCCGTTGTATATACGACTCATTCTGAGCACACGCTCACTGCCATGGACTGAATGTTTGCGTCCCCTCCCCCTGAATTCATATGAAACCCATCCCCAATGTGATGCCATTTACAAGTAAGGCCTTTGGGAAGTGATTAGATCATGAGGATGAAGCCCTGAGGAAAGGGATTAGTGCGCTTATGAAACAGGCACCAGAGAGCTCCCTTGCCCCTCCTCTGGGTGGGGACACAGCAAGAAGACAGCTGTCTGTGAACCTGGAAGTGGGGTCTCACCACCACCAAATCTGCTAGTGCCTTGGTCTTGAACTTCCTAGTCTCTAGAACTGTGAGATTGGACTTCCTAGTCTCTAGAGCTGTGAGAATTAAATTTCTCTTGTTTATAAACCACCCAAAGTATGTTATTTTGTTTAAAATTTTTTTTAATGTTTATTTATTTTTGAGACAGAGAGAGACAGAGCATGAACGGGGGAGGGGCAGAGAGAGAGGGAGACACAGAATCGGAAGCAGGCTCCAGGCTCTGAGCCATCAGCCCAGAGCCTGACGCGGGGCTCGAACTCTCGGACCGCGAGATCGTGACCTGAGCTGAAGTCGGACACTTAACCTACTGAGCCACACAGGCGCCCCATGTTATTTTGTTATAGAAACCTGATCAGACTGAGATGTTCACCTCCTGTCCCACGTGATCTGGAACAGAGTACCCACCCAAGAAGACGTCCGCAGAGAGTCAAAGCTAGGCTTTGTCTCTTTTTTGCTACTGTGATCCATAGGTATCCACTTTCTTTGAAAAATAATTTGAAGTGATCTTAACAAACAAAATTTATATATATGTAAACTGGAAAACTGGATATAGCCTCCAGTTTTCATCATTTCTTTTTTCGTTTTTGTTTTTGTTTTGTTTTGTTTTTGAGACAGACTGTGTGTGCACCTCTACGCAAGAGCAGGGGAGGGGTAGAGAGAGAGAGAATCTTAAGCAGGCTCCATGCCCATTGCGGAGCTTGATGCAGGGCTTGATCTCAATGTGAGATCATGGCCTGAGCTGAAATCAAGAGTCCGAGGCTTAAATGACTGAGCCATCCAGGCACCCCTATCATTTCTTTCAATGTAAGCCTTCAGGGCTTCCTCTGAATACCACACGTAAGGGCTCATTTTCTTACCTAGACTTTCAGATCTGTACACGTTGTCCAGGCTTGTTATGCTTATCTACTCTCCAGTTCTAAGACTATAATCTTCACCAAGTCTACTGACTCCTCCAGTCCTGAGCTCCAGCATGGCCTTTTGAGCATCTCCTCACAGGGCACTGCTTCCATCAGGCCCTAGTTATTGCCTAGAATCTAGAGAGCCTGGGGTTTTTATAGCATCTTAGTGTTAGTTAGAAATAGAATTGAAAGATCAATGACATTACTTTAAATTTTTTTTAATGTTTATTTATTTATTTTTTTGAGAGAGAGAGAGACAGAACACGAGTGGGGGAGGGGCAGAGAGAGAGAGAGAGAGAGAGAGAGGGAGACACAGAATCCAGGCTCTGAGCTGTCAGCACAGAGCCCCACGCGGGGCTTGAACCCACAAGCCATGAGATCATGACCTGAGCTCAAGTCGGACACTTAACCGACTGAGCCACCCAGGCGCCCCTATGACATTACTTTATTGAGAGCTTGTCTCTTTGTTAAAGATGTTGCTGTCTTCTGGACTGTGGTTTTAAAAATGACGCTGTCATTTACAGTATAAATTATTCCAGGAAGGCCTTCTGCTACCAGATAGCTTTTCCTAAACATTTCTTTACCAACTCTCTTTTTTTCTACGTGCAGAACAAATGCCTCCTGAAGTTTGGTTTCGACCAGAAATTATTTATTTTTCTTTATTTTCTGCCACTCCCCTATCAGAATTTCTATTGTATTCAGATAAGTCTCTATGGGGAAGCCCTACAAATATTGTGACTTAGCAAGTACTGTGCCATGGGATTTGCTCCGCTGGTATCCTTTTCTGAAAAAGTGTCACTCACCTCTTCTTCAACTACACTCAGCCTTGTCAGACCATTTGTTCTCCTGAACTTAATATTTATTCCATCAATTCAACAAATATTTATTGAGTGCCCACTGTGGACAGGGACTAGGTGATGCAGTGCTGAATAAGTTGAATAAGATAGTCCTCCCTGCCCTCGTGGAGTTTCCATTCTAGTATCAATATTAGCAATAATTAGAGGGGGAAAAGGAGTGGTGGCCTGGATGAGGGAAGCAAAGAAGAAACCAGAGCTAGAGCAGGTATTTTGTTTATTTTTATTTTTAAATAATTTTTTAAAAGTTTATTTATTTATTTGAGAGAGAGAAAGCACAAGTGGGGGAAGGGCAGAGAGAGGGGAGAGAGAGAGAAAGAATTTCAAGCAGGCTTTGCATGGTCAGTGTCAAGCCCAACATGGGGCTCGAGCTCATCAACAGTGAGATCATGACCTGAGCTGAAGTTGGGTGCTCAACTGACTGAGCCACCCAGGTGTCCCT
This sequence comes from Lynx canadensis, assembly GCF_007474595.2. Lineage (NCBI taxonomy): Eukaryota > Metazoa > Chordata > Mammalia > Carnivora > Felidae > Lynx > Lynx canadensis. Next base: position 55,681,883 of record NC_044306.2, read on the forward strand.
GGAATAGGTATTTTAACTGGAAAGCCTCAAGTAAGAAAACAAAGCTGACTGTGTGGGGGCCATGGGTCTGTATTCCTGTCCTCCAGGAGAGAAGGGGAGAGTCAGGTGATGGCAGAGAGTTCTGTTAAGTTCTGCCACATTCTGGTGTGATGTTGTCATGGCTAGAGTAAACATTGCTGAAACTTGGGTACTAGGAAAGGGACTGTGACAATACTTTCACAGATTCCTGGAGGTTTTCTCCTCAGATAAATGCTAGTAGAACTTTGGTAAAAGAAGGCTGAGGGCCCACCAATAGGAGATCTGGACAGAATATGATTATGTCACAGAGCACAGAACCCCTAACATAATCTAGATAAGAAGTAAATGTAGGTGGAATCAACTCACATCTTGGTGGGGATGGGGGGAGAAGGACACTGAAAACAGTCATCACACATGAGACAGAAAAAATGGTCTCAGGACACCTATTTGGAAGCATAGCAAAATAGTTAATGGTTGAAGGCATAGGTAAATAGACAAGAAAAAGTCATCAACCCATTGTGAGTTCCACAATTCTTTGATACATAGGAAGCCATTGCTGTGTCTTAAGTGGTTTGTTTGATAACCAGTAAACCAGGTTTATTGATAACCATTGGATGGCACTGGAGGTTTAGACGTCATTGGCTGATTCTGCCCAGGAGTGCTGGAGATGAAAATTCATTCTCAAGTCTGGCTATGAAGGGGCTGACTAGTCTGACAGTAACGAAGCAAGGCCAGGAATCAGAGTTGGAGGTCCAAGGTTCAAGAGGAGATGTTACCATAGAAAAAGAATGGGAGCTGGTTAGAACAAAAGTCATGGTAAGGTTTGGGTGGAGAAGAGCATGGTGTTCCACAGGGACATGGTCTTGAGGGACTGGTATACAGGGATAAAAATCCATTTCAGAATAGAGGACGAGGTTTCAACTCCTTTCTAAATAGTATAACCCACCAGGTCTCCTGTGATTCAAAGATGTTTCCTGGTAGTGGTGGCAGAAACAAAAGTTTCAAAAGTCCAAACTCATGGTCAGAAACCAGAAAAAGGGCATCTAGAAGCCAGAGCCACCTCAGAAACCCTAAGAGCTGGAGAGCAGGGCAAAGGAAAGAAGAGCAGGGCCGTACCAGTAGAGTAACGGCAGTGACTGTTAATTCAGGAATTAATTTGCTGGATGCTGAAAAAAGAAGCAAATAAGAGCGAACATCTTCCTGAGGTAAAGATCATTCCCACTGGAGAGGGAGGAGAGAAAGTCATTCTCTGGTGAGCAGATCTGACAAGGGAGAGGTATTCTCATGATCCTTTGGTGAGAATGGTTTATCAGATCGTGATTCCCCCAGAGACCCAGGACTATGGTGCCCAAAGAGCCCAGAGAAGCAGCTATGGGGAAGGGTCTTTATTAGAGGGGAGGGATGAGTAATTAACAAGCTTGCTACTGAACATCTCTATTATGTTACAGCATTTTACTTCACTTAAAAAAAAATCTTCAGTGGGGTTTCATTCTGGGCTTTTGAGGAAGATTGATTTTATTCAATGTTTTAATTAGTTTTTAAGACCCTTGAGCTATTTCTGCTCCTTTATTCTCACCCTCTGTTTAAGACACCATTTAGGAATTTGACAGTATTTTTCCCTAAACATTTTGTCCTTTTGCAGTTGTCAAATATTGAATTAGATCTTGTTATAAACAGACCAGAAGCTGGCATTGTTGACATTTCCCTTCATTAGGAAGAAACTGAAAGCTGACATTTTCAACCTATCCGCTCTGGTTTGGTCTGCCGATAAGAACACAGTACAGGGAATGAGGCAATCTGTTTCCTTTTTTGCTCTCATTAAAGGCTCACTATGAGATGTTAATTGATAAAACTATTTTACTTAATGGGTGCCTAAGTTTCTCTTCAAAGGAGAGGAAAAGTATTGATTAACTCTAGGATTTAAAGTCTGAATGAATGAAAGAAAGCATTGCTTTGAATCCCAAGAGACTGATTAAACCTAACATTTGAAATCTGAATGAATGAATGAAGATGCTGATTGAAGTCCTGATGTGACTATTATTAGTTAGTTAATATTTTTTTCATTCTCTCTTTATTTGCAAAATTGGAAAAATAACAATAGCTCTTTTTTCCTGTGCCAAGGATTATTACAAGGGGTCAATCAGGTAATGTAGTGAAGTGTTTTACATAGCGTTGAAATGCTAGATAAATGTTAGGTTTTGTATTACATATTCCATAGACTTAATGAGATAGGTTATTTGGTTAGATTGGTTGGCTTCTGGAATAATGTGAAGTTCAGGCGAGATTTGTGGTTGAGGTTCCAGAAAGCTAAAGTCCTATTTCACTCTCCTGGAACTCATCACTAGACTCAACTGATGAATGTATTTTGCAACCTAATCCCCTCAAAAGTTTGAGGTGACAACTTTAAAACCTCAGTATAGAGAATTCTCTGGTTGCAAGTTGAGGCTTAAGGCAGCTAATACTATGGTAGTGTGTATGCATCAGTTTGATTTTTTGAGGAAAAGAGGAAAAGTTTGGAAGCAATTACTTAGAGATCACAGCAATATTCTTAACTTAGCTTGAGAAGTAGAGTATGAAAAAAAATTCTCCCACCCTGCCAAACCAATGGTCCAGGGTTAAAGGTGGCCCCATCGGGACAGGACAGAAAACAAGGCAAGATGAGCAATACCTGATTCAACTCAAGAGGTGAAAGTGGAGAAGACCTTTACTTTAAAGCAAATTTTCTTTCTTTACATCCTACAGTAAATTCATGGTTTGCCCAGTCTCATTTTCCATGGGGAGTCAGTTTTATTCCTTACTAATTCTGATTAAATTCAGAGTGACCAGTATTTGGTCAAAACCCACGTGGAAAAAGTTTTGAGTAAAAGAGAGTATCTTTACTTTCAAATTCTGAGTAAGCCGAGGTGCAGCTGAATCCCCAGCGGAATTTACCCAAGTGGGATGTTAAAATTTTAAATGTCAATTAATGCAATCAGTAAGATCTGAGAAAAGCTAGTTGCTTATTCCAGGCATCAAGTAACTTTATTCTCAATGTGTTCTCTTTTTCACATTAATAAAGAAAGCTTTTGTGCCCACCAAGGAGAAAGAACCCCCCTTCCTCCTGGCTGGTCAGCCCAAGCCTGGATCCATGGACTTCTGAGGTCCGGCTAGGTATCAGCTGCACTCACACCCCTCAAAGGGCATTGCTGTTCATGCTCTGGCATATTTCTAAGCTAGATAACAGGCCTAGATGAGGAGCCACTGAATTCAAACTGATGTGTCTGTGGACATAGGGGTTTCTGAGAGAATAAATGAGCATCTGTAGCCTGTAAAGTTAGCCACCACCATACCCAGTGCAGATCCTTTTTTTTTTTTTTTTTAATTTTGGAAATTAGTGGCATATATGGGTGGTAAAGGGTGCCTAGGTGGCTCAATTGGTTAAAGCATCTGACTTCAGCTCAGGTCATGATCGCACAGTACATGAGTCATGAGTTCAAGCCCTGAGTCAGGCTCTCTGTGCTCAGGGCAGAGCCTGCTTCTTCAATTCATTAATAATTACTGCTCGTGCCCCACTAATTTCACAGGATTTGCGGATTAATGTTTATTTATTTTGGCGGGGGGGCAAGGGGCAGAGAGAGAGGAGACACAGAATCCAAAGCAGGCTGTCTGCACAAAGCCTGATGCAGGGTTAGAACTCAGTAACTGTGAGATCATGACCAGAGCCAAAGATGGACACTCAACGGACTCAGCCACCCAGGTCCCCCAGGATTTGCAAATTAAAAAAAGAACACTATTGTAGTCAATAGTTAGTTGCTAAAAACTCAAATAATGCAATAAATGTAAGAATGGAGGTCTTGCCACTTAGGACATTTGATAGACTTGTTATGGAAAGATAAAGTTTGCATATATATTGTATGAAGAGTCCTGGGGTGTGCAATGCATTTACATATTCCTCTTCAGTTCCTTTCTTCTTGTTTTGTAGCCTCCTCTCCCCGCCTTCCACAGAAAATCACACAGCCCTTATAGGAGCCACTCGAAATACAAAAGTCCATGAGAGAGATATTTAGATAGATTGCATTCACTCTGTGTATCTTAAAGCTTTACATCTAGAGAAGCAAATTTTAGCCTAAAGCATGTTTTTCTGTTTATGAGCACATTCAGGTGACTGCAGAGATAATGGAATTGCTGATACACTGCTCATAGCTGTTTGGGTAACTGTTCTTTTATTATCAGGAAGGCAAATGCAATTTTTAAGATCAAAGTGGACATCTCTTGGAAGCCACATTTATTACAAAAGGCTAAAGTGTCCACATTCCTAGGAATCAAAGGGACTCAAAAGCCAGAAAAGCAGTAGTATTCAAGAGACAAAAGCAATTTTTGATGGACAGGAACCACCAAAGTAGGTGACAGGAGCAAGAGGTAATTTAATTCTAAAAGTTACCAATTCTGCACGATCTGGGGTTAAGCAAGGTGCCTGATGTGGTGACATCCACAGCCAGGGTCTGCCTGTCGATAATTTTGACTGCCACTGCAGGGACTGAGAAAGTACTTTCATACTTTTCACCATTGGAGATTCCCTTGATAGCATTTTGAACCAATTTCTGCCAAGAACAGGAGCCCCACTCAGCTATTGCAGCGGAAGTAAAGTTGGAAGCTATCATACCGAGTCACAATAGAGTATTTAGAAAACCATCATGGGTGAATTCTAGCCCTGAAAACATGGCAGCCTCAGATGGTAGCAATCAGACTGTGGCTATTCTCCTGTCACCTGACATCTAATGGCAGTTTCACTGTATTTAGGGTCCTTTTGTATCCTCCCCCAACCTCCAACCTGGCTTTGAATCCCCCCATAAGCCCCCTTGCCAAGGCTTTCAGATGGTTAACTTCAGGGATGTCTGACAAACATCTCTCCAGTTGGACCCATTTCTAATGCTTACTGGAAACTCCTTCACTTGTATCACTAAAGACCTCTTCTAATAGTTTTTAATTTTTTTTAATGTTTATTTATTTTTGAGATGGGGGAGACAGAGTGCGAGTGGAGGAGGGGCAGAGAGAGAGGGAGACACAGAATCCGAAACAGGCTCCAGGCTCTGAACTGTCAGCACAAAGCCCGATGCGGGGCTCCAACTCACGGACCGCGAGATCATGACCGGAGCCAAAGTTGGATGCTTAACCAACTGAACCGCCCAGGCGCCCCTAATAGCTTTGAATATCCTTGAAATCTTGGTCAAAGCATTTGGAAGAATAACGACAGGACTTCATTATTTCTTCTCAAAAACTCTCCAGCAATTTCAGAGTAGGAAAAGGCCAACAGAAATTCTGGATACTTGGGGCACCTGGGTGGCTCAGTTGGATAAGCGTCCGACTTCGGCTCAGGTCATGATCTCACGGTTCATGAGTTCAAGCCCCGCATCGGGCTCTGTGCTGACAGCTCAAAGTCTGGAGCCTGCTTCACATTCTGTGTCTTCCTCTCTCTCTGTCCCTCCCCCACTCACACTCTGTCTCTCTCTCTCAATAAATAAACATTAAAAAAATTAAAAGAAAAGAAATTGTGGATACTTAATAAGTGGGCTTCATATTACAAAAGAAATTTATCTCTCCCTTTTTATCAGGTTAACGTCTTCTGAAATCCCCTTAACTTTTCCTGAGAGTTTATCTTTCTAGAGACTAGAATTGGAAGAAGCATTTTCTTGATGTTTATCACATATTTATTGTAGTTGAAAGGGTAAGTGTTACAGAAGTGTTTTTTATATTTGGGAGCTTCTCTACTGCACGCTTTTACTGCTCATATTATTAATGAAAAGACAATATTGATTTTAATGCATCTTTTTTCTATTCTTAAGAGAGAGCCCAGTGGGGTAGGGGCAGAGAGGAGGCAGGGATGGGAGTGGGGGAGAGGATTTGAAGTGGGATCTGCACTTACAGTACCAAACCTCATGAACTCATGGGCTCAAACTCATGAACTGTGAGATCATGACCTGAGCTGAAGTCGGATGCTCGACTGACTGAGCCACCCAGGCGCCCCTGATTTTAACGCATTTTAAACACAATCTTAGAATGTAAGCAAAGCCTCAATCACAGACGTTTTTCTTGTCCTAAGAAAAGTATATAATAGTTTTAAACTTATAAAAATTTGAATGTGATCAAAGGGTACAGTATGAGGAGTAAATAATAAATAATAGTATGCCTTGGGAAATCTCTGGGGTAACTTTTGGAAAAACTTCACCATTTACCATTAATGGTCCTGAGAGTTTGTCAAACTAAGCTATGTATATTTTTTTTCTTTTTCTTGACATGCACAATTTTCATATTCACACTGAGAAAAAGAACGATTTACCTTTGTAGAGACCAATTGGTTATTAGCTATATTGGTTATATAATAATGGTTAAGATAGACAATTCTTACCTCTATAGAACTTAAATTAATAGCAGGGTTATCAAAGATTATTTACTCTGGATGTATCATTTTGATTGAATTCCCCAAGTTTAAGTTATGGGAGCACCTACTCAGAAGCACCACCTTCCCTCATAAGTCCCAACAGGGGTGTAAACAGAGGCTTAAATACTCTTTTGTATTTTATATCATTTTCCAATAAAAGTAAAGTAAAATAGTCAATTTAAATGATTCTTAGGGGACAAAGAATAGAGAGAGCTGAAAATAAGAAGAGAACATCTAGGAGAATATCTACAAGGCAAATATGCGTTGTCAGTGACCTCTGCGTTTTCCTGATTCTCACATCTGCACACTTTCTCTCACGCTTAGCAAAGTTTGACAAGGGGGTGATCCATGTAATCAGTGCAGCTTGTAATTTTCTACAACTTGCAGGTCTGACTTTTCTCCAAGGTAGGGATATTGTTGCCACCTGTTTTCACCCATTTTATTAGAGATAATTGTCCTCATGGGTCCCCAGTTGACACGCCTGAAATGAGTCACCTGCCCTCTCTCCCTTGGCCCCTCCCTCAGCTGCTACTCACTCAAAAGGGTCGCTGGGATCTGCCCTCTGGAGCTCTGGAGGAATGGGGATTCTTTTGTAGTACATTTCCCAGTCGAAGGCGCCTCGCATGGCATCCCCAGCTTGTGCCTCATACCCAAAGTGATTGTGGTCAATGACATCGATCATGGGGCACACGATGGTTTTGTGGTTTAGTGCAATTTGGTCTGAAAAATGAAAGCACAAAATAGGAAATGACATGCCTGCCTAGGTCATCTATCATTTTTCAGCAAAGAGAAGCCTTACAGATCTTTCCTAATGCAGGGATGATGCTTGAAGCCCGGTTTCTGTCATTGTTAGAGCACTCTGTGAAATCTGTTTGAAGGCTAGGCTTAACGTGATGGGACAGTGATTAGGTAAAATTAGTGTTGTTGTATTTTCCTTTAAGAAAGTTATGTCCCAGAGAGACTTGCAGAAGTCCATTTAGCTCTACCTCTGTCACATTTTTGCTCTGACCTGTCCCCAATCTGTCATTTTATAGTGCATCCAACATATGTAGAGTATAAACAGTACTTGTGTTCCTTCAAGCATACAGCTGAGCCTGCTGAGAAAATATTGTCCTTCTTTCTGGAGGCTTCAAAATGTAAATATTTAACTTCATGTTTTTTCTTGTTTGTTTTTTCATTTTTAGCATCTCGTCTTATAATGGCCACCACGGCTGTTCCCCCTGCCCCCCTTAAATGCTGACAAATCATACACAGAATTCTTCACTCTCAGGCTTGCCAGAGATTTTGCCAAGTTCTATTTTGCTATTGTCCTTTGATACAGACTCTGTTTATCTAAGCTATACATGTTTATCTTTTCTCATTATATCCAAAAATATATTAGCTGGCCTGATAACTACTGTTTCTGTTCCTGCTACTATTAAATTCTTGAGCAACTACTAAGTGATTTATACTCTTGCTATTTCTAATCCTCCTGACAACCCTGTAAGGTGGCTGCCATTATCATTCTCGATTGACATATGAGGATACGAGCTCAGAGAAGTTAAATAACTTGTCAAAGGTCACCCATCTTTTGAGAGCAAAACCCAGGATGCAACCCCTGCTTGCCAGTCCAGTCCTAAAACCTGTGGTCTGTCCCACTTCTCCATGGTGCTTCTTATGTAGCAGAAAGGTACTATCTTTTTAGTTCCAGCTCCCTCCTTTTCCATATAGATATTGTTATTGTGAGACACTAACAGCATAGGGAATTGGCATTTACATACTTTGGCTCACCTAGAATAGCTAACTGTGGGGTACAGTTGACTACTGAAGGACACAGGTTTGAGTAGTGTGGCTCCACTTATAAACAGATATTTTTCAACACAGTACAGTGCTGTAAATGTACTTTCTTCTCCTTATGATTTTCTTATTGACATTTTATTCCCTAGCTTACTTTATTGTAAGAGTACTGTCTATAATACATATAACACATAAACTATGTGTCAGTTGACTGTTTATGTTATTGGTAAGGCTTCTGGTCAACAGTTAGCTACTGGTCGTTAAGTTTTTGGGGAGTCAAAAGTTACACATGAATTTTCAACTGCACAGGGTGTTGGCATCACTAACCCCTGTGTTGTTTGAGGGCCAACTGTATTTTCTTCTCAAGAATATGCACTCAATCAATATTTATTATAACAAACAAAATGTCTGACAGAACTTTTAAGTATGAACATCTGCTTTCTGGTTATGTGATGTGGCATGTGGAATAAAATACATTTAAATATCTTAAAAAACATATCTTTTAGAAATAATGGTTATTTCAGTATTATTATTTTGAGGACCCTAATAGGCAGGGTGGGACAACCACAGAATCTGGGGGAAGATCTCCCCTCCAGATCTACATCCTTCCTTCCTTCCTTCCTTCCTTCCTTCCTTCCTTCCTTCCTTCCTTCCTGCCTCTACACCCCCCCTTCCTATTCAACAACTATTTATTGAGTAGAAACCATTTACATGTCACTTTTCTAGGTTCTGGGAATATAACAGTGAATAACAATCACAAAAATCTCTGTCGTTAGGAATGGAGCAAAGGCAATCAATATACATACTAAATATCTAAATTAGATAGTATGTTTGAAGGTGATAAATGTGGTAGAAAGAAGATAAAACAGGCTAGGGGAATATGGAATGCTGGTATGTGGCAAGGTAAATAGCATGGCCCTAGGAGGCTCTCAGGAGCCTGGAGGTCAACTTAACATTATTCCTGCTAATTAGTAGAGAGACCCTCAGCACTATTTCAAGTCATTCTTCACCAAGCGCCCTGTAAGCATCCATCTTCACCTAGGTAAGTCTTGTAATGGGTTTTAATCTTTATCTAAATGGTGTTTCCCCATAGATGTCTTTGACAGAGGAGACCAATGTTGCTGTGTCCAACCTATTTCTTCTATCACCTCTGCAGGTATTTTAGTATTAAGGTCTCAGTGATTTTCTTCAATCAAATTCAGAATCAGGTTGATTTACAAGTTTCTTGACCAACAAGGAGTCCCAAGGTGACCCAAAGAGAATGAGTCTGTTAAATTAACTGTCAACTTTCCCTTCAAATTTCCTTTCAGCTCTTATCCAGCTGTTCTAGCTTAGGGTGAAAGCAGCATGACTAATTTTTCATCTAAGGCTTGTGCCTACATTTCAATTTCCAGAGATCAAACAAACAGACTCTTAATGGGAAATTGAAATTCAGGTATAATCCCAAAGTGAAAAATGAACCAAGAAACTGTGTGGCTCCGCCTGTTTTTTTCATTTTGGATGATGTGTCAAGACACTGATAGAGGAAAATAAAAAAAGATAGTGATCCTGAGCTTGAATCATTTCTTATCCATCAGGCCTACAGGAAATGAAATGCTTTAATGAGAAAAAGTGGGTTTCTCTCTACTTTCTCTCTCCTTTTTTTTTTTTTCCTGTTAGATTCATATGAACAATCAGAGGCTTGATAATTGGCATTTAGGAATTGCTTTGGTTCATAAATAAATTAGGTCTTTTGCTGACTTCCTTGAGTATTCAGCACCATACAGGTCAAATTCAGTTTGCAGGAATCTCACTGCTGCTGCTGAAACTCTAAATTGCTATGTCCTTGGACAAGGTACTTTTAATTAAAAGCTCAGAGGAGTCTCTGGCCATAGGAGCACTGAAACATTCCTGTTGATCACCATGGCTGGGCAGTCATCTGTGTAGGTGTGTGTGGATCGGGTGATGTGGTGGGGTGTTAGTTGCTGGTCATTTCCTGTTTTAAATCCTACACACTTTCAATTGATTCCCCTCCCCCCTTCCACATTTTTTACTAATGGAGCTTTGCTGCTTCTAGCTGAAATCCTACACAGTAGTCAATAGCAAATCATTCTTTCTGAGGCAGCTATTGTAAAGCAGTTTTTACTGGCTTTAGCTCCAAGGCCAGGGATATATTTACAATAAAAGTTGATTTAGTGAAAAATCTGGAAGAATAGGAAGGACCACAGTAGGCGCACACCAAGAACTTTTTAGAAACTCATTTTTTTTTTTCAGGTTGGCAATTTATCCCTTATCTACTACTGGACTTTATATCTGACTTCGTTGTGAAATAAAAAACAAAATAGTCGGGCTCGAACTGAGCCCCATTCATAGCTTGAATGACTCTTAGTTCGTTCATGTTTCTAATAGTTCAAGTGCGATGTGACAGAGAGGCTTCTCTCCCTACTCTGAGCCATGTGGTGAGCATTTGAGATGTATCATCTGGATAGTAGTTCTGAGTGTTTGAGAAGGTCCTGTGTAAACTCGGGGGATTATATATTTAGGGCTCTAGGCCAGTGCCAGAAGTTTAAATGAGAACTGGCATTATAAATCCTAGAAAATGTCAGGGCACTTACTCTTGAACTGTATTCTCGGGCGGAATAATTTTCTTTCCTCAGTTCTTAACAGTTCTATAATAATTGTTAAACTGTGTGTGTGCGTATGTGTGTGTGTTTATTTTAATCTTGCTGTAGTTGGAGGTAGTGTTTTTGAATACTTTTTCTTTCAGTGCTTACTCTGTGACAATAACTACACTAAAGCAGAACATCTAAACTAAACAAACCTCTAAACTTTTTTGAACCTTAAGTGAGATTGCAGTTGGTGTTATCTAAAATGTCCATTTTCATGCAGTTTTCTGGTTACTTCTTGGTCCTCAGCAGTGGTTAAAGTAGAATTCAAGGCTCTCACTGTAAAATATTGTAGAAGGGAACCCTAGACTTTGTTAATTGCAAACTAAGTAGAAGCAAATCACACACTCCCTCTGAAGGAGGTCAATTCCCCAGGCCTTGCTGGTCCCCAGAAGGCCACTGTCAGTATGTGTACTCACTAAGGAGAGGGGGCAGCCAGTTCACATTGACCTCGCAGTGGGAGTCCAGGAACGTTAAGACTTCTCCTCTTGCCATAGATGCCCCCAAGAGTCGGGTCCGGATGAGCCCTTCCCTTTTCTTGGTGCGAACGATCCTTACTTTGGAGAATCGGGCCATATATTCTTCTAATTTATCCTTCAAGTGTTCTAGAAAGGAAGCAGAGGATGCAAAGAAAGAACACAAAACATTAAGTGCAACAGAATTACTCATGGGTGTTTATGCATTAAGCGTATGTGAATGGTGAATCCAAGCTTACATCCATTTTTCTTCTCTCTTCATCTCAAGGGGAGATATTAATAAGATTTTATGCCTAGAGGTTTTTCTACTTTATATTTTCCATAAAGGTTCATAAACTGCAAATACTGCTCTTTGTTTGAACACCGTAGAAGACACCGACGCACCAGAGCTGTGCCATATGATTACTGTTGGCCAGCTGCCACCATGCTTAATCATGGCCAGCACTGTCCAAGATGGGCATTGGCCCTCTGGTTCCTGCTGTGTAAAGTCAGATGAGGATTCCAGCATATGGGCTCTTTTCAACAAGAGGGCTCTTTCCAGCAAAGCCACGCCTAGTTTCTGTGTTTTGAAAATAATGAATGTAAAACCACAAGAAAAAAATTATATCCTTCAAATCAATAAGAACCAAACAGATTTTTTCCTCCCACTGGGTAATAGCCAACTAGTTAGGAACTTCAGCATCTGGCTTCTGATTTGAAGTGTAAAACTGATTGACTTGCTGTTAAAATTAGATGTGAAGAGGGGAAGGCAGATAGATACTCCATAATCATTTTGAACTGAGCTATTGAAGGTTAGAAAACAAAAAAATTTTTAAATGTGTCTTTGCCTAATTAAAAACAAACTCTGGGAACAAAATCGAATCAGGTAGCTTATTTACAGAGAAAAAACCCCATCTCTTACTGTCTGTGATAAAATGCATCAATATCTTCGATCTTTAATGCCAAATAAGTGTGTTTGGTATTTTTCTGTGGAATATGTACTCATATAATTTATATCTTGTGCTTTTCACTCTCTCATATCTACAACATTAGGAGGGCTTCACTGGAGTTTCTAACAGGTACCGTCTAATGTTCATAGACACAGAATCTTAGTATGCAGTGTGTTCTATAGTTCCACTTTCTTTTTTTAAAAATTTTTTTTTTAACGTTTATTTATTTTTGAGACAGAGAGAGACAAAGCATGAATGGGGGAGGGGCAGAGAGAGAGGGAGACACAGAATCTGAAATAGGCTCCGGGGTCTGAGCCATCAGCCCAGAGCCCCACGCGGGGCTCGAACTCACGGACCGTGAGATCGTGACCTGAGCCGAAGTCGGACGCTTAACCGACTGAGCCACCCAGGCGCCCCTATAGTTTCACTTTCAAACTTTCTCCGCGTGTGTGCAATCAAAGGCAATATTATTAAGTCTCCTCCTATGATCTGTAGCAATAGGAATTCATATAAGGATTTATGATTCCCTTCCCTGTGATTCAATTTAACAGATGTCAGAATTACTCATATTGGAGTTTCTCCATACCTAAGAGTTTATTCTTACTTCTTCTTCTTAATGTAGCGTTTAAAAAAAAAATCTCAATTTCCTTTTTTTCAACTGCCCCATAACTATGTTTTACAAACGGATCAAGTAAAAAAATACTTAGCTTTCTAATTTTTCTTATTCAAGAATACTGGTGGGGTCTTTCCCAAGATTGTTTTAGCACAAAATGGGTTCCCCCTCTATTTTGTTCTTCCTGTAATGAACAGACTACAGAAAGCAAAGATTACAGATTTGGAGTCAGAATGGACCTAAGTGGGAGGTCTGTACCGGTGAAACATATGAACAGGTCATGTAAATTCTCTTAGTGTAAATTTCTTCACCCATAAAATACATGGAATTGGGGGATTTTTTCCTCTTAGAGTGTGGTGAAGGGTCAGGCTTTTGGTTAGACACCGGACAGTGCTCATTCAACAAACATCCCCTAAGTCAGTAATGGGAGACCTCATAAGTCCCATGCACTTAAGAAGAGAAACAGCATTTTTAGCTGGGGAAATGCCTTTGAATGCTAAGCCTGAAAAATGAAAAATAGAGAATTTTTATTTATTGGTGAGATTTTGATAATTCATCATCTTTTATTTATTGAAAATGTATTTTTTTTAAATGTTTTTATTTATTTTTGCAACAGAGAGAGACAGAGCATGAGCAGGGGAGGGTCAGAGAGAGAGGGAGACACCGAATCCGAAGCAGGCTCCGGGCTCTGAGGTGTCAGCACAGAGCCCGACACAAGGCTCGAACTCACAGACTGTGAGATCGTGACCTGAGCCAAAGTCGGATGCCCAACCAATTGAGCCACCCAGGTGCCCCTATTTATTGAAAATTTAAAGAATGAGCGGTTTTGACCAGCAATAAGTGAACACATATAACTTCATAGCAGTATCGCAGTTTCTCAACCAAAAGCCTGGCTCTAAAGTGTCTCTGTCTCTTTAAGATGGGTGTGCTATGCAAAAGCCATAGCTTCTGCCCTTCCTCTCTTTACTGACTCCTCTCCTGCTCTCCTCTGTGCAAGCTGCAAAGAAAGATTCCAATGGACTATACAATACGACGCTGCCTGTGAATAAGACTGGAGCTTACTATTACTATTTTCCTGTTAGGAAAACAAAGTAGAGACCGGCCACCCAGTCATGCAATCAAAGGCAATGAGTAAGTGGAAAGTGATCAATACTAGAGCTCTGTACATGCCAGTCTTGAAAGACTTGCACTCGGTCAGGGTTTCCCCTGTAATAAACGTTTAAGAAGACGCCATATGCAAGGTACCTGGGTGGCTCAGTCAGTTAAGTGTTTGACTCTTGATCTCGGCTCAGGTTATGATCTCATGGTTCGTGAGATCGAGTCCCATGTCAGGCTCTGCACTGGGATTCTCTCTCTCTGTCCCTCTCTATTTGGCACTCTATCTCTCTCAAAATAAATAAATGAACATTAAAAAAAGGACGATGTCATATTCTCATTACTGTAACTTATTCAGGCACTGAAATCCTTCTGTATCTCCAATGTACAAACAAGTGTCATTCTATAAGTTTATTGGTAAATCGGTCGTTTGGACCACAGAAACATACTCTCTCACGGAAACAGTGTCACAACAGCCACTGGTGATGGAAAATAGATCGTGAACATTTGTGAAATCCACCAAAACAGTGTTTGTTTGTTTAAGCTTCACTGTTCTTTTGTCAAGTGCTGCTGCCAGTACGATCTCCCTCTTGGCAGTCTGGGGTACAGTTATTTCTTCCCTCCCTGACCCTAATGGGAACTCTTGGGGGAGAGGAGGATTAATTCTCTGTAGCTCATAAGAGGAAATGGCTCTAGGAGACAGTCAATTCCCGGGTGGTCTAACTCCAGAACCAAAGGGTTGTTGACTATCTGGGAGTGGTTGTCCCGATTTCGGGTTTAGATTTCCAAACTTTTCGGTTTATACAAAATTCTCTGAAACTCAGGTGGAGTCTATCTCTACATGTTTCCTTTCCCTCTATGCACATTATCTGATTCTGTGTGTTTTTCTTTGATCAAAGCCCATTTTAACACACTAAAAGAATTGTATGGTATAAATTCACTAAGCACAAAAGGTTTGACCCCAAATGGAGTCCCCTAATTATTCAAATCAATTCTTTTAGTTTGAACTTTTCAGTAATCATCAGGTTGCTTTGCCTTGGAATAATGATCTGGTTGACTGCCCTTGTGAAGGGTCCCTTCTCTTTTAGTTGTAATTTCTAATTACCCATAACTCACAATGAAGACAGGTATCATCAGTCTAATTAGTAAATTAGACTCTCATGCAATGGAGTTATTGGGGATGGTACAGATGGCTTTAAATTAAAAACATTTTCTATTTCTTTCGTATGAGCAATTTTTAGATTCATTTCTAAAATATTATTAAAATGATTTTCAACATGATTTTATATGATTTTAATTCAAGCACAGTATCTTTGAAGATCTCCTTTGAACCTCTTTACTTTTATTTAATGACAAGAGCATTTATGGTATTTTTATAAAACAGGCAGATTTCTTTAGCAACAATGAGGCATTTGTAGAACCTTTAACATTTTTTTGTCCATGGCTATAAGATTACTAGTTAAAATCTACTGGATGGTATCACAACGACCTGGACAAGTGAACACAAACAATATCAAATACACCAGTTTTGTCAGGGTTATTGTACTAGTGTGGGGCAATAAGGAATGAAAAGTTGTACTCGGGTGAAATTTTGGTGCCTTGCTACTGTGAATATTGAATTTAGCAGTTTTCCAAATGTATTTTCCTCTTTTTCTAGAGATTTCACATATGTTTCATAAACTTACCTGGAGAATATATCATTCACTTGGATATTTAGTGTTAGAGGTAGCAACTAAACACTAAAAAATAACCTTCAATGATCAGCACAGTCAAAAATCGAGTACATGAGTTAGACTTGTTGCTGCCTGGCCACATGCCTTTGGGTGAGTCACTCTACCCTATTTAACCTCATTTTCCTCAGCTATAAGGTGAAGGAAATGTGCCCAGTTGATCTTAAATATTCCTTCTAGGTCTATGATTCAATGATTTCCCCTGTGAAGTTTTACTTGTAGAGTAGATCTAACCCTGTTGAGTACCCAGTTTTGTTGTTTTTTTTTTCCTCAAAAGCTTCCTGATGGTTGATATTTTGGTGTTTCTTTGGGCTGTGTGTCATTTTTGAAAGCAAGAGTCAAATCAAAATAAAGCTAACACATATCAAAGATTTAGTCAAAAAGTGAACTCCACGGTATTTTCTTTGGTCAATACAGCATCTGTCTAATCTCCTGCAGCTCACTGTCTACAAGACTGTTACTGGTGTCAAAATAATGACTTTGAAGCACTGTAAGTTCATCAAAGATGTAAGTCTGTTCAGTAAGTTATGCTTATTATGTCAGAAAAATATGGTAACAGAGTTGAGACAGCTTTCTAGTCTACCTCTGAGGAATTGTTCCCAAGGGGACAGTCCAGTGACTATTAGCATTATAGTGTGTGGTCAGTGTGTCCCAAGCGGAAGACCCACCAAAGGCCAAGCAAACAACTGCCCTGTCTCAGCAGCTCACTGAAGCACAGCTACTTGTCCATCTCCTTCCATATCCTTTGAATTCCCTAATTTACATCCCAAGGGGGGAGAAAGAGAGGCAAGAAGACACTATTCATCTGGCAATAAGGATTTCTATATTTAATTACATACCCATGGAGATGAAATGCCTTTGATGTGTATACTTTGTTGTTGGCATAATATAATAGAGCATGACTTTAAGATCATATAGAATATGGGGGGTACCTGGGTGGCTCAGTCGTTTAAACGTCTGACTTTGGCTCAGGTCATGATCTCACTATTCATGAGTTTGAGCCCCGCATCGGGCCCTGTGCTGACAGCTCAGAGCCTGGAGGCTGCTTCAGATTCTGTGTCTCCTTCTCTCTTGGCCCCTCCCTTGCTCACACTCTGTCTCTCTCTCTCTCTCAAAAATAAACATAAAAAAATTAAAAAAATCATATAGAATATGGGAATATGTCCTAGTTGTTATGAGTTCTGAAATGTAATAGAATATAAATACACAATAGCATAAATATCTTCCTTTTCCTCATAACAAAATATACTGACTACAACTCTCAGTATTCTGGATAGTTTGAGGTTACATCAGAGTGACAGGGAGTACTTCACAATTAGGGAATATAAGATATTCTTCTATTTTTTTTAATCCACTTGGCATATGTCATGCACATATTTTAACCCAAAGTAACAATGTTCAGAATAACATAGCAGGGCCTCTAGAGACTCTTTATACTGTGTTTACATGAGAGAAATACAGGCATATCTCAGAGATTTTGGAGTTTGGGTTCCAAACCACCCCACAAAAAAGCAAAATCACAGTAAAGCAAATCAAATAATTTTTTTGTTTGTTTCCCAGTGCATATAAAAATGTTATTTATACTACCCTGTAGCCTATTTAGTATGCAATAGAATTATGTCTAAAAACAATGTATATACATTAACTGAAAGATACTTTCGTGCTAAAAAGTGCTAACCCTTAGTGAGTCGTTATTTTTTTTGCTGGTGCAAGGTCTTGCCTTGATGCTGATGGCTGCTGACTGATCAGAGTGGTGGTTGCTGAAGGCTGGGGTGGCTGTGGCAATTTCTTTATTGTAAGACAACAGTGAAGTTTGCTGCATCAATTGATTCTTTTCACAACCCATTTCACTGTACTGTGTGATACTGTTGGATAGTATTTTATCCACAGTAGAACTTCATTCAAAATTGGAGTCAGTCCTCTCAAACCCTGCTGCTGCTTTAGCAACTAAGTTTACATAATATTCTAAATGCTTTGTTGCCATTTCAACAATCTTCCCAGCATCTTCACCAGTAGCAGATTCCATCTCAACCACTTTCTTTGCTCATCCATAGAAAAACTCCTATCTGTTCAAGTTTGATCATGAGATTGCAGCAATTCAGTCCCATCTTCAGCCTCCACGTCTAATTCTAGTTCTCTTGTTATTTTCACCACATGTGCAGCTACTTCCTCCACTTAAATCACGAACTCCTCGAAGTCATCCATGAGAGTTGGAAACTTCTTCCAAACTCTTGTTCATGTTGATATTTTGAACTCTTCCCATGAATCACAAATGTTCTTCATGGCATCTAGAAAGGTGAATCCTTTCCAGCAAGCTTTCAGTTTACTTTGGCCAAATCCATCAGAGGAATCACTGTCTATGACAACAATAGCCTTACAAAATCTATTTCTTAAGTAATAAGGCTCGAAAATCAAAATTGCTCCTTGATCTATGGGCTGCAGAATGGATATTGTGTTAGCAGGTATGAGAACAACATCAATCTCGTTGTCCATCTCCATTGGAGCTCTTGGGTGACCAGGCACACTGTCAACGAGCAGTCATATTTTGGAAGAAATCTTTCTTTCTGAGCAGTAGGTCTCAACAATGGGCTTAAAATATTTAGTAAACCATGTTGAAGGAAATGCACTATCATCCAGGCTTTGTTGTTCCACTTATAGAGCAAAGGCAGAACAGATTTCATGTAATTCTTGAAAGCCTTAGGATTTTCAGAATGGTCAGTGAGCACCGGCTTCAGCTTAAAGTCTCCAGCTGCATTAGCCCCTAACAACAGAGTCAGTCTGTCCTTTGAAGCTTTAAAGCCAGGCACTGACTTCTCTCTAGTTATGAAAATCTTAGATGGCATCTTCTTCCTGTAGAAGGCTATTTCATCTGCGCTAAAAATCTGTTGTTCAGTGTGGCCACCTTCATTAACGATCTGAGCGAGATCTTCTGGACAACTGGCTGCAACTTCTACATCAGCACTGGCTGCTTCACCTTGTACTTTTCTGTTAGTGGAGATGGCATCTTGCCTTAACCTCATAAGCCAACTTCTGCTAGCTTCCAACTTTACCTCTGCAGCTCCCTCACCTCTCCCAGCCTTCACAATACCGATGGGAGTTAGGGCCCTGATCTGGACCGGTCTTCTATCCGGACCACTAAAACTTTCTGGGAGTCAGCAATAAGGCTGTTTCTTTTTCTTATCATTTGTGTGTTCACTGTGTATCACTTTTAATTTTCTTCAAGAACTTTTTCTTTGCATCCACAAACTGTGTGATGCAGCCTAGCTTTCAGCTCATCTCGTCTCAGCTTTTACATGCCTTCCTCGCTAAACTCAATCATCTCTAGCTTTTGATTTGAAGTGAGAGACATGTGACTCTTTCACCTGAACACTTAGAGGCCATTGTAGGGTTATTAATTGGCCTAATTTCAATATCGTTGTGTCTCGGGGCGAGGGAGGCCCAAGGAGAGGAAGACAGTTGGGGAGATGGCTGGTCGGTGCAGCAGTCAGAAGACACATGTATCTATGAAGTCCACCTTATACGGGCGGGGTTTGTGACATCCCCAAAACAATTACAATAATAACATCAAAGATCACTGATCACAGAGCATTACAATGAACATGATAATAATGAAAAAGTTAGAAATATTATGAGAATTACCAAAATGTGACACTGAGACACATCGTGAACAAATGGTGTTGGAAAAATGGCATTGATAGACTAGCTTGGTGCAGGGCTACCAAAAGGTTCAGTGTGTAAAAACTGCAGTATCTGCAAAGCACAATAAAGTGAAGCACAATAAAAGGAGGTGTGCCTGTCTACAGATTTTAAGTCTCTCATTGAACTCCAGAAAATGGTCAATTTCTTTATTTTCTGGTTGACCACACTAAACCTGTCCCTTTTGATAGCATTCAAATATAGACATTTTGCATTATCTCTAGAACACAAAAAATTCAACCAAGGAAGCAGTTTGTGAAACCATATTCAATTACCTCTATTATGATTTCAACTGAGTTTTATCTCTGAATGTCCTATTTTCTATTCTTTATAATATGCAAGGCATCTGGAGTCATTCGGGAAATAGCTGGGGACACCAAACTTAAATATATAGACAAATGTATTCCAGCTCATATGGAAAAAGAAAAGACAGAATTAAAATGTCACCCTTTTGCAACCCCTAATGAACAAATGGATTAAGCCATCAACAGCTGTTAACATCACAAAAGGAGCTACAATCACCTATTTATGTGCCTTCTAATGAAAGAACACATCACTGCCTATAAAGTATTCTTGCCAAAAGGATTAAGTGAATTTGATGATGCCTTTAGATCTAACAACCCGTTTATAGGAAATAAAGGATTACAGAATATGTTAAATGGCACATCAGGGGAATAATCAGCAAAATTCAAACTAGGGGAAGTTCCCCAGGGCAAATGGTTTGCCTTCTTCAACAAATAAACTGAAAGGAAAAAGAAAAGAAATGCAAAGAGAATCCTAAAGATTAAGAGACATTTAAGGGGCGCCTGGGTGGCTCAGTTGGTTGAGCGTCCCACTTCCGCTCAGGTCATGATCTCACGGTTCATGAGTTGGAGCCCCACATCAGGCTCTGTGCTGACGGCTTGGAGCCTGGAGCCTGCTTTGGGTTCTGTGTCTCCCTCTCTCTCTGCCCCTTTTCTGCTCCTGCTCTGTCTCTCTTTGTGTCTCAAAAATGAATAAACGTTAAAAAATTTTTTTTTTAAAAAGAGACATTTAAGAAATACAGTGTACCAACTAATCACACCAAAAGAATCTAAGATGAGTCCTGATTCTAAGATATAATTGACAAAATAAAAAGCAGCTTCTGTTGTCTGGGGACTGGTCTGATGCTCATAGCAAGGCCATCTCTTGTCCTCTGGTGGTAACCATCTCACTTTCCTGTTATTTTTTTCCTCCAGTTGAATCCTTGCAGTATCTGAAAATATCACTGTCTTCACACAAAAGTTTCACAGTGAAAACTAGTGCACTGTTTACCTGGAGAATTCTGATACTTTTCAGTGAGCTGCTCTTAGAACCCTGTGTTAACACATAGACAATAGGGTTGGGATACACTTCAGGGTGGGGTTTTCTCTTGGCAAATCAGGAAAGCCTGGATACTTGGCAAATTCCTTGGGATCCCCTCTTTCTCAATCTTTCTCTCTCTCTTTTTCATGATTTGCTTAAAGAACACTTGAATTTTGTATTTTCAGAATAGCTTTAAATGTGCAACACGTTCAGACTAACACAAAAGAAATAAAATGCCACAACACCTATTCATTCCCCTACTACGTGGCCCCTTATTGAGTAGTGAACAGGCACAGATCTAGTGCCCAGCGTCCTTCAGGGAAAGCTTCCTTCTTCTCCATGTTTAGGATTGTAAATGGGTTTAAAATCTCCTGTGAAATGCTCTTATATCAAAGATTGTTTGTATACGTTATGAGTCAAAACCCCAAAAGTGAAAAAAAAAATATAGATGCTGCCATACATAAAAGGATTAAGTACTTTTTCAGAAAAAGTACTTTTTTTTTAGAAAAAACTGTGTGTGTGTGAGAGAGAGAGAAAGAGAGACAAGAGATAGCTATCACCAGATAAAATATTTATTTTATTTGTCATCTTTATATTTAGAGTATATACTTTAGAATGATTTCACAAGGGGGTAAATAATTGATGACTTCATATAAAATATTTTAGCATTTTGGTAATAGACTAAAAACTGCCTATACAAATGTATACATATACAAATACCTACACAAATGTAGCGTATCTGTGATACAGCTTTTACTTCAGTTCACTTATCACAAATTGAATTTATACATTCATTACTTATGCCAGTTTTGAGAAGGTAATGTATATTTAGCTACAACAGAAATATTTGCATTCTATTTTTCCTTTTCCGCAGTATTTTCTTAAGGTCTATTTAAAAACTATTTTGTCAGATGTTGCAAATATTTCTCAATAATTCATGTTTAGATTATATGATATTTTTCTAAGAATTTGATGTTTTTCAAAAGTCATGGTAAATAAAAGACTCTTGTGAATGAATAAAAGTGACAAAATCTGAATATAATTTACAGTTTGTGACTATTCTGTTTACATGAACATAGAATGAAAACTTTGTATTTTCTGTAAGTCAAGCTATACAAAATTTACTGGATTAACATATTATTTTCTTTATATGATTTCTTCAGGTGCTGTAACTTCTGCTTCAAAGAAGAAAAGAGGTATAAATAAAAACTGGTTAAAACTCAGAGGTCTTTTCTATGTAGTACTATTGCTGAGTATTTTTAACTCACTGCAAATTGATCCATTTCAATACAATGGAAACACCTCTGCTTTTTAATAGTTCAGTAGTTTTACTAGGCTTTAAATACTCTATTGCAAAGAACTTGCCATGTAGTTTACAAGTTTGTATTTGCACGAAACTACCTGATAATTCAGTCTAAATGCTCAAATGTAAAAATCTTGCCATCAGCATTATAAACAGTTACTGGTTCCATATTATACTATTTGACCCAGAAAATATTTAAGAATTTTCCTGAAGATGGTGTTAAGCTTTAGTTTAATTGTAGAATATTAAATACTTAATTGTTTAATTAAAAATAGTTTAATTGTAGAAAAAATGACATATGATGTAATCTTTTAAGTTAAAAAATTTTTTAAAAACCTCATATAAATCAAATTTGAATAATCAATGTTAACATAGGAGAGCAAATCTCTAGGTGATCTAGATGAACTTAGAGATTTTCAGGTTTTTTTAAAAAATTGCATTAAAATACATAAAACGTAAAATTTACTATCTTAACTCTTTTCAAGTGCGCAGCTCAGTCAGTAGGGTTAAATACATCCACATTGTTGTACAGTCTCCAGACTTTTTGACCTTGCAAACTAAAACCCTATACTCATTAAATAACCACCCCTTTCCCTCTCCCAGCACTTGGAAAACCACCATTCTGCTTTCTGTTTCCATGAGTTTGACAACTCTAGATACCTCGCACTGTGGAATCATGACAATTTGTCTTTTTATCGCTGGCTTATTTTACTCAGCATAATGTTCTCAGAGTTTACCCATGTCTTAGCCTATGTTAGAATTTCTTTGGCTTTTAGGGCTGAATATTCCGCTGTATGTATATAAACATCAACAGGACTATTAATATGGTGAAGTCACTGCTCCCAGTGAAAGCGAATGCTGTGTGTGTCAGATCAGCATGCTGCATTTTGTTTATCCCTTTATTTGTCAACAGGCATTTGAGTTGTTTACACCTTTCGGTTATTGTGCATTATGCTATTATGAACATAGGTATACAAATATCTCTTCAAGATCCTGGTTTCACTTCTTTTGGAAATACGCCCCCAAATGGAATTACTAGGTCATACGGTAATCCTATTTAAAATTTTTTGAGATGCCACCATACTGGTTTCCATCACAGCCGCGCCATTTTTACAGTCCCATCAGCAGTGGATAGGGTGTCTATTCAGTTTTGAAGTCCTTATGATCCTTTTTGTCAAATCCATATTTAAACAAATCGTATTTTAGTGGAAAGTGGAGGAAAACTCTAGCACAGGTCCGAGAGCTACCTAGAAGTCTTGAGAGCTACAAAAAAATTCCCCCACAGTGACTCTTTCAAATCTACTAAGTACCAAATATTCCATAAAGAAATAAAAGTCTGTGCACTGACAATGATGAATACTTTCAATATAGAAGATAACCCACTATCAAAGGAAGAAAGCATCATAGATACCAAAGTTTCAGGACTAAAATTGTACCTGGAAAGCCTCCAGACTTGCTTCATTTCCCCCACTGCAGAATGGATTCATCAAGACTACCGTATTTGAAAACATTCTACCTTCCAGTCTAAACGCTCCTTCTACTTATAGAATGAACATCTGATTTGCACAGGCCTGGGGCACTTCCTCTCTGCACCTCACCTCCTCCAGCTGCAGTCGTGTGGGCTGCAGGCTGCATCCGGTGACCCGCAGGCCACCGCCTTCTCTCAGTCTCCCTTTTCCATTATCTATTGTATCAGGGAACTCAATGGCGCTTTGTATTTAATTGTCTTAGTTAATGAATCCTCTCATATTTACCAAATAAATCCTCAATATCCTATCTTCTGTTTCTTCCAAGAAAACTCATATCTTATTTTTCACTCATTCCTTTAATCTCTCAGGCTGTCACAAATGCACATTTTGTCAGAGAATTTGTCTTGAGATATGAGGCAACTACTTTAAAAAACATATTTAAGAGAAAGAAACAATAAAGGAACGAGTATATTTATGCCTTTACCCTTATGGGTAAACGCTTCATTCATGCATTTCTCAATTTTCTAGCTACTTCAGCAATATCTTTATGTATTTTGCTGAATATAAGGTTATGTGATTTTAAAACTGATTGCTTTCGTATTCCAACATTGATGCTGCTATTAATTATGGGTTTATTTGTACCTACACGCACATTCACAGCTTGGCTAAGTAGCCTTTTGTGAGCTGGTTTGATTCCTAATGACCATCTCTAAAAATTGGGACCAAGAGTAAATTTTTCCCATAAAGATAATTAATGATTTTCGGCAACTTGTTTTCCTAAGACAAAATCAGGACGAGAAATGAAAACTCTGGGCCTAAACAATACAGGGTAACGTAAGCCACATCAACAGGACTGTTACTAAGGTGAAGTCACCGCTCCCAGTGAAACCGAACGCTCTGTGTATGAAACCAGCATGTTACATGGAATCCACCTCTGAATTGAAGGGATTCACAAATCCATTTAAGCAATTTTTAGAAAACTCAAAGTGATATAAAACCAAAGTTGGGATGCCCGAGAAAGGGAGAAATTGATCTTCAGCAAGTGAACAAGAATAAAATTCAGGTAGAACAACAACAACAAAAACCGAGAACCAAAAACCAAACAAAAACAAAACAAAGACGAATAAACCAGAATGCCATATACCAGCACAGATACCACATGGAAGCAATGAAATCTCTGTCCTTTTGAAAATACTTCCAAGTTTGCATTTCTTCAGCTGAAAAAAATCCTAGTATGATTCACGTATACATTCTAAAGACACCTTGTTTCTCCTCAGTTTCCTTAGAAGCATCTACTGGGGTTACTGGGTGGGAAGGTTTCATGGGTAGAATTACAGGGACCTCATAAGAGCACGTGTGCGAGCGACTGAATAATGTCACCAGTGACTGCCAAAACAGCCATAAAACCTGTGGGGTTTGGCTTGACTTCACAACAAATAAAGACAAATTGGAAAAATTCCTCTAAACTATTCCTTAGTGTGAGAAAAATGTTATGTCAGAATTTCAATTTAGATGAGACCAGAACTAAGTTAAATACCTGGGAACTGGTCCTGTTCCCAAGGCTACCGAAACTCCAAGTTTCTGACAATATTCTTGTACTGCAATATAGAAGGAGGCATGCCGGAAATGGGCTGTCTGCCCTTGTTGAGGAAAATTGACCTGCTTCAAGTTATGTCCTCTCAAGGAATTCTCCATTTCTTGATAATGCTATTGCATAATAAAAAGGAAAGGGATCATATAAGATATTATGTTGATTTAAAGTTTAAAAAATAAAATATTGAGAGGATCAAAAAAAGGTCTCATATTCTTGAATGAAAGAAACCAATAAAATAAGCAGTGAAATATGACAAAGTAACATATGGAACAGTAATAATTATGTTTACATTAACTGAGTGCTTGTAATATCTATTCTAAAATATATTCATGTATTAGTTTATTAGATCCTCTGCACAGATGAGAAAAAAATATGCTTATTCACAAATGAGAAAAACGAAGGTCAGAAGAGTTTAAAAATATGCTGGTGCCTGCTGGCTCAATCAGAAGAGCATGTGACTCTTGATCTTGGGGTCATGAGTTTGAGCTCCACGTTGGGTGTTGGGTGCAGAGATTACGTAAACAGACAAACAAACAAATTAAAAAAAATTTTTTTCCTGAGGTCGTATAGTAAAATTGTGTCTGGAATATTGTAAGTACTCAATAAAATATTAGCAATTATGTGTCAGGAGAGAGAAAAAAAACTTGAACCCAAATGTATCCATCAGGAATGTTTTAAGTGTAAGGGAATTTGATGCTTATAGTAGTATTATATAATTATTATAAAAAACCTGGAAAAATTATGAAAGTGGAAAGGAGAAAAAAAGTCACTAAGAGTTTATGGCCCCAAATCAATCACTTCATAAACCAGACAGAGAAAGACCAATACTGTATGGTATCACTTATATGTGGAATCTTAAAAAAGAAAAGTCAAATTCATAGAAACAGAGAGTAGAAAAGTGATGACCAGGGCCTGGGGGTAGAGGAAATAGGGAGAGGTTCATAAAAGGGCACCCACTTGTCGTTATAAGATGAATGAGGTCTAAAGATCTAATAATATAAGACATGGTGACTATGGTCAATAACACTGTCTTGTATAATTGAAATGTGCCAAGAGTGTAGAACTTAAATGTTCTCACCCTTAAGCACCCAAAAAGGTAAATAGGTGAGGTGTCCCATCTGTGAGGTGTCCCATCTTTTCCTATCTGAACAAGAACATGGTTCTTGTAGCTATCCCATCTTTCCCTGCATCCTAAGTTTTTGATCTTTCTACTGAGTCATTCCATCTTCAAGCAAAAATGTTGCAATCTCCTTTTCTTAAAAGCAAACCTTCTTTGATGCACACCCTCCTCCAGCTTCTGTCGGGTTCATGCATTCCCTTTTCCCAGTCAGATTTGTGACTTGCTGCCTCCACTTCATCTCCTCCCTCTGTCTCTTGAATCCTTGCCTTTCATTCATTTATTCAACATGGTCTTTGGAATCAGTACAGGATAGCATTGTGCTAGACACAGTGGTCAGTTACTGTTGGAAACTGGCAAGACTTGTTTCAGAGGGATTCTTCTGCAAAGACATAGCTCTTGTTTAGACACAGAGTAAAAGGCATATGAGGTGAAAAGCATGGAGATAGGGGAGGGAAGGACAAAGGGAGCTATTGCCAAGGAAATTATTTTGGAGTTCACTGACAGAGAAGAGAAAATGGGGTCTGAGGCAGACAGGTCTAATTGTGAGCACAAAGCACTTTTGTGGTTGCCTGCAGAGTTGATTCTGACTAAGATTCACACTTGGCTGATACATCCAGGAAAGCAGGAATCATGAAGAAAGATACAGGTCCTGGAAAAATTCTGAAGTGGTGAAAACCCCTTGCTTGAGTAATTGAAAGCTAAACTGGACCAAGCACTATGAAATATAATTTGGCCCTCTTCTCCAGGGAATGGAGAAAATGATCTAATAGGTCTTTTCCATCTCTGCTTTCTGTGACCTCTGGCTGTTAACATCACTTTTCCTCGTTATGTCAAAATGAATTGCCTATTTACCACTGAACTCTAGAAGGCATTTTTTTTCTCCCTAGGTAAGACAACAACCTAGCATTTGCTACATGCACTTCATTTCAACTTAATCAATGTGCCAAGGAGTCATTTTAAAATGGGTGCTATTATTTCCAGGAAATTTTGCTTACTTGCTGGGTGCATGCTTTCCCTTCACTGTCAAGCCAGAGCTCCCCCAAATTCTAGAAGAAATTCCAAAGAGAATGTAAAATATATTTGCAAAATGGGAAGCAAAATGAAGTGATATGGCCTTTAAATTGCCAATAGCCTCCATAGCAAGGTTATTTATTAGTACTGGAATCTGCTCAGGCTAGTATTTGCCATGACAGTAAAAACTGAAAAACAGTGATGCAGGATGACTGCATTTATATTCTATAGTATTGCATAAATTTCTCTTTTTTAGGCAGGCAGAAGAAATAGAAATTATTTAAATTTCTTATGAAGCAGTAAATAAATGGTGTTTCTTGCAGATTATATATATATATATATATGTATGTATATATATGTATGTATATGTATATATATTTCACACACATATACATATATGTATATATCACTTCTGTCACTAAGAATAAGTGAAAGTTGCCTCATTCATAATTTACAAAAAAAGTCATTGTTTCCTTCACAGTCTTGATTAAATGAGGCAATAAATCATATGTCTAAAACATGCCAGGCATCTGCCAAGGCAAAAGTTGGCTCAGAAAGTGACAAGCACAGAATTGTAGAGCAGTAGGAGTTTTATAGTCTGTCACTGGCATGACAAGGAATGATAAAGTGTAGCATTATGTCTCCTCTACTGATAGTCCAGCCACGTATTTTCTACTGTAATTCTTTTCTTTGGCCCTCTTTATCTTCATTTAAATGGGATGCATCTCCTTGAGCTGAAGTAAAGACATATATTTTCCTTGCTAATGAAGTGTCTCCCACGGTCCCAAGATTATTTTCACACTTGATGAAGTTCATCTGGGGGGGGGGGTGGGCATGGTCAGTCAGTGTGCTGCAGATGGAGATAGACACGATGTTGGTTTTCCTACTCTCTGTGGACAGACAAGCCTTGGGTTGCTGGAGAGATTTGTTTTTCCCAGTTTTCTCATAAAGATCGTTTAGGCTATAGATTCTGCCTGTCCCTCAAAATTTATGTTAGACCAAATCTCTGTTTTTGAATGTGAGACAGCACTCCCTAGTTATTTCATTAAGTTGAGAATAAACAAATACAAATAAAAGATAATAAAATATTAATTAATTAATTAAACTAAAAATTAACAAGTTATGGTCAATGCTAGAAAAGCAAAGCCCCTCTTTGAACAACCCATGAGCAAATAAAATGTAATTCAAATGTGGTGCGAGGCAGTAATAAGTGAATGGTGGGAAACGTAGGACACAATACTCTGGGTTTGGTCGTTGACAAACTCAGCAAAGATATAGTAAATTTTCAGATGGGGAGATAATCAGTACCCCAAAATAGGGTTCATTTATTCAGAGTGTTTGATATAGATGGCATCAGGATCCTGAAAGGGAGGATGCTGGAACTTGAATTGGATGAGTAAGATTTACATGGATGAAGACGAGGAAAGGAAGGTGAAGTCTTGCAAATGAAATTATCGAAGGGTAGGGAAGGAACAGTCCTGAGATGGCCCTTTATTATAAAAACACAACGAAAAATGAAACAGCTGACCAAACAACCAACCAAACAAGAATCTCTGCTTGGATAGCCCTTTATAAAAAAGATGCTAAACTATGCAATTTTGTGGATCTGGAGGAAACCAAAAACACGAAAACAAGCTGTATTTTCCATCTTGTCTTTTTCCCCTTAGTGGCTATAAATCCTAAATGTTTTCACTTTCATATTGATATTTTGGGAAGCCAAATAATACATGCACAGGCAAACTGTTTAATAGAAAGGGGTATATATTGACAAATAAACCCACTTCATGTCTCCAGTACTCCATTTTCCTTTACTAGAACTAACCCCTTTGACTAATTTTTTAGTCTATATTTTTAGGATGTTTCCTAAACAGGAAATATATCCTATATTTTTAGGATGTTTTAAGCATATAGAATAATATATATATATATATATATATATATATATATGTACACATATATACACACACATATACATATAATTCTATATATTCTATTTGCCTAAAATGTCCTAGAGATACATATAAATTACATATCAATATAAACAAAATATATAAAAATTATTATGCATACACATAAACATATAAATGAATTTCTACCGTAATATTTTAAATGCAAAGGGGATTTCTTTTGAAAATCTGGCCCTATATTGTACTATTAGCCAGAGAAATACCCTTCATTTATTTATGCTTTTTAAAAAAATGTTTTTTTTAAGTTTTATTTTATTTTTTGAGAGACAGAGAGAGACAGAGTACAAGCAGGGCAGAAGCAAAGAGAGAGGGAAACACAGAATCTAAAGCAGGTTCCAGGCTCTGAGCTGTCAGCACAGAGACCCATGTAGGGCTCGAACCCACGAATGAGAGATCATGAACCTAGGCTGAAATTGGACACTCAACTGACTGAGCCACCCAGGCACCCCTATTTAGGCTCATTTTGTACTTAAGACAATTTCCTTTTTCACCATACGGTTGTGGTGAATTCTCATGAAATGTAACTAACAATCATCACTAGAAGAATCATGAAATATCTCAAATGGTTCTGATATTGTCGAGTTAACCTGGGAGAGACACCAACATGGAAAAGCCAAACCAGTCTGTGCCACCTGGGACTTGTACCATCTAGATCTTATGATCTTTGGATCAAAATCTCATGGATAGAAACTTGCCAAGGTTTCTAACAAAAATCAACTCCTAGCAAAATGTCAAGAGTAAATACCAGGGTAGCAGAATCCAATGTGCCTTTTAAGTTCTTTATTGAAAGTCCAGAGCTAAATCTGAATGGGGACAAAAAAGGCAAGTCACAAAGCATTAATTTCCAATACTTATGGCTATGTTACATGAAATGATATGTTCAGAAAGATGCCTACAAGTTATACTGGGCAGTTTTTTTTTTCCTGAAAATGAGTTCCAAATAAACTTTAGGGTCACAATTAGATATTAACTTTTTTTGGACAAGGAACACTTACATTAGTTCAAGCAAAAGGTATGTTTCACGGGACCCTAAAGCAGGAAGGGTAACCTGGGTTGTCCTAAAATTCATCTTCATTTTATGGATTTGAAGACTAGGGATTTTGGAGGATAAACAACTGACTCAAGGTCTTAGGCTCTAGTCTATGTAAAGTCTGTATCATTTTCGGTGCATTGTGGCATCACAAATCAACCTAAGGACAAAATATTGAAAAATCCCCATATTGAAAACACTTTCATTGGCTAAACTCATTGTCTTTCTCCAATATGTAATGAGTAGTATTTCTCAAGTTCCTGCATTTTAATATAGTGTTCTACAAGGAACACAAAAGTAATTCTTTGTCTCTTCTCTGCTCCATTTACTTACCTCTACTTAAGAGGGACCATGAGGGAAGGGAAAGAAAAAATATAGAGTTACAAACAAAGAAGGAGACAAACCGTAAAAGACTTTTAAATTCAGAGAACAAACTGAGGGTGGAAAGGGGTGAGATGAGGGGGGCATGGGGAAAATGGGTGATGGGCATTGAGGAGGGCACTTGTTGGGATGAGCACTGGGTATTTTATGTAAGTGATGAATCACGGGAATCTACTCCCGAAGCCAAGAATACACTGTATACACTGTATGTTAGCTAACTTGACAATAAATTTTATATATACATATATATTTATATGTATACATATAAAGAGCTTTCCTGGTTTACAGTTGTTGCGTGTTTCACGTTTTACAATGTAATTGTTGACTTAAAGTCTGTCACTCCTAACTAGTCTGTGAATACGAGAATAATGCCTGGCACATCGTGGGCATTCGGAGGATTGTTAACTGAAGTATAATTGAATCACAGTAGCCCCTTTACACACCAGAGGCAATTTTTTTTTCTCTTGTAGTAGTTAAGATGTGGAAAGACATTATGATTTGAAAGGAGAGTTTTAGACACAATGATTAGATTAGTATTTTTCTGGAGTGTTAATTAGGCATTAGTTTGAAAAGCAGTCTAGGGTGAGATTGTGGTAGATATCCGATGTCAGGTTAAATAAGGAATTTATCTAATGGATAATAGGAAACCAGCAATGAGTTCTAAGCAATATGATTTTGTAGTAGTATAGATAAAAAGTACTAAGAACTTAAATTAGAGTGGTAACATTTTGAAGTAAGAATCAACAAATGTAATGAATATTTGCTTAGAAAGGATTCATCTTTATTATTTTTAGTAAGGTTAATGAGGTCCAGAGAGAACAAGAAGCCTGTCTATAATTGTAGAGCTGGGATTTTAATCAATTTTCTTATCTAGGCACCTCAGTGTAAAATTGAAGAGTCTGAGATTGTCCACCTTTTGGAATAAGGTTCTCACTTCACTTGCTCTGAGAACTGAAATAGCACTGTCCAGAGAAGGGTACTCATTTCACTACTTTAAGCTCATATTCCTCTATACATCGCTGAGACCAGGCCAGTCATTGTCTAGCTCTCAGGCAAGTTCCAGCACCAAAATATCTTGGTCCACATTAGGCCAATCACTTCCACTATATCTCTCATTTCATATGTAATCCATGGTCAACATCCACAAACAATATGTGTATATCCAAATTTATTATATCTACCTTCTCTCCATCCCTCAGCTTCTTAATGCATGTATTGACCTGGTTTTTCCTACTTTTGAAACCTCTCTTCCCCAAGTCTTTCACTTGTATCCATCCCCTTAGCCCTTGCTCTTATCACGAATATATCCCTATATTCTCAAATTTGTAAGAAACATCTTTCTGCTCTCTCTCTTTCCCTTTCTCCTTCTCTCTCTCTCTTTCAGAGAACACAACTCATAACCACACTTGAAGACGTCCTCTGAGGAAACCACTCAGATCTTCCAAATTCCATATCTTAGAGCCAAGAAGGAAGCACCTTTTTGCTGCTTTTAGGTGATTATTCTTCTAGTCATGCCTTAGCCACCTCAGGCTGTTACAACGAAAACACCATTGAGTGGATGGCTTAAACAACGGGAGTTTATTTCTCACAGTTCTGGAGGCTGGGAAGTTCAAGTTTAAGTGGGCTGGCCAATTCTGTTCCCATTGTGGCTCTCCACTTGGCTTGCAGAGAGCAACTTTCTCACTGTGTCCTCACATGGCAGAGAGAAAGTGCTGGTCTCTCTTCCTCTTCTTGTAAGGATCCTAATCACAAAATGGAAGTCCCACACTTGTAAACTAATGTAAATCTAATTAGCTCCTAAAGTCTCCACCTCCAGATGCCATCATATTAGGGCTTGGGGTTTCAACACATCAATTTTGGGAAGATACAAACACTCAGTGTTTTGTATAACAGGCCATAAACCAGACCAAACTAAACAAGTCATTGGGCATTGATACTCAGCTGTATTAGGCTCTATCTCCATTACCGTTATTTATCAATTTATGGGTTTCTCTCTCTTCTCAACTAGGATATTGGGGCCAGACTGATTTCAAAATCTGCCTAGATAATTCATGTAACAACTTTGTTTCCTTGACTTCAGTAACATTTTCATTAGGCTTCAGTTACCTATTCTCAGGAAAACACCTTGTGTTGTACCCTCATGCTAAACTGCCCTGTTACACAGGAATAATAATTCTAGTGTCTGAATCTCAGACCACAGTTTCCTGTCATCTGCCTCTTTCTGTTTCTTGACCTTCTGGTTTCATCCTATTGTGTTCTTCATTTTCTTCCAACCCAAAGGTTTTCTCCCAGTACTCATTCCTTCTCTATGCAGCATAAATTCCATGGTTCAATAACTGAACAAACATTATTTTTTTCCTTTGACCCCACATTTCCTCTGCACACCCTTGGCCAGACTTCATCTCTGGATCATATTACTGTGTACTTTGTTATTCCTAAACTAAAGCAGCAGACTTGATGCTGAAGAAAATAAAATTTCTGTGCATATGGGCATCACCATAAATTGACATACTTCAATCTCAGCTGTGTCCTTGGAAGCAAACATCAGCCCTCTCACTTGTTGGTGAGCTCCTTCTCCAGTTCCCTTTGATGAATAACCTTCTCCTGCCCCCTCGAGCTACTCTTCAGTTACTTCTCTTTTCACTATAAGTCAAAGATTTTGACTCATAATTTTCAGTGGAGGTTAAAATTAATTTCAGCTTCTCATCAGCTTGTTCATTTTTAAATCCTTAGTAAAGTGCTTGGTGTATCTTAGACACTCAATAAATATTGAATGAATAAATTTGCCTTTTCCCTATCCACAAAATAATTGCAATGTACACTTAAACTTACCTAGTTTCAGAGAACGTGTTTTTCTGCCTTGTAGGACCAACCTATTTGCCTGTGGCCTAGACCCCAGGTCTTGTTGGCTTCTTTGGGACATGTTCCATTAGTTATTGTCTCACTCATATATTCAAATTCTTCCTCTATTGGCTGCTTTTCTTTAGCAATAAACATTTTTAAGTCTGTCTAATACTAGATAAACTAATGAAAATATTCCTTTAAGATCTGAATTTCTCTTTAGCTAAATACAAAATGTTCTACTTTCTATCATCTCTAAAATCATTGCAAAGATGAATTTTACTCTTTAAGCACCATGATCTGGTTCCAACTTCTATCTCTGTTTGGAAACTGCTATTCAATAATTTCTAATTATTAAAGAAATCACACATTTTAAAGTCCTTGCCTCACTGAACCTTAGCACTTCTTCTGAAATTTCTTTGTTGGCTTTTATGAATCTGTGTTTCAAATCACTAGACATTGCCAAATGTCTCCTGCAGGGAAAAATCGCCCCTGGTTAAGAACCACTGATCAATCAAAGTGGTTAATAACAATGAGAAAAAAGGAATGATTCATTAATTCCATTGTTAGGGTCTAGAAATGAGCTTTAATTTCAAATTAATCTGATCACGTTTTGAATAAGATCATTAAGTCTTGAAATCTGTACTTCTCCTAACCCCTACCACTCCCATTGACTTTGCTACTTAGCTGGGTAATTTGGCAAATTTCCTGGAAATTTGTCCTCCCCACCCTCCGCCTTTGTTCTGTTATTTACTTTCCCTGGAATTCAGGTGGAACAGCAGTAGCCTTGATGGGAAACCTTAACAGCAACCTGGAATACAAGGTCCTTGTGGGGGAAGACATGGGGGTTACTGATAGCTAACTGATCATGAAAGAAGGAAAATAAAACTTTTCAGAAGAACAATTCAAACTGTACCTAATTCACTTTTTGGTAAAGTACTGAAACTTGTGATAGCTTGGTCACTTTATGTACATGAATTCGGCTAATATGAAAATAGAAATTACCTCAGTAAAATTTTGAACCTTCATAACTTTTCATTTATACCATTTTATATTAAATAAAATTTAAGTTTTTCTGCATTAGCAGACTGTGCATATCCCATAAGAATGTGCCCCTTTCGAACACTCTGGCAAAAGGACCTCTCTGCACCTGCTTTTAAGTTTGCTCCTTGGGTAAGCAATAATTGAGTATAAGGACATGCCCATGACAGTTTTGGAAAGAACTGATGTCTTTAGAGTGAAAAACTGAGCATGTGTAGACAGAGGAGTTTGCTGATTTCATTTGAGTACACCAGGACAAAATAAAATGCAAAACAAGAACTTAATAATCTCAGCCAAATATTTTTTATGCTAAAGTCTCTTATAAATTGTATGCAAGAAAATCATCTTCTGGACATGATGCTTAAATAAATAAACCAAGTCCCTAAAAGGAGAGGAAAATAGGTTACCCATTCGACCACAAAGAGAATGGTAACAATTATATCCTACTTGAAATTTGATTAAAACTTCACATTGTGTGACTAAACCTCACCATAGAGTGCTGTAGATATAGACAAAAGGGAAACACTC
The DNA here is from genome assembly GCF_007474595.2 of Lynx canadensis. Taxonomy (NCBI): domain Eukaryota; kingdom Metazoa; phylum Chordata; class Mammalia; order Carnivora; family Felidae; genus Lynx; species Lynx canadensis. The sequence continues at coordinate 55,716,887 of NC_044306.2, forward strand.
ACTTTTGAGAAATACTTTGAGCTTCCCATTTGTAAAGGATTTATGTTTTCTAAAGTCTCTTAAACCAGCTCAGTTGCCATGACTGGCAGACAGCCAGCTGATTAGAGAGAATTGGAGTTCAGGGTTTTTTTTTTTTTCCCCATTACTGTCTGTAGTTTGCTCTATTTTGGAACCATTGGCTTTTTCTTCCTAGAGAATTCAAGGCACGCAATTCTCCATTTCCATTCAACTATGAAACTGTTAACTGGGCAGTAGTGGAACAAGGTTTCCCTTAAGTGATTCTGACATTCTTCACAAGCAAGACCATTGATCACCTTTAATCTTAATGGATTGGAACTAATTTCTGAAGACCTAAAGTTTCCTCAACTGGAAAGGAAATAAATTATAAGAAACACCAACAAAAACCCACATACAGTAAACATAAGCTCCAGACAGTAAAAGTCATGTCTTAACCAAACAGATGATCAGTGATGATTAATGCCTTCTGCATAAATTTCTCCCTGGAAAACTACTTAGAAATTCTTTTTATGTAGCACTCACTGAATTTAACCTTAAAAAGACATCCTCTTCCCTATCACTCTGTTTTCAAAGTCTACTTTATTTTTCACATTAACTCTTATGACTATCCGACACGTTATACATTTTCTTTTGTGGTTATTCTCTGTCTCTCTCCAACAGGATCTAAGTTTCATCACAGCAGGGACTTTGTCTTTCTTGACTGCTACCTAGAATAGTTCCTGCCACACAGTAGGGACTTAATAAAGACATAAAATGAATAGAATCCCTAATTAGTAGGTCTATGTTTATCTTTTAAAGACATAATTCTATTTTCTTTTGAGTTTGCTGCTAGATCATTCATATTCAGCCTAATATTACTACATTATTGCCCTTGGCAACTACAGGTTAATTTATCATCTTTAGAATTAGAGACAGAGGAATGCAAATTTCTGTATTCAAAAGTAGAACTGTTCTCAAACTATCCCTTTAAGATAGTTGTGTATTCAGTAGAATCCGTTCACTATCTCTTTTGGCTATTTATTCAATTATTAAAGCCATGATCAAGCTTCCAGAATTTCTACCTTTTGAAATGTTACTCTTTTCTCTTTCATTATTGATGATTTCCTTTGCATATAATTGAAAACCATTATTTCCCTCTTGCTTTCTCTTTTTAGATTGAATAAATCTAGTTTAAATAAGGTAATGAATATGGAAATATTTTGAAAAGTATGAGATATTCTGAAGTTCTAAGTTTTTCTGCAAAGCTATTTTCTGAATCAGCTGATTTTTGCATACTTGTTTTCAGGAAAATTAACCTAATTATGTCATTTTATTTGTCATTATCTCATTCACCAATTTGCAGAGATTTTGTATTTTATTTAATTAATTTCTATCCTTTACATTAGGAAAAAGCTAAGAATAACATTGTTTCCAGAACACAGCTAGCATAGGAACCTTTCTCTGTTCTCCAGTGGGTTTGGTTTCGTTTTATACCATTTACTTGACTATGAAGATCTATACTAAATACGTACTCAGATGGAGGTATACTGGCATCAGTAAGAAAGTTATGGGATTTGCCAAATAGGTATGAATCTCAGCTTATTTTCCTTCTTAGGCAAAGGATTTCTTCTGGTTTTGTCCTAAGGTTCAGAAGGAATGTGATGGTCACAGGCATTAGATGGGTGAGAGTAACGTCCCTAGTCATGTTTCTAGGAGATTTCCATAGCAAAAATCACTTTAAATTAATTAATTTTAAAAATTTGAGTATAGCACACAGCGTTACATTAGTTTCAGCTGTACACAATAGTGATTCATCAAGTTTATACATTATTCTATGCTCTTCACAAGTGTAGCTACCATCTGTCACCATACAACGTTATTGCAATACCATTGACTATATTCCCTATGCTGTGCGTTTTCTTCCCATGACTTATTCATTCTATAATTGGAAGCCTATGTCTCCCACTCCTCTTCAACCATTTTTCCCACCTCCTCTCAAATGGAAAAGAAGGATGCACACACATTCAAAGGAATATTACACAGCCATAAAAAGATGAGATCAAGCCATTTGCAACAATGCAGTTAGACCTAGATCACTTTTATTTTTATAAGTAGCAAACAAACACTTCATCTAAATTGTGAATCAATAAATTATGAACATAATTTCTATCCTAGTGGTTCTCAATAGGGAGAGGTGTGGGAAAAGGTAGTGAATTTTAGAATTCCCAGGAAATTTTCCAACTATGCAATCCATCCATTCTCATATGGCTCTTAGATAAACTCCATTAGGTGTCTGTGATAGATGGAATAGTAGCCCCCTGAAGACGTTCACATCCTGACTGTCATGTCAAGGCCTGTGAATGTGTTACTTTGCATGGCAAAAGGGACTGTGCAGATATAATTAATTTAAGAAGCTTGCTGTGGGGAGAGCATCCTGGATTATCCAGGTGTGCCCAATGTAATCAGGCTTCCTTATAAAGGAGAGGGTAGGCAGGAGAGTCAGAGTTAGAAAGAGAAATTTGAAGATGCTATGCTGCTGACTTTGAAGATGGAAGGAGCCACAAGCTGCAGAATGCAGATTGTTTCTGGAAGCCAGAAAAGTCAAAGACAGAGATTCTCTTAGAGTCTCCAGAAGGAATACAGCCCTGCCAACTCATTTGGACTTCTGATCACCAGAACCATAATGTAATAAATTTGTGTTGTTTTAAGCGACTATGTTTATGGCAATTTGTTACAGCAGTAACAAGAAACTAATATAGTGGTGCTGACTGGCATGTATGGTTTGGAAAAAGTTCTTGATGCTCCCGCTCTCAATGAAAATCACAATTTTGATGTTTTACTAAGGGCTAAATATGTACATTCAAAACAATGTTTTTTTCCTTCAATTTAAGAATATTGACAAGGAAAAATGTTAGCCTGAGGGTTTGGTTTAAAAAGAAGTCTTAACCATTAAAAAAATTTAGAATATGTCCCTAATGGAGTACTATAGTGAAACTTTACTTGTCTTCTCTACAACCCTACTCATGATGGAATTAAACTTATAGCTTTATCAGCTATGCCTTTATCAGCTATGCCATTTGCAAATATCTTCTCCCATTCTGTAGGCTGCCTTTTAGTTTTGTTGACTGTTTCCATTGTTGTGCAGAATATTTTTATTTTGATGAGGTCCCAATAGTGCATTTTTCGCTTTTGTTTCCCTGGTCTCTGGTGAAGTGTCTAATAAGAAGTTGCTATGGCCAAGGTCAAAGAGGTTGCTGCCTTTGTTCTCCTTGAGGATTTTGATGGTTTCCTGTCTCACATTTAGGTCTTTCATCCATGTTGAATTTGTTTTTGTATATTGTGTAAAAGAGTGATCCAGTTTTATTTTCCTGCATGTTGCTGTCCAGTTTTCCTAATACCATTTGTTGAAGACACTGTCTTTTTTCATTGGATACTCTTTCCTGCTTTGCTAAAGATTAGTTGACCATCTAGTTGTGGGTCCATTTCTGGGTTTCTATTCTGTTCTACTGATCAATGTGTCTGTTCTTGTGCTGGTACCATACTGTCTTGATGACTACCGCTTTGTAATATAGCTTGAAATCTGGAATTGTGATGCTGCCAGTTTTGTTTTTCATTTTCAGGATTGCTTTGGCTATTTGCAGTCTTCTGTGGTTCCATACAATTTTTGGGATTGTTTGTTCTAGCCCTGTGAAAAATGCTGGTGGCATTTTTACAGGGTTTGCATTAAATGTGTAGATTGCTTTTGGTAATATAGACATTCTAACAATGTTTGTTCTTCCAGTCCATGAGCATGGAATACTTTTCCATTTCCTTGTTTCCTCTTCAATTTCTTTCATAAGTGTTCTATTGTTTTCAGAGTACAGATCTTTTACCTCTTTGGCTAGGTTTATTCCTAGGTATCTAATTGTTTTTGGTGTAATTGCAAATGGGATCAACTCTTTGATTTCTTTTTCTGCTGCTTCGTTATTTGTGTATAGAAATGCAACCTATTTCTGTACATTGATTTTATATCCTGTGACTTGGCGGAGTTAATGTATAAGTTCTAGCAATTTTTTGGTGCAGTCTTTTGGGTTTTCTACATAGAGTATCATGCTGTCTGCAAATAATGAAAGTTTGACTTTTAACTTGTCTATCTGGATGCCTTTTATTTCTTTTTGTTGTCTAATTGCTGAGGCTAAGACTTCTAATACTATGTTAAATAGTAATGGTTAGAGTGGACATCTTTGTCTTGTTCCTGACCATAGAGGAAAAACTCTGTTTTTCCTCATTGAGAATGATATTAGTTGTGGGTCTTTCATCTATGGCCTTTATGATGTTGGGGTATGTTTCATCTATCCCTACTTTGTTGAGGGTTTTTACCAAGAATGGATGCTGTATTTTGTCAAATGCTTTTTCTGCAGCTGTTGACAGGATCATATGGTCTTATCCTTCCTTTTATTAATGTGGTGTATCACGTTGATTGATGTGCGAATATTGAACCAGCTCTGCAGCCCTGGAATAAATTCCACTTCATCATGGTGAATAACTTGTTTAATGTACTGTTGACTCTGATTTGCTAGTATGTTGTTGAGAATTTTTGCATCCATATTCATCAGGGATATTGGTCTGTAATTCTCCTTTTTTTTTTGTTTTTGTTTTTGTTTTTTTATTTTTGGGACAGAGAGAGACAGAGCATGAACGGGGGAGGGGCAGAGAGAGGGAGACACAGAATCGGAAACAGGCTCCAGGCTCCGAGCCATCAGCCCAGAGCCTGATGCGGGGCTCGAACTCACGGACCGCGAGATCGTGACCTGGCTGAAGTCGGACGCTTAACCGACTGCGCCACCCAGGCGCCCCTGTAATTCTCCTTTTTAATAGGGTCTTTTTCCGGTTTTGGAATCAAGATAGTGCTGGGCTCATAGAATGAGTTTGGAAGTTTTCCTTCTGCTTCTATCTTTTGGAATAGTTTGAGAACTATAGGTATTAACTGTTCTTTAATGTTATTTATTTATTTATTTATTTATTTTTGAAGGAGAGAGAGAGACAGAGCATGAGCGGGGGAGGACCAGAGAGAGAGGGAGACACAGAATTTGAAGCAGGCTCCAGGCTCTAAGCTGTCAGCACAGAGCCTGACGCTGGGCTCAAACTCACAAACAGTGAAATCATGACCTGAGCCAAAGTCGGATGCTTAACTGACTGAGCCACTAGGTGCCCCTTAACTGTTCTTTAAATGTCTGGTAGAATTCCCCTGGGAAGCCATCTAACCCTGGACTTTTGTTTGTTAGGAGATTTTTTATTACTGTTCCAGTTTTTTTTGCTGGTTATGTATCTGTTCAAATTTTCTATTTCTTCCTGTTTCAGTTTTGGTAGTTTGTATGTTTCTAGGAATTTATCCATTTCTTCCAGGTTGCCTAGTTTGTTGGCATATAATTTTTCATAATATTCTCTTATAATTGTATTTCTGTGGTGTTGGTTGTGATCTCTCCCCTTTTATCCATGATTTTATTTATTTGGGTCCTTTCTCTGTTCTTTTTGATAAGTCTAGACTTAGCAAACTCAACACTCAAAAAACAAGTAATCCAGTGAAGAAAGGCTCAGAAGACATGAATAGACTCTTTTCCAAAGAAGATATCCAAATGGCTAACGGACACATGAAAAGATGCTCATCATCACTCATCATCAGGGAATTATAAATCAAAACCACAATGAGCTACCATCTCACACCTGTCAGAATGGCTAAAATTAACAACACAAGAAAAACCAGGTGTTGGTGAGGATGAGGGAAAGGGGAAACTTCTTGCACTGTTGGTGGGAATGCAAACTGATGCAGCCACTTTAGAGAACAGTATGGAGGTTCTTCAAAAAATTAAAAATAGAACTATCCTATGACCCAGCAATTACACTACTAGGTATTTACCCAAAGGATACAAAAATACAGACTTGAAGGGGTACGTGCACCCTGATGTTTATAGCAGCATGATCAAAAATAGCCAAGTTACAGAGAGAGCCCAAGTGTCCACCGGCTGATGAATGAGTAATAGAATATCTCGCCATTTGCAACGATGTGTATGGAGCTAGAGTGTATTTTGCTAAGCGAAATAAGTCAGTCAGAGAAAGACGAATACCATATGATTTCACTCATATGTGGAATTTAAGAAACAAGACAGATGGACATATGGGGATGGGGGGGAAGAGAGAAGGAAACAAACCATGAGAGATTTTAAAGATAGAAAACAAACTGAGGGTTGACAGAGGGAGGTGGATGGGACATTGGCTAGATGGGCAATGGGTATTAATTATTACTTGTTATGATGAGCACTGGGTGTCATATGTAAGTGATGAATCACTGAATTCTGCTCCTGAAAACAATGTTGCACTGTATGTTAACTAACTAGAATTTAAATAAAAATTTGAAAAAAAGTAAAACAAACAAAACCCCCTGTAGCTTAAAATCAACAGTGATTGTCCCATGCACAAAATCCTAAAAAAAAGTAGACCTAGATTTATATTGCTTAAAAGAAAATACCAAAAAAATTACTAAAGGCATATTTATTATAGAAATTTAAAAAAATTTTTCATTGTATAAAGAAATAATAGAGTGCTTGCAAAGTCTTCTGGTGATCTGATTTACTACAATTTTATAAACTTCCAACTTTTCAGAAGTACATCCATAATTTGTCACAATATATGAGGCATCACGATAAGTAAATACTTAGGAGCATCAAAATATAATTGTTCTTAATAGTCGAATCATTTCTTAAGTGATTATGAAATAAATGTTCTTTAACATGCTAAGTAAACAGATGAATGCTCAGGGATACTTTCTAGATGATTCCACCTTCTTTTGCCACCTGATGTTGTGATATGGTGAATGCAGTAGAGTTGACTCTGCAAAGAAGTTAGTCTGGATGAATCAGCTCCCAAGGGGAAATAGGGTTCGCTATAGAGATCTCTCTGTAAAACAGAGTAGGAAACACATCATGGGAGGTGATCATTTTCATGACCAGACTCTAAGGAAAGTTATTAGGATCTTCTAAAGTCTATATACACGTCGATATGTAGTGGCTTTAAATGGAAGCTTTGTTGGGTTGCCTGAGTGGCTCAGTCGGTTGAGCGTCCGACTTCGGCTTGGGCCATGATCTCATGGTTTGTGAGTTCAAGCCCCGCACTGGGCTCTGGGCTGACAGCTCAGAGCCTGGAGTCCGCTTCAGATTCTGTGTTTCCCTCTGTCTGCCCCTCCACTGCTTGCACTCTGTCTCTTGCATTGTCTCAAAAATAAATAAACATTAAAGAAATTAAAAAAAAATGGAAGCTTTGTCAAAACTTAAGCAGAGGCATTCTTTATGTAGTTAGTCCGTATTTCTGAACTCAATAAAAACTGAAAGCATACTATTTAATTATGATTCTGTGGTATTATTACTACAGAAGACTAAAGTCTTGAGAGTCTAGCTATGTAGATACAAATGGGGAAAAAAACTTGCCATTTTTTTGTGTTCTGAAAAAATAGCACCTTGCAAACATATAGGTGCATCCTTTGAATATTTTGCAAGGTGACCCAAAGTGGCAGAGCTGGGATTTGAACCCAGATCCATCTGAAAATAAAGCCCATGCTCTCTCTAGATTGGACAAATGAGAATCTGTTAGGAAAAGCAGGACAGTATGATCTCTACACTATGCTTGTCAAATATCAGTTAGCTTAGCGAATTTTTTGGATAAGATGACTTGAAGCTGGATCCGGTTATTATGATAGTTTAAAGGAGACCTAGGAGTAAAAGAGACCTGGACCCTAATTGCTCTACTGCATGTTCTTCCAGAAAACAATTGGCCAGCCAGGTTCTGGCTGATTCAGCTAACCCCTAGAATATGATGATAAGACAAACACTTTCGATTTCTCTTATTAAGGGAACATGCAGGTGTTTAACGTAAAATCTGATTCTTATTACAAGGGTGTAACATAAGAAGGGGACTGACACTCATAGTTTCATGTCAGTGAGGCAGAGAATTTCATCTGCCAGAAGTCCCTTTCTTTGATTCTTGGAAGTATTTAAAAGAATGATCTATAAGATAAGGAGTTTTTTATTTTTATTTTTATGTTTTTATTTATTGATTTTTGAGAGAGAGCAAGGGCATGTACAAGCGGGGGAGGAGCAGAGAGAGAAAGAGAGGGAGAATCTTAAGCAAGCTCCGTGCTCTCAGGGTAGAGTCCAATGGTGGGCTCAAACTCATGAACCATATGAAACTTTGCATATTATATCTCAGAGAAACTCAGCCACGGGCTTCAAATGATAAGACAACTGGCATCTAGGACGGACCTTGATTTTTGTTTTGATTGGCTTAATGGAGTCATGGCTTTTTGATAAAGAAGTAGGTGATGATTTAAACTCAGATATCTAAGAAGAACTACTAATGTTTTCTGAAACGTAACTGCACGATGTTGAAGGCTAGGCTCCCCTATGCTGCATATTAGTGTTACTATTAATTCACTGCTAAGTACACACATGGCACTCATTCCATTGTGCAACATTGCATGAGACAAACATCCTCCCCAAACTCTACATAATGTCTGGATCTACATCACATTAAATCCCCCCACAGAATGTCCACCTGTGAACCAAGAGTTTCTTTCCCCCCTAAATCCAAATCTAGGATTCCTTGATCTTCAAACCAATACTTCAGAATGAACAGATCCTAGTGTGACAACCCCCAACAACAAAAATACAGTTTTTACTTTCTAGTGTTCACACCTTTGTGTTATTGTCCCTTTGAATGTAAGCACAACCTGCGATTTGTTTCTAACCAATAGACTGAAGCAAAGATGATGGATTGTCATACTGTGATTATACTGTCACACTGTGGCTTTATGTGAGGCTTCATCGTACTAGACTTGAGACAGATGCTCCTGGTTAACTTGCTGAAGCAAAGAACCATGTTAAGAAAGCCAACATGGCAAGGAACTTTAGGCATTTAGTGTTTAGGAACTGTGATTGCTTGCCTTCAGCTGATGGCCAGTAAAAGGCGGGGGCCCTAAGTTTTGCAGCTGGAAGGCAATGAATTCTGCCAACTACCTGAGTGAGCTTGGAAGCTGATTCATCTCCAGTCGACCCTCCACATGGGAATCTAGCCTGGCTGATACCCTGACTGCAGCCTTGTGAGACCCTGAGCATAGAACCCAGCTGAGCTGTACCCAGACACCTGACTCATGAAAACTGTGACATAATTAATGTGTGTTACTTTAAGCTGCTCGGTTTGCGGTGCTTTGTTATGCAGCAATAGAAACTCATACACAGGTTTTTTAAATATCAAGAACTAATATTCTTTGATGTTGGAGTTTTGGAATGTCCTGGCATTTTTACTAATCTGTTCCTGCCATTTAGTGAGGAGAGTGACACTGTACTGTGAAATAACCGCAGAGATTGGTTCATGAATGCCAAATATAGGAACATCAGCAGCTGTTGCCAGAGGCCTGGTATTTTTTCTAATACTTGTAGCTTAAAAGACAAGTGTCCAATGTTGTGCTGCATTGACTGGCTAAATAGGGTGAAACAGAACTTGCTTGTTAGGGCCCAGTTAACATTCATTATTCAGAGTTTTTTTTTTTTTTTTTTTTTTTTTTTTTTTTTTTTTTATCATCTGCTTTCAGCAGTTTGACTCTCTACATACTGTTGACAGGAATTTGACAGATTAATCTGAGAAAAACATTTAATCCAATCACAGGATATTTATAAGATGCTGTGGACTTGAGGGGACAGAAGAGAAAACTAAACACACAACAGAGGAATCAAGAAACGGAAGGCAAGGGGAATTTTATAGATTACTTACTGCTAAGGTGTCTGCACATTCTTTGTGCTCTGTTGCACTTGTTTCTGATTATTTCCTCTGCTGCTTTTGGCTTTTCCTAGATGGGTGCCCCAAATGGGAAACAGTGCTGGCAGTCTGACAGATTGAGGTTTATTCCCTTGCTGTCCTATCACTCTCTTTTTGTTTCTCTAATTACACATTCTATGTTATACTTTATGTTTTTTATATTATAGTGGGTTGGGGTGGGTTGGGCTATAAATGGAAGAGAAAATTAAGAAATCCCAATTCAAAGAGAAATAAAAATAAAGATGTCCCCCAACATATCTGGGACTAGAGTGTATATAGTTTTATAGTTTTTCTAGGCAGTCCGTGTGACAGTCTGTATCAAAATATTATGTGATTCATTATATTCGCTTATCCTATTCTACTCACTCAAAGATTAGAAAATCAAAGACTTATTTGGGGGAGTTTATAACAGGAGTTTATAAAAATAAAATTATTTACACTTTATTAAATACACACTTGGGGCGCCTGGGTGGCTTGGTCGGTTAAGCGGCCGACTTCGGCTCAGGTCATGATCACGCGGTCCGTGAGTTCAAGCCCTGCGTCGGGCTCTGTGCTGACAGCTCAGAGCCCGGAGCCCATTTCAGATTCTGTGTCTCCCTCTCTCTCTGACCCTCCCCCGTTCATGCTCTGTCTCTCCCTGTCTCAAAAATAAACGTTAAAAAAATTTAAAAAATAAAAATAAATAAATAAATAAATAAATAAATACACACTCTTTCCCTTTACCCTTATTACCTGTTTGACCTTAGATGTTTCATTGGATAGGTCTGGGTCTCAGTCAGCTAATCTGCAAATGAAGACATTGGAAACCTATTGCTGTAAAGTCGAATTTTGGTTCCATTGTGATCATAGTGTGTGGCTCACACAACTGTTTGAAGTGGGAAGTGAGAGTAGTTTCCATTGTGTCTGACTCATGGTAGGTGCTCAGTAAATACATATAAGAATTCCTTTCCTTTTCCTTTCTCCTGCCTTTTAGTCTAATTCTCCATCTGTGATTTGATAGCGAGGCAGCAAAAACTAGAAACTGCCTGAAAACAAGTCAAGACTCCCCAAGAAGGGAGTGAGATTTTTCTCACAACTGAGTAGCCACATTTAATGTATCTATTTACAAATGGGTCGGTCTCTTCCCAAGCTTTATAACCCATAATTACACATTCAGGCAGTGATATCCATCCATGTAATTCCAGGGACTGTACATTACCCTGAAGTCAGTTGGGGCTTTTAATACACACACATGCCACGGTGAGTTCTCTTTATTTCTTAGGTTGTGGCAATGACAGGATTCATTATTGCTTTACATTGTCCTGTTATTCATTGTCACAACAACAATAAGCATAAAGCCACTTTGTAATTCTGTAGCAGAAGAACTAAGAAAAAGGCATTGCATGAATACAAATTAGAATTCTCGTATAAATTGTTTCCAACAGTAAGTGGCATCGGCCACTGATATATTCATCTTACCACATTCTAAGTGCAGGATTGATTGTTAGTATCTAGACATCACTTATTTAATAGAGACATCCTTTCTGTATTATGAGTCATTTACACAATTTTAACAAACTGCCAAGCACATTCAAATGTGTACTGAGAGATAGGTGGCCCAATGACACCTACCAAACGACACAGAATTGTTTACTCTACCTGCCACAAATGCTATGTGATGACAGAATAATAAAATATAGTCCTTGTAATCTAGGGACATATGATTTAAGTCTGGACGTGGCATAAGCCACGTGTAGTCACAATGTGTTCATGATACCTAATGGCTAATTGGTGGTTGGGACTAAATTCTGGTTGTGTTCAGAGGAGGTGTGGATAGATGATTAGATAGAGCTGAAGTACCAGTGTGCCGTGGAGAAGTAGACCCCTAAAATGTTTTTTTCTGGAAAGAATGAAGTACCAATGGACAAAATATTTCTGAATATCACTTTTGACATGGCTATGGTGTGTTTAAATTGGTGGCAATTTGTAGCAGTATAGGAATCTAGCAGCAATATAAAAATCTAGGGGGAGAGTCGCAGTCATCGGCAAAATTGGACAACTTTAGTGTATTAAGGGTTGAAGGTGAAGGCCATACTTCCTCTTCTCACTCCCTCACTTCCTCTAGGTCTCAGTTCATATTTTCAGAGACTACCTTTCAAACACTACTCTGTAACGTTGCATACACCTTTCCTGCTCCTTACCTTGACCTAGCCCTTGGTCCCAGTACCTAGTACTTCTTGTTTACCTTGCACGGCTTAATTGTTCTCCTAAGCCCTTATCACTACCACACACACACACACACACACACACACACGTGCGTGCATGTGCAAATTGTCTCACCACTGGAATAGAGCTTCATAAGAACAGTTTTGTTCACTGCTGTATATACCCAGAGCATGGCAAAGCACCTATGACACACTAAGTACCTGATAAATATTTGATTAATGGATGAGCACAGCGTGACATTAAGAATCACTATCAAAGTGTCCTCTATTTAAAGGCAAGTGACTTGAGGCAAAAATGGCATGTCCGAGAATATGGTGATTTGTGTGGACCAACACCGCCTTTATTCCTGCTCTTCATGTAACTAAAACTTCACCTTCTAACATCTGGGGAATCCGAATTCCCATGTGTGCCAGGCATACAAATTGCCGCCCAGGCACTGCCAATGTGGTTTTTGATGGAGGGGGCGCTTCTGTCCATCTGGCAGTGTAGATGGAACCACATTCTGTTCAGGGCTTCCGGTGATGGCAGGGGAGAATTTGGCAGGTTGTGTATGGCTGAAGTGAGGTCTCTGGGCTCATTATTATCCCATACAAGTGTCCTTTTCTCATTAATATGAGACGAGGCAACCAATCCAGCAAAAAGCCCACAGTTCTCCAACTGCTGCTAGCACTGTAAAAAGGCAAAGTGCATTTTTTTTTTCCTGAATGGTTGCAATAGACAGACTCCTAGTCCATAATGGGTTAAAGCTCCTGAAAGCCCATCTGTAAAAAGCCACAATTACTAACATTTACTGACAGCAATTGTGACAATGGAGAACAATTTTCTTAAAGCTAATTCAAACAATCTTTGGAGTGGTCATTTGTGGCAGTACATAGATGGCTGCTAAAGTAGAGAATTTAAAGAGAATTTTCCCCATCGTGGAACTAAAGCGGGCATATTTTGAAGCTTACTTGGGAAAGGAGGAAAAGAAATGTGGGAGACATATATCTTATTAAAAGGCATTCATTTCTCTGTTCTCAAACTAATGTGCCATGCCATTACTTCACCACATAATGAGTGAAACATTGATGCATAATTAGGCATCACCTTATGACAGCATGAGCCGTTAATCAAACAATAATTTTAAAGGTTGCCATGGAAGAAAGGTTCAGGTTTATTCTTGGATTTTTTTTTTTTAAAGTAGTACAAGCTGCTAGGTAGAGAAGCTCTGAAAAAAGAAACATCAAACCTTTAAATAACAGAATCTTTCCTTTTTAACTGAAATAATATGCCTATTCATCCTTAGAAGTTGTCATTTCTATTCAGAATTGCCTTCAAGATTTTCTTTTGGGACTTTCATCACTGAAATTATTCTAGTCTACTGCAAAGAAGGGATAAATGAAGTTAGGAACTTTCAGCTTTTGGTTAAATCTGGGTAAAAATTTGGACATGTGAATTTCACTGCTTTATGTTTTTCTCTCCCCTGCCATAACCCACATAAAGAGGAAATGCATTGAAGTCATTTTTATACACTATTGAAGTAAGTTCACAGGTTTAATCAATCAGTTAATTTAGTTAAAAAAATGAGATCTGGCTGATTTAATTGTTTTGCAACATATTGGTTTACAATTACTAAAAATACTTTAGACTGGAGACTTCTCTTCAGCCATCTGGACTCCTTGAAAATTTTTATTCACTGTGTCAGTGTGGATGATTGTGATATCTATTCCATTCATACACAAAACACAACTCTCGTGTAAAGCCTCAAAGCTTATTTTTTTTAGTTCTCTGTCTTGTTGCCTTTAAGAGTGGAACATTACTGTTCAATTGAGTTTTGAAGTCCCCCTGTGTTTGAAAGAAGCCCTGTTGGTCTGGTTGATGTGGCCACTGAGACGTCTGGGCTCTGCAAATCCATCGGCTCCTGGGGCTGTGCATATCAGTGCTACAGTGCCGCTCACACCAGAGGACGGATGATTTCTTCCTGCCGTACGACTCTATTCCCCCAAGACGGCTAATGATCAATAGTCATATCTTCAAAGAATATGCCATTTGTCAGTAGGAAGACAGGTAAGAGGAGACTAGGGAGCACTAAATGGAGGAAAAATAACTTTTATTTCTGTCCCTGATGAGATTGGTAGGCAGTTCAGCAAATGAAACAAGAAAGGCTAAACTAAAAGTCCATAGGGTAGGGAAGTCTGCTGCACTCCTTTATAGCAGAACAGAGCAAGCTACAGGCTCCAGTCACAGCACCTTAAAAGCAACCCAGAAATTGACTGTAGCCTGCCATTATTAAATGAAATGAGAAGGGGGACGACTAAGATATTTTTTAATGAAGGGATATCTATGAAGTAGGGGTTGTGAAGAAGGAGGAAATATGAATTTCCAGTAGGGTATGGGTCTTAGCCAATTAATTTGGACTATTAAAATTAAAACTAAGATAAAACTAAATAAAATTAAAACAATATCCCATCTGAATTACAGCTGAGAATAAAGGGAAACAAATGTGCCTCCATATCAGTTTTCTTTTTTTAAGAAAAACTTTCTGGGTAGGGGCGCCTGGGTGGCGCAGTCGGTTAAGCGTCCGACTTCAGCCAGGTCACGATCTCGCGGTCCGTGAGTTCGAGCCCCGCGTCAGGCTCTGGGCTGATGGCTCAGAGCCTGGAACCTGTTTCCGATTCTGTGTCTCCCTCTCTCTCTGCCCCTCCCCCGTTCATGCTCTGTCTCTCTCTGTCCCAAAAATAAATAAACATTGAAAAAAAAATTAAAAAAAAAAAAAAGAAAAACTTTCTGGGTAAATAGCTATAATATAATATAATATGATACGATATACTTAATGTAATATAATTAACATAATACTATATAGTTAAATATAATACAATATAATACAATATAATTAATGTAATATAATTAACATAACACTATATAAATATAATATAATATAATATAATATAATATAATATAATATAATTAATATAATAACATAACGGTGTGTTGACACATTACCCTTCCCCATTTCTTAGGAACAACACATATAGCAGGTAATGGCTCTTACCATAGACTTGTATTGATCAGTTTAATTAACAGAAAATGCTGTGGAATGTGTACCTCAAACATTCTTTGCAGCTGCAAATAGATATTTTAGCATTCTTGAGTGATTTACTCTTCTAACGACTCTTTAATCTTGGGAAGGTCAGAAGAAGCTAGCAACAGTGGTTGCCTTCAGAAAGGGGAAACTGAGGGATTGAAAGACAGTGGAGGGGAAGAAACTTACTTTTACCATGTGAACTTTTGTACCTCTTAAAATTTGATTCATGGGCAAGTATTATCTGTTCATATGTGTGTTTGAAAATATAAACTATCTTTTCAAATTTCAGCACATTCAAATGTTTAAATGATATACTTGAAATATATAATTTATCACTTTTTCAATACCTAGAACCATTTCCTCTCTCAGGCCTGGATCTTTGTGATGTTTTTGCTTCTCTGGTCCCTAATAAATCCCAGGACCTAACATAAAGGTGAGATAATATACCCCTAAAGGCCCATTTACTTCACCATAATCCTCTCTTAATTCCAACCTTATTTTTTGAGCCGCCTTGCCTTAATAAATAAGAAATTTTATTAAAAATGTTTATTTATTTTGAGAAAGAGAGAGAGCATGGGGGAGGGGAAGAGAAAGAGAGAGAGAGAGAGAGAGAGAGAATGCCAAGCAGGCTACTTGCCGTCAGTGAAGAGCCTGACCTGGGGGCTCAATCTCGTGAACTGTGAGATCATGACCTGAGCCAAAATCGAGTTGGACACTTAACCGACTGAGCTGTCCAGGTGCCCCATAAATAGGACATTTTTAAAAAATCTTATTTTCACTTTTGTAATCTCTCATGAGAAATATCAACAGGGGAAAGCACTTATATGCACACATATATGCATGAACACTGAGAATAATGGGCATATATTAAATATTGTATATGTTTTTTTTTTTTTTTTTTTTTAAATTTTTTTTTTTTCAACGTTTATTTATTTTTGGGACAGAGAGAGACAGAGCATGAACGGGGGAGGGGCAGAGAGAGAGGGAGACACAGAATCGGAAACAGGCTCCAGGCTCTGAGCCATCAGCCCAGAGCCTGACGCGGGGCTCGAACTCACGGACCGCGAGATCGTGACCTGGCTAAAGTCGGACGCTTAACCGACTGCGCCACCCAGGCGCCCCAATATTGTATATGCTTTTGAGAAAAGGATGATTTAGCCTCCTGAAGAAGGTCAGATAAGGACTGAAAGTAGGACTGATACTAATTCAGGTGACATTTGGGGGAGCTGATCCCATCAGTCTATTTGCTACCTCGCACCTCTGGACTTAGCCAGAAAACTTCTTATGACTTCTTAGCTGTGTAATTTTAATTTTTTAATTTTTTTAAATATTTTATTTTTTTTATTTTTTGAAAAATAAAAAGAGAGAGAGAGAGACAGAGTGTAGGCAGGGGAGGGTTAGAGAGAGAGGGAGACACAGAATCTGAAGCAGGCTCCAGGCTCTGAGCTGTTAGCACAGAACCTGTCGTGGGGCTCGAACCCACGAACTGTGAGATCATGACCTGAGCCGAAGTCAGACACTTAACTGACTGAACCACCCAGGCACCCCTTAGCTATATAATTTTGAGTCTATCAGGGAATTAACTAATCCAAATCCTATTCTTTCCTGTCTTTTTCATAGGACTGATGTTATCAATTCAATAGGAGTGTGTAAAAGAGGAAAACTCTCATGCTGCAAGCATAGACACTTGAGATTGGCAGTGCATTATTTGTAGGCTCGATCTCCCCATTCCTCCCCACTCTCCTTTATCCTTCTGGCATCCTAAAAGAAAAGGGAAAAAGAAAAACTAGATACACTTACTCCAATTTTTGTGAGTTGAGATTAGCCTTCATGCTAGTTCATTCATTAAATTGTCACCAGAAAGAATACAATACAGAAGGAGAGAGAGAGAGAGAGAGAGAGAGAGAGAGAGAGAGAGAAAGAGAGAAAAGCAGTCTTTCAACTATGGAAATTAAGGGAAAGTGTGTGCTTAATGAGAAAAAAGAGCAGTACTTATCCATTATTGTGATTTCAGAGAAAAAAGTACAGGGATGAGGCACAATGACTTTTTGAAGAGCCTTGTTATGCATGAACTGGAAAAAATGTCACAAGCAGTTCTCAAGATAGAGCCCAAGACGCAGGGTAATTGGCAGTTACAAATTAGTGGTGATCAGCTAAAGTATGCCTTATTGCTAAGAAGCCATCTTATTTCAAACATCTCAAATCACTTGCACCACTCTTGAAACCTAATCATCAAAGCTTTTCTGAATGGGACCTGCCATGTTAGCCTTAGAGCCACTCTTACAGACCAGCCTAAGAACTGCTGAGATGCTGCTCATTTTCTGTCTCAATAAGGTCTGAATCAGACTAACATAAAAGACTTCAGATGGATGGGTTTAAAGAGATGATCAAATAAGTGTAGAATTTTTAGGGAACTGGAATTATTTGAGAATTTCTATTTACTTAGAGGAGGAGATTCTTTGCAGTCTTTTAATATTTCATTTCTATCTTCCCTGAGTTTCATTGAAAGAGAAGATATGCACTTTCAGTATGCAAGGTCAGTATAGGAGCTATTGTGTTTTTATACATTAGCAAAAAAGGTTGGAAAATAAGATAATGAAATTCTATTTACAATGGCATCAAAACATCAGATACTTAGAGATAAATTTAGTGAAAGACATACATGATCTGTACACTGAAAACTATGAAGTGTTTCTTAGTAAAACTAAAGAGGGCTTACATTAAGACAGTATGTTCAAGGGTTGGAAGACTTACTATGGTTAAGAATCATTTATTTCCCAGTTGATCTCTTCAGTCAATACAATCTCAATCAAAACACCAATAGGTTTTGTAAAAAAAACAATATGTGTATTACATTCCGATTGTTACTATAACAATTTACCATAAACTTAAGGACTTAAATAAGCTTTTTATCTCTCAGTTCTGGAGGCCAGAAGTCTGATATGAGGGCTAAAGTCAAGCTGATGGCAGGGCTTGTTCCTTCTAGAGGTGCCAGGGGACATCCTGTTCCTTGCTTCCAGCATTCTTTGGCGTGAAGCCACATCACTCCAATCTCTGTCCAATTGTCATGTTGCCTTTTGCTCTCCTGTAGTCTAAGCTCCTCTACTTCCTTCTTATAAGGACACTTGTGATTAAATTTATGCCCCACTTTGATAGTCCATGATAATCTTCCTCCTCAAAATCCT
This sequence comes from Lynx canadensis, assembly GCF_007474595.2. NCBI lineage: Eukaryota > Metazoa > Chordata > Mammalia > Carnivora > Felidae > Lynx > Lynx canadensis. The sequence goes on from NC_044306.2 coordinate 55,735,181, forward strand.
TAACTTGCTCACATCTGCAAAGTCTCTCTCTCTCTCTCTTTTTTAAAATTTTTTTTTAACGTTTATTTATTTTTGAGACAGAGAGAGACAGAGCATGAATGGGGGAGGGTCAGAGAGAGGGAGACACAGAATCTGAAACAGGCTCCAGGCTCTGAGCTTTCAGCACAGAGCCCGACACGGGGCTCGAACTCACGCACCGCGAAATCATGACCTGAGCCAAAGTTGGCCACTTAACCGACTGAGCCACCCAGGTGCCCCTCTCTCTCTCTTTTTAAAAATGATTAGTCATTTTTGAGAGAGAGAGAGAAAAAGAGAGAGAAAGAGGAAGAGAGCAGGAGCAGGGGAGGGGTTAAGGAAAGGGGACAAAGGATCCCAAGCAGGCTCTGTGCTGATAGCAAGAAGCTGGATGTGGGACTGGAACTCACAAACCATGAGATCGTGACCTGAGCTGAAGTTGGATGCTTAACTGAATGAGCCATCCAGGCAGCCCTGCAAAGTCTCTTTTGACATATAAGGTAAAATTCCCAGGTTACAGGGATTGAGATCTGAATATTTTTGAGGACCATTATTCAGCTTCCCATGGAAAAATATAAAATTCTAAAATGTATATAGAAATGCAAAGAATCTAAAACAGAAAGACAATCTTAAAGAACTAAGTTGGTGGATTTACGCTACCTGGTTTCAAGATAACACTATAAAACTACATGAATTAAGTCAGTGGTTTTGGTGTAAGGGTAGATAAATAGGCTAATGAAACTAGGAAAATAACAGTTTCCTGAATTTCTCGTTGTTTCTGTAAAAAGCCCTAGCTTTCTGAGCCATATATACTATTAAGTTAGAGAATATTTACTTTCCCTTCTCCTAGAAACATTTTCACATACGTTAAGAATTAGATCTGTAGCTATTTTACTTTATTATTATTTTTTAATTTATGTATTTATTTTGAGAGAGAGAGAGAGAGAGCATGTGTGCATAAGCACGGGAGGGGCAGAGAGAGAGGGAGGGAGAGAATTCCAAGTAGGTTCCACACTGTTAGTGTAGATCCTGATGGGGGGCTTGAACTCACAAACCATGAGATCATGGCTTGAGCCAAAATCAAGAGTCAGATGCTTAACCAATTGAGCAACCCAGGGACCCCTGTAGCTACTTAAAAAACTCTTATAATCCCCAAAGCCAAATGGTTACATCCCCGGATAGGCACCTAGATTCTATCCAAAGGTTCTAGGGAGGCTACAATATTATATTCCTAGGTACTTACATTTAAAATAATCCAAATATCTGCATAAATGGTGCTGAATATACTTAAGTAACAAGTGATTCTTTTGCCAAAAGAGCTTGAACTCCTTCTCTCCATCTCTTAGCCTATTCAATGTTGATGATCAAACTTGAATGTGTTTAAGATTCACTCAGAAATTCTTAAACTTAACCTATAGAAATTTATATACCGTTGGTCTGGGAAGGGTCCATATCTTTTTAACAAACATCCCAACAGTTTTTGATGCAGGTGGTTTAAGGATCACTCTTTGAACATGGCCATGGGAAAATGTTTTTTCCACAGAGAAAATTATGATTCAAAGTACTTTGTGGAAGAGATAAGCAATGCAAAAAATATATTTGCATTATGCAAGTAAAATGAGTATTGGTTTTATTAAGTGAAGAGTTATGATAAATCAGTAAGATAAATGTATAAAAAAAACAAGCTGGGGATATGCATGATCAGTTTCCAAAGAAGAAATATAAATGGTGAATTAAGCTATTCAATAGCATTATAATAAAATCAATGCAAATTAAAAACAAAAAGAGAGCTATGCTGCAATTTACAAATCATCACAAATAAAAAAAAAAGTATTCCATGGAAGTCAGTTAACAATGTGAGAACAATAAAGTGGGGCACAAAAAAGGGTTTAAAGTGGATTAATTTTTAATATCAGTCCCACTGATTAAAGTTCCCAATGGGGATGGCCTAGTTACAATATCACAAAACAGTTTATTGTTTTATCATAGTTACCAAACTCCATTTAAAGAGTAGCTGCCATTTTGTAAGTATTTTAAATGATTACTTACTCGTGATAGGAAATCTATTATTTTTCCTCTTTTTTTCTTTCTTCTATCACCATCTGTCTTATTTAATACCTACAAAAAGGGTGTGCAATATTTTATCTTCAGTTTTTGGTTGGGGAAACTACATGAATTGCAGAGCCATTTTGACTGTTTGACACTTAAGCCCCATCCACATTATTACATATAATAATATTTAGGGGAATAGTTTCATAACAGGAAACAAGATGGGGAGGATCTTATGTGACTATTAGAAAAAAATTTCTGGGGGTGCCTGGGTGACTCAGTTGGTTAAGTGTCTGACCTTGGCTCAGGTCATGATCTCATGTTTTGTTAGTTTGAGCTCTGCGTCGGGCTCTGTACTGACACCTCAGAGTCTGGATCCTGCCTCTCAAAAAATGAATAAATATTAAAAATTAAAAAAAATTCAGTAAATAAAGTGCTCAGGGGAAATGTGGTGAAGTAAGAGTATGACAGGCCATGAAGGTAGCATGGAGCTGCATGGGGAGGAGACTATCACAGAATCCTTGAAGATGTGACATAACGCGAGATTTGGGAAGACAAGTTTGATAATACTCTCCAACATAGGGTGAGTTGCCGTGATCAGAAATTAGAGGTGAGGCATCAGTTTTGAGGCAAATATATCATTTAGAAGAGTGATAATAAACTCAGATATTAGTAAGGTATACTAAAATCCACAGAACCTTAGAAAAGATCTGGTCCCTGTGCCTTTGATAAAAGGTTTCTCATTTCAATTTCAAATTATTGAACTTCTCAATTAGAAAAACCACTGTTATTTGTTGTTTTCACTAGATCATCTTCGGAACATTTTTTACTTGGGTAAACAGAGTTCATACCACATGATTATGTCAAGGTTTTGAATAAATTTAATATGTGTGGAAATAAATTGTGCACAGTTGCTCAATTCAACTAACTTTTAAACCATTTTAGTTTCTTTTGTAAATGCATATCTCTGAGTTTTCAAAACCGCCTCTTCCTATGAATATATGAGCTTTCCCCTTTGGTCTGATATTACAGCTAAGCTTTGCAGGATTTTATTAAAACATACAGCCAAGTCAGCAAAATAGTATTCTATCTCTTCTGTCAATGCCAATATTGTACACACACTTAGAATTATTTTAGCCTCAGAAAATTGGAGTTTAACTGTATCATTAGATAATTATCTATGGCAAGATAAAAATCTTAGTCTTGTTAGTGTAATGACACAATTTAGTGCCCCAAATAGTCTTACACACTACTAATTACAACAAGATCGATAGTTCTACTTAGCTTACTTTGGAAATGACATGGACTTCTTTCAAGGAAACTATTTGCTACATCTTCATGGTACCAGAACAAATGGTCTATTCAGTATAAAAGTCAATTAAATTTTATTTGCAATTAGATAAGTGAAACATTTACTGACTTGGCCACTTCTGCTTTTCTATCAATGTTTGGTCTGTATGCATCTTTAACTTTTCTTAGTAGGATTAAATAATATCTTAAGTGCAGTATATCAAGTATAAGTAGTTCTTTACCTGATAGTGGTCTGAATATTTAAGCACATTTAGATTTTTATTTACTGTTTTTTTAATGTTTATTCATTTTTGAGAGAGAGGGAGACAAAGCACGAGCGGGAGAGGGACAGAAAGAGAGGGAGACACAGAATCCAAAGCAGGCTCCAGGTTCTGAGCTGTCAGCACAGAGCCTGACGTGGGGCTAGAACCCATGAACCGTGAGATATGACCTGAGCTGAAGTCAGATGCTTAATTGACTGAGTCACCCAGCCTCCCCTTTATTTACTGTTATTGATGATTGAAACTAAAACCTGATAAGTAGAGTTGCTAGATCATATGGTAATTCAATTTAAAAAAAAATTTTTTTTAACATTTATTTATTTTTGAGACAGAGAGAGACAGAGCATGAACGGGGGAGGGTCAGAGAGAGAGGGAGACACAGAATCTGAAACAGGCTCCAGGCTCTGAGCAATCAGCACAGAGCCCGACGCGGGGCTCGAACTCACATACCGCAAGATTGTGACCTGAGCCGAAGTCGGACGCTTAACCGACTGAGCCACCCAGGCGCCCCGGTAATTCAATTTTTAATCACTAACTCAAAAAGATATCTGCACTCCCATGTTCACTATAGCATTACTTACATTTGTCAAGACATGGAAAAAAAAAGCCTAAGCATCCATCAACAGATAAATGGATAAAGAAAAAAAAAATATATATATATGCACACACATATGTAATACATACGTACACAGGCACAAAAATTGACATGATTCTGATTGTTATACATAGTCACACAATTTCAAACACACATAATGCCTTCTCCAGAATGATGACCTTGTAATTTAATTTGCATATGACCAAACTAGCTTCCATATTTTTTGATAAAAGACTTTGGATAGGAGAATGTAAATACATTTGGCCCAGGAAATGATTATAAGACTTAATAAATAGGTGTTGTCTTTCAGAGATTTGAAGTGGACATTTGTGGATGAAGAGATTTTTTTTCCCCTTGGTCTTTGAATGCTATAAGAAGTACCCTAGTTGGATATCCTCCGTTTCAATCATGTCTGATTGTAGTTGACAGAATTATGGTCCCTAAGAAGATTCATAGTCCCTAAACCCTAGGACTATGAATATGTTACCTTATATGGTAAAAAGGGAACTTTGCAGATATAATTAAGGTTACTTAACTGATGTTGAAATAGGGAGATTCTTGGATTTTCTAGTAGATCCAATGTAAGCACACGAACCCTTAATCCAGAAGAAGGCAGAAGAGGAAGTTAGATGCAAGAGAAGTCAGATTGGTTTGAAACTCTAGAAGGATTTGGAGCACTGCTGCTGGCTTTGAAGGAGGAGTCACAGGCCAAAGACAGTGGGCACCTTCCAGGAGCTGAGAATGATCCCTGGCTGGCAGCCAGGAAGGAAATGGGGACAATTGTGTCAGCAACCTGAATAAGCCCAGACATGGATTATCCCTCAGAGTGTCCGGAAAAGAGTCCAGGCCAGCCAGCATCTTGATGACACTTTAACCAAAGGACCCATCTGAGCCCTGCTTGAATTCTGACCTCCACAAGTGTGAGATAATAAAAAGATATTATTGTTAAAAAAAAAAAAGAGAGAAAGAAACTAAAAACCTCAATAATATACAGTAAGAGCAACCACTATCATTTATTGGGTAACTAATATGTACAGGGATTATGCTAGATCTTTTTTTCTATAAAGCTCATTTATTCCTCATCATAATCTTACGAGTATATATTATGCATGTAAGAAAATTAAGCATCAGAAAGGCTAAATAATTTTGTAAGAAGTCACATAGGCTGTAAGAGAAAAGTTGGAATTTTAATCTACATTGCTCTAACCCCAAAGCTCAGTGATCCTTCTTTGTATGCTATTGCTTCCTGTAACAGTAACATTGGAAATATCAGCAATACTATTTTATTATAAAAAATACAAAGACCTGTTGTATAAATCTTCTCTCTCTCTCTCTCTCTCTCTCTTTTTGTAAGATGAATCACATCATGACAAAGATAAGCTAAATATAATGTAAAGACAGAGAGCAAAGTGGAGTTTTAGCTCTCTCTTCTTTAAGCAGGTAACTCAAATCTCTATTTCTTGCTCTGACATTTCTCTGAAGCCACTGGGCATCTGTCCTTCAAGGGTTTTCTAGCTCCTCAATCTCAAAATGTCACCAACTGAGCTCATTATCTTTCCTCTCATGTTTCTTTATTTCCTTTTTGCCAGTGGCTCCACGGTCTTTGAGCTACCCAGGCTTAAATACTGGTGGCAGTTCTGAGTTCTTCCTCTCCCTTTCACCTGACATTCTCAGTTTCCAGGTCCTGTTGACCCTTCTTCAAAATTTCCCCTCTTCTCTGATTTCACGGATACTACTTTAGTTCAGGCTGCTTTTATTCTTTCCTGAAATACATATATACTTTCTACTTCAAATTAGCACATTGTTAGTTCCACAGCAATGTTTCCAAATCACTGCTTTGATTATGCTATTTAGCTACTCTAAAACCTTTACTGGCTCTCTGTTGCCTAAACTATAAGATTGTCAGATAAATTGTTGGATTTCCATTTATGTTTGAATTTAATAGTTGCATGGGACCTACTCATAGTAAGAAATGTTTACTTCAAATTCATATTTAACTGGGTTTCCTGTGTTTTTAGCTAATTCCGGCAATGCTATTATAGTATTGAATATAAACTCTTTAATCATCTGTCCAATAAATGAGCCCAGCCAATGGCTCTATTTTTATCCTAGTTCTGTTCTTCTTCCAGTCCATCTTCCAGTCAAACTATATTACTTAACTAGTCCCACACATGAGTCATGCTCCTGCTCTAGACTGAACATCTGTGTTCCTCCCCCAATATACGTATTGAAACCTAATCCCCAAGATAATATTTGGAAGAGGGCCTTGGGGGAGGTGATTAGGTCATGAGAGAGGAGTCCTCATGAGTGGGATTAATGCCCTTATTAGAGAGACTTCAGTGAACTCTCTTGCCCCTTCTTCTATGTGAAGACACAGTGAGAAAAGGGTCCTCCGTGAACCAGGAAGCTGACGGTCACTCATAGCAAATATACTGTTGCCTTGTTAGTGGACTTCCCAGCCTCTAGAACTATGAGAAATAAATGTTTATTGATTAACCCAATCAATCTATAGGGTTTTTTTGTTGTTGTTGTTGTTATTGTTGTTATAGAAGCTCAAAAGGGCTAAGGTGCATACCCTGTGCCTTTGCTGAACTATTTGTTCATGGTACAGCAAAAATGCTATCCCTTGAAGGAGTCCATGATTCCTCTAAGAACTCCATGGCTCTTGGTTTATATTTTTCTTGCTCTACTTGTTCTGTCACAGTTTGTATGACTGTATGTTGTCTGCCTCTTCTTCCTAGTTAATTGTAAGCTCCTTCAGGGCACGGTCCATGCTTCTCTCGATTTGCATATACCTCCAATTCTAACATTGGGCTTTACACATATTAAACACTCAGTATTTATTGAATAAATGAATAAAATGGTAGAAAAGACTTTTAATTCCAAAGATTAATTTTTAACTTTTGAAAATTCTTTTAACTCTAAAAATGAGTTATCTTTTTGTGCATTATCATATGGGATTATCATAGCCATACATTTTGCAACTGTTGCCCACAATGAGAAATAAAAAAATACCTAGTAGGGTGTGTGTTACATGTGTGAATCCTACTCAAGTACTACTTAGTGATAGTTCATTACATTCTGTTAAAATTTATCAGTTCTCAGCTATTCCCAAGAAACAAATGTAGAATGTCTTTCCTCGTTTTTTAATTATTTTGTGGGAATGTCATGCTTCTAGTTTTACTAGAACTTTAAACTACCTTAGATAACCTAGCAATAACCCAGATTTTCTATTAATTAGGAAAGAAAAAGGTCACATGGCCATTGAGCAGTTGATGTATGAGGTTAAGTTAGGGGCTTGGGGAGGGAGGCACACAGCTTTGACATTTGAGAAGCTTGTAAGAATAGTTCAGATCTGGATGTTGCGGACATGGATTTTCATTTCTACCAAGGCTGCAACTTTATATCCCTTCTTTGTGTACCTTGCTATATCAAACAGCGGTGTTTTGTGAAAACATCAAGCCTCAGTGATATATTTTCATTCATTTTCCTATCAGTTGCTACTGAGTATTCTGGTGTCAGGCCCATTGCTTCTTATTCCAACAGATAAATTGCATCATTCTGGTTGTTTCTGGCCTGACACAAATAATAAGTTGAAGGACAGCCCAGTTTAGCTCTTTGTAGACAAATTTTATACAGGTTCAAGATATTTTAGCTCTGATTTATTAACTACTTTCAAGAACATATATGCAAGCTGTATCATGTTGGAAAAGCAATGCCTAGGAACACAATTCTGAGTTCTTTTAGCCCCATCAGTATGTAAATCATCAAGTAGAATACAAATGCCCCACCAGCAAAACAGTTAGAATGACATTCCCACCATTGCATATGGATGAAGCCATGGCTGATAAATTCCTTCTCCAAATATGCTCTCTTGCTGCATTATTTATGGACTTTGAAAATGCAGGTTGACTCCTGCAGTAATTCATTGGCACTATTCTCTTCCTAGTGGGATCTGTGAGCTGTAACCTGATCCTTGGATGGAAAACATTTATCCTTTCTTTGACAGCAAAATTGTGACTCTAGACCAGCAACGATTGCTTTTTTTTTTTTTTTTTTGAATTTTGAGTCTTACAATCATAGAAGTTGAAAGGACAATTGAAAATTTCCCTGCTTTGGCTGCCTTTATCTATCTAGAGAGATATTTAATCTGCTTCTACATGGACTTTTTTAATTAGAAATGAAACCTGGGATTTTTAAGGCATGTTGCATTATCTGAACATTTAAATAAATATTGCCAGTATTATTTAGTTCAAGATCTTCTTCCTCCAGTCTCCTTTTCTTTCTTTCTTTTTTTTTTCATTCTGTTAGAGCTATTGAAAGCATCCACAGAGGCAGCAAAACTTGTTAAGCAAATTTAATGTAAAGTACAGATTTTTTCAGAGAGCCACAAAAGGGAAAAGGGCTTTTTGCAACATAGATACAGAATTGCATAAAGTACTTCCAATGAGTGAAATACAGTTTTCAGGGCAGGAGGGATTATCTATACAATATTCCAAAATTTCACCTGGGAATGAGTGCTTTCTTTTTGCCGAAAACGTGCAAATTCCCTTATAATAACTCTATAAATTAAAATAAGCTCAGGGACTGAAAGAATATACTTAAGCCAAGGAACTGTTTAATAAGCTGTGTAATGAACAGAGGTCGGGAGAGGGGAGGCAAAAGAGCACCAGGAAGAGACACTGTCTTCCTTTTCTTCTTTTTAAAAATATCTATCATTCCATCTGCCCCCACTTTTTAATGAGCTTTTCTGTTTCTTCATTCTGTCTATTCCTGTCTGCCATTATGTTACATTGGAATGCTGGTTGTTAGTATCTCCTTGAATGATTTTGATTTTTCTTTTTTTCCCCTCTGAGGTCATCACCAAACAGAACTCGAAAATATGCCCTTGAAATGCCATGCCTTTTCTCTTTCCACACAGCTATTTTCTATACTTTTTTTTTTTTTTTTTTTTTTTGGTGTTTGTTTTGTTTGTTGCTTTTTGAGCAAACGTGTCTGTTGGGAAAGTCTGGCTTTGGTCTGAGAATCACTCTCATCTTCTTTGCTTGAGGTATTCTGGATGAGAACAGAAAGATGTCTAGAAACATCCCATGATCTCAGCTGAGTAGTGTCAGAGAAGACAAAGTAGGTAAAATGGAAACCACTATGTGGTCAGCAGGGGAGGAGGCAAAGTTCTCAACATCCAGTTCACCCAAAAGCTAGACTAGAAATACATGAAGTTTTATCATCCATGTAGTTTTTTGGTGCTACTTATAATCTTATGTTGTGACCAGATTTTATAATACTGAGCTAATTTTAGAACAAGTAAAAAGCAAATGACTAGACTCCTTCAGCATACGGGAAATCATTTCATAAACGATATTGGGGCAGAATACCCAGCATTGTGGGTTGTATAAATATTTACTCATCTTAGATGAATAAGCAGTCAATTCCATGAAAGCTTTTTACTAAACAAGGACTCAGATGGGTCATGAGGTATTTTGGATTCTTATAGCAGTTCTCCTCCAAGAAATTCCATTCATTCAGGTGCGGAAAGACTATACAGGCATGGAACTCAATTTTTCTTTTCCAACATACCACTTAAAAAAAGTCAAGTTTTAGGAATATTCTACAACCCATTTGATATTTTGTGAACACTAATTCTCTGTAAGTCGCCATGATTGATCTTTCTGCATTCTCTACGTGATATAAGTATATTCCTATTTTTATTGTTGACTTCATTTTCTTCTTTTTTTTTTTTTTTTTTAAACAATTTTTTTTTTTTTTTTTTTTTTCTTCAACGTTTATTTATTTTTGGGACAGAGAGAGACAGAGCATGAACGGGGGAGGGGCAGAGAGAGAGGGAGACACAGAATCGGAAACGGGCTCCAGGCTCTGAGCCATCAGCCCAGAGCCCGACGCGGGGCTCGAACTCACGGACCACGAGATCGTGACCTGGCTGAAGTCGGACGCTTAACCGACTGCGCCACCCAGGCGCCCCCTTCATTTTCTTCTTCATTGCCCCATTTGTACATCTTCCTGAATCAGAGTTTACCACTATGTGATGCATAGTTGAAAACCCAGCTGCTGTTGCCATGGATCAGCACTCAAGGGAACCATGGGGGTAATACATTCCTAGATCGCTATTATGCTACCGTCGCAGAGAACAGTAACGTGTTCCCCGAGGATCTTTTTCTCAGATACGTGTTCTTTGGTGAATGAAAACTGAAAATTGTCTTCGCAAAGTCCTTCTTAAGATTCCCAATAACTCTTCTTTAGAACATAAACTTATTTCAAGATAACATATGCAAGTTTTGTTGAGTTAACCTTCAATAGTCTGTATAAGACAAATTATCTCCAAGTTTATTTTTATGACCTTATATTAAGGAGGGGATACATATAAGATAATTTGGAAAATAGAAAGAGGCAAATAGTAGAAATAAATAAATAAAAATGGGAATATCAGTTCTTTCTGAACAATGTGGCTTTATTATTCAGAAAGAACCTATATTCCTATTTTCATTTATTTCCTTCCAGGTACACATACACAAACAGTATAAAAGCTATACTTTCTGATTCAGGAGTTGATTATTTACCCATTTTAATAATGGTTCTTCAAAAGGATCATTTTAAGAGTTGGTTATTATGTATTGTAAAGTTATATAATATTATTTCACCGTTCTTACATTTACTTTTTTTAATGTTTATTTATTTTGAGAGAGAGAGACAGAGAGAATATGTGTAAGTGGAAGAGGGGCAGAGAGTGACAGGGAAAGAATCCCAAGCAGGCTCCATGCTGTCAGAGCAGAGCCTCACACGAGGCTTGTTCTCACAAACTGTGAGATCATGACCTGAGCCGAAATCAAGAGTTAGACGTTTAACCGAGGGAACCACCCAGGTGCCCCAGGAAATAATAACATCTTATTTGAAATTGCTTGTCTTTGATTATTAGTAACATTAAACATTCTTGATTTATTAGTCATTTCAAATAATGCATTTTCTTTTAGGGTAGCTTATGTTTTTAAAATACTGAAATACTGATAACAACTCTCAGATCCTCATTTTAATTCTATAGCTCTGCAAGAGTTCACACACATTATGTTTTGTACAAAAACTAAGCCTCTTATTTAAGCACAGCTACTTCTCTGATTCTCCAAGTCTGGTCAGATCACCCTTCTCATTAAAGGCATTTGTCAAGTGCTGATGCATATCCATGCTCAGTGCTAATGGGCTCAATGGATGGGGTCTCCTGACTTGAAGTGTTTGAGATGATGAATGTGAAAGCTTCAGAAAGATGTTTACAAGGTAATTATTTGTCTACTTATTCTTATGTAACTATCTGTCTTAAGAAACTTCAATAGAAAAACTGGAATTTGTAAAATAAATTACAACACAATGACTTCCACACTGGTGGCCTTCATTCTACTCTATGACCTAAGGCCTTTAAATATCTGAAAGAGATAGAAAATTAAATTTTCAAGCCCTTCTTTGATCATTAGTAAAAAAAAAAGAAACATAACATGGGACCTTTTAATATCAAAAGACACCAGGTATAGCTGAATATTCTGGATCCTTTTCTTGATATATTCCTTACTGCATATTTCCTGATTACTTATTAATATAAATCTTACCAGTGTAATTGCTTTGGTTCTCTAGGTTTTTTTTTTTTTTTGGTTTGTTTGTTTTTAAATTTATGGCATATGTACATCTTCGCTGTTTTTAATTTTGAGTAATAACTTTTCCTTCTTCTTTGGTATCACTCCTCTGTCTCCTGGCAGAATAGTACTCTGTGCTTGGTCAGTGGTGGCTGACTAATGAGCTATTCAATTAAACCATGCAGGAAATTCCTTTTTGGTAGCAATTATATCACTGGCAGCTGTCAAATGGCAGAACTGAGAATTTCTTATTTAGGCAATGAAGAAACATTAAGTTGTGAAACTCTTCTAATATGCTTTACTAAATATTTATCTGCCTTACTGGGAAAGCTTGTGTGTGTGTGTGTGTGTGTGTGTGTGTGTGTGTGTGTGTGTGTTTTATGTTTTTATTTTATTTTTGAGAGAGAGAGAGAGAGAGCGGGAGAGGGGCAGAGAGAGAGGGAGACACAGAATCCAAAGCAGGCTCCAGGCTCCAAGCTGTCAGTACAGAGCCCAATGCGGGACTCCAACCCACTAACCGTGAGATCATGACCCGAGCCAAAGTGGGTCGCTCCACCCACTGAGCCACCCAGGATTCCCGAAAGCTTGTGTTTTTGATTTTTGAATTCTCCAAATACGTGGAAGAAAGTATAAAAGATAGTTACTACTTTTGTTGAATTTTTTGACTGAGTCTGAAGGATAATTTTCATCCAACTTGATTTTTCTTTTTCTTCAAGAGCTAACTGTGGTGTTATAAGCAGTACATATTTTCATGCAGTACTGCTTCTGTATGACTGCTTAGCATGATTCATGTCACAAGATAAATTTAGAATGTCATGTTGAGGAAAATTCCATAATTTGAATCAACACAAAAGAGAGCTGATAAGGGGTATGGAGATGAAGGACAGGCATAAGGCAGATTAGAAAAGATGAAGTAGTCTGGGAATATTCCAGTGGCAGTCTCATGTAGTTTCAGATCACCGTTTTCTTTTTTATACTTGACACGGTCATTTTTCTTTGGCATGTTTGTTATTATTTTTGCGGTCTCCCTTCACTGGCCATTATTTAATAGCTTTTTAAATAAAAGCTATGTGAAATGACATGAAGCCAGTTTCATTAACAGAGGAATATTTAATGCAGCTCAGGCCCCCACAAAACTGATTTGCGAATTGGTAAAGTCCACATATTTTACTTTTCTCTCACGTAGTTGTCAATGAGCAGAAGCATCATCAGTGTTCAAATAAGGTTTTCCAGGCTACTAAAAGTAGATCTGTAGGATAAGAATGCTTAAATTTTGTTTTTCAATATGGTAAGTAGATTTTTTTTTTAATTTTATAAATTACTTGAGGGCAGGGAGGATTTTTTTTAAATTTTTTTTAACGTTTATTTATTTTTGGGACAGAGAGAGACAGAGCATGAGCGGGGGAGGGGCAGAAAGAGAGGGAGACACAGAATCGGAAGCAGGCTCCAGGCTCTGAGCCATCAGCCCAGTGCCTGATGCGGGGCTCGAATTCACGGACCGCGAGATCGTGACCTGAGCTGAAGTTGGAGGCTCAACCAAGGCCACCCAGGCGCCCCGGATTTTTTTTTTTTTTAACTGGAAAAGAAGATAAGATCAATGACTATTTACCCTCTCATTGGCCTGGCATAGTTCACAATCACTGATCAAGTACTAACACTTAAAGATATGTCACTTTACACTTGGTAGGTTGATCAGATTGAAGATTCCAGTGTTTTCTGATAAATGGGAGCAGTGGAAGACCATATAGGCAACAAATAAACCTTGGGAGAAGAAAGGTTTACTATTATTAGTTTATCCCAAATAACATACAGCCTACAATTTTCTGGATTCTGATTTTGAATTATAAATATAAAACTGATTATGTTTAATTAAAGGATAGTTCCCAAGTGGTGTTTATAATAAAATTCTCCTCTTACATGTGAAAATAAATGTATAGAACTGTACTACAATTCCACCACGAAGCTTCTTTTAACTCACAGTCAAGGTTGGTAGAATAATCTGTGAGATTTAATAAGAGATCTAGCTATAGGTTCGTCAACTTGTACCACATAATTTTTCCATTCTAAAAATCAGATATTTATGAGAACAAGATGGAGAGGGGGCACCATGGTTCTATAATCCTGCCTATTCCTAACTTGCCTAACCAGAGCCCATATATTCTTCTCCTAGATTAAGAATTTTTTTTAAGATTATTTATTTATTTTGAGAGAGACAGAGACAGCACAAATGGGGGAGTGCCGGGAGAGGGAATCAGAGAGAATCCCAAGCAGGCTCTGTGCTGCCAGTACAGAGCCCAATGCAGGGCTTGAACTCACAAACTGTGAAATCATGACCTGAGCTGAAACCAAGAGTTGGATGCTTAACCAACTGAACCACCCATGGGCCCCTCTTTCTCTAGATTTTTAATTTTAGGATGAGTTTGCTCCTGCCACAAGCAGTAAAGAGCCCAATCAGGAAACCATTCTGTTTCTGTTCCCTCTTGGTCCACATCTTTTTGAGCTTCATTTTCTTCCTCTCATCTTTCCTATCTTTTACATCATCTCCTGGTGTTGGTCCCTGCTTTTAGGGAGCTGCTTGGGTTACTTTGTCTATTTTCTCACCTCTGTGGGCTCCTTTGACTCCACTGACTATCGGGGGCCCTAGGAGGTACTTCTTCCCCTTCCCCCTTCAGACCCGCATTGGGGTTGGGGCGAGGAGATAAGACCACCTTAGGAGAGAGCAGTCACACCATCCAGCAGTGAGCAGAGTTGGCCACAGTAGGCAGATCAGCAGTCAGTGTCCTTGATGCTATGCTTCACTTGTTGACAGTGGCGGTAGCCAGAAAGGAGCAGGCTGAGGCAGGCTATTTCTGGGAAAGCTGTGGCAAAGCAGGGCATCGATGCTCTCAAGAGTAGAAAACCACTCCATTCATCAGGAAGGAGGTCATCACAGAACAATTAGCATCTCAGGAGTAAGGGGGGAGGTAAGAAGAGAAGAGCCAGAGAGACTTGTTTTGGAATCATTTTTAAGGAAAATTTTAGAAATAATGATATTAGTTATTACTATTAGGTAACCTTATAACCCAATGATTTTACTTCTAGATATATTCTAGGGGAACACTTCTTGCATATCACAGGGAAATACGTTCAAGAATTCTTACAACACCCTAGTGCATATAACAGAGTGGTTGTAGTTTCAGCTTGTTTCTCCTATTGTCTTGGCCAAGGCTGAAAGCTGAGACCCACAAGAAATACATGGTCCACATTAGACATCTGAGAACTACCAGTGTGGTTGGGATTAGGTATTTTCTTACACAGTAGCCTGAAGGATTCCAGTTTACAGAACTGGCCTTTTCTTTTCACTACAATCCAAATTTATGAAAGAAGAGTCCTGAGGGGCTCTTGGGTGGCTCAGTCTGCTAAGCGTCCGACTTTAGCTCAGGTCATGATCTCACAGTTCATGAGTTCAAGCCCCACATGGGGCTCTCTGCTGTCAGCGCAGAGCCTTCTCCAGATCTTCTGTCCCCTTCTCTCTGCCCCCTCCCCCACACACGCTGTCTCTCTCTCTCTCTCTCGCTCTCTCTCTCTCTAAAAAATGAATAAACAAAAAAAAAAAAAAAGGAAGAAAAAGAGTCCAGAGAATGAGAAAGACCGTAAGTATTCTGGGGAGTAGAAGATCTGTCCATTCTCTCTGTGGTATTCCAAGAAAATCATGCCCCCAGTGTATGGGTGTCTGAGAGAAAGAGAAGCTGACATTGCACAGCTGGATATGCCTGGTTGGTGCATCAAGAAGAGATGGTACAATAGGGACCATGATGCATGGAAGATTCCTAAAACATCCTCCTGCCAAAACCTAGGGCAGGAGGCCCTAGAGGGTAGACAAAATTGAAGACTGTAGTCTTGTGACAAGAGACATATCTCCTAGCATGACTACCAGCTTTGTATCAACGAACATATATGATTGGGTCTTTCACGGGGCTTTTATGCAGAATGGAGCCAGAGTATTTACATGGATCCAATAGGTAATATGCCAAAGTGATCTCTTACCTCCAATTTCAAGAGTTTAACTGCTTCCATTTCACTGGCCAGAATAATCAACTGACGATACCTCCCTTAAAAGGGGCAGGGGGTTTCATCCTCCATGTATCCAGCAGCAGAAGAGAACTATTAGTGAACCTTAGTAATTTCTGACACATCTACTTTATTATCTGCACAGATGAAATTTCTGGATGGATCTAGGCTGAATGAGGGAGTTCAGGGACATTTTGATTTTACACTCTGCTCCTTCCTCCTCCTGTGGCTATAGGGCAAGAAGGTAGATAAGGGAGGAGGATGAAAGTAATAGCTACATTACTGAAACAATTTTATTCCAATGGGTTGAGCCTCCCTGATTAACTGGTTATATGTATAATAGAAAAACTTGGGAAATGCCTAAATATCCAACAGGGAGGAAATCGATCACTAGATATATTGCAATAGTTATAAAGTAACACATTTTGATAAATAGGAACAGACATAGATCTCAGTTGTGATGTTGAATGAAAAAAAACCCATATTGTATGATAGTAAGTACAGTGGAAATTGTACGTGTACATACAACACTCTATCCTATGCTTTTCTTGGATATATAGATGTATATGTGTGCATCTGTGTGTGTGTGCAAAGAGGGGCCAGAAGTTCATACCACATTGATAGTGCTTACTCTTGAGAGAGAAGGAGAGAAATTTTGTGCAAGAAGAAGCCAATGATACTTCAACCGTATGTGTGATGTTTGTTTGTTAATCTAAAAGCTTCTATGAAAGCATGGCAACAATCTTTATAACTGTCAGCAGTCACAATGGTAGGAGCATGTGCATTTGTTTTAATTATGCTCCACATCTTTTTCTATTTTTACAATTTATCAAAAATTAGGTTAAACACAATGAAAAAACAAAAAAAAATTACAAAGGATCTATAATCTCAACATTTTGTTTCAGTTTGAGGAGGCAGACCACATCTATGTTCACTTGTTTGTGTGGGGAACATCACCAGAATTAATATTTATGGAGCGATTCTCATATATTATGTGGCACATTACCTGGATGTTCTAATTAGTTCATGGATGTCCTGATTTACATGCAGTTTGCATAATTTGGAACGATGATGTTGAATTCAATTGACATTTCTTCTTTGTGGGTGAATGGAGCTTAGAGGTTATAATTGGAGAGCTTGAGTTCAGAGTATAGTGCTTCCTAGTTATGTGGCTTTAGGCAAGTCTCATGATCTCTTGGAGCCTCCGTTCCTCACCAGTAAAATGGGGAAGATAATCTGTCTTGCCTTGCAGACTGTTGCCAAATCCTATTACCCCTGTAGAAACATTTTAAAGCCCAGGCAGTAGGCTGCCTGGGTGGCTCAGTCAGTTAAGCATTGAACTTCAGCTCAGGTCATGATCTCATGGTTCATGGTCCAAGCCCCAGGTCAGGCTCTGTGCTGACAGCCCAGAGCCTGGTGCCTGCTTCAGATTCTGTCTCCCTCTCTCTCTCTCTGGTCCTACCCCTCCCCCCTGTCAAAATGAATAAACATTAAAAAATTTAAAAAAAAAAAAGCCTAGGCAGCACGATAATACTCTAGTTTCTGAATTTAAACTTTATTAATTAATAAAATAAGTTGTTAAGGGAAGGAGCAGTTAAGTATGGACACAGGGACATAAATTTTCGATTCCAGGATAGCAAATGTTTGCAAAACCTCAAGGCTAAAGAAAATGGAAACTTTCCTTTCTTCTCTCTGTATCTGAAGGTAGCCTATAAGACTATGCATTAGGTATTACACATGGCAAAGGTGTGTCAAGGCCTGACATGAACCAGATGCTTAATCAACAGAAGCACTAAAATTCATTATTATTTATGCATTTTTACATAATTATAGGGTCAAGTAAAAATTAATGGAAAAAAAAGATGAAATGAGAACCTCTAGAGGAGTTTGCTAAGAAAAAAAACATCAGATAACACAAAGATAAAGTCCTGCACTCTAGGAGTATCTCAAAAAGATCAGTTTAATCTGTTAAAAAATGCTTTTGAAACATAGTTCTAACATGAAAGGTGATCAGTTTTATATTGTATAATATCACATTATACCCAGAGGAGAATGAATCCATCTCTTAACATTTTGCAAATTAGTTTTTAATGCAAAAGACTTGGAAACAGAGAAGTCAACCTTATACTTAGGTTCCTAGAGAAAGTGTACAAACATATCTTTCCTTTAGAGGAGGCATTCATTCCTTAATAATCATACAACCTCATAATTGCATAAAAGGAATTCTTGTAACAAATGTAAATCCACCATATTTCTTACACTTGCAATAGAAATACCACCAACACTCCAAGTAAGATTGTCCTATGATTATTTTTTAAATTTGCATATTTAGAGAAACTTTAACAACTTGAAATGGAACTTTCAGTTGATCATGAACTTTTGTCATTGCTTTTGTTTCAATCCACTTTGAGTACCTATTTTCCTTTGCCCAATTTTGTAAACTCTGGAATTAGGTAGATAAAACTTGCATTGCTGAGCCACCAGAATTCTGGATGATGGCCATCTTATTTTATTATTACCTCTTTATTTTTATAGATGAGTATGCAGCTTAATAATCATTAATAGCTAAGAAAATAAATACTTCCATTGAGGATCTAAGTAATGAATCCTTTTACTTTCTCATTGGTACCCAATGGAAGGGAGATTTATATATGCCATATCTCACACTAGTTAATACTCAGAAGAATGAATTAAATATCAATAAGTGCTTTAAATGCAAAAATGAGGTTATTGAAGAAAATATAATGAAAATGGTTAATGCAAAGCACAGACAGAATAGGTCACAGAAAAAATAGCAGAAGATAAAAATGCCAAGTAAAAATAAGTTTACCAAAGTCAGCTCAGCTTCATTTAAATGAAGGTCAATGCAATCTCCAAAAGCCTGCAAAGTTAAATGCTTTTGTATGTTGTATCCTTTAAAAATCTTAGATAAGTGATGAGAGTGAGCAAATAGTTCTATCAGGAAGTTGAGACTGTATTTTAAAAATGAGAAAGATTATATATTTATTATTTATGAAATCCAAAATAAACTTTCTCCAGGCTTCTACCCCTGTGCACTCGCAATGCCCAAGCTACTTGGAGAACACTGATTCTTTAGGAGAGACTAAATGGGTGGGACCACCAGGGATTCCATCCATTTAGCTGATGTCCATGACGCATTACCATCTTTAATTTTCTCATAGAAATCTCAGTCATGTGTTTACTTCTCAAGAAACTCAGATTGAGTCAATGGTAGTCAATAAGTGAAGTTTTTATTTTTTTTTCTAATTTAAAAGTGAAATTGAAATGAACATTTTGTAAAAGCATCTAGCTGGCTAGCTAGCCATCATCTATCATTTATCTCTCTCATATTTTATGGGTTCTTAGTGGCTCCTGATAATCTTCTATAAGTCTTTGATGCTATGTAGAATCTCCAGTGGGCAGGGTACTATGACTCAAAGTTAACCTGAGGCGATAAAAACAGCATAATTCGTAAGTTGAGACACCTAGGTCCAGTGCAGTCTCAGCTACCATCAAGTGTCTTTTTATAAAATGTTGGACTATTGGTAGCTTTTGACTGTGTTCTGTGATGCCACAAGGGTTATATAGAGGAGCTTAGAGGCCAAAAAAGATACCCTTTCTTTCTAATCTGTCCCTCTCCCCATTAAAGAACTTTTTATATGTTTTCATATTTTTGTATGTGTGTGAGGATGGGGCTCCTTTAAGCTTTTGTTATGAATGCTACAGTAGAATCCACAATTCTATTTTTAATTGTGGAACGTTTGGGGTACCATTATTAGTCAGCTGAAGAATTCTAAATATAACAGTCTTTAAGACCATTCATCTAGAAAAACGCTTAATTTTGTATTTTAGAGTTAAGTCAGGTGACACTTTTGATAACGTATATAAATATTCATTCGGACACCAAAATCAAAGATCTATTTTCTATTCTCCTTCTCTTGTGTGTCAAGGTGTGTGTGTCCTAGAAGATGAAGATTTATAATTATTGATAATGACTGTCAGACTTAAAATATCCATAGTATGGAGGGACTTTTTAATAAAAGTGCCTGCACTTCCAAAATATCTTCCCCACCTATTGACTGAGTCCTCAAATTTCAATGTTAGTTTTATACCTTAATTTTAAGCTTAAATCTTTATTTAATGAATGTTATTTTATGCCTTTTTTATATAAAATTCCAGTGTGCTCACACAATAGAAAGTCTTTTTAAATTCAATCCAAATCTCTAATTCTCTCTTATTGATTCTGTTCTCTGTCTAGAATGTAGATGTCATTAGCATTGGAGAATTGCTCATTGTCATTTTCATAGTTAAGGATGTTACTAAATCTTCCACAAATCTTTTTTTCTGATTTAAGAAAACCTGGTTCTTTAAAAAAAAATATAGCTCAAACTAAAACTTGCCGTATTTTTGTTTACCTCCTCTAGACACTAAACTGCCTTAGCAAACTCAGTCAGAGACTTTATTTTGACAAAAAATTATAATACGGTTGTGATTTACTCACAATAGCCCCAGTGTTTTCTCAAAAAGTAATTATCAACGGGTTTTGGAAGTCCAAATAGTGATAGCACATTTTTTGTGTGTGTTTCAAATTAAATGTTGCACTTCAGTAAGAAAAGTTTTGAAAAATAAATTGGTAAATGTATCAAAGTCTTAAATTTTGATACTCCAGTTTGAGAACCTTAAGATCTTTTTGCCAAATGATATTGTCAAAGATTTACGTGATAAAATGTTCATGACATCATTTTACATAATTGAAAATATTTCAAAATAATGTAAGTATCCAATGATAAGAAAGTGAATAAACATGCTGTATTCACATGTAAAATCAGTGGTTAATTTTTATTTTTAAAATTTCATTCTTTTTGATTATACTAGAAATATTCATAATAATGAAAATTACCAAGTATAGATGACTAAATTGAGTGTACTTTATCATCCTAATTTGGGGGAAAAAGGTATCTTTTCAGACAAAAAATGGATTGATATATGTAAATATATTAAAATTGTTTAAGTTGTTGAATAGGATATCGCAAGGATTCTTTTTCTTTTCATAGCTTATGGAGTTTCAAAGTTTTTAATAAATGATCATGAATACATAGTTTTAGAATCAGAAATATAATTAAAAATAAGTTATGTATACAACTTTTTAAAAATCTTCATAATATTGAACACAGTAATTCACTTCTAAGGATATTTCTGAATCTAATAATTCAACATATAGAATAAATTATACTCATGAAGTACTGCATTAAACATTTCTAAAACATAATTATAAAAATGATAAATAATTAAACCCAAAATTAAAGGACAGTTACACAAATTATATTACATTCACCAAATGGACATCATAGCCATTAAAAGTAATAATTCAGGGATCATGTGTCTATGTAGGATAATGTATTTTTTAATGTTAAGTAAAGTTATAGTGCAAAATTGAATGTATAATGTTTTGGGAAAAATCAAGGAACTATGCTAAAATATTAGCCATATTATTTTCGCTTGATAGATATTTTTATCACTTCTCTTTTTTCTATTTTTAATTGTACTACTTTTATAGTAACATTCAGTTTTATCAAAAAAAAAAAAAAAGATTGAGCGGCAGGAAGATGGCGGCGTAGGAGGACGCTGGGCTCACCGCGCGTCCTGCTGATCACTTAGATTCCACCTACACCTGCCTAAATAACCCAGAAAACCGCCAGAGGATTAGCAGAACGGAGTCACCGGACCCAAGTGCAGACGAGAGGCCCACTGAAGAGGGTAGGAAGGGCGGCGAGGCGGTGCGCGCTCCACGGACTGGCGGGAGGGAGCCGGGGCGGAGGGGCGGCTCGCCAGCCAAGCAGAGCCCTCGAGTCCGGCTTGCAAAAGCGGAGGGGCCTGACGGACTGTGTTCCGACAGCAAGCGCGACTTAGCGTCTGGGAGGTCATAAGTTAACAGCTCTGCTCGGAAAGCGGGAAGGCTGGAGGACAAAGGGAGGGTGAGCTGCGGAGCCCCCGGACGACAGAGCTCAGTTTGGCGGGGAACAAAGGCGCTCGCCAGCACCATCTCCCCCGCCCATCCCCCAGCCAAAATCCCAAAGGGAACCGGTTCCGGCCAGGGAAATTGCTCGCTCCGCGCAAACACCCAACTCTGTGCTTCTGCGGAGCCAACCTCCGGCAGCGGATCTGACTCCCTCCGGCTGCCACAGGGCCCCTCCTGAAGTGGATCACCTAAGGAGAAGCGAGCTAAGCCTGCCCCCCCTCCCGCCGTGCACCTTGCCTTCCCACCCCAGCTAATACGCCAGATCCCCAGCATCACAAGCCTGGCAGTGTGCAAGTAGCCCAGACGGGCCACGCCACCCCACAGTGAATCCCGCCCCTAGGAGAGGGGAAGAGAAGGCACACACCAGTCTGACTGTGGCCCCAGCGGTGGGCTGGGGCAGACATCAGGACTGACTGCGCCCCCGCCCACCAACTCCAGTTATACACCACAGCACAGGGGAAGTGCCCTGCAGGTCCTCACCACACCAGGGACTATCCAAAATGACCAAGCGGAAGAATTCCCCTCAGAAGAATCTCCAGGAAATAACAACAGCTAATGAGCTGATCAAAAAGGATTTAAATAATATAACAGAAAGTGAATTTAGAATAATAGTCATAAAATTAATCGCTGGGCTGGAAAACAGTATACAGGACAGCAGAGAATCTCTTGCTACAGAGATCAAGGGACTAAGGAACAGTCACGAGGAGCTGAAAAACGCTTTAAAGGAAATGCAAAACAAAATGCAAACCACCACGGCTCGGATGGAAGAGGCAGAGGAGAGAATAGGTGAACTAGAAGATAAAGTTATGGAAAAAGAGGAAGCTGAGAAAAAGAGAGATAAAAAAATCCAGGAGTATGAGGGGAAAATTAGAGAACTAAGTGATACACTAAAAAGAAATAATATACGCATAATTGGTATTCCAGAGGAGGAAGAGAGAGGGAAAGGTGCTGAAGGGGTACTTGAAGAAATAATAGCTGAGAACTTCCCTGAACTGGGGAAGGAAAAAGGCATTGAAATCCAAGAGGCACAGAGAACTCCCTTCAGACGTAACTTGAATCGATCTTCTGCACGACATATCATAGTGAAACTGGCAAAATACAAGGATAAAGAGAAAATTCTGAAAGCAGCAAGGGGTAAACGTGCCCTCACATATAAAGGGAGACCTATAAGACTCGTGACTGATCTCTCTTTTGAAACTTGGCAGGCCAGAAAGAATTGGCACGAGATTTTCAGGGTGCTAGACAGCAAAAATATGCAGCCGAGAATCCTTTATCCAGCAAGTCTGTCATTTAGAATAGAAGGAGAGATAAAGGTCTTCCCAAACAAACAAAAACTGAAGGAATTTGTCACCACTAAACCAGTCCTACAAGAGATCCTAAGGGGGACCCTGTGAGACAAAGTACCAGAGACATCACTACAAGCATAAAACATACAGACATCACAATGACTCTAAACCCGTATCTTTCTATAATAACACTGAATGTAAATGGATTAAATGCGCCAACCAAAAGACATAGGGTATCAGAATGGATAAAAAAACAAGACCCATCTATTTGCTGTCTACAAGAGACTCATTTTAGACCTGAGGACACCTTTAGATTCAGAGTGAGGGGATGGAGAACTATTTATCATGCTACTGGAAGCCAAAAGAAAGCTGGAGTAGCCATACTTATATCAGACAAACTAGACTTTAAATTAAAGGCTGTAACAAGAGATGAAGAAGGACATTATATAATAGTTACAGGGTCTATCCATCAGGAAGAGCTAACAATTATAAATGTCTATGCGCCGAATACCGGAGCCCCCAAGTATATAAAACAATTACTCATAAACAGAAGCAACCTTATTGATAAGAATGTGGTAATTGCAGGGGACTTTAACACCCCACTTACAGAAATGGATAGATCATCTAGACACACAGTCAATAAAGAAACAAGGGCCCTGAATGAGACATTGGATCAGATGGACTTGACAGATATATTTAGAACTCTGCATCCCAAAGCAACAGAATATACTTTCTTCTCGAGTGCACATGGAACATTCTCCAAGATAGATCATATACTGGGTCACAAAACAGCCCTTCATAAGTTTACAAGAATTGAAATTATACCATGCATACTTTCAGACCACAATGCTATGAAGCTTGAAATCAACCACAGGAAAAAGTCTGGAAAACCTCCAAAAGCGTGGAGGTTAAAGAACACCCTAGTAACGAATGAGTGGGTCAACCAGGCAATTAGAGAAGAAATCAAAAAATATATGGAAACAAACGAAAATGAAAATACAACAATCCAAACGCTTTGGGACGCAGCGAAGGCAGTCCTGAGAGGAAAATACATTGCAATCCAGGCCTATCTCAAGAAACAAGAAAAATCCCAAATACAAAATCTATCAGCACACCTAAAGGAACTAGAAGCAGAACAGCAAAGGCAGCCTAAACCCAGCAGAAGAAGAGAAATAATAAAGATCAGAGCAGAAATAAACAATATAGAATCTAAAAAAACTGTAGAGCAGATCAACGAAACCAAGAGTTGGTTTTTTGAAAAAATAAACAAATTGACAAACCTCTAGCCAGGCTTCTCAAAAGAAAAGGGAGATGACCCAAATAGATAAAATCATGAATGAAAATGGAATTATTACAACCAATCCCTCAGAGATACAAACAATTATCAGGGAATACTATGAAAAATTATATGCCAACAAATTGGACAACCTGGAAGAAATGGACACATTCCTGAACACCCACACTCTTCCAAAACTCAATCAGGAGGAAATAGAAAGCTTGAACAGACCCATAACCAGCGAAGAAATTGAATCGGTTATCAAAAATCTCCCAACAAATAAGAGTCCAGGACCAGATGGCTTCCCAGGGGAGTTCTACCAGACATTTAAAGCAGAGATAATACCTATCCTTCTCAAGCTATTCCAAGAAATAGAAAGGGAAGGAAAACTTCCAGACTCATTCTATGAAGCCAGTATTACTTTGATTCCTAAACCAGACAGAGACCCAGTAAAAAAGAGAACTACAGGCCAATATCCCTGATGAATATGGATGCAAAAATTCTCAATAAGATACTAGCAAATCGAATTCAACAGCATATAAAAAGAATTATTCACCATGATCAAGTGGGATTCATTCCTGGGATGCAGGGCTGGTTCAACATTCGCAAATCAATCAACGTGATACATCACATTAACAAAAAAAAAGAGAAGAACCATATGATCCTGTCAATCGATGCAGAAAAGGCCTTTGACAAAATCCAGCACCCTTTCTTAATAAAAACCCTTGAGAAAGTTGGGATAGAAGGAACATACTTAAAGATCATAAAAGCCATTTATGAAAAGCCCACAGCTAACATCATCCTCAACGGGGAAAAACTGAGAGCTTTTTCCCTGAGATCAGGAACACGACAGGGATGCCCACTCTCACCGCTGTTGTTTAACATAGTGCTGGAAGTTCTAGCATCAGCAATCAGACAACAAAAGGAAATCAAAGGCATCAACATTGGCAAAGATGAAGTCAAGCTTTCGCTTTTTGCAGATGACATGATATTATACATGGAAAATCCGATAGACTCCACCAAAAGTCTGCTAGAACTGATACATGAATTCAGCAAAGTTGCAGGATACAAAATCAATGTCCAGAAATCAGTTGCATTCTTATACACTAACAATGAAGCAACAGAAAGACAAATAAAGAAAATGATCCCATTCACAATTGCACCAAGAAGCATAAAATACCTAGGAATAAATCTAACCAAAGATGTAAAGGATCTGTATGCTGAAAACTATAGAAAGCTTATGAAGGTAATTGAAGAAGACTTAAAGAAATGGAAAGACATTCCCTGCTCATGGATTGGAAAAATAAATATTGTCAAAATGTCAATACTACCCAAAGCTATCTACACATTCAATGCAATCCCAATCAAAATTGCACCAGCATTCTTCTCGAAATTAGAACAAGCAATCCTAAAATTCATATGGAACCACAAAAGGCCCCGAATAGCCAAAGGAATTTTGAAGAAGAAGACCAAAGCAGGAGGCATCACAATCCCAGACTTTAGCCTCTACTACAAAGCTGTAATCATCAAGACAGCATGGTATTGGCACAAAAACAGACACACAGACCAATGGAATAGAATAGAAACCCCAGAACTAGACCCACAAAAGTATGGCCAACTCATCTTTGACAAAGCAGGAAAGAACATCCAATGGAAAAAAGACAGCCTCTTTAACAAATGGTGCTGGGAGAACTGGACAGCAACATGCAGAAGGTTGAAACTAGACCACTTTCTCACACCATTTACAAAAATAAACTCAAAATGGATAAAGGACCTAAATGTGAGACAGGAAACCATCAAAACCTTAGAGGAGAAAGCAGGAAAAGACCTCTCTGACCTCAGCCGTAGCAATCTCTTACTCGACACATCCCCAAAGGCAAGGGAATTAAAAGCAAAAGTGAATTACTGGGACCTTATGAAGATAAAAAGCTTCTGCACAGCAAAGGAAACAACCAACAAAACTAAAAGGCAACCAACGGAATGGGAAAAGATATTTGCAAATGACATATCGGACAAAGGGCTAGTATCTAAAATCTATAAAGAGCTCACCAAACTCCACACCCGAAAAACAAATAACCCAGTGAAGAAATGGGCAGAAAACATGAATAGACACTTCTCTAAAGAAGACATCCAGATGGCCAACAGGCACATGAAAAGATGTTCAGCGTCGCTCCTTATCAGGGAAATACAATCAAAACCACACTCAGGTATCACCTCACGCCAGTCAGAGTGGCCAAAATGAACAAATCAGGAGACTATAGATGCTGGAGAGGATGTGGAGAAACGGGAACCCTCTTGCACTGTTGGTGGGAATGCAAATTGGTGCAGCCGCTCTGGAAAGCAGTGTGGAGGTTCCTCAGAAAATTAAAAATAGACCTACCCTATGACCCAGCAATAGCACTGCTAGGAATCTATCCAAGGGATACAGGAGTACTGATGCATAGGGGCACTTGTACCCCAATGTTCATAGCAGCACTCTCAACAATAGCCAAATTATGGAAAGAGCCTAAATGTCCATCAACTGATGAATGGATAAAGAAATTGTGGTTATATACACAATGGAATACTATGTGGCAATGAGAAAAAATGAAATATGGCCCTTTGTAGCAACGTGGATGGAACTGGAGAGTGTAATGCTAAGTGAAATAAGCCATACAGAGAAAGACAGATACCATATGGTTTCACTCTTATGTGGATCCTGAGAAACTTAACAGGAACCCATGGGGGAGGGGAAGGAAAAAAAAAAAAGAGGTTAGAGTGGGAGAGAGCCAAAGCATAAGAGACTGTTAAAAACTGAGAACAAACTGAGGGTTGATGGGGGGTGGGAGGGAGGGGAGGGTGGGTGATAGGTATTGAGGAGGGCACCTTTTGGGATGAGCACTGGGTGTTGTATGGAAACCAATTTGTCAATAAATTTCAAAAAAAAAAAAAAAAACAAACAAAAAAAAAAAAAAAAAAAGAGTCAATATAAAAAAAAAAAAAAAACCCACAAGCAGTCAGGCTTCTGATGTATCCTGGTAATTAGTTGATTACTCAACAAGTCAGAGAATGATTAATACATACTAGTTTTTTTTTATAGCAAACATGTGTTTAAAAGCTTATCAAAAATTGATGTATTATTTACATCATTCACAATAGGATTTTTGGCAGCTTTTCATCTGTGGGGTTTTGGCAAGTTCCCACTTATAGGCACTTTTTTTTTTAAGGTTGAGCTGGTATGGCTTACTTAACATAATTACTTATTTCTCTTAGGGCCACCACACAGTCCATTAATCTAATAATGCTGGTTTTCCACGTTGATTTTTTAATGAAAGTGTTCGTGCAGGGTCAGGAGAAGTACAAGCACATAGAACTTTGTACCTTCCCAGCGAAACTCAGACAGAATGATTTAACCAGCCGAAGAGACAGTTGTTAGCAAAGTTGGTAGACATAGCTGCCCAGACTGGAGGTGTTGTTATTACTTGCTCTAGCTGCTTTTTGCAGTCATCCAGAAGGATTAGAAATCAGAGAAAGGGCATCAAACAGAGCACTGGCCTTTGTATCTTATGGATGTGACTAATGGCTATCAGCTGGGCAGTGATTTGCTGTTAAGTCTGAAAATGAGGATCCAGTCTAAACTGTTATGTTGTCAAAAGGCTCTGGAACAGCATCCTAACCTGTGGCATCCCTTCCTAATTTTGTCACCGCCTTCTTTGTGGTTCAGACAGGAAACAAGGATTCTAAGGAATATGTGCGACTGGATTAATTTTGTCCTTTTCAGGGTTTCCTACAATGACAGAGAAAAATTAATGAAATCATTGCTAGTAGCTTCAAGATCAATATTTTCTTCGACTAGATTTTTTTTCTAGCACTACTTAAGGCCACAGTTACCTACTACTTTAATATAAACATTTAGCTCTGAGCCTCAACTCCATTTAGTCTTTGACTTAAAATCTTCCCTTATAATCACAATTCATTTTGATTATGATTAACACTTGAAAGGGCAAAGTTTCAGTTACCTTTGAAATGTGAGTTAGTAATGTTTTCTCATTCTCCTGTCTCGTTCTTTTTTTTTTAAGTTTAGTTTTGAGAGCGGAAAAGGATGAGTGGGGGAGGGGCGGGGTGGTGGTGCAGAGAATCCAAAGCAGGCTCTGTGCTGATAGCAGAGAGCCCTATGCAGGGCTTGAACTCACAGACCATGACCTGAGCTGAAGTTGGATGCTCAACTGACTAAGCCACACAAGTGCTCATCTCCTGCTTCATTCTTAATGAAGTACTAGGCTAATTATCTTTCTATCACCTGTACATGGGTAGAAGGTAAAAATCCTACTCTAAAATCAGGTATGTGCTGCATGTACATTATAGCCTATAGCCAGTAGACCAAATTCTTCCTGAATGATAGCCCTTCATTAGGCAAAATGCTTCTAAGGAACTAGAGACTTTAAGTTCTGGCATCATAAGCCACCATTTCAGGTAGCACCACTTAATGTTCTCTTCATCACAACCCGTATAAAGGATTTATAGTTGAAAGGGGACTCCTGTTTTGAAGGTATATTCCTAGATAGTGGATTACTTAGATAACATTTAACCTCCACACTCAACGAAGAGAATTTGTTGCTAGCAGACCTACCCTAAAAGGATGGCTAAAGAAAGTTCTCTTAGCTAAAAGAAAGGCAAGGCTAAAAGAAAAAAGTCTTGGAACATCAGGAAAGAAGAAAGACAAAAGAAAAAACAAAATCATGGGAAAATACAATACACTTATTTTCCTTTTCTTGAGTTTTTGAAAATGTTTGAAAGTTGAAGGAAAAAAAACCATTGTCTACTGTTGTGGTCAGTGTAGATAGAGAAAATATTTAAGACAATTGTATAATAAGTAGGAAAAGGTAAAGGAACATAAAAGGAGTTACAGATTTGTAAAAGTGAAACAAATGGCTGAGTAAAAGCATCCTGGGATTAGGAGCATTTCCCTGGAGCATTTCAGTCTTGATGAAAGTGTCAGTGCAGGAATCAGTTCCTAGGAGGGTTATGATGTTTCTTGACAGGACCCGCCAACCACTTCTGGACAGTCATGTTGGATTTTTTGAGGTGGATGCCTGCCTTCTGATTTATTTGGATGAGTGAGCAAAGAGGAGATTCAATTATTTAGAAAAGAAAGAAGTAATTTTTTTTTTAAAATATTTTAATGTTTATTTATTTTTTGAGAGACAGAGAGAGACAGAGTGTGAGTGGAGAGGGGCAGAGAAAGAGGGAGACACAGAATCTGAAGCAGGCTCCAGGCTCTGAGCCGTCAGCACAGAGCCCGAAGCAGGGCTCGAACCCATGAACTGCGAGATCATGACCTTAGCTAAAGTCAGACACTCAACCGACTGAGCCACCCAGGTGGCCCAAGAAGTAATTGTCTATTTGAGTGAAGACTTCATTTGGGAACCACAGACATTAACAAGTAATATTTTGGGGGCGCCTGGGTGGCTCAGTCGGTTAAGCGGCAGGCCGACTTCAGCTCAGGTCATGATCTCGCAGTCTGTGAGCTCGAGCCCCGCGTCAGGCTCTGTGCTGACAGCTCAGAGCCTGGAGCCTGTTTCAGATTCTGTGCCTCCCTCTCTCTGACCCTCCCCTGTTCATGCTCTGTCTCTCTCTGTCTCAAAAATAAATAAACGTTGAAAAAATTAAAAAAAAACAAGTAATATTTTGGATATTATATAACACATATATTCCTTGAAAAGTATGTATCTTTCCCAGCAAAATCTTGTTGGGGGTTATGTTATTGAGGAGTGAACTGAGATGAATATGTGGAGCACTATTTAGTGGCATTCTGTTCCAGAAGTCTGAAGACCTGTGGCAGATTTAAAATTCCAACTCCTGTTATGTTTTTTAAAGAGTGTGAAACTATAAAAATGCACATAAATTAGGGAACACTTCTGATAATTTTACAATGCAGATATAATTTCAGCAGACTGATAAGTAAGAAAATTAAAAGCTTTTCTATTTAAGGCTAGCAATAATTCTTCAAAGGTATAATTGAAGAAGGAAAGATCCAATTCACAAAATAACAAGCAAAATAAAATAAAATAAAATAACAAGGAATGACCCTAATTGAAAGGTTTTGGGTCTACATAAAGTAAACATCAGAAATATTGTAAAAAATTATAAAAGACCTCAACATGACATGTTCATAGAAGGACAAATTGAATGACGTTAATGCTAAGTCTTTTTAAATCACAAGCTATAAAGCCATCCAATATGAAATTGGGAATTAGGTATTATCTCAGAACCCAGTAAAAGAATTGAAAGAGTAATTTCAAAATAAATACACTGAAAGTTTAAAAAAGAAGGATTTTGAGGGAGTTAGAGAGGTTTGACCTCCCAGCCACTTAAAATGGAATAATTACAAAAGCAAGGTGACATTTGTATAATTGTTAAGACCAAGTTAAATGCTCAGAAACACATCTTAGTATATAAAGTTAGTATTTAACAAAAGAGGCATCACAAATAAATGGGAACAGGGGTGGACAATCTAAAAACAAAATGAGACTGAGAAAATTGGTTAGTTGGAAAAGTAAGCAAAAAAATATCACCTCATGTGTTGCAACAAACTAAATTTCATGTGATTTAAATATTCTAGCTAACAAATTATAGTACTCTAAAAATTGGGGGTATAGAAAATGTGGTATGTTGATATGGACAAGGACGCTCTAAGCATAAAAATTAAAGAACAATGATACATATGGTTAAATATTGAAAAAACCCAACTTGAGTTCATGAAAAATCACAATACAGAAAATTAAAAGATTAAAAAAGTAGATAAGAACTGCAAAATATTGACTATTATAAATAAAAACCATTTAGAGAAATTTTTATAAAATTTCATTAAAAAATGAACACCTTTATAAAAGTTGAGAAAAAAGCCATTTATTTTTTATACACTATGAAAAGTGAACATAAAAACAAAAACCCATCATTTTGTACTTTGTAATGGCACCTTTGAGATTGGCTTCTTGATATCAATTGGAATGATGAAGTCCTACAATGGCTGAGGTCAGGTATCAGTCCTTAACTAACAGAGATAAGGTGGATGCAATCGCCATAATGGACACAAGAGTAAAATGGAAATCAGAGTATTTTGACACCTAGAAATTTTGAGAAGTGATTAATTGTCCTTATGAATGAAATAAATGGACAGCCTGCTAACTTAGAACTTTATTGATATAGCAGAAAATCAGGTCTACTGGCCAAAATCCTGGTGTAAGTCAACACAATGGAGTTTTAGGTTCTTACTGATTTTCTAGGTCTAAGTCAGGACATAGACTTGTATCTCTTTGATTGAAGAGAATTTGATTCCAACTGAGCAAGAACTGTGCAATACTTCCACCAGCATATAACACTTTTTCCAAGTGTCCTAAAATGGACTTGTGGCCATTTATTATGATGACAATGCACTTAGGAAGGGAACTTACCAGACCTTTAATTGATATCTGATCATGTGATCTTAATTTCTAGAGACCTCGAATGCCACTGTGGCCATCAATCAAAGTGGGTCCTTATAGGGGTCAGAGGATAAATGGAATTTAAACCTATGTCTAATAGTTCAGAGCGTCTTCAGACCTAAGCTTCTGAATGTATAATTGAAGTAGGCATACTCAGCAACTGGCTGAATCTTCACGTTGACTCTTAGACCTGTGGAATGAGGTTCACAACTGTCAGAAGAACTAAGTGGAAGCCATGGCGCTTTCTTCTATAATCGGTTAATAATCCAAAAGCAATACTATATCCCTCCTGGAACTGCAGAGATGAGGGCCACATTAAAGCTTTGAAAGATGAAAGGTGGTAAATCCTATCACATTTCCATTTAATCTACCTGTTTTGCCTGTGCTAAACATAGATGGATACTGGAAAATGATCATGGATTATCATACACTTAATCATATCAACACAGTTTGGCACTTGATATACAGTTATTTATCTGGCAAAAATTTTTTCCCATATAAATGTGCAAGGATCTCCAGAAGCAGTTTGCTTTCTCTTGATAAGGATGATAGCACATTGTCACCATCTTGCTCTCTGCTATAATTTATTTTAGACATATCTTGATCATCTTAACATCATGCTGAGTATCACTCTGGTTCACTACACTGATGATATTATGATAATTTTTTTGATGAACCAGAACCTGGAAATTACTTTATATATCTTAGTGAAACACACGTAGGGCAGAGGGTGGGAGATAAACTCTACAAAATTCAAGGGAATTCTCTTAGTACAGTTTTTGGGGGAGAGTTCAGTGATCTTCAGCATGTCAGAATCTCTATAGTAAAAAACAAGTTAAAGCACCTTATAAATCTAACACTAAAAATAAGGCTTAGTGCTTGGTGGGCCTCTTTGGATTTTTAAAGAAACATATACTCTATTAGAATATGATGTCCTGACCCATTCTGTGAGTAACCCATACAGGGGTTTTGCTACTTTTGAGTAAAACCCCAGGGGAAAAATTATAAAAGGTTGTGCAACATGTCTAGGCTGCAGTGTAAGTTGTAGACCACCTGGGCCTTTGATCCAGTAGATCCAATGATATTCAAAGTATCCAGAGCAAATAGGAATACTGTATAGAGATTCTGGCAAGTCTCAATAGGAGAATTACAGTACCCTCCAGAGGATAAAGTCGTACTTGTATATAACTACTTGTATATACTCTTGTATATAACTACTTTACTTTTGAGAAACAACTCCTGACTTGCAACTAGGCCTTGTTAAAGATTGAATGCCAAACAATGGGACATCAAATAACCATGTGACCTGAGCTGACCATCATGAACTGCAAGTTATTTGACCCATCAAGCCAGAAGCTTGACATGCATAACAGCAATCAGTCATCAAGGAAAAGCAGGTCTATAGGTTAGAAGTAAGTTGTGGAAGGAGGTGATCTAGAATTCTTACTAGAATCTTACCTAAACTCTTTCTGCAGGTGGCTCTGCATATTATGCTATCATCAACTAAGTGCTATCATCAACTAAATACAGCCTTAAAGCACAAAATACGGTGTCCTAGAAAAATGGTGGTAAAGGGAAATACCATGAATAAGCAGACCTTGAGTTGTAAATTTTATTGTTCAGTACCAAAGGATGGCCAAAGGCGTGGACATACACTAATTTGTGGACAGTAACTCGTGGTTTGCCTGGATAATGAAGAACTTGGGAGAATATTAGTAACAAGTTCTAAGGTAGAGACATGTGGATGGATCTCTTAGAAAGGGCATGGAATTTGAAACTCTTTAGATTCTATTTGAAAGCTCACCAAAGATATCCTTCAGTAATTTAGTAGAGGGTAGTGGTTGGTTGATTGCATTGTACTTTCCTGTTACAGGACAGTAAAATGATTTTTCCTTATTGGAATATACATGAACCTGAATTTTTCTTTCCTTTCTACAATGCTTCTGCCAGCCTCATCATCCTTATACTTATAAAAAGTCTTATTCATTATCATGAAGTTCTGCAAGTTTTGGAACAAAGAATTTTATAGCAAAAAGTGTGGTAATGGTAGGGTGACCAGCTATCCTAGTTTACCTGAGACTAGATGGTTTCTGGTGAAGTAAAACTTTTGATGTTGAAACCAGACCAGGCCTGGGCAAAGTGGGATAGTTAGTTATCCTACACGGTAGCAAGCTAATGGGATTAACTGGGCTTATTTGTATTCCAAAGTCTAGAAGTGAAGGTAGAGAAATGTCCTGATGGAATAGGAAAATGTTTTACTGAAGATACAGTTATGGCGCCAGTTGGGTAACACCCAGAAAGAGTAGGGTTCTATATTAGAAGATGTAGTACGTGTAGCAAGTCACCAAAACATATAGTATATGTATATATAATGTACTATACAGTACTATATGTATATATAATGTACTATACAGTACTATAAAGTACTAATGTATAGTACTCACAATTGGAATACATGGGTCCTGAAATCAGGTGTTTTAGTGGGAGTGGTTCCTTTCATTATTACCTACTGATCCTTTTTTTTTTTCCTCCCACTT
Organism: Lynx canadensis; assembly: GCF_007474595.2. NCBI lineage: Eukaryota > Metazoa > Chordata > Mammalia > Carnivora > Felidae > Lynx > Lynx canadensis. The sequence continues at coordinate 55,769,676 of NC_044306.2, forward strand.
CTCTAGCCCTACAACATTGGGCTGAGTTAATGTGAAGGTTCTGGTTTCCAAGGGAGAGATATTTTTACTGGAAGACATGATAATGATTCTATTAAGTAAGCAATTGAGATAATACATGGCTACTTTGGTCTTCTCCTGGCACAGACCTAGCAGACAAAGAAGGGGGTTACTCTACTGGCTGAGGTGATTAATCTTGACCACTATGGAAAATTATATTGCTGTCTCACATACTAAGGATTCTCACCCTTCAGGAATAAAGGTTTAAGTCATTCCATTCCCTAAAGGACCAGAAGGACCTTAACAAACTGGACATTAGGTAAAAAGACCATGCAAGGGGTGGTACAAGATAGAAATCATATATATCAGTAGTTTTGTCACAAACTAGAGAATTGAGAAATGTATTAGTTATATTTTCTTCTTTGCTTATTGTGTATATATATACTGTACATGTAACTAATTTATTTTTTATTCCTTATTTCCCATTACTGTTTTATATAGGATTATTGTCACTTAAATTCCAATTTATTCTTTAGGTTGCAAAATGCTCACGTAGATATGATTTAGAGCAAAAGTTATCGTTGTCAGAGCTGTGACTTCCCAAATATGACTATAGAAATTGTTAGGACTTTATATTTTTTTCTTTTTGGAGAGAGATTGAGAGTGGCTTCGTTTGTTGTTCTTATGCACAAGTTCAAATATATGTATCAGGGTCTATATGAATGTTGAGAAGCCAAGAGTGTGAACTAGGATGGCTATTGAGCTATTCTCTCTCAGATCCAAATATACTCTTGAGGTAGTGCTGAACTTTTAACTCCGTAAATGACATCACACGCATATATTTTTATTTCCATCTGGCTTTCAGACAGGTTTTGCAGATATAAGATATTAGAGCAAGATTGGAAGGTAGAGGAAAGAAGGAATTCTTTCTTCCTCTTTGCTTGTTGTTTCTATCTGGACTCCCCAGCAATGACACTTTGAACTCACAGCAATTGGCTGTAGTCCCCAGCTTCTTTCAGTACTTCTTGAAGCAGCCTCAAGATGAGCACAGAGGTCTGAGAAGCTCCATAGGGCTGCCCCTTCAAACTCCTAAATTCAGATCATCTTAAATGATCCCCATTTTTCCTTAGCTCAAGGAGGACAGGGGAAAAGCACCAGCTTCTTGTTGTCATCATCTGGGTTATTTTAATGTCTTTTTTTTTTTTTTTTTTGCTTCTTAAGTTATCCAATACTTGTATAACTAAGCTCTTCTATTAAATTCCTTCTGCTGACATATCGTCTGTGGTTTCTGTTTTTCTCACTGGTCCCCGACCAATATGGAGGTGAAAAACATAGGTGATGCGGGAGAACAAGGTGTCAGTGTGGAGTTATTTTTAGAGAGTATATTGTAAGTGCTGGCAAAGTGAATGGAGTAATTGCTGAAACGTCAGAGATGTTCTGGTCTCAAGGCTGTCGAATGTGATCACACTATGAGACTCAGACCCCATGATACCCCAGAAGCCAGTTAGGGAACAGACCCACTGTAATTGCCTAGCAGTCTTTGAAACTGCACATCTTCCCTGCTCGCTTTCATGTAAACACCAGATGTGTGTTTGGTCTATGTCTGGAGGCTCTTTGTGTTTTCCTCCCATGCTTTGACATTCTTTGATATTTATACCGGGCGAACATGAAATAAAGACTACGTGCAGTTTGTTGCTGCTGCTGTTTCGCTGGCAGAGGCAGCCCTGCACGTCCACTCAACCTAAGTGTCTGAGAACTTTGTCTTCAATGTGCAGCTACATGTCAGCAAAAGAGAACTATGAAGGTGTAACTGAGGAGCTAAAAACACGGTATAAGATGTTCTCAGACTTGTGATGAGCGCCAGAAGATGAAGGGATGTATTGAATCACTGTATGGTACACCTGGAACCAATATTACATTGTATGTTAATGATACTGGAATTAAGAAAAAAAAAGATGTTCTCAGAGATAAAGTGAGGTCTAGATCTAGTAGGGCTTTGAGGACTCTATAAAGATTTTAGCTCTTGTCATGAGTATGATGGGGAGCCATTGGGATGTTTATCATTGTGTAGCCTCTAAAATAAAATGTGTAGCTATCCTTGCAAGATTAAAAAAAAGCATTTCTTGAACTGCTCTGTTCTTTCTCAGTCTTTTCCTTCTTATTTCTAACTTTCCCCTCTCTTGTCTCCATTCTTCCCCCATTGAAAAGCTTATCACAGAATGCATTTTTTTTTCAGATACAGCTATAGTCTATAACTTGTGACTACTCTGTTTCTCAGTCCGACCTAAGAAAACTTCTGAGTATATTACAGAATACTGCAATTTAAGAAATTTTTGCTCTGAAGAGAGCCTTGCTGAGATGGCAGGTCTAAAATGAATTGTTCTTGGATTCTAAGTACAAAGTTTTTGAGAGTTGTTATGTTTTATTCTAAGCCTGATGGAAAATTTACCTAGAATTTTTCTGCTTTCGTGATTGGGTAAATTCGTATCAAATTCTTTCGGTTTCTGGGACTTTTCTTTGATAGGCTAAAAAATAAAACAAACCTACCCAGCCGCCAAACACACAAAACAGGTGGGGACCATTATTACTTTCTATTAGCTTTCCCCCCAGCTTCCTGAACCTTGATGGGACTTTGAAAACTAATGAGCCTGAACTTCCTGTTCTGATGACAGGATGTAATTCTTAGGTTTCTCAGTGTATTTTAACACATCAGCATTCCAGTGATACCTAGCAAAACTGCCCACAAAATGCATTGTGTCCAGTTTAATGATTAAGTCAAATGTAATTTTTATTGGAATTATTTTTTATAAATAAAAATTTTCTCCACAAATTTCGTAAGAACTTTCAAACACATGGAAAATGACAAAGAAAAGCAGTCATCCAACATGTCACTGATTTATTTAATTTGTGCTCCATTTCCTTCCACTATGTGTTTAAAATATGTTTCATGTATAATCATGTATTCTGTATTTAAAAAATCATTCAGCATGATGTCCCTACCTCAAATGCTTTTAGGAATGGAGTGAGGTATAAGTGAAGTGGAGTATCAAATATATATTAAGAATTTTTCTGTTTTAGTAGTTGAATAATATGCAACAATTTATTAATAATTCTCTCATTGTTTGACATTTAAATTATTTCTATTCTTATTAATATATGTAATGGTGTGACTAATATCTTCATGCATATGCTTTTGTTCAAAATTAGGATAGATTCTAACAAATTGAGTTACCAGGTCAAGTAATATGAAAAACTTAATAGCTTATGATACACTTTGTCAGATTTCTTCCCTAAAGGCCAGTTAACACTGTTATCAGAAATATAAGAATACTGATTTAACTGCTTCCTGGACAGCACAGGGAATTAGCTTTATAAAAATGAGATTTATTTGTGCTAGTTTATTAGGTAAAAAAGCATAACTCATTGTTTTAACTTTAGTTCATTTGTTTATCAGTGAAGCTGAATATTTTCTGAGATTATTTACTACATTTATTTTCTCATTGGTTAATAGTCTCCTTTTCTTGCGATTTGGCAGTCCCTGAAAAGATGGGGACAGATGGGACCAGTAGCTTTGTGCTTTCAACTGTGTGACTTTTGCAGACTAATTTAGATGGAAGAGACTTGTGAATTACCACAAGTTGTTTCTTGAGGCAGTAGATTTTTCTGTGAGCACATAGGGAGCTTGGGTCAAAAACCAGAAATTGCAATGACACAGGATGGCATCTGAGAGATAAGAACTTGAAATCTTTGTGACTTAAATACTTTTAACCTCATTTTATACATGTTTTGTAATTTTCCATGGTTTATCAAGGTTTTAGTGTATGTGTCAGTAGAATTTCTTTCTCCTTTGACAGAATCATTCATACTTGTTTACTAAAAGTTTATCTCTCTTGGAGAATGATTGCACCAAATGGATGTTGACAGAGACGCTAAAAGTGATCTTGGATGAACACGACCTGACATTGGATCATTGCTTGACATGTCAGTTCAGCTCGCTGAAGCAGGGGCTATTACAGATAAAATAGGGACCTTCTACATCAGATAAGAAATATTTTGTGACACCTCTTAAGTTTTTTCTTTCTTGATCACATCTGTATCTCAGGCTCCTAGAACAGTACTTGGCACGTAATATGCTCTTGATAAATATGTCTTGAATTGAGTGAATCAAGATAAGCTTCCATTATTTTTATCGCTGATTCTCAAGAACTCTCCTATCCTTTGCTTTACTACTATATTTTGATCATGTGCTCTTATCAGGATATAATATTCTGATATGGTAATAATAGTTGAAGTTCTACGATTAGAACTGCCAGGCAGCATCCTAAGGATATTTCATGCATTTTGTAATTTAATCCTCACAGTTTCCTCTATGATGTAGGTACAATTATGATCCCTAAACGTCTAAGCTATGTGAGAGTAAGAATTTGATCTTGCTTATTCACTGCTTTATCTACAAGCGTAGAATATTGTGTGGGACATAGTAGAAATGTAATAAATATTCATAGAATGAATACATCAATTTATTTTTCATTGATGGAGAAACTGATGCTTATTATTCATCAGCCAAATCCAGACCTTTTTGAGGCAGAACACAAGATCTTTCAAAATTTGTCAAGAAGCTCTAAGCCCAGCCCTAACCTTGCTATAGCGAATGTACAACTTTGTGTACGTTTTCAACCTGATGTGCATCTTAAGCTAAGGATAAAATCTGTCAGAAGTTTTGGCTTGAGTTGGAAAATGTTTACTGTTTATAACCTCAATCATCTTTGATGGTACATGGCTTCAAATATATTAAAAGCTCCTTCGATCTGCTGCATATATCATTGTTGGATTTAGATACGCAAAATGGACCTTGTGCTACATCTAGGAGTAGTAATGTTTTGCCTGGTATGCTAAGGGAGATTTGGATTTCTGAAACCAGAAGATTGTGTGGAGCTTGAGATGTGGTAAAACTGAAAAAGTTTGGGGGCGTTGTGAAGACCGAAAGACTTAGAACCAGGGGAATTTAATATTCTGTTAGAAGTTACTTTGATTTTTTGTAATTAAAATCCTTGTGAGTCCCCACAGATATGTCTACTATATATGCAAATAACTTGTTAAATGGATTTTCTGAAAAACTGAGGAAAAGGGGGAGACTTACATTTAAGTTTTTATATGGAATAGAAAAATAACCCATTACCCTAACTAATTGAGCACAAACAAAAGCTTGGAAAACAGAAAAAAACATTCAGGAAAATCCAGAAAATTTTAGCTATGGGAGGAGATTATCACTTCCATAGGGTGTGAAAGTTGGTTTAAACCAATTATTAAAGTAATAAAATGAGGCCTTTAGACAGAGTGTCTCTAATGCCTTGGCAGTCTATGTAGGCAAACTAAAACCTTAGCCAGTCAATGCACTCAAGTCTGAGAAAATGAAACCTCACATCAACTAGTCAGTTAACTAAGCTTTCCCAAATAAGGCAAAACCTCCTTAAGCTAGAGCCAGTCAAATAATTTTCTTGCTTTGCTTCCATGTCTTCTCTATAAAAACCTCTTTACTAACTTCCAGCCATTTTTAGTTTAGTGCTGCCCCATTTTGAGGTACGCTCAATACACACTTGAAAATATTAATGTACCTCAGTTAATCTTTCAACACAATCATATCTAGGTGTCCTGGGAAAGAGACAGTTCAGCCAGCATCTGGCTCACACTCTGGGCATAGTCAATTTCCTTTCTTGTTCATGTTCTTGGTGCTCAGATCCTTGGATTTCAACTTCTGATTCTTTAATCCCAAATTCCTTGGGTGAGTCCCTGGCCTCTTACTTCTTTTTCCCTTCCCTGAGTCTCTGATTCTTTCCTATCTTTTCCTCCAACTTGAGATCTATTACCATATTTTGACATATAAAACTGTCAATTCTTTAGCTCTTGACTACTTATATATCTTCTTAATTCATCAATTTATCTAATCAATTATTACATAAATGTATTGAGGATTTACTATATGTCAAAAAAAGTATAGGCAGACTTGATTTGAGGAATCTCAGATGATGAAGGTGGGAGACACTTGGAAACAGGAAAAGCATAATACAATTAATTTTGCAAAGGCTACCATAGAGAGAATCTGGAAAAGCTTCACAAAAGTGGTGTCATTCATGATGGGTCTTAAAATACCAATGGGATGTTGTCTGAAAAAAACACAAGGGGAAGGGAATTGTAGATAGAGGCAAAGATACAGAAGCAGGGAAGCATATTGGATTAGAACAATGATAAATTTAGTGTGGTTGAAATGTAGGGGGAATGAGGTGGGAGATAAATCTGTGGAAATAGAATGAAATCATGATGTATCTTAATATGGTATGATGATGATGTTGGGACAAACACACTGGGAAAAAAGAGCCAAAGTCCATTTTAAATATGGTTTTGTTTCTTAGATTTAATGCCAATGGGAAGGATTGAGCACAGTGCATAGGTCATTGGTGTCAGGTTGGTGGATTAGGAATCTATGCTACAGCGCTAGACCAGGTGTGGCAGTAACAGAATCTTGACTTTGTCAGGGCAGCAAGGTGCCCAACTACTAATATTCTCCTTCCCAGGCTGCAGTGGACATGGTTTTGACCAATTATATGTAAGCAAAAATCACTAAATCAGGATTCTGGGAACACTGCTTGAAAGGTACCCTGATAACAGAGTGTGTCTTCAGCCTCTTGCCCTTACCCTTCTTCCTGCCTGAAATGTGATTGGAATGTGTGTAGATGTGGCTACCATCTTGTAAAATGAACAGGAAAGCTACCCAGGAGGGATGGGGGAACAGGAAAGTTGAATGACTCAGGGTCTTTGATAATCCCTGATTGATCATTACTGCTTAACTTTCTCAACTCCAGATTTTATGTGACATGAGGAAAGCAAACCCTATCTTGTTGAATCCACTGTTGGCTGGATTTTCTGTTGCTTAAGTTTGAATAAATTTTAATTGGTACCTTGAATAATAGAGAATGATGACTTGAAATGAAGGAGTGATAATGTGGGTGGGGGAAATTGAGAAAAATAAATCGAGTCATTTCTAAATAGCATTAGAAGTGATTGGTTTTATAGGGTGAAGTTGATTTGAGTAATAGTGTGCTGGATTGGGAGTTCAGGAGGGTGCCATTTGCCCTCCTGAGCAGGAGGGTAATAGAAGATTGCTCACACATGATGACATATGACCTTCGCCAGGTCCAATCTATCTCTCCAGTTGTTTCAAATGGTTGCTTGTTCTGGCATTTGGCCAGACCCAGAGCCTTGTTGAGAAAATGCCTGGCCCTGTTCACAGGTACTTTTGTGGTTCACAAGGTACGAATTTTTTTCTGGAAGAAAATTTATGTCAGGCTGTTTATTTTTCACAAAAAGAATATTAAACCTGCCACTTCACTCTTTGATATCTAAAGTGAATGGATTTTTCTATTATCAATAATACATAATACCCACACTTTGGACAAGTACCAAGGAGCTGAAACTTAATTGATTGTGATACAGAACCTGCCAAATATGTGGTTGAAGCAATGAGGTATTTAAGAGAAGGAATCTATACAACACATTAACCATCCATTCCTCAAAGCACTCTAAAAGTTCTCTTTGGATGTCAAGTTAAATAAATAATTAGAAAAAAAAAGTATGCTAGGGCTACATAAACATAGGTCCTATTAGCTTTTTATCAAGAATTGATAAGGATCCACAAAAACAATAATATCCATGATTTATTGAGCTTGTGTTAAGCATTTGACATCACCATTTCACACAACAACACCTTCGGTTCAATATTATAATTTCCTATTATCAGATGAGAAAACTGAGGCTCAGGAGGTTAAATAATTTCCCCAAGGCCACATAGCTAGTAAATGAAGGAGGCAGTATACAAACCCAGGTCTGGGATTTGAGATCCTCTGTTTTTTAAAAAATGATACCATACTGTGATCAATAATAGCTGTGCAAGATGTCCACTTTCTCATTCCCAGCCACTGTGAATATGTCTACATGATTAAATTCAGGACATCAAGAAGGGGAGATTATCTTGGATTTTTTGATGGGCCCAACCTAATGACATCTTTCCTGGCTGTGGAGAGAGGGAAATATGACCATGGAAGAATGGTCAGAAAGATACAACTTTGTTGGCTTTGAAGATGGGGGAAGAGATACAGGAGTCAAAGAATGTTGGCAGCCTCTAAAAGTCATAAAGCCAAGGAAAGGGACTCCTTTAGAGTCTCCAAAATGCACATATTTCTGCTGACACCTGATTTTAGCCCCATGAGACCCACATCAAACTTCTAACCTCTGCAACAGAAAGATGATAAATTTGTGCTGTTGTAAGCCACGAAGTTTGTGCAGATTGTTATGACAGGAATAAAAAACTAATACGTGTGCCAACTCTCTAACATATTTGCTAAACTCTTCCTGACTTTTACTTCTGGAAAAAGTATGTGTTCACTCAAATTAGCATGAAATGTATTCAAAGCTCAATGATGTTTTTCTTTTTGCCTTAGCTGACCGGAATGCCAGAGCCAATTTTAGACTTCAACTGTAATTATGTTACAGGTAAGAATATTTTTTTTCTGTCTTCTATATGGTTTCTGATCTCTTCTTATATTTTTGTTTTTGCATTTTCATGTGTATATTCACACATGTACTTTTATATCAAGATGTTGCAGAGAGAAAGAACAAGAAAGAAAGAGAGAGAGAAATAGAGAGAATAAATGGGAATAAGACAGAGTGGAGTTAGGACAGGGAGAGAGAGAGAAAAGAAAACCAGTCAAGTTGTTTTATGAAAGTGGAGAGATGATTTTTATACTGAGATGTCTCAGTGGTATCAAGGGACATATTTGAATGATTGCTTTTAAAACTTAAGATCATCCTAAAGTTTTGTCCAACTTTATAAATGCTTTGTAAATGGGTATTCTGGGAAGAGGTATTACCTTGCCATTGCTGTTTTTTGCTTATATGTACCTATCGGACCTATGTCTTTCCGGTCATATGCAAATATCCACTTTAGAGATGCAGCCCCACCCTTTCTTGAGGGGATTTACATACAATTACACCTGGACTGTGGTATTGTAATGACACTGCTTTCAATTTTAGCGGGGAGGCTGATGAAAACATAAGAAAGCTGAATGCATTTAAGACAAAGATTTTAATACAAATGAGATTTGGTTTGTACCTTGCTGGGTATACAAAAGGTAGGCTGACCACATTGTCAGAAGGGAGCCACATCATTAATCAGAATCCTGTTCTTGCAGGACGGAAAGTGAATTAGGGAGTCATGATTTCAGAAAAAGAAAAATAGCCTTCTGCCACCTCCATTGCAATATTTGTGTAACTAAGCAACAAAATTCTCCTATTTAGCAAAGCCCTAATGATGCTGACAGTACGGTCTTGGAATAATGCTTAATACAACTTCATTATCCCCACCACTCTAGCTCTATTGCATATGCAGTGCCTGATTAGGGAGAACGAGAAGCAGAGTGAATGCTGTTTGGTGCACCTGCATCTAAAAAGACCAAATAAAGTATTGATTTGGATGAATCTAATGACGGTCATTTAGCGTGTTTATCTACTCAGAGCATTCATTTGAGCTGACAAAGAATGCCGTACAACCCACTGTTAAATGTATCCTAGAATTGTAAAGCCTTAATGATTCTGTCATGCTAGGTCACATAGACACAAAAATGGTGACATTGGCTGTTACCAACTCTATTGACACCTGGTTATAGTCTATCTCGAAGGAAGATTTTGAGGAAAACTGAAGATTGAAATCACCTGACGGTTTTTCGTATGTCTTTTGAAACTTGAAAAACCTCCTTTCTGCGTTAAGGTTTCTGTTATTTCCGCAGAAAATCTAATTTTAAGACTCGAGGAAGATTGTTTCTTATTTCCTGCTTTTCATGCAGAGAAGTTGCTTCAAAGGATGCCAATACCTTTGCAGAAATTCTCTTCTTCTTGTATTTTCTCCCCCCTCTCTTTTGACCCTGACTTTTCTTCCAAGTATGCGGTTTCCAAGGGTTATCATCATGGAACAGATGTTAAAGAAAGATGCTGAAAATAAAATCCATGACTGTCTTGGTTCAGAATCTTTTCAAATGTTATTATGGCCTCTAATAAGTGACATTTATGCCATAGCATTTTAAATTCACAAAGCAGTTTAGAGGTATCCTCCCAATTTTTTCAAACGATCTCACCATCCTTTGTATTGACCTTTCTCTGTTATCGGATGCATTTTTATAGTGCCCGAACATAGAGACATAAAGGGGAAATATTTAATGTTTCCTTCTGCCATTTCTGTGGTGACATGCAACACTTAGAGCACATGACACTAGACGATTTTATTTCTCTTAGAATTAAAATAAAAATAAAAAAGGATAAAAAACGAGCACGCACATAACTTCCTTAGAAGTGAGGGGTAGACTAAGTGGAAATAATCTTCTAACTTAGGCTAGCAGTGAGAGGTCAAATCCTCTTCTGATTCTTTACTGGTAAAGAGACACACATTAAATCAGGCCATTCAGATCCAACACGACTGTTTATATATCCTCAACTAGCTTGACAAAAGGTTAATGTGGTAAGCTATTTTTATTTTTGTTTATATTACTTTGGCAAAACTTTTCACTTTGAATACTATTCTGGTGTTCCAGAGTGGGGGAAGAAACCTCTTGGCAAATTGTTTACTTATAACAATAATAAATTGCATAAAAATACATCTTGACCTATAGATTTGGCAAACTGTTCTCAACCCCACCTCCTTCCTTTTTATTTTTAAAATGTGTATTTATTTTGATAGGGCGCACATGTGGGCGTGCGCATGAGCAGGGGAGGGCCGAGAAAGAGGGAGAGAGAGAATTCCAAGCAGGCTCCAGGCTTAGCACAGACTCCAATGCGGGGACTCAATCCTATAATTGTGAGATCTTGACCCGAGTCAAGAGTGGACCTTAACCAAATGCATCACCCTGACACCCCAACCTCACCCCCTTCCTGAGTCAAGTACGTTATTTCAATTGTCTACTTGCATTTAGAAGTTAGGAAATCTTCTTCATATCAACTTGTTCTAGTGGCATTATGGCTTATAGAAAGGAGAGAAGGCAGACTTTTTTTTTTTTTTTCATAACGTATGCCTGATATTGGGCTAGGTGTATTTAGTACATTGTCTCAATTACTTTCCACTTATGAAAAAGTGTCATTTGCTTCATTTTACAAATGAGAATACTGAGGGTCAAAGGGATATTGTAATTGGTTCCAGGTCACCCAACTAAATAAGCGACAGGGCATGGATTGAAACTCAGACTTTTCTGACTTGAAAACATTTTTTTACATTGCCTGCATTTTGAAAATTCGTGCTTGGATCTGAGCTTCAGACATGTAGACAGATCTGAATCATTTTGAATATGTCTCCTTTTTATGAAAGCAGAGAGGGTTAATTTAATTACTAGTTTCTCTTTTAAACTGTGCTCAACTATAATTTAAATGTATATATTATTATGCAATTACATGAAAATGAACCCACAAGGGTAACTCCTTTTGATGCTTTCCAAAGGAGATAATTCTAGCTATTTGTCCATTATGATGTTATAACTTAAACTTCATAGAAATTGAAGAGTGTTTTCATTGAGTTGTTAATTTTGAAGAGCTTTATATATATGCTTGAGGATTTTTTTTTTTGTATAATTTCTTTTTGTAATTATGGTATAACAATTGTGAACTAATACATGTATATTTAACAAAAAATTACAACTTAAAAAACTTCACCTTTTTTAAAATCATGAATTATCATGATGAAGTAAATTCTCTAAATATGTGCACAACAGAGCTACAGTTTTTCAGTTGCTAATAGGTCACAATCTTTCTAACCGTAATTTGAATAGATGTATATAAAACAAGTCATTTTGCTACCTAGTTAGTTTTTAGCAGACGTAAACATTCTTAATATGACACTCCAGCAATGTTACTTACATTTGTAATCTTGAAACTGTGGTTGTGTATATTTAAAAGCTTTCCCAGCTGAGTAACTGATGACATTCACTTCTTATTATGAACTGGTAAATCAATCGTTGGAAGAAAAAATGAAGAACACGTATACATACAGAGAGACAGATACATCTAGCCTCTACAGGAGACTTTACTGTGATTTATTGGTCCTTTAACGTCTCCTCAGGCTTTTTTCTCCTTTTAGGTATATTCCTGGAGATCCATTAAGACTTTTTGGAGAATGTGTTAATTTTTCAAGCCAGCAGGATATCATTTAGTCAATAAATAGGTTTATAGCGTCAGTTGCATTCAGGGCTTAGAGACCTTTTATTTTCTAAGGCTTCGTATGTTGGATTCCAGCATCTGCGTGTTGTGTCCGTGTATGTTATGCAGTGGTGGTGGGAACCATTGTAGTAGTAATCTGGCATACTGTATTTTCATTCAACTGGGATTTCTAAAGGCATATAAGGATTATATTCATTTTTTTCTCTCCTAACACCCCATCAATCGGTACTCACCTGGCATCTTTATTAATTCTCTACAACTATCTAGCATTCATTTTGACCAATATGTTGTAGCTCATGGGTATTGGATTTAGCACGTTGAACACCTGATGTTCATTCTTTAGGAAATGACCTTTGGTCTAATTTAATGAGGATCAAATTTGAGTCAGGTGTAGTAAATAGTGCTTTCCTCATGATGACATGATTTACTAGAATGTCTAAGTAGCAAGTTCTTTGTAGGATGGTGCCTCTTATTGGTATAAATCCAATGTTGGTATTATTAGACAATTTCAGAAGATGGCTTAAAATTTTGAAGTGTTTTGGGTGGGCTTTATTTTGGCTACTGACAAATAAAATGAATTTCTTTTAGCTTAATGCTATATTTTCACATAATGTGTCATTAATGTTTAATGCTTTCAAGATATCATTTGTGCTAAGTCCCAGGGATTTAATTACTAAAATTATTAACGTATGGAGCCATCCACAAAATTTTGCATTTTATGTCTACTTAAAACCATGATTTTGGGGGCACCTGGGTGGCGCAGTCGGTTAAGCGTCCGACTTCAGCCAGGTCACGATCTCGCGGTCCGTGAGTTCGAGCCCCGCGTCGGGCTCTGGGCTGATGGCCCAGAGCCTGGAGCCTGTTTCCGATTCTGTGTCTCCCTCTCTCTCTGCCCCTCCCCCGTTCATGCTCTGTCTCTCTCTGTCCCAAAAATAAAAAATAAAACGTTGGAAAAAACAAAACAAAACAAAAAAAAACCATGATTTTTGAAATCAGTTGTATCAGTAGATAGTTATTATTTATTAAGCACCTTTTAATATGTGTAAAATACATAGTACATGAAAAATTAGATAAACTCAAAACATTAATTCTCTTAAAAAAATTAGGAAACTATTATGAAAGACAACAAACTAATTTGCTTAAATTGCCTTTTCCATAGTGAGACTGACTATAATATATGCACTTGTAAAATGCAAAAACCATGGCAAGCATTTAGAAAACTGTACAAATCAAAAATTATCTGAAATAGAAGTAGCCATGACAAAACATAACTTCTGCTTTGGTGAGTTTAAGATGATCTGAATTGGTTTCTAGTTGTGACATAGAAAAAAAAAAAAAAGAAGTTAAGGTTGGGGAAGCACTTCCCTGGGGTCATCCAAAGTTGTATTGCTATGGGTTCAGGAAACTCAAAATCCCTCAAAACTCATGGGCCAGCTCCTGGGAATGAGCAAAAACTATCCAAAGCAACTATTGGGAACTTTCAGCCTGAAGCGTGCTCCTCAAAATGCCAGCCATCCAGAAGATAAGGAGCTTGTCTCAGAATGTAAATCAATACATGGTTCCCTTCATTGAGGAAATCTCAGTATAAAAAAAATATATATTAGCTGAACTGCTTCTCCATGACATAGCTTTGATGCAAGTTCCTTATCTTGTCAGATAGACTTGCCAGAGAGACTGGCAGCTAGTCCATGAACCACACTTTGAGTAGCATTGGCCTAGAGCAGAGCTTTTCAATCTAGGCACTATGGACATGTAGGACTAGCTTGTCCAAACTACTTGATTGTGTGGGCTGTCCTGTACTGGATGCGTGTAGGACGTCACTAGTCGCCACCGGCACCTGCCTCAGTTAGTTGTGATGATCAAAATGTTTCCTAAGATAGGCAATATTCCATTAGTGGGGGTGGGGGTGGGAGTGGGGGCAAAATCGCCCCAGTTGTGATCTACTGGCCTAGAGGATTTATTTCTTAACTTCTAAGTGATGTCTCTATTGGTACCATTCATAGCATCTGAATGCCAATCTATGGATAAAGTACAAAGTACAAGAGGGGTGCCTGGGTGGCTCAGTTGGCTAAGGATCTGACTTCAGCTTAGGTCATGAGCTCATGGTTCATGGGTTCAAGCCCCACACGAGGCTCTGTGCTGACAGCTCGGAGCCTGGGGCCTGCTTCAGATTCTGTCTTCCTGTCTCTCTGCCCTTTCCCTGCTTGTGTTCTGTCTCTCTCTGTCTCTGTCTCTGCCTCTGTCTCTCTCTCAAAAATAAATAAACATTACAAAAAAAGTACACGAATTTATTTAGGACTTACTACTTCAGTTTTCCATTAAACAATTACTTTATGACATAACATAGTATACTTAGTGTGTTTAGAGTAATACACAAGGGGTGCCTGGATGGCTCAGTCGGTTGAGCGTCCAACTTCGGCTCAGGTCATGATCTTGCTGTCTGTGAGTTCAAGCCCCGTGTCAGGCTCTGTGCTGACAGCTGACAGCTGGGAGCCTGGAGCCTGTTTCAGATTCTGTGTCTCCCTCTCTCTCTGACCCTCCCCCATTCATGCTCTGTCTCTGTCTCTGTCTCTCTCTGTCAAAAATAAACATCAAAAAAATTTTTAAGAAGAAAAAATAAATAAAGTAATACACAAGGTTATAAAGAGTTCATCATATTTTTTTCTACCGAGGTATTCAAGGCCTAACACCAGGAACACAGCCTGATCTATCTCTGGAAATGGTTTTAACTGACACGAACAGGATCAGTTAGTTATCTTTACCATTATAAAAAGTAGAAAATAAATTAAGCCCTGGTATTTAAACAGAACTGTTAATTAAAAATGTCTTTTTATAATGAAATTAACTATGTACTGAAATGTTAGAAAATATGTTCCTGACCAACTGTTCTCTGAATGCAAAAGCCATATGTTTGCTTTCTTCTGGTTATTTATAAATAATAGGAGTAATAACAATAGCAATACAATAACACGACTTCCTTACATTTGGAGAGTACGTTGTACGTCTCAAAATGCATTCACAGACCTTATTTCTTACATCCTCGGGTCAGTATCTCTGTCTGTTATAACAAAATCTGCAGTCTTCGTTCTGGCCTTTCTTATTGTAACAGAAACAAGATAGAGATCACAGGAGCATAGCACACTAGTTTTTCTACACACACACACACACACACACACACACACTGAATGATGTCGCTTTTCTCACTACCTTCATAAAGAACAATGCCCATATAAGTTTTTCTGAATTCTGCCTGATAAAAGAGCCAGTCTAAATCATACTAGAGCCTAAAAAAATAAAAAAAAAAAGTTTGTTTTCAAATAGTGGGTTTACAAGGTTTTCTTTGGTTGTTGTGTTTTTGTTTTTGTTTTTTTGTTTTTGTTATTTGTTTTGGTTAAAGTAGTTAGACATTGTGTGTAAGCTGGAAACCAGAAGGTTTTAATGGATCTTACTGACCTGTTATATAGGATTTGATTTATTTCCCCCCTCTTGTTGGGGCAAATGTCAGACTTGGAGTTGTCAGGTTTAGTAGTGGTGGAAAAAAGGAATATTCTGGAGAATCAGAAATATCAGTGGCATACCTCACTGTTCTAGGTCCTTCAAATGCAGAAAAGTTTATATTTGAATCACAGACAGTTATCATGTTAAAACGCAAGATTTAGAAACTTTTGTAACATATTTTAAGATAGCATGGCCCGCATACTAATTACTATCAAAAGGCCCTCCGTTCCTTCTCCCCATCTACCTTACTTCTTTCCTGATACTGAATTTCAAACAAGTAATTTAAAAAGACCTATGTATTGATTGAAGGGTTCTGTCTGTAAAGCACTGAACTATAACCAAATTAATTGACTGCGGGGCTCCACTGGCTAAGCAATTTTCAGAAGAAGTTGATTCTGTCCTAACCGGAGTTTCGCAGTTCTGTATCCTCTCCACTTCGCTCATCCTATTTTCCAATTGAACACCTTTCCTTTTATTCCTTCTTTGGTAAATTAAAACAGTTATTAGATTAGAAACAGTGGTTGAAAAGAAATTCAGAATATAGCCATTCAAAAGACCAGCATAAAATAGTGATGAGTATCTGAATCAGCAAGTATTTCAGGCATTTTAAACTTTACGGAGCTGCACACTGCTTGACATTTGTTGGGGTCATTCTCCTTAATATACCAGAGTCTGTTTTGTTCCAGAACCTTCTCACTGCCACATGGCTGGGAGCAGACTGCTTGTTGTAAGGTGGATCAGGCACCGTGATGGTGATTAACACTTCCCTTCATGGGGATTCCTCCAAGCTACCCGTGCTACCCCCTTGAGAAGCAAAAAGTCAACAGTATCCTGCGTGAGCTCTGAAGGGCTGCAGACTCCAAAACAAGATGTAACTGATGGAGAATGGGTTCTTACACAATTGGAAACAGACTCCTCAATTCCAACCTTTCTCTATTTTCTGTCTGTTTAAAAACAAATGTCGGGAGGATGTGGAGAAACAGGAACCCTCTTGCACTGTTGGTGGGAATGCAAATTGGTGCAGCCACTCTGGAAAACAGTGTGGAGGTTCCTCAGAAAATTAAAAATACCCTATGACCCAGCAATAGCACTGCTAGGAATTGACCCAAGGGATACAGGAGTACTGATGTACAGGGGCACTTGTACCCCAGTGTTTATAGCAGCACTCTCAACAATAGCCAAATTATGGAAAGAGCCTAAATGTCCATCAACTGATGAACGGATAAAGAAATTGTGGTTTATATACACAATGGAATACTACGTGGCAATGAGAAAGAATGAAATCTGGCCCTTTGTAGCAACATGGATGGAACTGGAGAGTGTGATGCTAAGTGAAATAAGCCATACAGAGAAAGACAGATACCATATGTTTTCACTCTTATGTGGATCCTGAGAAACTTAACAGAAACCCATGGGGGAGGGGAAGGAAAAAAAAAAGGAGGTTAGAGTGGGAGAGAGCCAAAGCATAAGAGACTCTTAAAAACTGAGAACAAACTGAGGGTTGATGGGGGTAGGAGGGAGGGGAGGGTGGGTGATGGGTATTGAGGAGGGCACCTTTTGGGATGAGCACTAGGTGTTGTATGGAAACCAATTTGACAATAAATTTCATACATTGAAAAAATAAATAAATAAATAAAAACAAATGTCGGTGCAGTGCAGTGAAATATGACACAAAACAGTATTGGTGTTCAATAGGCTGGTGCTCATCTGCTTGTGTAATTAACTTTCTGCTTTTTCTTTTATGAGTATCTTATAACAATCAATATAAAAAAATTCCAGGCCTTTTGGAAAATAACGCAAAATATATTTTTTTACCCACTTAAAATTTTTTTAACACTTATCTTTATTTTTTTAATATTTATTTTTATTTATTTTTGAGAGAGGGAGGGAGAGACAGAGCGCGAGTAGGGAAGGGGCACAGAGAGAGGGGGACAGAGCACCTGAAGCAGGCTCCAGGCCCTGGTGCAGGGCTCGAACTCATGAGTCGTGAGATCATGACTTGAGTCAAAGTCAGACACTTAACTGACTGAGTCACCCAAGTTCCCCCTATTTTACCCATTTTTAAAATGCAGTTTTGGATTTCAAATTCACATTTTTTTGTATGTTGACTAAAACCGCAGACATTAGCTTGTGTTATCACTTATGTCCAAGTGACACTATTTATTGAAGGAAGGAGGAAGGAAAGGAACTAATATATGTTCAGAGACGACTGTAAACAATGCGTGCTCCAAATGCATTATATTGCTTATTTTCTTCAAATGTTATAGTGGGCAGGCAGATTTCCTATTGTTAGGTATCCATTTTTAAGCCTCCCTCTGAAACATTAAGTCCTTCTCTACTCTCTCAGGTAGGTGTTATGATCATTATGATTCTCATTTTGTAGATAAGGCTAAAATCAGTGAAGTTCCTTGACCAAGAGCTAATAGTTAAGTAATAAAATCTGAATCAGCAAACAGGTGTTCGTGTGTGTGTGTGTGTGTATGTATTCGCGCGTGTGCATGCACAGGTATCAAAATCCCTAGTTTATCTTAAACCATTCTGTCTCCCTCTATTCCTTTAATTAGACAAAATGTTATTAGCAGCTCTTAAATGCCTGACCCTGAGCTAAGTGCTGAGGGAAGCATGTGGAAGCCCTTGACCTACTGGGACTCAGAGTCTTAGTAAAGAGATCAAATTTACACAGCAGCTAGTGATGTGACAAAAGACAGCTTTTATTTTTAACCACTTGGTCTCACACGTGGCTCTAAAAGGTAGTTATCTCACCAAATATACAATTTCACTTATATCTAAATATGGAATCTAAAAAGCAAAACAAATGAACAAGGGAAACAGAGAGATAAAGTTGTAGAGACAAAGAACAAACTGATGGTTGCCAGAGGGGGCAGAGGAGGGGGGATGTACTAAATAGGTGAAAGGGTTAAGAGGTATAATCTTCCAACTGTAAAATAAATAAGTCATGGGGATGTAATATACAGCATGGGGAATATAGTCTATCATATTGTTAAAACTTTGCATCATGAAGATGGTAACCAGACTTACCATGGTGATCATTTTGTAATGTATATAAATATTGAATCACTAGGTCTTACACCTGAAGCATAATATTATACATCAATTATACATCAATAAAATTACCTTATAATTTAGGAATATTGTATCATGCATGTAAAGCTGTGAGAGAAAGCCAAGCAGGGCTTCTTTCTCTGAGGGGCTGAGTGAAGGGATAGTGAAAGCTCACTAACTTGATGAAAATAAAACAACTGAGACAGAAAAAGGAAGATGGCAGGAGGAAGATGAAAAATATGGGCAAAGAGTATGATTTAACAACATATGGTCTTTGTCCCTCAGTTTGTTTTCTGGAATAGCTCTCTGCATTCAGACTTGAGTCTAACTAGAAAGATCTGCAGTTTAAAAAGCCAACACTATTGCATTAGTAAAGATGAGAGACGATGACGGGTTTAACCAAGACAATGACAGTGGGGTTGGAGATTAGGGATGGATTTGAGATCCATTTAAGAGAACCATATATAGGCCTTGGTGACTGATTATAAAGAATTGGTTTAGGCAGAATCCCTGGTTTTTGGCTTGAGGCCATTATGATTCGGTGAGCCTGTGGTGAGCATCTTGCTTTCCTATAAAAAGGAGATGTGATGGTTAATTTTATATGTCAACTTGGGTAGGTCACAGTGCCCAGATATGTGGTTAAATATTATCCTGGATGTTTCGGTGAGGGTGTCTTTTGGAAAAGATTAGCATTTATATTGGTGGAATTTGAGGGGCACCTGGGTCAGTTGGTTGAGCATCTCACTTTGGCTCAGGTCATGATCTCACAGTTTGTGAATTTGAGTCCCACATCAGGCTCTCTACTTTAAGCAGAGCCCACTTTGGATCATCTGTCACCCTCTCTCTCTGCCCCTCCCATGCTCATGCTCTGTCTCTCTCTCAATAATAAATAAATGCTAAAAAATTTAAATAAAAAATGAATAAACATTAAATAAAGACAGAAAGAAACAAACAAATAAATAAATAGGTGGAATTTGAGTACAGCAGAATGTCCTCTGTAATGTGGGTGAGTGGGCCTCATCCAATCAGTTGAAGGCCTAAATAGAATGAAAGACTGATTTGCCCCAGCAAGAGGGAATTCTGCCAGTAGAAAACCTTCAGGCTTGAGTTGCAACATCATCTCTTTCCAGTGTCTCCAGCCTGCCACCCTTCCCTGTAGATTTTAAAGTCAGCCTCCATCATTGTGTGAGCCAATTCCTTAAAATGAAATTTCTCTCTCTCTCTATGTATACAACTTATTGGTTCTGTTCTCCTGGAGAACTATGAATAACACAGGAGATAGAAATATTAAATTTCTTACAGAGTTGCCTAAGGGAAAAAGAGCCATGGCTGAAATGCACATATATCATAACAGTTAATAAATATTCAAATATAAATTCTTATAAAGACAAATAAACATTATACACCACCCAAGACACAGGTGTACTGCATTCTCTAAGGATCCCAACATACCAGTCCATCAGGGAGTATAAAGTCATTTTATAGACAGAGAAATTGAGCCAGAGGTTATATCGTGTGCTCCAGGTCTGGGATTCATACTGGGATTCATACTCAGGTATGTTCACCTTTAAAATCTGTGTTCTTGACCTTCTACCTCAGTAGCTTCTCTTTAAAAGTTTTGCTGTTTACAGTTTTTCAATAAAGAATAGTTTTGGTGATGCCTATGTAATGCATACAGGTTTCCAAGCACTATTCTAAAAGTTGTATACATCGCAATTCATTTAATCCATACGATGATCCTGTATTATAGGTGCAACAGACACAGAAATTATGTGAGATAAATGTTACATGGAAACTTGTGGGGTTATTTTATGAAGGCGGGATGGAGAAAAGGAACTCTTATTTCTTCAGAGACTACCAGAAGTTTGCTCTTTCCACTAAGCTTTTTTAAGAAGAAAAATGGTATTCAAGATGTATAGTTGGAAAGAATGGAAAAACAATAATCTGACATCAAAACTATTTAGCTTTTGAAAACAACTTATAATACATCTGTTCATGACTTATATTGTTATAGTTTACTGAAATATGTTTTTTCTTACTGTACAAATAATGCATATCCAACTACTGCTAAGAGTCTGCCTCATATACTAATAACACACCCACCCAAGCACTCACACATCCACCCCTACACTCCTACATAGACATGTTCATGAAAAAAATACTGACTGCTAAACTGAACGGTCACTCTTAGTCCTCAGCTTCTCTTGAAACACTCTCTTCCCCTGTCTTCCAAGATATCACACACTCTCATTTTCCTATGGCTTCCCTGATTGCTCCTGCTTCTTTACTTCCTCCTTACCAACGTGACCTCTAAACTTAGGACTGTGTTCAAAGGTTCAGTCTTGGGCTCTTTTCTTTTCTGCTCATTCTTCCACAAATGCATCCAGGCTAATGGCTGTAAATACCATTTTTATGTTGATATTACATAAATCTATTGCTCAGAACCTCGTCCTTGAAGTCCAACTCCATACTTTATATTCAGCGCATCCACTTAGAAATCTAATAATCGTGCCAAAATTTGAACATTAATATGTTCTAAATAAACTCCCTTCCAAACCTGTTTCTCCTCAGGAAGTAGCAACACCACTGTTCCTGTTGTTCAGGTCAGATCCTTGGATTCATCTTTGAACCTCATCCTTTTCTTCTAGCCTACATCCAATTTTGCCTCTCTCATGTGTATTCAACCCAGAAACCAGAGGGAATCTTTTAAAAATGCAAGCCTACTGAGTCAGTGCCATGACTTAGCTTGGGATCTTTAAAGAGCTCCTGATCTCATCGAGAGTAAAAGGAAGATTCTTTCCCAAGTGCTCCGGGGCTCTAAAGGATCTGAACATCTTTCTCCTCATTCATTCGGCTCCAGCCACAGTGGTCTCCATGCTGTTTATGGAACCTATTGGAAAACTCTCACCCAAGGCATTTGTGCATGCTGTTCCATCTGCCTACAAGGCTTTCTCGTAGACAGGGCTCACCCTCTCACAATCATACAACTGTTAGGTCATCTAAACATTTTTTCTGATTAACCATTTTAAAATTCAATTATGTTTTTTCTACCACATATGGTATGCCCTATTTTTCTTCTCTGACTTATTCTGCCCTACAGCACTTACTGAAATTTGACATACTTTTGTTTTACATGTTTGTTTATTAATGAAGTTTCTTTTTCTATAGCTTGCAAGCTCAATGAGGGCAGATGGTTCAATCTGCTCTCTCCTCCCCCAACCCTATGTATCCTCTGTACCTATGAGTTGCCTGGCATATGATGGGAGCTTATTAAGCACTTGTTGAATATTCAATGATTGCTGAGTAAATATTTAACATAATTGAGATTGTACTATAAATACTGATTTTTGTCTTGCTTTTTCTTGCCGTATTAGTATGAGGAAATTAGATATTTCCTCATATCAATAAATAGATTTTGGGAAAACTTAATTTCATTTTATAAAAATTGTCAATTGAATAACTTTAATCAATTAGTATAAATCAGATGGGTCCAATACTAATCCCACATTCCAAATTGAAAGCATTCTTTCCCTAGAAGCGAATTACAAAAGGAAATTTAAATAAATACCCAACAAGTTTGACTCAGATTTTACAAGTCTAGAACCAAAGCAGAAGGGGAGAGTTGGATAATTTTAATTTATCAAGTTAAAATAGCTCAAAGTTTCTATATCCAGTCTAGAGGTGTTGTATTTTATTTTATTTTATTTTATTTTATTTTATTTTATTTTATTTTATTTTATTTTATTTTATTTTATTTTTCATGTTTATGTATTCTGAGAGAGAGAGAGACAGCATGAGCAGGGGAAGGGCAGAGACAGAGGGAAAGAGAGAGAGAATCCCAAGCAGTTTCTGCACTGTCAGCACCGAACCCAATGCGGGGCTAGATCTTACAAATTGAGAGATGATTTGACATGAAATAAAGAGTGGGATGCTCAACCTCCTGAGCCACCCAGGCGCCCCTGTATTCTTATTTTTTGAGTGTCAAAATACCATTTCCCTGTAATGTATTTTAATTTCTTCTTTTCTCGTACATGTGGTGGTTTGCAACTTTGGGCTATTACAAATAAAACTAGTGAAAATCCTTATACTTATTTTTTTAACACATCTCTGATTCCCTCATGATAAAAGGACAGATGCAAATCAAAATATAAGAACATTTTTGAGACATTTGGGACAATCTTGTTACATTTTGCCAAATTGCTTTCCAAAAACATTATTCTAATTTTCGCTCCCCGACAGAGAATTAGAGTGCTCCTTTCTCTCACACCCTGCCAACAATAGGAATCATCTTAGAAAAGCAATTATCACCAAATTTATGAGTTATAAGGATGTATCTATTAAAGTAATTTACACTCTTTAACTGTAAGTGAAGTTTATGCTTTTCATATGTTTATTAGTCATTTGAAATTTTCTTTTGTGAATCACCAGCTTTTCCATTACTTCTTAGTCTTTGTCATTGTTTATTAAAATATGAAAGTTTCTTTCATAACAAGTATATTAGTGCTCTGCTGGTCACACGGGTGTAACCATTTCTTTTCTGGTCAATATCACTTACCTTTTTTTTTTTTTTTTTGTCTTAACTTATATAGATCAAATCTACCAATCTGCTCCTTTATGATTGATGATTTTCTTGTTTTTTTCTTCTAATTATTATTGTCTTGTTCGTTTTTTTAACATTTAGTTCCATAGTTTGTCCTAATTTTATTTTGTCATTGTACAAGGGCATTGTATAAAATCATCACTGTCTCTAGGCTTTCTTAAAAAAACTGCTTGGGACTCTCCTCTGTGGAGGGAATGCCTTTCCCTACTCTGGAGGCGGGGCAGCCATGGGCAGGGGCAGGGGGCTGCAGACAGCACAGGCATTTCAGAGAAT
The DNA here is from genome assembly GCF_007474595.2 of Lynx canadensis. NCBI lineage: Eukaryota > Metazoa > Chordata > Mammalia > Carnivora > Felidae > Lynx > Lynx canadensis. The sequence goes on from NC_044306.2 coordinate 55,793,356, forward strand.
AAACACATCAAAAACAAAGTTCACCTGCCTGGAATCTCTGAACTGTATCTTTTAGTCTGAGGAGTGTGGCTTCAGTTCTTTCTCCTACAGGCCCCTTTGCTGTGAGTTTCTTAAAGGAAGATCATGGGAAATCAGGCTAGTGAGAATAAAGATGGGTTTCTGAAAGCAGCTTTCTGCTAGATGTGCAATAGACATTTTTAGCCAGCTAAATGGCATTGTGTCATGTCTTTTTGACTCACTTCCATTGCTCTTTGTCACCTTTCCCTTTTCAGCATTGGTTGTGTCCCCAAGCACTTGCATCCACTCTTGCTGGATCAGGGGAGTCAGAATCTCTGAGCCCTGGCAGGTCTGAGGCTGCAAAGTCTCAGTACAGGTGGGAAGAGGTGCCAAGAAGGTGGGAAGGAGAAAAAATTGCAGGTGATCATCACCTCTTTTGACTGGGACAGAAGACCATGTATGCAGTCATGAAAACACCCAGCGTAAAACATAAAAGGAAGGAGTAGTGGACATAAATAATAGAAGCCAATAGTCGAAGACAGAAAACATTGTATTCAACAGAATGCCATTCAGAAGAGCTGTGTATTTTTTCCACAGAAGAAACACCTTAAAAACCCACTTAGAGTGGAAGACAAGATCCCTAAGGTATATTTATTAACAAAAGATGGTCCCTAAATTTCTCTGCAGAATAAAGAGCTGAAGAATTTTGAGAGTATTGGCCTTGAAGAAAGAAAAGTTAGATGGAGGCTTTCCAGAGGAATGTTACCTGCTTTGTGTTGTTCAGCAGAAGCTATAAAATTATGATATGCTCAGAGTTGAATGTTTGGAAACCAGTGAAGGATTTTTGACCAAAAGTTTAAAGGAAGCTTAAAGGTTGAGTAAGGAAATCAACAAAAGTGGAAAAAAAATAATGGCTAAAATCACATAAGGTTTATTATATAGTGGGCACTGTTCCAGGTCCTTTACATAAATTAACTAATTTATTCTCCAAATCCCCCTATAAGTGGGCATTATCACTCTTCCCATTTTGTAGATAAGCAACTTCAGGTAGAGTCAGGTTAAGTCATTTGCCAGGTTATTCAGCTGATAAATCGTAGAACCAGAAACAGAACCCACAACATTTGTTTTCAGAACTGCTTATTTAACTTAAAATAACATACATCTGTGGGAAAAAAAGGAAGTTAGTCAAGGTTTACCAAACAACACAATAATTTTTTTAATTGACCTGACCATCTTTGAATTTTATTTTGAAAATTTCTATTGTCTCATTGTGGAGCCATATGAAAAACAATTCTATGTTCTTGAAAAAAGATATATTCATAATAGATGGGACCAAAAGAGCAGCGTGATAATTTTTAAGTTTGATTATCATCTTCTTCCTTAGTGACCTTATGTCATCAAAGACCACCTGTAAGCTCGTGGCACCCCTATCTCCAGCTCCTGAACCCCAGATTCATATATTTTACTTAACATCTGCATCTGGAAATTTAATAGACATTTCAGGCTCCGTATGTCAAAACTAAATTTCCATCTTCCCCTGTAAAACTGCTCCATGCCAAGACTTCTCCAGTTTGGCTGATGGGACAGCAATCTTCCAGCAGTGCAGGTCCCAAACCTTGCAGTCATCCCTGGCTCTTTTTCCTCATAACCCACATCCTACCTATCAGAAAATCCCATTGTTCTATCTGTGTGGTAGGCACAAAATGGCCCTCAACGATTCCTTTCTTCTGGTATTCATGACATGGTATAATCTCTTCCATTTGAGTGTGGACTGGAATTATTGACATGTTACTAATGAATCAAATATGCAGAAGTGATGGGATATTGCTTCTGAGGTTAGGTTACAAAAAGATTGTGGTTTCCATCTTTGGTGTCTTTTCATGTTCTCTTTTGGGCCATGGACTCTGGTGAAAGCCAGCTGCCATGTTGTGAAGCAGCTAGGATAGAGTTAATGTAACATCAATGTAGAGAGAAGCAACACCTAGAAATGATCTCTCAACTATTTTGTGAACGTACCAACATTTTATACATCTGATGGTATTCCTTTTACTGCAGCTGATCCAGATTACCAAGAGAAGTATCAAGAGTTACTTGAAAGTGAGGACTTTCTTCCAGATTATGAAGAAAATGGTATAGACCAATCGGCAGCTGGTGATCCATATTTGGATGATGGTGATGATGAAATGGACCCAGAGACAGAAGAAGCTTATAACAATTTGGTTTGGACTCAGAGCATAAGTGAAAGCGATAAAGCCAAATTTCAGCATATCAGTTTTATAAAGCAATTTGGGTTATGGTGATTTGGCCGAACATAGAAAATGAAGAAAATGTGTCACACTTAGACCAAATTAAGGATGTTGAGTTATGTTACTGATGTATGCAACTTTAGTGTTGCATAACACTATCTGCCAAAAGAAACTTTATTCTCTATAGCTTAAACTTAAAATGTATATATGTATACACATATGTTTATATTTATATATTATGTACAGTTAATTCCTCTCTTTTGGTTACAGTACAATTGGTTTTGAAATAAATCAAATAAAAAAAAGGAACAGCATGAGAATGAACTTGAAAGGGGATCTTTAGAGGCTTATTAACAGCCATGGGTATGAGCTCAGAAATTGGTCTGGAGATGTCCACAGCTCTTCCCCAAACCTTGATGCTGGCATCCTTGTGGGAGATCCTGGGCCAGAACCACCAGGCTAAGCTGCTCCAAGATTTCTGGTCCTCAGAAACTATGAGCTAATAAATATTAGCTGTTTCCAGCCCCTAAGATTTTAGGAAATTTGCCAACACAGCAATAGATATTAATACAACCTTCAAAATATATCCAGAATCAGACTGCTTCTTATCGTTTCCGTAAATACCAACCAGCTTCACTCTCTCTTGCCTAGATTATTGCAACAGGCTTTATTAAAGTGCTTACTGCTTATTTTCACTTTATTATCTGCATTGTGAGGGTTAAACATCTCTATTCAGAACCCTGCAATGATTCACCTTTTCAATCAGAGTAAAAGTATCATGAAATCTCCCATGATCTGGGCCCCAATGACATCTCCTGCCTCACCTGTAATTCCTCTTCCTCTTGGCTCACTCTGCTTGAGCTACTCTGACCTATTTACTCTCCTGAGCGCACATCAGACATGTTCTGATCTTTGGGCCTTTGCATGGGCAGATTCTTCTTTTAGGAATGCTCTTCACAAACTATCCCTTCTTACCTCTTTCAAACTTTTGCTCCTTCTTACCTATCAATGAGGCCTATTGTATTTAAAATTAAAGCCACTGTCAACCTCCATACCTACTTTCTCCCTTCTAATTTTTAAAAAACGTTTATTTATTTATTTTGAGAGAGAAGGAGAGAGAGAGCACAGGAGGGACAATGAGAGAGGGAGAGAAAGAATCCCAAGCAGTGCAGAGCCTGATGCGGGGCTCGAACTCACTGTGAGACCATGACCTGAGCCAAAACCAACAGTCAGACGCTCAACTGACTGAGCCACCCAGTCACCCTAGTCTTTTCCAATTTTTTAAGCACTAATAACCTATTATCTGATACTATATAATGTATTTATCATGATTATCATTTATGATAATAATTCTACCCTATTCCCATAGTAGAATGTAAGCTCTATTAGGACAGGGAGTTTAGTTTTGTTCACTGATGTATCTCCAGGGTATAGAACAGTGTCTAGCACATTGTAGACCCTTAATGAATATTTGTTGACTACATGAATCAATGTACCTGTCATTAGAAGATAATTTATATGCCTTTATTTTGATTGGAATGTAAGGTACTAATATCAAATGCTACCTTGGTCTCATTTCCATTATAATGATTAACTAGGATCTCTGAGTGATTTTCTGGCTCAACAGCAGCCAAAACTCAGATGGCTCCCCCCTGTATGAATCACAGATGGCTCTAAAAATGGAAGGAACTCCAGGAACCAGTCCTTAAAGAAACAAAACATGAAATGTAAAAACATGATGTAGGCCTGGAATGGCTGTGAGTCTGGGTGGGGACAGCCTAGAATATAGGCCACAGATGTGGTGAGTCAGATCCTGGACAGTGGGGAGAAAAATGCAGAAGCCTGTAGCAGGGAGCTAGCCAGCAGCTTCCTACTGTGGGCTGGTGGAATTACTCAGAGATAGGAGTCTTACAGTTGCATTGCAGAGACACCGAAACTTGGAATAGCAATGAGATAGGAACTGAATCTGGGGCTTCCCTCTCTGACTCCAAATGATCCCCAGTATCAGAAGCAGTCATGGGGCACCTGGTTGGCTTAGTCGGTTAAGCATCAACTTTGACTCAGGGCGTAGTCTCATGGTTTGCGAGTTCGAACCCCACATAGGGCTCTCTTGCTGTCAGCATGGAACCTGCTGCGGATCTTCTGCCCCCCTCTCTCTCTACCCCTCCCCTACTAGTGCAAGCTGCGGATCTTCTGCCCCCCTCTCTCTCTACCCCTCCCCTACTAGTGCAAGCATTCAATTAAAAAAAGAAGTGGTCTGGAACTGGACTGCTTTCTGGCTACATTAGAAATAGGATGAGATTCTCTTTGAAGGAAAGCTTCCTCCAATTTAGTCCACTGGACTCCCAGAAGTTAAGCAATAAACTCACAACATAGATAACCATATATTAAATGCCTTTATACCCTGAAGATTTGCAGATATTGAAATGTTTAGGTAGTGAATGCTAAGTAGCTCTGCATTAAATACTTAAGGAAATAAAGAATACACTTAAAAAGATGAATATACAATAAGAAACTTTCAGGAATGCAAAGACAGAATTTACTTTTTAAAAAGTAAAATATCTAGAAGTGAAAAATAGTTGCTGACAGCAAAAATGTAATATACAAGTAAAATAGTATGATAGACACTGTTGAAAGGCAATTAGTGAACAGGAAGATGTATCTGAAGTATTTATTTATAATGCTGCAATGAGAGGTTAGAGGATGGAAATCATTACAGAAAAATCAAAAGACATGGGGGATAAAATCAGAAAGTATAACCTATATCTACTTTGAAGTCCAAAGGATAATAATTGGGGAAAAGGAGAGGAAACATATTTTAAAAGGTGATGGCTATGATATTCCAAGAAAATCGTGTATCCACGCATCTGGGGAGCATGTTGCATTTCAAGGAGAGTAAATAAAAAGAAATCCATGCCTTAGAAATACAGTAGTGAAAGTGCAGAATACCAAAGCCAAAAGGATTTAAAAATATCCAGAGAGAAATAACAAATCACAAGCAAAAATAAAAACAAAAGACAATTAGGATGAAAAGACCTTTTTTTTGTATTATTTGAGGGAGAAAGAGAGAGAGTGTGAGTGAGAGAGAGGGGCAAAGGGAAAGAGAGAGAGAGAGAGAGGGAGAGAGTATCTTAAACAGGTTCCATACTCAGTGTGTAGCCCTATGTAGGGCTCAATCCCATGACCCCAGAATCAAGATCTGGGGTCACATCACAAGTTGGACACCCAACAGCTGAGCCACCCAGGCACCCTGAAAGGATCTTCTCAACAGCAACCCTAGAACCCTGAAGATGGTATTCTAAATATATCAAAAAAAGTTCTAAAAATATTGGCCGAAAATAAATTTCAGACTACAGTTTGAGTGTAGCAAAACAATTTTTCAAGGATGAAGATTAAGACATCCTATGGAACAAAAACTAATGAAGAAAAAAACTCTGATAGAATATGTCATCTAGAGACCTGCTCTAAAAAACATACTTTATAAAATAAAAAATGATCTCAGGAAGATGGTTTGTTATACATGGAGATATGCTAAACAAATAACACAATATGGCAAACATAAAATCTAAGTCCAAACAAAAAAAGTCTCCATGAAATAGTGAATAGTAGAAACTAAGCAAAAGATAGAACCAAAATATTGGGCATTAACAGTATATAAGTTACAGTGATTAAAACTAAAGCTGTCTTGGGGCACCTGGGTGGCTTATTCTGTTGAGTGTCTGACTCTTGATTTTGGCTCAGGTCATGATCTCAGGGTTGTGAGATCGAGCCCCATGTCAGGCTCTGTACTGATAGGGTGAAGCCTGCTTGAGATTCTCTCTCTCTACCCTTCCCCCTCCCCAGTTCACTCTCTCTCCCAAAATAAATAAACATTAAAAAAAATCTAAAGCTGTCTTGAGGTCTTGTTTTCCTTGAGGGGTCAAAATTGTTCAATATAGATTTATTCACTTATTTATTCACAAATACAATGTTGCTATTTCATGGATAACCACTAAAGGAACAAAACTGAAATGTGTGAATTCAAAACAACAGGGAGAAAGAATAGAAAAAAAAATACAATAAAACAACTTTAAAAAGTTTCACAAAGTGAAAATAAGAAACAGACCAAGTAGGAAAACAAGGTAAAATCCAAGGAACAAGTTTAAATGTATCAATAATCACAAAAAGCACAAAGGGACTCAACTTGCTATTTATAGTATAGAAATGGTCAGATAAGATCAAAACTTGGCCAGATGCTGCTTATGGGAGGTAGAGCTGAAACATAAGCATAGAACAATTGAAAATGAAAAGCAGAAAAAGATAGATCAGTCAAATATACACATACACACTGAAAAAAGTTCTGGTGTCTTCATATTAGTCTTAGTTAAAGGCTAAAAAAAAGGCATTTGCTGCCTGATGATAAAAGTTTCAACTTACCATGAAAATACAAAAACTGTAAATGTGTTTAATGGAATAGCCTCAAAATATACAGAGACATTTTTGATAAAGGCTAAAGGAGAGATTTTCAACAACGATCAAAGAGGAATATTTCAATACATTCCTATCAGCTACTGAGAAATAAAGCAGAGAAAAAGATCAGCAAGCACATGGAAGTTTGAGCAGCACAGACGTCGAGTTTCATCTAATGCACGTATATAGAACTTTTTTTGTATTACTTGATTTTTTTTAAGAGTTTTTTTGGTCAAATAGAAAATCCACATCTTCCTAATTAAAAAAAATGGTCTTATACTAGTCCATAAATCAAAGTTTAACAAAATTGAAAGGATAGTTTTATATACACCATATTCTCTTATCTCGGATCAATTAAGGTAAAAGTTATTATTATAAATCAATCAACAAATCTTCATATATTCAGAAATGAAAAAAAAACATTTTAGAATAAGTCATAGGCCAAAGAAGAAATCATAATGTAAATTTTAAAAACACTTAGAACTAAATAAAATGAAAATATTACATATAAAAATTTGTGGTATCAGCAAAAGATGAGCTTCAGTGAAAACTTATTGTTTTAGATGATTATATTAGAAAAGGACAAATGCTGAAAGTCATTGAGATAAATGTCCAACTTTAGGTTCTCAAAAGAAATAGAAATAAACCTAAAGAAAAGACATAGATAATGGTAGATAAATAGTAATGAAAAAAAAAAATAGACTAGATCAACAATGTGAGAAGTTGGTTTCTAAATGATGAAGAAAATATATAAATCTTAGATGAGATTGATACGATGAGAGAAACAGAGACAGAGGCAGAGAGAGAGAGAAAGACACAGATATCCACTGTTATGAAGTGGACAAATTCTTAGAGAATAACTTTCCAAACCTGGCTTCAGAAGCAATAGAGCCCTAATAGTCTAGTAACTATTTAAAAACATCTCCTGCAAATGAAACATATATCCAAGGTGATTTTAAGAGTGATCAAATCAAATCATCAGAATTTCACAATTCACCATTTGCAATTCATTGTAAAAGACTGATTTAATCTTGCTATCAAAACCAGACAAAGAGATGAGATTTAAAGATATTACAGGGTCGTCTAGGTGGCTTACTTGGTTAAGTGACTGACTCTTGATTTTGGCTCAGGTCATGATCTCATGGTCATGTGATTGAGCCCCACTTGGGGCTCTGCACTGACTTACAGAGACTGCTTGGGATGCTCTCTCTCCCTCTCTCACTGTCCTTCCCTTGCTCTACTTTCTCTCTCAGAATAAATCAATAAGAAAAAAAGAAATTTAAAAATATTGCAAATCTTTTAATTATTAAAATATACAAGTGTCCTATGCAGAACATTTACAATAAAAATCTAAAAGCTTATAAAAAGATAATAAATCTTGACCAATTTGAATTTGTTCCAAGAATCTAAGTACGAATTAATTTGGCAAATTCTACCATTTTCAATCACCACATTGATTAAAAGACTAAAATCATATGATTATCTCAATCGATGTAAAAAAAGCATGCAATTAAATTCAACATTCAATCATGATAAAAAATAAGCTTGTGATATAAACCAATTTTCTTAACCTGGTGATGTTTGCAAACATTATTCTAAATGGAAAATTATAAGAAGCATTCTTTTTAAAATTCAGACAAGACAAAGATATCTTTCACTGCTTTATTGTTTTTAGCATTGTTTTATAGCCTCATCAGTGTAATTAAACATAAATAAATTAAAACCTAAGAATTTGAAATGAGAAAATACTGTCATTCTTTGAAAATGATTTGGTTGTATTCATAAAACAACCAAGACTATACAGGCAAATAATTAGAACTAATAGAAGAATTTAGAAAGATAGTTGACTACATAAAAGTCAATTGCATGTCTGTATAGAAGTAACAAACACTTAGGGAAAAAAACATTTAAGGAAAAAGACACCATTTATAATGGCAACACAAACTATAAAATGTCTTAGGAATAAATCTAACATATTTGTAGGAGACTCTACAGAGAAAAGTACAGTTACAATAGAAGCATATTTTAAGTGACTTAGTAAATGGAGACGTAGAACAAAACAGGATGAGATGGGATGAGAATAGATGAGAGGATGTTTTTGAGTTAGAAAATTAAACAATCGCATAAATGAGTCTCCTGACAATGATATATAGGGACACCTGGGTGGCTCAATTGGTGAGCCTGGAGCCTGCATGGAATTCTGTGTCTCCCTCTCTCTCTGCCCCTTCCCTGCTTGTGTTCTCTCCCCGTCTCTCTCAGAAAGAAAGAAAGAAAGAAAGAAAGAAAGAAAGAAAGAAAGAAAGAAAGAAAGAAAGAAAAAGAAGGAAGGAAGGAAGGAAGGAAGGAAGGAAGGAAGGAAGGAAGGAATGAAGGAAGGAAGGAAAGAAAGAAAGAAAGAAGAAAGAAAGAAAGAAAGAAAGAAAGAAAGAAGAAAGAAAGAAATAGCATTTAAAAATGACATGAATTCAGTACAATTCCAACAAAAGTTCAAATAGTTTTTGTGTGTGCGTGTGTATATTAAATCTGACAAACTGATTCTAATATTGATATGAAAGAGCCGAAGACCTAGAATAGCTAAGACAAATTCATACTTTGTGATTTATGGAAGTAGTGGGGGAGATCTGAATTGGGAGGATTTTCTAACGGCTTTGGAACCACATTTATCATATTGTACCCAGAAGTAGTAGTAAATAAGTTGTTTTAAATATTCAAAACATATCTGTTCAGTTTGCATTTTTTCTGTATGCTATTAAAGATAAAATTTTTTATTTTTTTTGAAAAATTTTTACCTCAGGTTAATCTTATGATATTAAATCATAATTGTTCATGCATACACACTGTTATCATTGGTCTATGCATGGTCTCTTATTTATTTCTTCTTTATTTACACATTAAAAAATGAGTAACTGTGAGCTCATCGCCCAATCTAAGAATTAAAACCTTAATTTAACATACAAAATTCAAACTAGAAATGCAGTAAAGTATATTCTTTGTAGTAAATATCTGTCATTATTGCTTGCTTGTCTTTGTCCTCTCTTCCAGAAAAGAGATGTAGAAATAGTTTTCCTTTCTGGAATCTTCATTCCTTGAGGTCCTAATCAGATTGTCAACTCAGATTGCCACCAATCCTGTCATTTCTGAGTTTGGAAGTTTGACTCAAGCCCAGCCCATAAACTTTTCTTTCAAGGAATTTAAACTTGGAAAGAATCATCTAAGGACAGAAGGCCATCTTGATGGCAGGACTCAATACTGCCCACTATTTCCTGATCATTAGAGTTTCAGTCTTGGTTCCTACCTTCTTCCTAAGGTTTTGTGAGAAACTCAATAGCCTTCTAAGAAGTCAAGTTCTTTGCTTTCAGTTATCCTGAATCAATTTCAGTTGCTTGCTTGTCTGCTACCAAAAATTATAGCAACTACTCTTTGTATTGGATTTAATTGTCTACATAACTAATGACCCAGCTTCATAGATATGTGACTATCTGAGGGCTAAGTCTAGGCTCATCAAGCTTAGCTACAGTTCTATGACACAATACCCCACCAAGGAAATCTCCACACTATTGAAAAGTCCATTCATCTAACGTGAATCAACAAACACATCTTCAATCATCTTTTATCAATAAAATAAGGTGAAAGATGTAAGAAAAAGACCCCTGTGCTATCTCTAAAAGAAAATAAAATCTACTTACATCAACCACAGTGCTATATTCCTATTTCTTGGGTAAAGATTTTGAGACATGTTCCATGAGACCTCTGGCTCCTTGAGCCCCATATGTAACAGTTTTTTTTGTTTGTTTGTTTTTTTTGTTTTTTGTTTTTTTTTCCCTTCTTACAGGAAACAGATGGGATTAACAGACTGTTACATTGTCTGGGCAAATGAAGTATGGTTTCCCTCTTTCCATAGATAGACAGCTGTCTGAAGCAAGGGAGACCATATAGTAATCTCAAAATTATATTTTAAAAACTCTCTTTGTTTAGAAATTATTCTTCTTCTCTTTGTATGCCTTTGTAAAGCAATCTGGAGAAACCTGCTCTTTTTTAACAGGGAACAAGGAAGCATGACTAGATGTCATCACTGCTAGCAGTTTTTGCAGGGAACAAAGTAATAGGTAATGGAGAAATTAGAATACTTCCTTGCCTGATCCTTTGGGAAAGGTCAACTTGTTGTGTCTTAGAGGTTTGCCTGTGGAAAGTAGACTGACCTTGTATCTACCCGAATCACTGGTAAAGCACGCTTACTCTGGAATATTAGGCTACCTGGACAATTGAGGAATCCTACCTTCAGGAGAAAACTACCAACAGTGCATTCAGCACACGTTCAGTGAATATAAATGATAGCAATTCCTTCCTAATTATATCCATTCAAATTAGTATCTTTGGTCATTAGCCACTCAACCAGTTATAAATCCTCTTTATGTTATCAATATCCTTCAACATTCCTTCATGTTGTTTTTAGGAATATAGATGATCCCTGGGGCACCTGGGTGGCTCAGTCAGTTAAGTGCCTGATTTTGGCTCAGGTCATGATCTCCTGGCTTGTAGGTTTGAGCCCTGCATGGGGCTCTGCACTTGCAGCTCAGAGCCTGGAGACTCAGATTCTCTCTCTCTCTCTCTCTCCTCCTCCTCCTCCTCCACCTCCTCCTCCTCCTCCTCCCATGCTCATGCTCTCTCTCTCTCAAAAATAAGTAGACATTGGGGCGCCTGGGTGGCTCAGTCGGTTGAGCGGCCGACTTCGGCTCGGGTCATGATCTCACGGTCCATGAGTTCAAGCCCCGCATCGGGCTCTGTGCTGACAGCTCAGAACCTGGAGCCTGTTTCAGATCCTGTGTCTCCCTCTCTCTGACCCTCCCCTGTTCATGCTCTGTCTTTCTCTGTCTCAAAAAAATAAATAAACGTTAAAAAAAAATAAGTAGACATTAAAAAAAAGAATGCAGATTATCCCTGATTTATAATGGTTTGACTTATATTTTTTTTTTACTTCACAATGGTGCAAAAGCAATATCCATTCAGTAGAAACCATACTTGGAATTTTGATCTTTTCCTGGGCTAGTGATATGCAGTAGATCCTCTCCTACGATGATGGGCAGCCACAGGTCTCAGTCAGCCACTTGATCACAGAGTAAACAACTGATATACTTGCAACATTTCTGTACCCATATGACCATTCTGTTCTTCACTTTCTTTAAATTTTTTTTTCAACGTTTTTTATTTATTTTTGGGACAGAGAGAGACAGAGCATGAACGGGGGAGGGGCAGAGAGAGGGAGACACAGAATCGGAAACAGGCTCCAGGCTCCGAGCCATCAGCCCAGAGCCTGACGCGGGGCTCGAACTCACGGACCGTGAGATCGTGACCTGGCTGAAATCCGACGCTTAACCGACTGCGCCACCCAGGCGCCCCTGTTCTTCACTTTCAGTGCAGTATTCAATAAATTACATGAGATTTTCAATACTTTATTATAAAATAGGCTTTGTATTAGATGATTTTATCCAACTGTAGGCCAATGTAAGTGTTCTGAGTACATTCAAGGCAGGCTAGGCAAAGCTATCATGTTCTACAGGTTAGGTGTACTAAATGCATTTTTATATATATTTTTAAAGTTTGAGAGAGAGAGAGAGAGAGCACACGCAGGGAAGGGGCAGAGAGAGAGAGAGGGAGACACAGAATCTGAAGCAGGCTCCAGACTCTGAGACGTCAGTTCAGAGTACAATGTGGGGCTCCAACCCACAAACCATGAGATAGTGAACTGACTCGAAGTCGGATGCTTAACTGACTGAGATACCTAGGCACCACTAAATGCATTTTTAACCTATGATATTTTCAACTCAGTATAGGTTTACCAGGATGTAAACCCATGGTAAATTGAGGAATATATGTATTAGTAAATATTTGTCTTGTTCAGATCCAGAAATGTCTATGAATTTTTTAATAGGGATGTTTAAGGGAGAAATCAAATCCTGTTGACTTAAATAAAGTCAGTGAGGCCATGTTGACTCCTTTTGGTTATCAACTTCCTTTCAATATGATTACAAATCATCATTTTAATAACCTGGATTAAAATCAGTAATCACCTCTGGTAGATTTTTCAGGACTGCATTTATTTGTTTTATACTTCCCATTCTTTTTTTTTTTTTTTTTAATTTTTTTTTTTCAACGTTTATTTATTTTTGGGACAGAGAGAGACAGAGCATGAACGGGGGAGGGGCAGAGAGAGAGGGAGACACAGAATCGGAAACAGGCTCCAGGCTCTGAGCCATCAGCCCAGAGCCCGACGCGGGGCTCGAACTCACGGACCGCGAGATCGTGACCTGGCTGAAGTCGGACGCTTAACCGACTGCGCCACCCAGGCGCCCCTATACTTCCCATTCTCGACAAATACTTATGGATAGAACATCAACGGAAATTCCCTGATATCTTTTGTAAATTTCCTCAGTAATCTTTGTAGTTTGTGTCAAAAGTCTTACACTTATTTAGAATATTTACATGCTTACAGTTTTTTTTGTTTGTTTTTGGCTTTTTTTTGCAGTCCTCAACTGCTTCTTATCAATATTTGGTTTACTTTTTCAGAAAAAAAAATCTTTAATGAGAAAGAGAAAATAAATTAAAAGGTTTTTTCTTTTTGTAATACATCAGTATTTTATCACTGGTCCAAAGTACTAAGCTTATCTATTGGAACATAGTTTAAAATGCCCTTTTACGTGTTCAATCTATTGCTATATAATTCCTTGTAACTCTGCCTTCTCTCATGATTATAATATCTGGTCATATTCCTTCTTGGAATTAGTGAGGATTTGAGGATGTGGCATTTCAGTCCTTCATATAAGACCCTTAACACAAGCTCTTCCCTTTTAGCCTGCTTTTATTGTGGACTTATTTCTAGGAGGAACTCCCTGCTTCTTTTCCTCCTTTTTGAAGAATCTGAGATAAAGCAATTGATAAGATGAGCTCAGTTCTCTTCCTGAACCACACATCTGTGAAAATTACTATGATAGACAGACCTTATATGTGTATGTATATGTATATTTGTATAACACATTGAGTCTTACTTAATTGTATGTTTAGTCAAACTGTATACTTATGTGTGTGTCTATACATATTTATAATACATGCATTAATATGTATATGGACATATACACATCAGGATGTTATATATGCAAAACTTGCAAAAAAGAAGTTGGGGAAAACTGGTTAGATGACATTATACTTTCCATTCATATTGATGGTATAAAAAGGTCAGGCATTGGAAATTAGGGAAGAAATCTTGAAGGTTGCTTTGGAATGAGTTATTTTATGTGACTTGTCTCCTTTTTTAGGGGAAAGGGATAGGAGGATACCTCCCTAGAGAACTGAACTTCCAAGGAACTTCCAAGGGATCACTGGAGAATGTGATATGTGATCCTCTTCCCTTCCCCTAAACACATAGTTTGGGTGACAAAGTGAATTTTTATCTGTGTCACCTTAAAGAATTCCAAAGCTTGAGGAGTGCCCAGGTGGTTCAGTTGGTTAAGCATCTGACTCTTGATTTCAGCTCAGGTCATGATCTCGTGTTTCTTGAGATTGAACCCTGCATTGGGCTCTGTGCTGACAATGGGGAGTCTGCTTGGGATTCTCTCTCTCTCTCTCTCTCTCTCTCTCTCTCTCTGCCCCTCCTCTGCCCTTTCTCTCAAAAATAAATAAATAAACATTTAAAAAAAACAGAATTCCAAAGCTTAACAATTGGCTAGGTGAGCCCATGGTGGCAGAGCATAGGGCTGCATTTTGGCAAATGTACATTTGGCAAAATGTTGTACTTCAGAGGCACAACCACATGCATTTCTCCTCAGTGGACCAGCTTCACCAGGGACTTCATCTGCAACGTCCTCGCCATTAAAAAAAGAACAGCCCTTATTCACTCTACGGCAGGTTGGGATGATCTGTGAACGTTTGTTGAAAGAACGTGAAGAGAAAGTTCGAGAAGAGTATGAAGAAATATTGAACACAAAACTTGCAGAACAATATGATGCATTTGTGAAGTTTACGCATGATCAAATAATGCGACGATATGGAGAACAGCCCTCAGAATTTGTCAAAAGAAAGGAAGAGATGTGGACATGCGTGATGCAAAGTCCACACCTGCAAATCTTAGATTCTGTCCAACAGACAGACTGAGGGGAGATGACACTCAGCTGAGGGAAGCTGCCAGTAGCCTCCTGATGTTCAGTGGCTATAAGAGGAGCCACAACTGGCTGGAATAGTGACACAACTGACCATGTCATGGGAATATAGGTGGGAAGTCTCCAGTCATGGGAGGTCTTCAAGGAACTCAGGATCATGCCAAGAGACAACGCTGAGCACCAGCCAAACCCAGAAAGACAAAGGATAACCCGTTCGATTCCAACCAGTCAAAACCACCTATAGGAATACAAAAATTTGTTTTATGATGGGGAGAAGCTTCTCCAATACAGGCATAGCTCTAAGATATCGCAGGTTTGGTTCCAGACCACCACAATGAAGCAAATATTGCAATAGAGTGAGCCAAATGAATTTTTTGGTTACCCAGTGCATATAAAAGTTATGTTTACACCATACTGGAGTCTATTAAGTGTGCAATAGCATTATATTTAACAAAGAATGTAAAATACACCTTAATTAAAAATAACTTTATTGCTCAAAAATGCTAACCATCACCAGAGCTTTCAGTGAATTGCAATCTTTTTGCTGGTGAAGGGTCTTGCCTCCTTGCTGTTGGCTGCTGACTGATCAGGGTGGTGGTTGCTGAAAGTGGGGGTGGCTGTGCTAAGACAACAATGAAAGTTGCTGCATTGACTTTTACTTTCACGAACAATTTCTCTGAGGCATACAATGCTGTTGCGTAGCATTTTACCCACAGCAGAAATTTTCAAAATTGAAATTAATCCTCTCAAATCCTGCTGCTTATGTAATATTCTGAATCCTCTGTTGTCATTTCCACCGTCTTCCCAGCATCTTCACTAGAAGTAGATTCCATCTCAAAAAAACATTTTTCTTTGCTCACCCATATGAAGCAACTCCTCATCCATTCAGGTTTAATCATGAGATTATAGCAATCCAGTCCCATCTTCAGGCTCCACTTCTAATTCTAGTTCTCTTGCTACTTCCACCACATCTTCAGCTACTTCCTCCACTGAAGTCTTAAATCCTTCAAAGCCATTCACAAGGGTTGGAATCAACTTCCAAACTCCTGTTCTTGTTGATATTTTGAACTTTTCCCATGAATCATGAATGTTCTACATGAGTGTTCCTCAGTTTATTTTGCCAAGATTCACCAGAGGAATCATTGTCTATGGCAGATATAGCCTTACAAAATACATTTCTTAAGTAACAAGTCTTGAAAATTGAAATTACTCCTTGACCTATGGGTTGCAGAATGGATATTGTATTAGCAGGCATGAAAACAACATCGATCTCATTGTCTATCTTCATTGGAGCTCTTGGGTGACCAGGTGCACTGTTGATGGGCAGCCATATTTTGAAAGAAATCTCCCTTTCTGAGAAGAAGATCTCAACAGTGGGCATTGACTGTAAGTAAACCATGTTGTAAGCAGATGTGCTGTCATCCAAGTGTTGCTGTTCTCTTTGTAGAGCACAGGCGGAGTAGATTTTGCACAATTCTTGAAAGCCTTAGGATTTTCAGAATGGTCAGTGTGCACTGGCTTCAACTTAAAGTCTCCAGCTGCATTAGCCCCTAACAACAGAGTCACCCTGCCCTTTGAAGCTTTGAAGGAGGGCATTGACTTTTCCTGTCTAGCTATGAAATTCTTAGATGGCATGTTCTTCCAATAGAAGCCTGTTTCATCTACATGGAAAATTTATTGTTTATTGTAGCTACATTCATTGATTACCTGAGCTAGATCTTCTGGAACCCTTGCTGCAGCTTCTACATCAGCACTTTCTGCTTCAACTTGCACTCTTCTATTATGCAGATGGCTTCTTTCCTTAAACCTTATGAACAGACCATCTTTTCTTCTTCAGCTTCCTTACCTCTCCCAACCTTCATAGAATTAAAGAGAGTTAGGGTCTTTTTCTTGATTAGACTTTCACTTTAGGGAATATGGTGGCCGGTATGATCTTCTATTTAGACCACTAAAAGTTGTTCCATATCAGCAGGAAGGCTGTTTTCTCTTATCATACGTGTGTTCACTAGAGTAGTACTTTAATTCTCCTCAAGGACTTTTCCTTTTCATTCACAACTTTAGCTAACTGGGTGATGCAGAAAGGCCTAGCTTTTAGCTTACTTTGGCTTTTGGTCTGCCTTCCTCACTAAGCTTAATCATTTCCAGTTTTTTTTTTTTTTTTTTGCGTAAAGTGAGAGATATTTGGCTCTTTCTTTCACTTGAAAACTTAGAGGCCATTGTAGCATTACTAGTTGGCCTAATTTCAATGTTGTTGTGTCTTGGGGAAGAGAGAGGCTTTGGGAGAGGGAGACAGATGGGGGAAGGTCTGGTTGGTGGAGCAGTCAGAAAATACACAACATGTATCTATTAAGTTCACCATCCTATATGGGTGTGGTTCATGGTGCCCCAAAACATTTATAATAGCAACATCAAAGATCACTGTTCACTGATCACCATCACTAATATAATAATAGTGAAAAGTTAGAAATATTGTGAAATATTAAAAAAATGTGACCCGGAGACACGGGGTTGCCATAAACCTTCAGTTTGTGAAAAAAAAAAAAAAGCAATTATCTGTGAAGCATAATAAAGTGAAGCACAATAAGACATTGTATGCCTGTATAGGGAAGGAAAAGAAACAGATTGAATCCCACTTTATTATTTGTACATGGTCCTCCTGTGTTAGGCCCACATTGGGGGACAAGGGAAGATGTCACATGCACTAGAAAGTTTTGATTGTCACATAACAATGGGAAGTTGAAATATAGATTCAGGCCTATGATTTGCAACTTAGTGAGACTATAGGACTTCTAACTGCCTTCAAGTTATCACACTTCTGTGGGGTACATTTTCATCCAGCTGCCAAGGAAGAACTAGGCCAGTAAGAAATTTGTGAGAATGATGGTCAAAAAAATAAACTGCCATTGCTCTCTGAGTCATGTTTGTTATCCAGAAAACCACTAGATAGGCTGCATTATGTGGATACTGTTATATGTCTAAATATCTGTTATTTTAACCATGTTTTAATAATACATTGTATTCATAATTGCCTAATGCTTTACCTAATTGTCTCATGAGTACTGTTTTCTATTCCTAGCTTTATTACTTCTCTTTGTAGACAAACCAAAATGATATTCAAGTCCTATACATTTTAACAAAGTCTTTCATCCAATGACCATTATTTCCTTTTGTCATTGACTTGTCCTCCTATCCATTTCCTTCTTCCAATTATCCACTTGTGTTTTGAACGGTGATTTTTTTTAAACTTTACAATCACTACTTAAGCTTCCGTTATACACTTAAACTGTCTTACCTTGAATTAATGTATTCAACTGCTCTTCAGTGAAACACACACTTTTTGCTTAGCACTTTAATTTACTTAGAGATCAACAACTCTGTGATCCACCTGATTTAACACTATAATGGTTTTGTTTAGGAGTTAGACATAGGTATGGCAGGAAGTGTGTTAGGCATATGAGATGTATATTCTGATACTGATTGTCCATATCCAAACTGCAATTGCAGTTCCATTGTAGACGGTGACTTTTCTGACTGCCTAATTTCTCCTAGCTTATTATCATCTGCCAGAAAAGAAAAAGATGCTAGGTGGCTTATTTGTTTATTTAAGAAGCATTCAGACTACTATTATTATTTTTTTTTATTTTTAGTTTGAGTATAGTTTACACACAATGATACGTTTGTCTTGGGTGCACAATTTAGTGATTCAACTTCTCTAGATGTTACACTATGCTCATCACAGGTGTAGCTACCATCTGTCACCATACAACATCATTGACCATCTTCTCTATGCTATGTTTTTAAACGCAAAGTAGAACACTGAGGAGCATCCTTAAAAATTTGTGCTTTATGAAAAAATGGCATTTCTTCTAACTCAATGGTTCTTAAGGGGTTTGTGAGGTCTAACTTCTTTTCATGACAATACTAAAATATTAGCGGTTTTTGTCCTCTCGTTCTCTCATTACTGCACAGTAGTGATTTCCAAAGGCTAGTTGACATGGGATGACTCCATCACGCAAATGGTTAATGGGATGTATGCTTGTGTTCTCCTGTTTTTCAATACTCATTTAAAATTTTAGTTTGGTAAATTTTGATAGATGTTAACCACATAAAATAAAGCTTATTGGGATCCATAGACCAAAGAGATTAAGAACCTCTATTCTAAACTGTTTTTTTTTAATATTTATTTATTTATTTTGAGAGGGAGATAGAGAGTGAGCAAGGGAGGGGCAGAAAGAAAAGGAGACAGAATCCCAAGTAGGCTCTGCACTGTCAGTGTAGAGCCCAATGAGGGGCTTGAATCCACAATCTGTGAGATCATGACCTGAGCCGAAATCCAGAGTCAGATGCTTAACTGAATGAGCCACCCATGCATCTCTTTTAAATATTTAATATATAAGTGATTATACAATAAAAAAATGGAGTAAAACTGGTCTAAATGAATATATATATGTAATTTTTAGAGTTCTAGTATATGTATATACACACACACACACAAACATATGATATATATATATACATATATATGTATATACATATAGTACTTAGAAATTCTGAGGATAGCTTTTTTATTATCTTATTCTTGTAGTTTGATATGGCACAAAGCATTTGGAAAATCTTAATTTCCTTGATAATCACTTAACCAAAAAGGTCAGAGCCACACTTTTGATGATTTAGTGTCCTGAAATAAATATTTTTGAAGAATCATTATTTTGTATATTAAGTTAACTGGATATGGATTTACTTTTAAATTATTTAGTCCAATGTCAACATAATTCAATTAAAACTAACTAACTAACTAACTAACTAATAGCAGAGTCCCGAGGAAGCTAATGAAAGGTGTAATTATTGGGTATATAATGTTGCAAATTAGTCATATAAGATAAATTCATCTTTTCTAGTTACTATGAGAATATTTATTGAGAAGTATTATCCCTCATTTTTCATTTTCATAAAAACTATAATGCATTTATTGAGGTGGACCTTTTCTCTATTAATCTGTTGTGTAGAAAGCAGTCAGGAGAAAATAAAACAAAACAAAACAACAGACATCAATAACTAGGGCAGCTTACAAGGTAGAGGATGCCTATATTTCTTTAAGACAAATCAACATTTATTGAAATATTTAAAATTATATGAAACAACAAAAAGAAAACATTCTTTTAAGGTTTGTATATGCAGGATAGAAAAAAAAATAAGGATGGCTAGCCCAGTGAGTTGAGAGTGATTCATAAAGAGAAAAATTAAAACTAAAAATAATCCTCTCAAGTTCTTGCAGTGTGGAAAATAGGAAGACATCCTAATTAGTGACTGGAGAAACATTAGGCAGTTAGAAGTTTAGAGGTATAATTAGGAAAGTTATACAAAGAGTCTTCTCAATATTGATTGAGTCACACACATTATCATTGACCAAGGCAAAGAAATGAATAATACATTATTTAGATGACAAAGGGGTGTTAATGCCCAGGAAAGGAGCTTTTAAAAAATTTAACAACTTCGTTAGATTGTCCAAGATTACAATCCCTTGAAAATAAAAATACTGATAATAAAAACAAATGAGGAAGGAAACACACTACATCAAGTATGAAAAATATAAAAAAAAGGGAGACGAATCTCTGGGAGGTAAAAAATAAACCTCTAATGAAGAACAATGAATGAAAGCAGACCTCACAATGAAGCTGTAAGACAGTTATATGTGTTGGCAATATGGATATATTTATGCCATTGCTATAAGTTATTTTCCTTTCTATCTGACCTCAAGATCTATGATAGGAAAATTAAGGTAGTTTAAATATTATGATAAAGAGGAGAGCATCAGGGGAAAAAGCAAATATGGTCAGGAAGTCATTAACGTAACAAGATAAATCTTGGAATTTATGAGATAATTAGATAATGTAGATAAATGAATGACTCAGTTACACAAAGATACCCCACTTCTGTTTTCTGTCATCATTTATTTATCTTCCTGGTTGTTTGGGGCTTCAGTAGAAGTGGTTAGTCTAGTGTTGTCTAGTGTTCTGATTTTTTAAGCCTTGACCTCCTACTTTTTCCTTATCTACATTCTAAAGGAAGAAGAAACAGGGAACTGGTATTTATGAGGTTTCATCCATGCCCTAGAAACTATGATGGGTACTTTTGTAGAATATAATTTAATCTTTACAAAAATCCACAAGATAAAAAAAATTATCTCTATTTTCCAGATGAGAAATCACAAGAATGATTTGCCAAAGATTATGAATGACCAAGCTCAGTTAACATTCTTTCCACGACATTATAGTGATTTCAAAAGTAATTGCTAATCATAATTATGAACATGGGACGCTCTGGAATCATTAAAGAAAGATTAAGTACTATTCAGTGTATAATATTAGTTTAATTTCAGAAGAGTAGAAATAACTCTTTCTCTAACAATTAACCCACTTGATTTTATTTTATCACTGATGGTAGAAATAATACAAAATGCTTACAGGCATATTAAGTAGCACACTTCTCCCATGGGCTGATGGAAATAGGAGGGGTTACTGGAAATTTGGTGAGTTTCTCTCTCTGGTGAGGAATGTCAGAGCATGTCTACAGGTCTCAGTTATGGAGGAAATGCTCTTATTTTCCTTATGGTGTTCCAGTCTCTGCTTAGAGAGGTAGTGCTCTCTGGCTTCCTCCAGGCTGCCAGTTCCATAGATTGCTGGCTCTCACTCACTTATGCCCTGAGAAGTCTTTTACAGAAATAGCACAGCAGTTTACAGATCTGCCTTCTCTTGCTGCTCAAATACACCAATATTTCTTCACCCTCAGTATGTAGGCCAATTTTGTTAAAAAGGTTTTTGTCCCCAGAGGAAGTGTTAAACAATATATCTGTGTGACAATTATTTTAAATAGTGGAGTTCATATGAGACATCTTGGCCATGATGACTTGTGTATATTGGGCAGTCGGTGCGTTATAAATTGAATAAAAAGCAATTCCATTCAAAGCCGTAGAGGAGTTGTGATTCAAGGCAAAGAGAACAGCGAGCCTGGTGCACAGTGGAAACAGCTTTAAAATATGCAAATTACCAGGCTTTATGCAAGATAAAATGAATCAAAATCTCCAGTGTTCAGCACAAGAACTCGGTTATTCAATGGCTCTCCTAAGCTCTCCACTGCAGAGAGTGAGTTGTTTCGGAGAACCCCTGGGAGGACATGAGAAACCTTCCTCAGGACTGGAACACTGCACAAGGAGAGCTGGCATAGAAGGCTGAGATGTTGGGGAGCAGAATGGGAAGGGCTTCTTATACAAGTTTAAGGATCTGGGGTGCCTGGGTGGTTCAGTCTGTTAAGCATCAGATTCTTGATTTCCACTCAGGTCATGATCTCACAGTTTGTGGGATCAAGTCCTCCTTTGGGCTCCATGCTGACAGCGTGGAGCCTCCTTGGGATTCCCTCTCCTTCTCTCTCTGCCCCTTCCCTATTTGTGCATGTGTGTGTGCATGACCTCTCTCTCCCTCTCTCTCTCAAAATAAACAAATAAATAAACATTAAAAAAAAAAACAGTTTAAGAGTTTTATACTAATCCTGGAGCCAGTAGGGAGACATTTGATTTATGCTTTAAAAGACCACTCTCTGGAATGCGGTGGATGTATTGAGTTGGGCAAGAGTAGGGGCCAGAGTAGAGGTGATTGTGGTTGGTCCAGATGAAGAGAATAGGGATGGTTGCCCTTGATAGCATTGGCCAGTGTTGTGAGGATGGGGGGGGTAACAAAAAGGGATTCATGCGCTGTTTGAAAGATACAATTTATGACTTTATTATGTAAGTGGGATGATGTGGAATAGAAAGCATAGGCTACTTCTCCATCCCTAACAGACGACATAATTTATAGTTTATTAAGCAATTTCAGGAACTGAAAATATACATATATTGAAAATTAGGGTAAATCCTGCTACAGGCTTAATTAGTGCTCCAAAACTGGAGAAAAAGGGAGGATATATTCCATTTTTAATTATGTAGAAAACTTTTCTGCAATTTTATGCATACTAACTGTTGATATCCCTTACAGATCATTATTTTTAGCCTAATTTCTCATATCACAATTTTGGTTTATTTAATTTTCTCCTACAGTTGTACACAGAGCCATTATTTAGCACCCGTTACTTTGGACATAATCATTACAAGTCACCAGCGTGATCCATTCACTGTAAAGGACTATAGATGTTGCCTCAAAGACTCCCGTTATAAAATTTTAGGGTTATGTCCTGGACAATCCCAACTTTCAATTAATAATTAATTTAGAATATTTTAATTTTCTCATTATTAAAAATGTTCATATTCTGGTTTCTTTTTATAGAACATAATTTTAGGAGAAGGAGTTTCCTAGGCATTCCATTTCTCATAAAGTTCATAAAAAGGTAATTCATAAAAGAAGAACAACTTAGTGCTAATGTGTTTAAAAAATAGCCCAACCTGGGGCGCCTAGGCGGCTCAGTCAGTTAAGCATCCGACTTCAGCTCAGGTCATGATCTCGCAGTTGACGAGTTTGAGGCTGCTTCGTATTCTGTGTCTGCCTCTCTTTGCCCTCCCCCACTCATGCTCTGTGTCTCTCTGTCTCAAAAATAAATAAACATTTAAAAAAATAGCCCAATCTGATACATAACTAAAGGGTAATGCAACATGTGAAACATTTAGTACAGGATCCATGCAACTAAAAGCAAAGTACGTCATTCGTACTAGGTCTAAGAATTCTAATATAATAGATATTTATTTTCTAAATGATCGCAAATGTTACAAGTCACTTCTTTAATATCCCAAATTTACTCCCATAGTCTCTGTCTTTTTACCTTGTATTAGAGAAAGGAATCTATTACCAAAATCATTACAACAGAAATATCCCAAACTGGGGCAAAATAACAGAAACACGTATGCCACCTAGTTGTTAATAACTTACCACAAATCTAAACTTATTAGTTATTCCTTAGTTTGACAGATGCATTATTTATGGGGTCTCTCCCTTTTGGTGAACTACAGCTGTCATATTAATTTTTAATCAAATTGTGAAATTTTATATGTAATACTTAAAGCCAGGTGAATAGAAAGAGAAAGAGCTCTGGGAAACAGTATTACAATGTATTCTATTTCTAGGAACACATTTACCATTCATTCTAAATATCAAATATCAAAATGATTTTAAGTAGGATAGTTAAGACACATCATACATCCATTTTCTCTTAAGTAAATTTCAAGCCTATTTGTGGTTGCAAAATCCCACGTTTTCTGCCTTTAAAGAAGCAGCCAGGAACTGAATATTTATGATCCTGACACTTCCCCATATTTTTTTGTTTTGCTTTGTTTTCCTCAGGGATTTTACCCAGCCCAACAAAGAAAATGGGAACTGACTTTCTCTGCAATCTGCCAAGTGCTAAAACTATTTTCCCACAAATACAGTAAAAAATTATCTTAGCATTAAAATGCGTAAATTGGAGAGATCATGAAAGGAACAGTTTAGCTTCAAGGAGTTATTAACAGAGCTAACTCTCCATTCGCTCACTTTCACCTAAAAGCACACATGTGCTCACATGTAGATCACCTTGTTATCAAATATGATACAGACAAAATTTCAGGTACAAGTTCTCAGGAGTTGAATAGTATTCGCTGTGTGTGTTTGTGTATATATGTTTTTGTTTTTTTCAGACTAACAGCAAAAATTTGTGAAATACAGATGCTTCAAAAGAAGTTTGTGTTTCAGCATGTTTATCTGACTTGGTAGGGAAAAAAATTACATTCCTACATTGAGTTAGAAGCAACAACACTGGCTTTAAGGATAGGGTTTGTCATTTATTTACTGGCTTTGAGACTTTGGATTAGTCACCAGACTTCTCAGAGGCTCAGCGTCTAACCTGGAAAATGAGGATTCTGACGTTACTTGCACCACACGGTTGGAAGAGCCAGATGAAAATGTGACAATGTGAAGTTCTTGTAAGGAATTGTTGTATTATTGTGTTTTTTTATGTGTGTGAGACTAAATGTGAAACAAAACACAAAAGAACATTCATCTTGCCCACAGAGGGGTGAGGCCCACAAACAAAATACAGGTGATTTAAAGTGCGCTGAAAGAGTATATATGATTGGATCCTTTGAAGAAACAGCTCATTCCTGGAGTGGCACAGAAACTCAAAGGACAGCACAGAGCAATGGGTTCTGTTCTTGTATTCAGGAATAGGTAGGATTCAGTCACTCAATACTTTGATGCACAAGGTTTTAATAAAGTTAAAAAGGAAATAAACACTTATAGTGTTTGCCTCTAGTTTTCACATTGTTTTCTACAGAAATTTGCTCGTATATACTATTTTATTAAAATAGTCATATGGGGGGCGCCTGGGTGGCTCAGTCGGTTGAGCATCCGACTTCAGCTCAGGTCACGATCTCGTGGTTCGTGAGTTCGAGCCCCGCGTCAGGCTCTGGGCTGATGGCTCAGAGCCTGGAGCCTGCTTCCGATTCTGTGTCTCCCTCTCTCTCTGCCCCTCCCCCATTCATGCTCTGTCTCTCTCTGTCTCAAAAATAAATAAACATTAAAAAAAATTTAAAAAAAATAAATAAAATAGTCATATGGGGGAGCATGGGTGGCTCAGTCAGTTAAACGTCAGGCTCTTGATTTCGGCTCAGGTCATGATCTCAACAGTTTGTGGATTTGAGCCCCACGCTGGGTTCTGCACTGGCAGTGCAGTCTGCTTGGGATTCTCTCTCTCTCCCTGTCTGTTTGCCCCTCACCTGCTCATGTGCTCTGTCTTTCCCTCTCTCAAAATAAATAAGTAAACTTACAAAAAAAGGTAACTTGAATTCTTGTCTTTACAATGAATAAAGATGTGGCCAGAATGTCCTTTTTCCATACTTATACCCTTGGAGAAAAAAGTATCAGAGAAGAAAGCTCCCAAGTAGACCAGAGCAACACTTCTCACATTTAAAAAAATTTTTTTTTTCAACGTTTATTTATTTTTGGGACAGAGAGAGACAGAGCATGAACGGGGGAGGGGCAGAGAGAGAGGGAGACACAGAATCGGAAGCAGGCTCCAGGCTCCGAGCCATCAGCCCAGAGCCCGACGCGGGGCTCGAACTCACGGACCGCGAGATCGTGACCTGGCTGAAGTCGGACGCTTAACCGACTGCGCCACCCAGGCGCCCCAACACTTCTCACATTTTAATGTGCATTTGTGTCTATGAATGGCCTGGGGACCTAGTTAAGATAAAGGTTCTGATTTGGCCAGTATGGGATGGGACCTGCCTGAGGTTCTGCTCAGGTGATGTGGGTGTGGGTAGGCCCATATTGGAGTGGGGAGGGGCTACAGAGGCTAGAATCCCAGAGGGACCATCCATCCTAGGGGGAGAGAAGGTAGAGGGTATGCTTCGGAGGCTGGCAGGCTGGTGGATTTGGCAGTGGGTACAGGAGCACAGGGCATGATGAGCTCCCCTAAATTCCCGGTGTGGGGAGAATTGATTTGCTGTAGGGTAAGCCCTGACAGCTGGCTTTTCCTTTTGGAATGCAAGTCCTGACTTAAACATTGATTGCCAAGGCATCTACTTCAAAGAGAGCAATCTTAAATAAACACATTGCCAGCCACAGCCACAGCTAGATTAAGAATCAGGCTGTTCCTCCCCACCACCCACCACCAGCCCCCTTTATTTTAGAGACCTTGGTTAATTTCCATAGCTGACCATTTGGGCCACTAGTTTTTTAATCCTCTTCCCATGCTTTAAGTTCCCCCTCCTACGTTTTAGGTTCGCCAATAATGAGTGAGTCTGTGGAACCCTACAGCCCCCTGTCCTCAACCCCAATTAAAAGCAGAACCCCAGACTGGTACACTTTCTCTCTCTCTCTCTCTCTCTCTACTTGTAACCTCCCTGTGTGGTCCCAGGTATGCGGTGTAATTCCCAGGTCCTGTAAGTAATAAAACCTCATTTCATCAGTTTCCTGAAGGCTATTGCTGAAAGGAATCTTGCAATCATAAGAACCACAAAGTCATCTTGCAATCATAAGAACCACAACACTGATGATTGGTAGGCTGAGACCGCACACATTCACTCATCTAAACCTAATCTCCACAGGTTTATTTTTTAAATGCAGTGGTCTAATTTTTGTGAATATTCATCACGTTCCTAACCTAGCCTTTGAGTTAGATTACTCTCAAGTAATCTCTTTGGTGAAACCTAAGCAAGGGTATTGTTATGTTTAATATCTAACTGACAGATGGCAAGAAGCATCTGGAGCCGCAGAGCGACAGGCTACCTATTGGCTGTCTGCACCTCTAACTGGCCTAGAAGACAAGCAGATGGAAAAAATATGAGGCCAGAAGCAGACCTCCTGCCTCCCCAAACTCCTTTAACATGCTGTGAAAGAAGCTGGGTCAGTTTTTTTTTTTTTTTTTTAAGTTCCCTAGCTAAATTATAGAAAGGAATAGTTTTTATTTAGTTGTAGGCTTAAAAAGAGAATTCACTCTGGCTATATTTAAAATACGGAGACATGATGGGTGGATGGAAATCTTACAAAGGACTTTGTTTCAGAACATACAAGAAGGTGGATGAGAAGAAAGATGCTTCAGTCCCTTCTTCAGGACAGTGAACTATTCTGCACATCACACTTGAGAGTGAAAGACTATGGTTTTACTGTAGTTACTCTGGTAATCCATTCCTGCTTAGTCTTCGTGCCTTTGGATATCACAGGAATAGATATTACTATAAGCACGAGTGAACAGATAAATGGATAAAGTTAGGCTGATATGGGACTAAATTTTCCATAGATCTTCACCAAGAGGTGTATTGGCTCAGGCTATGATTTTAGCAGTCAAGATATCTATAATTGAGGAGAGATGCCAATGAGAAATAAATGAACAAATGACAAAAATTAGTCAAATTTTAAACAAATGAACAAGGTTTCCTAAATTGTTTGCTTTGGTATTTTATTATCCAGGTTTTCAAAAATTGCACCTGTACTAGTGTTGTTGAATTTTTTTGTTTTTTTTTTGTGAGAGAGAGGTTGAGTGAGTGCTCCTGCAAATGGGGAGGGGCAGAGGGAGAAGGAGAAAATCTTAAGCATGCCCAGCCAGCTCCAAGCCCAGTGGGGTGCTGGGTCTAGGACCCTGAGGCCATGACCTGAGCCAAAATCAAGAGTTGGATGCTTAACCACCAGGAGCCCCCCGTCTCATTGAATTTTTGGTTTACATTTCTGCCCTTCCACATTTCTCCTCTTTTCTGCTTATTTATGTCAATTTTCTCACAGTATTTTTACCCATACATCTGAAACTTTTGAGAACTCTGTTATTGGACTGCATAACATGTTCAAAACTATAACTTAAGTGCTATAGAAAATAAAAATTTAGCAGGGAGATGTAACTTATGCACAGGCAACTACAATATCAATGAATAAGTAGGAGTTTTGTCATAAGACAAATGATTTTGTCTGAACAAAAATGAATTACCTTCAACCTAGAATAAGCAAGAAGTCTCACAGAGTAATTGGTGTGTTAACAGTAAATGAAACAAATGGATAGGGCTAGGAAACAGGGAGTTTGAAGAGTAAGATCATTTTAGGTGGGAGAAACAGTAAGACAAAAAGGCATAGAAGGTGGAAAATGAAGTGTGTGTGTGTGTGTGTGTGTGTGTGTGTGTGTGTGTGTTAAAAAGTAACTTAGTGAAACTGAAACTTAAAACACTCATGAGATTGACAAAGCAACTAGAGACTTTCTGGAAAGCCTAACTGCCAGTTGAACATTTCAGACAGTATTCAGTAGATAGATAACAGGATGCTACTGAATGCCTTGAATCAGGGAGTGATATGATGAAAAAGCAGATACATTGACAGTGAGAAGGAAGGACATCTGGGTTCTTTCCAGTTTCAGGCTATTATGAATACAGCTATTATGATCATTCATGTACAGGTTTTTGTGTGAACGTAAGTTTCCATTTCCTTGGGACAGATGCCCTTGAGTACAATTGCTGGATTGTTATGACAAATGCGTGTTTAGTTTTGTAAGAAATGCCAGATTATTTTTCAGATGGGTTTTACCATTTTTCTTCATTCCCACTGGCAGTGTATGAGGGATCCAATTTCTCTGCATCCTCACCAGCATTTGATATTATCAGTATTTTTTATTTTAGCAATTTTTAAAAATATGTTATCATAACATTTTTGATGGCAATAAATATAAACTTAAGGCATAACTTTCACCATCTATGTAATATTGCATCTTAGGCAGGAACTAAAATTTCTTTAATCAATTTCAAGTTGATGGGAATTAAGTCTTTTTCCCTACTGTTATTAACAGCAATCTAATAGGCTTACATCTACTTATACTTGTCTGATTATCCTCCTCATTAAATTCACAAGAGATGGAAGGTTGGTATATTCTTTTTTATGTGTTTTGACATACCAGCCTTTGACTTGGGAGTTAGAGGTTTGGGTTTGGATATTGGTTCCATCATTAATAACTATGTGATTTTAGGCATGTTGTTAATCTTTCTGGATTTATGTAAAAATCCATAAATGTAAAAGGGGGATATTATTTTGCTCATTTATCTCATAAGATTGTTGTAACTACTAGTTAGAATATTTTATAGAATGCAACACTCAAGAATCTTACATATGCTCATTAAATACAAGGTCTTCCTAGATTTAACTTTACACAATGCTTTGAATATAGTAGATTAAAGTGCACTAATAAATTTTATTTCATGTACCAACTCTGACTAGTGTTTGGAGCAATAGTATTTAAGGAAAATCCTGGACTCAGCAGGAAAAATAACCAATTTGTGATACCAGTGGTGGATTCTTCACAGGGTAGGTAGAAGAAAACAGTGAAACACCAGTCATGAGTGAGGTAGATCACTTAAGACATAGATAATGAAATATATAATCAAGCTTAAACTATCTTCCTTATCCTTTATACATGTAGAAGACCATGCAGAACTGTGTAGCACTTGGAAGATCTACCTTTTTCCAAAGGTGATGCTGGTGTCAGAAGATGCAATTTTTTTTTTTTTTACCTGAAATTGAAATGGTACTTGATTGGCTGAGTAAAAGGAAGTTACGGAAACTCAGAGACTGAGAACATTTGACATCTTGTTAAGAATTTAAAATATGGTAAATATTTAAAGAACATTCCTCGGCAATAACTTTCCATATGTTAAATTAATGTACATATGAAGTATGTTGTCCATTTTTAGTATTAGCACATTATTATATTTTCTAGTGAGTTCCGTTTTCAGTCACGAAGTTAACAAGAACTAACTGTGTGGGTCTTAGTGTCGCCGGTGTTCACATGACTCCATCCGGCCATAAAAACATGAGTGGGCCGAACCATCAAAAGGAATAGCCCTTTTCTGTGCTCAGTCTCTACTTTGTCCTTCCCCAAATGCCACTGGTGCTCTCCCCACTTAACTTTTACTTTATTTAAAAGGTCCAACCAATTTCTTCTTATTTTTCCATGACCTAATTTCTCTCCCGTATGCACCCTAATATGTTTTACTTATTTAGCACTTATTTAATCCTATACATTTTGGGGGTCGTCTAATTCATTGCATTATTATTTAACATTTCACAGAGGTTTTTTTTTTTAATATATTTGACCAAGTCTGCAGGCTCTTAAGAGCAGAAATTGGTTTACAATTGATTGTATTCCCCAACATTTAAGGCTAGACCTGTCAAGAGTAGCTGCTGAATAGATGTTAATTGAATAAATAAATGAATGTATAAAGAACTGTGTGCATATGAAATAATGAATGAATGAGCTAGTTGGAAGTCTGGGAATTAAAAATACAAGTCTGTTGTACTACGTAATATCTGAAGATTGATATAATGAACTGGTTTCTGATATGTACCAAAATTTGTCAACTTAATTTTAAAGGTTTTGATCTTGTTTACCGTGTTGTTAGGCTCCTAAAAAAGCTGATAACTGAGGGGGTAGAGGCGTGTCTCCACTCTAGCAAGTTTTGTAAAGAATGGACAACTATCTGTCTTTTTAAGATTCATCTAAAATTGGATGAACTGGATTTGCAAAGTTGGGGCTGGGTTACATGATTTCTATTTCTGGCACATGAGGTGAATCCATGAGTTGAGGATAAGCCACACTCTGGAGGTCACAAGAATGGCCCTCTGCATGATGCCTACAGTTTAAACTGAAAGCCCATCCCTGCTTCTACCTATTGCTTTTAAAATAAAGACTACTACTCTCAGTTAACGTAGTTTTTGTGAAAATCATCCAATCTGCTTTGGTTTTGGGCCAGGTGTTTCTACTAAGTGCTTCACTCTGTTAATTCAGTCACGGCTCAGCAGCTAACTAGATTCTTTTTTTTTTTTTTAATCAAGTTAGTTAAACATACAATGTAGGTCTTGGCTTCGGGAGTGAACCCAGTAAGTCATCTCTTACATACAACATACACCCAGTGCTCATCCCAACAAGTGCCCCTCCTAGGCCCCATCTTCCCATTTAGCCCTTTCCCCACCCACCTCCCCTCCAGCAATCTTGTTTTGTTCTGTATTTTAAGAGTCTCTTATGGTTTGCTCCCCCTTAGCTTTTACAACAGAACCTAAACGGTGACACTTTCCCTTCCTATTTCTGATTGTATTATCTTTGCTTGCAAGTTATTGTACACTGTGTACATATGGCCAATTGACAAATAATAAGAGCCATACCTTTCTAGTAAATCTGTGAGATTACTTTTTTGTGGATTTCCAACAAAAATGCATAACTACAAGTCCTTTTTTAAGGATTAAAAATTGTTTGTAATTAAAAGAGTTAAAATAATTATTATACACTTTGGCACATTGATTAAAAAAATAAAATCGTCATATTGGATGCAAACATTTTCAAATCCAAAATATTTTAATATCGCCTTACAATGACACAATGAACCATTTTTCATCACCAAGTAGGCACATGGAGTATAAAAGTGATTAGATGTCTATTGCCCGCTCTGAATATCTAAGGCTCTGCCTAGAGTTGTGTATTGCGCTATAGATCCTTAGGATCCAAGAAACAAAAAAGTCCCTTTGAGGACAGGGCAGACACCACAGCCTCTCACTTGAGTTGTGTTTATTTGGCCCTGAAGATGTTTGGCTGGCTTGGGTCTCTGTCTTTGGCCACAATGTCTCACACACTCCCAAATGTCTAATAGAAGCTGAGCTAATGAGAGAAATAAACCTAGGAAACAGGTTCACAGCCCTGTTTCACACTTTGGGAAATCAGTTTTCTCTTTGAGCCTCATTTTCCTCATCTGTAGAATGGGTTAGAAACACCTCTTATAAAGGTAGGTGTGTTGTAAGAATTAAAGGCAATATAATGGATACACACCCCACTATACAGTAGGGGGTCAGATTTTCTCCCCCAATTTTTTTCTATTAACTTCTGCACATTCAGGCAGGTTCTCAAACCAAAATCTGTATTTGCATAACTTTATGGAATTGACCAAGCTGAAATTATTTTATTTAAAAAAAATTTTTTTAACGTTTATTTATTTTTGAGACAGAGAGAGACAGAGCATGAACAGGGGAGAAGCAGAGAGAGAGGGAGACACAGAATCTGAAACAGGCTCCAGGCTCTGAGCTGTCAGCACAGAGCCCGACGCGGGGCTCGAACTCACGGACCGTGAGATCATGACCGGAGCTGAAGTCGGACGCTAACCGACCAAGCCACCCAGGCGCCCCTGAAATTATTTTAAATGTCACAATCATAAAGCCATCAATAAAGCCCTTCTAAGTGGGGAGAAAGTACTGTCCCATCCACTCATTGTACAGGTTGGCATAACTGGCTTCTACCAACACTTCCTACTATTAGTAGTCCAAAATAGAAAGCCAGATTCATCAAATAAAATGCAGTACAATATTTGAACATATTTACACTAAAAATTATTGTTTATCCAAAATTCTGAATTAACTGGGTACCCTGATTTTATCTGAAAAACTCTAGAAAATTCCCTTGCAAATTTTTTTCTACTAGACATATTACTATTTTGAGCTTATCCTTGCTTTCACGATTCCATATAGTGTCACGTGTATTTTATGATATTAATTCCATTTGTTTATTATACATGATATACCCCCTTTTTATTAAGGATTTGCCGCACAAAAAATTTGATGAACTAAACTCTATCTTTTTTTTTTTTTTTTAATTTTTTTTTCAACGTTTTATTTATTTTTGGGACAGAGAGAGACAGAGCATGAACGGGGGAGGGGCAGAGAGAGAGAGGGAGACACAGAATCTGAAACAGGCCCCAGGCTCTGAGCCATCAGCCCAGAGCCCGACGCGGGGCTCGAACTCACGGACCGCGAGATCGTGACCTGGCTGAAGTCGGACGCTTAACCGACTGCGCCACCCAGGCGCCCCAAAACTCTATCTTTTAAAGAAATGCTAACATTATCATTCTTGTAAAACTGCATTTGAGTGCTCTAAAATAAGACCTCAATTTATTTTTTTTCCTTATTCTAAATAATGAAACAATAAATCTGTCCATCGATATCCTACATACTGTTACTGTTTTACCTACCTAGCTAGGTTATTTTCTGTCTGGTTATGAATTCTATATTCTGTCCACCCAATGTTGATGTTCATATTGTATCTCCTCCCTTTGCCCTTTATCTCCCCTTCTCATTCGAACCTTATTTGTTAGTTCTGAGAGTTTTATTTTGTGAAATTGAAGATTTCTCCCATCTTTTCCCTCAGACCACTAACAGAGGCGAAAGTCTACTGAGGAAAGTACGTTGAGGCTGAAGAGCGATATATGCCTTAGAGTGCCTGGGTCTAGAGTTTCCCTGAAAGACACAAGGAAATTCAGAAAGTCTGCATATTCCAGAGTATTCTCCCTCTGAGGCAGCTGTGACCAAACGGAAAGAATACTGGACTTGTCTTCTAAATCTTTATATTCAGGTCCTCATCCTGAAACCCTAATGGTCTGTATTTTTTGCAATACTGAGTTGGTATTCTGAATTTCACTCTTCTCAGCCTTGATATAGGAATAATACTAATCCACAGATAAATTCTCTAAAGAATAAAGTTGTATTGTGAAACTGATTTAAAACTATCAGTATCTATACCAATATTAGGTATTATTAATTTTACTATATTAAATTATAATTTGTTATTATAGAACATTGTTCAGACCTTATCTTATAGATATACTTTCATGCATATGTTATATATATATATTTACTAAACATTATTTGCCTTAAGATATTGGTTTTATATTTTACTATTTGTTTTATTTCATCATGAATAAAGTGATATAACACATATGTCACACGAGTTCATTTTCCATCCGTTGAATCAATAAAATCAAATTTTTAGGAGAAAATGAAACTACAAAGATAAGAATACTACAGAGAATCCCAGAGACTTCAAGAACACTGTGTACTTTTTCATCAGAACAAAGAACAATCCAAGTAAGTTTTCATTATTTACCAGGCATTAACAATTGATTAATTCTGCTTGATTACCTGTCATTACCCTTCATGAGCTATACTGGCAGAGGGCAAGCCTCCACTCAGAACCTGGAAAAAGGGTACCCAAGGGTCTCTTCAATCAGAAGAGATGTGCTGTTGAGATATGTTGAGAACAGAGTTCCTGTCAACAGATGGAATCTGTTTCTGTGTCTACATGCTCAAGCTCCATCATTCCGCTGTTGACTCTGTTGTAAAAGAGCCGAGCCTGGCTGATTTGTAATTCTGCAGTGAACGAAATTTTCCTCTCAAATTTTTGTCAACTGATTACGTGTTGTAACCCTGCATTCTACAGGGCATCATGCATTGTCAATCCATGCTAGACATAAAATATCTGTTTGACAGTCTTTGATTGTACTTCAATAGTACAGATTTTAAATAATCAAGAGGGCTTATATAATAAAGTTTGAGGTCTCAGAATTGCTCCTGTCAGGAGTGAAGTAAAGGGAAGGTTTTTTAAAAAAATAGGATCATAGAATTATAGAAAAGAAGATTTCATGCGATCACCCAGACCTCAGGACTCAATTTAACAATGGCAAAAGGAGAGACACAGAGAAGGTGAAAGAAGCTAAAAGACTTGTCTAAATCCAACAGCTGGTTAAACTATGATTAGATTTCTTAATCTAATGAATTTTTTTCTCTACAACTTTTAAAACTTTTAAATGTCTTTCTTTACCTTTCTTTCTATGACTATAACTATATATAATAATATAATAATACATAAATATATTCATATATATATGTATTATATAATTTATATATAATATGTTTTATTATTATTAGCTTAACAAAGTATAGGTTGGGAGTCCTGTGTTCAATTCTGACTGCTGCCACTTATTACCTGGGGAACCTTGGAAGGCTGTGAGCTTCTCTGTGACTCAGGTTTTCTGTATAAAATGTAGAAAATAATACTATTGTTCTCAATAAGGATGTTGAAGATTAAAGATGAAAATACTTTTGTAAGATATAAGATGCTTCCCTGAGGCTAGCTCAAATTTGTTGTCATTATGATTGGTATTAATCCACTTTAATTAATGTAGATTTTAAGAATGACTTAATAAAGTAAAGTGTGCTACTTGATCTTCAATTTTTAAATCATAATTATTAAAGAGTATTTTCCTGTGTCTACATGCTTGAGCCTCTTTCATTCTGCTTTTGACTCTGTTGCAAAAGAGCCTAGCTGTGGCTGATTATAATTTTGCAGTGAAATGCATTTACTCACATGTTATAGTATACAGTTATAATTATAACCAGAGTTATAATGAGAAAATGGAATTAGATAAGAATTACCAGAATTCTGCTCTAAAGATCTTTGTACACAGTAAAACTGAGAAAAAAGTAATCATAGATACCTATGTTTAAGGGAAAACCTGAGGAAATAAAGGAAATTATTGGGAGAAGATAAGGAAACCATATGTATTTTTTCAGGAGAAATGGTATAAGATATTCAAATAGATTTGAATCCTGCACCTGCCACTTAAAAAATGTATAATCTTGGGCAAATGCCTTAGCCTTCTGTGTTGGTGTTCTTTCCTTCCCCTAGCTTTATTGACGTATAATAGACAAATACAAATGGTACGTATTTAAGGTGTACAACATAATGATTTGACACTTGCATATGCTGTAAAATAATCACTACAAGCAAGCTAGTTAACACATCCAACCTCTCACATAGTTCCTATATTTTGTTTTGTTCTGTTTTTGTTTTTGGTGGTGAGAAGACCTAAGATCTACTCTCTTAGAAAATTTCAAATACATCATACAATATTATTAACTATTCTGCATTTTGTTCTTATCTAT
Organism: Lynx canadensis; assembly: GCF_007474595.2. Taxonomy (NCBI): domain Eukaryota; kingdom Metazoa; phylum Chordata; class Mammalia; order Carnivora; family Felidae; genus Lynx; species Lynx canadensis. The sequence continues at coordinate 55,829,443 of NC_044306.2, forward strand.
ACCACATAGGATAGCTGTCAGGATTAAATAAGGTGACATATATAAGCCACGCAGAGTCCAAAATAAAGATGATTGCTATTCTCCCCCTTTTCCCGTTTTCCTTTCTCCAATAGAGAACAATAGCAGTGCAATAGTTAACAGGAGTAACCAGGTCAGCATCTCATGGCAGAGAAAAAAAAAATGACATTACTCACAGAGATAATATCTAGAAAAATGTATAATGCTTTAGAAGCATTATGCACAATATGTCCACCCGTCAACATTTTAGACCAGGGACTGGGTAACTGTAGCCTGTGGGCTAACTCCTATCCCTATGATGAAAAATTGAGAATGATTCTTACATTTTAAAAGGTTGAAAAAAACCTCCAAAGGATGAATAATATTTCATGACATGTGAAAGTATACAAAATTCAAATTTCAATATCCATAATAAAGTTTAATTGGAATTCAGCCATGTTTATTAATTCATATTGTTTATGGCTTCATTCATGTTACAATGAGAAAGTCCAGTAGTTGTAATAGAGCATATTTGGTCCACAAAGCCTAAAATATTTACTCTCTGGCCTTTTCCTGAAAATATTTGTTGGCCCTTCTTTTAGACCATGAAATTATCTCTGCGAGAATGTATTCCCATCAAATCCAGGACCAGAAACCCTTCTCAGAAATTAATTCAGTTGCCTTCCAAGTAGAGAGGGATATCACAGATCAACACAGCAGGAGACAGGAGAGCCTTTTAAATGTCCACAAATAAACTGAAGAACATTAAGAAAAAGTTGAGACAGTCGTTTATGCTAGTGGCTGCCCCCAATGTATGGGAAATAAGATGGTAGAATAAAAATGGTCATTATGGGGGCACCTGGGTGGCACAGTCGGTTAAGCGTCCAACTTCAGCCAGGTCACGATCTCGCGGTCCGTGAGTTCAAGCCCCGCCGGGCTCTGGGCTGATGGCTCAGAGCCTGGAGCCTGTTTCCGATTCTGTGTCTCCCTCTCTCTCTGCCCCTCCCCCGTTCATGCTCTGTCTCTCTCTGTCCCAAAATAAATAAACGTTGAAAAAAAAAATTAAAAAAAAAAAAGGTCATTATGAAAGAATGGAGATGCTTGGAAAGGAAAGGTTAACAAATGGGAAAAAAGAGGAAATTTTTGTTTCTTAGAAAAGAAGGCTCTTCTGTCTGCAGTATATCCTATAGCTTAGGTTATTCTAAATCCTCTACCCTGGAGGTGGTCTACCTGGTAACAATCAGATCACAGTTAGTGACAAATTGCCCTGTAGTTGTAGGCCCCAGAAAAAAAAAAACAAACAGGCCATTGTTGGAAACTCTGCCTGAGGTTCTAGCATTATGAGATTAAAAATGTCTCTGTGAAGGTTTGGTTGTGTTGGGGAAGAAAAAAATTAACCTTCTCCCTTCTATGTTCTTTGGCTATTCTAATAATTAAATGACATAAGACAGAATAACAGGAGAAAAAAATAATAATTTTGTATGCAGGCAAACACCAAAGATATGAGGTTCCCTGACAGTCAAGCAATTGGGCTTATAGGTCATACTGAGCTATGGAGAAGGTGGTAAGGATCTGGGACTTCAAAAGGGAGGGAGACAATTTACAGGAAGATAGGAAGATAAAAGATTTGGTGGACAATTGCTTAGCACGTAGGTAAGCCTTCCTGGTGTAAAAAGTTATTATTATTATTATTATTATTATTATTATTATTATTAGCTTTCCTCCTTTTACAGATCTTCTAAATTCTTTTTGGGGTGTTTGGGTGGCTCAGTTGGTTAAGCTTCTGACTCAGTTTTGGCTCAGGTCATGATCTCACAGTTCGCGAGTTTGATCCCTGCATCGGGCTCCATGCTGATGGCACAGAGCCTTCTTGGGATTCTCTCTCTCTCCCTCTCTCTCTTACCCTTCCTTGCTCATGCTCTCTCTCTCAAAATAAATAAGTAAACTTTAAAATTAAAAAAAGAGAGATTTATTTCAAGCAGTTTAAGGAGAGGTAAAACAAAGAAACAAACCCTGCATATGTTAGGCTTTGACTGCCATTTGCCTCAAAACAATCCACATGTGGTCTGTTTGGGGTGTCACATATTCTGCCATCCCCCAGTCATTACTAAATAAAAAAATGCCATCTGAATTAGAGACAAAAATGCCATAAGACCTCAAATGGGCCATGGTGTCACTCTGTCCTTCTATATATCCTGTTCCATAACAGTTCACCAAATGCTCCTTGAACTTTGCCTTCCTAACACATTTGCTCCAGATGTTTCCACAATCAGAAGTTTCATCCTTTTCTGTGGTAATCTCTTCTAGCCTTAAAACCCCTATTAATTTCCTCCTTTTGAGAAAATTCTCCCTGTTAGTTAGAATCACTCTCTTCCTCTTCTGTCATTCCACAATTCTTTAGATCCACTTCTGTTTCACTCTTTATTCTCTATGTTCAGGGTCTTTCTGTGTATGACTGTAACCATTACTGGACCATAAACCACTAAGGACATCATTAAGCCTAATATTTTCAGCATGACAGAGGCACAATTGAATAGCTGTGAAAGTGAATATTTAAAGGCATTTCTTCCCCTTTTCCCTTTTCCCTTTCTTCCATGTAGAGATATCTTTAAAAAAATGTGGCAGGGAAAGTAATGAGTGCTATTAAAAATCAAGTAGTGTTGATCTGGGTCAGAGGTGAACATAATCACAAGTCTCCACATATTAAAATATTGTACAATTAACCCCAAATAATTCTTAATGTGTAAAAAGTAATTAACACATTGAAACTAGTCATTAAGCATGAGTATAGAAAAATGTTCTCTACTGAATAGCTGATCAGTTTCTTAGAGCCAGTAAACTAGGAGGTTGTTTTTTTTTTTTTTTTAGTTATTGTGAGAAAAAAATCAAGTTTTTTTGGGATAGAGTACTTAATTAGCTAGAGCAGATGATTAATGCCAAGAAAAGAACAAGTTGATCCTGTGAACCTAACCAAAGCTTGTACAGATTATACTCAGCATTTGAGGTCTTTAATTGAACTTTGAAGTAGAAAAGAATAGGACTGGCTCAAAAAGGAAAAGATAAAAAAACAAAACAAAAAGCATTGCCTTTGGCATCATCAATAATACTTTATAAATCTCACCTCTTTAAACTCATACACTTTCGAGGACCCCCAAATTGCTTCATATCTTTTAACTTCAAAATGAAGGGTCACATTTGAGAGCCCATTTTTGATTCAAGCAGATCTTTATGACTAAATTTCAAGCAGTTGCTCAGATAGAAATCACTCAGGAGAAATCAGAAAGCTACTGAAGTTATAAAAAAGGAATGTGTGTGGATGTGTGAAATGAAGTAGGCAGCCCCACCTCATCTGTCTGTTTCAGTCTGAGAGGTGCCTCTCAATTTATGAGTCATATGGAAAACAGTGCCTGTTAGGATAATATACGGAATAACCTATATTTTTAAGGGCATGTTTTTGTGTTTTATATAATAAAGCAGAACCAAGTAGGAAATTGCTTTGCTCAGTTTGCCCTGAGACCAAAATATAGTCGGATCCATTTACCTGAGAGATGGCAATGTTAGCCGGAGAGGAGTGGTAACCCATTTGGCTCTGTGAAAGACAGCAGTCATAGACACTTGTATCTGCACCCTTACAGCAACAAATATTTATTACCATGACCATGTTGTGTTGCTTCATGAAATTTTTTCCTAGAGGTACAAGTGAGAAGTCATTTTTTTTCCTCTCTCAAAAGAGAAATAAATAATTTAAAATGAGACTGGAAAATAGTCTTCCAGTGGAAAGGAATTAAAAGTTGGCTATGTCCCTTTCAGTCTTTCTCCCCACTTTATAAATGTCCTTGTACTCTTTTGTTAATTACTTGATTATAAAGTCTTTTCAAAAATCAAATACTTTACATGGCTAAGTAGTAAAGTTTAATTTAAAAGCATCAGACCATGACATAATTTTAACTTAAAATGAGCCTCCTGGGCTAAGCAAATTATACTTTTTTTCTGGGTCACAAACTATCGTATACTTTCATATTTAAAAACATTACTTCAGGCAACATCTAAAATTCTTTCATTTTCTCGCTTTCTCATAGCTAAGTATCTAACGTTAGATTTTAAACTTTTCTCTTAAGAAATCCAATTTGAGGATGCTCTTTCTACTTTCTGGATGTATGTGCCACAAGGGTTCAGAGAGGATATGAAGCACTAAATATTGAGAAACCAGAGCTGGAGAAGTCTTCCCTCAGGGCATAGTGACTCTTTATTCATATCTGTCTCTGCGCAGTACCAAGCATCGTGCCTTGTACATAATGAAAACTCAGTAAATATGTGTTGAATAAAAAAAAAAAAGTAATTGGGGTATATGCCATTTATTAGCCACGTGGTTCTAGGCCACACACTTAATCTCTTTGGACTTCAATTTTGATTTGTGGGGTTTTTTTAATCCATAAAATGATGACATTTGGATTTCATGGCCTATTAAATTCCTCTAAAATCCACCACTCTATAATTCCATAATAGCTTGGCCATAACAAAAAGAAATGAATGCTGAACTGGCAAAACCAAACAAAAGTCTCAACTAGAAGTTTTCTTTAGCTATTATATCTAGTCTCCCCAGGCATCAATATTAGTCCATTAGTCCAAGCATCAATAATAGTCCAATACTCCTGGACCTTGGTGGGTCACCACTCTGGTGAGCCCTCCATTCATTTACTTGGAGGAAATTACACTGGGGTAAATTCAACATAAAATCACGCAACATGCTTCTGGTGTCTACTCCCAGTCAGCAACACCAACATCTGTCCATGTCCATAACATTTGGGGTGTATTGTTGTCTTTTTTGTTTGTTTAGCTTTCCTTTTCATCAAAGACATGAAATAAATCCTGGTACCATTTACCTTCACATGGATATTTTGAGATTAACTAAAATAGCATGAGTGAAACGTAGTAAGAATAAAAATTAAAACCATTTCTTTTTTAGTTCTTACTCTCTGTGATGCTAGGCATGATAGAGATATTACCTGCAATTCCTAAAACAATCCTGAAAGGATAATTGTCCTTTCCCTTTACTATAATTTTTCCAAGTTATTAATTTCTGAGATCGAGAGAGACAGAGCATGAGTGGGGAAAGGGCAGAGAAAGAGGAGACACAGAACTGAAGCAGGCTCCAGGCTCTGAGCTATCAGCACAGAGCTCAATGCAGGGCTCGAACACACAGACGGTGAGATAATGACCTGAGCTGGAGTCGGATACTCAACAGACTGATCTACCCAGGTGCCCCTCCACTATTATAAACTTTGAGTTTTGAGAGCTTTGTCCCATTCATACTCATGCAATCAGTATAGTTTGGAGTCATGATTTGAACCAGGTCTGTCCTGTCTGTAGGGCTCTAAACTCAGCATACGTTACAAGATTATTAAATGAAATATTGCACTTTTTCATACTTCAGAAACTTTAGTATTTGAGGAATGGCTGATGGAAGCTGGAATTACTTCTGAGAACTCCTTGGACAACCAGATATAATCTTGTTTAGGTATGCTAACTAAGGTTTCAGAATTGTTGCTGGGCTTCTTGGAGGCTAAAACAAGCAGCCAAAATTATAAAATTATTTTGAAGGGTTTATCCTTCCAATTATTTACTATAAAGTGAAAGAAAAGCTAAGCTCATGGCCGCGAGCCACATTTATGAAACAACAGAGGTTAAATGAAGTAGAGGAAAGAAATCAGTGGCCACATTTTAGCCTTGGTCTCATGAAACATAACTATCACCCACAGTTTATACATAGCTTGGGTACTAATGGTGTCAAATTAATATCAGATAATCCAACACCCAATGACAGATTTGAAGTTAGTATCTCATTTAATTAGAACTAAAGTTACACAATTAAGCTGGCTCCCCCCCCACAAAAAAAATATTTTAGTGTTTAATGCCACCACTTTCTGGGGTCGAGAATTCTCAGGTTCAGTAGTTTCATCTAGTTGGCTGACCTTCAACCTTCTCTGCGGCCCTAAACTTAATCACCATGACATCTGCCTTGCAGAACCTCTTATGTTGGAAATACCACCACCACACTTCTGGCGTCTTGTTTTCACTTCCCTTTGAATCGTGTGATGGACCTCTTGAAGTGGGGCCAGATGTGAGGAAGGACACAGCTTTTGAGTGGGAGCTTTTGTTCTGTCACTTTAGATGGGCAGTTCTAATATCAAAAGAGAGAAAAGAGGCTTTTACAGCTGAGACAGGGCAATAGATTGTGAAGCTAATTTCAAGTACTGCTGCTGATTAGGAACAAAACAAACCAAGCAGGACAGATAGGCTCTTTTCATTAGGTACCAGGGCTCTGCCAGAGGGAGTGTACCCAAAGTCTCCTTGTGATAATTAGGAGAGGACTGTCATTTTGCTCTCTGCTTTAAGTTAAGCCTCTCCATGGCCTCAATCCATGCTGACTTGATCTTTCTCTTTCCAAGACTCCCAGCTACCACGCTCTCAAATTATGTGGCTTCTCTCTTCAGTGTTCTCAAAACCTATTTGAGACTTCACTGTTGTGAGTCTTTTTCATTAGAGGGTTAGCTACACATATAAGATTTATATAACTTTGCCATTTTGAATTTAGCTCTTGGATTCTTGTGAACTGTCATTTTCAATTCACTTTAAAGATAGAATTCATTCAATCCATTTCATTCACATTCCTGGTAGAGGATATTAGCACTATGAAATATATCAATGCAACAATACTCAAGGACAGTATATATATTTTTCTCATATCGCCCCCCCCCCCCCCAGTTTCTAGATAGTGAATTAAAGTCAAAAACTTATGTGAACTCTTCCAGTCTTATTTTATTGACCAAAGACACATTAGGGCAGAATAAATCTATAGTTAAGTCTTAGGGAAGACAGAAGGCTGTCACCAACATATCTCAATCTCTGAGGCATTTTGGTATTTTTTTTTAATGTTTATTTACTTCTGGGAGAGAGAGAGCATGAGCGGCGAAGGGGCAGAGAGAGAGGGGGACAGAAGCTCTGAAGCGGGCTCTGTGCTAACAGCAGAAAGCCAGCTGATGTGGGGCTCAAACTCAGGAACTGTGAGATCATGACCTGAGCTGAAGCTGGACACTTAATCGACTGAGCCACCCAGGTGCCCCAAGGCATTTTGGTATTTAATGAAGTAATTGTGATTGAGTGGTTCTTACTACATAACTCTGCGCTGGTGGAATAATTATGAGCGGGTTTCCTAAGGAGTGAGAGAAAGGGCTTCCTGAAGAAGTCAAGTAATCCTCCAAGTGGTAAGCAGGACTGAAAGCTAAGAGTGTGCCTGGCAAATTAGGTCAAAATCAGGATTCGCAGACTCTTGCTAATAGTTTACATAAGCAGCTGCAGGTAGGCAGAATTCTAAACACGCTCCTCAAAGATTCCCACTACCTGGTTATTCAATCAAACGCTAATAGAGGTACTGCTGTGAAGGGACTTTGCAGGCAGAAGTAGTTTTGCTAAATCAGCTGATCTAGACATATGGAGATTATCCTGAAAGAACTGGGTGGGCCCAAGGTAATCAGAGGAGCTCTTAGGGGCAGAAGAGTCAGTGGAGAAATGCTGTGGAAGAGGGAGCAGGAGAATTCAAGGGTGGGAAGGACTCGACCCACTGTTGCTGGCTTTGAAGCCGGAGGAAGCCCCCAGCCAAGGATTGTGAATATCTCTAAAAACTGACAATGACCTTCTGCTAATAGCCAACAAGAAGACAGACCTCAGTCCTCTAACTCTATAGAACTGAATTCTGCCAACCACCTGAGTGAACTTGGAAGCAGTTCTTCCCCAGATCCTCTAGAAAGGAACACAGCCCTGCCCTCCTCTTGTGAACCCGTAGCAGAGAGCCAGCCGTGCCTGGACTTCTGACCTACAGCCGAGGAGATCATAGATTGGTGTTTAAACTGCTAAATTTGTGATTGTTATAGAGCAAGAGAACATGAATACAGAGATTGACACAAGCTTTATCACAATGTGTCCCTTGCTCTGACTGTTTACAGCAAATAAAGTGGAAGATTTGCTGCAGGGAGCTCCTAACAGAGGCAATAAGCCAGAAGGAAAAGGGTGCAGGCTCCATTAACTTCAGGCTATGACAACACCCTGGAGGGGAAAACAAAAACATACAAAAGCTCACCCAAGCAGTGAATTCCCTTCATATTCTAATCTTCAATCGTTCCTTTTCTACTTCCCATTGGTAGCTTTAACTCTAACCTAACGTAGACTCCCCTAAGATTCTCCCCACTGACCCACATGAAGTGATGGAGGAGGAATGCTGTGGGCATAATGGGGAGTAACTAGATAGGAGTAATAGGATTTGGGGAACGTGGCTTGAACTCCACACTCACAGCAACGGGACTCATCATTATTCCATTCCCCTCTACCCTAGTCCCTGTCCAAGCTTAACTTGGTGGGGGGTAGTTTTGGCTGTTTGGACCAGAGAGACCACCAGTTGTTTACTTTTCTCTAACATTGATGTCCTTCTGGAGTACAGTGGGGGGATCACTGGAAAGCAATAGTTTCTTACACGATTCCTGCTGGAGTTCACAAGAGCTACAATACTAACTGGTCTCGACCAGTGCTTCTCAAGCTTTGAGTGCATGTGGCCTGTGACTCCATTTCAATATCCAAACAAACTGTCATTTGTGTGAATGCAAAAGGAAGTTATATTTGGACATGTAAAGATTCAGAAATACATCATTCATTCACCGTGTACTCTTTCATAAAACAAAAAAATATTGAGGAAGTTTTGCAGTCAAACAATAAGTGTACCAGAATAAAGAATTTAAAAGAGGAGGAAGCAGGTGATGAGCAAATAAACACATACAACTTATAGTTAAGTCTAATTATGGCTGGTTTTGTATATGCAAGCTTAATGTGTTAGAATGATTTCTAAAATGGAAGGCATAATGTAAAATGGAATGAATAAAAGCATACATCTAAAATTCAGTTATTAAATAAAAAATCAAAACTTGAATATGTGGAAAGGGAAAGTGATTAGAATTTGTACTTAAATTCTTTTTTTAAGTTTATTTATTTATTTTGGAGAGACAGAGTGACTGAGGGAGGAGCAGAGATAGAGGGAGAGAGAGAATCCCAAGCAGGCTCCACGCTATCAGCACAGATCCCGATGCAGGGCTCGATCCCAGGAAACGCAAGACCATGTCCTGAGCCGAAGTCAAGAGTTGAATGCTCAACTGACTGAGCCACCCAGGTATACCTAAATCTTAACATAGCCTGGGAGATGAAAAGGTGTGTGTAGTATTTAATTTGAAAGGGCGGGCCTACGCCGGCTGACTCCCTCTTGTTCTGTGTCCTTCACCTTGACCACACCTCCTCCCCTTCAGTAACACCGCCCCCCCCCCCAACCTGCCTAACAGAACTCAGACCCTTCCCCAGCCAATCGGCTGAGGCCACAGCCATTACCTCACCAACTGCCCTAGGCCCCAATAAAACCTTTGTCCTTTTGAAACTCGCTCTCTCTCCCCAGTATCTCACTGCTGCGTCGGTGCAGGTAGGGGATTGAGCTCGAGCTAGCTCCAATAAAGGCTCTTTTGCTTTTGCATCGGACTCGGCTCCCTAGTGGTCTTTGGGGATCACGAATTCTGGGCATAACAAATTGTTTATGCTTATGGGGAAAAATATTTTTAAATGTCTGTGAAAAATATAAAATCATTAGAAGAGAAATAGCAACTTTTAAATCACAAGAAATAATGATATTCATTTATGCATTCATTCATACAGTAAGTATTTATTGAGTACCCTTCATTCTGTGTGCTATATCTAATAGTAAACAAAATAGGCATGGCCCCTACCTTCACAGAAGTTACCATCTAGTATGAACAAAGGCATGAATTAGTAGTTGATTTTGGTTAATTTTCGTTGCATTAGTCAGGGTGCTAACAAGACAAAAATGAGCTCAGAAAAGAACTGACTAGTTGGTATGTAGGAAAAAAATAATTGAAAGTCTAAAGTTTGGATACTTGCAAGATGGAATCCCACCGTTTAAGAGATAAAGTTGTGAAAATCTTCGAGGTGATACTGTTGAAACAGGTATAAAATGAAAGGTATGGCTGTCATACCCACTGTCAAAATCTATGACTCAGAGCAATGACCCAGTTAAGGTGTAGGACCTAATTCCTTTCAGTTGGATAAAATGGCTCCCCCATCTATGCTGAGGAATCCAATGTATCCCAGTTATGAGAAAGAGAAAAGAGACTTGGGGGTGTAAGAAAGCGAAGGTAGGAAATAGAAATATATCCTTAACAACGCTTACCACTGTTTCCTCTGATTTTGAGTGCTTTACTCTTCTCATACAAATGCTCTATTCCAGTAAAGCAGTTGTCTTTATCCCTTAAGCCAGGTGCTTCTCATATTTAACATGAATATGAATCATCTAGGGATCTTATTAAAACACAGGTCGAGGGTGGGGCCTGAGATCCTGCATTTCTTTCTTTCTTTTTTAAAGTAGGCTCCATGCCCAAAATGGGGCTTGAATTCACATGATCAAGAGTCACATGCTCTACTGACTGAGCTAGCCGGGTGCCCCAAGATCTTGCACTTCTAACTTGCTCCCAGGTGGTGTTAATGTTGCTGGTTTGTGGACCGCACTCTGAGTAGCCAGGTTTCAGACTACTTTGGATGCTTCTGTTATACACTCTTCAGTAACTGGGCACCCACCTTTATAGCACTTCTTAAGTTTGTAATTAGACCTTAACTGCATGATTATTTGAACAACATCTGCTTCTCTCCCAGATTCTGAGCTCCTCGACATCAGGGACGATACCACTGCTCTTCACCATGGCCTTCCTGTGATGAGGGTGCTCAATAAATATTAGCTGGATTAAAAAAATTATTTTTAATAAACCCTGGAACTTCGCTGGAGATTGGCAGTTAGTGGCCCTTGAAATCAGTATGAAGTCTTTGGAAGGTGCTATGGTCTGATGGTGTCCCTCCAAAATTCAAATGTTGAAACCTAATGCCCAACGTGATGATGTTAGGAAGTGGGGCCTTTGGGAGGTGATTAGGTGGTGAAGGCAGAGCCCTTATAAACGGGAGTAGTGCCTTGCAAAAGAGGTCCCTAGCCTCTTCCGCCATGTGAGAAGACAGTGAGAAGTCAGCAGTCTGCAAACAGGAAGAAATCTTTCCCAAGAACCTGGCCATGGGGGCACCTGATCTCAGACTTCTAGCCTCCAGAGCTGTGAGAAATAAATTTCTGTAGTGTTTTTAAGCTACCCAGTCTGTAGTGTTTTGTTATAGCCCAAACAGACTAAGACAGAAAGGACACTTTTGGCTATGAGGACTCCACTGATCCTTTTCTGGATATTGAGTATATATTAGCAAGTGTTCTAAGGACTGTTCCTTTTAGCACTAGGGCACTACAATGTGACATTGTCAGCTAGACTACTTGGTTAAAGCAGCAGTTGGTCTATGAACACAGCCAAGCTCTTAACTTTTATATTTCTGAAGTTAATCTGGTTATTTCCAACATGGTCCATTTACTCACCGTATTAGTCAGGGTTCTTCAGAGAAATGGAACCAACAGGATATGTGTATATTATGAAAGGGATTATTTTATGTATTTTATTTTTATTTTTTTATTTATTTAAAAATGTTTCTTTAATGTTCATTTATTTTTGAGAGAGAGAGAAACAGAGATAAAGCATGAATGGGGGAGGGGCAGAGAGAGAGGGAGACACAGAATCTGAAGCAGGCCCCAGGCTTTGAGCAGTCAGCACAGAGCCCAACACAGGGCTCGAACCCACTAACTGCGAGATCATGACCTGAACCAAAGTCTGAGGCTTAATCAACTGAGCCACCCAGGTGCTCCAAGATAGATTTAGTTTAAAGCACTGGCTAATATAGTACTTAGCCTGGTGAGTCCAAAATCTGATGGGGGAGACAGGTAGCTAGAGACTGAGAGAAGAGTTGTAGTCAGAATCCAAGGGCAGTCCTGCTGTCAGGATTCCTTTTTGCTCGGCGAAAGTCGTCTGTACTCATCAAGGCCTTTAAATGATTGATCAAGGCATGCCCACATTAGGGAGAATAATCTGCTTTTACTCAAAGTCCACTGATTCAAATGTAATCTCATTCAAGAAACATCCTAATATTTCATCAAATGTCTGGGCACTGCAGCCCAGCCAAATCGACACATAAATTAACCACACACTCACCTTTTACATACTTAAGAACGATTGAATCTCCCTAGTAACAATAACTACCTTAATAAACCAGTTATGAAATTTCTAAAGTTGGTCGGTTTAATATTCATTTGCGATTTGAGTTCATTTAGCGCTGTTATTAGGACTTATTTTAAATAGCCAGAGCTGGCTCAGAGGGAAGAGGGTAACTTAATTACCTTCTCATTTTAAGTAATATTCATATTTCTTCCTTCCTCTATAGCTCCTTTTAATTTTCTGCTATAATTTATAGCATTATAATTAGGAGTTCTGATGATATACTTGAGGAACGTGTGTGCTCATGGGTAAGTGGGGCCATTAATAGACCAGGAGCTTTGGGTCCTGTCTGTTTCCTTCACATGACTTTGAAAGGTACAGATGCTCGGCTTTTAATACATGAATGATAAGCAGCTGCTTCAACTCAGTCACTGTTAGCCAGAAAAGGCCAGTCAGCTAAGCAACGCATTTGAAATAAGGACAAGGGCAATCCGAACTTCCTCATTGAGGACAGTTTTCCCTCTGGCTTGGCGTTTTACTTCCTTGAGGTGTGCTCCTCGGGTGACAGCTGTGAAGAGAAATGCTAATGATCATGTAAGGGCAGTAAAGTTGATGGCTTTTGCCTCTTGAGGAAAATGAAACAGATGCCTGCATCTTCTTATGCTTCAGTCCTATGATCTAATGGAAGCCATTGTCCAGTATTAAATCTGGAGTATGCTCTAGTGGGTCTCACAGTCATGTGACGCCGAGGACAAAAAAGTGATGTCAGTGCTGTAGGATGGTGGTTATGAAAGATGAGAAGGGGGTCATTTGTATAATTCTCAAAAATGGCAGCTTCATTTTGTTTAGGTTTACAACAACTTTGCGATCTTGGCTGAGCCAGCTAGACTTGCTTTTGTTTCCCTTTCTGACAAGCAACATATTGCTGTACATTCTTAAGTATCTTGAGGGAGGAAGAAAAAGAGGGGTGAGGCTCAAGTGGCTGGGGACGGAATAGCCCCGTGGCAAAGCACGTGGGTTCATGTCTGCATCGGACAGGGTTGAAACAGGGAAGCAGAGACAGCGCAAGATATATATTAAGAGATGTGTTGCAAGGGATTGGATTATGCATTTGTGGGACTGGTGAGAAGAGTCCAAAATCTGTAGGGCAGGCAGGCCATCAGGGAGGGCAGGCTGGCGCTCTTGGGGAGAACGAAGTTGCTGTCTGCAGGCAGAGTTCCTGCCCTTCTCTGGACACCTCAGCTCTGCCATGAAGACCTTTCAACTCACTGCATCAGGCCTTCCAGATTATCTAGGATAATCATGCTTGCTCAAAGTCAGTTCATTAGGGACTTGAACCACAACCACAAAACACCTTCATGGCAACATCCCAGGTTAGTGTTTGATTCAGGAACTGAGGACTGTAGCCTGGCCAAGTCGACAAATCAAAAAACTATCTCAGTGTCCAAAAAGCCTGATCCTTTTCACTGTCTATACAATTTATGTCTCTGTGTTCCTTCCTTTGTAGAAAGGAGTAAGTTATGGTGTCTATCTCATAGGATTTTTGTGTGGATGAGATAGGGTTACCTGATCTAATATATGTATTGTGCGATGAGTCTGGCACAAAGCAGCAAGCAAGAAACATTCGACATCATTGTTATTTAAGTAGTTGATACTTTTCCAAGCGTTCTCATCTTGTATTGAATTTCATGGTCATATCAAGTCTTTAAGCATGAGTTTTGTTTTTTTCTTTCTAAGATGAAAAACTGAAGTAGAGAAAATCTAAATGATTTATCACAAACATATCTACTCTAGGTAATGCAACCGGGGCTAGAAAGCATGTTTCTTCTCTTCTGGTGCTTTTAATAACTGAGATGGCTGTGTCACTGTTAAGTCTTTCTGCCATTACCAACATAAGGCTTTTCAGAACTTTAAATCATTTACACAAATACCAAAATAAACGATTGTTAGCTACCTATGTTAGAAAACCCGAGGTTTGTCTGGATTCACTGCATCTTTTTAGATTTAAATGAAACTTGATTCAAACTCCTATCAATTTGTGATGGAAAACTCAGTGTCCTTCTCAATGCCATTGGGAATTTTGAGGACTATTCTTAGCTTTGACTTCTATCTTCCCGCTATCTTCCAGCTTTGTTTTCTCTCTGTGTCTAGATTTGAAAAACAGCCCCCTTTCGCTGATGCCTACCAAGGCACTGGAGTGTTGCTGGCTTTGTTGGATGGTAACAAAGTGGTTTTATACATTGCCACATTTTTCCTTTACCTCATTTCCCATATAAATGAATCTGGCACCATTCCCTCAGACTCTCCCCTTTCACATATGGCTTTGACTTTCTCTGTCCTCCTCTTCTCACTTTTCTTACTGCCAGTCCAGTTTCCGTATTGTCTCTGTAAATATTTTTGTTGGGTTTTGAATATGCCTTTGAGTGGAAGGAGGTTTGGGTGCTGGGGTAGTTCACCCCTTTCCCACTCACATACTAAGCAAATTGTTTCCTGGTGTATTTTCTAAGCAAAATCTGTTTTCTTCCTAAAGGAATTTAAACAAACAACAAACATCAACAAGAAACCCCTCCTATTCTAATTATAAAGAAACCAAGAGATTGGTTTTCAGACAATGCCTGTATTAAGGTAAGAATGTTTCTACTGTGCCTTTCAAAGGAAAAAAAAAAAAAAAACTCACAAAGATTGATTGGTAAAAAATAGCTAACAGCTATAGGCTTATTTTACTTCCTGTTTCAACCCTTCACTGACCTTTAGAAGATGAATTTCTTCTATACTGTGTAACTGCTGTTCTGTGGAATCATCATTAATTATCGGGAGCTGCAAACAAAACCCACCATGATGGATTATCTTCAGGATACAGCATAATTACTGACTCTAATCATCGACAGTTCTGGCATAGAGGTGCCAGATATCAGGACAGTAAGTTTTGTGTGTGTATTGCAAGAAAGTATTATAAAGCTCAAAGAAGAGAAAAGAGAAAGACTATTAGTATTAGCTGAGCTCAGTGGCCTTCAGCATGTGTTTTTGACTAATGATTAACAATGCACACTAAAATCAGCAACGGTCACACCTTTCTTCGCCCTCTTCTCTTCTTCGTCCCTCTTTTTTCTTCTTTAATGAATGGAGGTTATAGTTTTTTTCGCATAATAAACTTTGAAATATATTCTTTTCCCTGTGCTCAGAACAGAGCAGAAATAAACAAAAATAATGTTCTTATTTAACTCCGCATTGTATTGTTGATATCTGTGCTCTGATGAGCAATTCATGTGGAGTAAGTACATTTTTGTAACCTCATGAAAAAGTACAAAGGACATCTGCTCAAGTTTTCAAAAACCAGAACATCGGTGTGCTTCACATATATTAGAATTAATTGAAAGGTTAGAATTAAGTGAAAGTTTAAGGAATACTTAAGTCCTCATGGTTGACCTTCAGAGTTCTCTTGTTTAACAAAACTGATAATCCATTGGTCACTTTAGTGGCCCGTCTGTAGTAAACAGCTTAATCAAGTAGTAAGATATTTGTCTTCATTCTAGAGACAGAATTCCCTTTTTGGGTGCAGAGTGATGCTTACGAATTGGTAGGCTGTTATCTAAGAAAGAGGTGCCTATGAACCTCATTTGCTTTCTGAATAGCTCATTCATTTCACTAGCATCATTGATACGGTTATTGTTTCCACAGTTTCCATGAAGTAAAACACTCAGTGAAACCACATGGTGTATCTTTAATAATGTACGCCCTGTCACCTGGGTGGCTAAGTTGGTAGAACGTCTGACTTTGGCTCAGGTCATGATCTCACAGTTCGAGCTCACTACTGTCAGCATGGAGCCTGCTTCAGATTCTCTGTCCCCCCTTCTTTCTCTGTCTTTCCCGCCTGCTCACACTCCATCTCTCAAAAATAGATAAAAACAACATTAAAAAAAATGTATGCCCTGTCATGTATGTTTTTGACTTATTGTTAATAAATCCACATTAACACTGGTTACAATCTTTCTCTCTTTTCCTTCTTTCTTCCTTCTCCTCCTCCTCCTCTTTTTAATGAAATAATTTCATTATTGTATTTAATATAATTTGAAAGCAAATTCTCTACCGAATGTGAAAAGAAATGTAAACAATAATAGACTTATCTTCCAAAACTTTTTTGGTAAGAATAAAGTGTTCAGAAAGTGTGTGCTGAAAAATGGGCTTTCCAAGATATGTTTTGGGAATCAAACTCGTTTCCAAGGAAGTATAACTCTAAAATTATAATGCAGAAGATTTGACACACATATTTGGGGCACTATTCTTGAGGCCATCTCTCTTAATAGGAAGGAAACAAAACATGTGTATGTGCTTTGGGGCAGAAGACACAAACCAACACTAGCCTCAGTTCTGCCCTTATGAGCTGTGTAGTCTTGAACAATTTACTTACTCTAAGCCTCACCTATGAAATGAGGATAATAAATGTACTTAATCAAAGGACACATAGAAGAGTTAAGGATTATGTAAAGTGATTATTACAGTGCCTAATGGACAGTTGGCACTAAGTAGATGCTCAGTCTTAATACTCTTTTTTTTTTTTAAATGTTTCTTTATTTTGAGAGGGGGTTTGGGGCAGAGAGAGAAGGAGAGAAAGAATCCCAAGCAGGATCCACACTGTCAGCACACAGCCCGACATGGGGCTCGATCCCACAAACTGTGAGATCATGACCTGAGCCAAAATCAAGAGTCAGTTACTTACCTGACTGAGCCACCTAGGCACCCATCACTCTTTTCAACGTTTATTTATTTTTGGGACAGAGAAAGACAGAGCATGAACGGGGGAGGGGCAGAGAGAGAGGGAGACACAGAATCGGAAACAGGCTCCAGGCTCTGAGCCATCAGCCCAGAGCCTGACGCGGGGCTCGAACTCACGGACCGCGAGATCGTGACCTGGCTGAAGTCGGACACTTAACCGACTGCGCCACCCAGGCGCCCCGCACCCATCACTCTTAATATTCACTTTAAGAATAGCTTAAAGTGAAAAACATCATTGAATTTAATGGCTGTTGGAATGACTCTTAAATTAGTAAGTATAAAATAGATAGTCATGGTCTTAAAGACATGACTGTATACACACACACACACACCACCACCACCACCACTACCACTACCAACAACAACAACCCTGAAACCTATCAAGGTAGTGAGAACTATCTAAAAGCTTTTGAAGTCAATGGGAAGGAATTTATTTCTGAGAATATTAAATAAAAACAAATCAAAATATTATATCCTTCAAATTCATGTTGTCAAATAATATCAAGAGTATAAAAAATCTAGGATCTAAAATATACTCATCATAGCATTATGAAAACACATGCTCTTAAAGTTAGACAGCTTGAGTTCAAGCTCTGCCCCTTGGTGGTTTTACTTGGGCAAACGACTTAGTCTCTCAGCATCATATTTTCTTCATCTATAAAATGGGCATAATTATAGCATCTAATGTGTAGAGCTGTTATGGGGATTAAATGGTTATTAACTATAATGTGTTTCTAACAGTAAAACACTCAATAAGTTCTTATTACTATAATTCTAAATTACTTTTGCTTCACCATCATAGGCCAGAGAAGGAAAGCATGTTGTGATTTTTATTCCCTACTCTCCTTCGGAAACAACATGATTGAAGGGTTTGCTTGTTTTCCTAAAGTCAATGACAGCATTGCTTGACATAGTTGGCTGATCAGCAGAGTCAGACAGTGGTGACAGCTCACATTTGTGGGAAGTTCAGCATGCAGTTCAGAATATTTTATTGTTAGGCTGTCTGCGAATTTCTAAAGTTCAAAATGGATAACACTAGAGACTCTGCCAGGGAAATTTATCATATAATTCAATATTAGTAGAGAATTTTTTACTTCAATGAAATCTGACCTAACTAAGAAAAAATACTCTAGTAACATGTAAGATAGCATCTAAAGGAAAAGTTAAACAGAGCACCATGCAAAGGATTAGTGAACTAGAGTTCGGATTGATTTTGGCACGAGAAATAGAACTCTAAGAATAATTTTGTTTGGTTTCTTTTCTGTAAGAAGGTAGTGGTTCCGTTGAAAACAAGTGCTTAAGCCTGAAAATTAAACAGAAGTATATTCACAGTGTACCCTCACAGAGCTGTTGTGTTGTTATAAAGCAGAGATTAAGAAATCTGAGCAAATGTGCATTTATTTTTGAATTATGCTGTTTTGACTCTTATAATTTATGCTGAGTGAAGTCCACCAATCTGAAGAAGGTTAACTTTCCTTGGTTAATTCGAAAATATTTTAGATGAAAATGGATGATCAGAACCACTAAGAATACAAACATCTGATAAGTGTGTGTGAATGTGCACATGTGTGTTAGAGAGAGAGAGAGAGAGAGAGAGGGAATGTGTCTCCTTAACAAATATAGACTTACATCATCAAACACAGTACATATCTGACAGGTTTGCCATCGTAATATCAGGACAGTTATGCATATTAAAACTGTTTTCTAAGTGTGAATACAATGCCAGATAATGCAGGTCTGATCCTCCAAAAGCATATAGTCTAGTGAGGAAAACCTTAGTGAGAAATTACAGATTTTTACAACCCTTCTTGACAATCAAAACCCTAAATTATATTCCAGATCATGAAATTATCGAAAAGCTTTATTCAGGACTCTAGAAATGGAGGAGAAAATAATGGAAGATGTCAGAGAAGATAAACCATTTGTAAAGCGTGTGCGTTTGGTGGGGGGTGGCGCACAGACAGCAAGGTAATTGTTTTCATTTTTCTCTGATAATAGACAGAAGTGCAAAATGTTGAAGTTAAGACCATAAAAAGGGAGTAAGACCGTAAAGAAAACAGACACAGAAGGTTAAGAGGAAAGTGCCATGTCTAAGCAGACAAAGGGCAAGATTTGTTGAAGAAAGTAGTGAGAGGTGGTCACTACATAAAATTTAAAGTAAGTGCAATGATGAGGGATGAGATGAGAAAAAGCCTTGAGACTTGATAGGAAAGAAGTAAATGCTGATCTTTGATGAGCAGGTGGTTTCAGAAGAGTTTTAAAATTAGCTGCATGCTGCCTGGGACTCAGCTAAAGTTGATTCAGGGTAGGACTTGGAAGAATGGGTTACAGACCAAATATTTGAAAATCATAATAACTGAAAGAGAAAGAATTCACGGAAGTTACAAAGGAATGAAAGCTCAATCAAGAAAAAGTTTCATGATTAGGAAACAGGAAACATTTTCATATTTGAAGGAGGAAGAAATGGTATCTGTTGAATGGAATTGGCAGAAATAGTGACTTAAACTATGGAGTGACATTCTGGACTAAAAGGAAAATGTGAGTTAAAATTGAGTTAAATATCCTTGTTAGAGAATAGGAGACAGAACTTACCCAGAAAGTGTAAGGAAGGATGTGAAAACATATTGAAAAGAATGGGAATCTAATAATGTGTCTTTCCTCATGAAACCCATGTCCTGGGTAGACAGCGCAGTGTTTTTTTTTTTTTTTTTTTTCATGTTTATTTGTTTGTTTTGAGAGAGAGAGAAAGAGAGAGAGAATGCATGTGCACGCACGAGCGTGGGATGGGTAGAGAGAGGAGGAGAGAGATACAGTCCAATGTTGTTAACCAGATGTGTGGAATCTCTCACATCTGTTGCAGGCCTGTGTTTACTGACTCTTCTTGCAGCACTATCCCTCTTGCTATGGGCACAGTAGCTCTCTCTCAACAATTTGGAAAGACCATGTTTTTCTCACTTCAGGGCTCCCACATACATTCTTATCCTTCCCAGAGAGATCTCTGTTCTTTTGTCTCCAACTAATGCAACACATCCTCCAGGTCTCAGCAAAAAGAGATTCTCTTTTAAGAGACATCTATCTTTCTTAATCTAGCACCCCAGGTTAGGTTTCTCTATTTTACTTTTAAAGTACCCTGTTTTGTTTTGTTTTTGAGGAGAGCTTTTGGAATTATAATTGACCTCCACATTTGTGAGAAAGTCTTGGCATTGCTATTGACAATTGTAAAATGTGTATGACTGGGTACAATAGATTTTGGTGACAAAAGGATGAATAATCTTCATTCTTAGCTTGAGAGCCTTCTTTAAACATAACCTGGATGACGTTTCCAGTACTCCTGTGAAATATAGTGAAATGTTTTAAATTCTGCACTTCATGGAGTCTAAGAATTATAATATATCAGCATCTTTGTTTTACTGTTGCTCTGGGTCTGAACTAAAGCTGTGTTCTTCCAGAGGCTTTGCATTTATTTCTGCCACTCCCAACCTGACACCCCATGTCTCTGAGGTCTCTGGAACCATAATGGTGACGTGCATTCAGAGTTGCAAGTCTATGGGATCACTCTTTGTGGTTTGAATTCTCGGGGGAATTTTTCTTTCCTCCTTCTGTCTGGTGATAAGATTGAGACATTCAAATTTAATTTTGTACCTTTCTGAGAGGTAGCTTTATTTCTCATTAATTTTACACTTCGATTTCTGGCTTTGTCTGAGGAGGAAAAGATTTCCTATTAAATCCCCCAAGCTTGATTTTTTTTTTTAATAGTAATGTGTCACAGTTGATGACAATCTATGGTGTATTAGATGTGATGGATTAAGGTAGTTTTTTCCTCCTTCTTTTTGTTCACAAAGGCTACTTGTAAGAAATGAGTTAGCCAATTAGAAAGGAGAGTTTTCCTGTATTTATTTACCAGTAGAGAAAAATTATTTTTTGAGTACCTACTATATGCCAAGCACTGTTCTAGACACTGGGGACTGAGAAGGGAACAAACCAGACATAAATCCCTGCCCTCACAGAGTTTAATTCTAGTTCCTGTGCAATATGGTGACACCTGAAGTTGTTTGCAGGAAAATTTTATTTGTGTCACTAAGAACCAATGTAAATCGGGGCGCCTGGGTGGCTCAGTCAGTTAAGTGTCCGACTTCAGCTCGGGTCATGACCTTGTGGTGCGTGAGTTCAAGCCCCGCGTCGGGCTCTGTGCTGACAGCTCAGAACCTGGAGCCTGTTTCAGATTCTGTGTTTCCCTCTCTCTCTGCCCCTCCCCTGTTCATGCTCTGTCTCCCTCTGTCTCAAAAATAAATAAACATTAAAAAAAATAAAAAAAAAAGAACCAATGTAAATCAATTAATTCCTATTTCAATACAGCTTCTCTTTTGTAGGACTCCTTACAAGTACAATTAAGTAAACATGTGATCATTTCTTTGATGTCTGTCCTCACTATAAACTCCATGGGTTCAGGTAATGAGGTAATGCCTTCCTTGTTTGGTCCTATATTCTCTGCATCTAACGCAGGGCTGACACCTGGAGAGCACTTAATAAACATGGATTAATGAGTGAAGTGAACTTGCTAGAACATTCACCTGAAAATTAACTAAGTTTTAATAATCATGCGAATGATTTTTATCAATTTTTATACTTTAAGGTGTCATAGAGTAAACTGGAGACTCCTTTTTTCCCTTTTTTCATGAAAACGCATTTAACTACTCATATCACAGTTCACATCAAAAATTACTTGCCATGCTTTCCTCTATGCTGTAGTCTTAACAAAAAATCTTTGCAGTTATATCCAATTCTTTAGATGCCATCAGAACTTTTACGCTTAACATAGCTCATTTCATTTTGTTTTATTTAACATTTAAACGATCATTTCTCATTTCTTTGCTTCATTGTCTTCTCTAGGGATACTATTATTCAAAGCCAATTTTCTACATTCTATTCTAAATGTCCATTTTTGTCTATGACATTAGCAGACATCTCTTTCCATTCTCTCCACATACAGGTATGTATTCAGATTTCTTTTCTATAACAACCTGTCTGAGTTGAGCCAGAGTTTCAAGGCTAAACAATGATTGAATTTTTATTTGTTTTATTGAGGTTTTAGTTCTCTGAACTTCCTGTTTATCTTGACCTATTCTTGTTTAATAGACATAATGACCTCTTTGATATCATTAAAGTTAAGTAGAAATTCTCTATTATTTTTTACTTCACTAAGAAAATATTTTTTAAGGAATAAGATTTTCTTTTAGGCCCTGAGAAATCTTTTTCTTTCTTTTAAGTCATAAGTTTTTTGGCTTTGATTTTTAGTAGTGATATGTGGCTTTTTGCTATTTGTTTATACATTAATATAATGCAGTTGACAATTTTTTCCTTTAGAAAACTCAGGAAACTGCTGAATAAAGTAGCTCACATATCTTTTTGAAAAAAAAGCACCTTCCTGGGCCCTGGTGTGGGGACAGATTGGGCATGGGGAATGCCACTCCTAACACTGTTCTCTCTGGTCTTAACACCAGTTGGATATTCCAGATAGATTTAGGGATGGAGTCCAAGTAGATTGGGCCTCTTTCTATAGCATGAAAATTGTTTACTTGTGGGAAACTTTGAGATATAATCAATGGGAATTTTGAGATTTCTATCATAAGCTTTCTTCTTTCTGCTGAATTGCTATACACAGAGGACACTCAACAAAACACAATTGCTCTAGAAATGTTATGACCTCTATGGCATGTCTTAGGCCAGATAACATAAGGTATGCCCAACTGCTTTGTACTAAGAAAAATCTATGCCTAGTAAAACACTTTAACTAGAGGCCTTTAATTCATAAAATAAGAGTTGACTCTTGAACAGTGAAGGGATTAGAGGCATTGGCCCCCTGCACAGTCAAAATCTAAATATAACTTTTGACTTCCCCAAAACTTTACTAATAGCCTACTGTTGACTGAGAGCCTTACTGAAAACATAAACAGCTGAGTAACACATATTTTATATGTTATATGTATTATACACTGTATTCTCATAATAAAGTAAGCTAGAGAAAAGAAAATGTTATTAAGAAAAATCATAAGAGAAAACACATTTGCAGTCCTGTAATGTATTTATTGAAAAAAAATCCACTTGTAAGTGGACCCATGTAGTTCAAACCTGTGTTGTTCAGTGGTCAGTTGTATACACAATATACCCAAATATAAGATCATCCTGATAATAAGACAATCCCATTGTGTCAAATGGTTCATTCTAATAACTTGAAAGCATAAATGTTCAGAAATAACCACACATCTACTCTTAGTATTTAATTTATTTATTAGGTTTATACATATAAATCACTTCTATAAAATATACTCTAGAAGAATTGCTGTGTTTCTAGTTATCCAGAAAAAAGTTTCATAGAAATTCTTCATATACACATTCAACTTCAATTTCTTTATTATCTCTAAAAGCCATTTGTGAGTTTTCTTTTTTTTATCATTTAATTTATTTCTTAAATTTACATCCAAGTTAGCTAGCATATAGTGCAGCAATGATTTCAGGAGTATATTTCTTAATGCCCCTTACCCATTTAGCCCATCATCCCTCCCACAACCCCTCCAGTAACCCTCTGTTTGTTCTCCATATTTAATAGTCTCATGTTTTGTCCCCTTCTCTTTTATATTATTTTTACTTCCCTTCCCTTATTTTCATCTGTTTTGTATCTTAAAAAATTTTTTTAATGTTTATTTATTTTTGAGAGACAGAGAGAGACAGAGCATAAGCAGGGGAGGGGCAGAGAGAGAGGGAGACACAGAATCTGAAGCAGGCTCCAGGTTCTGAGGTGTCAGCACAGAGCCCGAGGCAGGGCTTGAACTCATGAACTGTGAGATCATGACCTGAGCTGAAGTCGGTGCTTAACTGACGGAGCCTCCCAGGCACCCCTGTTTTGTATCTTAAAGTGCTCATATAAGTGAAGTCATATTTATCTTTCTCTGAGTGACTTATTTCTGTTAACATAATACCCTCTAGCTCCATCCATGTAGTTGCAAATGGCAAGATCCATTCTTTTTGATTACTGAGTAATACTCCATTATATATATATATATATATATATATATATATATATATGCCACATTTTATATACACACATTATGTGTATATATATACATATATAAGTATATATGTATATATATACATAATGTGTATATATATACACACACACACACACACACACACACACACCACATCTTCTTTATCCATTCATCTATTAATGGACACTTGGGCTCTTTCCATACTTTGGCTATTGTTGACAGTGCTGCTATAAACATTGGGGCGTATGTGTCCCTTTGAAACAGCATACCTGTGTCCCTTGGATAAATACCTAGTAATGTAATTGCTGGGTTGTAGGGTAGTTCTAGTTTTAATTTTTTCAGGAAGCTCCATACTGTTTTCCAGAGTGACTGCACCAGTTTGCATTCCCACCAGTAATGCAAAGAGATCCTCTTTCTCCACATCATTGCCAAGTTGCTGCCTGAGTTGTTAAGGTTAGCCATTCTGACAAGTGTGAGGTGATATCTCATTGTGGTTTTGATTTGTATTTTCCTGATGATGAGTGACGTTGAGCATTTTTTCATGTGTTGGTTGGCCATAGGGATGTCTTCTTTGGAGAAATGTCTATTCATGTCTTTTGCCCATTTCTTCACTGGATGATTTGGTTTTTGGGTGTTGAGTTTGATAAGTTCTTTATAGATTTTTGGATACTAACCCTTTTTCTGATATGTCGTTTGCAAATATCTTCTCCCATTCCATCAGTTGCCTTTTAGTTTTGCTGATTATTTCCTTTGCTGTGCAGAAGCCTTTTATTTTGATGAGGTCCCAAAGATTCATTTTTGCTTTTGTTTCCCTTGCCTCCAGAGACGTGTTGAGTAAGAAGTTGCTGTGGCCAAGGTCAAAGAGGTTTTGCCTGCATTCTCTCCAAGGATTTTGATGGCTTCCTGTCTTACATTTAGGTCTTTCACCCATTTTGAGTTTATTTTTGTGTATAGTGTAAGAAAGTGGTCCAGGTTCATTCTTCTTCATGTGGCTGTCCAGTTTTCCCAGCACCATTTGTTGAAGAGACAGTCTTTATTCCATTGGATATGCTTTCCTGCTTTGTCAGAGATTAGTAGGCCATACTATTGTGGGTCCATTTCTAGGTTTTCTATTCTGTTCCATTGATCTGAGTGTCTGTGTTTGTGTGAGTACCATACTGTCTTGATGATTACAGCTTTGTAGTATAGCTTGAAGTCCGGGATTGTGATGCCGCCTGCTTTGGTTTTCTTTTTCAAGACTGCTTTGGCTATTCGGGGTCTTTTTGGGTTCCATACAAATTTTAGGATTGTTTGTTGTAGCTCTGTGAAGAATGCTGGTGTTATTTTGATAGGTATTCCATTGAATATGTAGATTGCTTTGGGTAATATTTTAACATTTGTTCTTCCTATCCAGGAGCATGGAATCTTTTTCCATCTTTCTGTGTCTTCTTCCATTTCTTTCATAAGATTTCTATAGTTTTCATTGTATAGATTTTTTACCTCTTTGGTTAGATTTATTCCTAGGTAATTTACAGTTTTGGGCCACTTTTGAGTTTTCTAACACAGAAGTAGAACATATCATCACTGGACAATTAACTGAGCCATTTATTTTTT
The DNA here is from genome assembly GCF_007474595.2 of Lynx canadensis. Classification (NCBI taxonomy): domain Eukaryota; kingdom Metazoa; phylum Chordata; class Mammalia; order Carnivora; family Felidae; genus Lynx; species Lynx canadensis. The sequence continues at coordinate 55,855,028 of NC_044306.2, forward strand.
TATTAAGACAGTTTTCTTTTTAAAATTCACTCTGTGAATATCTATCTCCTCCACATAATCATTTAGTGTCACACTTTGCATGTCATCTTTAAAGGTTTTATTTACAATAGCATTCAATACTTGGAATTGAGAAGCTGCACACCCAGAGATAATGACTATAATCCATGCAAAATTTCTTTATTCCCTCCCTTTTTTAAAAATGCATTTCTTTGGATGACATCTGGGCATCCCAAACTGCCACTTATTGAAATTATTTCAGGCTATTGTGCTTCCTCTGTTTGCCCAAAATAAACTGAGTATTTGACTTGTAACACAAAAACTTTGTGGGGATTCAAATACCACTTAACTCCTCTGTTATTATTTTTTTTTTTTTGGAAAAAATATCACCTTATATTAAAGTATAGGGTAAAAATAAATTTAATTGGTATGCCAAAAAATGGTTGCCAAATTACTCCGAAAATTGTCAGTCATTACATTAGAACTTGAAGCTATAATTTTAATCTCCTTCAGCCATCCGAGCTAAGTTGTGGTTATCAACTGCAAACCTTTGAGAAGAAGAGTAAGGGTCAGCCCCAATAATGAACACAGAGTTAAGGACTTTGGTAAAGTGTTGGACAGATGATTCAGAAGAGAATGACCTAATTCTGTGTCAATTATTTATCAGATGACATCCTGAAGTAGTCAAAAGCAAAGGCCCAGAATGCAAATACCAGCAAAGATAGCAAGGATGTTAGCTGGAGAAGGACAGGGATGTTTGCCCGATGTGTACACATTGATATTCTCAGCACCTACTTCTATGCCCCCATGATGATGACTCAGCATATATGGGACCATCCACTGAATGAATAAAGACACCAGGTTTTAGATAAGTTCCGATTCTTTTCACAGTTAAAATTGTTTTAGATCCTGGGGTATCTGGTGGCTCAGTCAGTTAAGCGTCCGATCTTGATTTCGGCTCAGGTCATGATCTCACGGTTTGTGGGTTTGAGCCCCACTTCAGGCTCTTTATTGACAGTTTGGAGCCTGCTTAAGAGTCTCTCTCCCTCTTTCTCTGCCCTTACCCTGCTCATACTCTGTCTCTCTCTCTCTCTCTCTCTCTCTCTCGCTCGCTCAAAATAAATAAATAAAAAATTGTTTTAAATCCAAGTTCTAAAATTGTTTTTAATCCTTGTTTGAATTCTAATCCTACTTTTATACGTCATGTGACTTTGGACAAGCTAAACTTTAGTTTTCTCATGTATAAAATAAAAATTCTAATGATTCATATTCTTTTAAATTTAATCTTTATTTATTTTGAGAGAGAGGGCGCGAGTGGGGGAGGGGCAGAGAGAGAGAGAGGGAGGCATAGAATCTGGAGCAGGCTCCAGGCTCTGAGCTGTCAGCACACAGCTCGATGCAGGGCTCCAACCCACAGGCTGTGAGATCATGACCTGAACTGAAGTTGGATGGTTAACTGACTGAGCCACCCAGGTGCTCCTCTAATGATTCATATTCTTAAAAGATTTTATTAAAAGATAAATTATCTAACATACATAAATAATATATAACAGTAGTACCATGAGAAAAAAAGTTTACTGTATCCCTAGGAAAAGATTGGTTTTTGGCCATACTAAGTAATTACCCAAATTTCCTCAATGATAAATGACAACTTGCTTTAATAACTGAACTTCTGAAACGCAGGGCATCAGCAATAGCCTTATTATTGTAAACATCAGTCAATTCGCAGCAACTAATAACTCAGTAATTTAGCTCCTAAAAGTTCATGAGTCAGCCAGTCTATCTCCACTAACAGAGCTACATAGCTAAATTAGGTCAACCAAGTCCCTAGACATACCAACTTCGAAAAATCCACCAATCTGGAGTCCCACACTTCCCTAAACCCAGTAAGATGAGCTTTCTGCTGTGCTCATAGAGACTGTCTTAAATAGTTCTCTCCCACATGGCAAGCAACAAACTCAGCCTTTATTATTTGTTTCAGATATTGAATAGTGGGTGTTTCCTTGACAAATGTCTGACATATGGGAAGCATTCAATCAACTTAATAATCTGTTGCTGCTTCTGCTTCTGCAGTTATTACTATTAACAATTACATTAATATTACAGAGTGCATTGAGATTGCCCTGACCTCTTCAGTAATCGGGCAAAAACATTTATTTAAGAAAAAGAATTAGGAAGAAGTGATCTGGGATTTTTTGTCAGTCAGTTTGAGAAAACTTTGTTATGTAACCTAGAGCTGTGGTGGGAGAAGAGATGCTTAGCATTATTAGTTTTTAGAAAAAAAACATTCAAAGTTTTATAGCTAGAAGAACTATGAAGTTCTTGTCAGACCAGATTGGGGTTCTTGAGAAATTAATCTGTAAAATATGAGAGATGATTAACTTTCAACATATTAAAAGAGTGAGCCTAGGCCTAGAATGGATCCCCCCCCCAACTTTACTGCGAGGTGGAGAAAGTTTTATATATATCCACTCCAACCCTTCCCTAACTTACCCCCAAACCCTCAGCAATGAAATGAAGAGGAATATTAGAAATTCATGTGGCCTTTGCTTTGTACTTTTATTCCAGGTGATATAATAAATAAAAACTCATGAGTCACTTTGTAATCAAAACTGGGATTTATCTCTGATCTGTTTCCTTTGTATTACCTTTTAGAAAGCATATTGAAAAGTCAGATGTAATTTCAAATTTTGATCTAACCCTATGAAGCCTCTCACCAGGTCCTATATTTCTAAAGCCTACCTGGCAGTTTAGATTTGGGTGGAAGGAGATGGTGGTGGGCATTCTTGACCCTAGAGACCTAGAATCTTTCCTGTGATATATTGTGGTTAAACAAGGAATAAGCCCTCCTAATTTGGCCCTACTTGAGAAACTTTGCAAGGTGGGTTTACAGCTCTGACTTCCTCTTTACATATAATTGTGCTATTAAGAGATCACTCAAAATTCTGATTTTCATTGTCATCTTAACTTCCAAAGAGACAAATTAACTGGAATTAATTTGAATAAATGCTTATGTAGAATAACTCTTCCTTGTAATTTTCTAATGTCATGATTTGTATTGACTAGAAACATTCTTTTTCACAAATCTAAAATGATAATTTGAATTTCTAAATATTAACAGTATGTTGTTAAACAATATGATTGATTGAAGCTATCAGCATAGTGTTTCACAGCTTTATTTGAAAAGGGCAATTTTAAGATTTTTTTAAAATCCAAAACATCATTGTTATGATACTTGAAAGTCTATATAAAAAACTCTGAAAACAAAATGATTTTGCCACAAGTGTGTTAATATATGTGTATTAAAATCAAGTATATCAATTAAATACTGTATTATATAAAATTAAGTATAAAGAAGAATATATAGTACTTATCATTATAAAACACAAGGGCTGATTACAAGGACAATATATAAAAGTCAACTATGTTTCCATATAGTAGCAACAAACAATTAGAAAATAGAAACAAACACTATTTAACAATATTGTTAAATTATGATTAAATACCTAGGAATAAATCTACAAAAGTTGTGAAGCCCTCTCCACTCAAAACTATAAAACACTGCTGAGTAAACTCAAAGAAGATATACATATGTTCATAGATCAGAGAAGCATACTGTGTTTAAAGATCAGAAAACTCAATATTGATAAATTCCAAATTATCCTCAAAACTATCTATAGATTTAATACAATACCCCAAATAATCCTAATCTTTTTTTTTTATTTTGTGGGAAATGAAAAACTGATTCTAAAATTTATATAGTAATATAAAATACTTAGACTGGCCATGACAATCTTGAAGGTTAAAAACAAAGTTGGAGGGCTTATACTACAAAATATAAAGACTTTCTATAAAAGTGTAATAATTTAGGGGCGCCTGGGTGGCGCAGTCGGTTAAGCGTCCGACTTCAGCCAGGTCACGATCTCGCGGTCCGTGAGTTCGAGCCCCGCGTCGGGCTCTGGGCTGATGGCTCAGAGCCTGGAGCCTGGTTTCCGATTCTGTGTCTCCCTCTCTCTCTGCCCCTCCCCCGTTCATGCTCTGTCTCTCTCTGTCCCAAAAATAAATAAACGTTGAAAAAAAAATTAAAAAAAAAAAAAAAAGAAAAAAGTGTAATAATTTAGACAGCATGGTAGTGGAATAAAGAAGTATCATTCTAAAGGATTCCAATGGATTCCATTGGACATTAGAGTCAAAAATTATTTCTATATACATAGAGTCACCAAATTTACAGAAACAGGTACTACTGCAACTGGATGGGGAAGAGATACCTTCTCAATAAATAGCCCTGGATCAATTGGATATCTTTATAGAAAGAAAGGAACCTTTATTTCTACTTTCTATCACACACAAACATTGTTTATGAATCATAGTCCTACCTATGTGTTAAAGGCAAAACAATAAAGCTTCTAGATAAAAACAGAAGATAATATCTTCATGCTTTTTGGGTAATATATTTTTTAAAGAGACAGTAAAAGCATTAACTATAAAATAAAAGATTAAAAAATTGGCCTTTAGGAAAATTAAAAACAACACTTTCTATTTATTAAAAAACACAAGAGAATGAAAAGAAAAGACACAGTGGGAGAAAACATTTGTAATTCAACAGTGGATTGGACTCATTCTTGCAAGTTATAGAGCATTCCTGCAAATCAAAAAAGGAAAGCTTCAGATAAACCCAACTAAAAATGGTCAGAAGACTTGAAACGGACACATTACAACTTGGTATCCAAATTTCCAAGTAAGTGGATGAAAAGCTGTGCAATATCATTAGTCATTATGAAATGCAAATAAGAATGTGATACTAGCATCCACTACACTAGCTATTGTGATGCAAGTGAATTTGCAGAGTAACTGAAGCTCTTATGTATTGCTAGTGGAAGTACAATTGACAGAGTCTATGAATAACTGCCAGTATCTTGTAAGCTAAACACATGCCTATCACATGATCTAGCAAATCCTGGAAATGATTGCAACAAAAGGCATATACAAAAATATTCAATGCAGTTTACCCAAGTAAAATATTCATCAACAGTAGAACAAATATATTGTGGCATATGTACATATTGTAATATTACAAAGCAGTTAAAAGAACATCAGCTACATGCAATACCTGGATGACTCTCATAGACATAAAAGACTATGATTCTATTTATTGGAAGTTCAAGAACAACGAGTGCTCATTTATAGCAAGAAAAGTATCAACCTTTGGAGGCTATTACTTGGTCAGGGGCAAGAGAAAGCTTTCTGAGGTGCTGGATATGTTCTATGTCTCAGTGTTGATGGTGGTTGCCATGGACGTGTGTGTGTGTGTGTGTGTGAGTGTGTGTGAAAATTCAGAGCTCAATAGACATATATATATGCTTTCCTGAATACATTCTATAACTCAATATCAAAACCACACAAACACATAGAAATCAAACCAATATGATATCACTACACATATCCCATTATAACTAAAATGAGAAAGACAGAAAATACTATGTGTTGAAGAAGGTAAGGAACAACTGGAAGTGTCTTATATCGAGGGTGGGTGTATACACTGGAACAACTACTTTGGAAAACAATTTGGTAATATTTACTAAGATGAACATGAGCATACCTTATGACCAGCAATACTACTGCAAGGTATATACTCAAGAGACCTGTTCACCAAGTGACATATACAAGACTGTTCATAGTAACATCTGCTATAGTTATAAACTGTGGTATATCCATATAGTGCATTACTTCAGATGAAAGAGAATGAGTGAACTATAATCATATATAATGACTGAATAAATATTACAAAGAATGTTAACCAAAAATGTCAGATGCTGAAGACTACATACTGTATAATTACATTTATAAAAATTCAAACAGACAAAACTAATCTATGGGATTAGAAGTCAGGATAGTGACTATTGTTGGGAGTGGGAGAGGCAGCAGCTAGACAAGAACTTTAGGGAGATGTCTGGTGTGCGGGTAATATTGTGGTTATTGATCTGAGGGACAGTTTCATTTATATTCACTTGTGAAATATATTCAGTTTGTGAAAACCCACCAAATACCATTTGGTATTTGTAAATACCAAATCATGTATTTATATGATTTGTGCATTTGTCTATATGTATATATTTTTTATTTAAAAATTTTTTTAATGTTTATTTATTTTTAAGAAAGAGACACAGAGTATGAGCGGGGGAGGGGTAGGGAGAGGGGGGGAGACACAGAATCTGAAGCAGGCTCCAGGCTCTGAGCTGTCAGCACAGACCCCCAAATGGGGCTTGAACTCACAAACTGCGAGATCATGACCTGAGCTGAAGTTGGACTCTTAACCAACTGAGCCACCCAGGCTCCCCTATATGTATATATTCTTTGATGGGAAGTTTACTTGAAAAAATGCAAAGTCTCCTAAGGTACCATATTCTATTTAAATTCTGTTCCAATTTTAACTTGATTAATGCAACAGATGTGCCCCTATAATTAATTAAATCATAGTTGCAATCAAAGTCATTTGCTTATTGATTTATGTGATCATTTTCAAGGTGCTTTATCTTCATTTTCATTGACCTTCAATTGACAGAGACCTCAAACACTGCAGTTTGGGTGACTATTACTCCTCATTTTTGTATCATGAGGCTCCCAGTGAATTTATAAGGCATCAGCAGTAAAGAATCTTTAAAAAAAATCTTTAAGGGGTGCCTGGGTGGCTCAGTGAGTTAAGTGTCCAACTCTTGGTTTCAGCTCAGGTCATGATCTCACTGTTGGTGGGTTTGAATCCCCTGTTGGGCTCTGTGCTGACAGCTGAGAGCCTGGAGCCTGCTTCGGATTCTGTGTCTCCCTCTCTCTCTGCCCCTCCCCTGTTCATGCTCTCTGTCTCTCAATAATAAATAAATGTTAAAAAGAATTAAAGAAAAATAAAAAAAGCCTTTAAAGTAACCAAACGTAACTGCTGGGTAAAGCTGGATTATTGGATATGTATTTTTTTTTTCTTAAGCAAGATCTATTAAATCATACAATGAAATTCTGCTAGTTGGAATACACTACAGAAATTATATAATTTACCTTTGTATTACTAAATAAATAATCTGAGACTCAAGAAAATAAGTGACACGCAAGAGGCTTGTTATTTATTCATTAATTTTCTCGTACATTGAAATATGTTTTGAGCACGTATATGGTCCCAGACACTGCATTAGTTACCTTAGATATATTAATGAAGAAGATGAATAAAAATCTCTGCATTATGAAACTTCCAGATTTGGGAGACAAACAATAAAGAATAAATATAATTAATAAGTAAGTTATGTGATATGCTAAATAGTAATTAATGCCATGAACAATGGAAAAGTCCAGATTGAAGATCACAGGATGGGGTTGGCAGAGCTCAAAAATAGTATTAAATACGATTGCTAGTGAAGGTCTCATTGATATGATGAAATCTAAGCTGCGTCTTGAAGAAAGCGAAGAAACTAATCATGAAGATATTGAAAGAAAAGCCTTCCAGACGGAGAGAGTATAGCCAGCACCAAGGCACTAGAGCAGGAATGTGGCCAGTAAGTTTCAGGAATAGTGGAAGACCAATGAAGATGAAGTGTAGTAAGCAAATGTGAGAAGAACAGAAGTGGGTCAGAATATCGTGGGGTATGGAGTAGGGCCCAGATCATGAAGGCCCTTTAACCCATTATAGAAACTTTTATTTTTAGTCCAAGAGTAATATCAAGCCATTGAAGTGTCTTGACCAGAGAATCATTCCAGCTTCTGTGATGAGAACAGATTATAAAGGGCAAGGGTGGAAAGAAGGAACCTCTTAGGAAGCTATTGCAGTAATCCAGCCAAGAGTTGATGAAAGCTTATTTCATGATGTAGCAGTGAAGATGACGATAGATGGTTGGATTTTGAATGCATTTTGAAAGTAAAGTTACATGATTAGGAAATCAGTAGATTGGATGTTGGCTGTTAGATAAAGAGAGGGTCAAAGATGATTCCAAGGTTTTTGTTTGTTTGATCAGAGCAAAGCACAGATGGTAAAATAAAACACCTGGGGCTTGAGATGGAGCAGCTTTGCAAGAGAAAGTTCAGGAGTTCAGTTTTGGACATGTTGACTCTGAGATGTTTATAAGACATTCATGTAGAGCTGTCAAGGCTATTAGATAGGTACACCTGAATTTTAAGAAATAAGTCTGGGCCAGAGATACACATTTTGGAGTTGCCATATATCATGGGCTGAATTATGTATCCAATTCATATATTGAAGCCTGGTACCTCAGATTGTTACTATATTTGGAGATAGAGCCTACAAAAACGTAGTAAGTTAAAATGAAGCCATTAGTGTCCTAATCTAGTATGTATGTATCCATATAATAAGGGGAAATTGAGGCATACAGGGAGACACCAGGTGTGCACAGGCACAGAGAAAATACCCTGTGAGGACACAGTGGGAAGGCAGTCGTCTGCAAGCCCAGGAGAAAGGCTTCAGAAGAAACCAAACCTGCTGACACCTTGACTTTAGATATCTAACTTTTTCCAGAATTGTGAAAAAATAAATCTCTGTTGCTTAAGCCACCCAGTCTGTGGTATTTTGTTATGGCAGTCCTAGCAAACTAATACACCATCAAAATGGCATTTAAAGGCATGATTGAATGAGATTGTCAAGAGACTGAGTGAAACCCGAGGCATTCCAATGTTCGGAGGTTGGAATGAGCAAAGGCTATAGAGGCCGAACAACTAATCAAATGGGAGCAAAACAGGGAGAACGTTTTCTTTGGTGCTAGGCGAACAAATTGTGCTATGTGGAAGACAAGGTTCAACTGTGATAAATGCCACTGCTAGGTCAAGTAGGAAGACATTGAGAACTAATAGTGCATTTTTGATGTAACGAATTAGAGTCGATTTGAGAGGATGAAAGGAGGGAAATCAAAGGCAGTAACTATATAAAACATTTTTGAGGAGTTTTGCTGTAAGGGGGAGCAAAATGGTGGGGTGCTAACAGTTGGGGAAAGAGGGATCAAAGATATTTTTAAAGCTAAGAGTAATAACATTTAAGCTGATGGCAAAGATCAAACACACAAAATTTTGATGATGTAAAAGAAAAACTGCTGGAGTGACATCCTTGAATAGGTTCAGGATGAGATTGTATGCAAGATATTAGGACATAGAAAGTTCATCTATGGTAATGTTGGGGGCGGTATATGTGAGTGCAGGTTCTGGTAAGTAGATGTCATGGTCAGAACTGGTTAGTGGTCTCATGTGATTACTTCACATTTTGCAATATGAAGCAAGGTCATCAGCTGAGAGAGGGAATGGAGAAAGAAATATTGGGAGTCAGAGCATAGAAGAAGCTGTGAAGTAGTTATAAAGTAATAACAAACCAGAAAGTTATAGTATAGTCACTTCACAATATTAAAGATTCTCTTGAGGTTATAGACAATATCTTGAGAGAGACCAGTCTGCTTGCTTGTATGCTTTTATTCAACAACACTCAACCACATGGGTCTAGGCAGGAAGTCGGTGAAGAGTTACGGTTTCAACAAGAAAGTACAATGAAGCAAGGACAGAGTAAAGGAGCTGAGGGTGTGGGCAAGGGAATCATTATAGTGACAGAGCACTGAATTTAAGCCAAATGAAGAGGGAAATAAGAACACTGAGATGCCAAGGATAGGGAAACATTGGAAAGACCCTCAGAATGGAGGTCCCAGTAGGGTGAAAGGGTTTTGAATCACCATTTGGTAAATACGGTAGTAATAATTGTTTCAGACAAGAATCATCAATAGATACTAAAATTCATGGACAAAAAAAATGATGAGAAACAGCATATTTATAGTCTCCTCTTCCTACAAGATACTTATTAATTACAAAGGAAAAATACTAACTTTACAGTGCAGCAATCTTCAGGTACCAACTTGACTAAATGATCAAAGTTAGTATCAACACTAATGGGACAAATCAACACTAGGCATCACCTGATATGATACACTGAGAAGTGTGTAACACCAGTTCTGTGCTGTTATTTTGAAAACTGCATACCCTGATTTTAGTCATAAGGAAATACCAGACAAATCCAACTTGAGGGACATTTGATAAAACAAAAAAGGTCAGTAGTCTTGAAAAGGGTTAAGTTCATAAAACTCAAAGATAGAAGGAAGCACTGTCCCAAACTAGAGAAGACATGACAAATAAATGTATTATGGGATCTTATATTAAATCTCAGTCTGAAAACACATATTAAATTATATATATACAGTATATATTATATACATAGTATATAATATATAATGTATATTATATACATAGTATATAATATAATGCATATTATATACATAGTATATAATATAATGCATATTATATATATTAGTGATACATTTATATATTTTATATATATATATATTAGTGATATATTTTGGTGAAATTGAATAAGGTCTGTAGATTAGTTAATAGTATTGCTTCAATCTTAATTTCTTGCTTTTGATGATTGTACTTTGGTTGTATAAAATATTAACCTTTGAGGAAGCTAGTTGAAGAATATATAGTAATTATTTTTAATTTTTTTGCAACTATTTACAAGTCTGAAATTATTTCATCATAAAAAGCAAAAAACCAAAAAGTGTCCCTGGTTGAGGTACCAGAGGGAAAGTTCTGGAAAAATAGGAGCTGGTCAGAAAGTGGGATACAGGCAGTAGTGGGTTGCTCATAAAGCTAATCAAGCTTGAGTTCCAGGGCCCCTCATGTTCAGGTGCTTCTCTGGGACACGGGATATAGCAATATGCTCATAGGACATATGCTTTTGCAATATTCATGAAAGTAAACTATTTGGGCCATGATTAGTTAAGACCTCTGTTGGCAAATCTAATTGTTTTCTGCCACACTTGCACTTTTGTTGGATAGCAGTGGAGTGGCCACAGGCATTTTTGAGATCTGACCAAGGGAAGCTGACTCCAGGATACATTTGAGTTTGTGTTTAGTGATTTTACATATGTGTGTGTGTGGACTTCAATCACATTTTTGTATAGTTAAGTTACTGCTAAAAAGGCTCTGAGAGACAAAAGAGCCACTAGAAGGCTCTTTATATTGCATGCATAATATATGTAATATATATCATATACATATAAGATATATATATAATATATACAGATATAGGTTATATATTTATACATATTTATATTTATAATGTTAATAATATCCAATATAATACATAATATTTATATTTGAATATATTTTGAATATATTTGTAATATGTAATTATATAAATATATAACAATTATATATTATCAATATTATTTATTTATCTATATCTATATAGATAATTTATCTATGTCTGTATCTATCTATATATATACACATACATATACATACACATATACTGTATATACATATAGATCATACACACACACACACACACACACACACACAAAAGATGTTTTCCTCTGGTTCCTGACACAGGGCTCCTGAAACCCTTGTAAATTCTGAAGTAATGAGCACTAAGAACATCTTTTGTTCTAATATTTGGTCTTTGATCCCATCCCTGACACAGAGCTCCTAAATCCCTTGGAAGTTCCTAGGTGATAGAAATGTCTTTTGTTCTAATGAGGGCACCCTGGGTGGGCTCCTGGATGGGGACTGGTCATCAGAAAGACCAAACCATGATTAGAAGCTTAGAATTTTTAGCCCTACTCTCCATTCCCCTAAGAGGAGAAAAGAGCTGAAAATGGAGTTAAAAACTGATCATGCCTATGTGAGGAAGCTTCCATGAAAGTCCCAATAATATGGGGTTTGGAAAACTTCCAGGCTGGTGAACACATCCACATACCAGGAGAGTGATGGACTCCAACTCCATGGGGACAGAATCTCCCATACTTGGGACCCTCCCAGACTTCACTCTACGTATCGCTTCATCTGGTTGTTCATCTATAACATTTATTATATCCTTTAATAGATTGATACATGTAAGTATGTGTTTCCCTGAGTTCTGTGGCCTATTCTATGCAAATAATCAAATCCAAGGGGGAGAAGCTCAGGGGAAACTGATCTGTAGGCAAGTCAGATAGAAGTTGTGGTAATCTGGAGGCCTACTATTGCAATTTATATCTGAAGTGGAAGACAGTTTTGTGGGACTGAACCCTTACCTGTGGGATCTACCTCCCAGTAGACAGTGTCAGAATGAAGTTAAATTGTAGGACACCCAACTGGTTTTGTAGAATTCCTTGGCATGAGAAAAAACCCCACATACCTAGTGTCAGAAATGTAATGAGTAGGGTAATAGTGTGAGAGTCACAGAGGAAACAGAGGAGGAACAACTAAATTTTTTCCTTCAAATTGACATAAACAGGGATAAGGTCGCAATGAGATTATACCTAGTGGATTTAAGGAGTGTTTTTAGTGACAGCCAGATGTAGAACCTAAAACTTCTGACTACATGGTAAATGCTTCTTGATCTATCCTTGAGATTTATGATTATCCAGTTCATGGGAATGTTCAATTAAGTTAAGTGATTTTATTGTTTCACCACACTTTATAGAATTTATTGTTTTGTTTTTAATTTGACAGGTGGTCTTATTGAATATTTGGGAAAAATGAGTACTTATGCTTTCATTAATACACCAGAAATTGCTTAAGGATAATCAATGTGATTAATATTTTTGACAAGTGGTGCAGTTACATTCATGTTAATGAAAGGTAAACACACAAATTCTGTCTGATTTCACAAATTAATTTTGTTTAACATATCCTAGAACATTCCAGGAAATAAATGGTTGATACCTTTAACTAATGCTTTTGTATTTCTGTCTAAAGCATTCTATGATCATTGCCTCTATAGATAATATCTTAAATAAATTTCTCATAGCCTTTTGTAGTTTCCAAACATCTCAATTGTGTGATCCTTATCTGACATTATTCTATTATTCTAAGCAAAGTTGCAAATTCTTTATCATTACAAAAAGTTACTAAGTCCAAAAACTGTCATTTAGGAGGAGTTAATAATAAAATGAGAACTATTTCTGAATTTCTGAATATTTTTAAGCGAGTATTTAATTAATATGTAATATTAACACTTAATTAATGAATTAATCATTAATGGCGAGCATGAGTTTTCCTTAAGAATATTTCAGACTGTTTGAATGCTCAATTTTTTGGTCTGAAGAACCAGTGATTGTTTGAAAATATCATATTTTGCTAGTTCAAATACTTTTGACAAATCTGAAGAAAATCATACTCAGCATACAAATTTCTTACCATATAATACATACTAAGTATACCAGGACTGGAAAAAGTTAAAATATTTAAGGCACTATTGGAAGAAGAAGAAAAAAGTTTTACATTCCTTAATAAATATCTCTCTGAATATATAGAAGTTGTATTTTATTCCACCCCCGGGAAAGTGTATTCAATGAACAGATTTTTTTAACAGGAGAATTTTGCCTAAGAAGTATATAGTTTCCTATTGCTGCTATAAGAAATCACCACAAATTTAGTGGCTTAAAGCAACACACATTAATTAATTTATTTATTTTTGCAGTTCTGGAAATCAGAACTCCAAAACGGGTTGGCAGAGCTATGTTCCTTCTGGAGACTAGAGGGAAGAATCCATTTCGTTGCCATTTTTTCAGCTTCTAGAAGCTGTCTGCATTTCTTGCATTAGTCAGACATAGGATTCCTTTGTCACATTGCCTTCACCAATTCTGACCCTTATGAAGATTCTTGTGATTACATTGGGCCTACCCCAGTAATCTAGGATAATCTCCTCATCTCAGGATCCTTAACTATATCACAACTGCAAAATCCCTAAAGCAACATTCATAGGTTCCAGGAATTAGGACATAAACATCTTTGAGTGTGGCCATTATTCGGTCTACCACAAGTTTTAACAAGTTTCTATTTTCAATTATTTACTGGATAAAATGGTGTACAGATATTGACAAAGTAAATATTCATATGTCATTATTTAGATTTTCCTCTTTGATATCAGACTTATGATTATTATCAATCACTTCCAACAATAGGGCAGTTTCTGCAACAATGAATTTATTTTGTGGTAACATAATATCATGAAGTTCTGTGTTGGAGTAAATGATTAAGCTGTGAGTTTATGATTCTAGGACTCCTTAGTCCTCAGCGCTAAGGGCTCATAGCCTCAGGGCTCATAACCTCAGGGCCTCCATGTCATGAAAAGGGTTGAATACTGAGTAAATCTCATACTGAATAAAGACAGCACTTAAAAGGTGAGCTGAAAAATTCCTCATAGAAAATTGAAATCCATGGTTTTTACACTAGTGCTGCTGTTAGAATTACAGGTGTCTCATATATACAAAGTTATCATTTAATCATATAGCATATCTATCATATCTAATCATTCCATTCTGAGTGCTATATTTCATAGAGGATGTTTACAAAATGGAGGGACTTTTAGGGAGGAATGTGGCATAAAAACAAAGTATTCAAATCATGTGAATAATCAAAGGACATTTTCACATATAGAAAATTACTGAATAAGTGGGTTAGTGAGGAAGATATGATAGTTCTTTTCAAATATTTCAAATTTGAAAAGGTGTGGTTGAAGGGTAAAGAGATTAATGGGTCAAAGTCAAGGAGAGGTAGATCTTGTTTTTACTGAAAGAAAAATCCAAAACTAAACCTTAGGTTTGTTTTTAATTTTTTTAATGTTTATTTATTTTTGAGAGAGATAGAGACAGAGTGTGAGTGGGGCAGGGGCAGGGGCAGAGAGAAAGGGAGACAGAATCTGGAGCAGGCTCCAGGTTCTGAGCAAGCTGTCAAGCACAGAGCCTGATGTGGGGCTCAAAATCATAAACTGTGAGATCATGACCTAGGCCGAAGTTGGACACTTAACCAACTGAGCCACCCAGGTGCCCCAATCTTAGATTTGTTTTAAATTAATATGTTTGAATTATAGTAATGATTCCTAACACTACCTTTAAGTTCTAGAAATTTACATTGAGACGGTTCAAATAATTCTTACTTTGAGTAAATCTTAAAAAAGCAGGTTGCACTCTATTTCAAAAATATTACAAAACTTTGATAGCCGTAACAACTGATTTATATAATATCTATCATGTAGATTCTTCTTAGATTTTTTTAATGTTTATTTAATTTTGAGAGAGCAAGAGAGAGAGCATGAGCAGGGGAGAAGCAGAGAGAGAAGGAGTTGGAGAATCCAAAGCAGGGTCCACACTGTCAGCTGTCAGTGCGAAGCCCCATGTGGGGCTCCAACCCAAAAACAATGAGATCATGACCTGAACCAAAGTTGCACACTCAACCAACTGAGGCACCCAGGTGCCCCTCAATATTTTCTTTTTGAGATAGCTAGGTAAATAATAAGTGAGAAATAGAAAAGCCTTTAATTATATTCATTCTAGTAATTGACATCCTAAAATCATAACATAGATGTTTATAATACTCTCCTAAAAACCAACCTGATATAGGCCATCAAATCTGTTATCCATTTTATTAATAATTTCTATTATTACTAAGGCAGCCTGTCACCTCTGCTTTAGGTCTTGAAGACTATTCTATTGGCTGAAGGGATAATATTCCAGATGAGAGGCATAAAATGAATAATGTCCACACAATATATCCCAAGTATGAAGAAAAACTTTTTTTTTTTTTTTTTGACTGGAAGGTTACCATTGGAAAGAGCTAGAGGTGGATCTGGAATGTAGTTGGTAGCCAGAATGGGGAGAGTTATGTTACAGAAGCTATAAGGTTTAGGACTAGTTTGTCTGTGAAGAGAACTGGAATTGAATGATTTAACACACATGGAGCAGTGGTGAAGCTGTTGGATTGACCAAGAAAAAGACAAGGACCCTAAAGAAAGGAAGGAGTAATGCTAGCTGTTCAATGAGAATAAAATGATGCTCTGGGAGATGCATAAGTTGGCTCTGGAAGTCAGAAAGGAACAGTCAAGGATTCAGTTGGTCTTCCAGCTGGCAGGTGGATCATGGCAACAGGGGACTCTGCCATTAGATTCTAGAAACGGGCCCGGACAGACAAGCTGTTGGCCTGGGGCATGTTAGGAAACCCATGACAATCACAGAAGTGAATTCATGAGCAAAACGGATACTGTACAAGTAGGCATTCAGTATAAGGAAACAAATCAGAGAACCACTTCTGGAATTAGTGTAAAGAACTAAAAAACTAAAAAAGAAAAAAGACCACAAGCAAAATTTCAAAAGCCTTTCACCATAGTAGCCTCAAAAGTGCACAGTTAATGGAAGTACTAGCATGATGAGTCAATGCCAGGCTGCTGGGTGACAATCTGGGCTCCTTCCATCCCCAGCCCCACAACCAGGAACAGAATCAACAGCACCTGCAGATCTGGGTAAGATGAAGTTTCTGCTAGATGGCTGCTCTGGGTGGAAAATAAGTCGGCCTTCAAACATTCCCATTTCTGATGAAATGCCAAAGAATAATAGCCTTTTATGAACACTGATGGTGACAACTGTTTGAATTGGGCCACCAAATTTGGAAGTCCAGTACAATTTGGCATGACTGCTAGAGACATAGAACTTCATATATTTGGGGCCAATGGATGATTGTCAGTTCAGCAACAGGCTACTGAAATATCCTTTGTTCATATAAAGTCTCGTCTATGCTGTTACTTTGTTTATAGAATAATAATCACATCTATTATCAACCATTTGACTGTAGGATGCTTTATTAACACTCTTCCTATGTTGGTGAATGTTTATTTAAGTCACCTTCACCACCCACAGAACACAATTAAAAAAAAAAAAGATTAGCAAATTAACAAAGCAATAGCTCACAAAGGTTGGAGGTTATAGCAATGGCAGGACATTAGTGCTGAAAGTTATATGTGCAGACAGCTGTCAGTGAGGCCTCTTGCTCATGATAATGCCCCTATAAGAATGCTGCTGTCATTCCCGGTATTGAGGCAATTTTCCTTTGAGAAATTTCAGTTGCTGCACACAGCTATTCAGCCATGTTGACAGCTAGTCATTGAACTAATTAAGGAAGAGTTAGGTAAATACCTTTCTTCACAACTTTTCCCCCCAACATTCTGCAAACCAAAATTTCCTGGAAATAAGACACTCTGTAATCTTTGTGGCATTGAGGAAAAAAGACATTATTTTTCACTATAAGAGTACCACATGAGTATTTTTGTTCCCTAAGGTGGTTATGACTCTGTTATACACACACAAAAAATAATATCATCTTGGGTATTTAGAACAGTTTTTAGAAACTCATTACCTATGGGCTATGCTTTGAGTGTTTTGATCTTTTTAATGTTTATATTTGAGAGAGAGAGACAGATAGAGCATGTGCAGGGGAGGGGCAGAGAGAGATGGAGACAGAATATGAAGCAGGCTTCAGGCTCTGAGCTGTCAGCCCTGAGTGCGATGAGGGGCTTGAACCCCCCAGTGGTGAGATCATGACCTCAGCTGAAGTCGGAGCTTAACCAACTGGAGCCACCCAGGCACCCTGAATGTCTTGATCTTAAAACGGAGGACACAACTGAATGAAGAAAACTCTGCACGAAGCTATTCATGCATTCATTCTTCATTCAATAATTCTTTATTTTTATTAAAAAAATTTTGTTTAACATTTACTCATTTTGAGAGACAGAGACAGAGTGTTAGCAGGGGAGGGGCAGAGAGAAGGAGACACAGAATCTGAAGCAGGCTCCAGGCTCTGAGCTGTCAGCACAGAGCCGGATGCAGGGCTCCAACTCATGAACCATGAGATATGACCTGAGCCAAAGTCGGACACTCCACTGACTGAGCCACCCAGGTGCCCAATCATTTTTATTTATCAAAAAATAAAAACCAAACCAAACAAAACAGGAAATGCTCTGCCAAAGTATAGGATAAATACTCATTGCAGTGCTAAAAATATAATTAAAGGACAATTATTAAGTTTGTGTAATGATAACAAAAATACACTGAAAAAAGTACAAATGTAGGATAATGATTATAGCTAAGTAACACTATAGATACAGTATTAGACTATTAATGTTTGTATCAGGGTAGGGGGATGATGGATGATTACTTTTCTTTTGTTCTGAAAAGCCAGGTTTATTAAATTTTGGATACTATGAAAAAAATTAAAACCACTGTAGAAATTTTAGAAACTATAGGAACACATAATGAAGAAACAAAATCACCTGAAACCCAGAGAAAACCATTCCTATTATTTAATATTAGTTCCTTCCAATCTTGTTTTACTTTTTCAGTTTGCCCACAGGCATGTTTGTGGGTGTGCCTCGCACTAATAACGCTGGGAACCAGAAGCAATTACACTTACATAACATTTTGTAGCGCACTGAGATAATATTTTCATGTCATCCAATACTCTTAAAATATGTAGATGTACATGAATGTTAATGGCCATGCAATTCCTTCATATGAATGCCATATTTCTGGATACTTAAAAACCTTGAAAACATTGATTTAGATTTATGGCGGAAATGAATTATTAATTCAGATACACTTGGCTTTATCATTGTGATACATATTTTCAGAACTTTTCAGTATTCTTTTGAAAAATGTATTTCCTTCTCAAATTATCTGTATTTTCCATATTCAAGCACACACTTATTCCTATGACACAATAACAAAAACCGATTCCACTGGAGACCAAGTAGGGAATCTTGAAAGCAAATCACACTTGTTTTGCTTGGTAGAAACATCATGATCCACACATCAAGATTTTTCCTGAAATTTTTCTTTAAAAATTGAAATGATTGGATAGATACAGTCTGTTCTTAGTAGAACATTAGAACTATATCATTCAGAGAAGAAAATAAAGTAGTTAAACAACAATGTCGATCTTTAGAAAAACATAAAAACTGATATTAGTATAATGGAAAATCTTGTCTTTTCACATATCTTCAGAACATCAGAAAATTACTACACATTCAAACAGTTAGAAACTTTGTTTCATTGCAATCAGTATTTGTTGGCTGCATAAAGAATTTTATGCTTTCTGTTGGTTGATGTTTCATTTACATAATGATGCTACGCAAACAGCAATTATATTTTGCATACAGGTTTTATATATATTGCACCTATATATAATTGCAATCCGTACCTGTTAGTTTTCTAAATAATGTTATTTTCTGTTGGTCAATGTTTTTTACATAATTGCTCTACTCAAATATCAAATATTTATATATATGTATATATGTGTATACACACACACATATATAAACATACACACATATATATATTTCCACAGGAATAACTTGTTTCTATATAATTAGATGAAACCTATCCTAGTTAAGGGAATAAAGGCAAAGTGATTAAAGGAAATACTTTTCCATATAGCTATATGAAAACATAATAAACTTAAAAAAAAAAAGAAGATTGGATGGCTGTCTTAAACACAGATTGCCATGGAGATAATGGCCGTTTCACAGGCTCAGAGGCAGAGCTGTTGTGAAGCCAAGTTTTTTTCCCCAGTTTCTGTAGCCGTGTGATTGGCAGAGATGCAGATGTCTTATCAGCTTGATGATACTGCCCCAGAGCGACTGATGGATATAATTATGATTTCTAGTAGGAAAAGTGCTCTAGAGATGATCTATTATGGAAAGAGAAAATGCATATTTATGTCTCTACATGATATGACCTCGCTATTGAATTTTAGATTTCTTACGTATGTTAAAATAAAATGGAGACCAGGCTTCAAAATCCTCCAAGCAACAAAACCATTTAAACCACGCAAACAAAACTAAATCTAGCTTATTTCATGAACATGAACAAAACTTGAGGTGTTTCTCGTAAATGCCTCTGATAGATATAAACAAAACTTAAGTTATCTTCCTTAAATGGTACAAGACAATCACTTTTAACCAGTCTCCGCCATCTGGTGACCTCAATTCCAAATACCAGTCATTGTAAAGATTAGACAATTTCCTCACTCTCACTTTAGAAGCCAGTCTGTAATGTCATACCTTGGAAATTCATACCAATTTGGGTTTGAAGTCTCCCTGTTTGCTGAAGAGCTAGTTTCTTGCTGAATAAAATATTCATATCAAGTAAAGCTCTCTGAATTTTTCTTCTGACAGATATTTTCAGTTTTACTTGGGTTTGATTCTTTGGCCTCAGGTCCCAGGCTTTGATTTTTTATTTTATTTTGTTAGGGTCTTTTTGACTATTTAACTGTCAGTCTTTCATTTTAGATGTGCTGAAAACCTGCAGATACCTGACAGTAAGAAACTGGATTAAGAAAAAGCGAGGATGTTTACAGATCAAACAAAAACAAAAACAAAAACAAAAACAAAAAAAGACGAAGAAAAAGAAAAACAATCTCCTATTTGGTGGAAAATTTCAGGAAGTAAAGAAGTTATGATTCAGGAAGATGTCCTGACAACAGTAATGTTCTCCAACACTGAATTCTCTAGGTAACTACAGAAAATCATGTGTTATGTAAAGACAACATGGTCAGGGATGAAGGTCTTTTAATATATTGGTAATAACAGTCCCTGAGGGGAGTAATTGTAAATGATCCCCTAATGTGACAAGTATATTTTTAATGATTTTTTTCATTCTGAATCCATAAAACATAAGGCATAGAGTGTCATAATAAATAAAGGCTGAGCTAAAATTTGATTTCCCAGGTGCACAGGGTTTTATTTTGTAGGAAGTATTTTACATCAGCATCAAAATTCCCCCTGATCATGCTTCACTTATACCCATACTTACGGGGAATAAAAACAATATTTTAATTGATATGATAAAACATCACAGCATTGATGGACTATAAGCGGCAGAGGCTTTCATGGTAAAATGCCCCTAGTCTGATACTGATAATTGTTAAATTTTAAATTTTTTACTTTTTATCACAAACAAAGATGTAATGAGAAATTTTAATTAGACGAAAAGGTAATGAAAGCTGTTTATCACCTAGAGAATAGAGTCTCCAAATGCGTTTTACATGAATACTCTTGTTTTTAACAGTGTTATAATTAATAATTTCATAGTCTCATATCTAAATTCATTCAGATGCTTACATTATCAACTCTGTTTACACAGTCACAAAACTGATGAAATCTTGTACATTTTTTTGATGGTAAATAATGCTCGTCCATAAATGGTAACTGTACTGTTTTAGGGAGTTTCATAAATCCTTCAGATTTGACTCTCGTAGAAAAGTAAATGAGTTATTTTCCCCCTGTACTGAATAATTTGCTTCTTTTTTAAAATATTTATTTATTTATTTTGAGAGAGAGATACAGCAAGTAGGGGAGGGGCAGAATTGCAAGCAGACTGTGCATTGTCAGTACCAAGCCGGATGTGGGCCTTGAACCCATGAACCATGAGATCATGACCTGAGCCAAAACCAAGAGTCAGACGCCCAACTGACTGAGCCACCCAGGCGCTGAGTAATTTGCTTCTTGTGGCTCACTACAAGTTAAAACAGAACAAAACAAAATACACCACCTCTTGTATACAGAGTGATATTAACAGTGCTGCTGTACTGAAGCAATGATTTTGGGGGTGGGTGGGTTTTCTTTGTGCAGGTTGGGAAGAGACTGTGTAGACCAAAAGGGCCAGTTTCTACAGTGTGTGTAAGAATCTTTGTAACATATCGGAAGTTAGCAGAAAAAATATCTGTTGATGTTCTAGATCAGTGATATCAGAAAACCGGATTAAACAAATTAAGTTTAAAAAAAAAGAATTTAAAAATGTGGGACCCAAGGAATTTTACAAAAATCCCCTACCCCTGGACAAGCAGAGCAAGACTGACTCCATTTTGTGCTACACCCACCATCTCATGTATAACCCCCACATGACCTACTTATTGCTTAAGACACTCCCCCACCCTAGTCAAGCCGCTGAGCACACCCTTACTGGAAACTGGCTCATATAGGAATACGGAACCCCTAACCGCCAAAGAATGTAAACCCCGCCTTTTGCCCACCAAACTTGAGCGCCAATTCTGACCAGAGTGATAGGCTAGTTCAAACAGTTACTATAGGGTAAATTGTAATTCAATTGGCCACCTGCGTGTGGGCTGACATGAATGTGCAACTTTCTGTGTGTGTTACAATCTCATTGGCCACTGGCCACCATAAAACTGCTGCGCCTCTTAACGTATGGGTCCAAGTCCCTGTTCCGCTGTGTCAGGTATACTTGGGCCCAAGCTCGAGCTTGCAAAAAACCCTCATGCGTTTGCATCGGTATTGGCTCCTTGGTGGTCTCTCGGATTCGAAATCGGGGGCATTACAAAAAAACCCTTTAATGTTTCCTAAAAATTTCCAAGAATGGTTTATACTTTCTGCTTGGGAAATTTACCTGGCTCTGGCAGTTTTATTTTTCTTAAAAATAAAGATTGGAAAGGTTCCAAAAGGCTGATTTTGGAAGCAAAGAATATTAACAAGAATATTAACTGTGAAATACTGAATAAAGGGGTTCACGGACACTGGCAATATACATATTCAGAGGTATACAGCTTTGCCTTGCCAGCAACTATAGAGGCCATCAAGGTACCCATAGAGAGGCATCAGTTTGGTTCAAGAAAGGTTCAGGGCAAGGAGTCAAGGTTTTGTTATGCTTTCTCCAACAGAATAGACAATTTGCATATATTTACAATAGAGAAAACACTTAAGTTTAATGATTCTGTTATTTCCCTAAGGAGGTGAGAGAGCTTTCAAAAATGTCATTAAATAGTACAATGTCTGAAGGCAGACTCTGGGTCTTGCTCACCATGTGGAGTTTGCAGTATAGTTAGTATGGTTTCTGACCCATAGCAGCTATTGCCTATTGTTTTTGAATGAATAAATGTTGATAGCAACATTAAAATTCATGTGGAAAATGAGAATTTTAGGTCTTTATCTTAGAAATTGCTGACATGTATAACAAGTCAGCATAATTCAGATGAAATTTGATAACTACCTATATGAAATCCAGATATCTTTCACCAAGTCTGTACCTGATTAGAACACACACACACACACACACACACACACACACACACACACACAGTGACCACAACAACCAAATAACCCCCACCTCCATATTTGCATTATTGCTAACTCCATTTTATACATACTTATACAGTCAGGTCAGTATTTTAAGCATGTAAGTTCAATCTTGCCACCCCATTGCTTAAATGTTCCAGTGGCTTCTCCTTCGTTGAATAAAATCTGGATTCTCACCCTAGTTTATGAAGTCAGACCCCTGCTTATGTCTCCCCCCTCATCTCTATACCTCTTTACCACACCACAGTTACAGAGGACTTCTTTAGGCTCTGGCCACATGCAAGCTTTCTTCTGATAGTCTACTGCATGGAATGTTTTTCCTTTTGATCTCAACATGATTGGTCCATTCTTGTCATTCAGATCTGAGTATTCACAAGTGACATTCCATCACTCTGCAAAACATTACACTATTTGATCCTCAGCATAGAACTTATTCTCTATTTTTATCATTTATTTGACTTGTTGGTTTACTTGCTTATTGTCACTCTTCCTCATCACTGGAATATAAGTTCTATGACCTGCAGGACTTTGTCTCTGCTCTTTCTCTGGCTCACAGAAACGGTGCTTTGCACATATTAAATACTTAAATATATATTTTGAATGAATGAAAGAATGAAGTAGATAAAAGGAGATTTGTGAGAGGCAGAATAAAAATGGAGGAGCGTGTCAGGAGTGTTTGATTGGGAAATGACCCCACAGTGTATCAGAATAGAATGAAAAAACAATTTTATGGCGTAAGTAATAGTTATGTATTTCTTCTATATTATAAAATTTTCATTGTTCTTTTCAACTTGGAAGGTTGAATGGAAAAATACATATAAATGATTCCTGATGTTAATTTGATTATAACAAACCAAATAAATAAATCACAAGAAAATAGTTAAAAGGTCAGGGTAGTAAAAGAAAAGAGTGAAAGATTATAAGAAAAATATTGAGTTACAAGAGTGCATAGAAGAGTTCTTTTAGTTGCCCCTATTATGTAGCAGCATGTACGTGAGTACATTTTTCTTTATTTCAAAGAGCACTGAACAATAATAAATGGTCACAAGAAAAATAAGATGGTGTGTGCAAACAATGTCAGTGATGAGTTAGAATAATCTAAAAATATTGTTGTGTGATCTAACAGCATTTATTTGCAGTGTGGTAGATACCGTCTTGGGTCTTTGATGTATGCTTTCCCTCCCTAGATATGCCCCTTCATCTTTCACGAATAGATTCTGGAGCCATGTCTGTACTCTGGACTTTAGATCCAAATTGGATCAGGTGCTCTCTTTTAAGAATTTGAAAATGGGATTCCCAGAAGTAATTATCCTATGCAGATCTGTGTGCAGATTGCTCAAGAACTCTTACAGAACATCTTTTGCTGGGTCAATAGAGAAGCAGAGAAAGCTGGTCTATTCAATAAATGAATGAATGAATGAATGAATGAATGAATGAATGAATAAATGAATGAATGAATAAATAAATAAATAAAGCAGTTGTACCCTGAGAGACAGAAACGAGAAATTATATGATTCTGGTGAAAAAAGAAGGTGTCTTTCCTTACAGCATCTGTGTAAAATTCCTCTATATTTGATTGTGCATCTCAATTTTGGGGTCTAAGAAAAAACTCTATCTAATCTATCTATCATCTATCATCTATCTATATCTTATCTATTTACTATCTATCTATCCAGCTATCTATCATCTATTATCTCTCTCTCTCTCTCTCTCTATCATCTGCCTGTGTATATATGTATGTATGTATTTATCATCTATCTATCTGTCTGTGTAGGTGTATATTTATGCTTAAGCTGAAAGACTTTATGTTCTTGTGAACAAGTGTGCTGGTTAACACAATGTTATATGTAAATTCTTAAAATGGGGATCATGGGGCGCCTGGGTGCCGCAGTCGGTTAAGCGTCCGACTTCAGCCAGGTCACGATCTCGCGGTCCGTGAGTTCGAGCCCCGCGTCAGGCTCTGGGCTGATGGCTCGGAGCCTGGAGCCTGTTTCCGATTCTGTGTCTCCCTCTCTCTCTGCCCCTCCCCCGTTCATGCTCTGTCTCTCTCTGTCCCAAAAATAAAAATAAACGTTGAAAAAAAAATATTTAAAAAAAAAATGGGGATCACATTTTAGATTATATCGGCTAGTTCCTATAGTTACAAAGTACCCCCACCTCCATTAACTTGGAGATTTTGAAAGCTTTACCCTAAACTCTATGGAGTCCGAGATTAATTTTATTTTATTATTTAAAAAATTGATTTTAAATGTTTATTTATTTTTGAGAGACAGAGAGCACAAGCAGGAGGGAGACAGAGAGAGAGTGAGAGAGACACAGAATCTGAAGCAGGGTCCTGAGGTGGGGCTCAAACCCCTGAACCCATGAAGTCATGATTTGAGCCAAAGTCAGGAGCTTAACTGACTGAATCACCCAGGTGCCCCTCCAAGATTAATTTTAAATGGATGTAATTTTGCAATAGATAGATGAAAGAAAATACATGCAAAAATATAATTGATGAGTAAAATAACTCATGAATAAGAGTTGAGAAATAATAGTAAGTAAGAATTATCCAGAGGATTGGTGAAATTAAAGAGTGCCCTAAAATGGACTTAAGCCCAATCTGAAATAATGAAAAAAAATGCCTTACAGACCCACATCCAGCTCAGATACAATGTTAGAACAATAACAAGGCTTTATCTGAATGGACAAGCCTGGAAGACATATTATCTTTCATTCTGGCCACGGCAGAATGCCAGCCAAGAATTAGATTTCCTGCAAGAGGTTTGGAAAATTAGTTCAGTTTTGCCATTAGAGAAAAGGATAAAAGAGCTGAATGAAATCATATTGATTGTACAGATTACAAAAATGACCTTAAATCTGTTCTTTTTAGTAATTACATTCTTATTCTGCATCTTATTTGATATCTTTAACATTAAAATTCACATCATTTGATAAAAACATGGCCATTCTGGCTTTCCTCTTACCTCTTTACCACTCTCTTCTCCCTTCTCTTCTTCCCTCCAACCTTTCTTTCTTACCTTCTATCTTTCTTCTAAGTTTTCATTTTTATTAAAATCATATATATGTAGTTAAACTATATATAAATGTAGTTTAAAGAGCAAATAATTTACAAGTTTTGTTTAAAAAAAGCATCAACTCAGAGCATCTCCACTCCCTTTCCCCTAACACATTCTTTTCGAGCCCTTTCAGTTGACTCTTTGGAATTTATCCCCATAGCTTAATATAACCTGCTTGCACTTTTTACTTCTTGATTTTTCAGTTTTGTGCATTGATTTCCAACCACAAAGGGTAAGGATTTAGCTTTTATCCTTTTTGCCTCTCCTCTTCCATTCCACAGGTTTATCATTCCATCATCTTTTCATTTTTATTTATTTATTTAGAGAGTGTGTGCATGCCTGTGTGAGAGGGGGAGGGGCAGAGAGAGGGAGACAGAATCCCAAGCAGGCTTCATGCGCATGCTGGATCCTATGAATGTTGAGATCATGATCTGAGCCAAAATCAAGAGCCAGAGGCTTAACCGACTAAGCCACTCAGGCGCCCCCATCATCTTTTTAAATTAAATTACAGCATAATTTTTGTTAGAGCCCTTAGTGTTTATATCATCATTGTGATGTTATAAATTAAGTCTTGTAGTAAACTAGGATTACTTCTCTTCTAAAATCTTTCTGTTACGGTTGCTACAGACTTAATATTTTTTTTTTCACATAGCTTTCTGCCTTCTTTTATTTTTCAACCTAAAAATTCTTTGCCAATTATCTACATCTCCTCAAACTGATGCTGAAGAAACCTCTTCTAGAGTCCCCAGATGTGCGCCTCATGAGTGGTTTGCTTCTATGTAACTGTTCTCTGGGCATTTCCTTTCAAGCTCATCCTGAGAATTTCTTTTGACTTTATCCTCAGCTGACTCCCCTGTTCAGATAGCTCATGTATTCCTTGTTTCCTTTCTAGTTTAAGTGGAGCACATCATCTACTTTCTGGAAAAGTATGTGTGAAGTGTGAAAGAGTTGAGAATTTGCAGGTCTGAAAATGTCTTTATCTCATCCTTATTGCTGACAGATATTTGGCATATGATTTCAAGTAGGAGACAGTTTTTCTTTAATGATCTTGTAGCTTATAATGCTGTTCCTGAGAAATTTGAGAATATGTCCTAGTCTTTTGTATATGATCCATTTGTTTCTTCAATGAAAGTTTATAAAATTTTCCTTTTGGTTCTTGTATTCTGAAATTTTAAGATGATGTACCTTGAAGTGGGTCTATTTTCATCTGTTGGGTTGGGCATTTGGTGGGCTTTTTAAATTTGGAAACTTTAATTGTGGAAAATTATTTTGAATTATTGTATTCATGATTTTTTTCTCCATTTTCTCTCTCTTGAGTTCCTATCACTGAAATGTTTGGAAAACTGGACTACTCTTATGATAGTTGATTTGAATATTGCCAATAACAGTATGATTATGAGCAAAATTACATCACCTCTATGACCATCACTAGTTATTCTGAACACTGACAACATTTTGTACCTTATTGGTAACATCTATCAAATTCTGACTTTTGATTTGCTTGCACATTTATGTTCCAACCAATTGCAATCTTTCCTCCTTGGAACTTCTCAGCACTTTGAGTGTAATTTGTGACATTAATTACATTCAGATTTCTTAAGTTTTTAGTGCATACTTATTAATTTTCCTGGATGGTTATAATCTTAAAAGTAGGCTTTTAAAAAATTCATCTTTTATTTAGTACCTCATACAGTGTCTTCAAATAGCCACTGCCTAATGAAGAATAGATCAATCCGGTCAAATCCTAATTAAATGAAGTTAGTAAAGTGAGGTCCAGGTAGATGCATGCTCTAGACATGGCTTTGGAAGTCCCAGGGTTCATCCTTCATATACTTCTGGGTGATGGAGATATCTTGGTGATGTTTTGGGCCTGGTCAGTTATTTAGATCTGGGTGTGTCAAGCTTTGTGCGGTGGCAGTATCTTATCAAGGTGTGATTATTGCTAATAGATCTGGGTGTGTCCATTGAATGGAAGAAGGGAAGGACTGAAGGGAAAATAAATACAAATAAAAACTTAAAACTGAAACTGGATTCAGGATGGATGAATGAGACCGTGTTTTATTTTCTGCCTATTCTAGGTTGAGGATGGATAAGTCAAATAGAGGTACTTCTGCTATCTTGGTTTTAGAAAGTCTATTCTCTTACCTAACCAGACAAAGAAAATTGACAGATCATTTGTTTGAAGTTACTTTTTTTTTCGGAATGCTCCCCAAATAGCATAACACTTGAAAGAATTTAAAGAATTTATTCATTATTCATAAATATACTAAAATGAAATCCTGTGTTTTTCCCTGTCTTAAGTCTTGTTGATCTATACATTCATAACAATACATTGCCTTCCAGAGCTTTATTCAACAAAACGAAAGGCAAATCCCTCAGTTCATGAATAACCCTTTCCTGACAGAGGGTCTACTAACAAGCTAGGTCAGGAGAAGAGTTTCCTACCTGCAACTTCATCTCCACCAATATCAGACATGAAGCTGAGTGTAGAAAAAGGTCTTATGAAAACCCCACAAGGCGCCAGTATTTGATGCAGGGACCCAAACTAAAGAACAAAATCTTCAGATGAAGGGAATATGAACTGTGAGCAATGTCCTGGAAGAGGCCCTAATATCTGCAGTTAACTCCACTATGCTAACACCTCAGGAATGTGTGAGGACTTCTCATTTAAGGGCCCCAAATGAAAGAACACTCATTTATCATTCAAAGTATTTAATTTGGTCCCCTTATGTAACCCTTGAAGAAAAGTGAGGCAGAGAGGAAAATTTTCAGCTTCTGAAACTATATTTAAAGCATTATTTAAATTATTTAATATTTAATATTTAAATTATTTAAATAATATTTAAATTATTTAATAACACATTAATATAACAGAGTAGCTTATGCAAGTTCATTTGTTTGAGGATAGTCACCAATATAACTCTTCAGTGCTTAGTAGATGTATATGTGCACCGGGAGGGTATTTGTGCCCTGTGTTAGCATAAACACAACACATATTTCCAGATTTATTACTTAGTAAATAAGGCAGCGTAACTCTAAAATTTATAATCTGGGCTATTAGGAACAAAACGGAAAGAATGAAGCAATGAAAACATTTAAAACTTTTTCTGAGTGCAGTACAAGGTGATTTATTTTAAAAATTTACACCATTTTAAAACATACTATAGGTATCTCCAAGTGTTTAAATAAATTTCTTCTATACGTATTGAATGGAAACAAGCAAAATTCATATTAACGAATCATTCCATATGGTAAAGAAAAACCCACAAAAACTTTTTTTTTTTTTTTTACTGGGATTTTTCTCTCTTCTTTTTTTAAAAAAAATCTGTATTGCACATACATAATGCTACTCTGTTAGGTAATTTTAGCAAAGTTTACATGAACCATAAACAGTCCTGGTAATTTTTTTTTTCAGCAAATGCAGACTAAAAACACGAAGGATATTATAGAGCTTTTGGAGGAAAAAAAATAGACCCCTGGTAATGGCCTGTCATTGTGGAAGGAAAAGGTAACTTTGAAGACGCATGTGAAATGTTTGCAATTACAGTTCAGTCTCTTGGAAAGTACTAATAATTGCCTACACACAAAGAAGAAGATTAGGATTTGTGCCTACACAAAAAGGATTTGTGCCTACACAAAAAGAAGGAAAGTTTCTTTGCTGTTTCAATGATATAGACATTTGAAGAAAAAAACTTCCTGTGGCATATGCATTTCATAGTGCTGATGAATAAAAAAAGAAAGGTGAACTCATACATCTAGTTTTACCCAAAGTATATATGTATATATATTTATATATTTCAGGATATGGTTATGTTATCTGACAGTCATTAAATCTCGAAACTTCACTTCAGGGATCAAATACACAAAGCAACCTCAAGAAGGTCATGCCTCAATAACTACAAAACCTAGTTTAAGTTTTATGAGGTATTATACTGCTGCATTCGACTTAGACCTGAAACTTACATATTTTAAAAGCATATGACAAAGTTCCAAATCAGTGATTCTTGCTAAAGCTACGAAGGTATATTGCAAAAATATAATATTAGTTTATTGATCTGAAAAATGTGGCTAAGAAAGAGGAAGTCAGTATTAACCACAGGTCCTACTCTTGAGGAAGAACCCCTCACTTCTGCATCTTTAGAAAGAATGATTGGATTTATAGAAACACAAAGACATTTATTAGTGCAAATAGATGATCAGAGTGAACAGGGAAGGATTTCTAGGACAGTATTACATGTGAAAACATGTGTATTTCCACACAGAGTTCCTAGTGGAGAGTTGTGCTGGCTCCAAGGCTAGAGACTGCAAGGCAGATAGGAATCTTTCCCTCCTAATTGGACTATTGAAGGAGAACACTGCTATTATGCTTTGGGCCTAACTGATGTCTATCTCTTAATCCTTTTGTAGTTTCTTCCTTTTAAAATGTTTACTTATTTATTTTGAGAGGGAGAGAGTGTGCACCTGTGTAGGGGAAGGGCAGAGAGAGAGGGAGAGAGAATTTCAAGCAGGCTCCAAGCTGTCAGTACAGGGCCCATTGTGGGTTTGATCTCATAAACCATGAGATCATGACCTGAGCCTAAATCAGAGTTGGACACTTACCTGACTGAGCCACCCAGGCACCCCTAAATCCGTTTGTAATTTCTAATATCTCTTAAAAATGACTTTTCTCCCAGCCTTTCTTCTCCCGGCTTCTTATTTATAGCATGGAGACAGAGGAAGATTTGTTAAGCCACTTACACACAAATCAATCGGTCACTTAACACTGATCAAATGGAGCTTCTCTTAGATGGAGAATATGGGAAAAAAAGAATGCATAAATGCAAATGATGGAGATTCTAAGAATCTCATACACAACCATGTTAAATGATACCCAAGGGTTTGGAGGGGGGCTCATTCACCATGATTTTCACTGTCCTATGGAGAAAATTCTGAGGAGTTTCTTCTTTTTATTTTTTTTAATTGGAGTATAGTTTATACACAATGTTAGTTTCAAGTGTGCAAAGTAGTGACTCCACAGCTCTATTACATTATGTTGTGCTCCCACAAGTGCAGCTACCACCTATCACCATACAAAGCTGTTACAATACCATTGACTGTATTCCCTCTGCTGTATCTTATATTCCCATGACTTCTTCATTCCATGACAGGAGGCCTATTATCTCCCAACTCCTCCCCTACCTCTGGCAACTGTCAGTTCCCTATATTCATGGGTCTACTTCTGCTTTTGTTTCTTTCTTCAGTAGTAAATTTATTAGCAAAGAAAACATTAGTGAATGGTTCCAGGGTATTCACTGGGCCACGTTACTAGGCAGTGGAACATGAGAGAAGACTTTAGATACTTTTTATATGGAGGGAAATTGTGCCTTGATTCCTTTGGCATATTTCCTTTAGAATCACTTTTCTTCACCATCAAATATATGGCATTCCCAATCCTTTATCTATCATATTACAGCAGAAAATGTTAAAATTTCTCGGGTACTCAGCATTAATAAAGAAAACGGCTCCACGTGACTAGCCCTGGACACCAACTGCACTAAGTTCAACCTTTTTGCTACTGGGGCTGTACGGATCAACATCTCCTTACATTAGTAACTCCTTCCAATCCCACCAGTGTGACAGAGGAATGCAGAAAGACCGCCTACCTCACTGAGAGAATACATTAAGTTTTGATGCAAAAGCATTATAACAATAAAGAATTTTTGCTTATTCTTTTAGTATTCTGTTTATTTATTATCTTGTTTAGTCATCTGCCTGGCCTTATCCGCTTATGTCTTATTTGGGGATCTTTGGAGAAGGAGGGGCAGATGCAAAACATTGTTCCAGATGGAAGAATGAATAATTTATCCTAGAAGTGCATGTGGGAACAATTGATTCAGGTGATAGACATCCTAACATTATAGTAGTAGGAAAGGTGTAACTATGTAAACATCAAATTACCAACTTTGGTTGTTTTGTATTTGCTTGATTGTTTGTTGTTAAAAGTTGTCTTATATGAGTGAAGTCATATGATATTTGTCTTTCTCTGACTAATTTCGCTTAGCATAATACCCTCTATCTCGTTCCATCCACGTATGAGGACTTTAAGATACAAAACAGATGAACATAGGGGAAGGGAAGCAAAAATAATATAAAAACAGGGAGGGGGACAAAACATGAGAGACTCTTAAATACAGAGAACAAACAAAGGGTTGCTGGAGGGGTTGTGGGGGGGGGTGGACTAAATGGGTAAGCGGCATTAAGGAATCTACTCCTGAAATCATTGTTGCACTATATGTTAACTAACTTGGATGTAAAAAAAAAAAAAAAAAGTTGTCTTAGTATTTAGTTGATCTCCTGAAGATCACATCCACCTTGGAAGTTTTGTTTCAATTCAGGCTAACACACACACACACACACACACACACACATGTCACCACCACCACTTTTTACTTTTCCCTCCATTAAAAAGCCAAGAGCTTTGAGACTGGGGGACCTGGGTTACTCTTTACCTGAGAATAAATATTAAGAGGTCTCTTCGTTGAAATATTAGAGTGTTGGAGGGGAGAATAGCTTTTCTTTAGGAAAAAGTGGATTTTATGCCAGGGTGGTAAATTCTCTGAAAACCTGTGTCTTGCTCCACAAACAGTAACTTGTGAGGATCCAGGCCATTCAGAGATATGCCACCAGGTTGTCAAGGAACAGGACTCAAAGAACCTGTCTGAGGAGTACCAGGGAGCTTCCTTGTTGATCACGTTTTGCTTAGAGGAGATAGATACCATGACTTGAGGACTACTCACCTTCAAATGATACACTCAGGTTTTGACAGGGACAAGTAAGAATGAGTAACATGTTGGACTGAAGACCAGAATCTTCTTTTCCCAATCTTTTTGGACTTTGTTATTCTCTAGATCTAATAATTCCAAGAGTAGTAGGCAAAGGATGCTTTGCAAAAAGATGGAGATTAGATTTCCTACCGCTTTTGCAACTTGGGAGTGGGGCCAAATCTAATTTGATTTGGTAATATTAAAAAATTTGATTTTTCTCATACCAAAGTATCATGAAACAAATGTGTGCCAATTAGACAAACATACATGCATATGCAATAGAAATGGCTCAAGCCTGATATAGAATATCAGTAACATTGTGAGGAAGCCAGTTAGGAGCAAGGAAAAAAAAAAGGAGGGTGTTATAAAACAATAACAACTTCCACTTGGTTAAAACAAAGAGAATTGAGTGATGAGTTAAATAAGGAACATTTTTTTTCACCTGCCTGTAATTAAATAAGATCTGTTGTGCTCTGTCTAATGAGTCTCTTGTCCAACTTTCCAAATCTTTATAAAAGGCGCAAAGTAGATATTACCTGTTGTGGGCAGAGGATGGTAGCAGAGAGCTCTTCTTACATTTAAAATTTGATCCATATTCAGCTCCAAATTCAGGCATTGCATATTTTTAAGCTATTTCTAATATATAAATTCTTTTCCATAATCACGCATTTTTATGTATTTACTTGTTGATTTAAACTAATAAAGGTGAGAGGCTCAAGTGTCAGCCAGTGGCATTTGTATGGCTGTATTAAAGGATCAGCAATAGTCTGATTTTCTAAACTATGAGTAATTGCTTTACTCTTGGAAACCTGATTATTTTAGATACTTGGATCTAATTAGAAGGCTTATATAATAAATTTGAATGTAAGGGGTTAAATAGTTTTGCAATGAAGATTATAAGTCAGACTGACTTGTTAGATATTGTATTTTCAATCTTACTCAAGGGATTCATAACCATCACTAGACATGTAAGAGTTATAGACTGGATTTATAGTGTACACATTCTTGCCATACATCATAAAACTAATTGTACAGAGCAGTGTAATAAATAGAACGAAGCTCATTGCTTTCACTTTGAGGAGAACTTAATAGACAGAAAGAGCATCTTCAGTTTATAAAATAAGCTTAATTTGTGCTGGGTGATAAATTTAGGGGAGTAAGCAGGCCAGAAGTTAAAAAAATAAAAAAAAAATACTATAGTCTCATTTTGGCAAGTAAGGCAAAAATGTTTCTCATGATGTGTTGCTCCAGCCTTTTCTTCACAAAAGCAAGGAGAGAGAGACAAAGATACCTAGTAAGGGAGGGGTAGAGAGAGTGGGGGAGAGAGAATCCCAAGCAGGCACCACACTGTTAGAGCAGAGGCTGAAGCAGGGCTCGAATACACGAACGCTGAGATCATGACCTGAGTCCAAACCAAAAGTTGGATGCTTAAATGACTGAGCCACCCAGGTGTCCCAAGAAATTAATCGTTAGTAAAAGAGCAACACAATAAAAGGTATATTATAATAAAAAGAAAAAGATCATGTTTTATTTTCTCTAGTGACAGTAATGAATTTTTGTCACTTTGAAATATTAGCCCAGTGTTCCCCCTCACCCCCGGCTTATTAATGGCATGCAGTTTGGGGCCTTTACTTTGCCTAAACAAACACTATCTCAGCAGGTGTGCTAATATCCTAGCTTCAGATCCTGTACCCTGTGGCTGAAACGAATCTAAACAGGGTGGCTAAAAGGCTCTTCTGGGGTCATCTCAGTAAGAACACACTGTTGCATTGATTAGAACATGCCTAAGGAATGAATTTCTCATTTGCAATTTGGAAAGCGTACATTCCCTCTGGAGTACACTTTTTTTTTTTTGAAATTTCTGTTCACGGTTGACCTCACCTTTTTGTTTAACCAAACCCATTAATCAAACATATCCCAGAGGTGGCTAATGATCTTTCAGAATACTAATAGAAGCAGAAAGTCAAGGACAGTACAAATTGATCCACATCACCCACCTTATTAGGTTTACAATGCCGGCAGTATTTCCCTCATCTTTTGAGAATAATTGCCTATCTGGTTAGCGGGGGTCTGCTGTTTTAACAATAAGGATTTTATGTACCTGTCAATAAAATTGGCTCTGCATTTCCTAGAAAGTAGCATCATATAAACTTTTCTGAGTGTTATCATCGAATCTTCCTTTCTAATATTTGAAAATGTGCACATGCATCAAACTATACAATACAACATATTTATATCAGTATGAAAAATATATTTTTCCGCAGGGCCTTAATTCTTAAAAATTCGTATCTCTTTTCTGTATTGAAATTTTTTTAAATTTTTTTTAACGTTTATTTATTTTTGAGAGAGAGACAGAGCATGAACAGGGGAGGGGCACCGAGAGAGGGAGACACAGAATCAGAAGCAGGCTCCAGGCTCTGAGCCATCAGCCCAGAGCCCAACGCGGGGCTCGAACTCATGGACTGTGAGATCATGACCTGAGCTGAAGTCGGACGCTTAACCGACTGAGCCACCCAGGCACCCCTGTATTGAATTTTTTGCATAGAAATTATTAGTCAAAACACAGGAAAAAGAACAAAATATAAATTATTAGGATTGATTGGTGACAATTTGAATTGCTCTGATGAACCACTGGTTCAAGCTTCATAGCTGTGTAGTTGGAGCCTCAGAGTCTAGCTATTCAGTGGATCCAATAAACGTGAATATATTAGAATATATATATTCTTGTTTTCTATAGAAAACTTTATTGAAAACCTCTGCAATCACTCCTTGAATAGTTAAACATAAATACAAGAGGGGAAGGAGGGCAAGGGAACATTCTGGGAAGAGAGGAAGGTTCAATGAACAGGTCATATGGGTTTCTGCTCAATATAAAAAACCCATATTCTTTTTTCTTAATGTTTAGTTATTTATTTAAAAAAGAGAGAGAGACTAGGGGAGGGGCAGAGAGAGGAGAAGAGATAGGATCCCAAGCAGACTGCGTACTGTCAGCGCAAAGCTCGGCGTGGGGCTGGAACCCATGAACTGTGAGATCATGACCTGAGCCGAAATCAAGAGTTGGACACGTAACCAACTGAGCCACCCAGGAGCCCTATGGAACATAGGAAAATGGAAAACCTATTTTCAATTCAAACCTAATCAAAGGGTAATACTACGGGAGAAATAAAATATTCTTGGTTGTCGGAACAAAATTCCTTTGGTGAGAGACCAGGTTCGTTGAGAATAAACGCTGATAAAAGCTGTAGGGACAAATATGTCTCAGGCGGATCCTACTTTTCTAGTAGAAGAGAGAAGTTACCACGCAAAGTGAAATCGTGGAGGGAGGAAGAATGGGGCCATGAGGAAGCTCATCTCTGAACAGGGCTTCAGCAGGCCATTTTCAGCATTATGTTCAAGTATTCTAAAAATATTATGTTCCCAACCTCAAAGGTGGCAACATAATTATGAATTCTAAAAACATATTTTGTCAAAATATTAATCATATGCTTTGCCTTTTTTTCCCTACATTTCTGTGATCTTATTAAAATGCAAATTAGATCATGTCTTAGGTTTCCCTTCAAAAGTCCCTCCCTGGGGCCTTCCCTGACACCTAGAGTGCAATCTCTCTTCTGATGGTTTTCAAGGCCTTGTAGGACCTGACCCCTGCCTGTCTCTCAAACGCATCCAATCAACCCCTGATTCCTGGTGTTTCCACTTGCTCTTCCTTTTGACAAGACCTCCCTCTTCCTGTACTCTTCACATGTTTAGTGTCTTCTCATTCTCCAAGTTTCTGCTTTATAATGGCCTTCCATAGCCAATGCATCCAAAGCTGGCTCTCCTGTTATGCTTTATCTGTGCCCCTTAGTTCTTTCCTTCATAGACATTATATGACTTGAAATTATTTCATTCATTTTTCATTTTACTTGTCTATCCCCTTTATCTATGTCTGTTTCTTATCCTGGAAAATAAGCCTTATATCCACAGGCTCCTCATCTGCCTTTTCAGTTGATCTCAGAGGCTAGCACAGTGCTTGGCACATGTGGAAGGTGAATGAAGGTTTGTGGGCTAGCACAAGGGCTATGTTCTGGATAGCGCTAGAAGGGCATTGGAGCACCTTCAGTGGCTGGGAGGAGGGAGAAAGCATGATAGTATCTGGGGGTCAGGGCTCTGGGGCCTCCATTCCTTCTTTTCTTTGTACATATTGGGCTTCCTTGTACTATTTCAACTAAACAAAATGTCCTGAAACTTAGAAATGTTTCAACTCACTGAAATTGATCAAAAATTCCCTTTGGTATTTGATTAGGCCTTAGAAACAACTATCACTTTATTGTAAGTATATCCCTATTGAAGGGAAAAACTGAAGAACAATTGCATTTTAGAAAAAAGTTTTATATTATAAGCCTTCTGTATAAAATGAAAGATTCTTCCTGTTGGCCCAATAGCATTGCAAGTCATTTCTCATATGGCTAAAAAAAAGATAAGGTAATTCATTTAAAAATTTTAATTCCAGTGTAGTTAATAACATATTAGTTAATTGCACTTAGAGTGTAATATTAGCGTCAGGTGTAGAATTCAGTGGATTCAGTAATTCCACACATCACCCAGCTCCCACCACCTACCATCTGGGAACCATCTGGTTGTTCTCTATAGTTAAGAGTCTGTTTCTTGGTTTATCCTGCCCGCCCCCCTCTCTTTTTCAACCAGGTTATTTCAGAGGTAGGGATGATGACAGACCCCGTTTTACTTGATGTGACTCAAGAATAAGCTTGCAGGAGGTATTTTGGGAAAACATGCTCTTCTGACTTAACTGATGCCAACCCTTCCTCCTGCCTTTAATGTTGTATTGATGCACAGTTCCCTGGCTTTCTTGTGCCCTAATACCATCCTCATGCTTCTCACTGCCAAATGTCATGTATGTGATATAAATGCAATTTTTCTTTTTTTTTTAATTTCTTTAAAGTTTTATTTATTTATTTTGAGAGAAAGAGAGAGAGAATGAACATGGGGAGGGGCAGTGAGAGAAGGAGAGAGAGAATCCAAAGCAGGCTCCACGCTGTCAGCACAGAGCCCGATGCTAGCTCAAATTCAAGAACTGTGAGATCATGACCTGAACTAAAATCAAAGGTCGGATGCTTAACCAAATAAGCCACCCAGGTGTCCCAAAATGCAATTTTCTTAAATCACTGTTAATCATATTCTTTGCATCCTTATACAAATGCACACGCACACACGTAACACTGTAAATTTGATATTTCTTTTTCTATTTGCTAATAAAGACATTAAAGTCCAAAGGAGTTAAGCAATTTCATTACCTTACCCCAACTTTCTTTTTTCTCTCCGGTTATCTTAACCATCATTGGTGAGACCTTGTTTTTCCAGGCATTTTACATACATTCTGGATAAGATATGTTTTATCCTCTCTTTCTGTGTGCCCATCTCTCTCTTTTAAACAGATGATGAGACTGAACCTTTGTGAGATTGCGCCATTTTACCAAAATTTCTCTGATAAGAGATGCAGTCAAGATTTGAACTCCTGTTGGCCTGACATTTAAACACAGGCACGTTGCATCTGATTTCACGTGCCTCAAAGATCAGGAGTAAAAACATACACACTGTTAAGAACTATATTTGCCTGCACTGTTTGTGGGCAACCAGAAGCTCCCTCTCTACATCTACACTTGGAAACCTCTTAGGGGAATAAAAGGATATCGAGAGACCTTCAGGACATAAGACTAGAAGGGTTAAAGAATAGGTCCAAGAACCTGGGTGGCTCAGTTGGTAAAGCATCCAATTCTTGATTTTGGCTCAGGTCATGATCTCATGGTTTGTGAGTTTGAGCCCCACGTGGGGCTCTGTGCTTGGGATTCTCTCTCTCCCTCTTTCTCTGCCCTCCCCCCACTCATGTGTGCATGCTCTTTTCTCTCACTCAAAAAGAGACAAACTTAAAAAAAGTAACAGATTGTTCATACTCCAACCAGTCCTTTACTTTCTCTCTTATTTTTCTCTGGGTGATCAGATATACTTCTAAGTCTTCAAGCGTCATTTATAGGATGGCATTTCCCAAGGCCAAATCTCTAGCCATAATTTCTGTCTTTACCTATAGACTCATATAATCTAAATTACTACTAGATATCTTCACCAGGGTGGCCACTGCTTTCTCAAACTCCATGTATACAAACTTGAGTTCTTAAATCTGCTCCTGAACTGACATTTTCCAGAGGAATAAACAGCATCATAATCATGCTGTTGCCCATACTAAATTCCTCTTCTAATGCCTGAGAATTACCAGTTTTATCAAAGATATCTTCTGAAACTGGATTCTCCTCTCCAATCCACAGTATTGACAATTAGTTCCGATCCTGGCCAGGTGTCGACATTCTTGACTACTGTAATAGCCTCTTTTCTGCATCATGTTCTCCCTGTTTACCCTCTGTGAACTCACTATTTTTGTGAAATCTATGAAATTATCATTTTTTACCTTAAAAACCTATGCTGAGTTCCTATCTTTCCAGGGACACTTTATGCATTCAGCCTTCTTTTAAGGATCATGAGGCCCTTACAACCTGGCCTTTCCCAGTCTCATTACATGAATTGTCTTTCCCCTTCCCACTTACAGTCTACCCATACTAAATGTCATGCCTTATCCTGAACTGCTCTCCCCTCTCAAGCCCTGTGTGTTTGTACATGTTATTTCCTCTGGTAGGAAAGTTCTGCATTCTTTTCTCTCTGGAGACCTCCTAGAAGTCCTTAATATGAGGTTCAAATTACTCACCCCAAACTTCAGATTTCTTAAAGCACTTTATGATCTTTTGCTAGGGCATCTACGTCATTCTATTTAAATATGCATTTTTACGCATCTGTCTTCCCATGTCTGTCTTCCTCATTAGTCTGATTCCTCGACAAGGTTGTGTCTTTTTCTTCTTTGTTATTTACCCAAAATGAGTATTGTCCTGAGTAGTATAGGACAGATCATTGATAGAGGTTTAGGAGTATTGATGGGGGAATATTTGGGAGAAAATATGTTTAAGGAGATACAAAAATAGAAAACCTTCTTTAAAGGCATAAAGTAGCCATACTTTTCCTATATCTTAATACCACACATTACAAATCTATGTTCAAGTTCACCATGTATTGAAGCCAAAAAGGCAACCGCTGAAGCTGAACCCTCAGACACTGAGGCTACTCTCAGTGGCTTCAATATAGTCCATTTTGTCTATAAAATGCTTTTATCCAATTTTCTCAAAATCACCCTTAATACTTTTTCTTTTTTGCTTTTGTTTTTTTTTTTTTGTTTCTTTTTAAACGCCAATAGTTGTACTTTTACAGTTATAAAGTGTCTGATGTGCTTGCTCACTGTCACTGAGCTTCCTAAAGAGAATTATTTGGAAACAAAGAGATGAAAGTGTTACTGCTCTGTGGTCACACTGGGAGCACTTCAGAAGGAGCAAAGCCTGCTTGCTTCTCAGAAACTACTAGTGAAGATTAATGCATGAGGTCCACAGCAAAAATGCCATTTTAACTTTAAAAGATCTGAACAACTGCAGCTCCTCACTCACATGGGTATTGAAGCTTTTAAGGGCTCACAAAGCCTAAAGATGAGGAAAAGATACTGAGTCGTTAAGCTACAGTATAGAGAAGACAAGAAAAATAGTCACCAGAAAGTGACCAACAACTCATTGTTGGGGGAATTGTTTTTATTTTTAAAGGTTAAAGTATATGTAGCTGGTATTTAATTATATTTTAATTTTCTACCTCTAAGTTTAAAATCTAGCTATTACCATGCAATAAGGAAACTTCAAGATTCATAATTTGTCTCTTTGTATCTTTGGCAAATGCTCGCCATTTTCTGCTTAAATGCTTTTGAGATTATAGAGTTTGTTCCATTAGCCTATCCAAGTCTAGTTCCTTCTTGGGTAGCTCTAATCAGTATTTGATGTTTAAATATTAAGCCTAAATATCCCTCTTTGATATGTCCACATCCTTTTTCACATTCATTTTGTCATATATGTATATATACTAATATACATATAGAATATACATATATAAATATATGTATATCTAAGCAACTTAGTCTTCTCATTCTCTTACAGCCCTTATAATTTTGAAAGAATTTATTGTATCTACCATTAATCTTCTCTTCTCTAGTTTATATACTTTTCATCCCATAGCAGCATGAAGAATGATAAAAATCATATTATGGGGGCGCCTGGGTGGCTCAGTCGGTTGGGCGGCCGACTTCGGCTCAGGTCACGATCTTGCACTCTGTGAGTTCGAGCCCCGCGTCGGGCTCTGTGCTGACAGCTCAGAGCCTGGAGCCTGTTTCAGATTCTGTGTCTCCCTCTCTCTGACCCTCCCCCGTTCATGCTCTGTCTCTCCCTGTCTCAAAAATAAATAAACGTAAAAAAAAAAAAATTAAAAAAAAAATCATATTATGGTCATCTTTCTTGTCATAGCATGATGTTACTGATTCACCGTTCAGCAAAGCAAGAATTTTGCTTTGATTTATATATTAATGAAGCACTTATCCTGACCATCTACAAAGCCTGCTTTATTCCTTCAAAGAATAGCATGTATTTATAAGATTTTCAGTGACTATGAGATGCTTTCTGTGTCTGCAGAATAGAGAAAAAACGAGTTGGCGCAAGATAGTCGAAGACTGTGTCCTACCTTCATTCATGTCCCTTGTGTGTTCCAATAGGCAGTCTAAGTCATTATAGTGAATGCTAAGTAGAGAGATGAATAACGAGTAATGCCACCGAGATTAACATGTTCAGTGTGGAACCAAGCTTTGATATACAGAAATCAGATAAATGTTAAAAAATTATGCTTTCACAGTAAAATGACAAAGAAGTAAAATGACAAATAAACAATATGACTAGTGTACAGCCAGATGAAAATCATATAAATGTCATCATCAGGTTTTGTTTTTTTAAATACTATGATTTAATTAAGTTTTTTTTTTTGTTTGTTTGGCTTTTTTTTTTTTTTTTTGCTTCTGGGGCACCAGGGTGGTTCAGTTGGTTGAGCGTCCGACTTTACTCTTGATTTCAGCTCAGGTCATGGTCTTACAGTCCTAAGTTGGAGCCCCACATGGGTCTGTGCTGACAGCGGGGGGCCTGCTTGGTATCTTCTCTCTCCCTCTCTCTCTGCCCCTCCCCCCACGCCCTCCCCCTCAAAATAAGTAAATAAACTTTTAAAACAGAGATTTTGTTGTTGTTGTTGTTGTTCCTAAACTGAAATTTCCCTCCTGGTATTTTTGAAGTTGGTTTTGTTATTGATTATTTTCCAAAACTCTTCTTAACAACAGCAATATTATCCAGAAGAGAAGGATTGGCTTTAACAGTGAAAATTACTGGAGTAGGCAAATGCACTCTATTAATGTTCTTAGTATGATAGTCCACCTCTGGGAAGTCATGGCCTTAAATGTGAGTGCTGCTTCTCTTTGTTTGTTTAATATACAATATTCAGACCTGTAAAAGTTAACAAATTTTGTTGACATTTGTTAACAAGTGAAAGCTCATATATATATGTAATTTTTTGTTTCAAGTAGACTCCACACCCAGCATGGACCCCAACACAGGGCTCAAACCCATGACCCTGAGATCAAGAACTGACCTGAGATTAAGAGTTGGAAGCTTAACTGACTGAGCCATCTAGGCGCCCCTACATATATGTAATGTTAACTTTATTGAAGTATAATTTACATACAATGAATCGTTATTTATTTTAAATGTAAATTTGTATAACCGCTATCAAAATGGAAGATTACAAAACATTTTTCACAGTCTATAAAGATCCCTTGAGCCTTTTGCAGACAACACTCTTAGTCCCTGGCTCAACACTCATCACCCCTAGCAACCACTGATGTGCTTTCTGACACTGTATAGAATTTCATATAAATGTTATAAAACAAGACATGATTTTTTTTGCTCAACATAATGGCATAGTATTTTTTGATATTCATTCACACTGTCCTATGTATCAGCAGTTTGTTCTTTTTTATTACTGAGTGGTATTTCATTGTATGAATATACCACAGTTTGTTTATTTTTTCATATATTGATGGACACTTGGATTGTTCCATTTTGGTACTATTGTGAACAAAGTGACAATAAGCCCTGTGTATAAGTATTTGTATACACATTTCATAGCTGTTGGACAGTAAATATTTGTAAGTATAATTGCTGGGTTACATAATATTCATATACTTAAGCTTAAAAAAAACTGCCAAGCTTTTCCCCAAAGTGGTTGCAAAATTTTATATCCCATGGACAGTGTCTGAGAGTTCCAGTTGCTCCATATTCTTGCCAAAACTGGTTATTGCTGGTCTTTTCGTTAATTTAATTTTACTTTTTTTTTAGTCTTTTTAATTGAAGTGTAGTAGACACACAAGTTTACATTAGTTTCAAGTGTACAACATGGTGACCGGGCTATATTCCCTATGCTGTGCCTTTTATCCCTGTGACTTATTCATTCCATAACTTGAAGCCTGTACTTCACACACTCCTTCTTGCATTTTTGCCCATCTCCCATCTCTCCCCCAAGATCTCTTTAAATTTAGCCATTCAAATGGATGAGTAGTGACATCTCAGTGTCGTTTTAATTTCATTTCCTCAGTGACTAATGATGAGAGGCATCTTTTCATGTGGTTAGTGGTCATGCTTTCTTTTGAAGGCATCTGATCAAATCTTTTGTCTTCTTTTGAAAGCATCTGATCAAATATTTTGTCCATTACTTTAGTGAATTATTTTTTTCTTAATGATTGTAAGAATTCTTTTTATATTATGAATGCAATAACTTAGACATATATATGTTTTAAAAATATTTTCTCCCAGTATGTGGCTTCTTTTTCTTTTGTTATAATAGTTTCTTTTGAAGAGCAGATCTTTCAAACTTTCAAAAAACTAAGGTATAATGAATATACTATAAAATACAGATTACAAGCATTTAGCTTGAGGAATTTTGACAATTTCATACACTACTCTGCCACTCTTAGCAAGATATAGAATACTTACATCATCCCAGAGTGTTCTTTCCTGTCCTTTCTAGGAAATCCTCTGCACCCCCCAACTACAGAGGCAATCTCTGATCTGTTTCTGTCATTATAAATGATCTTGACAATTGCAGAATTTCATATGTATAAAATCATTCAGTTATCAATTCAGAAGTCAGTTTTGTGTTTGACTTCTTTTGTTCAGCATAGTGTTTTTGAAATTCATTCATGTACTTGTAATTCATTCTTTTTGTTACTTAGTAGTCCACTGAAAGAATATATAGTAATCTGTTTATCTGATTAATAGCTCATGAACATTTGGTTTGTTTCAAATTTTGGGCTATTAAAAATAGAGCTTCTATGAACATTCAGGTGCAAGTCTTTTTGTGGATATACATGTTCATTTCTCATGGGTGGACTTTGTTGATAATGAGGAATATGTAAGTTTACTTTTTAAAAATTTTATTTTGTAATTATTTTAGAGTCACATACAAGTTGTTAAAATAGTTCAGAAAGCTCCAATGTACTCTTCACCCAGCTTCCATCAATGACAATATCTTACATATAACCATAGTACAATGATGAAAAACAAAAAATTGATATTGGTAAAAACTATTAATTAAAATACTGAACTTATTTTCATTTCAACAGGGAAATATTCATTTTCCTAATGGGTATGAATGTTGAACACTTTTTCATGCTTC
This sequence comes from Lynx canadensis, assembly GCF_007474595.2. Taxonomy (NCBI): domain Eukaryota; kingdom Metazoa; phylum Chordata; class Mammalia; order Carnivora; family Felidae; genus Lynx; species Lynx canadensis. The sequence continues at coordinate 55,899,493 of NC_044306.2, forward strand.
TATTTCTTTGCAATCCAATCCATATATTTTCTTTGGTGAAATTTCTGTTTAAGAGTTTTGCTATTTTCTAGTTGGATTGTTTGGTTTCTTACTATTTAGTTAAGAAAATTCTTTACATATTCTGGATACAGATTCTTTGTTGGATATGAGATTTTCAAATATTACTATCTGTTGCTTATTTTTTTATTCATTTATTGTCTTCCTTAGAGTATTTCTCTGAAAAATGTATTAAGTGTGACGTCTTTTTTTTTCTTTTATGGACTGTGGTTTTGGTATCATGTCTAAGAACTCTTCACCTAACTTTAAGTCATAAAGATTTTCTTTTACTTTTCCTTCTAAAACTTTATTGTTTTACATGTTACATTTACATCTATGATTTATTTTGAGTTAAATTTTGTATAAGGTGTAGGGTTTAGGTAAAAAATCTAAGGGGTGTGTGTGTGTGTGTGTGTATGGAGGTACATATGAACGTCCAATTGTTACAAAATCATTGATTGATAAAATTAGTGTTTCCCATTAAATTGCTTTTGCATCTTTGTCGAAAATCATTTGTCCCTATTTTTGGGGTCAATTTATGAACTTTATTCTGTTCCCTTATGTTATGTTTTTATCCCTAAATCAATACCACACCATCTTGATTACTACAGCTGTCCTAAAATCGGGTAGTATGATTTCTCCAACTTTATTCTTTTTCAAAATTATTTTTAGATATTCTAATTCATCTGCCTTTCCGTATTAATTTTGAAGTAAGCTGTCTATATCTACAAGAGATCTTGCTGCCATTTTTCTCAAAATTGTCTTAAAACTATAGATTAACTTGAACAGAACTGAAAATTCACCATGCTGACACGAACATAGGATGTCTTTATGTAAGACTTTGATTTCTTTTATCAATATTTTTAGTTTTCAACATACAGACCCTGTCTCTAGTGTTTATACTTGTTTTTCTTTGGGGGCAGCCATTGTAAATGGTATTGTGTTTTAAATTTCTATTTCTAAAATTTCATTGTTATTATAAAAAAATCTACTTATTTATTTATTTATTTATTTATTTATTTATTTATTTATTTATTTACTTTTTGCTTCTCTTTTGTTAATGTTATATCTAATACCTGCAAACTTGCCAAACTCACTGATTGGCTTGGGCATTTTGTTAGTTTCTTGGGATATTTTTTACCTGGAAAGTTATGCTATCTACAAATAAGAAGACTTTATTTTTATTTTCAAACCTATATGATATTTATTTCTTTTTCTTATCTTAAAAGACCAACTGGAACTTCTATTACTATATTGAATAATAGGGACAACATTGTTTTTCACTTTTGAGTATGTGTAAGTGCAGCTTTTCTTTGTATAGATTCTTTATCAGGCTGTGAATGTTGTCTTCCAGTACTCTTTTACTGAAAAATTTTTTTTATCTCACATGTTTGAGATGGATTTTGTCATGAATCTGCTGGCTTTTGTCAAATGATTTCTCTGCATCAATTTGTATAATTATGGTTTTTCTTGAGACTGTTATATGGTAGATCACACTGATTAATTTTTAAATATTGAACCAACCTTGCATTTTTGGAATAAACTTCATTTGGTCACGGTGTATTATTCTTTTTATATGTTGCTGGATTTGAATTACTAATGTTTTAATGGATATTTTTACATCTTTGTTTATGAGACATGTAGGTCAGTAGCTATTTTTGTACATTTTTTCTAGAAGGTTTTAAATTTTGGTAGAGACCAATTTATCAATTTTTTTATGAAACAAAAAATCTTATTTTTGTCCTTTATGTGTTATCTTGGAAATCTGTATGATTTTCATGTGCCATCTAGAATAGTTTTATCTTTGTTAAATTCATGAATATTTTATCCTATATTTTCCTTCAGAAATATATAGTTTTTGTTTTTAAATTTATTTCTATAATGTTTGGTGTTAATGTTGTAAGCAACGTGTGAAATTAAGGTTAGATTCACTCTCTTTTTTATACATATAATGTTTTTTTCCCAGAATTATTTGTTGGAAAGACTATCTTTTCCCCTTTGAATTATTTGGATACATTTGTCATAAGTTCATCTATTACGTATATTTGAATCTATTTTTGGACTCTTTATTCTGTTTCATTTATCTACAATGTTTATCCTTATAGCAATATTACATGATCTTGATTAATTTTATCAAAAAAGTATTAATTGAGGTAGTATACTTCTTTCTTCTTCTCTTTCAAAATTTTATTGCCTATTCTAGATGCTTGAGATTTACATATAAAATTTGGAAGCAGCTTTTTGATTTCTACAAAGAGTATGCTAGAATTTTGATTTTGATTGCATTGAAACTAGAGAAATTGAAAAAGAACTCATATCTTAAAATTATTGAAGATTTTTTGTCCATTAACATGATGTATATCTTCAAATTCATAAGACTATCTTTAATTTATCTAACATTTTGTAAATTTTATCCTTGTTAAATACTTCATAATTTTGATGCCATTGTTATTGATGTATTTTTAAAATTTTGTTTTTCAGTGATTTGTTGTTAGCAATACAACTGGATTTTGTAAATGGAACTTGTACCTTTTGACATTGATAAATTCTTCTATTCTTATAGATCAAATAACTAGATTTCCTTAGGATTTTATTTGAATGTTATCATATTTCTACAAATAAAGACAGTTTCATTTTTTTCCTTTCCAGCAGGTATGGCATTTTTTTCTTTTCCTTGTATCATTGCACTGGCTAAAACCTCCAACATAATGTTGAATAGAAGTGTTGACAGTGAATATTTCTGCTTTTTTCCTACTCTTAAGACTGTTAAGTCTTTCAGCATTAAGGATGTTAGCTGTCAGTTTTCAATAGATTCCCTTTATCAGGAATTTTGTTTTTATTTCTAAGAGTTTTGAATTTTTAATCACTAATTGGTGTTGAATTTTTCAAGTGCCTTTTTTTTTGTGCCTAGTAAGATCATTAAACAGGTTTTTCATATTTTTAAAATGAGTATGATATATTATACTGATTGAGTTTTGAATAATAATTTAACCTTGTATTTGTTAGATAAACCCCACTTGGTCATGATGTATCCCCTTTTAATATATCAGGGGATTCAATATGCTAATATGTTGTTAAGGATATTTGTGTCAATATTCATAAGGGAAATTGGTATATTGTTTACTTTTCTTATAATGTTTTTGCCTAGTTTGGAGGTCAGGAATAATGCTGGCCTTGTAAAATGAGTGGGAAGCAATAAAATGTGTAATAACAATAGCACAAAGGAAGGGGAGGGAAAAGTGAAAAATCACCTGTTGTAGGGCCCTTACATTATATGTAAACTGATAAAAGAAACTAAACTATCAAAGATACATATTATAAACTCTAAAGTAATCATAAAAGTAAACAAAAATAGAAGAATTCATCAGCCACTAGAGAAAATAGAATATGAAAATATTCAGCTAATCCAGATGAAGTCAGGAAATGAGAAGCAAAGGAATAAAGAAAAGGTGGATCAAATGGAAGAGGTATCAAGAGGATAGATTTAAACCCAATCAGAATGAAATTTATATGAAGTGTAAATTATTCAAACATTCCTGTTAAAAAGTAGAGATTATATGGTTGGACACAAAAAGGAGACAGCATATGTTGTCTATAAGAAATGCACTTTAAATATAAGGCAAAGACGGGGCGCCTGGGTGGCGCAGTCGGTTAAGCATCCGACTTCAGCCAGGTCACGATCTCGCGGTCCGTGAGTTCGAGCCCCGCGTCAGGCTATGGGCTGATGGCTCAGAGCCTGGAGCCTGTTTCCGATTCTGTGTCTCCCTCTCTCTCTGCCCCTCCCCCGTTCATGCTCTGTCTCTCTCTGTCCCAAAAATAAAAAAACGTTGAAAAAAAAATTTTAATAAATATAAGGCAAAGATGGATTAAAAGTAAAAGATGTGGAAAGATAGAACATGCAAGCAAATAAACCCTACGAAAGACAGTGGTTTTGTAATATCAGGCAGGGTTGACTTCACAAAATATTTAGCAAAGATAAATAGGGATATTTCATAATGATAAAACGTCAGTTCATCAAGAAGACAGAACAACTCTACATTTGTATGCACATAATGGAACTTTGCTGTGCACGAAGAAAAAATGTTACCAAAAAAAAAAAAAAAGAAAGATAGAAAGAAAAACTAGGCAAATGCACAATCACAGTTGAAGATGCAATCCTTTTCAATTAGTAACTAATATAAAAGTAGGAAAAAAAGCTAATGAGGATATGGAAGATTTGAATAACACTATCAGCAATCTTGACCTCTCATTGAGAAAATTACATCCAACAAAAGCACAGCATATCTTCTTTTCATATGGAAATAGAACACTCACCAAGCAATATCATATGAATATAAGATCCCTTACAACATATATTTCCACTTGTCCCTCCTCTTTTTTATGTTATTGCTATATATTACTGCTATGTATGCTCTAAACTCTATACTGTGTTGTTAATATTTTTAACATTCAATTATTTGCTGATATTAAAAATAAGTCAAAACTATCTTTTATATTTATGCACATATTTAGTATTCTCTATCTTCATTTATTTCTATAGATTCAAGTTTCTTTTTTATTTATTTTTATTTTTTTAATGTTTATCTATTTTTGAGAGAGAGAAAGAGAGTGTGAGCAGGGGAGGGGCAGAGAGAGAAGGAGATACAGAATTCAAAGCAAGCTCCAGGCTCTGAACTGTCAGTACAGACCTGGTCAGGGGATCGAACCCACGGACTGTAAGATCATGACCTGAGCCAAAGTTGTACGCTTAACTGACCGAGCCACCTAGGTGCCCTACCTGTTGACTTTAAAAACAAACAAACAAAAAAAAAGACAAAGAAAAAAAATTAGAGTCTATTTTTTAGAGTACTTTTAGGTTAACAGCATAATTAAAAGGAAAGTAGATGTATTTTATATATACCCCCTGTCTCCGTATATGTACATCTTTCTCCATTATCAACATCTTCCACCAGTGTGCTACCTTTGTTGCAACTGATGAACCCATATTGACCCACCATTCTCACCCAAAGTCCAAAGTTTACGTTAGGGTCACTTTTGTGCTATACATTCTATGGGTTTGGACAAGTATATAATCACATGCATTCATTATTATAGTATCATACACAGTGTTTTCACTGCCTTAAAAACCATCTGCACTTTACCTATTCATCTCTTCTTCTACCCCTGGCAATCAGTGATCCTTTCATCATCTCTATAGTTTTGCCTCTTCCAGGATGTCGTAGTGGAATCATACACTATCTAGCTTTTTCAAATTGGCTTCTTTCTTTTTCTTAAAATTTTTAATGCTTATTTATTTTTGAGAGAGACAGAGAGACAGAGCACAAGCGGGGGAGGGGCAGAGAGAGGGAGACACAGGATCCAAAGGAGGCTCCAGGCTCCGAGCTGCCAGCACAGAGCCCGACACGGGGCTTGGACTCCTGAACTGCAAGATCATGACCTGAGCCGAAGTCGGACACTTAACTGACAGAGCCACCCAGGCGCCCCCACATTGGCTTTTTTCATTTAGTAATATGCTTTAAAAGATTCTTCCATGTTTTTTCAAGGCTTGTTAGCTCATTTATTTTCGGTGCTGAATAACAGTGCATGGTCTCAATGTACCACAGTTTATTTATCTATTCACCTACTGAAGAACATCTTGGCTGCTTCCAAGTTTTAGCATTTATGAATAAAGCTACTATAAACATCCGTATGCAGGTTTTGTGTTGACCTAAGTTTTCAACTCGTTTGAGTAAACACCAAGGAGCAGGATTTCAGGATCATATGGTAGGAGTACATTCACTTTTAAAAAAAAAAAAACAACCAAACTACCTTCCAGAGTAGCGATACAATTTTGCTTTGCCATCATCAATGAATGAGAGTTCCTGTTGCTCCATGCTGTTATCAGCATTTGGTGTTGTCAGTGAATCAAATAGTGGCTATTTTAATAGGTGTATAGTGATATCCCAATGTTGTTTCAACTTGTATTTCCCTTGTAACCTGTGATGCAAAGCACCTTTCCATATGCTTATTTTCGATCTGTATATCTTCTTTCGTGAGGTGTCTGTTAAGGACATTGGCCCATTTTTAATTCAGATTGTTTTCCTATTGTTGATCTTAAGAGTTCTTTGTATATCTTGGATAACAGTATTTTATCAGATGTGTCTTTTGTCCTGTTCACTTTTTTGTTTTGTTTTCAAAACTTGCCTGATATCATCACAGCATTTCAATAGAAAATTCTTTCAGCAAAAGAAAAAGAGATGAGCTCTTTTTAGAGACACATTATAAACTTTAATCAGCTGTTAAGCTGGGTGAGAGTGAAGACATCCATTATAAGCAATGTGACTAATTTGGGAAGTAACATTTTCTAGCTTAGTGATGTCATGGCTCAGATGTAGCGTACCAGCACTTCTGAGACTAGCGAAACTAATGATCCTCCTGTGGGTACATTTACCTGCCAGATGGTAGAGTTACATCAAATTTTACATAAGAGAAATGATGAAAATGGTAAGGACTTTTCTTTCTTTCTCAAGAAGCTATGACCATATCTTCAAAAACATTTAAGGGCCAACATCTAATTGGATTAATATGAAGATTAGTGAGAATAACTTGTTTGTCACTGATGGAATATGAAGCAAGAAGGGTTTTATTCTTAAGTCAGCAATGCGTTCAAATTTATTGAGTTAGACCAACTAATGATCCCCATGTGTCATAGTGCTACATTTTGTAAGTTACTCACAATGACAAAATAATGCTTCCAAAAGAATTTGTCTTTTACTAATTACATAAAATCTACAAATATTTATAATGGAGCAGAATATTTATGTGGTCTGGAAACATATAGAAAATCAGATTCACTGCAGCTCACTAACGATCTTTCTAAAGTTGACGTGTGCATACACTTGGTGTGAGCATAGTAAGCAGACATGTGGATAGTTTTAAGGGAAAAATTTTTAGATCTTTAAATTCAATATGTACTTCTTTTCTAAACTCAATCTGCTTAGGAATGTACTACTGTTGGTACATCGCTTCCTATTTACAAATGTCCTTCTCTTACTTTACAATAGAAAAGCAAACTCCTTATCCCTTCTCAACCTTACTAAGGCACATTGTCCTGGATTAGAAAATACTTGTGGCTGGGGCGCCTGGGTGGCTCAGTCGGTTGAGCGTCTGACTTTGGCTCAGGTCACGATCTCGCCGTCTGTGAGTTCAAGCCCCGCGTCGGGCTCTGTGCTGACAGCTCAGAGCCTGGAGCCTGCTTCTGATTCTGTGTCTCCCTCTCTCTCTGCCCCTCCCTGACTCATGCTCTCTCTCTGTCTCAGAAATAAATAAGCATTAAAAAAATTAAAAAAAAAAAAAAAAGAAAATACTTGTGGTACACCAAAAAAAAAAATAAATAAATAAATAAAGGAACAATTTGAAATATTGATAGAGTGAATAATGTTAACTACTGGCCAATATATTTTCATTGCAGATAATGGGATAAACAATAAGGTTTCTAAGCAAAAAATATTTTATAAAGCTATTGGAATTAAATTATAAGTTCTAGGGGAAAAACAAATCCTGTAAAACTTCTGACTGGTGAAAAAAATTGCACACGTGTTTACTTTTTAAATGGATTATGGGTATCAGGTTATATTCTTTACACCTATTCAAATCCATCATGAAAGTGTAGCTATAAACTTAGAAGTATTTATAGAGCAAATAAATGCTGAAAGGTGCAGGAGGGAAAGTGTTTCCTTCTTAATTATTCACTTCTGTTGCTCTTACAGCTAGAAATGCCAAACTGGCATTGGGGTCTGCAAACTGGCCCTCTGGCTATTTATGGGCATGATCAAGAGCCTGGCATGCATGGATGCAATCCATGCCATATTTCTAATGGCAGTTATCTCCCAGCTCCTCATTACAGTTTGCCGTTATATATGAGCCACTTGGCATTTGGGAAGCAAGACATAATTACAAGAGGTATAGAGAGGTCACTTGTTTCAAACTTCTAAAGAAAAAGGATAGGTTCTCTTAGTTGATTTTCCAAGAAAAAACTGACGTCGGTCAATGTGTTTGGACCGTACATTGCAGGGCTTTGCTGTGTTTTCAGATACTGCCACTTAGCCAAGGCAGATGGTCTGTTTATAAAAAAGAATTTTTTTTTTTATTTTGGTCATTGTTGGTATTTAAATTACATGTTATGCTGCCATAGTTCTTTTTTTTTTTTTTTTTTTCACGCAATTAGGCCAGGGAATTTGCCTTATGTTCCTAAATACCAAAGGTGGTGATGTCATGACAGATTCAATTATTTGACAATGGAAAAAAAAATGCTATGGAGACAGAACATCTGAAGCAGCAAAATTTTCTCCAACATTCACGACTGAAATCTGACCCAAATATTTTACCTTAAAAAAAAAAAAAGGCAGCGGCAAACTAGGACTCTCTTTGCCTAGGGCTTTTTTTTTTTTTTTTAAGTTTTGTGGAGGAAGGGGACATAGACAATAAAGAATAATCTGATGCATTTTGTATAAATTAATTAATGTTCCTGCACTGAAGCAAATTAATTGATATTGCCAGTGTTTTCTGAATACGTGCCCAAAGTGTTCAAGTCCTGTCTCAGTGCTACATGGACAACAAATGAAACTTGACTGCATGCGAACCTTCTCTCATTGTAAGGTCTCTGTGGATATGGAATGCCAGTCACTGGTCTATTTAGACTATCAAATCCTACCTGACTAGAATTTGTCTTCTTAGAAAACCCGAACTCTAGCATTTACTGTAATTGCTACATAGTTTTCCCCAAAGCAAAATAATGTAGGCTCTTTTCTACATCTGGCAAGCACAAATAACTATTATTTAATGGCACAAAGGATGCTGAGCCTGAAGTGTTTCCTAATGTATTTCTCCAGTGGTTAGGAAGAAACAAAAAGAACAACTATTTATATTAACCCAAGTATAGCGATAACAAGGATTTTAATTAGTGAGAGTATCATATCACAGGCTTCACTGTAGTAATTTGATATAATGTAATTTGTGGAATAGAATGAGAGTAATCACGTTACAGCAAAGACAAATGGACAGAGGTATACAGAGAACTAAGGCAGTGTCACGCCCAATTGATGTCCCTGGGTAGCAAATTCATTAGTTTTGTGACTCCAGCCAATGAGAATGCATGCTAATGGGGCAATACCTGAGGACGTTAATTATGTCTGGCAATATTTGGGTAGCTAGTATTCTCACTTATATTGCTAAGTAATAGGGTTTACTAAACGAATTAACTTTTGGAGTTTTCACACAAGGTTAAAAGAAGATAATTTTACAAATTATAAATGTCCACCAAATTGCTATATTTCAGTTTTATTAAATAGCCATTTCAGTGTTAAAATCCCCAATTCTCGGATAAACATATAAATGTCTCCTGAGGGGCACCTGGGTGGCTCAGTCAGTTAAGCATCTGACTCTTGACTTCAGCTCAGGTCATGATCTCACAGTTCATGCAATTGAGCTCCCCTTCCTGCTCCATGCTGAGGGTGGAGCTTAAGATTCTCTCTGCTTCTATCTCTGCTACTCCTCCACTCATTTGCATTCTCTCGCTCTCAAAATAAATAAACATTAAAAAAAAATCTCCTCACATAGGACTACTCAACTGAATAGAACTGAATAAAAGAGTCTACATAAGTTTGTATAATGATATGTTCTATACATGTTCACTTGCTTTTCCCAAATTTTACATACACACACATACATACACTCATATAATGTATATACATGCCGTGATATTTTGATGGAATGTGGAAAAATAATTTTCTGGTCAAATTACTCATCACTAAAGACATTTGTGAATTTTGCTGTCACCTTCCCTTCATTTATTCTATTAGTTAAGCTAAATATATACTGTATAACAATATATAAGATTTCTCACATTAGCAAAGCTGGAATCTTCCCTTTATTAGTCTGGACTAAAGGGATCCGTAGGTAAGAAGTATGCACATACTTTAAGGTGGTCTTTTATCGCACTAAATTGGTTCACTGACTCCTATTTACATACCTGAGTATAAATCAACGGTGTGAGGTTAGGGTACCTAAAGACTGCAGATAGAAGAAGTAGGTAGACATAGTTTGTAGTAACTCAAGTCTCTTAAAACTCTCATTTAAAAGGTATGAAAATAACACTCTTCTATGATATTTTAAAAACACTCTCTTTGGAATATTCTTTACCCCCAACCCACAAATAGTCCAAAATGATATTTCTCCAGAGGCATGAACTATAAAGGCATGCTTTGATTTATAGTATAACTAAACTGGATTTATGTCTAATTTTGAAAATTTAGATAATATCAAAACATAATATATGAGATCATAAAAAATAATCATGTTTTGAGATCCTTTGTCAAACAAAAATTATTCTTTAATATGTTAGAAGACATACTACATAGAGTACAGCAGTGGGAAATACATACAACTGACATCTACAAAATTCTGAAACATATAGATAATAAATATTCATTCAATAATACATAAATGTAACTATGATTTAACACTTAGTACTTGAAAAACTTAGTTTGCAGCTAAAGGAAAAAGAATATAATATTGAGTTTCCCAGAACTTATGGAAGTATTACTGTAGAAGTGATAAAGACAATGTATAAATATATGATAAAAGAGTTAAAATAAATCTAGTATATGGGGCACCTTGGTGGCTCAGTCGGTTAAGCATCGAACTTCAGCTCAGATCATGATATCACAGTTCCTGGGTTCAAGCCCCTCACTGGGCTCGTGCTGACAGCCCAGAGCCTGGAGCCTACTTCAGATTCTGTGTCTCCCTCTCTCTCTGCCCCACCTCTGCTCACACTCTGCCGCTTTCTCTCTCAAAAATAAAATAACATTAAAAAAATTAAAAAGATAAGCTCAGGTATATATATATATATATATATATATATATATATATATATATACACACACACATACATACATACATACATACAGAGAGAGAGAGAGAGAGAGAGAAATGGTCATTGATATAAGTTAAAATGTTTGATTTCCAACATTAGACACTTAAAGTATTTTTCATGTAGGAAAATGACCCACTCTGCCAAAACCTTTAGGTGCCACAGTAGAGGGAATATATGCCTAACCTTAAATTGTATTTCTTCAGCTTTGGTAATGACACTATCTCAACGGTGGTGGAATAAAGTGAGGAATCCTTACTGAATAATCTGTGTGTCTGCATTTTGATAGAAAACATGTTAATGTCCACCATAATTTATTATCATTCAGGTACATTATAAAATACTGTTGATTTTGACCACCAATAGAGTGGTCAATGAAGAAATAATTTTTCTCTTTCCATATCTGTCCTAGATGAAATTTAGGTAGCATCATTAATGATTTTAACATCCTTTGTATATTCTACATAGTCAGTCAGCTGGTAGGTGCATAGAACTTATCCAGTTAAGGAAGCTTTTGGTCTAAGGCTAACAAATGTATATGCTTCCTGATAGGAAGAAATAACACATGTACTAATAAAGAACAGGCTGTTTTGATGATGATGGAGTCAGTAAGTTTAGAAAATAATATAAGAAGATGACAAACTAAATTAGGAAGAAATCAAAGAATAAAATTCTATTTCATATTATATTTGGAATGTCTGTAAATGATTTAAATGAAGATGATAGAGATATCCAACAGGCCATTATAAAGATCAAAGAGAAAAGAAAAACATTTTCTATTACTTTGCTTTTTAGAATATAAACACCCTGTGGGTGGGGGGTTGTCTTTTTACTAATTTAATACCACTTATCACATAACCCAGGGGTGAACACTTAATGAGTATTTTTTAAATCAGAATTGAATTAGACTCAAGATGCTCCTATTTCAATTCCTAAGATAAAAAATCTGGCCATAAAAATGAAATATGCTTCTGGGGTAATTTGTCATTCATTTATTTTATGGGAAGAAATGCATAGGAAATTAGCCATCCATGCTCATTTTGTTAATCATAGAGAAATATCAAAATGTCAAACTCAATAGCAAACAAATCTTGAATGTCTTATCAGCTTCAGAATAGGTCAAAATTGGAATATAATATATATGTATGTGTATATATATTACATATATATATATACACACATACATCTATAGATAATATATATGTATATATATAATTTATATATATGTATATATATAAAATTCTTCTTCTTATGTAAAATTTCTAGAGCAGTTTTAGGTTCATAGCAAAACTTAGCATAAAGTACAGAGAATTCCCACAAAATGTATTTTAAATGTCTTATTATCAGGATTAAAAAATTAAGTATTCTGACTTTGGCGGTGGGGACAAAAGAATTTTGGAAACAGGTTAATTTCTTTTCACTGGTAGAACGCTTCTACTAGTGTATTATGGACAGGTGCTATTATTCAAATTTGATAGAAGATTAAACAGAAAAATAAAGAAGCTTGTGCCTCAAGGCCCTCCCAGTATGAAGGGAAACTAGGATTATGGGGTCCAACTAAGAAGAGTGGGATGGGAGAGTTGAATGAAAATGGGGGACAAGAAACTGACTTTAAGACTCATCTGTGGGCCATCTTCAGTCTCTAGGGAAACTTCCATGAGGCTAAATCTTGAGGAAGAACTGAAGGGAAAGCTACAGAGAACAGAAAAGTTGAAGATAGTGAATTACAGAATATTCTATGTACAAGGAAAAAAAAGAAAGCAACAAAAATTGATATCTACTATGTCAAAAAGGGCACTAGGGATAACGTTATAAACCTGAATAATCTCCCTGAACTGAAAAAATGGCTGCAATGGCATTTGATTGTGACCTCCTTAAAAGTCAAAGAAAACTGTATTCTGGAGAGTAAAAGCAAAATCACAGGGACAAGAGGACGAATTGGTAGCAAAGCTGGAAATCAAAGAAGGAAGGGATGAAGGCCCAACTTGGCCATTTCTGATCCTATCTCCTGTTCACAAAATTTCCATTGTCCCCAGGGTCTTTAGAATAGAATCTAATTACTTAACATGGTTATTGATGCCCTTTATGATCTAGTCCCAACATACATTCTAGAAGATATATCCTCCTGCCCACTTAATGTGATTCCTCACCCAATTTACTTGCCCAGCAATAGACAAACTCAAGTCAAACTGGATCACTTAAAATTCTCTTAGCCATCTCTGAGCTTTTCCATATCTTTCCCTCCATCTAAACTGCCCCTTTTCCCATCTTCACCTATCAAATAGATCTGTTCCATGAACAAACTTACTGTTTTGTCTTTGAAACATCCTCCTCCAAGCTAAAAAATATATATATATATATATATATATATGTATTATTATTAAATATATAAAAACATATATATTATATATATTTAATATATATATTAAACTCTCTCTCCGATAGTATTTGTTTGTGTCTTTTGTAACGTACCCAACCAAGATCAACATATCTTTTAACTATCTGTACATGTCTTATATTCCTTTCCACCTGAGACAATTTTCTGGACAACTGGAAACAAGCCCTCTTCATTTTTAAATCCTTGACTCATCCTTAAAACAGTGACTTAAATATGAATATTTATTGATTATCTCAGGTTATTTTTTAATCTGTGAGATGGAGATTAGAATATCTTAATGTGCTACTTCTTCTAAATGGTTCTCAAATTCAGTGCTCTTTAAGAATAACAAAAGACCTTGCTAAAATTCAGAATCTTTGGTACTTCCCTCTAAAATTCGTATTTAACAAATCAAGTGTAGCACCCAGGAATATGAAGGTAGGCAAGCCCTTCGGTGGAATGTAATGCAGGTGTGGGACACACTTGGAGAAGAGTGCTGTCCCTTGCCTGTCTGTCACAGAAGGCTAATTGGCCTCCAAAGGTTTTTTGTTGCTCCTTGTACACAGCCAAGGAGGCCCAGCCAGAGATTACATCTCCCAGCCCTCTTGCACTTATACCTACATGGGGCCAGGTGACTGCTATTCAACAATAAAATGAGAGTGAGGTGCTTTATATCTTTTCAGGCCAGAGTTAAGAAATGGTACGTGATATAGGTGATGGAGTGACAGAGTGGAAGAAGCATCCATCCAATAAGCAAGACACTTGCCATTAGAGGGGCATTGGTGTGGTTTAGTTGGTTAAGCGTCCAACTTCGGTTCAGGTCATGATCTCATGGTTTGTGAGTTCGACCCTCTCATTGGGCTCTGTACTGACAGCTGGGAGCCTGGAGCCTGCTTTGGATTCTGGGTCTCCCTCTCTCTCTGCCTCTCTCCTACTTTCTCTCTCTCTCTCTCTCAAAAATAAATAAACATTTAAAAAAATTTAAGACACTTGCCACTGGAAAGTGAGCTTCTGCCCATCAGAATAACTTGTTTGAGACTTTAGTGAATGAGAAATAAATTTTTATCAGTTTAGTCATCATATATTTGGAGATTTTTAAACAATCGTAAATGTCATTACCTAAATAGCATATTCATTTTTCAAGAAGTAGAATAAAAGCATTAAAAAATTTTTTTTAACGTTTATTCATCTTTGAGAGACAGAGAGAGACAGAGCATGAACAGGGAAGGGGCAGAGAGAGGGAGACACAAAATCCGAAGCAGGCTCCAGGCTCTGAGCTGTCGACACAGCCCAATGAGGGGCTCAAACTCACAAACCATGAGATCATGACCTGAACCGAAGTTGGATGCTCCAGAATAAAAGCATTTAAACCAAGGAGGTTAGGGGTGCCTGGGTGGCTCAGTTGGTTAAGCATCAGACTTTGGCTCAGGTCAAGATCTCACAGTTTGTGAGTTCAAGTCCTGCGTCAGGCTCTGTGCTGACAGGTCGGAGCCTGCTTCAGATTCTGTGCCTCCCTCTCTCTCTCTGCCCCTCCCATACTCACACTCTGTCTCTCTCTCTCAAAAATAAATAAACATAAAGAAAATTTTAAACCGGGCACCTGGGTGGCTCAGTCGGTTAAGCGTCCGACTTTGGCTCAGGTCATGATCTCAAGGTCTCTAGGTTCAAGCCCCGCATCAGGCTCTGTGCTGACAGCTCAGAGCCTGGAGCCTGTTTCGGATTCTGTGTCTCCCTCTCTCTCTGCTTCCGCCCCCCCCACTTGCACTCTGTCTCTCTCTGTCTCAAAAATAAATAAACATTAAAAAAATTTTTAAGAAAAAGAAAATTTTAAACCAAGGAGGTTAGATTTTGATGGTCTTGATCTATTAGGTAGGAAGAACAGTACATTAAATCAAAATCTGTGACATAACAATACCTAAGAGTTTTTAAGAAAACCTACCAGTGGGAACATACCTGGCTGAATTTTAATGCTAGTAACTTCTAATAAAGACATACCAACTTGGTTAAAAATTCCATAGTAACATTTTATTTATAGTCCTAGCAATTTTTAACTTCTGCATATTAATAATAATTTACAGAAAGTTATACTATTATAAGTGATTCTTCATGAAATTGTGAACTGAAAAGAATAGCTTCTTAAAAGTAAACTTTAATTTCTCAAAGTTAAAAACAAAACATCCCAGGCTAAATTCTGGGATAAACCTTTTATAGCAGAGGTCTACCTCTGGTCCAACTTGGTACTCCATGAGTGAAACTACCTTTTCTGAAAACGTGTAGTTTTCTTAAGTCTGAGGTGTTTCTATAAGTCAAGGCATCCTAGAATTGTTATAGCTGACTGTTTTCAAAATACTGTGCTAATTTGAATCTCCTCTCTTTCCTCAAATTCATGAAGCATTTCGTGATGCAGTCATAACAAACCAGAGACCACGGATTTCCCCATACACGTATCATGCACTATTGGATCAAACATCATTTATAATATTATTGGATTCTACAGGAGCTATTATTGCTCCCTTTTGTCAGAAAAGTGTTGAGTTTTCCCAAGCAGAAATAAGTCTTGTAGCTCTTCATTTGCATTTCAGAAGCCTCATTTCCAGGCATTTACTCTTTGTAAGTAAACAGATGGATTTTAAATATTAAAAACCCATTTGGTATGACTGAAAACTTAACCGCCTACATTCCCCCATTACGGAATCTTTGGGTGTGAAATTGAAAAGTAAATTATACTATGTTCAGTCTGAACAGAGTTCATTTAGAGCTTTGTATTTGTTAAATTGAGGGGGAGACTCATTTATGGACAAAGACTACAAAAGGAACTGCCGGTGGGTTGAACACTGACCCCAAACTCTGAAGAGGTAACAGCAGTTGATTTCAAAAGGTATGATTTGGGTAGATCTGAGATAATGCCATTTTCCAAATGCCCAATTGATATATCACAATTAAGGAAATAATCATAAAGTGGGGAAAAGGAGAGTGGGATTCTTTCTCATGACGGTCCTCCAGATTTGCCTGTCCATGCACAGTACAACTGCTAATGTTTCACCCTGTTGTTATTTTACAGAAGTTTGTTCAGAAGCTTTTGATGGGAAGTCAGCCAATAATGATGCTTTATCGCCTTATTAAGAAGCATCATGGACAACTGGGTCATAATATTTTCCCCATAAACCAACTGTTATGTCACAAAATGGAGGTGAGTGATTTGAGGTAGAGAAGAAAAAACAGCAGGAGTTCAGACAGTTTTTACACAAAATATCTGTTTTGTGCAAAGATGCATCAATAAGTAACAGGAAAGACAGGTGACATGGGCCCCTTAGTCCCCTTCCTCCACTGCTGTTTGGCTTAGAAGGGCAGATTTGATTGCTCTATTAGTCGGTAGACATTTCATCTAGAGTTACACAGGGTAAAAAATTAGTCCATTATGCACATTCTCAGAAGTAGTAAATTTTCCAAAAGAGACAGTACAATTAGAGAGAGAGAGAGAGAACACTGGCAGGCAGAAAGTCATTCAGAGTTAATAAAACAGAACAGGAAACATAATGTTGCACTAAGACATTCATTTAAAGTGATCTGCAAATTATTTGAAAAAATAGCAGAGAGATGTAGGAAAATTTTCTGTGTTGCAAGCCACCAGAATCAAAAGTGTCATGCATTTAGTTTTTAAGGCTGCAGAGTTTAGACTCATGTATAAACAGCTGTTTTTCCAGTGGTATCCAGCATTGCTCTTTCTGGGAGATAAAAACACAGACTATGACATTAGATCCATGGGTGGCTGGCTCAGTTATTTAACCTCTCTGAGCCTCAGTGTCCTGGTCTATAAACATGCCTCTTTTCCTCTCAAACAAATAAAATAAAAAAACAAAAAAGGATTATTGTGATGTATCTAAGAGGTATTGGGAACCCAATCAATGGCCAATTTCTCTTTCCATATGAAGTGACTGTATACCGATAAAACATTCTAAAATTAAAAAAAAAAAAAAACAAGGATCAAGGTCTTCAGTTTTTAAGAATTGGTAAAATTTGCATATATGTGCAAGTGAAAATATCTATTTCTAGTTGTAACCACTTTTTGGGACTAAGAACTCAAACACTGTTGGTTAGTCTAGCCTTGACAATTAGAAAAAAAATGAGCCATTTTCTTTTCAAGTAAGTGGGACTTTACTTTTATACACTGTATGCCCAAATATAAGGCAAACACAAAGTGATTTCCCTATTTTCCCAAAGGTTGCATAAAGATTCTTCTTAAAGAAGGCCAGATAGAATATATAAATTTTGCAAATTTGATAAAAATAGCCAAATGTGTACATGTAATATTTAATTAATTTAGTTGCAAATAACATTTTAAATCATGCACATAGAATATCATATTTGCTTGGATATAATGCTTTTGTCACATCCACATTGCAATAAAAATTTTTTAAAACTCATATACACCTTCTATATCACTGTTTTCATTATGATTAGAGCTCTAAGTTATCTAATATTCCAGAGCTGGTCATCCTAAATCTATTTCAGTTGTTTGAGATACAGTACAGATAGCATCTGCATATGATGACATCACTGGAAATTATATTCCTATATATTTGGAGAGTAGTCTTTTTCAATTTTTTACATCATTTATTCATGACTTACACATTATGGTCACTCACTGTACTGCTTCCTACAGTAACCTGACACCCAACATGAAGACAATCTTATGGTTTTTCTGTCAGGTGACCACCCTTTGGCATCCATAACTAGCATGATTATGAGGTCTTTTTAATGTGTCTTTGCCACATGATATTTTGTTTTTATAAATTAAAATAATTGAAAGAGTGGACTATAGTATGAAACTCTTGGTGAGAACTAGAGTAGAATATACATGAACTTCTTTTATTGGGGGGGGTGGGGACAAATGCTCTACCTTTGGACATGTATCGGGCACCAGGGAACTTTAAAAACTATTATTCCTCCCATAAGTATTCTCATTATCCTAGGTTGCTTTATTTGCCAAAGTCCATTAATATCAAACCTATCTTTAGTGACTTTAGTCACTTAGTGATTTAGTTTTTCACTTAAATATTCAGGAAATATATTTTAAGAACCTCCTATGCGTGAAATGAAAACAACCTCAAATTGCTCATGATCTGCAAGGGAACAAAGAATTGGGTAATTATAATTTCATCAGATAAATGCCACAGTTAGGCATGGACTTGGGGTGATTGGGAATATAATAGTGTGTGTGTGTATTTGCATGTAGATGCGTGTGCATACATATGCACACACGTTAGTGTGGGTGGTGAGTGGTGATGTTTCACAAAAAGCTTCTTGGAGGAGGCATTGCTAGAGCTGAGCCTGGAAGGATAGATAAGAAATTGTGAGCTGGAACAAAGCAGGTATGGAAGGTGCTGAAGCAAGGAGAAGCACACGTTCTTTGGAAATGCAAGCAATTTTAGGATTGAGCGTAGGTTGCATATTGGGTGGTAATAAGAGGTTAAATTGGAAGGGTTGGTGGGAGACAGACTGCGGAAAGCCTTGCTTCTGAGTCTAAGAAATTCCGATTATATTCTGAAGGGAAGGTGAGCCATCATTTTTACGTGATATGACAAGGAGTGGCATGATCAGATTTATGTTGAACAAAGATCCCTCTGGCAATATCGGAAAGGAGGGATAGGAAGGGAATGAAACCAGAGACAAGGAGATGATCTAACAGATGAGGCATATAATGTGGCTTTCAGTAATAGTGATCAAGTCCATTCTTTTATTCTTTAGAAATGTCAAGGATCTTTTTAAGTTTCATTTCCTACCTAGCATCTGTACAGCTTAGAGCAAAGCCCAGAAGTCTGAGGGTTCCTAAATATCTATCATATTTCTTATGACAACATGGCGTGTACAGATTTTCCACATAAGTTTTTTAAAACACAGATATTTCCACACATGCACATGTACATACATTCTTCACATTCTTTTTACTAACATCTAAGCCTATGGATATTACAATAATTTTATACTTGTAAGAAAAAAACCTGTAGCTTATCAAAATCAATAAATACCTCCACATTGTAAAATAAAGTTTTTGAGTTCCATACCAAATGTTTTGAAGTCTGTTTTCCAAATTAGAAGATCAAATTTGGAGCAAGGAATCAGGAGACATTTTTAGGCCAAGATTTGCTCTACCCCCCAAAGTGGAAGCCTATTTATACAATTGGAGGGCAAATTAGCTTTTATATTCAAGTATTGTCTGTTATTAGAATTATAAAATATTCTGCAGAACACAAGTACTATATAAATACTCTTTCAAAATAATCATTAAAATTAAATAATGCATTTTTCTTATCTCAGCCAAGAATTGTGAATGAATTTACAAGTTTGAAGACTCTTGCACTAATCTGGTTTATTCACCATTTCTGGCACTTGGATCCTAAATTTTGTTCATGTCTCATTCCCCTACTACCCTGAATGTCTTCCTAGTAATTCTTCAAAACATCCTATAATTATTTCAGCCTGAAATGTCCTATTTTTTCTGAACCCCCACAGCAACTACTGTTGGTAAATATTCATTTGGCAATACATCATAAAGTGTCTTGTGACACCTTTTCTATTTTAGTCTTGAATTGTTGGGATCTAGAAATAATAGCAACAGCTATCACTTCTGTAGGGTTTACAATTACAACTGTTTCATGTAAGTTATGATCCAAAGCATCCTATAAAATAAAAAAAGGAAGATGGTATTCTCTTTCTTTTATAGACAAGGAAAATGAGATGTTTATTAATTCTTGTATTCATCAGGTAACACTTGGGACATAAAGAATAAGAAGACATGTTTCATTTGCTCAAGTTTAAAGTCTAGCTGGAGGGACAAGCAATGAAGAGTTTAAGTTCCTCACAGAAAATAAAACAGATCAGAAGTACGAGAACCAAGCATTAACCCACCTCCTTGCTGATTTCATCAGAACTGTTTTTGTCTAGTTCATCAATTATATCCATATTGGTCAATTCAACAGATGCTTTTAAGTACTTATCTTGCTGACTTCTTGGCAGTACTGAGACAGTATTTTTATGTCATCCCTTTATATTGGATAAGAGCCTGCTTTTAAATCAGAACTGCTCAGACTCTTTTGCATCATCTTCCTTCTTGTCCAACCATTAAATGTTGGTGTTTTCAGAATTCAGTCGACAACTCTCTTCTCATTTTATTCCAGGTACTTGGACAATCTCATTCACTTTCATGACTCGATTAACCGCTCCATGATAAAATTCCCAAACTTCTATTTATAGCTCAAATATACCTTCTGAGCGTTGGAAACATAAATCCACTACAGACTTCACTTGGATGTTTTTCTGCTCTTTAGTCTCCACTTGTTCCAAACTGAATTCATTATTTCTTCTCCCCAAATCAGCTCCACCTCAATGTTCTCTATTTTAACAAGTAGCTCCACAGCAACATATTGTTAAAAATCTGAAAGCTGGTAGTCATTCTTGACAACCAGATCATTGACTCACAAGTTTAATTTTGTGATATTCCTTAAGCCTATCCCCTTGGCAAATGCAGCCACTACCCTCTTATAAACACTTTCTTTATTATTATTATTATTATTATTATTATTATTATTATTTTGAGAGAGAGAGCGTGCAAGTGGGAGAGAGGCAAAGAGAAGGGGACAGAGGATCCAGAGTGGGCTCTGCACTGACAGCAGCGAGTCTGAGGTGGGGCTGGAACTCACGAATTGTGAGATCATGACCTGAGCCAAGGTCGGACTCTCAGCTGACCGAGCCACCCAGGTGCCTCTAATTGATTACTTCCTAACTTGTTTCTGGGTATCTCATCTTTTCCCACCTTTGTCTGGTTCTCCGTATAAACTAGAGAAATTTCTTTAAAAATACAAAGCAGATTATGCCACTGCCCTGTTTAAAGTCCTTAAAGGTTTCTCATTGCCCCTTCCAACCAATTTAATGTGACTCCCAGGTCTCTGAGATCTGAACCCTGTCAACTCTTCAACTTAATCTCTAATCTTATGTTTTTATAATTCTATGCTCTGCTCTAATACATTTCCTTGTAAACATTTCTTCTGATCTGTAACTTTATTCAAAAACTTCAACTTCCTTGGAAATGTGCTTTTCCACCTATTTACCTGGTTAGCCCGAGAACCTCATTCTGCTTCCTTTGGGAAGACTTTTCTAGTTTGCTACACATGCTAATATTTCCTAGTGATGCTTCCACAGAGCCTTCCTTTTCTATTGTAGTAGTCATATTTTATTGCAATTACTTAATTTATTTCTTACTTATTTGTGTTCTCCATTTGCTCTTTCTGTATTTTATATAGGTATAATGCCTTGATTTCTTCTATATCCTAGTTTCTTACACAAACTATATCTTTGACAAATATTTGTTAAATTAATTAATGAGGGAATGTTATTAAAGTTGTTAAAATTTACTAAAATTGTTACAAGAAAGCATCTAGGAAGAATAATTTCTCTTGTACACAATAAATGTTTTTCAGAAAGAAATGTACCTTAAAAACAGATTAAAATGAAATCTAAAGTTTCAAAGCAATCTAAAAGGAATTAAGAAAATGATAGATGATATGGAAGTATTACATAAATTAGAATTATAAACACTCATAAGTGAGCTCATTGGAAAAAAGGTAGATGTGAAAAAAGAGGTGGCAATACAGGACTCTGGATACAAATAGACATTCAAAAATTTCATTTCAGAAACAAAGACTAAATATGAAAAAAAATGAACAAATAAAATGGAAAGTTTTCTTTACATTTCTCTTTTGTCACTTTCTCTGCCTTACATTCTGGATAATTTCTTCCAAACTATTCTGCTATTTGCAGGTTAATTAGATTTTTTATTTAATTTAAAAAATTTTTTTAAAGAAGCTATTTGCTTCTTTTTCAAATATATCTTGCCAGTTTTGATGCATTTTTAAATTGCCTTTTTTAGGGTCTCAATTCCTGATTTTGTTTCTTTAAACATATCAAATGTTAGTTTGATGTGCTGAATCTGAGAATTCTAATAGCTAGGGTCTTTGTGGCCCTGACTGGAACTTTGTTGTTTCCATTGATTTTGCTCATAGTGGTTTATTTTCTGTGTGTGTTGAGTAATTTTGTATTGTGAGGTTAAGTTCCTTGGAAATATATCTGTCAAATATCTTTGAGACATTTGTTTAAATTGCATGCATTAAGGTACATTTACTTTTGCCAGGTTCCTGGTGTTCTATCAACCTGAGACCATTTTCATCTTAATTTACTTGATTTAGGGCTGATTCTAAGGCCATATATGTCTGTGGATTTGGGTTAGGAATTCTCAGAGGAGGCTATTGATTTTATTCTACTTCTCCCACAATCAAAGTACAGAGAGTAAAATTATTTTTATGGAACTAGGTCTTTCCTTCCTTCCTCACTGAAAATTGTTGCCAGTTGAGGGTCCTGGAATTAGGTAGAAGTTTCTCCAAACTTGTGCCCTGCTGAGGCTCTAGCTTTGGACAACTGCTCCTGGCTGTTCCATGATTTGTTAAGTTTATAATTCCCAATTAAGCATGCTCTTAACATGTTTGGGAATATTTGGAATCATGTGGTGTCATTTTTGGTTGTTTAATTGCTAAGGAATGCTGTTAGTCCTTGACCTCCAGGAGAAAGGGAGAGTCCTGAAACAAATGACCACCTCTGAGGAACATTGTTTTCTAGTTCTAGAGTCCAGACCAGACCATCGGAATTGCCAAATGTCCTTGAGGCAAACTCTGCTTCCAGAACAAGTCTTACTGTGAAAGTCTTACTTTACTTTTAATCAGCTATGCTATAATAAAAAATGCACATGAATATTTTTCAGTAGTTTATGTATTATATACCAGCAGAGGTTTTTCTGAAAGTTTAGTCTACCATTATCTCCAGAAATGGGGGGAAAATGCTTGTCAAGTTGAACAAATTTTGAATATATACTGAGGCTACATTATGTAAAATAACCTAGTGTGCAGTTAGCACTCAAAATGTGTTAGTTGCCTCTAAATGAAGAACCATCAGCAAAACTTCTTGATGTCAGTGGACAAACATAGAATTCTGTCTTTACTACATAGCACATAATTTGCTGATGTTAAAATACTCTGCACTGAGGAAAATTCTATTTTCTAATCAATGTCTCTGGGAAAATGCTAGTTGTTAGTTTTTACAAAATCGGATTTTTACCACTCATGTCAGCTGATTATCCAAAGTTGGATGTAAATCAACTCATCAGCAGCCTCCTGAAGAATCTTAATGTGGGTCTGTGTCATCTCTCTATTATTCAAGGAGATAAGTTTTGTCACTTTGTTTCAAAACATCACTCATCACTTGCCTTAATTAAGAAAACAGGCTCATGTATGTTGGAATTTTTGTAATTAATATAATAGCTATATCCATAGAGAGAAACACAGGGACTTACCCAATATATATACTGGCTAAGTGGGAACTTAAAAACAGACTGGTATATCATATCATTTTCTTAACACTTTCAGCTGAAAATTTAATTCTTGAGGAGTTTTGTGAAGCCATTGAGTCTGAGGAAAGTTTACTATCAGACTGGTTAATAAATGAGCTCTTGTTTAGAAAAAAATGAATAAATCGCATAGGTATATTTCTTATATAAATACTACCCAAGTTACCAGTTGCTTTTGCAAAAGTTGAGGGAATATCTGCAGACATTCCTCTCCTGCGGAAATCTGCAATAATTAGCAAAGAGCAAAGTAATTAAACATATTAGCATTTAAACATATATTGGCCATTTTTTTTTCCAACGTTTATTTATTTTTGGGACAGAGAGAGACAGAGCATGAACGGGGGAGGGGCAGAGAGAGAGGGAGACACAGAATCGGAAACAGGCTCCAGGCTCCGAGCCATCAGCCCAGAGCCTGACGCGGGGCTCGAACTCCCGGACCGCGAGATCGTGACCTGGCTGAAGTCGGACCCTTAACCGACTGCGCCACCCAGGCACCCCTATATTGGCCATTTTAATACCATATCATAAGCTGATTTGTGTTTTTCTTACATTATTGAGTAGAAGTTTCCATGCCTAAATCAGCCTGGCGAACTTGAAATAAAATGTGGTGACAAGACCCAATTATTTCAAGAGCTGATGATTTAGTAACAGCACAGAAATTTTTATTTTCATAAATGAACAGACCCTAGCAATAAAACCACCTTTAGCTCTTGTGAGAAATCATCCCTTTTTTCCTTATAAAAGACAAAATAAGACCTTCTATGGTATCAGATAACAATTTTTACTACACACAATATTGTATAAGGGCAGAAAATTTCCAACACTCACATTGCCCGTCTCTGTCTCAGTAACCATCTCTTCTGGAAATTTGTGTTCAAAGAGATGTTATATATGATGGTACTTTGGGAAGTATAAAATGCCATAAAACTGCAAGGTGTTGTTATGATCGTCATCATTATCCTTGTTCTACTATCTCTTTTCCCCAGGCTCTAAGAAAGTAGTGTATTGTTTGTGATGTGCTAGGCTCATGTTTCAGTGATCAGTGATCGTGACTCTTATTTCTTTTTTTGGAGGAGGGGATTTGTATGTATTGATCTTGTATGACATTTTCTGACCCTCATATAACTCAGTGGTCTGGAAGAATTTGAATCATGGGAAGAGGTAGATGATATCAGGTGCCTGTGCCTTTCACAGGGTCTTCCTGTGAGTGAGACTAGCACAGAAGGCAGAGGCAGCTTGCCTTTTCTTGGGTCTCACAGGAAGCAACAAGTGCCATCTAATGAAACATCCTGGGAGACTGTAAACAGATTCCAGGAGAAATTACCACAAGAGAATAAAATTAAAAGATCAAAAAACAATGATCTATGACAGCATACAGTGGAGAACAAGAGAAAGGCATTAGCTGTTACGAAACCAAACAGTTAAAAGGAATGAGATCTCTGGGGGAGCTCTTAGTTTAGAGAAAAGTTTATGTATCTTACAGTAATATTATATAGATAAACTTTCTGAAAATAGAAATAAATTAGTGTAAAATGGGTTGCTATTTTGGACATGGAAGAAGAAACATAGGAAGGGAACAGACTAATTGATGAGTAGTTTCATATATTTTGGATTTTGAGTCCTTGTCACTAAATTTTCCACTCTCTTAATTTAGTCTCAGAAACTTACTTGTTAACCTTTCTTATGGTGAAAGCTACCCAATATAAGTTTTTACTATGGCAGCAGTCCTATATTTGCTTGGGTAGAGATATTAAAATATTCATTAAACAATTATTTTATTTATTTGAGAGGGGGGAGGGGAGGGAGGGGTAGAGAGAGAGGGAGAGACAATTCTAAGCAGACTGTGCTGTCAGTGCAGAGCCTGATGGGAGACTTGAACCCATGAACTGGGAGATCATGATCTGAGCTGAAATCAAGAGCGAGAGGCTTAACTGACTGAGCCACCCAGGTCCCTTCATTAAACAAGGTGACCCAGGAGAATGAATATATACACACGGCTCAGCTGTTTGGAAAGTCTCTCCTGGAGAAGGGAGTAAGGTCTCCTTACTGTGGTAGCCTCCTCTGGTCCTCTTCCAGCTGGTGACCAGAGGTAGAGATTGATTGACAGGACCAACTCCAGTGACTGAGGCACTATGATATGTACTGTTCTCTGCTTTGTTCAGGACGTGCTGTCAAATCCCACCCTTTACCTATGTATCCCCATAAACGGAACTTCTCACCTACAAAACCCATGCTGACAACCAACCACTTTCAATTTCTATGCAAAAAGCTTTCTGGTTTTTTCTCACTATTGTGTTGCTGGGCATCTTAAACTTTTCCTTAAAATCTCCTGGGATAATAGTTTCTCATTAAGCGTCTTCTTTGTAATAGTATTTATAATAGAAACCATTTCTGGAGGCTAGAATGTCTCTACTCAGTGTGTTATGTATATTACTTCACACTCTCAACAGTTCTAGGGAGCAGATATCATTATTCACATCTTATAGATATGAAGGATAAACCTCAGAGAAGCTAGGTAATCTATTTGTAATCACAGAACTTAATAAATGGCAAACATCAGGATTCCACAGGCTTTCCTGACTGCAAGTTCTTTTTGCCATTCCAGTTACAAGCCTCAACGTTCAAACAACCCTTATATCCAAGCTCACTCCATCATTTATGGAACGTATGACTCCGGGTAAATTACATAAATCCTCTTATTTGTAATAAAGAGTTCTTGTGAGCAAGAATATCATAGCACATACAAATTGCCTTGAGGAATATATAGTGACTAGAAACCACTTACTAAGTGGAAATGCCCCTTTGTAGATGAATGTCTACCTCTGTCTCCCTGGGTTCCCCATCCTTTCTTGCTCTGATCACTTTATTCTGTGATCAGCATGGGTCAGCACCACCAGAATGAGCAATGCTCACATAAGGCAACTGATACCACCTTTAACATACTTTAAGGTTTAGTGAGCTACTATTTTCTAGAAAGAAATTGAGGCAGCTACAAACAAAATGAAAGGAATGTTTATAAAAACAGAAATAGAAAATAAAGTTCTCGAGAAGATGGAAGAATATGCTAATGATGAGAGATGATACAGTTATTGTGAGAACATCATATTGACACTGAGTTTCCTGGCGTGTAGCTCCCTTAACATCTAGGGTATGAATAATTTGACAAGCTGAGTGAGCAGAAGCATTTGTTCTGATTATCTTAAACACTTAAAAAAATAAGAATAAAGAACATTTGTCTTAAAGAGAGAGTTTTGCTTTGGAAAGGATTATGGTGGATATAAATTACCTAGAGCAACTCTATACACTGATCAAATCCAGTGAATCATATGTGAACTTTTCCTTTTGTGGTAGTCACTGATCGATCAACCAAAAGTACACTGTATCCAGGGGAGCCCTTTACCTAAAAGTATGATACTAAGGCTCTAACAGTTTTAGGATAATAGAAAATGTCATGGAGGTCAACACAAATGATACAGAATAAAACTTTGTAAAGGGAGAATCAGAGCCAAATGCATAAATCCTTGAAAAAAGAACACTCAGTAGGTAACATGAGAATCTTCCATAGAATCACTCTTCAGCCTTAGCAGTAGAAACAAGAAGGAAGAAGTTTATTCAGCTTGTCAGGAGGTGGTAAAAGCAATAGCAATAAACTGATGCTACAGAAAATGTTCTGTTGATAGTTTCTCCAAAACATTGGATGGATGAATAAAGTAACCAGAATACCCATACTCTGTCACCCACTACTTACAAGCAAGCAGTTAAACTAGATTTTAAATTTATAAGATAAAGATGAGTGAAGGTATAATATTGGATGGCAGTAGATAAATTTCTACGACAATGTCCTATTTTAGCTTTCATGTACATTTAGCTCATTTATTTATTTTTAGTATCTGAAATATTAATGGTGAACTGACTTCAGGAGTAGCTAATCCAAAAAGCCAAGAGATACCCTGAAAAAATATGGCTATAAATTACCTAAAGTACATAAAATTGGGATTGTATGACAATTTATTGCAATTTTAACCTAACAAATGTCTATCTGAAAGGTATCAATTATTTTTTATAATCTAGTTGTAAGATCATTAGACCATAGAGCTATCATTATAAAAGGGAGTGCAATTAATAAAATAACTGACCAGTCCTTTTTTTTTAATGAAATATAGTTGACATACAATTTCAGGTGTATAATACAGTGATTAAACATACTAGTTCTATACATTACACAATGCTCACTCTAATTAGTATAGATACCACCTGTTACTGTACAAAGTTTTTATAATATTACTGACTATATTCCATATGCTGTACTTTTCATCCCTGTAACTTATTTATTTTATTACTAGAAGTTTGTACTTCTTAGTCCCCATCTCTATCCATTGTCTATTGATGGACACTTAGGTTGCTTCTGTATCTTGGCTATTCTAAATAATGCTGCAGTAAACCCAAGGATGCATACATCTTTTCACAGTAGTGTTTTCATTTTCTTTGGGTAAATGCCCACATGGGAATTACTGGATCATAGAGTATTTCTATTTTTAAGTTTTTAAATGTTTATTTACTTTTGAGAGCAAAAGAGCATGAACAGGGGAGAGGCAGAGAGAGGGAGACAGAGAATCTGAAGCAGGCTCCAGGCTACGAGCTGGCAGCACAGAGCTGGATGCAGGACTGGAACTTACAAACCAAGGGATCATGACCTGAGCCGAAGTCAGATACTTGACTGACTAAGCCACCCAGGTGCCCCTCTATTTTTAATTTTTTGAGAAACCTCTATATTGTTTTCCATGGTGGAGGCACCAATTCACATTCCCACCAAAAGAGCATGAGGGTTCCCTTTTCTCTACATCTTCACCAACACTTGTTATTTCTTGTCTTTTTGATACTAGCCATTCTGACTAGTGTGAGTTGATATCTCATTATGGTTTTGATTTGCATTTCCCTGATGACTAGTGAGGCTGAACATCTTTTCATGTATCTCTATGTCTTCTTTGGGAAAATGTCCATTCTGGTCCTCTGCATTAAAAAAAAAAAAAAGTCTTCTAAAACAGGAGCACTTACTTCAATATCTGTGGGATGCCTGGGTGGCTCAGTCGGTTAAGCAATCTGACTCTGGCTCAGGTCATGACCTCACAATTCGTGGGTTCAAGCCCCACATCAGGCTCTGTGAAGACAGCTAGGAGCCTGGAGTCTGATTCAGATTCTGTGTCTCCCTCTCTTTCTGCCCTTCCACTGCTCATGATCTGTCTGTCTCTCTCTCTCTAAAAAATAAACATTAAAAAAATTAAACAAAAAACAAAAACAGGAACATTGACTTCAAATCTAAATAAAAATATCAGCCTTAAGTAGAACTACCAGTAATGGAAGCTGTACTTCCTAATTCTCTGTGTGTGAGTATGTGTGTTTGTGTGTTCGGATTTAGCATTTTAAACCAGGGAGTCTAATTGTATGCCATAGATTAATTGAACATTAATCAAAACAGACAAGCGTTATTTCACAGAGTTTACAGACCTAGAAAGTGTTATATTTTCTTAATTTTAAGTCACTATGTAACTCATAATGACATATACTTGCTAAAGGTACACATGAGTGCTTAAGAACCATATTAGGAGATAGGTCAGCCTACAAAAGGACACCTAGTCCTTTGCTCAAGGAGTACCTTGCTTAATTTACTAAGGTAACATACTCCTGGCACTACAAAAATCACTTCCAATGGTCACACTTCATGTCAGCATTTTGTGAATTGAGGCGTATACTAGGAAGGGAAACCACCTCTCTAAAATGCTGAAATAAAACAGATTGCAGTGCTGAGAGTGGAGACCCCAAAAGCCAGAAACCTTTGTGAAGATTCCAACCCATACTGCATTGCCTTACAACAAATTCCCACAACTGCAACAAATTAAACAATATGGTCAACATCACACATCTAAGAAATCACAAGTCTTTAATCAACAACATGTAAAATGCTGAGTCATTGTTTACAGAAGGAATTTTCAAATCAAATTTTGTCTTTAAGAGGTAGAGAGGGAAGGCATGCTACCACTTAAAAAATTATCACAGAAAAACAAATTTCCGGAGAAGCTGAAGTTTTATTTCAGAAAGCTATAAAATTAAAATAACAAATCAAAATTTGAGAATGGCAGCAATACTGCAACCAAAATATTACAAAAAGGAGTAATAGGCTGAGGATTTTTTTTTTTGTATTTTAAAACAGACACATTTCATAACAGGATGAGACCCTCTCATAGCACAAGGGAGGCAGCAAATATTTGTGGAAAGCTCATGGGTTTGCAGTCAGATGGATCCGTTTTCAAATATCTGTATCTTTTGTTAGTCAAGTGACCAAGCACATTTTTTGTAATGTGTCTGATATGGTTTCCTTATCTATACACATAGATCTATATCACATAATCAGAAAGGATTGTTGGTAGTGGGTGTGAATTACATTATGTTGAATGTGTGCATGGCTCAAATTTTTTAAATGGTAGTTGGACTTTCCACTACGATTATGAAACACTTGACGTGTCATTGAACGATAAAGATGAGGTATTATTACTATTACACCATTGGTTCCAAGAAGGAAAATTCATTAAAATGGATAAACACTTTAAACTAAAAAGAATAAAAGTTATGTTGAATTTAATTACTTCAAAAATATTTCTGGAGTTCATTAACAATAGTATATTCTACACATGTAAAAAAACAGGTCATGAATGAAGTGTTGTATTGGCAAGGCTAGGAGTCCGCTGATGATTTATTCCTTCCCATGTCTCTCTGGGAATCTGCACTTGTTATAAGTAGTGTCTGTGTATATACAGTGGTGATGGATTCATGCTACAAATATCTGGTCTGTCACCTCAATGGCACAACCAGTTGGAGAGTACAGGAGCCTTCCTGTGCAATTGTGGTCATGCATGAGTGAGTGTATTTGTGCATGTGCAAAATCTTCAAGAACATACATTAATGTTTGGAAAACATAAATACCAAGTAGTAGAAACAGATATATGATATAAATAGTTCTCTATGTTTTAGGTCAAATGCAAAGGGGGTAGATGGATTTAGCACCTATTCTCTCTGATGTTCAGCAATAGCTTATATCAGCTGGCTATAAGCCCAAGAATGAAATCTGGGGTTGTAATTTTAAGCTACTTTTTTTTCTTTGTTAAAAGTTCTCTAAGTTTTGTTGTTATTTATTTGTTTGTTAGCTTCTTTATTTCTTTACAACCGTAAGTCTCCCCTAATCTCATTTTTGCATATTTGATTTGATATATCTTTTGTCTGTTCTAATTTTCCTAATAAATAAAAAGTGCTGGATATCTAAACTCTGACTCTAATTACCTTTCTTTTTAAAGCAGAGAGAGACACATAGAGAGACACAGAGAAAAAGACAGAAATATTTACAGTCAAATAATTATACCATTGCATAACTCTTATTTTTTCTTTTTACATAAACTTTCTTGTGACATTTTTCCAATCACAGATTCTCTGCCAGTCAACTTTGCAGGCTTCAAAGCTAGTACTACATTTACAAATTGATTTAAAATTAACTTAAACATTACAGGATTGATGCATTAGTTGCCTTTGTATCTTTCTAGCAATTGTTTCATTGATTCTTAGACTTTTACAAAATATGTTTCTCAATCAACCTATTTCAGTTACAATCTAAGATCACCAGCACATGAAATCTGATTCAAACTGAAAGAGGAAAAATTATGATGTTTAGAAAGGGAAATATTTTTTCCAGAGCAAATGCTGGCTAGGAATTTGAAATTCTGTACAGTGACTATGAGAGGTGGAGTTAATGGTGGGAAGGTATCAGAAACCAACATTTTAGTGAATGAGAGGCTATGTCTATTCATCTGGTCATTTAAACAATTTCAGAAACATTAGTTGGAATATTAATATCATCTAAACTAATCATGTTGGTTTACCCACGTAAAGCTTTATTGGCAGAGGTCCTGAAATTGAGGTCGTTCAACAGTCCCGAGGCATGCACTGAATAGAAGATTTTACATTCTTGAAAATATGGTGCATGTGGACGTAGCTCTTGAGGACTGTGGGTTATTCATGTCCTGAACTTTCTTCAAAGGTTCCACATACCCCTTTACCAAAGACTCTACCAGGCCAGTACTTTGAAGAGGCATAGATTATGACTAAGTATAGTGGGAAGATTAGCTAATGTTTCTTGTACATTACCATACCACTTAATTGTTTATTATAATAAATTACTTTTAAATGCCACAGTTGCTTCAAGCCCTTTGGGAGAGAGAAATTTAGCAATTCTTTCTGTGGTTGATAGAAATATGAATCTGTTTCTCCAAAGGCCTAATTGAATGTTTACGAGAATTAGTTACTCTACAGCTTTTTGATAAGCAGAGAATCCAAACTTTCATTAAGCTTTAATGACCTTTATAAAGTTTCTTGAGGAAAAATGAATCTTGACCTTGGCAACTAGCAAAAACAATTAGAACATGGTTATTTTTTGGTTATTCCACTGTGTCAACAATAAGGCACAGTAGTTTGATGAATGTGCATTCATGCAGAATAGGGAAAAGGCCACATTTGCATGGAAATTCAATTTATAATTGTTTTTATTTTTTATTGATGCTTAGTGAATTGGATCTAAATGGAGCCATTTTTTAAAAGGGGAATCAAGCTCGACAAATAGTATATCTGGGTCCACACTTCCAGTAATTTTAACAGTAATTATCCTCCATTCTATATAATGATACTATGGGGTAAAAAGAAAACATCAGGGTTCAACTTCAGTAACTCTAGGATATTTGGTAAAGTCAAAGGGACTTGTGTTTTAGAACCTGTTTTACTCTTTACCTAGAGTTACCATGAAACCCAATTAGGAAGATTAAATTTAAGAAACTAGGACTTAATAACCTGGGGGAAAAGTGAAAGGTACAACACCTCGACTTTAGCAAGTTTTTTGATAATATAAATTCATGCCTATAAGTAAAGTATGGTATTATCTAAAATAGCACACAGGAAAATTTTCAGACAGAAGACTGGGAAAAACTAAAACAATAGCAGGTACAAGACACCAGAAACCCAAAAACTAAGTGTTAATTTGGAAAACAGCAATTTGATACAGTTGGAACTTATACTATACAGAGGCAGGAGAATTCAAGAGTGACGGGAAAGGCTTTAGGAGTCACATGTAAGGGGCTTTCTGGACCTGTTTACCTAGAAAACCAATGATCATTTGCATGGATAAGGGGAAACAAGTAAAGCAGAGGTTCAGCCTGCAGGGTTTGTGGTCAGACTGAAGTATCAGATACATCTACTTACTTGCTATGTGTCCCTGGGTAAGTTCTGTAACTACGCTGAATTTTAGTTCCTTAGCTGTAAAATGGGATTAATAATAATTCTTTCCTCATTGTGTTGCAGTTAATTAAACAGAGCAATCCAAGTAAAGCTCTTAGCACAGATTCTGGCTGTGTAGCATAGTAGCCATTATTGTTATTACTCTCATAATTATTGTTAATTATTATTATTATTACACATCAGAAATATCCTTTGGAAGGGAATGTGGAGGTGAATAACAGGGAGGCTACTCTGAACAGAATCTGTGATTGTGGGTCTATACCAGAGGTTGTACTGAGAGCACAGCCTGGCTGGGAAATGAATATGCAGAGAACGGAGGTGACAGATTTGACAGCAGCGGGGGATATAATGACTCATTGGCAGGGTCTAGTCAATAATTGCAGTTATCACCATTTCAATCTAGGGAGACATGAGGGCCTGCCAATCAAAAGATATGGGCAATATTTTTTAGAACAGGATTGAATCCATAGAAATTCTAACAATATGAGAGAAGAGTAAATTCAGAGGATCAGGAAGGATGCCTGCAGGGGGAACCACGTAAAGCAAGAAAGACAACGAGAAAACCAGGATTGCAAACATATGGCTGAGAAAACACTGTCTGTGGGCTGAATAAAATGCCTGGTACACTGCTTTGAAGATACAGAAATGACAATATTTTACTAGAAACCATAGAGAACTGCCACACAGTTTTCAATATTGTTCTGAATTATTTAAAGTAGGCCTTCATAATTTATCAAGGATAAAGAAAGGATGGGCTTTTTTGTCTTTAATCTAACAATAATAATGGTTTTACCTTTCTCTCCAAATATGCTGAATTATTTTAACTCAAGGCAAGCCTTTTAAGCCCAAGAGATTTAAATACTAAGAAGATATTGCTCTGCCTGGCTTATTCCTTCCAATCTGCTTAACAGCATCCCTGCCTTCTTTTAAGAGGTGCTTGTACTGGGAACATCTAGGTAGCCTTGGTTCATAGCATGTTTCCCTTCAGAAGCCTTGTAGCTGGATTTGCAGATCATCCAAAGAGACAACTATTCATGTTTTTACATTTGGGTATATATGGGCTGTTTTCCTATTGGTCTTTTCTTCAGAGTCCACTTGTCAGTTCACTTAGCAGGTCTGGCCAGACAAGAAGATACACATATTAATGCACTAAAATTCTAATGAAACATTCTGGCATCTATACTTGTCTTTTCCTGCCTATTTTGGAATAATGAGATTTTCCTATTCTTGCCAAAGGCCAATGTACTAGTTTTCTAGGGCTGCCATAACAAAGTCCCACAGACTATGTAGCTAAATCAACAGAAATCTATTTCTGCACTGTTCTAGAGGTTAGAAGTCTGAGATCAAGATGCTGGCAGGGTTGGTTTTTCTGATGCCTCTCTCCTTGGCTTGCAGTTGGCTGTCCTCTCCCTGTGTCTTCACTTGGTCTTCCCTCCATGCTCGTGTTTTAATCTCCTCTTCTCATAGGGACACCAGTCATATTGAATTAGGACCCACCCTAATACCTCATTTTAATTTAATTACATTTTGAAAGATGCTCTCTCCAAATTCATCCCATAACAGTATCCACTTGTGCTATTAAAAAAAAAGAAAGAGACAGAGAGAAACGGGAACTGTCTTGCACTGTTGGTGGGAATGCAAAGTGGTGCAGCCGCTCTGGAAAACAGTGTGGAGGTTCCTCAAAAAATTAAAAATAGATCTACCCTATGATCCAGCAATAGCACTACTAGGAATTTACCCAAGGGGTACAGGAGTGCTGATGCCTAGGGGCACTTACCCCAATGTTTATAGCAGCACTTTCAACAATAGCCAAATTATGGAAAGAGCCTAAATGTCCATCAACTGACGAATGGTTAAAGAAGATGTGGTTTATATACACAATGGAATACTACTTGGCAATGAGAAACAATGAAATCGGGCCATTTGTAGCAACATGGATGGAAAAGGAGAGTGTTATGCTAAGTGAAATAAGTCAGGCAGAGAAAGACAGGTACCATATGTTTTCACTCATATGTGGATGCTGAGAAACTCAACAGAAGACCAGGGGGGAAGGGGGGAAAAAGTTATAGAGAGGGAAGGAGGCAAATCATAAGAGACTCTTAAATACGGAGAATAAACTGAGGGTTGATAGGGGGTAGGCAGGAGGGGAAAGTGGGTGATGGGCATTGAGGAGGCCATCTGTTGGGATAAGCACTGGTGTTGTATGGAAACCAATTTGACAATAAACTTCATTAAAAAAATCACTTTCCTTTTCCTCTAGATCGAGCCCCATTGACTGCAACTTTCCTGCATTCCTTTGACCTCCTTCCTTCTGCCATTTTACTATCTCTCTATTCTCAGCAGATAAACATGCGTAGAACTTGGACACCTACAAAAACACCTTCATACCTGGCTCCTGGAGTTCTTCTGCCTTTAGCAAACCTCACCCCCATATTTTCTCATCCAGTTTCTTGAACATGAAGCTTGTCCAACATCTTACTTAGCTCCTACTTAATCCTGTCTTTCCTACTTAGCTTACAAACATCTGACAAATATCACCAATGAGCTCCAAATTACCAAATCTAGTATAGACTGAAATTCTAGGTGTAATAAAATACCACTGGTACCTCACTCCTCCTAATAACACATTATTCATATATTGGTTTTTGTTCTACTACATATTCCTCTAACTACCCATTTCTTTACAAACTTGATGGATTCTCTTTCCTCAGCCCAACCTTTAATCCTTGATTTGTTCCAGGCCCCCAGGCTTCCATCTACGGGCTGAGTGACATTACATTTAAAACTCCAACACTGTTATCTTCTTGGGAGCTTTGCTGTTGTACCTACACACTGGAATGTCTCAGAAGCAGCCCAGATCTAAAATACTCACAACTGAATTTTTTGTCCCCTTTCTGACATTTAACTTTTCCTCTAGTGTTACCATTTTTAAGGAAATGGAGTTTGGGATGAGGTTAAGAAGTAGCTGAGGCCCAGGAAAGAATGCTATTGATGGCAAAATGAGTAAATGCCTAGGACTGGGAGAGGAAGGCAGAGCAGTCAATGCCAACACATCAATGTTTGTCTTGTCCTTCTCCACATCATCATCCCACATTGTAAGATATCTCTTCCTAAAGTTGGCTTTGATGAGGCCCAATGAATAATTTCTTTCCTCTTGAGGTGTCAACCAAGACAGAAAAATAAGGTAGATGGAGAGAAAAAAATATCTGTTATTTTATTTTTTAAACATTTTTAAATGTTTATTTATTTTTGAGAGAGACAGAATACAAGTGGGGGAGGGGCAGAGACAGAGGGAAACACAGAATCTGAAGCAGGCTTTAGGCTCTGAGCTGTCAGCACAGAGCCTGACATGGGGCTTGACGTGGGGCTTGAACTCACGAATCGCAAGATCATGACCTGAGCCGAAGTTGGACGCTTAACTGACTGAACCACCCAGGTGCCCCATACCTTTGTTATTTTAAAAATTAAGTTTGAGGGGCACCTGGATGGCTCAGTTGGTTGAACATCCAACTCTTAATTCCAGCTCAGGTCATGATTCCACAGTCATTGGATTAAGCCCCGTGTCAGGCTCCACACTGAATGTGGAGCTTGCTTAAGATTCTCTCTCTTTCTCCTTCTGCCCTTCTCCCCCAATCACGCACATGCTGTTTCAAAAAAAAAAAAAATGTTTTTTTTTGAAATTTTTCACAGTTTAGATTAAAGGATAAATGATATGCTCACTGATCCCAAGAATTAGGTCAACTTGCTATCCCAGCCACTGAAGCCACAGATAGCAACACTGTCCCACCTACTGTGTCAGGCCTTGGAACTGCTAAGATAATGCCTGGAGTACAGGAATGGAGAGCCTGTGCTCTCTGCACACAAATCAGACTTCTTTGCAAAGAAAACTATTATGAGGTTATTTGTCCACAATTTAGATAAATCACTAAAGTAGAGGCATTAGCACCCTTTTCCCCACCCAGCCCCAGCCCCAGCCCCAAGTCTGAATTGCCACCGAGAAAATCCATTTAAAAATGTTTGGTTTATGGAAAATTAACCAGAGAAGACCCATTAACTCCTAAACCAGAATGTCCAAAAAATTGGGGGTCTTATATGTGAATATTTCTGTAACCATCAAGGATGTGAATATGAGTAATCAGAGTATGAATTAAGGATTTTAGAATTCATATTTTAGTTGCCTATATCAAGGAAGGAATTGCTTAGTAATTTTATAATTACTACAATTAGCAGCTCTCTGGTCCATGCAACTCTCAACTAACAATTTCAACTGAGGTTCTGGCACCATGGGGGTAGGAGGGGCAATAAGTAAGCAGCAACCCATAAAGAATATAAGGTCTTATGATGAAAACAGTTGTATCTACGTACACCCATAGAAAAATGTATGTTTGCTGGTTGTGACCTGAGATAGGCATGCTGATTTGTGAAATTATGCAAGATTTTTTTCTTCTTTTTTAGAGGAATTCTACATTCTCTGGGTCAACAAGTATTCCTTCATAGACTATTTAGGACTTCACTGTCAGGGGATACAAAGGACATAGTTCTAGTCCTATTATTTCATGGGAGCCATCAGCTCTGTGAGAGAAAACTTAAGCCCCACCTATAATTGGAATTGAGATATTTGCAGACCTCTGTTAGAGAATGGTGTTCAAAGACAACCAGACTAATTGGAAAGAACTTTGGACTCTGAAGGAAAATAATATTAATGAATGAAGATGAACTCTTCAGGAATATTGGGAGGCTGTGCTTGAACATTTCTGAACACAGATATGTTCTCTCCTCCACTCTTTCTCACCTCCAAATGAATGGAAAGCATACGTAGGAAATTTCTGTGGCATAATGGGAAAAAAAGAGCATCACAGTGTCAAAACGTTTTGCTGTGGAAGCCCTTTTCAAAGAAGTACTTACAAGAAGTAAAATTCCTTGATGACTGGAGACAGAAAAAAATGCCACAAGCAGATGGTCAAGAAGAAATTGGCATACAATTATATTTATTTAACCATTTCTCATAGATTGTCCAGTTTTTTGGTGTCTAATTTTTACAGCAGCCTCCATGATCCTTTTATTTCTGTGACTTCAGTTGTAATGTCTTCTCTTTCATTTCTAATTTTATTTGAGTCTTTTTATCTTAATTGTAGGCAAGCTAAAGGTTTGTCAATCTTGTTGATCTTTTCAAAAACCAACACTTAGTATTTTTTTTAATGTGTATTTATTTTTGAGAGGGACAGTGTCGGTGGGAGAGGAACAGAGAGAGGGAAACAGGATCTGAAGTGGGCTGCATGCTCATGAACCCGTGAGATCATGACCTGAGTCTAACTCATCAGACGCTTAACTTATTGAGCCACGGAGGCACCCCCAACTCATAGTTTTGATAATCTTCTGTACTCTTTTTCTGGTCTCCATTTCATTTATTTTTTTTTCTCTGACCTTTATTATTTCCATCATTCTGGTAACTTTGAGCTTACCTTGTTCTTTTTCTAGAAAGTTCCTAGAGGCGTAAAGTTAACAGTTGAGAACTTTCCTCTTTGTTAATGTATGCATTTGTCCCTACAAAGTTCCCTCTTAGTACTGCTTTTGCTACATTTCCTGAGTTTTGGTATGTTAGGTTTTCATTTTCATTCATCTCAAGATATTATCTAACTCCCTTTTTGATCTTTTGTTTTGACCAGTTGGTTGTGAAGGAGTGTGTTAATTTCCACATATTTGTGAATTTTCCAGTTTTCTTTTTGCTTTTGATTTAGTTTCATTCCATTGTTCTCAGAAAGGATAATGGGTGTAGGGGGGGCGCAGGTGGCGCCTCGGTAACTCGGTTAAGAATTTGAGTTCAGCTCAGGTCATGATCTCGTGGTTTGTGAGTTCAAACCCTGTGTTGGGCTCTGTGATGACAGCTCAGAGTCTGGAGCCTGCTTTGGATTCTGTGTCTCCCTTTCTCTCTGCCCCTCCCCCACTCTCTGCCCCTCCCCCCTCCCGCGCGCGCGCACACACTCTCTCTCTCTCTCAAAAATAAATAAATAAACATTAAAAAAAGAAGGAATAATCGGTATGATATCAATTCTTAAACCTGTTAAAATCTGTTTTGCGATTTATCCTGGAGAATGTTCTGTGTGTGCTTGAGAAGGCTGTATTCTGCTGCCTCTGGGTGGGATATTCAATATACGTCTGCAGGTCCATTTGGTCTATAGTGTTTTTCAAGTACACTGCTTTTTTTCATTGATTTCTCTCTGAATGTTCTATTAATTATTAAAAGCAGAGTATTTAAGTCTCCTACTATTGTTGTATTGGTATTTCTCTCTTCAATTCTGTCAATGTTTGCTTTATATACTAAGGTGCTTAAATGTTGAGTGTATATGTACTTATAATTATTTTATACTCCTGATGAATTCACCCTTTTATCATAAAACATGTACTTCCTTATTGAACATGTCAGTTTCTGACTTAAAATGTAATTCTTCTCCTGATGTAAGTATAGCCACCTATGCTTTCTAAAAGAAATGGGCAAATTCCTAGAAACATACAACCTACTAAGACTGAAGTAGGCTCCAGAAACATACAACCTACTAAGACTGAAGTAGGCTCCATGCATGGCAGAAGCCTTGAACTCGTGACCCTGAGATTTAGAGTCCCATGCACTACCCACTAAGCCAGGCAGGCACCCCTCTGAGGCTTCTTTTAAAAGAGCTAAACTCACTCATAAGGGCTCGACTCTCACTATGTAAGCACCTCTCAAAGCACTCTACTTCCCCAAACCATTTGCGCCCTAGCCCCTTTCAACCATGTGAGGACACACCAAGAAGGTAATATTTGTGAACCGGGAAGTGGGCCTTCACCAGCCATCTCACTGTATCTCCTGGCAACATGATCTTGGAGTTTGCAGTCTCCAGAACTGTGGAAAACATATTGCTGTTGATTATAAGCCACAGTCTGTAGTATTTTCTTATGACCACTCAAATGGGCTAAAACAGCCATATATGAAGAGCCCACAGCTAACATTATGCACAAGGGTAAAAACTGAAAGTTTTTCCTCTAAGATCAGGAATGAGACGGGGTGCCCATTCTTGTCATTTTCATTCAACATATTACTTGACGTCCTAGCTGGAGCAATTATGCAAGAAAAAGAAATAAAAGGCACCCAACACAGAAAAGAAGAAGTAAAAAATTACCTCACTGTTTTCATGACATCATCTTATAAGTAGAAAACCCTAAAGACTCCACCAAAAAAAAAATGAGAGTAAGTAAATGCAATAAAGTTGCAGAATAAGAAATCAACTTATAAAAATCAGTTGTGTTTCTTTTATTTTTTTATTTAAATTTTTTTAATGTTTATTTTTGAGAGAGAGAGAATCTGAAGCAGGCTCTAGGCTCTGAGCTGTCAGCATGGAGCACTGATGTAGGGCTCAGATTCATGAACCATGAGTTCATGACCTGAGCAGAAGTTGGATGCTTAACCGACTGAGCCACCCAGGAGCCCCCAAAATCAGTTGTGTTTCTATATACTAACAATAAACTATATGATAATGAAATTAAGAAAATAATCCCATTTATAGTAGCATCAAAAAATAAAATATTGAGAGATAAACTTAACCAAGGAAGTGAAAGACTTGTATAGTAAAAACAAGAAAACATTGATGAAAGAATTAAAGAAGACATAAATGTAAAGACATCCTACATTCATGAACTAGAAGACTTCAAAGTGTTAAAATGCCCATTCTACCCCAAGCAACCTACAGATTCAATGTAATCTCCATCAAAATCCCATGACTTTTTTTATAGACATAGAAAAGACAATCTGAAAATTCATATGGAACCACACAGACCTTGAATAGCCAAAGTAATCTTGAGAAAGAAGAACAAATCTGGAAGCATAACACTTCCTGATAAAAAATGTATTACAATGCTACATTAACAAAAATAGTGTGGAACTGGCACAGAGACATTTAGACCAATGAAAAAGAACAGAGTCCAGAAATAAACCCACACATTCACAATCAAATGATTCTCAAAATGTGGCAAGAATACACAATGGGAAAAGGATAGTTCCTTCAACAAATGGTGCAGGGACACTGGAAATCTACATGCAAAAGAATAAAATTGTACCCTTAACTTACACCATACACAGAAATCAAATCAAAATGAATTAAAGATTTAAATGTAATACCTGAAAACCAATTTGACAATAAACTTCAGATATTGAAAAAAAAATAAAATAAATGTAATACCTGAAACTGTAAAACTCACAGAAAGAAAACATGGGAAAATCTTGATATTGGTCTCAGTCATGATTCCTTGAATGTGACACTGCAGCACAAGCAACACAAACAAAAATAGACACGTGGGACTGTATCAAAGTAAAAAGATTCTACACAGCAAAGGAAACAATGAACAGAATAAAAAGGCTCTCTATGGATTAGAAGAACATATTTTCAAACTATATATCTGATAAGAGGTTAATATCCAAAATACACAAGGAAGTCATACAACTCAATAGCAAAAAACCCCAAATATCCTAATTAAAAACAAGGCAAAGGACTTAAATAGACATTTCTCTAAAGAATACATACAAATGACCGACAGATATATGGCAAGATCTCTGCACTCCCATGTTTATTGCGGCATTATTCATAATAACTGAAATATGAAAACAACCTAAATATCCATCAACAGATGAATGGATAAAGAAAACTGTGGTGTGTACTTACAATGGAATATTATTCAGCCTTAAAGACATTGGAAATTTTACCATGTGCTATGACATTAGGGTATTATCCTAACTGAAATAAGCCAGTCACAGAAGGACAAACACTGCATGATTCCATTAAATAAGGTACCTAAAATAGTCAAACTCATGGAAGCAGAGATAGAACGGTGATTTCCAGAGGTTGGTGGAGGGGGAAATGAGCAGCTACTGTTCAATGAATATCAAGTTTCAGCTATGCAAGATGGGTAAGTTCTAGAGATCTGATATATAACGTTGTACCTATAGTTAACAATATACATTGTGCACTTAAGAATTTGTGAAGAAGAGAGATGTCATGGTAAGTGTGCTTACTACACGCATATAGACACAAAAACTTAAAGGGGCAGGAGCAAATTTTTGGAGATGATGAAAATGTTGATTGTTTTGGTTGTGATGATGGTTTCACAGGTGAATACATATGTCAAGATCCATCAAATTGTATACTTTAAATATGTGCAAATTGTGTACTTTAAATACACGTAAATAGTTTCTTGCATATCAATTATAAATAAATAAAATTGTTGGAAAAAAGAGGAACTGATTGGCGGGGACAGAGCAGCACCACAACAGCTAATGTCAAGGGACTAGAATAATTACAGAGCTACAGGCAATAGCACTTTGCCACTCTTAATGAGTAAAAGTTCAGAGCATGGGAGGCTAGGGAGAAAATAAAACCCCAAACCTGCGATATCAATAAAATATAAATTGTGAAAAAAAAGAAAACAAACAACTTACAATGATGACAAGATTGAAACTCAGAATGTTAGCATGGATGAGGTCTGCAAAGAGGGCAGAATTGGTTTCCAGTAGAATCAGCCAAAAAAGGGAGGGGGAAGAAGAAATTAACTGATGGCACTTCCTCTTTATGTTGCCAACTTACTCGTTTAAGAACATAATTTAATAGGTGGTCATGTAATTTCCTCCAAGTATTTGATTATTACATGAACAGAAATTGTAAATAATTTTATTTCAGTGTCATTGTAGGACCTTCCCACAAAACCTCTTTTTACGTTATTTTATGCAATTCTCTCTTTTGTGTAGTTCTTTTGTGTATAGGAGGATGAGATCAGAAAGAGTTCCTTGAAACTTGTTTCGTCTACTCAGAGAAGGCTGGCAAGGATCTTCTCAATTCCATGGTTCTGTATTCTACTTAAGAAAACCCACCAGA
This sequence comes from Lynx canadensis, assembly GCF_007474595.2. Classification (NCBI taxonomy): domain Eukaryota; kingdom Metazoa; phylum Chordata; class Mammalia; order Carnivora; family Felidae; genus Lynx; species Lynx canadensis. The sequence continues at coordinate 55,942,497 of NC_044306.2, forward strand.
GAAACTCCTATCTGATTTAATACAAAAAAGACTGGTTCTATGCAATTGGTTGTTTTCATCTTTTGGTGACTGAGAACTACAGAATTGATATGGTTTCTCTTTATAGATCTGCTGTCACAATGTCACCAAATATAGGACTTAATGGTAGCAAAATGAAGGTGGCAATTAGGGTACACATTTCAACTTGTCTACACTCTGCTTTTCTTTCTTCTTTAATTCTACATTTAATTGAATACTTATTTTAGTATTACTTACTTGTATAGATTACCAACAGACCCCAACAGGGAACTGTGAAATTTTCCTAAAGAATAAAAATGTAGTAAATCCTTTAAAACATAGAAGGATGATACACAATTTGTTCTAATAATAGAAAATAAAATTTAATGAAGCAGAGTTAAGCACAAGGAATTTCGAGATCATCAGAGGAAAACAGATTGTAATATTAAGAACAGGATTATAATTACAAGACACATCTATTTATAAATATTAAGGAAATCTGAAATCAAGTGTATCTGTAAAGTCTTTTTTCATATCTCTGATCATCTGAAAAGTGTAGATGTTTTCAATTTTTAAAGCATCAGATGGTTAAGGGATGAGGTAAGTTAAATCAAGGGACCATATTTGGAGGGAGGTTTCTTCTCCATAAATAACTCTATTATTATTATTCTGTTATCCTCATCTGTCAATGGCATAGTAACTAGAACTCTAAATCAAAAATTTAGAATTATATTTTCTGCAAACATATGAAGGATGTAGGTCTGTTACAGTGATCATTGACTTAATATACAGAGATGCTGTACGATGAAAATTAATGACTATTTTAAACATGTACTTTCAAAACTTAAGTACTATTTTTCCAGTGCATCAAATGCATTGAATACTGTCATATTTAAGTATAGATACCAAGACAAAGAATAACAGTAACAGGAAAATTTAAAGACTTCATAAATAACCAGAATATCTTGAGGGATATGTTAGTTATATCATTTTTCAAAATGTGGGAAGCATAAATGGCACTAAAATTTAAAAATTCAAGTTTTAAAAAAATATTTACCTTCTAATACTTGAACACAAATGACGATTAAGCCTAAAAAAATTTCATGGTAGACCAAGTCATCCTATATTTCTCACAGTGACTTATTTATTACCCCAAAGGTTTTGATTTTAATATTCTAGGCAGTGACAGTCATTGATTATATTTTCATTTAAGAAAGATCATTTTGGAGTTATTTCTCTGTGACCTTCAACATTTGGTAAGGCAAGAAATTTTTTGAACTCATTAATCATTTTTGGTTGCCAATCCCTCTTCCTCAACTGCCACTACCTTAATTTGGATCCTCATTATCACTTCCTGGGCGATTGTAGGAATATCCAAGAAGTATCCCAGTACCCAATCTTACAACGTAACAATCTATCTCCAACTAAACTCTAGAATAATCCTTCTAAAATGAAAACATAACCTGCAAATGTCATTACCTAGAAGATTAAAGTCAGTCTCAGTGACTGGGCGGTTCAGTTGGTTAAGCATCTGACTCTGGCTCAGGTCATGATCTTGCAGTTCATGAATTTGAGCCCCTCTTTGGGCTCTGTGCTGACAGCTCAGTGCCTGGAGCCTGCTTAGGAATCTGTGTCTCCCTGTCTCTCTGCCCCTCCCCACGTCGTCCACTGTCTCTCTTCTCTTTCAAAAATAAATAAATATTTAAAAAAACAGTCTCTTCAAATTAATAAATAAGACACTGTGTGACCTAGCAAAGATTGTGGGTTGGCTCACCCACCACCAATTCTAAGACGCCTTTGAAAATTACAGAGGCTGAAGAGATAAAAACAGATACTTTTCATACTCCATTGTAGCCATAGAGTTTCAGATTTAGTTTAGCTTTCTACAATTAAATGTACATATTCAAGACTTTGATTTGCAACTGAATTTGATGAGAAGAAAGGTAGGACAAGAAGCATGCATTCTTATCCTATAAAAACATGGATGATATATCCAAATTAGTATGATTATGTAGTGGGGAGATGTGGCTGTGAATTCCTGATTTTGCAGGTGGTTTCTTGAAGCAGAAGTCTTCTCAATCAAGGCAGAGGTAATATTTTCCTAGAGCTTGTAGCTGTGGTGAAAGATTCTTACTTCTGCAGTTTTCTGTTCATGCCGGAGGCTTGAACTAACTCCCTTGATTTGGGGAGTTACTCCTGGAATGTAATATCTAGCATGTTACTTCATACTAACCTATAACCTATATAAATCTTGAGCTTAAACTAGCTACAATGAATTATTTTGTCTGCAACAAAATCCCCTGACTAACTAGACATAATTAATGTTTAAGGGGCAGGTGAGCAATCAATCTTAAAGGAAAGAAGATTCTGAAATTAAGAATTTGACTTGATTGGGTTTTTTTTTTTTTTTTTTTTAAATTTTTTTTTTTCAACGTTTTTTATTTATTTTTGGGACAGAGAGAGACAGAGCATGAACGGGGGAGGGGCAGAGAGAGGGAGACACAGAATCGGAAACAGGCTCCAGGCTCTGAGCCGTCAGCCCAGAGCCCGACGCGGGGCTCGAACTCACGGACCGCGAGATCGTGACCTGGCTGAAGTCGGACGCTTAACCGACTGCGCCACCCAGGCGCCCCTGACTTGATTGGGTTTAAGAGCAGCAAACTTCCAGTTACCTTTAGAAGGTAGAGCAAGGGTATTCCACGTCATGCAAGAACTAAATATTTAGTAAAATATTTACCTGAGGTTATCTGTAATGAAATGTGTATTGAAGGCAAGTCTCGGCCAGAATGAATGGCTATAAGCATACAGGGCATAAGGCATAAGCATAAGAGATACAAAGACTATGGTTTGAGTTTACCATTGGTAACTACACTGGAGAATATAAAGAAAAAAGGTGACTGCATCGAGTTTATAATTAGTAGCTCATACATATCTATATAGAGAAATAGGAATTTCTGTGCCTATCCTGAAAGACACTTATTTGTTATTGTATAAGGATGATATAATTAAAAATTAGAAGTAGAATCTCAACTGGTGTATGTTGAATTACAATCTCAGTTGAATGCACAGTCATGCTGGGTCTCTTATCTGAAGGTTGGGAGATGGATTAGGAATGAATGTGACTCTTAAATTTGGAATGGCAGTGATTGTACATTTGATAAAATTACAGCCCATTGATTGTCTCTGAAACTTGGAAACTCCCTCCAAGTGAATAACCTTTGAGCAGTATATCTGATCAATTACTGTGAGTATTTGAATATATCTATGCACAGATTCATGGGTAGCACCAAAATTTGGCCCATATGGCAGGAACTTGTAAGCACCAGAGTCAGATGACTGGTGTTAAGGAGTTTTAGGGAAATATTATGCGGAGAATTTCTGAGAATAAGAATAAGGCTATTTGTAGGCCAGATGAAGGCTTAGCAAAAGATTCCCTATAGATGGATTTTAGTAATTGGGAGGACCAAGTGATGTACTTTGTGGATGTCAACTTCTTTCTCAAACCATCTTAATGCTTTCTCAGTGGGCACATGAACAAATTGACCATGGTGTTGGGAATGGAAATATAAAAAGGCAATAATATAAACTTTCTGTCTCTCATGTTAGTGTATTTCTGGCTATTGCTTCCCTGAACACTGCCACTGTTGAGTACCCAATCTGCCACAGACAGAGGGCCATGCTAAACCCAAACAGAATTTCATTCTCTGACAGGAGGCAAGTCTCCTGGATTAATGGAAGCATCAGTAATATTCAACTTTGTGGATTATGAAGGAACCAATGATTTGTCCTCTCTGATAGGCACTTATTTGAGGTGTGGGTTTGCCTTCACAGACCACCATGCTTCTTCTGTACTTCTCCCATAATGGCCTACTTATTCTCATGATATCCATACAATACAGGAACTTTATGTTGCCAAAAATAAAAAGTAAGGCAACGTGCTTTTTGAACACATAGCTAACGGGTCTTTTTTGTTTAAGTTTATTTATTTACTTTGAGAGAGAGAGACAAAGAGAAAGTGAGAGGGAGAGGGGAAGAAAGAGAGGGAGAGAGAATCCAAAGCAGGCTCCGTGCTATCAGCATGGAGCCCAGTGTAGTGCTCAAACAGACGGTGAGACCATGACCTGATCCAAAACTAAGGGTTGGTCGCTTACCAGACTGAGACAGCCAGGCAACCCATAACTCACTGTACTAAATGAAACCAGCCAATTACCCATGTGGCTGGTTTGAGGAAATGTGGGATGGCCTATTAAAAACATAGTCATGAATGAGCTGGGAAATGACACCTTTCTAATCTGTAATACTGTCATACAGGATATATTCTGAACCATGAACAGATATATGATGCCTTTTCTCTAATGATGGATATACATGAGACCAAGAGCCAAGGGGTTAAAATAAGATTAGCCAGGCGCCTGGGTGGCTCAGTCGGTTGAGCGTCCGACTTCGGCTCGGGTCACGATCTTGCGGTCCGTGAGTTCCAGCCCCGCATCGGGCTCTGTGCTGACAGCTCAGAGCCTGGAGCCTGTTTCAGATTCTGTGTCTCCCTCTCTCTCTGACCCTCCCCCGTTCATGCTCTGTCTCTCTCTGTCTTAAAAATAAATAAACGTTAAAAAAAAATTAAAAAAAAGATTAGCCCTACTCACTATTACTGAGAATTATTACAGAATGGTAGTTAATTCTATGCTTTACACAGAATCTGGTACAAAACTGCTTGAGTTTGAATCCCAGTTTGACCACCTAATAACTGTGTGATCTTACAAATTACTTAACATTTCTTTGTCTTAGTTTTCTAATGTATAAAAGGCGACAAGAATAGTACTATGGGTTAAATAAATCAATATATGTAATTCACGTTGGAGAGTGCCCAACACATAGTAATACTATAGAAGTGTTTGCTATTACTATTACCCAAATGAACCTAGTCACAAATTTGAGCTTCCTGTCTTCCTGGTTTGAGGCTCTTCCAGATAAAATCTTTAATACACAATAGGAGAATGTTTCCACTAGAGATACAACAAGGGTTTCATTGAAATAGAAGCTGAGATTACCAGTAACCATTTTGGGCTCCTCCTATCATGGCACCCATAGGCAATAACAGGGATTACTGTTGCTTAGAGTAATTGATGCTGGCTATCAAGGGGAAAATATGTTTCTGCTCTACAGTGGAGCAGGGAAGAATGTGTCTGGAAACCAAAAAGTCATTTGGGGTGCTGTCATAGTTAACGTATTGAAGACATGAGCAACCTAATTCAGGCAGGAGCATAGGGAGTTCAGGTCCATTAGAAATAAAGGTTTGGGTTACCCTACAGCGATATAAACCCCAATCCATTGAAGTGCCAGCTGTGGGCAATGGGAACACAAAATGGAGAGTGGAAGGATAAAGTTACAAATATCAACTGTAGCCTCATGAACAGCTAGTGAAACAAGGGCAGGTTTGGCCTTGTGTTCTTTTCCCCCAATTTTCTTTCCATTTCTGTTTTATACAGACAGTGGTGGTGGCAGCAAATTCTGTGATTTACTCCAAATTTTGCAGTCTATCAAAATATGCTTGTGGTTAAAGTTGAAGAGAAATCAAGATGGTGCTGAAATAGAGGCAATGAATGCTCAGTGGTTACAAATCACTGAGCATTGTTTGTGAGAGCAGCAAGAATGACTTGCAGGCAAGATCTATACCCCACATCAGAGGAAAGACCAGGACAGACATTGGATAGAACTTAGTGCAGTTCCTTATAGGCTATTCGAGACCAAATGTCTAGACCCTTGACAAATGTGTTCTGATGTTTTGGGAAACACCCTACAACCCCACACTGAACAATCCATCCTGGTGATATAGGGTGAGCTGACCCTTGCAAAGGGAGGCTGATGCAGAGCTAGACAGAAAGGAGGGCTGGAGGAACCTTAGGGCAGGGATGGAGTCTGTGAGCTCTGAACTTAATAACACCTAATAGCACTTGTAAGTCAATCTGTCATTTTGGAACCTTCAATAAACTATTGTGGAGTGTTGTAGCCCATTCTCTGTGGTGCTACTATGAATTAAGAAGGAAAGCTTGTCTCACATTTGAGCTGGAGGCCAAATTGAGGCTGATAGCACAGATTGCCAGCTCAGGAAAACACTTTTCAAATGAGTGATGGTATGGTAATTGGAGGTAGGGACTGCTACTGGGAGGCAAAGGGAGGAGGCAGGAAGGGAAATTCCTAAAGGAACTCTAACCACGCATCATCCATGGGAGGGTCTCTGAAAACTCAGAAATCAGGGATATTTTGTTGGGGAATCAAGCTAATGGAAACTTGAACACAATACTTAATGGCAGCAAGTGCCATAGTTATAGACCTGGGAAGGCAGAAGAACATTTTGGCTTTGTATTAGTGTTTCCTATTTAATTCTTACAAGGACTCAGAGAAGTAATATTTATCATACTCACTCTACAGGTAAAGATATTGATGTTCATAAAAGGTGATTTTCCCAAAGTCACAAAGCTAGGAAGTAGTGGAGTCAGGATTTGAATTACAGTTTTCTTGACCTCAATGCTAGGAAATCTTACCAGTTCAAGTAATTTAACACTTATATTTCTCATCATTATTCTTGTTGGTAATTGGCCACTTGAGACTGTTTTAGATAGTGTGCTAATTAAAAAAAAATACTTTAACACCTTGGTTCTCAAAGTTTGCCATACACTGAATTTCCTGAGGAGCACAAAAAAAAAAAAAAAATAGTGATGCCTGGATCTCACCCCAGGAGATTTTGATTTAATTGGTATAGAGTGCAGCCAGGACACTGGAATTTTAAGAGGCTTCCCAGGTGACTGTCAAATGTGGCAAGTTTTGAGAACTAATGCATTTACGTGTTGGTGGAGAGAACAGTAACAGCATTTCTTTTCAAGAAATTTTTTTCTGAGTGAACATGATGGCCAGGCTGCCTGGAGAAATGGTCCAAATTGGCTCAAAAAATGAGGGTGGTCCTATTTGAATGATTTCTTATTAATATAATCACTAAATGATCAGAAGAAATAGTACTTGACACATGGTGGGTGTTGCATAAGAGATGTTGGTTGAGCAACATAACCAATGGTGGTAGAAGTCTTTAACAGGTGTACCTTGATAGAGAAATAAACATGAATCCAGTTAGAGAACAGAGGGTAGGAATGAGGACTCCAGACTTAGGAATCAGGTTGCCTAAGTTCAGATCTGGCTTCTTCCACTCATTAGCTCTGTAAACTTGGGCAGATTTTTTTACCTCATGGGCTCAAATGCTCTCATCTTCCTGATGAGGTAATAGTATTTACTCCCTAACATTGTTGTGAAAATAAAAGAGGCAAGGGCTTAGGAGAGACTAAGGAGCATACAGTAGGCAGCACATCTGTACTTACTTCATTTCAATTCTTTATACGTGAAACATTTTGGCAGCTTTGTTTCTATAAGGATTTAAAATTTTCCTATTTTACCTTCACTGCTCATTTTATTTTCATTTGATTCTATCATGCATACGATCATATCTGTGAAAAATCTTGCTAAGTACATATGCATTTAGTAAAGTTCTTACCAACCTTGCCCACTTCAAACATTTGAATCTGAAATCTTTTTTTTTTTTTAAATTTTTTTTTTCAACGTTTATTTATTTTTGGGACAGAGAGAGACAGAGCATGAACGGGGGAGGGGCAGAGAGAGAGGGAGACACAGAATCTGAAACAGGCTCCAGGCTCTGAGCCATCAGCCCAGGGCCCGACGCGGGGCTCGAACTCATGGACCACGAGATCGTGACCTGGCTGAAGTCGGACGCTTAACCGACTGCGCCACCCAGGTGCCCCAAATCTGAAATCTTAAATGACACATTTATTATCATACAATAACAGATAATCTCTGAAAATGATTTTTTCTCACTTCATGTTCTAAATTGTAATCTCTCTTGTTTTATAGTTTGTAAAGTAATCCAAACTTCTTCCCACTGATGAAGTGAGAGACTAAGAGAAAAATTACCAGGTGTACTCAAAGAAAAGACCCCCCCCCCCCACCCCAGTTCCCGGAACCAGCCAGGGCGTGCCCAGCTGTGGTCTGACCTAAAGGCGGGAACCAATCAAGTTCTGCTGAGTGTTCAAATTTAAATGTCAACCAATAACAGCTCTGTAACCGCAAAAAAATCCCTAACTTGTTTGTGCCTGTCTATAAAAGAAGCTGTAAGATCCTCACTCGTGACCTCTTAGTGTCCCCGGTAACGAGTGCGCGGAGGTCCGGGTTCGAACCTGCAATAAACAACCCTTGCTGCTTGGCTTTGACTCTGGACTCTGGTGGTTTGTTCTTGGGGGTCTTTTGAATTTGGGCATATCAGAAATATCAAGAAATTTTGATTTCTTGATCATCCATCAAAAAGTGTGAGACATAACAAAACACTGCAAACCACTTATACATGCAAAAAATATAAGACAAGTTTTAAATTTTTTTTTTTTCAACGTTTATTTATTTTTGGGACAGAGAGAGACAGAGCACGAACGGGGGAGGGGCAGAGAGAGAGGGAGACACAGAATCGGAAACAGGCTCCAGGCTCCGAGCCATCAGCCCAGAGCCCGACGCGGGGCTCGAACTCACGGACCGCGAGATCGTGACCTGGCTGAAGTCGGACGCTTAACTGACTGCGCCACCCAGGCACCCCAAGACAAGTTTTAAAGAAAAGAAAAAAAAGCTGAAACTTTCAATATTTTATTTTCTTCTAATAATATGAATGGAGAAAAAAACAAAACAGCAACAAATAAAGTTTAAAAAAACTCAGATTCTAATTATCAAGGGATGTCTGAGAAGATTCTATGAATACAATATATATGGGGTGCCTAATATAGATTTAAATATCATTTGCTCTGGTTCTCATACACAACTCACAGCCTCCTGAAAATATTAACTTTGGTTCTTTTAAACCAAGAATCTCAGTGTCAGAATTATCTCTTAAAGATTTCACATACCTACTGAACAGAATCTAAAATTTTGATGACTGCAACCCTGTGTCCCTTATTCCAATAAACACAAAGTTTTGTTTACACCAGTATGCAAGTTGAATATTAAACACAAATTGGAAAATATGTATTTGCTGATTCTGAATGAGCCCAGAATTCATAATCTTATATTTATTTCTTATGTGAAGCAAAATATATTTTTTGAGTAATAAACTGGTATAACTACCCATCATCTTACATGGAATCATTTTAGGAATGGGTAAAAAAAGAAGAAAGAAACTCCTGCCATTGACATTATTGATATGTTCATTAAAATTCAGCATGATTAAGTTTGGGTAGAGTTAAAAAAAATTTTTTAATGTTTACTTTTATTTTTGAGAGAGAGAGAGACAGAGACAGAGCTGGGGAGGGGCAGAAAGAGAGAGGGAGACATAGAATCTGAAACAGGCTCCAGGTCTGAGGTGTCAGTGCAGAGCCCAATGCAGGGTTTGAATTCAGAGACTACAAGATCATGACCTGAGCCAAAGTCAGAAGCTTAACTGAGCCACCCAGGCACACCTTGGGTAGACTCTTTAAAATTAGATCACTTACAGCAATTATTTTTAGCCACTTTTTTTTTATCCTAGTGTTAAGATATCTCAAAGCGTTTTCAATGAATGGAAACCACTAGTTTCAATGATGAGAATAAAGACTTCTAACTTCCTAGAAAATACAAAAAAGTGTATTATTACTATTTTTAATCAAAGACTATAAAGATTCAAAGGAACACTATTTGTAGTCATAGATATACTATGAGACCTGATGGTAACATTACAGAAATTAAATTCCAGATTGTGATGTCCTCATAAGAAGAATGACAATATTTCAGCATGGCAACTTCTGAAAAATGTTGGACTTTGGTAAAGCAGCAGAATTTATCTGCCCATTCATCCATTTGAAAATTTAGCACTTTCAACCATGTGAAAGAAGGAGGATTTCATGGATTTGTATAGTTTAATTATTACCTGTGTGCTCAAACCGGTTTAAATTCATCATCATCAGCAGCATCACTGTTATTATAATCTCGGGGATTTTTATGTAATTTGTTTAGCTTTAGAATCTGAAACAATTTGTTTGAGATTACTGTCATAGACTCTGGGTCTAGAGTTCTTTCTTGTCTAGCAGGAAAGAGGGACGCAGGTTTAAAATGCGAGAGATGGCTAATGTCCGGGAGAACACAAGAGCCCTGATTAAGGGTCCTTGCTCCATTTTTATTAGGATCTGAAGGTTTACAAACATGGTGATGGATGTGCACAAAGAGACAATGAAACTGTGAACATTAACTAGTGGATGTGAGGGAAAGGGTGTTTGGAAGATACACGGGGTTGGGGGTTTGGGTTAAAACAAAACAAAATCCTGGCTCCCTTAGAAGGTTGTTTACAGCAGATGTGAGGCACCACCTCTGTTTACCTATACTGGCCTAGGGGACAAGAAAGACAGATCAAGCTATCAACAGGCACCTTTCTTTTGCTAATTAGCTCAGCTCTGGGCAAATTCGCCCTGGAGCAGTCTCTGGCCCTATTGACCTGTTTACCTAACTTAGTCCATCCTTCCGGTGACAGCAGCTTTCTGGTATTGTACTAAATTGGGGGGGGGGGGCATTTCTGCCCTGAATACCTAATCTTGTTTACCTCATATATCTTTGTTCTATATTGGGGCCTTTGCCCCACCCTCTTTATACCTATTTACCTAATCTTGTTTACCCAAACTTTGGTGTGAACATCCCACGGGCTTTCTAATTCTTTAAGCCTTGTTAACCCATTGGTGCAAGCCCAGGGAATTTCTAAGCTTGTTCCCCACAGATAACTCCATGGCAAAAGCATTGAAGAGACAAATGGTGTAAGAGGGTAGAAATAGGAAAGACTTCCACCTCCCTCTCCAGTTCTAAACCTTATTATAGGAAACACGATACAAGAAAATAGTTTTTATCACATTATAACTTTGGTAATTGAGAAATGACATTACAGCCTTTATTTTCTATTGATTTTTCTATTGAAGTATAATTTACATCGAGGTTGATGAGTTTTGACAAATAGATACCACTATTTACCCCACATGTATTTTAAACTATAGATTTTCTTTACTCTAGGTTCTTTTTCTAGCCATTCTTCACACTTGGTCCACAAGAAGGCAACAAGTATTTGGGTATCTTTCATCACTGTTTTGCTCTTGCCTATGGCAGAACTTCACATGAATTAGTTTTACTTGATGGAATGTCTGTAACATACTCCATGGTATTTTGTATTTCGGTGGCTCTTTCAAATGGTCTAGTACTATTGCAGCATGCAAACATACCATGATTTCTTTATCCAGTTTTCTGCTGGTAGACATTTGGGGGTTTTATTATTCAAGCTGCTGTTAAAAACATGCTAATATAAGTGTTTCTCTTTTTCTTCCCCTTGGAAATAATTTTTTACTTCTTTTGATAAATATCTAGAAGTGCATTTTCCGGGTCATCGGGTAGACACGTTTAACTTCTTCTTTTTTTTTTTAACGTTTATGTATTTTTGAGACAGGGAGAGACACAGCAAGAACAGGGGAGGGAGACACAGAATCTGAAGCAGGCTCAAGGCTCTGAGCGGTCAGCACAGAGCCCGACGCGGGGCTTGAACTCACGACCCCGAGATCATGACCTGAGCAGAAGCCGGCCGCTTAACTGACTGAGCCACCCAGGCGCGCCCCACGTTTAACTTCTTTTTAAAAACCTGCTAGATTCTTTTTGTAAATGTGGTTATACCATTTTACCAGCAATGTGGGAGGTTGCCAGTTGCTTCAAATCATTAACTGTCAACAATTAATATTGTAAATCTTTTAAATTTTGGCTATACTAATACTAGTTTTGTTCTCATATTATTTTAATACTTTAATTTTGGCTGTTCTAATACTGTTCTATTATATAGTTGAATCTCATTATCATTTTAATTTGCAATTTCATGATGGCTAATGGTATTATACAATTTTTCATATGTTGATTGATCATCTGTATGCATTCCTTGTGAAGTTTTTATTCAAGCCTTTACTCAATTATCTTATTATTCTGTCCAAATATTTTACCTCTTTTTGTTAGTGAGTTGAAGGAATCCTTTATATTTTAAGAATGAAAGTCTTTAGTCAGTTATAGGTATTATAAACATTTTCTCTCGGTTTGTACCTTACATATTTACTTTCTTAATGATAGTTCCTGACGAATAGGCATTTTTAATTTTGATGAAACTCAACTTACCAATTTTTTTCTCTCTTGGTTAGTTCTTCTATGTCATGTCTAAGATGTATTTGTTAACCTCAAGGTCTTCTATACTTTCTTTTAAAAGATTTATAGTTTTACCTTATGAGAAAACTAGTATAATTCGTTTCACTTGAAAGATGAAGGAACTGAGGCATATAATGATCAAACTACTTGCCCAAACTTTCACATTACTTGAACCAGGACTTGAACTCATGCAATTTTTACTTATCACCACTAGCTAGACTGCCATGATTATGCTATATCAGGGAAAATGTAACCAAGGGTCACATACTCTTTTTGACTTTTGAATAATTTTTCAAGGAGCATCTATTACTATATTCTTTTTCTTATTTTTTTATTAAAATTTTTTTTACATTTATTTATTTTTGAGAGACAGAGAGAGACGGAGCACAAGTGGGGCAGGGGCAGAGAGATAATGAGACACAGAATCTGAGACAGGCTCCAGGCTCTGAGCTGTAAGCACAGAGCTCAATGCAGCTCTTGAACTCACAAACTGCAAGATCATGACCTGAGCCAAAGTCAGACACCCAACTGACTGAGACGCCTAGGCGCCCTGACTATATTCTTGTACACTTATGTTCTATGGAGGACAGTTTAGGGGAAAGTATGCTCAAGAAATATTCAGTAACCAAATTAAAACCCTGTAATAAAAAAAGAAATTTGACATTCTACTTCCTAATAGTCTTGTCCAATGGCCTAGTATTTTGGAAATATGCTAGGGTGTTCTATAGAACTTATAGATTTCTGTGTGTTTTCAGGGACAAGAAGGGTGTACTCTTTATTGTTCATATTTTCTCCTCAAATCATCATTTATCTATTTATCAGCAAGGTGACTCCCTGACGCCCTGAATCTGGCTGGCATTACTCATCCTAAGAAGTGGTATTTATCTATTGCTATGGGTACAATACAGAAAACTGTGGAGGAGAGTTGTAGCAGTAGTTGACTTCATTTGTCCCTGCATTTCTCCTGAGCTCTTCTGCAGTATAGGGGTGCCAAATAAACATACAGAATGCCCCATTAGAACTGAATTTCAAATAAATGAATACGTATTTTCCACACAATATTTGGGATGTACTTACACTAAAACAGCGTTGTGTATCTGAGATTCAAATTTAACTGGGTGTCCTGTATATTTATTTGTTAAACAGAGCACCCTTAGTTAGGTGGCTAAATGTGTGCCTGGTTTATGGGGAGAGAGGCTTCTCTCATTTAACCCAAGACCTCTGTGTCTTTAATATGGATGTGTCATGGCATCAGATCTCCTCTCTGCTGGAGGGTGATTACCAGTGGTGTAAGTTCTATAACCCAATGAGAAAGAAAAAATTATACCTAGGAGAATAACAGTGAATTCATAAAAATATTCAAAGGTGTTCTAAAGATATTTTGCACTCAAGTCTACTAGGAATGGTAAAGTGCCCTATTATGCTGTATTATTATTACAACTACCAGGAACAAGGAGTAGAATGGAAGATGAAAATAACAAAATCTTCTACATTAAAGCACATTTAAGTGTAAAATCATGGGATGAAACTTAATTAAATGCCAGAAGGTATACTAACATAATGTTGAGTTTGCAAATTTAAATACACAAACGGAAGGCAATCTAGACACTAAAAGTTCCCTAGCAACATTAACTCACCCACATCATATATCGTGCATAATAAAGTTAACATTTAGCAACTAGAAATGTCGTTCATAACACAAAATATGTGCAACTCAAGATCATTAACATTTTCCAAATTTTTATACTATTTCAAAGGTTCAATACTCTCATTACACTAATGTGGGGAGAATTACTCAGTCTTAGAGTTAAAAATTCTTTTAAAACATATTTGTTTATCTCACAGTCTTTCATTAAAGTCATAATCAACTTGGGCTATATTTTGTTTCAGTAACACAGAAAAAACCCTTTTTTTACCCTTAGAGAATGTTAATTACAGTGTAAATCTTCAATGATCACTTTCTAAAATTATTTCAGACTTGCTGTTTATAGTTATTCTGAAAAATACATCATTGTTTATTACTCTAGTATTCTAATATTTTAATAAAAACTGGATGGGGAGGGCTTATAGCATGGTAAGCCTCACTATGTCTCTTAGTATGTGACCACAGGTAAGTTACTTCTTCTCTCTGTGCCTCAGTGTTTTCATTTGTAGAGTTGAGATAATAAGAGCACTTGCCTCATAGGGGTACCATGAGAATTAAATCAGTTTATATCTGTAAAATTCTTAGAGTAATGAATGGCACATCATAAAGAGTTGGCTAAAAATTCTTAGTGTTCACAAATAGCAAGATTCAAGATGTACAAGTACAAGGAGATTTTATATCACCTTTTCTTAGACTCCTATGATTAGAATATTAGAACACCTGAAACAATTTTAGTGAGTTTACAATATTTCATATTTAAAACCGTCATTTTAAGTTTATAGAATTAAAAAAAATCCCTTAGGAGTTTTGCTTATGACTAATCAAGTAGGAAAACTTATTCAAACTTATTAGTAATCACTGAAATAAATATCAACATGAAAATTATATTTTATTTTTACAACTAAAAAAATAACTAAACTGAATAAGATTGGGAATACCAAGTGCTGGTGAGGGTCTGGAGCATGCAGAATTATCAAACATTGCTGGTGTGAATGTAGATCACTACAACCATATAGAACAACTATTTGGCATCCATTGCCTACTAAATTTGACACATGTATATCCTATAATTTAGCAATTCCAGAAATGCATGTGCTTGTGGACCAAAAGAAATTACAGGGTGATCATGGTAGCAGTATTCATAATAGCCAAGAACTGGAAACCACCCAAATTTCTGTCAACAGCAGAACAAATTGACTAAATCATGGAATATTCATACAATGGATTACTCTAGAGCAATGAGAATTAAAGCATTACAGCTGCCCTCAACAATATGGATGATTCTTACAAACAATGTTTAGTAAAAGATGTAACAAAAGAACATATGCAGTATGATTCCAATGATATAAAGCAGAATATCGGGAAATTTGGCCTATGGTATTATAAATGACACTAATTCTTTCCTCTTAGGTAAGGCTTCTGGTGAGTTGCTAATGTTCTGTCTCTTTTCCTGGGTGCTGATTACCTCATGAGAATTCATTGTCAAATGAAGATGGCCAAATCATCCTTCTGTATATGTTACACTTCAGTTAAAATAAGTAAAATAAAACTCAGAAAAGGATTTTGATTTGAGAAGAAATAAAAAGCTTTATGACTTGTATTGCCAATGTTTCTAGTTCCCTAGAGGACCTTTTAGAAACTAATGTCTACTTACAAAAGAAAAGAGTAAGCCTAATCCACAAATTACCATACCAATTTGCCAAAACAGTTCGTTAGGATTGGAAGAAATATATGCAGTGTTTCTATGAGAAATATAGCAATGAGGTCAACCTAATCCCAAATAGTTTCTGGTCTTAGAATGATTCAAGCGTTAATGAGAATAGAGAGCTGAGAATTCGAATTGGGAAGTGATGAACTTAACAATGTGCTTATTGGAGGCAATAGCTGGAGGAACAGGGCAAGGCTAATGCTGAGCAAGATGATGAGCTTGAGCTCATCTTTGGGATATAAAACTAAGGCTAAAGCAAAATTTCTAAGGATATCTGAGATGTGTGTTGCAAAGTCTTCCGTATTAGGTATATTCTGTTTAATATTACATTATGTAATCAGTAAAATATTGTTAATATAAGCATTTAATTTGTGCTAGTGATCAATAATAATTACTGAATTTTTGTAGTTCAGAATACAATTAGGAAATGTATGAAAACATGATATTAATGAGTTCAGATGTTAAGGCAAATTGAACCCCTCATTTTAAGAGGGCAGAATCTCTCCTTAGGAAAATATAAAATTAGTTTAACAAATGAAGAATCTACATATTTTAGGATCCCAAGAGACTTTTGTGAACAACTGGTAGCTAAAATGAGGCAGAAACAGATACAAGCTCTTAAACTAGGGTACTGGAAATAATTCACCACAGTTAAGGAATCCCAAGATGGGCTTGGCCTGAGAAGGTCCAGAGAGCAGGGTTCTGTTTCAAGTGAAGTTGCTCAAATCAATCTAAACTGTGTCCCTGTAGCTAAGAGTCCAGTGCCTAGAAGCAAAATATTAATTCACACCCAAATGAAAACACTAGTTTGAACCATATAAAACTACTTTTATTATAGGTCAAAATAGCTAAATATTGGCAATTTCATATGATTTAACCTTATATATATATTTTTATATTATATTTATATATTTCATATATATTTAACCTGATACACACACACACACACACACACACACACAATAATGGTTAACAACATAAAAGGATCAGAGATCAAATGCTGAATACAGATGATGGCGGTCCACTCTTTGTAGACTGCTCTGATGACAGACAACACATGGGGGTACAAAACACACTTGCCCCACCTATTTTGCCAGTGTTGTAAGTTTAATTGAACCAAAGATAATAAAGCATTAAGGAAGACTGTTCTTAATGACTTAAGGGCATCTGAAACTTACAACGATATTTCCCTTACCATGCTTGTGATTGGTAACTCTCTGGGAAAACCAATACAGTTTTTTGGTTTTTGGTTTTTTACCTTTTAAAGATCGATTTTTGAGATCAATCCTGACACAGAAGTTTTTGAGAAAGGGGTGCCTTATACATTTAGAAATGCAACTCATGTATGAGCTAGTACACACAGAAGGTGGATGTGGTTTGATTCTGAAACCACATGACTTATTTTGTCATTCTATATCTGTCATTAAACAAACAAACAAAATAATCATGAAACTGGGCTTCATTATTCTCAGCAATAGAAACATAAATGTCTACTGGAATAGACACTGTATAATAGAAAACCTTCAGTATTGACTTCTTTTTTTCTTGACAATTTAAAGAATATTTCTAGCTTTAAGACAAAAAAAAGTACATTTGCTTTGTCAACTCCAAAGCCATTGTTCTTTTAATAACAAGAATCTTGGCTTATGGAACTGAATTATTTAGCTACAGAAATTCTTAATAACTTAATTTCAGATACAAAAAGAGATTCTTTGAATCTCTAGCTCACAAAATTACAGTCTGTTTATAATGCATGAAAGATGTAACTGGGCATTGGTGACCATTTTCATTAAATGAACTGTGACTTTACCGAGAAAAAAACAAACTTTTGAGTTCCCAAGGGCTAGATTATTCAATGGAAATATATTTCTACTAGAATATCATAATTAAAAATAGCTAGGCTACATTGGTAAAATTCATGCTGGTGCACAACTCATTTTTTCAATAATCATTTATCTCTTTAGAAAAAGTATTTACATAGTGAGATAATTTAATATAGCTTATAAGACTCCCTTATTTCAGTTTTCATCTATTTATACTCCTGATTTATCAGTAGCTTATGTTAAACTCTTAAACACATTTGAATTTCTCCTTACATTCTTGCATGGGTTGGACTATCTTAAATTATGCACAAAGCAGCTTCACTGTTCACCTTGTAGATATCAACATCATTAACATCTTAGTGTAGTTATTTGAAAATCTTTAGCTCTGTAGCTTTTTTTTTTTTACATGATATCAAAGGTTGGAAGAAAGAGTTTGTACCCCGAGTTCAGCAGAAGCTGGTTCCTGTTGGCATTACATCCTCCTTAACAATAGCATTCCTGCTTCTGAATTACTGTTAAGCAGTGAGGTTGTCACTATATCCTATGAAGGCATCACAAACACTGACAAAAATGGAAACACAGACCTAATGATCACATTATCCATGCTTTTTTTAAAAAAAAATTAATTTCCCATTTAATTTTTAGGCTGTGAAAATAAATAACATTTGAGACATAAAGATCAAATGGACAGCAAGGAAGGGCACCTGGGTGGCTCAGTCAGTTAAGCATCCGACTTCGGCTCAGTGTCATGATCTTGAGGTGAGTTCGAGCTCTGGGTCCAGCTCTGTGCTGACAGCTCAGAGCCTGGAGACTGCTTAAGATTCTGTGTCTCCCTCTCTCTCTCTCTCTCTCTGCCCCTCCCCTGCTCACACTCTATCTCTCAAAAATAAATAAACATTGAAAAAATTTTTTAAAATGTAAAAAACAAATGGACAGCAAGGAAAAGTTCCTGATCTTAAAATCTTGGTTAATATCAATATGTAACTTCCTTCTTTGAAACAAAATAAATTTAAAAATGTAAGCTCTTTCTATTATTTAAACGAGCAAAGGTTCTACTTTTACCAATATATGAATTTCCAAAGATTTTTTAAAAAACAAAATATGTTACTTTGAAATTGTATCAAAATGTTTACATCTACGTAATAAATGAGGTGAATTCAATTTGGCATATACAAAAAATCAATTAGTTCTCTGTGTCATATTATTTAAAGAAGAAAGTCAAAAGGACTTAAGATCTTTATAAAAGTTATAGAAAGTATTAGAAGAAAATAAAGGAGAAAAGAAAATTTTAGAATCTTAAGTAGAAAAAGTCTTCTTAAGCAAGAACCAAAAACCAGACACCATAAATCCTTGCTAGTCCAAATGTGGACTGTAGACCAGTGGCATGCACATCTCCTGGGAGCTTATTAGAAATATTGAGTCTCAGGCTTCATCCTAGGATCTGTGCTTTATAACAAAATCCCCAAGTGATTTGTATGCACAGTAAGCAGTTCTTCTCAACCCTGTCTGTATACCTTAGAATCACCTGGGGGAATATGCTACAATGTCACACAATCAATTGGACCTGAATTTGTGTGTGTGTGTGTGTGTGTGTGTGTGTGTGTGTGTGTGGTGAGGGGAGTCCAGGCTGCAGTCTTTTTGACTTAAAGCTCCATGAACTTAATCTGTAGCATGAATTGAGGACCACTATTCTTGAGAAAAACGAGTAAGTAACTCTTTGATGCTTGAACAACATTAAAAATACAAAGGTAGATTCAGAGAAAATATTTGCATCTTAGATGTAGCATACAGCTAACTTTCCTAAAATGTAAAGGGGCCCTTCAAATTAATGATGAAAAGATTTACAACACAATCAACATAATCAGTCACTGACCATATTCTGAACCTTCACAGAAGAGTAAAAACAAATCCCCAACAATCTTCTAACAGATGTTCAACCTTAACTGATGATGAAAAAAGTATAACTTTAAATAATAGTGACATACTACATCCTTATCTGACTGGCTAAAATTAAAAGAATTGAGGGGTTCCTGGGTGGCTCAGTCGGTTAAGCCTCCAACTTTGGCTCAGGTCATGACCTTGAGGTTCATGAGTTTGAGCCCCAGGGTCGGGCTCTGTGCTGACAGCTTGAAGCCTGGAGCTTGCTTCAGATTCTGTGTCTCCTTCTGTCTTTCTGCCCCTCTCCTGCTCTCTCTCTCTCTCTCTCTCCCTCTCACTCTCTCTCAAAAAGAAATAAACATTAAAAAAATTGATGACATTCTTTGTTGGGAAGGGTGCGAGAAAGTGAGAACTATCAATGGGAGTATAATTAGTATTTCTGTTTTTGAGGGCAAATGGACAATGCCTATCAAAATTATAAATGCACAGATAATTTGCAGCAACAATTTCACCTCTTGGAATCTTTATTATAAGGAATATTCACACAGCTGCACAAATATATATACATATGTATTATGAAAAAATTTTTAAGCAAACTACACATCGATCACTGCTTGAATGTTAACAATGGCAAAACTTCACTGAAGGAAACTATTCAATAGGTAGGGAATGTGGTAAGTCTGTGTTACCGACACAAGAGAATCCTTCTGATAAATTGTTGAGTTAAAAGAGCAATTTATAGATTTTTGCTTCTTTTCTGTATACTTTTTGTTTAAAAATGTTATCCATAAATGAAAGGCCTGGCAGAAGGCCCACCAAACTCTTTAAAATCAGTATCATTTAGGGTGGATGATAAGATGGTGAGGCCGAGTGCCTACATTTTTAGTAATTACTCTATGGGATTCCTTTTCTTTTCTTTCTTTTTTTTCTAAACTGCATGCAATACTTTTGTACTTAAAAACACATCTAGGGGCGCCTGGGTGGCGCAGTCGGTTAAGCGTCCGACTTCAGCCAGGTCACGATCTCGCGGTCCGGGAGTTCGAGCCCCGCGTCAGGCTCTGGGCTGATGGCTCAGAGCCTGGAGCCTGTTTCCGATTCTGTGTCTCCCTCTCTCTCTGCCCCTCCCCCGTTCATGCTCTGTCTCTCTCTGTCGCAAAAATAAATAAACGTTGAAAAAGAAATTAAAAAAAAAACACATCTATAATGCTGCTTAAAAAGTTAATGACTCACAATTAGTCTGTATGCATTACTGTAAATACAGTATGCATTGTTGTGTTACCTAAGGTAACACAAGTGAAATTAGGTCACAAGAAATATGTTAGGCAATAGAATGTCTCCTAGAGAGACTCAGGCTAGGAAGTTCAAACTGCATTACAGCACAATGAGGTAAGGGTAGTGGAAAAATCTGGGATACCAAAATCATGTAAGTAACCTCCTGTATGCTCCTTACCAGTTCTGCAATCTGCTGCCTACACACCCACTTAATAAGCGTACAAAAATTAGACACTGGGGGTTTAGGGAGGGAATTGACCCCAGAGAGGCAGAAAGAAACTTTCTGACTCAATGTAAATATTCTAGATCTTGATTTTGATGATGGTTCCATGACTGTGAGCCCTTATCAAAGTTCAAAGAACTGTGTGCCAAAAAAGAGGGAATCACATTTCAATAAACTTGGCTTTAATAATAAAACATGTCAATAACAAACAAGGTAAAACATCTACCTTGAAGTCCCATATCTACTAAGTTGAAATGTCTTGAGAGGATAGAACATTAACATTTTATATTATAAAACTTTATCTTAAAATCAGCCTACATAAATCCTCATTATTTTTAACATTTATTAGAAAAATATATATCCAGGAAGATGCAGAGATCTTCAGATTTCTTTATTGTTCACAGATGCACCATTCTTTCTCACTTGTTCCTGGAAACACTTGGCAAACTAAGACTAAATGTAAACAGGACTATGAATAATATATGTTGTGCTGTTTTAAAAATCTGTTCTTCCACTGTGTTAGCTGGGCAGTAAGAACTTAGTATGAGAAATTATAAATATGAAGGCAGGCACTGGATTTTGATTTTTGTTCATTTTTATAGAGACTGAATTTGCATTTTACTGGATAATGGAGTCTCAAGTATAACTAAAATGTAATTTAAACTTCAGATTACTCCAATGTTTATATAACTGAAATTAAACCACATACCATGTACCAGGGACGTTAGCTTAAAACCATTTGTTAACACTGACAGTGCACATTTCTATGAAAATCTTGTTAATATAATTGTCCTTCCTTCATTCTCTTAAACAAAGAAGTGATTCTTCTTCCAATAGCTACATTTCATTATGTAAATGTTCAGTGACCTCCCCCAGAGTCACGTGTCACCTCAAGTGGTGAAGGTCTTGTGCTTGCAGATGTTATGTTTATGTTTTACAAAATTTATTGCTAAAATCAAAGCGTTTCTTAAAAATAAAAAATAAAATATTTCCCCAGGGAAGCAGTAAAGGAGAGGCATAATTCTTTTGCCCCTTCACTGACGTTGACATATTTCAAAATGAAAGCCCCCCACACACAAAATTAGCTTATACAGGTTCCTAATTATTTGATAGGATTAATTTTATTTAGGATCCTCACATTCTCAATAGATTAATACACTAGCCATTTTTCCTAGGGCAGACACACAAAGTCATCATTTCCAATGCAATAGAACAAGCCCCACCCAAGAGGCTGTTAAGCCTGTATAACCTGCACTACACAGGAAGGTTTTACTGCTACAGCATCAAACCAATTTCAGAAGCAAGGCCACTTGAGAATGACAGATTAGCTTCTGGGAAGGTTGACTTAGCACAGTGGGGAGCTGGCTTAAACACTGAGAGGCAGAGCAGAAATACAGATTTCTCTGAATGAAAAGTTATTTTTCTATCAGCATTGCGAAGGGGAGAAAAATCTACTGGGTCACAGCCATTAACACCTGAAATTTTTATAGCTAGGTTTAATAAAAAATGTCATATAGAGATCAGATCACATCATTAAGCCTACAGAAAAAGACAGGGAAAGTATAAGTGAGATCATCTTCAGGATGAAATAAAAAATGATATAAAGGTAGCTGAGCTACTCATAAACTTTTTATATGGTGTTTCAAGCATAAAAAAAGAAATCAATGAATCAATGCAAATATATATATGTATATATACGTATATATACATATATATGTATGCATATATATGTGTATATATGTACACACACACACACACACATATATATATATATATATATATATATATATATATATATATATATACCTTCCTTCTGATTGAATTTATAATTAAAATATTCACCCCTCCTTCAGATATTTATTCTTTGGTGAGGTATCTGTGGCCTATAGAGAATAACATAAGGACCAGTCTTTGAAGAGCAAGCTGGATTTGTTCAAAAAAATCTGCTCATAATAGATAAACATACAAAAGGGAGGCATCTTTACTCTGGCATAATGAAAAAGGCACACTGGCTCAGGAGTCAGCACATGACAGGTCTGAATTTGAGTTTTAGTTCTATCAGTATTGATCCGGAGTCAAAACTTGAGTTCTGGTGCTGTCGTGAAGGCATTATGGCCAAGTACCCACCCAAAAAGCCTGCATCCCAAATGCTACTCATTCCTCCTATCCATCTGAGGCAACTGAATCCAAATGGAAAACATGTTAACAAAGTTGGCAAGAGCCAAATAAACCATCAATGTTCACTAATGGATGTCTTTCCTCTAAAAGTTGAGTTGATACCTAGATTAGTCAAATTTGTAAAGACAGGAGGGGGAAATGGAGGGAGGGGGAAATGAGGAGTTAGTATTTAATAAGTACGGTTTAAGTTTTGAAAGATGAAAAGAGTTCTAGAGATAGATGTGATGGCTGCACAACAATGTGAATGTATTTGATCCCACTGGATTATGCATTTAAAAATGGTTAAGATGGTGAATTTTATGTTATGTTTATTTTAACACAATTAAAAATACAACAAAAAGAAAGTTTAGTTAAAAAGTCTATAAGGTCTTGTGTCCTAAATGAAACCTCCTATTTTCAACACACTTGGATCTAAGAGACTCAGTTTTGCAAAACAAGTCTTGTTGCACTTAGCAAAGTAGTGACATATATAGGAAAAAATGGAAAAGAAGGAGATCTAGCTGAGATCTGTTCCTATAAGTCAGTCCTTGTCCAGCTTTACTGGACAAGGGGCCAGAAGGCAAGAAGAAACAATTGTGGGCAGTCTGGTAATCTTCAGGAAGAGGACATCTTGTTTTGTCAACATCGTACCTGTCTAACTAGCACAGTTACTGGATCACTGGCAGACCACAACAAGTTGTATAATAATTAAGTGAATAAATGTGCCTTCTAGTAAAATACACTCTGCTAATGGCCTGTGATCTTACTAATTTGATCACATTAAAAACACTCCCTGTCCTGAAGGGAAATAGGGGAGTAAGTTATCCAATTTCTGTGAGACTCGGTACCATCATCCATAAAATGCAGACCTAACCCCTGCCTCTCAAGGTTGTGCCACATAAATGTGTGTATGTGGGTTTGTGTGTACATATGTATTTATATATATGCATATATTTAAAACATGTATTTAAAATAATGTCTTACTTAGCACATTGTATGTACTGAATAAGTAATATTATTTCTTCATTATTGTCATTGTAATAAGCTTATTTTAACAAACTTTCATATAGATCTTGTCTCATTTTGTTTAGCTTGTTATGAAAAAAGTTGGTCCTCTGCCACTCAATATATGGTTTACAGCTATATCCCTGAGGTATCAACAATTTAAGGCCAAAGCTTTAATTACAAACCTGTCAGAGTTAATACAAGTCAATATATACATTGATTCATTGCTTTCTTCACTCATCCATTCACCAGCATTTTACCAAAGGCCTCCCATTGTTGGGCACATGCTAGGATCTAAAAAGGCCCTACTTTCCAGGTGTTTAAACTGAGGAGATAAACACAAAGGCAAATGACTGTGGTGAATGAAAAGGCAATGCTTTATGCTCTGGAATAAGGAGAAGGACAAAGTTTTAGAATGCTTTCCATTCCAGGTTTGTTTGGGATCTCATTGCACAGGCTGCAGAAATCCATACAAGGCTTTTGAGCTGGGATATAATAAAAATATAGTGGTTAATTAGGAAGATAAGTTATTTCCAAATGGAAGGTGAACTGGAGGGAAGAAAGTGGGAGATTTGAATTTCTATCTTCTAGCACAAAGTTAGTAGCACTGGGGTTCACTTACTTCCTCTCACTCACATATCTTCACCTCTTTCCTTTACAGTGCTAATGAACAGTGAGATCAATTGCACAATGGTGAACATAAGGCAATTTGCAAGCCTTGGATACTCTGAACTGTTCCAGCTATGTCATATTACCTAGTTGTGCCTTAGTTACACTCCCAGTTGTACACTTCATAATGGCTGTGCTGCCCATTTAACACTTATTTCTTAGAACTAAAATTATTATAAATCACATTACCAATATGCAAGAATTTAAAAAATTATGCATCAGAGGGGTAAAGTATCGAAGACAGAAATGTTAAGTTCATCAAGTATATATCATATGCATCTTAATAGCAGAACATACAGGCATGCATAAATCTCTAGTCTCCCTCTGTGACTATACATTTACTGATATAAATGTTGGGAAAAATCTGGAGTACTTTTGTATAAGTATAATTCATGATTCAGTGAGCATAAATCAAAATCTCAGAAATGCAAAAATATCTAGAATCCCTTGAGTAGTATGAAACAGATGGCTAGTTAGGTTTCACAAGTTTCTATGTATATGTGATTGGGATTTTATTTCTTCACACATACAATTCCACAGTTATGCCTTACCTCCATACTATACATATTGTAGAGCTAAAATGTTTGAAGAGTTATTATATATTATTTATTATATATATGTATATATGTATGTATACATATTATATATATAATATACATATATATGAAAGAGAGAGAGAAGAAAACTATAAATTACTCCTTTATTTATTTTTTAAATGTTTATTTATTCTTGAGAGAGAGAGTGCAAGCAGGGGAGGTGCAGTCAGAGGGGAGGAACAGAGGATCCAAAGCGGGCTCTGTGCTGATAGCAGAGAGCCCGATGTGAGGCTTGACCTCATGAACCATGAGATCATGACCTGAGCTGAAGCCAGATGCTTAACCAACTGAGCTATCCATGTGTCCCCATAAATTACTCTCTTATCCTACACATCAATTCAAATGTTCTTCCCCAAGGCATAGTCACCCTTGTGCGGGTCAAAAAGTGAATTTGAGAACTGTAGAGAGAGTGTATTTATAATGGGTGGGAATTTTGGATTCAGGGAGTCAGAGAAGATAAAGAGAAAACTTGAAAACAAGAACCCAAATCAGAGCTATAAAAACCAGAAGTCCAATGTGTGTAAAAGCAAAAAAAAAAAAGAGAAAGAGGCAAGGAGATGTGAAGATGGATCTAAATCTGGTTTTAGGTAACTTCTATGTATGTATGTATGTATGTATGTATGTATGTATGTATGTATGTAGCGAGAGAAACCAATCCCCACCATTGCGAGCCATGCAACACAGCAGCTTCCTGTAGCTGCGGGAGGAGATGGTGACCTTAGAACAGGTCATCAGCGCTAAGAAAACTCTCCTGCATTGACTCTTGGCTCCACTTTTTGGGCAGTCATTACTTCTCTGAGTCTGTTTTTGCATAATAATGGGAAAATTAAAAATGCCAAAAGGAAGGTAGTTTTACCCTTTTCCCAGTATTGTCCTCAGAATTCCATAAATTTATGTATACTAGAACTTTGGTATGTGCATAACAAACGCAAAGTAACAGCATTATCCGGAGGATGCATTACCCTCATCTTCAACATATTCTTCAAAATCGTTTTGACAGAATGATAAAGCAGGTAGCATATTCCGGTATAACTTCTCCATTTCCAGCACTGGCAATATAGATAGGAGTGGAAAGGGAAATAAAAATGAAATATAAAAGATTTAATTCTTCTTGTTGAAGATTAGAGAGGCGACTTTCCCACCCCTAGACTCTACCCAACCTCCCTTTCCTTAGAGCATTTACTTCAGAAAACTTGTAATTTTAAGTTCCTTCTCAGTCTCTTTGAAATGTACCTTAATCTTTTAAAAAGCTAAATACGCTTCTTGTCAGATTTAAGACCCAGGAATGTCTTTGTTAACGACCTGGGAGCTAGCCCTTTGAAACAGCATCATCAAAGAAGACAGGACCCCTATTTCTCAGTTTCTGTAGGAGGGCAGGAGTTAGAATCTGTTGGGTGCCTCACTCCAATACTACCTCTTGTGAGAAACGTAGGAGAAGTTGATTTATCCTTTGCATAAAGCCAATGAGCTAACACTAATAGTCTCCCCACTTACCAAGTAAATTTAGAACGAATTATGTCTTATAAACAGTGCTGTCAAGTCCTCTTAAAAACTAGTGAGGGTTTATCCTGCAATGTATACAATGGGCTGTATCTGCTTGACTACACAAAAGGGTGGGATTTCTTTTCGTCTTTCAATCTTTTTTGAGGCTTGCCTGTGAGGCACATCACATTCTGGTTTAATGGTTATTCAGGAACAAAACTGTTTCTTTCCCTTTGACCTTTGTGGAGAGGTTTTCTGGGTTGGGAGGAGATTTTGTTCTTAATTATCTTTCCCCCAACAATAGCACAGTGTTTAATATCACGGAATGGTGCTAGCTAGGCTGCCTGGGTTTAAAGCACAGCTCTGCCATCACTAATTCTATGACCTTTGACAAGTTACCTAACAATTTAAGACTGTTAATTTCTAAAATGGGGACACTGATATCTAGCTTATAGGGACACCATGAGAATTAAATGAGATAATACATATCCACATATTAAACAGTGTCTGGAACATGGTTAGAATGATATGGCTTTGTTATCAATATTATTCCAGTCATGCTACATAATTTATATGGTTCTGACTATAGTAAGCTAATTCAGGTAAGTTTACACAGTTTCAAAATGGGAAAGCACTTTAAGAATGCTCAGGTTCTAACTTCCTGACTTTCCGACAAGTGAAATGATTTGATAAAGGTTGTGCAATTTGGCCGAACAGGCACTAATATCATGGTCTTTTGATTCCTAGTTCAGTCCCTCCTCAGATATATAGCTCTCCTTTACTCCTAAGTTTAACTGTAAATTGATACACAGTTGAAAATACTAGAGCGTATATTTCTTTCCTTTCAAGGGAAGCATATTGTCCAGATAGGCAGGAAGAATTACATTGACAAGAAAAAAAAATGTTGAAATATAAAAAAATTCACTCAGTCCAATCTTGCTTTATTCCATGGCAATAGTTGATATACATTTAGTAGCAGGTCTATATAATGAATTTATTGGTGATAATGGTGGTGACTGCAATGTCTTCTGAGTGATAAAAATGTTAATGGTAATGCTAACGATGATCACATATACTGATGAATGGTGATCATGAAGTTGATGGAGATATGTTGCAATGATAAAAAGGACCCTTGAAAGGAAACACAAAAGGTCATTTATGTACACTTTCCTAGTCTAGGAATCTCCCTCAACATCCATGACAGATTATCTTTCTGACTCTGTTCATACACTTCCAGGGAATATAAGGATCTCCGTATCCAATTTTTCAGATAATATTTTCCTTCTCTTTTGAGCCCTTTCCTTTTAATATTTTTTATATTTATTTATTTTTGAGAGACTGAGAAACAGAGCATGAGTGCGGTAGGGGCAGAGAGAGAGGGAGACAGAATCAGAAGCAGGCTCCAGGCTCCAAGCTATTAGCACCAAGCCCTATGAGGGGCTCCATCTCACAAGCTGTGAGATCATGACCTGAGCAGAAGTCAGACACTTAACCTACTGAGCCACCCAGGTGCCCCAATTGAGCCCTTTCCTTTTAAACAATAAATTCTTCCTTTAATTCTATTCCTCTTGTGTTACCTCTGAGATGGTTTTCCTTGGTTCCTTCATATATATAACAATATATAACATATATAACAATATATGTGATAGCAATACCTTCATATAACATATAACTTCAGCTGTTTTTGACTTTTATGATTCTTATTGTAATTTTCGCATCCTTATCTTATGGTCATACCAAAACCTCATGGCTCAGAATGCTTGTGGAATGACTATTTTCACTTCTATTCTTAGAAGTCAAATATACTTCCATCAATCTTTTGAGTCCTGGACCTAAACCTCATTCTCATCTGTTTAGAGTTTTTTTTTTAAGTTTATTTTATGAAAGTTGAGCATAAACTGATAGCATTAAATACCTATTCCTTAAATTAGCGCACTGTCACTTCAAATTTACCTTCACAAGATGTCCCTACCCCTCACTCCTTGCTTCATATGGTTCTCTGTTTTGGAAAGTGGCATCCTCTGCCCATCATGGTTTGAGGTCTTGCAATTCACTTTATCCCATTCCTCTTCCCTGGTGTCTAAATGTGGTGGTGATGAAATCTTAATCAGTTTTCCTCAAAGGTCTATGTATTTCATATTTGTTCTTCTGTCTTCATCTCTGTTACTGCCTCTCTGATTGTAATGGTAAACAATTCTTATTTGTTTCTTTCTTATTTGTTTTCAAGTCTTCTTATTTGTTTCCTTGACTTTATCCTCTCCAGCTCCAAACTAATTCATCCAGTATTTTCCAACCAATCGTTTTGCTGAGGCATTCTATAAAATGTGTATAAAACATGCACTGACAGTTTATTGCTTACATATGACCACTTTGGGGTCCTTGTGAAAGTCTTACATTATCTTGGTTCCACTAGATTTATATGATCTCAATTCCATTATTCATCAATATACACCTTCAAAATATTCAGACTGTTTTCATTTTTGTCTTTTATAGAACTCTCTAATATGTACTGTTTATCACTAATCTTAAATCTTGAACAGCAACAACGGAAACCTACAGAAAAACACAGTCTATCACTAGTACTAAATTGCAACTTGTTGATTAGTAAAAATCTAACAATTTTGTAAGGTCCAACTTGAGTGCCACTTCTCCCAGGAAGCTTTCCATGAATATTCCATGAGAGCCAAAGCCGTCCAAGATCACTCTATAAAGTACTTCTTGAACTACTCCTTTCTTTTACTTAATGTTTATTTTATTTATTTTTGGAAAGAGCATGAGCAGGAGAGGGGCAGAGAGAGAGGGAGAGAGGGAATCCCAAGCAGGCTCTGCACCATCAGCACAGATGCCAACATGGGGCTCAATCGCACGCACAGTGAACAGCGAGAACATGACCTGAGCCAAGAGCCGTTTGACAGACTAAGACACCCAGGCTCCCTGAGCTACTCCTTTCCTAAAACTTTCCTGAGTTTGGTCTATGACGACCAATTACTTACTATACAATAACACATTTTAAAAATGGATGTCCTACAACTTAGTGCATATTGTCATCACTAAATTACTTCAGGAAACTGATGTGGTCATTGTTCAAACGCTTACTCTTTTTAATATTGTCAGTGATCAAAAATCATCTTTTGAGAGTGAACTGGATTTTTGGCCACAACAGAAAGGAAGTCATAGTTAAGTCTGTGGAAAATAGATGTAATGCAATTACACAACCCGGGTAATGTGATTTCACAGTGAAAAAAAAAAAAAAAAAAAAACAAAGTGTGACCCTGAAGCGATGTGTTTATTTATTTATTTTTGCGGAAATTTTAGGCCAGTTCCAAAGACGAATATCTGTAATGACTAAGCTGCTTTCATATTACTCATTTGAAGGTGATTCTTCCTCATTCCCAGGGGTGGCAGCATTAGTATGTATTTGGTGGGTGACCCGGCAGGGAAGAAGCCCTTGCCCATCCCTGATCCCAGTATTGACTGTGTCCTGGTACAAGGGTTGGAATACTTGGGGGTCATTCATTAGCTAGTTTCTGGTGGTAAGCCAAGGGAAGGGAGAAGACTAGTTTGGTTGGCTTCCATTGCTGGGTCACAGTGAATTCATCCGGCAGCTGACAGCTGGTGAGGGAGTAGGGTAGGAGGACCCGTTGTGGGCCAATGGGTGGCAAACGCCTGCTTGTGGGGCAGAGCCCCCGGGGGCCTGTGAGGATCTGCACTGGCTTAAGAAAGCATCCCCACAGCTGCGGGATATAAATAGCACATTTCAAACAACCACCATCACAGGTGGAAAAAAGAGGCTGTGGAAAAAAGAAAGAAATTTTGTATTTTAATTTTAAAAGTGTTTTAAGGGCACCTTTTTTTCCTGCAGTTTGAACAGGGAGCCTTATGTTTTCATTCTTCACTGGGCAGGACCAAAGAGGTAGCTGTTTCTGCTTCTAGTCATCATTTCTTCTTTTTTTTTTTTTTTTTTACTTTTTTTTTTTTTTAATGTTTATTGATTTCTGAAGGGGAGAGAGACAGTGTGAGTGGGGGAAGGGCAGAGAGAGAGGGAGACACAGAATCTGAAGCAGGCTTCAGGCCCCGAGCTGTCAGCACAGAGCCCGAGGCTGGTCTCAAACTCACCAACTGCAAGATCATGACTGGCGCAGACACTTAACCGACTGAGCCACCCAGGCACCCCATAGTCATTACTTCCTGATGGTTATCCAGGAATCCATTTTTGTTTTGTTTTGTTTTTGTTTGTTTTTTAGTTTTTAGTGTTTTACTTCTTTATTTTTTATTTTATTTCATTTTTGTATTCTCAAGTTAGTTAACATACGGTATAGTCTTGACTTTAGTAGTAGCACCCAGTGATTCATCTCTTACATATGATACCCAGTGCTCATCCCAAAAAGTACCTTCCTTAATAATGCCTGTCACTCATTTAATCCATCCCCCACCTCCTCACCCTCAGCAACCCTCAGTTTGTTCTTTGTATTTAAGAGTCTCCTACAGTTTGCCTCTCTCTCTGTTTTCATCTTTTTTTTCTTTCCCTTCCCTTATGTTCATCTGTTAAGTTTCTCAAATTCCACATATGAGTGAAATATGATATCTGTCTTTCTCTGACTTATTTCATTTAGCATAATACCCTCCAGTTCTATCCACGTTCTTGCAAATAGCAAGATTTCATTCTTTTTCAATACCGAGTAGTATTCCAGTGTGTGTGTTTGTGTGTGTGTGTGTGTGTGTGTGTGTGTGTGTGTGTGTGTGTATACCACATCTTCTCAATCCATTCATTGGTTGATGGACACATTTGGGCTCTTTTCATAATTTGGCTAGGGGAACCCTATAGCACTGTTGTGGGAATGCAAACTGGTACAGCCACTCTGGAAAACAGTGTGGAGGTTCCTCAAAAACTTAAAAATGGTACTACCCTGCGGCCCAGAAATTGCACTACTAGGAATTTATCCGAAGGAATCCATTGTTTTTGTTTGTTTGCTTGACCCCATTTGGACTGAATTCTAGCCTGATTGCTCTTATTCTTGGATCTCAGTTAAGTACCTTATTACTGATGGTAACATTTAAAAAATGACATAGAAGAGACACAATAAAAAATCGGAAGCAAATGTAAACCAAAACCAAACAAATGATAGCTCAGGAAAATATCCTGCAATAACTGAATAGACTTACATAGAGATGACTATTCTTAGTAAGGTTTGTTTAAATTGTGTTAGTCAACACTAACTGTGGATGACCTCTGGGAAGGGAATGAATAAACAGGTTATCTAATAATTATAGAGATGTTTATGTACAGACTAGATATGTTTTAATAGGTAGAATGATCCTTAAATCTCTGGAGAAATATCCATGTTGCAGAGATTTTAAGAATTCATTTACGCTGACAGTGTTAAAGAATTCCATGATACTGACCAAGAAAGAAGGTGACAGTCACAGATTCTCATGAGATAAATGAAACACCTGTTGTCAACCTGAAGTAATACTTTAGCTCCAGTTTTCCAATAGTGAATTCCCTATCCACTTGATCATTTTAGTGAATTAAAATAAGAACACAATTTAATTTGTTTGGTTACTTGTCCTTATAGATGGTGGAGTCTTCAGAAGTCTTTCTAAAAAATTTTTTTGATGTTTATTTATTTTTGAAAGAGAGAGACAGAGTACAAGCAGAGGATGGTCCAAGAGAGAGGGAGACACAATCCAAAGCAGGCTCCAGATTCTGAGCTGTCAGCACAGAGCCCAACATGGGGCTTGAACCCATGAGCTGTTAGATCATGGCCTGAGCCTAAGTCAGATACTTAACCAACTGAGCCACCCAGGTGCCCCTCTTCAGAAGTCTTAAAGTGACTAGTTTCAGTAGCTGCAAGTTCCTTTAGCAAGTAGAGTTTCGTGATACGATGCAGCACTCCAGCCATCTCAGAAGGGAGTCTCATGGCTCTTTATGCTCTAAACCTGCTAATGAAAGCTTGGAGAAAATCCTAGTTTTTAATTCCATACAGCACTCTTTCAGCTCTTTTGAGACAGCCCAGGCAGACTGCTTTAAACCTTTTCATTTACTCTTGCATGACCCACTTTTTGCTACATGCCATAGCTCCATACTGATCTGAGGAATGCGTTAGCCACAGACAATTGCAATAAGCAGTTTTCCTGAGAAACATTTAGAACTCTCACTGAAATATAATGCACTTTCTTTTTTTTTTTTTTTAACTTTTATTTATTTTTGAGACAGAGAGAGACAGAGCATGAACAGGGGAAGGTCAGAGAGAGGGAAACACAGAATCTGAAACAGGCTCCAGGCTCTGTCAGCACAGAGCCCGACGCGGGGCTCGAACTCACGGACCGCGAGATCATGACTTGAGCTGAAGTCAGCCGCTTAACCGACTGAGCCACCCAGGCGCCCCTATAATGCACTTTCTAAAAACCTATCAAGGTCTTATAATATTTCTGGGCTCTTGCAGTATTTTAACTCTACTGATGGTTATTGGTGTCATCTAAATACAAACCAGTTCAACCGGTCGATGCGGACAAACTAAGAGCTTCCTGTATCAAAAACTGTGATGACATTTCTTTTTGTCATTATAAAACTCACATTCAGGTGAGTCTTGTTTAGGTCACATAGCAAGTATGATTACAGATGCCCAGCCTTTTTATGAACATTGTTTACATTCAGAATAATCCTTTAGTAAATAGCCTAACATCTTCTTTTCTTTGAAAAGCCAACATTGTTGTGACAATAAAAAGTATTTTTTATAAAACTGTCAATATTATTTCTGTTCGATAGAGCAGATTGATAAAATTTTTTCATTCTTATGCTCTCATTGTATCATTTACCCTTAAGGAAAAATATTATGCATATTATAAATATCATGAATATTCAGAATACAAGATTATTATCAACAACAAGGAGCTAATAATGCTTTATAATAAAAAAATTTAAGGGTGCCTGAAATATTATTTAATCTTCTGACAGCTCTATGAGGGAACACTAATATTCTAGCAACATTATAAATATTATATTTACAACAAACCTGTGATTTAGAGAGGCAAAGTAACTTGTCAAAGAATGCAGGGATGGCAAGTAGTAGACTAAGATATAAAACTCTAATTTGTCTTATTAAAAGATAAGAATTGATTAATTATACCAATTAATATTACTAAAAGTAAGATTACATCTGAATGCTACAGATGGAAGCAAAATGCTTTAGGGCCAGAGAGGGTAGGCAGATACCTTTTCCCTTAGGCACCTGTATTGAATATTTTGCTAAAAAGAGAGAAGAATTTTATATTGGGTGACCTCAAGAGGTCTGAGTCTTTGAAGATTAATTTTGGGTGGAGGCATATCTTGGACTGGGTGCTTTTGCCCGGCGGGTTGTTTTTAAATCTGGAATATCAATTAGGACAGGGATGGGAGACAGTCATAGGAACAGGCTGCTTAGAATTTGCAGTTAGCTGTATGTTTATGGAAGAATCTTAAGTGAAATCCAGACCCCCTTCTAGCTTGTATTACCCAGTAGCTCAGGATACAAAATGAATTAGAGATTCTAATTTTGCATTTATGTTTCCTCTTCTTCACACAATACACACAGGACACTCCTACCCCTCCCCAAAACCAAAAAAAAAAAAAAAAAAGAAAGAAAGAAAGAAAGAAAAGGAAGAAAAAGGGAGAGAAGTACTTGAATTTCTTATGATACAGGTATATATTTTAGAAAGCTAATTAATTATTTATTGAAGGGTATATTCTACAAGAAAAAAATACTTTCATACAGTCTATGATGCTACACACACACATCTCATTAATTTAAAAACATGACTAGTACATGGAGCTCCTGGGTGGCTCAATCAGTTAAGACTCCGACTTCGGCTCAGGTCATGATCTCGCGGTCTGTGAATTTTGAGCCCCGCGTGGGGCTCTGTGCTGACAGCTCGGAGCCTGGAGCCTGCTTCGGATTCTGTGTCTCCCTCTCTCTCTGTCCCTAACCCACTCGCATTCTGTCTCTGTCTCTCTCAAAAATAAATAAACATTAAAAAAAAAATTTAAAAACTGACTGACTAGTACACATCACATAGAATAGAAAGGAAAACAATATCAATAGTTCCTACATTACTGATTATTATCTAGCAGTTTCATAATCTAAGAGAATAGCTTTATATTTATCAACCAATCAACACATAAAAGCTTATTAAAATATTTAAACTAAACCAGTGTATTACCAGATATATTGAAAATCATTGAATTAGGAACCCATGGGGGAGGGGAAGGAAAAAAAAAAAAAAGAGGTTAGAGTGGGAGAGAGCCAAAGCATAAGAGACTCTTAAAAACTGAGAACAAACTGAGGGTTGATGGGGGGTGGGAGGGAGGGGAGGGTGGGTGATGGGTATTGAGGAGGGCACCTTTTGAGATGAGCACTGGGTGTTGTATGGAAACCAATTTGTCAATAAATTTCATATATATAAAAAAAATAATAAATAAAAAAGAAAGAACTGGGAAGGAAAAAAAAATAAAAATGCTCTTGTTTTTAGATCAACTGATTATTTCCAGGTAGAACAGAATTTTATCTTTTCACTTTTTTACTCAGAATTTGGCACACAGTGGGCACTTAAGAAATACTTGTGAATTGAGTACCAGTTATCTACATTAACATCCAAATGTAATATTGTTGGAAAGTCCCTTGGGCTTAGAATTTAAGACTTTGGTTCAATCCTGCCTCTACTGTTTGCCATACATGGGCCTTTGAACAAACACTTAAAATCTCTGAAGCAGTTTCCTCATCTGCAAATCAAGAATCAAAGAATATTCAGAGTGCAGAGTTTTGTGATGATTAAATATTATTATACAATGTATGTGAAAGTGCCTAGCCTCGTCCATGAAAGACAGTAGGATTTCCAGATATCCTTATGAAGAACACAGTAAATCTATGAAACAAAAAGATGTTTTTTTGAGAGTAAAGAGACTTAAATTTCAAAAACATTTTCAATTCTTGAAACATTTCAGCTTTCCAAAAGATGACTTGATTGTTTAGCAAATAAAGAAAGTATGAAATGATTACCTTTTTCTCTTAGCTAGCCTGGTATACTCTTATACGTGTCACCCTGTATAGTTCCCCACATTCACATACCAGCAACTAAAAGCTGAATCCTGGACATCATAGTAACTTCAAATTCAATTTTTCAAAGGTATTGGTCTAGGTGCCAAAGATCAGATAGTGTTTTTGTTCTTTTTGAACTGTGAAATTAAAAGATTTCTAGTAAAGAAGGACCAGACCAATGAGTGTTGTAGCTGAATGAATACTCTGTACTCTCAGAATTAGGTACTATCTGTAAATTATTTAAATTACTCCTGTATATTTAGTTTAAGTTAACATTGAAAAGTATAAATCTTCATTACTATCTAGTAGTTTGAATTTGTTTTTTTCTTAACTGAAAATGTATGAACATTGAGTTCCAAGCTGAGCTGTTGATGACAGAAATACCAATCATGCCCCCTAATGGGCTGACACATGGTATGTGTGGAACTTAACAAAAGTATAACGTCTCCACCTTCCTGCAAAATCTTGAAACCTGTTCAAACACACTGAAAAGTTGTTAGTGAAATAGGAAAGAGGCAGAAAAGTCTGATTTGGGCTCACTACAGAATCATAACTTTGTAAATCAGACATACAAGTGCATTGATCACATATGTCCAAGACCAAAGTATTGCAATGAACTCTTAAAGGCAAGAAGACTTCTAAAAGCAACACAAGACTGGGGTGGCTGAGTAGTACCCGACTCTTAGCATTTGGTTCAGGTCATGATCTCATGGTTTGTGAGATGGAGTCCTCCATCGGACTCTGCACTGACAGAATGGAGCCTGCTTAGGATTCTATGTCTCCCTTTCTCTGTGTCCCTTCCCCCCTCAGTCTCCTCTCTCCCAAAGTAAATAAACATTAAAAAAAAAAGGTAACACAAGACCTACTTCTAAGAGAAGCAGTATAGTGCATTGACAAGAGGGCACTGCATAGGTTGTTCAGAAACACCATGGGGGTGTTTGCACTCACTTTGCTAAGCAAGAGTCTTCAATCTTCTCATAGGATATATCTACATATCCTTTATGGTCAGCTAGCTGTCTTTCAAGCTTTTCTAGGTCAACTATGTAAATATAATCTATAAGAATTTTAAGCAGCTCAGTCAGTGTGTTGTTGGCAATCAACATATCCCCGTCTTCTCTGTAATCTAGAGTCAGTGTCCACAATCAACCATTTCATAAGATGAAGGAAAAGGCTCTCCCTAGAATAAGAATTCTAAATGAGATATGTCACCAGCAAAATCTACTTTAGATGCAAAAGGATCCCCGTTAAGATCTTATTATGATTCTTCCCTTTACCTCATATACAAAGAAATTACTTTAAAATTACCTAATTTACCTTGCATGTCGCTCTTAGAATGCTGTAATCCAGATTTGTGGGTTATTTTTTATGTAATTACACAGTATAAAAAAGAAAGGTTAGACATCCGTCTTGTGAAAAAAAACTAAACTAAAATAATGAAATCTTCCTCTAGTGATGATACCCATTTAAGAGCCATCATTGTCAACATAATATAGCATCAGCTCTGGTTTCAGGTGACACTGTACTGTAAAGTGAAGCCAAATATCTTTTCTTGTCAGTCCAGCCTATGAAAATCATAGCTAGCACATACAGATAAGGCAGTGGGTGGCAGGCACTCTTGTTGAGTGGGAGGAAAGGGATTAGAAAGAAATGAGAGGTCATGAGGAAACTAATTTTCTGGAACATGATAAAAGCGGATAAATAAAGAGCAAAGGGTCTAATAATAGGATTCTGAATAAACCGTTACATTTTAAAATTCTGCTCAAATTTCACACTGGCCACAGCTCTCTGCTTACCACACCACGGCATGAAACTTGGTTAGAAACTTCTCGTGAAAGCCAAAAGGAAAGATAGATTCTAAACCATTTAAAGCAACACTTGCTAACAGTTTTGCATCGCATTTTTATGTGGATATCTAGATGCTCTTCCTAGATATGGAGTGGAGGATTTTAAAAAGTCATAATGGTTAAAAGGGACAATCCTGGAGTTGACTGTCAGGGTTTGACCCCAGCCCCCCTGCTTCTAATTATGACCTCGAGGATATTTTTAAACCTATCTGAGCCTCCATTTCCTCAATCAGCCTTCCATTGTAAGACGGGGCTATTAAAATTTCTTACCTCATAAAATTATACTGAGAAGGGAGAAGCAGCCCTAATAATGAGTGATATTGAATCTGTCAATGACTTTGGTGAGTTCCTCAGGATTTTACTTAGGAAAAAAAGTAAAAAAGTAATTGGGATATTTCTTACAACTCAGAGTGTGGCACAATTAATAATTTTTAAATAAAAAAATACAAATGGACATTTGCTATTTATTTAAGATCAAATTACAGCATACTATTAAAAATAATGGGTTATTAAGCAGCTAGTTTCAGCCAGGTGGGGTATTATCACTAAATCACATACCGCAGGTGAGCCCATCAAGATACTACTTCTGTTTACCATTGTACTGAGGATCTGAGGTAGTGTAACATTATTTTTAAAAATGCACAAAAACTTAAATAAAACAACTAAAACGTTGTTTTCTTGATTAATAGCTGGCCTGATTATGTAACCAGAAAATCCCAAACTATCCATAGATAAATTATGATAATCATTAGAAATAATATGCTGGAGATAAACTCAATACATAAAAGTCAATTGCATGTTTATATTTCAAGACAAGTAATTAAGAATTAAAAAAAATTAAAACCATACCACTTACAATAGTATCGAATCTAGCAAAAGAAGTATAAGAATTATATACTCAAACTTTTAAAAATAATGAAGCTATAAACATAGATAAACACCATGTTTACTGATTAGGAGATTCAATACAATAACAATGTCAAGTCTCCCCAAATGGGTTTCATGGAGCTGGACAAGCTGATCCTAAAATATGAGTATGGAAATGCAAATGGTCCATGTGGCTAAGATACTGTTTAAAAATGAAAAATAAAGATGGGAGGACTTGCTTTACCAAACAGCCATATTTATTATAAAGTTATAATAACTAAAACAGCGCACTAGTGACACAAAGAAAGGAAAATTTAACAATGAAATAGAATAAAGAATTTAGAAATAGATACTTTTGACTTGTGTACCTGGAAGCAGTGTTTGTGTAGAGGGGAAGCCTTTTAAAGAATGGTTCCAGGAAAATTATATATCCATATTTTTAAAAATTACTCTTGCTTCCTACCTTATACCATACTCAAATATCAATTGTAGGTAGATTATGGGTCTAAATGTGAAAGGCAAAACAAGAAAGTATAAAGTATAACACAGGAAATGATTTTCTTGACCTCAACATAGGAAAAGATTAATAGGACAAATAAAATTCTTGCGACAGAGGAAAAAATAGTTTTTTAACCACATTGAAATGTAGAACTCTTTATTTATTTATTTATTTATTTATTTATTTATTTATTTAATTTTTTTTTTAACGTTTATTTATTTTTGAGACAGAGAGAGACAGAGCATGAACGGGGGAGGGGCAGAGAGAGAGGGAGACACAGAACTGGAAGCAGGCTCCAGGCTCTGAGCCATCAGCCCAGAGCCCGACGCGGGGCTCAAACTCACGGTCCGTGAGATAGTGACCTGAGCTGAAGTCGGACGCTCAACCGACTGAGCCACCCAGGCGCCCCTAGAACTCTTTTTTTTAACCAAAATATACCAAGAGTGCCAAGAGAAGACAAAGATGGGAGAAGATATTTGCAAAATATAAAATTTGCAACATTCATAATTAACAAAGGTTCATATCCAGAATATATAACAAATTCCTACAAAGCAGTGGACACATCAGAAATATGTGCATTTGTGTACCAAGAGATCTCTACAAGTATGTTCATAAGGGCACTCTTCATAACATTCCCAAATGTGGAATTATAAAAATGTCTGTCAATAGGAGAAAGAACAAATACATTGGGGCATATTCACACAGTGGAATGCTATGCAGGAATAAGAATGAGTGATATATAACTATCCACACAAACAAACAAAAATCTCATAAATATATGCTAAGCAAAAATATCCACATGGAATAGAGTATTTACTATGTAATCTCAAGTATATAAAGCTTAAAGAAAGGCAAAACTAAATTACAGATTATATGTATGTGTGCCTAAGGTGGTAAAACTATAAAGACAATTAAGGATGTAAGGCCCATAGAAGTCAGGTTGCTTTGTGGAGAGTAAGGATTGATGATTTGAAGCAGTCATGGGTGGGCTTCCAAGATGTTGACAATGTTCTATTTCTTGACTTGGGTGATGCTTACCTGAGAATTCTTTTTAAGATAAATCATGGAATAGTATATCCTTTTTTTTTTTTTTTTGCACACTGTTCTGCATGTATATTTTGCAATAATAAAACTTTTTTGAAATATAGAAGACAAGTTAGAGACCCCCATAAGAGAGTCCAAAGTGAAGAAATGGACTGTGCTCTGGACTGAACTGAATCCTCCCCAGCTCATATATTAAAGTCTTAACTTCCTAATACCTAATGTGATTACGTTTGGAGAAGGGGACTTCAGGAGATAATTACATGTCTATGAGGTCATGAGGATGGGGCCCTCAAGACAGGATTAGTGCCTTTATACAAAGAGACACCAGAGTGCTCGTTGCCACTCTCTCTGCCATGTGGGGACACATCTAGAAAGTGGCCATCTGCAAGCCAGGAAGAGAGCTTTCCAGAAACTGAACTCTGTCAAAGCTTGATCTTGAGCTTTCCAGCTTCTGGACTGTGAGATATCATTTTCTGTTCGAAATTGATATCTCACAGTTTAGCTACCTAATCTATGGTATTTTGTTATGGCAGCCCAAGCTTACCAATACAGAACATGAGAAAATAATTGCAGTACTTAGAAACTTACAAAAGGCTTGAATCCAAAATCAATAAGAAGAAGACAATGCAGCACAACAATGAGCACTAGCGTGAAGAGGCATTTCACAAAAGGGAATATATACAGATGGCCAACAAACATGTAAAATAGCCCATTATTAATCATGGAAATGGAAATGTGAACTACAATGCCATAGTACTTACTCTACACCAATTAGGATGGCTAAAATAAAAAAGTATTTGGCAAAGATAGAGAACAATAGAATCATTAATAAACTACT
This sequence comes from Lynx canadensis, assembly GCF_007474595.2. Lineage (NCBI taxonomy): Eukaryota > Metazoa > Chordata > Mammalia > Carnivora > Felidae > Lynx > Lynx canadensis. The sequence continues at coordinate 55,983,346 of NC_044306.2, forward strand.
AGTGGGCATGTCCATTGGTTCTAATACTTTTTAAATTGACTTGACATTATATTCCTATTTTCTATTTTATGACCTAGTATTTCCAGTCATACACACACACACACACACACACACACACACACACACACACATATACGTGAATCAAGAGACAGGCACAGGATTGTTTCCAATAGTATAATTTATAATAGTCCCAAATTGAAAACAACCTATATATCCACACATTTGTGTGGTCTGGAGCAAGAATACAAATGGGGGCAATACACACCTCATGTTTAAAAAATTAAAAGCTAAAAACTTTAAAAGCTAAAAGCAAGATAACAAACCATATTAGGTTTTTTCTTAATTGTTGTTGAATGAATTATCACAAAATTAGTGACTTAAAATAATGCAGTTCATCATTATGTAGCTTAGAAGTCTGGAATGATGTGGCTGTTTTCTCTAGTCTGAGTGTTACTGGCCTGAAATCAAGGTGTTAGCTGGAATTGCATTTCCTGTCTGAGGATCAGGGTTTTGCAAACTCACTTGCTGTTGGCAAAATTCATTTCCTTACAGATGTAACACTGAGGTCCTGCTTTTTTGCAAGAATCAGCCAGGGCTGTTCTCAGTGCCTAGAGCTCACCGCATTCCTTACCACATGGCCCACTCCATTTTCAAGCCAGCATGGTTTCAAAACTCTTGTGTTTCAAATCTCTGACTTCTTTTTCTGAGACCATCCAAAGAAAATTCTCTGCTTTTAAGGGCTTATGTGATTAGGTCAGGTCTAACTGGATAATTTTCCTATCTTAAGGTCAACCATGTGATGTAACATAAATTAGATTTAGCAGTAAAATCCATATTTACAGTCCCAGGGTTATGCAGGGTATGGATGCCAAGGGGGAGGAAAATAATTGGGACATCTTAGAATTTTGCTTACCACAGTCTTCCCTCTGGCTCCCAAAGATGAATGGACCTTCCAAATGCAAAATTTATTTGCAAGAACCCCAAAGTTTTCAACCGTTGTAATACCAGCTGAAGTCCAGAATGTCAATAGTTTAAAAGTCTAAAATCTCATTATCTAAATTATCTCAACTGGTGTGGATGAGGCTCTTGCATATAATCTGCTGTATTATCTACAACTCCTGGGACACAACAAAAGAGATAACTTATGTTCCCCAATACTCTCAACATACAATGGTGGGACTGGAACAATTAAAAAGAGGAAAATAAAAGGTAAAAGGTAAAAAGTGAATTTATTGGTCCAAAGTAGTTTTTTTTTTAATTTTTTAATGTTTATTTTTGAGAAACAGAGAGACAGAGCATAGACAGCGGAGGGGCAGAGAGAGTGACAGAGACACAGAATCCGAAGCAGGTTCCTGGCTCTGAACTGCCAGCACAAAGCCCAACGCAAGGCTCGAACCCACAAACCATGAGATCATAACCTGAGCTGAAGTTGGATGCTTAACTGACTGAGTCACCCTGGCGCCCTTGGTCCAAAGTAGTTTTAACATGCAGCCTGGTGAACTCTAGCCATAGTTCCTGGATGAGGTTTCAAGGCCTGGGGATAATTCTCTGTGGCTTTCAGCTCTGCCATCTGGTTGTCAGCTACACTGTTGGGTTCTTGATTCCATCCTCTCACTCATTCTTCCATTTCCATGCAAGGTAGCACATGTTTGGAGCGGAGTAGTTCAATTATCTTGCTTTTTGATAGTATTCTCTCTATCCTTTTCATTCCCAGGTTGCCAGTGCTTATGCTGATAGAATATTCTTCAGAATGTTGTGAACCTTGCATGAATTTCACTGGCTTTCATTCCATTAAGCAAAGTCATATCTACCAATATTTTAAAGGTAATTCCTTCTATATCTATGGCTTCTGCTAAGATGTCTGAGGAGCAAGCTTCCTAAGAAGACATCCTCCAGTTTCTGTCTCTAAGTCTGTGAGATACACCCTTAATCTCTTAAAAGAGCAGTATGTACAGCTGAATGCTCTGATTTGATTTTTCTCAAGTTTTAGCAAAATTCATACAGCCATATTCTCAGCTTTTTTGGGATGCCATGCTTTTAGAATCAATCTCATAGCTTTTTTGTCTTTTTGCATCTGAATAGGCTGGATTTTCCCACATCATCAAGTCTCCCTATATGGTTAACTCTGCAGTAATAGAATGTAACCTAATGATGGCAGTAATTTGAATCATATTCACAGTCCCAAGGATAATGCCAGTCACATACACCAGGGGGAGACAGGAAATACTGGGGACCATCTTAGAATTCTGCCTACCAAAGAAAGTGTTAAAAACATATCCTTTACTGTTATGTGGGTTCTACAGTCTTCGTGTAGCTTGAGGCGTGCCAGAGTACTGTCATTTAAAACACAGAGCCAGAGCAGACATCATTCCTGCTAAGGTCTAAAGGTGATGAAGAACAGTAGAGTGCATGAATACATTGTGATATATTCATAATGGAACACTCTACAACAATGAAGAGGGATGAATGAAAGTACATCACAGATCTCACAAAACATGTCACAATTTAGAACAAAAATCACACAATATATGCTTAGGTGATAAACTTATAAATCAAGGCAAGCATTTACTATCACAAACATCATGATAGTAGTTACCTTATGAAGTGGGGTGACAGGATTGGTTATTGGGAGCAGTCAAGAGAGGGATTCAGGGTGCTGTTACGTTCAATTTCTTTTTTTTTTTTAATTTTTTTTTTCAACGTTTATTTATTTTTGGGACAGGGAGAGACAGAGCATGAACGGGGGAGGGGCAGAGAGAGAGGGAGACACAGAATCGGAAACAGGCTCCAGGCTCTGAGCCATCAGCCCAGAGCCTGACGCGGGGCTCGAACTCACGGACCACGAGATCGTGACCTGGCTGAAGTCGGACGCTTAACCGACTGCGCCACCCAGGCGCCCCTAAATTTCTTGACCAAGGTAGTAGTCACTTGAACATTTGGTTTGCAATAAATTATTTAGCTGAACACAGAATAAAATTTTTGTACTGTTCTCTACATGTATTATATGTCATAATAAGAAAGGTTAAATATGTAATGAATTAAGAAAATACCTTGCAAATGACAAATGATTTGGTAATGAACCAACATCGAATTAACATTCTCATTCTCATAATTAAATTGATTTTAGTAAAACACACTTCTTATCTCTGGTAACCAAAGAATGGAGGGAAAAGACAAATTTCTAAAGATGAAAACAAATTAACAGAATGCAGGTTTTAAAGTATTCTGACAAAATTACATTTGTGTCTTTTAATAATTACTTTTTTATGAAAATTAATTCAGATGTAATTCCCTTAGTGTTTCTTTAAAGATATGTCTTTTAGAAATATATTAGATGTGATTTTAATCATGTTTCTTAATATATTTAATCAAAATTTCAATTGTGGTACAGAAAATTGATTTTCTTCCCCAAAAAGTGTGTTTTGCTTTAAGAGGAAGTATTCCCTATGCTGGGTCCAACTGCATATATAAATTATCTGAATTCAAGTAACATTTACAAATGAGTCTCTGGGATACTTCACTTGAGTCCTTTTGAGGAGGTGTTAATGAAACGAAGTGCCAGGTTTAAAATCAAGTTACATAGCACATGATATAATTGTCCTCCTATAAAATGCTAATGAATAAGATCAGATAGAAAGAATTTTAGTGGGACCTTTTATCTTCTATTACATTGACTGCTTCATATAATTTAATTTCACTTTATTTCAGCCCAACATAAAATGAAGAATTCCATTGTCTGCTTAGCTGCTGTTTCTCTTGATATTTGAAATATATTTAATTATACAAGGTCACATCTGAAAAGATAAAACTCTCTGGAGAGAATGTAAATGAACTTTCCACTATCGGATCACTTATGAATTCTTTATTACCTTAGAATTACATGATATTATCCTAAAGTGACATGAAATGTCTTACTTCTTGTCTTGCCCATTCCTGGAATGGCACTGGAATATTAAAGAAAACTAATGGTTCTGAGAATTGGCTGCTCCAAAGGGTACACGTTTTTGTTACTCGTGCTTTGTAATTGGCAGGCCACAGTGGAGAAAGCAGTGAGAACATGCTGGCTATGTTTCGAAACTAGAGTTATGGATTTTCTTTTATGATGAGGTTCTAAAAATTATGGCAAACTGTAACAGCGGTTTGCAGTGTGTTAGAGATGCCAAAGTTCTGTTTATGGTAAAATGTTTCATACCAACTGTTAATTAGAAGAATTTATCTATCACTCAATTACTGAAAGGTTACTTGCAGATTGTGTCTGAAGGGTGCAATGATGCCAGCACAAGACGAAACAGAAGCTCCCTTCAAGCTTAGTGTTCCCATTTTAATTGCTGAATAATTAATAAAATGTGTAATCTATTTACATGCTAGTCTATGCCATGGCCTATAATTTTATTCCAGATATAATCTATATTTCTGTATTTTTAGCAAATATCTATCTTGAAATTATGGACTCTGAAAATTTACATTCTTGCAAAACAAGGAAACATCTTCTTTGTTTTCCCTCTAAACTCCCACAACTTTTAATTTTTATACCTGTTTGGGAAAAAGATTCACTTTGAGCTAAGAGTTCTTGAGGCAATTCTCACTCAAAGTGACCTTTTTGAAAGCAGCATTTTGCTGCTTTGGTGTGTATGTTTGTGTTTTTGTAAATATAAGTAAATAGTAGATCTACGAAATATGTCTATTGAATAGTAAGTTTGACTATTTCACAATAAAGGAAATAGTAACTATATCTATAACATAACCAAAGTATAAGAATACTTTAGTTGAATTTCTACATTAGTTTACTGAACACTTATTCATGAAAATACTTCTCCTTCCTAAGGAACAAGTTTAATTTTGAAATCAATATGAAACTCTGATTACACACCTACATTCCTCAAAGTGGAAAATAAGAAATGCTGCCTATGGCGATAACTCTTTCCATAAATTCAAATATGTTTAATCCACTTGAAAAGATATTGGCTCAAAATGTATGGCTAAGAGAGTTTTTAAAAAGGGAATAAAGAAGTGAACAAACAACAACAACAACAAAAATCTGGGCCAAAGGTTTTAACAGATCTCTCGCCAAAGAACATATACAGATGACAAATAAGCCTATGAAAGATGTTCCATCTCATATATCATCGAGGAAATGGAGATTAAACAATGAGATACCACCACACACCTGTTAGAATGGACCAAGTCTGGAATATCGACAACGACAAATGCTGACAAGGTTGGTGAGCAACAGGAACGCTCATTCATTGCTGGTGGGAATGAAAGTGGTACAGCCACTTGGAAGACAGTTTGGCAGTTCCTTACACGACTAAACATACTCTTACTGTGTGATCTAGCATTCACCTACCTTGACACTTATCCAAATGAGTTGGAAACTTATGTTGAAATAAAAACCTGCGCGTGAATGTTTATAGCAGCTTTATTCATAATTGCTAAAACTTAGAAGCAACCTCCTGTCCTTCAGTAGGTGAATGGATAAACAGCAGTACATCTAGACCATGGAATATTATTTGGCACTAAAAAGAAATGAGCTTTTACACCGTGAAAGAACATAAAGGAAACTTAAACACATACATACATTACTAAATGGAAAAATCTAATCTGGAAAGTTTATATATCATATGAGTCCAACTATATGACATTCTGGAAAAGGCAAACTGGGGAACAATAAAAAGATCAGTGGTTGCCAGTGTTTGGGTGTTGTGGAGTGGAAGGTGGGATGACTAGGTAAAACACAGAGGACTTTTAGGGCAGTTAAAATACTCTGTATGATACCACAATGATGGATACATATTATTATACACTGTCCAAACTCACTGAATGTAAACCAAGAGTGAATCTTAATGTAAACTCTGGACTTTGGGTGATTATGACGTGATAACATAGGTTCGTCTATCGTAACGAATGTACCATTGTGATGAGGGATGTTGATGATGGGGGAGGCTGCTCATGTGTTGGGGCAGGGGTACCTGAGAAATCTCTGTACCTTCACATAAAGTCTGCTGTGGATCCAAAACTGCTATAAAGAATAAAGTCTTCATAACCATGACAAGAACAGCAAACCCTGGGTTTTGGAGATAGTTCACAAAATTCAATCTGTTCATTTAGTGTTAAATGGATGCGAGCATTAATTCAAAATTTAGTGCTATCTGGAGTAGTTTCTATGAATGGTGGTTGAGTCAAGGGTAACTGTGTATAAAACGGGGAAAAAAAAGAAAGACAATAAAATGAAAAAATATTCTCTATCCATTATGATTATTTTGGAAATGTAAGATACAAGGCATCTAAGAACGCAGCATGGCCCTGTGAAGAGCAGTAGACCATATGGTAGAGATTTGTGTTAGGTCCTTGCTCTGGCATCGATATGCTGACATTAACTTCTTATAATATTGGATTTGTCATCTAAACATGAGAATAAGAAAGCCTGTCACATTGGGTTGTTGTACAGTTTAAGCGGAATGATGTTTTTGATATTGCTTTAGATTTATAATCTTCTCACATCTAAAACATTACTATTAATAACGGGTCACTTTAAAAATGAAATATTTTCAAGAGGTTATAATTTAAGTCTTTATGAGTTCACACTATAATTATTTGCTAATATTTTCACTGAAAAGTTTGGTTCAAGGAGAAGTCTTACCCTTGATGTTCTTGTGATAACACCATAATTTAGTGGGACTATTAGAATTGTTTCTATTTTCTAGATGTGACCTTTTAAAAAGTGATTAGATTTATTAGTTTCTTTGATAGGTCATCAAGAACTGAACAATATGAAGTATAAAATTTACTTGACCAGCTGAAAAAAAAAAAGAGGCAAATAGCAGTAGAGATATCTGAGTATTTAAGACTGGCAAGGAACCCAAATCAATTTAGTTCAGTCTATTTTACCTGGTATTTCTTATCAAATTACTTTAATGTAGCTACACTATTCCAGTGAAAAGACAGAGACCCCTTGGGTCCCTGGGGGGCTCAATTAAGTGATTGCCTCTTGGTTTCTTCTCAGGGCATGATCTCACAGTTCCTGAATTCAAGCCCATGTTGGGCTCTATACTGACAGTGCAGACCCTGCTTGGGATTCTTTCCCTTTCTCTCTGCTTCTTCTCCACTCTCTCTCTCTCTCTCTCTCAAAATAAATAAATGCACTTAAAAAAAGACAGAGACCCCAAATATCCTTATAAATGGAAAAGACTATGGAATTCATAGGTACTGGATAACAACAATAAACAAAAGAGAGAGAGAGGCAGTGGGAGTAGAGAGAAAGAAAGAAAAGAAGAAATCATTATTCACTAATGGCTAATCCATTCTCTTGTGAGATGATGCAAGCATTATTTAGTAATAAATTTTTCACATTGATGGACAAGAGATTGGTCAATTACCAGTTAGGGAAGTTAGTTATGTATGATTTCATTGTGAGCTCTGTTGCTTTCTTGCTTTTGCTACAAACTATACCAGCCATGCATATTTATCACAGCTACAAGGAAAGTGACTATTCTCTCTTCTCTTCTCTTTTTCTTTTTTTTTTTTTTTTTTTACTTCTTTTGTGTGGAGGAGTTGGAAAGGTGTGTGTGTGTGTGTGTGTGTGTGTGTGTGTGTGTGTACTAAAACACATTATTAAAACATGAAGTTGTGACAGGCCCTGATAATGTACTTATATTTCACCATATTCAATGCCAGGTTTTAGTTGAGATTACAGTTCTTCTCCATATTTTAAATGCTGTTCAATGGACTTTCCCTTACAGTATCATCAATTTGCAGATAGGAAAATGGTTTAGAGAATGGAGACTATGTGCTTTTGTTTTATTTTGCTACACTCAAACTCACTTCCACAATAATGCAGTAACATTAAAAAAAATTTTTTAACGTTTATTTATTTTTGAGACAGAGAGAGACAGAGCATGAACAGGGGAGGGTCAGAGAGAGGGAGAGACAGAATCCAAAACAGGCTCCAGGCTCTGAGCTGTCAGCATAGAGCCCGACACGGGGCTCGAACTCACGGACCGTGAGATCATGACCTGAGCCGAAGTTGGCCTCTTAACCGACTGAGCCACCCAGGCACCCCTAAAACACCATTAACATACCAGAATGGATGCACCTTAATTACTTACTCTTCTATTATGTTATCCTCTTGAAAAGTAATTGAATTTATTTCTCTCTATATGGATATTTAAGTCTCTTTCAAAAGACTTCAGAAGTTGTTTGGTAATGACTCTGAAATTTTACCTATTAGAAGTTATAATGAGTTCTCAATTAAAACATGTATTTCATGGATAAATATCTGACATGAAAATATGAAACCAAAGAATCAAAAGGATGTCCTGAATCACTGTAATTATAGAGAGGAAGACAGATAGACTCGATACACACACACACACACACACACACACACACACACACATGCACGTACACACACACATAAAGAGAAAGAGCTTTGGGCTGCAGAATGGCACATAATCCTAGCATCATCATTTTTCCTATTCTCCAGAGTTTAAGAAAATGAGGAAAAGTTTGTATTACATATGAGAAGGGTTCTAGTACAGGTTAGAAAAGAATGAGTCTACAATATATGCTGTTTTCCTTAAAAAACAAAAGATGGTTAAGAATTTATTAAAATCAAACCCATGCATCTCACTTAAGGCTAAATTATTTATCCAGGAACTTTTCCTTCAACATCTTCACTTGGCTTATTAATTTTTAGGCATTTATGAAACACTTTCCCAAGAATTAAGAAGGGAAATAGATAAAAATAAAATTAGCAAGCTTTCCTATTTATCACTTCCTTCAAGATTTTATGATACTATAAGCTAGAGACTATTTAATACATCTCCGGGATCTTTTGGTGACCCTAATTTCATTATTTAAAAAAGCAATATTCATTGTCTTATAAGCTTTTATGAGCATACTGAGGTAGATACTTGATATTAAAACTGTTCTGGAAAATTCAAAACCATTGTTGTTTTAGGTATCACCTATAGAACCTATGACTACTCATATGTTTTCTAAGGAAACATATAACTGATCAACTTAAACTTGGTACACTTTTAGGTCAATAAGAAGATTAAAATGGTTGTCAAAAGTAGGACTTGAGATAAGTTGTGGATTTAATTCATTCATGCTCTCCCTATTCTATTTAGCCTGTAAAAGTATTAATCTTATTTGTATTAATATTATTAGTATTAGTAATATTAATAGTAATTATTAGTAATATTATTATTAATCATTAATAAACTTGGTATAAAAACCCTTTGTAATCTATTTACTCCCTCTACTCCCTTAGTAGCAAGTGTTAAAAAACAAGCAGTTTTTGTATGGTAGTCATTTCAACTATTAGGGACAGAGGACTCATTCTGATCTAATCACCCACAAAATTGTCAATGGTATGACTGTAGAAAGGATATGTTCTATAAACTAAAATGTGGAGCATTTTTATTTTTATTTATTTAATTTCATTATCTCTTTTTTGGAGGATTTTTTTCTTTTTAAACTCTAGGTTGAGCTGGTAGTAAAAGCACCTATTGACAGTGAAAGCCATTGACAGAGAATATAGACCCCACGAAATCATTTTATAGTGACTTTCCCAGTTACACCACTTTTTAATGGGTTAAATAAATAAACAGCATACAACCTGCATGGTTTTGTAAGCACAAGCTCTGTATGATTCTATTAACAGAGGACGAGTGATTCTCAGTAAGTCAAAATATTAGCCAAAATCTTAATGTGGGAGAAATGTTCAGTCCTATATTGCTCTCGTGATATCTCTAATTTGAAAGCATGAATTAAACTTTCTATTCCCTATCAGCCATGGTATCTGAAATGGATTTCAGCCCCCAAACTAAGATGTGGGTTGTGCACTCCTAATGTAATTTTCTTTTTAAAATGTTAATTTGGTAAAATACACGCAATATACAATGTACCATGTTCACCATTCTTAAATGTACAGTTCTGAAGTGTTACTTATATATTTGCATTGTTGTGCAACCAATCTCCATAACTCTTTCCTCCTGTAGTTCTGAAACTCTATACCCATTAAAAAACCAGCCCCTGTTTCCCCTTCCCCCAGCCCCTGACAGTCACCATTCTACTTTCCGTGTCTATGAGTTTATTCTAGATACCTCACAAAGATGGAATCATATAGTTTTTGTCTTTTTTTGACTGGCTTGTTTCACTTAGCATAATGTCCTCACGTTTCATGCATGTTGTAGCACGTGTCAATTTCCTTACTTTTTGAGGCTGAATAATATTACATTGTCTGTATGTACCACCTTTTGTTTACCCCTTTATATGTTAGTGGACACTTGGGTTGCTTCCACCTCTTGACTATTGTGACCAATGCTGCTATAAACATGATCTTTGAGACCCTGCTTTCAATTGTTTTGGAAATATACTCAGAAATGGAATTGCTTGATTACACATCAATTCTATTTTTAAGTTTTTGAGAAACCACCTTTCTGTTTCCTTGTACAATTTTCCTTATTTCTTTTTTTTCATGAGAACAAGGAATAGAGAATCCATTAAGAAAACTAAAATCTTGGGACGCCCTGGGTGGCGCAGTCGGTTGGGCGTCCGACTTCAGCCAGGTCACGATCTCGCGGTCCCGGAGTTCGAGCCCCGCGTCAGGCTCTGGGCTGATGGCTCAGAGCCTGGAGCCTGTTTCCGATTCTGTGTCTCCCTCTCTCTCTGCCCCTCCCCCGTTCATGCTCTGTCTCTCTGTGTCCCCAAAAAATAAATAAACGTTGAAAAAAAATTAAAAAAAAAAAAAAAAAAGAAAACTAAAATCTTTCCAAAATGTTTGTTTGGAGACAAGCATCATATAAAAAAGGACTTTGGTAACAACTTCCAATATGTGAGAACCCAAAGGGAGTTTCTTAGGTGACTGCTACACTAGCTTAAATGAGGAGCTTGTTATAAATACGTCTGTATTTCCAGCACTCTGGAATTTCCAGGGGGAAATTCTGATTCAACAGGTCTAGTTTGGGATTCAGTTATGTGTGATTTTAACAAATATATCAAGTAACTTGGATGCTGCTTAACTACTAAATAGCATTTACATAACTAATATTTAGACAATGGTTTCCACATTTATCAGGTTAAAATCTTAGTAAAGATCTATTTTGTGCTATCAGAAAAATACATAAAAGTACTGGGCACACAGGAGTGATTAAAGCAAACATTAAATTTATCTGCATGTAATTTGCAGTGTTAGTGGACAAGACTTTGTGTGTGTGTGTGTGTGTGTGTGTGTGCGCGCGCGTGTGTATTCATGTTAATGATAAATTTGAGAGCCAAGAGCACCTAGCCTCTGAGTTGCAGACGAGGGTAATGTGGGGAGGCACAGCTCTGATACAATGAGACCAATTATAACCATACTGTGCTGTGCCACCTTAAACTCTCCTGAAGAAGTGAAATACTCATTTCTCTAGTGGTGGGAGTATTGGTGGTTGATGGCTCTTCTCCAAAATTGCACTGGATCCAACTTGACTCTAGTGATTGGCCAATGGAGGTGCCTGTTATAAAGGCCTGTCTCCCTTGCCTCAAAAGGGGTTAACTCTGAGGACAGCTTCAAAACTCCCCTGACCCCTCTGCTGTAGTCACTACTCTGTTTAATCCTGCTTCCTTTACTGCCAGAGGGGTGTTGGACCTGAGGGCATGCCCTAAAAGCTGAATGCAAGTCAGTGTCAGAGTCTGTTTCTGGACAACCTGACATAAGATACTATAAGTAACCAAAAAGAGGCCTAGATTCTGGAAACCAGACTCAGTGGATCTCAGAACCACAGGTTATCCAGTGATACAATGCACAAGACCAGGACAGCTTTGCCCCATGGGCCAGTAAGGCAGGTAGAGGATGATGACCAGAAACCCCACACGAAATGTCAGCAAAAATAAGAATGGATAACCCTTGGGGAGGTGGGAAAACTTTAATAGATTAAATCCTAAATTGACTATTTCTTTTTTTAAAGAGAGTGTTCCTTTGGCCTCTCCTTTCTTTCTTTTTTTTTTTTTTTTAAACGTTTATTTTATTTTTGAGAGAGAGAGAGACAGAGCATGAACGAGGGAGGGTCAGAGAGAGGGAGACACAGAATCCGAAACAGGCTCCAGGCTCTGAGCTGTCAGCACAGAGCCCGACGCGGGGCTCGAACTCACAGACTGCAAGATCATGACCGGAGCCGAAGTCGGCCACTTAACCTACTGAGCCACCCAGGTGCCCCAAATTGAATATTTTTAAAAACAGAAATGGTAGGGTTATTTTGAATTGGCAAAATAAGCTTTTCTCCATCAGTAGAAACGAGGGTTTGTGAACTAAGTTGGGTTCAACTGTAAAGAAATAAGACAATCACCGTTTCGTATATCTATGCTTTACTACTGTTTAAAAGTCACCTCTCCTATGCATACAATATTTAATAAGAAACACTGCTGTATGTCTGCTATTTTCTCACCACACCTTTCCACAAAAATTTTTTCTATACTTTATCTTCCATTTTTATTTTCCTAAATATCTTTCCACAAATAGAAGTCATGTTTGTGGCCAGGGATGGTTTTTAAAATACCTAAGTAAAGACTCCAGGCCAGGTCATACTGGTGCGTCTGTTTGTTTTTTTTAAGATTTATTTATTTTTGAGCGAGAAAATGCAGCAGGGAAGGGGCAGAGAAAGAGGGGGACAAAAGAACTGAAGTGGCCTCTGCGCTGACAGTAGGGAGCCCAGTGTGGGGATCGAACTTACCAGCTGTGAGATCATGACCTGAGCTGAAGTCGGACACTTCATTCACAGCCACCCAGGTGCCCCGGTTATGTGTCAGTTCTGATTATTCCTCAATCTGCTGAAAATACAGTCACTGAGCCCACCAAAGATCAACTATTTACTGAACACAATAGTGTTTCATAATTTCTTAGATTCTGCAGTATGATGTGACTTCTATACCATTCTTATTAAGATGTATCTAAATAAAGCAAAGTCTTCAACCCCACACAGAAATGTTTTCCATGTACCATTGTTCTTACAATATAAACACCTCACATCTATCATTTCCTTTCTGTGTTTCCTCGAATTTTTATCACTTCTTTTAAATATTTATTTTTGGGGAGAGCACAAATGGGGGAGGAGCAGAGAAGGGAGACAGAGAATCTGAAGCAGGTTCTGCACTGACGGGCTAACAGCAGTGAGCCCGATGTGGGGCTTCAACTCATGAACCATGAGATCGTGACCTGAACCAAAGTCAGATGCTCAACTGACTGAGCCACCCAGGTGCCCCAAATTTTTATTACTTCTTCCAGGACTATGTCAGTAATTGCACAATTACTTCCCTACTTATATTTAAAAAAAAAACCCAAACTCTTCAAACAATCCTCTTCATTTGTTTGCTCATTCAGCAAATGTTTATTGAGCATGTACTATATACTGAGCACTTTTCTTTCTTTTTTTTTTTTTAATTTCTTTTTTAATGTTTATTTATTTTTGACAGAGAGAGAGAGCATGAGTGAGAGCATGAGCAGGGGAGGGGCAGAGAGAGAAGGAGAAACAGAATCTGAAGCAGGCTCCAGGCTCTGAGCTGTCAGCACAGAGCCCATCGTGGGGCTTGAACCCACAGACTATGAGATCATGACCCGAGCTGAAGTCGGACACTCAACCAACTGAGCCACCCAGGCACCCCTACTGAGCACTTTTCTGATGCTGGAGAAACAGTGGGGAACAAGACAGACTATGACATTGCTTTTGTGGTACTTGCATTTTACTCATAGGTCTTATCATTTAACCAGCAAACTAAAAAACATAATAGCCATGCAGAAAGTTAAAATAGATGATAGCAAGTGACTTAGTGACTACATTAGGCAGGTGAGTAGAGAAAGCCTCTCATGTGATATGATAGTTAAGCTGAGATCTGAAATAATAGAATCCAGCCATGTTCTGCAGGAAGTGTTCGTGGAAGAACAGACAGTTCATGTAAAGGCCCTAGAGAATGAATAAGCTTGACATGTGTGAGGAACCATATGACTCATGAGTAATGGTGAGGAAAGTGGAGAGAGAGGAAGTTAAGGCAGAAGGAGAAGCTGGATAATGCAGTGGCTTGGGGGCCAGAATGACGGCTTGGGTTTTAAGTGCAATGGGAAGTTATTGGATTGTTTTCAGCAGAGAAATGCAAAGCAGATTTACTTCCAGGAGGATGATTCTGACTGCTGTGTGGGGAATGGGTGATAGACGAGCAAAAGGGGAAGTTGTGGTTGGCCAGGAATCTGTCAAACAGGATAGAAACTTGGCTTGGCATGGTGATAGTGGTGGGGATAAGGGAGGGAGCATTTTTTGGATGTAGTGTCAATAAGACTTGTTGATGAAGTGACTTTAGAGCACAGCTCTGAACTTTTCTGCCCCTGCTAACTTTCATTGTATTACCAAGTCCCTCACGGTCTGACTCACATCTTTGAACCTTAACTTGAGTGCTCACCTCACCCTGCCTTGCCTTACAGATAATACCACACTTATCTCGTTCTCTATTAGGCTGTTATTGTTAGAATCCAAGCTTTTGAAGGCCAAGGCCACAGCTCTATCCTTGTAGGTTAAGTATGTTAAAAAATATATGGTATGGATAATGACTCTAATTCTGGATTCGAGGGAGACAATAAATGGAAAATAAAGCTGACTGGGAAGCAGAGAATTTTAAAGATTCCGTGGCTTGCTCTGGGAATAATTTCACTATCTGATGAACACAACTTTACATCCAGGAGAATTTTAAAGGTGGAATAATTATAAAGACTGTTGATCTGATAGGCCAGAAAAAATGAATTGGACTTTCTGCATCACAACTGAAATCTCTGGAAATATCTTTATTTCTGAGTAATGTCTACAGTTACACACTCATCTTGCCAACGTCTCTGTTTAGTAACACTGATGAAAACAATCCTGGTCTAGACAGAGGTGGGTTTTTGATAGACTTATTCTCATCCCAAGGGGAAGGTCAAGTCATTCTTCCTTTTAATGCAAAAAGTGAATCTATCTATGTGTTTTCTTGAAGTGTTGAAACCTGGAAGGCTGCTCTGCCTGGGTATAGAAAATCCTAGTAATTACATATACATTATTGTGTATTAACTGAAGGCATTGGAGTAGCCCTTTAGGAACTGTCTATTCTAACCCAAATTTCATGTTAATGGAATTATTTTTCAAATTACTCTATAAATTTGAGGTATGGGAAGTAAGTTATTGAATTAACCCAAAATGCATGGTTTGAAAATGACGTTATAATCATTTAGAAAAAAAAAATGTCATCTTTGTTATCTTTCCCAGAACCCTCATTCCCAGCACACTCTTCAGATGATAATTTATGCCAGCTCTCATTTAGTAAGATCAGTTAAAAAAAAAAGGAAGACGAAAGAAGAAAGAAAATGAAAATAAAGAAATATAAATTGAATCATTAGATTTATTTGAGTCCTTAAACTTCTATCAGGGTCATATGTCTAAAATCTTCGTGTTTGTGTAAATAAACACATTTATGAGACACAAATAATGGTATAAAATCTTACTTCAGAAGGTATCATTTGAATTGTGGGTGCAAAGTTCTGAGCTAAGTGCTGTATGCTGGAGATGGTAAGAGCAAATACAAATGAAAAATACGAGGGTAATTGTCTCTGTTGAAAAAAAAAGGAAGAGACTTCCCTCTACTTGTCAATCCTTTCTCTGTCTGTGTGATATGTATGCGAATCATTTTAAAGACTAAAAAGCCTCTAGTTTGCTTTATGACCTAGCAAAATCTTTCTTAAGGACCTTAAAACCATTCATCAAGGAAGATAGCGCCCCTAAAGTGCAGCTTCCGTGGAAGGATAAGGATATACGGGCACTTTTGTCCCCAAACTACCTTCCATAATCTGTACTATAGACACTGACCACTTTGCAGGTAGGAAATGTATACTGCTAGTGTAAGGCAATGTTAAGATTTAATTGTGTAGAAGACTGGATTAGTTGAACAATGATGACTAGGATATGTTTTAACAAGACAAATTAATCTACTTGAAAATTAATGCACATTTTACCCGTCTCCCAGAAGAGGAGCAGTACCAAAAAGTAATGAGCAAGCTTTATAATTATAATATTTTTGCTTTCCTCACTTCATCCTAACTATAACTTTGTGTTTCTTTTAGTTAATATAATCTTGATTATGCTCCTTTATTTCTCCATTTGAGTTTGTACAGCTTAGGTTTAAGACTTCAGGTTGGTAGTATTACGTGTCTCAAGCAGAATAAAATAGATAAGGTTTTGAAAGATTTGTATCTGTGCTTAGACTTGAGTGTCCTTAAATCTGTGTCCCCTTTAACAATAGAATTTTCCTGGGGCATTACTTGCCCATTCTGATGGAATCTTTCCCACCTCTGGCATTTAATTAAAACTGCCTCTTAAAGTGGATGTTTTTCTGTTCAGAATTCCATTTTTGTTGTTGTTGTTAAAGGTATGGATAGAGTGTGAACACTGTGTATAGATGATTGCATTCACTTCTGAGACATCTGGAGACTTCTGAGAATTCCATAGTACTGTGCAATGACCTTTAGGTATAGGTATTAATTTCACATATTAAGGTTACCTGATGTGTCAAGTATTCTCATACAAAACTAATGCATATTGTTTGAGCATGTGCATGGAGTAGTGTATAAGCTTGAGCTTACAGAATCCTGATAAGAAATTTGGACTCATTCTGGCATAGACGTAAGGTTTGTTTACCTATTAATAATGCCAAACAGTGATATTCCAAGGTCTTGCCTAAGCACGCTATACTCTCTAGGTATATCTTTTGTTCTTTGTGGAACATTTCATTTCTTAGGAAATTCTGCCATTTATATAAAGTATAATTATAGAAAAATTACAGTTCCAGTCAAATTTGGGTGCTTTAAAATAAAACCTTTGGGCTTCATCATATCTACCGGCCCCTGAATCCCCCACCACCATTTTTTCCACTGCTTATTTGGCCTAAATGCAGTGGGATTTGTTGCAGGCACATGGCTATCTGTATTCTTGCTTTTAGTTCATTCTGATTGCTATACTTTACAGTACGCTAGAAAGGTATTTTCTTTATGTTTTATCAGTTCTTAAGAACTCATGGTCCCGTATGGTTAATATTATTGGAAAATTATTTAAGAAGAAACATTTTATGGTAAAACAACATTTTGCAAAGAATAAAACAGGAACCCCAGTCAGGATGAGCTGAATTCAGGTAAATGGCTTTAAGTATTATGATGAACTAAGTGGATTAGCTTGCTATAATTAGACTATATAAATTAAGCAATATGTGTACTATGTCCCTGTTAAATATTTAATAAGATATTTTGCTTCCATAGATTTTACTTTAAGGCTAATCACCAATTAATTTTTCCTGTGATTAATCTAGTAAGTACATAAGAATTTTAATAAATAGCCATTTCTGGGACAGTTTTATCAGCCTTCGATTAACTCTTCCCACATGAGTTACTTAAATGCCACATCATGGCAATATGATTCAGGAGCCTTTTTACCACCCCTCCCCACTTCCCACCCCCAATGTTTAATGGCAGTCTCTCATTTTGGGGATCTAGGAAGCCTTCTTTGGGTCGTGACTCCATCTGTATAGGTGGAAATTTTAGGCATTTAAAGGTTATCTAGAATTTCTGTAATATTTACTTTGCTGTTATTTCAAAAATATTTATAGGCTTTTTCCATTGAATCTGTTCCTCTGAGAATATTAATCTTGGGTATGGACTGAAAGAGGAAAAAGATCATGATGCCTCTGACCACGACCAGATTCCTGCTCTGTTCTGGGGCAAGTGGTTTAACCTCTGCCTGAGTTCCAGTTTGTAACATATAATGCTAACATATAATCGATGCTGAAACATGTTGGGATCTTCTGGAATACTGTGTAAGTTCTCAATATTGTTTATGTCTTTAATAAGAGTAGTTTTTCCTCATTAAGCTAACTCGGTTTCTGGAAAGTCAGTGTTTAAAATCTCAGGGCTTACCATTCTTTAATATACATAGCCTAACCCACATTAATGGTGCTTCAGGGTAAACAGTGTATCTTGTTCCAAAGTTCAGCTTATTAAAGGCATACTTCCAATGTTTTTGTCATCCCTTAAATGAAGCGTCCACTAGATAAGCGAAGTGTCCTCATCCATGATTTTAACATCGTGATTTAAGAAATGACAAAGTTTATTCAATGTTCATTTAATTTCAATTTGATTTTGGAGTAAACCAAATTTAGACATAAGTCAAACAGTAAAGGGATGACTCATAAAAATGGTCTCAGCACTGGAGTAAATTACCTGTTTGTTTCATATCCAAGTAGTTTCTGATTCTGTGAGGCAACTATAAATAATATTGATTTTTTAAAAGGCATATCTGAATGAAATAGTAACAGCAAAATTAGAGTAGTGAGGATTTTTGGATTATCTGAGTTTAACACAGTAGCCCCCATCAGATTATATATATATATATAAATTATATATAATATATATATATTTTATATATATAAAAATATATAAAAATATATATTTATAAATTATGTACAAATAGTTTTACCAAGTCAGCAGTGTAGACAGATGGAAGATACATGTATATGATCTGTTTACAAGGTGTCCTTTATGTTATATTGTGCAGCTGACTTAAACATATAACACCATGTTTATTCCCATGAAATATATCTTAACTGGCATAACTATTTTTAGTAAGAAGTATATGGCTTGTTGATCACTTGAAAATTAAGGTATTTTTATATTTTTACCATGTTTTAAGATGTTAATTCTTGAATGACTGGTGTTTCTTTTAAAACTACAATTGCATCTGTGTCCAGATGTGCCATTGTATTGAGATAACATGGTAAGATAGCCTTCCCAAGTCAACTATAGTAGCCTTATATTTGTTTTGAGAACAGTTTGACTTAAAAAATAAGGTAAATTAAAATATTATTTGCGATATCTGATTAATATTTATTTAAGTAGACTATGGCTTGAGATCCATATGCGGAGGCCATGTAGTAATAAATTTTGTCTCCAGATTTGTTCTTTCTCAAGATTGCTTGGGCTGTTCAGTGTCTTAGAGCTCCATACAAATTTTAAGCTTGTTTTTTTCTTTCTGTGAAAAATAGCATTGGGATTTTGATAGGAATCACACCGGATTTGTTGACGGCTTCAGGTAATATGGACATTTTAACAATACTAAATATTCCAATCCAAGAACGTGTGAAAACTTTCCATTTTTGTCTTCAGTTTCTTTCATCAGTATCTTACAGTTTTCAGTATACATACGGTTCACTGCCTTGATTAAATTTATTCCTAAGGATTTTATTGTTTTTAGTGCTGTTATAAATGGGATTGATTACTAGATATAGAATTTTCAGTTGACAGTTACTTTCTTTTGGTATTTTAAAAATGTGCTATTACCTTCTGCCTTCCATGGTTTCAGATAAGAAACTTGAAATGGTATTCTCTTGTAAGGAATATATATGTCTTTCTTACTTGCTGCTTTCAGGACTTTGTCTTTAGTTGTCAAAATTAACAATGATGTGTCTTGGCATGGATTTATTTGTATTTATTATATTTGAGTTTTACTCAGCTTTTTAAAGCCACAGGTTTAAGTTGTTTGATAAATTTATGAAATTTTCAGCCATTATTCTTTTAAATTTTATTTATTATTTGTTTGTTTATTTATTTTAGTTCTGCTCTCTCTTTTTTCTACTCCTTGAACTCTGGTGATATGAACCTCAGCTCTTTTGCCATTCTCTCACAGTTCCTTGAATTCCCATGTTTCATTGCTTTGTTTTAGTGCATTTTACCTCTGCTGTTGAGACTGAGTTACCATGTTTCAAGTTCACCCACTGTTCACTGACATCTCCATTCTACTACTGAGCTCATCCTGTAAGTTTTTAAGTTTGGTTTTATTTTATTTTATTTTTTTTCCGGTCTCTAGTTTTCATTTGAGTCTTTTTTATACATTCTATTTCTTTGCTGAGGTTTTCTATTTTTCATTTGTTTCATGAGAATTCCTTAGGAGAAGCACTTTTATGATGGTTGCTTTAAAATCTTTGTCAGGTTATTTCAGCTTGTGATTCATCTTGATATTAGCATCCATTGATGGCCTTTTTTCATTTGAGTTGCTACTTTCCAGCTTATTGGTATGATGAGTGATTTTCAACTATATCATGGGCATTTCGGATATTATATTATGAGAGTCTGGATTCTATTAAAAATTTTTTTAATGTTTATTTATTTTTGACAGAGAGAAAGAGCGAGAAAGAGCGAGCATGAGTGTGGGAGGGGCAGAGAGAGGGAGACACAGAATCTAAAGCAGGCTCCAGGCTCTGAGCTGTCAGCATAGAGCCCAACGTGGGGCTTGAACTCATGGACCGTGAGATCATGACCTGAACCGAAGTCAGACACTCAACCGACTGAGCCACCCAGGCGCCTCTGGATTCTTTTTTTTTTTTTTTTTTTAAACAAACAGACTACTTGCTGAGATACAGAGGAGGGCCCAAAGGTAAGGGGATGAGGTAGGTGGTTAGCTCCCTAATGGGCTCTGCTGATGACAGTGACAGAAGAAGTTGAGTTCCAACTAGCTCCACCTTTCATTGCCTCATCCAGTTTCATTTATACCAGAATAAAGAAGGTTTTCACATTTTATAATAAGCCTTGCAAATGTGCATTATATTTTAAATGTTCTTTTAGTGTCATTTTAGAAGCCAAGAATAAATATTAAAAATTTTTGATCAAAATATACAGTTCTTAGCATGATGATTTACTTCTAAATGGATTTTTTTTTCATGAGAATCTGTTCATTCTGTGCTGAAAATTTTGAGGTACATAGCCTTGAAAACCTGTTCATCATGAATTGATTACGGAACTGAATTCCAAAAATATGGTTAGTCAATATGTTATCATCAAGCTACAATACCTTATATAACATACTTAAGCAATTTTCATCTTCAATTATTTTGTAGACTTGCTTGAGAAATCTAAAACTAAGATTTATTTTGAGGCTACAAAGAAAAACCAGATATATCATCCAAGATATTCATCTACAAATGGATTTATTTCTTTTTGTAACCCACAAAATAAATGATGTATAAAAATTAAACATTATATTAAAGAAATGGCATGTTTACATAATAACATAGAATACACCTTTCATAAAAGTGTTAAAAATAATTGCCTTTGGAAATATATTTGTAAGCCAATACAAGTTTAAAGCAAGCAGTTTATTTGAACTAGTAAAGATGTTTACTGAAACCAGAATGGAACATGACTCATTTTGTAAAGTCTGTAACTACTGATGAAAGCATTTATAGCTATATATAGGCTATATAGAAATATGCTACATTTCAGCTTTTGGGGGCAGAGGAACTTCTCATAAATTTTGCTAGCATTTTTTTAAACCAAAATTAATACTTGAACCTATGTCTTCCTATGCTATGAGTTTGTCTTCATAAACTAAGAAGGTGATAACTTAGAATATGGTACTTGCCCCTTTCTTTGGTATTCTTATGCATTTTAGTACCAGAGAATATCTAAAAATAATCACTGAAGAGTGATTCTTAGTTTCAATGCCAAATGAGGATTTTAGGAAAATAACTTATGATGTACCCAGAGATTCTTTGATTGAACCTGAAATCCTGACATAACTACTTAAAAGTCACTGAGCCCAAATGGAAACATGTTCTGTTTCATGGAAAGACGTGAAACACCAACCTAACAGTACGTTGACACTCCTGGCCACACATAGTGGAGAAAGAAAAGGAGTGTGAAAGATAACATACGACAAATGAAACAATGTGTTAGAAACTTTTTCAGATTTTGTCGTGTATCTGAGTGGTCAAAGGATCTCCGAAAATGCTCAGTCCCATTCCACAGGGTGGGGTCAGGGAATCTCGCTTCTATGTTTTTAACAAAATCATCAGGTGATTTTGATGCGTAAAATATTTCCCTCATTGTATAGGAAAATAATAGGCAGATACTTAACTTTATGCAGTTTTAAGAGTAGTAAAAACTATAAGCAAATCTTTATTATTCATTAGTTTACTCTTCATTGAATCCAACCATTTTTTTTTTCAGATTTACTAGTCTACTGCTCTATTTCAAACCTAGGAATTTGCAGTTTCTACTATAACTCCTTCTTACTTACAAGGATCAGCCTATAAAAGAATTGGCTTCAATAAACTGCTCAGAAGTCGTCAGACATCGTTACCTTGCTGCAGGGAATTTGGGAAGATTGACTGAAAGCTGCTTTAAGAGGTCATTGTGACTTTATAATGTATTTTCAAACTAAAGTTTCAAATTGAAACAAATTGGACATTGAGAATTCTTTCTGGTGTTTAAATAAATTATCATAGTAGAAAGAATCATGTAGCCTAAATCTAGTGCTTTGCAGATAAAAGAATTGAAGCTGAGATAAGTTATTTCCTATCTTATAGCTTAAGGTCTTACAGCTAACAGTGACAGAGATGGAATATAGACCTAAGTCTCTCTACTATGAGATGGACAGTATTGCTATTTCACTGAGCTATCATTTTTCATTAGAAATATTATTTAAAATATTTTCTGTATCCTCAAGTACAGATAGTCCCCAATTTACAATGGGCTGACTTACACTTTTTGACTTTACAGAGGTACAAAAGTGACGTGCTTTCAGCAGAAACAGTACTTCAAAATTTTGAAATTTGATCTTTTCCCAATACCCAGTGTGATACTCTTTCCTGACGCTGGGCAGCAGCAGTGAGCCAAAGCTCCCAGTGAGCGACATGATCATGACAGTGAAGAACTGATACACTTACAACAATTCTGTGCCCATACAACTGTTCTGTTTTCCACTTTTAGTACAACATCCAATCACCTGAGCTATTCAATGCTTTATAAAATAGGCTTTGTGTTAGGTGATTTGCCCAACTCTAGGATAATCCTAGGTGTCCTGAGCACATTTAAGATGGGTGAGGCTAAGCGATGATGTTTCATAGGTTAGGTGTATTAAATGCATTTTGACTTAGGATATTTTCAACTTAGGATGGGTTTATCAGAATGTAATTTCATCAGAAGAAGAGGAGGATCTGTACAACAAAAATTTAATAATAAAGTTCAAAAGGAAAATATAACTTACATCCAGAAATACAAAAGATAGAAATTTCCTTTTTATCCAACTTCCCAGAAATTAGTTTATTTGGTAAATTATTTTATTCCTGTAGTGAATGCTATGGACTACATATAAAATTTTCTAGGCTAAGTGCTTAAAAGCATATGCTGGAGTGAGCATTATAATAATTGTTTAAGAGGACTTGAGAATACAGAGTATCTTTCAAACTTTTGCTTTCTACGATTCTACCTAAATTTTCCTATTAGAGATAAAACAATACTTTAAACATGCAGGCATAATGAGAGAGATCAAACTTCACATAAATTATATGCTGATTCAAATTTCTCTTATTGATACAACCACAAAAATAAGTGTACATTATAGTCCAGTGATGTTTTATGGAATTCTTAGAAGGTTTTTAGGTGCCCAGAGGCATAGTCATTTCCACAAGACCAACTTTTTTTTTTTAAGCTTATTTATTTTATTTTTTTTTTTGGTGGTGGCGGTGGGGGAGAGAGGTCAAGAGAGAGGAAGAGACAATCCCAAGCAGGCTACACTCGGTGAAGAGACCAACCTGGGGCTCAATCTCATGACCGCGAGATCATGAACTGAGCTGAGATCATGACATGAGCTGAAATCAAGAGTCAGATGCTTAGGGGCGCCTGGGAGGCTCAGTCAGTTGAGCTTCCGACTTCAGCTCAGGTCATGATCTCACAGCTTGTGAGTTGGAGCCTTGCATTGGGCTCTGTGTTGACAGCTCAGAGCCTGGAGCCTGCTTCGAATTCTGTGTCTCCCTCTCTCTCTGATCCTCCCCAGCTCGTGCTCTGTCTCTCTCCGTCTCTCCAAAATAAATAAACTTTACAAATTTTTTTAAAAGAGTCAAATGGCTAACCAACTGAACCACCCAGGCACCCCTCTACAAGACCAACTTAAAGAGAAAGTGCACGGGGCGCCTGGGTGGCGCAGTCGGTTAAGCGTCCGACTTCAGCCAGGTCACGATCTCGCGGTCCGGGAGTTCGAGCCCCGCGTCAGGCTCTGGGCTGATGGCTCGGAGCCTGGAGCCTGTTTCCGATTCTGTGTCTCCCTCTCTCTCTGCCCCTCCCCCGTTCATGCTCTGTCTCTCTCTGTCCCAAAAGTAAATAAAAAAACGTTGAAAAAAAAAAAAAAACAACAGAGTTTTCTGTTGGTAAATATATATAAAAAAAAAAAAAAGAGAAAGTGCACATTAGCACAATATTTTGAATTAGAAACAGAATCTTAAGGGTTTTTTCTCCTTATATTTGAAATGCCAGAGTCTTGCTACTCAAAATATGGTTTGCAGACCATGATATCACTTGAATGTTTATTAGAAATGTAGACTCATAGGTCCTACTCCAGACCCACTGAATCAGAATCTTCACTTTAGTGGGATCCTTAAGTGACTAGTCTGTACGTTAATATTTACAAATAAAATATTAAAGGTATTTTCCCACCATCCCTCCTCCACTTTCAGGATCTGAAGCTCCACCTTTCTGTCTGGTAGTAGAATTAAATAGTGTAGAGAGTTCCAGTTAAACCACACAGGAGACTATGTCCATCAGAGGATGTAGGGGTGAGGGGTCATGGGTTACAAGGACCAAATGATGTGATAGAGCAGAGAGAGAGCACAAGAAAGTTTGATGGTCTCATGTAGGTGTACAATCCCATTTATTGAACTGGAAGGTTGGTTGTAAACCACCTGAAAGTAAGACTAGTTTTTATGCTGCTCATGCTTCCTCTCTTAAGTGATGAAGAGTGTACCTCTGGAGTAACACTTCCCGTCTGTACCAAGTTTCTCTCAAGTAACCATCCTGCCCCTTGACCAATGGTCCTTGCAGCTCTTTAGTCTTTTTTCTTCCAGCTTCTTCATATATTTGCCTTCTTGGTGTCTCATCTTTGCCTACATTCTAGCCTTTTCTTGGTCTCTCTGGCTTTTACTCCTCTGCATGTGAACATCCTCAACCTGCTGTATAAAAACCTGTTGTGCATCAACTTTGATTGCTCTCCTTTGCTTTTGCTGAATATCTTAAGAGTCATATGAAGTTTCTGTCTTCACATGGTAGTTGCTCTCCAGCTGTCTAGCTACTGGGTCTTTCCACGTGTGGTGTTGGACAAGCGTGTAAGGAAAGTGTGCCCAGTAAAGAGGTCGTTAATTATCTCAATATCACGTTGTCAAAAAGAAAAGTGTCATTTAGACTATGGAAAACAAACCCACATTGTCCTCACCCTATTTTAAAAAAATTTTAATGTTTCTTTATTTTTTGAGAGAGAAAAAGAGAGAGAGAGTGTGAGTGGGGGAGAGGTAGAGAGACAGACAATCTGAAGCAGGCTCTGTGCTGTGAGTGCAAAGCCCAATGCGGGGGCTCGAACTCACGATTGTCAGATCATGACCTCAGCCAAAATCAAGAGTTTGCTTCCTAACCAACTGAGTCACACAGGCACCCCTGTCCTGACACTATTAATCCTAATATTGGACATTCTGTTTCTTTAAATCTCAATTTTAACTCCCATATAGCAAGACTGAAAATATCTCATGATATTTATATAATGATATATATAATATATATTTATATAATGATATATATATATAGTATATAATTTATATATGTTATATAACTTTAAATGGCATTATATTTCAAGGGCTTTGTATTATGCCAGAGAAAAATAAGGTGGCCAAAAGTTATATTGTCATTACCCCCCCCTTTTTAATACAAATATTATTACGTTGCTCTATATATAGTATAGTGCTTGGTTCTGTGGGATTAAAATAATTTAAACAATTTCCTTCTTAAAGAGCTATGCTAGTAATATATACAGGATAAGTAATTTTAAAAATACAGAGAGATCTAAACTCTAACTGGGAAGAATTTTGGAAGAAGAGAGAAATTTTGCAGTGATACAAATGATAAATTGAACCTTAAAGAGAAAGTATTTGTCAAGAGGATTGAAGTTGGTTGGGGGAAGTGTGTGTGACAACAAGGCTTTGCTCTGAGACACTGAATTTTAATTGAGGACTCAATTAAAGCTATTACAAGACTTACACAGTCTGAAATTAATCTAAAATTGTACTCCTGGCAAAACTTCTATGAAGCTTTCTATACAAGGGATATTACTTATCAAAATGCATCACAGAACCCAGTGTCTATTCGGTTAAAGTTGCTGATAAGCCCCCTTTGAAAAGGGGTCATGGGTCTATTTCAGAAAGTTTTCTCTAAGGTCAGTTAAGGTTGT
The DNA here is from genome assembly GCF_007474595.2 of Lynx canadensis. NCBI lineage: Eukaryota > Metazoa > Chordata > Mammalia > Carnivora > Felidae > Lynx > Lynx canadensis. The sequence goes on from NC_044306.2 coordinate 56,009,652, forward strand.
GAATAATCTCTAGCCATATATCACATGTATCACATTTTTCTCACTTAAGGTTAGGACCAAGGAAATGCTGAAAATATTGGTCATCCAGAGTTACCAGTTAAGGAAAAGAATCTGTAAACTTTGCAGAGAAAAACTCGGTTGTACAATGTAATTGTCCTTCTAAGTAAAGGTACTTTTTCTTTTTGTAGACACAATCTTACTGTGACACAGAAACTAATATATTTCAGTAGTCTTCCTTAGCTAAGCTTCCAAAATAGTGTCTTTCTAAAGTTTTTAAGATGTGCCTTGTTAGTGACAGCAACCCATAGAAACTCTCAGATTATTGTTTTCCTTTGAGTTAGTAGGAAACAAAAAATATTTCTTGCTAATATATCCAAGTTTTGACACCTAATGGCCTTCTTAACAAATCTTGATATCTTTGGACTCTACCAAGCTCTAACCAAAGAAAGAGAATCAAATAATCTTTACCTATGAGTATATTTGATATTTTCCAAATAATAGATTTGATATTCTCTTAAATATTACATATAAAGTGTTCTGATGTTTATTACCTCTTATCAATAAATCTGAAATTAAAAGCATAGTGGGAAGTTAGATAACTGCCTAACAGCTGAAAACAGTTTTTTAAAAATTCATGTTTAAAATCATATTTCAAAACAAAAATGCATGATACTTGACAATATGAAAAATATATGAAAATATATATTGAAATATATTTTGACAAATGATATATTTTGAAAAAATATATTGAAAAATAATGGATCATCTGAAGATGGAGAGGCAAGATAGGTGTAAAAATTATACTAGTTTTATAAAGGCAGAATTTTAGAGCAAATGCCTATACATCTCCATGAAACAAGTTTTTCACATGGTTGTGAAACATGGCTTTGTCAGGGATTCTGAAAACATTTGATATCACTCAAAAAAAAGTTTTCTTAACTAATTTAAAGAAAAAAAATAAGTAATAATGAAAACAATGCCCAGTTTCAAATATACCAAATTTTAAAACACTGGAGACAAATAGCATATTAACTCGTGCTGCATTATCTTGTTTTTAAGGCTACTCTCTTCAGCAATCTTTTATTCCCCATGGCTACAAGTTCAAATGTAGGACATTCTTTTTTAACATTGAATCCATTATCCAAATATCCCTCTGTGTATCCTCCTTCACAGCAGCTGACCTTATCTTCTCTTTTACTCAGAAAAAAAAAAGCTCCAACATCCCTCCACAACAAAGGTTCTCATGTCTGTATCTAGCTTTTATTATATCTGCATCTGTGATTCCTCCTACTATTCCTCCTAGTCTATTTCCCATGTTCTGGGGGCACATCTTCTCTGCTTCATCTGGGAATCTTACTGCCTTCCTTATCCTTCACCTTCTTCTGTATCTTCAACATTGTCTTTTCTGCTCAGTCTTTGCCAATATTTCAGGCCCCTCAGCCTCTCTAATCTGTAAAATATTAAAAATGCCCTTGACCCTACCCTCTCCTCCAGCTGTTTGACACTTCCCCTTTTTACAGAAAACATCTCAAATGCACCATTTACTTCTTTTCATCACTTTCTATTTAGAATTCAACCCATCACAATATGGCTTCTGTTCTCACCACCTCATTGACACTGCATCCAGGTCATTAGATCCAGCAGACACATTTCAGGGTCCATGGATTTAGTTATGGAAGCAGTTTACCATTCGCTGACCATTCTTCTGAAAACAGTTTACTCTTGGCTTCTGTGAATTCTCAGGTTCTTAATTGTTCTCTTATCTCTATTGCCATTCCTTTCCAATTTTCTTTCCTTTCTTTTTCATTATAACACCTCTTAAATGTTGGTTTGTCTCAGAGCCCTGTATAGGTCATCTCTTTGCTCTACATATGCTTTCTATAGGATCGCATCCATTCTTAAGACTTTAACAACAACCTTATGTTAACCAATCTTGAATTTTCATACCCAGTCCAATTCTCTAAACTAAACACCGTACTACTGAACTACTCAAAACTGAGGTTTTTCTTTCATTCTTTCATGGACACCATGTATGATACACACACACACACACACACACACACACACACAAAGGAGAAAATTCTCTTCCAACTAGTTTCAATAACAATCCATAATCTCAAAAAATGGTATAATTATTTGCTCAATATCTTAGTTGAAAACCCAAGAGTCTGATTTCTTGTCTACCATTTGTCCTGACCAATTACCAAGTCCCATTCATTCTATCTCCAAAACATTACTAAAACCATTTACTCCTGCCCCACTTGTACTATCTAGTCCAAGATATTTTTATTTCTTTCCTTAATACTGTCACATCCTAATTGACTATCTGGCTTCTCCCCCACTCCCCCCCTTTTTTTTGCCCTTAAAAACAAACTGTCATGCCATTGCCAGATCATCTGTCTATGAAGTCTCAGTGATTTCCAATGCCCCATAACATAAAAATTTCAAATCCTTAACATGGTTTACAAAGCCTGAGTGATCTGACCCTGCTTGCCTCTACAGTATCATGTTTTCTTTCATACCTTGTAATTGCCCTGATTTCGTATTGCAATTACACTGAAAACTGTGCTGTGTTCTTCTGGGAAATCTCTTGACTCAAGCAGTACCCTCACACAGGTCTTTCCTTTGCCTGGAGTCTCTCTCTCTTCCCCCTCTTTTTAAGTTGAATTACTGCTTCAAACATGGAACTTAGTGTCCTCGTTCATTATCGCTACTACTTTGCACGGTTGTCAAACAATAAGATTAGGTGATTGAACTGAACAGGAATACAGTCACTGGGATAGCACTGCTTCCTCTCCATCATGATTTTTTGTTTTATGAAATATGATCAGAGCCCAAATATCTTAAATGGAATACTTTGTATGATCCAGGTGGTATGTAAGTATTTCATATATTATTTCATGTAATCATTTCAATAAATGGTATTATTACCTCTATTTTAATTTCTTTAAGCTTATTTATTTATTTTGAGAGAGAGAGAGAGAGCTCGCATGGGGAGGGGAGGGGCAGAGAGAGAGGGACAGGATGAATCCCAAGCAGGCTTCATACTGATAGTGTGGAGCCTGACATGGCGCTTGATCCCATGAACTGGAGATCATGACCTGAGCCAAAATCAAGAGTAAACCAACTCTTGAGCATCATGAAGATGCTACTACTGAGCCCCAGGCCCTCCTTATTTTCTCCATTTGAGAGACAGGGACACCAATCACAGACCAATTGAGCACAGCTAATAAGATGCAGATCAGGAATAAAGACTCAACTCTGAATTATTACACTATACCATGAGCATTGATTATAATTTTTAAATTTTGGAATGAAAATTTCCTCCTAATTAATGCCCTTTCAAGCGTGTTGAGAAATTAGTTAAAAAATTCCTTCAGATTGCCAGCATTTTTTTTTTCTACATAGAAGTGACATTTAAGACTATTGTGTGTATTATGACTCAGATCTTTCTCTGAGTAGCTGCAGCCAAATAAAATACAAAATAAATTATTTTTGAGGCTCATAACAGCCTCAGAATCCATCAGTTCTGATTTCATTTTTTCCCTCCAAAAATCTCATTGATATTATTGACTGCCTTTACAAATTGATAATAGAAATGTTCACTTAGACACATTATTTATAAATGTCAATATTATATCAATGTATTTTATATATCAGGATTTCATGTAAAATTCATTTGATAAAAAAGTCTTGCTCATCAAGGAAAATAATGGTTATTAACATAACCACTATTATTAAATACATTGTGTAAGGAAATAGCTAAAATACTAACTTCATGATTGAATAGATTTTATCTATGCTTTCCCATTGTTATATCCCTAGAGCCTAGCACAGTGCCTGGCATACTATAAGCACTCAACTAATGTTAGTAAAGTGAACTAAAAATTAAAATATAATAAAATAAATAAATCAATAATAAAATAAATCTTGCCTCCTCAGATTTGGGTAAGAATGCTCTAATACTGAAACACTTGCTCTAGCATATGCTCATCTTCCAATCACCCGATTCTTTTGGAGGGACACCATCACCATATTGCCTCTGTGACCCTTTATCAATAAGAGTGCAAATATTGACATAGCACCTCTCTTAATGATTTTAAGACAGTTGGAGCAAGAATGGGATTTTTTTTAAGTCTTTAAAAGAGGGGCTATCAAAAGAAAAATAAAATCAGTGTTTATAAGGCAAGACAAATTCCCAGTTCCAGCCTGTTATCTCCTAATTTGCAAATATCTTCTTTGGACCAACTGCTCAGAAGCCTAAAGCTTTCTTATAAAATGTCCTCTTCATGAGAGCAGCCAGTGGTGCTTACTTCTGGGCTGCCTCCAGAATTTCTACTTCTAGTCTCAGAAACCTTTGTTACTCAAATTATTAATAAGAGGAATATACTAACCTATTGGCAAGTTTGCCATATCTACACATAGGAGTGTGGCTTCACTCTACAGGTAACAGCAGGAAAGTAATCATCTCCGTGCCAAATAATGATAGGCAGAAAGTAGACCTTTCATGACAAACTGCTGTGTGCGTGTGTGTTTTCACATAGAAACTGTTGCTCTTTCTACTTTGAGAAGGTTGTCAGTTGTGATTCCCAGTTTTTTGAGAACTAATCCCTAAAAGAGAGTTGTACAACTTTACTTTTTGCATTGGAAATGCTCGCTATGGTTAAAATTAGTGTTTTATTTTAGTATTTTTGTAAGACGCTAATTTATCTTCCTAAAACTCTCCCTCGGGAATTACTGTTAAAATGTTTTGAGTGTGATGAGTTTTTAAGAGTCTTTTTCTTTAGTGATACACACTGAAATATTTATGGAGAAAATTATATGCTGTCTAGGATCTTTTTAAAAATAATATGGGGGAAGAAGTAGATAAGAATATACATGAGATGGTGAACTGATAGTTGTTGAAGCTGAGTGATGGATGTGTGGGGAATCTCTCTACTTTTGCACATTTAAAAGAATTTCCATAATAAAGAAGTTAACATCAGATGTGCTCTTGGCAAGTAACAATAGACTTTTCCTCTGCCACTTCTTGAGGTCAGTGTATCTGTTCTCACTGCACAGAGACTCCTAAGGGAAATTGAGATGAATCTGTTTGTCCCAAGTATAAGTGAGGATTTCGATGTTGGGACATGAGATCAAATTCGTTCCAGGATCTTATTTAGAAGACTCAGTTCCTTTTTTTCGGGTTGAAAATGATCTCAAAATTTTCAACTTGCTTTAAAATGTTACTTTATAAAATAAATGTATCTAATTTTTGACAGTTGTGTATTAAGTAAGATAGAACTTGGATAGGTGATACTAGGACCATCCATTTTAGTCCTGGGCTTTAGTGTCTTACTCTAAATGATATTTTTAGGGGGGGTGCCTGTGTGGCTCAGTTGGTTGAGTGTCCAACTTAGGCTCAGCCGTGATCTCGTAGTTGGGTTTCAGCCCCGTGTTGGGCTCTGTGCTGATGGCTCAGAGCCTGGAGCCTGCTTGGGATTCTGTGTCTCCTTCTCTCTCTCTCCCCCTCCCCAACTTGTGCTCTGTCTCTCTCAAAAATAAATAAACATTAAAAAAATTTTAGTAACTAAAACTAGTCATCAATAAACAATGATTTTTATTGTCTACATCAGCATTTACATCCCCTCTTTCTTGATTTTTTTACTCATTAAATAAATCACTAAAAAGTAGCACAGAATAAATGGAAGGGCAGACCATGGTCAATTTATAAATTTCATTTGCATAGTCTAAATTGAAGGCTACCAGGATTTAATGATTTAACTAATTACGATTAAATGGTATTTCTTATTGAATAATAATAATTTGATTATTAGGATAAGAGCATTAAACTACTCTAGGAATTCAGGGATCTGAATTTGTCCATGCTAAGATTAACATTTTTTCCTTTCTGTTATCTCATATGTAAAATGCAGTAACAGCAGCTTAGTTAAAACTGCACAAGGAGGTTTTGTTTTTTGTTGTTGTTGTTGTTTGTTTGTTTGTTTGTTTGTTTTTTGACAACACAAGGTTTCAAGCCACATGGGGTTAAGGACAACCCATGGCTTGCTCATTGCTGTATCTCTAGCTCCTGTCTTTGCGACTTGTATATGGGATAAATATGTGCTTTGTAAATATTTATGAATGAATCAATGAATGAGTGAGCTATTGAAGTTTTTAGAAGGCACATTTCAGACATCTTACTAACTGTCGAATAACATGTATGTCCGCTTAGAAAATATGCACAAGTCGGGGCGCCTGGGTGGCTCAGTCGGTTAAGGGTCCGACTTCGGCTCAGGTCATGATCTCGCGGTTTGTGAGTTCAAGCCCCGCGTGGGGCTCTGTGCTGACAGCTCAGAGCCTGGAGCCTGTTTCAGATTCTGTGTCTCCCTCTCTCTCTGACTCCCCCGTTCATGCTCTCTCTCTGTCTCAAAAATAAATAAACGTTAAAAAAAATTAAAAAAGAAAAAGAAAATATGCACAAGATATATTTCAAACGTTTCACCAAAGACATTGAACTTCCCAGGTCTGGTATAGATTCTTAGGTCTGCTTCTCTAAATTTTAGTTTTCCTACCAGTAAACAACAATAATGCTATACCACAATGCATTGTTGTTAAAGTTCAGTGAGACAATGTATTTGAATATCTCTTAATCTAGAAGGGGCAATTTGCCAGGTACACAGTGTTGCTGTTATTTTTGTAGTTATTATACAAATGTGTGTGATGTCAGCAGTGAGGTGGAGGAGAAGGAAACACCTGAATCTAGCGTCACCTCTGTTCATGGTTGTGCCTGGGCAATTCACTAAGCTCTTCAGGCCTCTAGGACCTGATGTGTAATGAGTTTGAAACGGGCAATCTATAAGGTACTCTAAGATACTTTAGGACTTTAAAGTGCAGCAAGCCTCTTCCATTAATATAACATTACAAATTTTTATATAAACCATTTTCAGGTATGAATTGAGAGGTTAGTTCCCCATTCACATTCTTCTTCTAGACAAGGAAAAGGCAGGAGCTTACAGTGTCCACCCCCCTCCCCCATTCATTATGCCCCTGCACTGCAACCTTACAACCAACTACATATGTAAACACAAAAGACTTCAGTTCAAATCTCAAATTATTTCATTTTTAGTTCAACTCAAATAGACTATTTCTTTCTGATGCTGCTTCAGTCTCTCTCAGTGGGAAGTCATGGAGTTTATATATTATTCATCCATTTAAAAACCCTGAGGCAAGACCCCTGTGGAGAGTGTTCAGTAATTGGTCTCCAGATGCTGCTGATACGAAGCACTCTAAAAGTCCTTAAACAGCCCAAGAACACAATTCCATCTGCTACACTGGTTGCATATGTTGGAAGCAATAGCAGATTGCTTTCCCACATTTTTACTCCTTTCCTTCGGTACCTAATTATTTTGTACCTAATATGCAACATGTAAAATATATGTAAATGAATAGAGAACATCTTACAAAACTGGTAATTACTATATTATTTAATGAAAGTACAGTATAGCCAAATGTTCCAAACACAAAATCAGTAGGTATTAACAGCAAAATGGCCAATGGTTTTAATTCTCTGGAAAAGCTATTCATGGTTGAGCAGCAAAAAAGAGTATTTAGGTGTGACTATGCATTGAAATAGATAATCATTACATTTAGTCCCATATTACATATTTAAAGAAATAATGTTAGGAATTTTACTAAAATGAATAAGCAAACATGCACAAATTAATATATAAGGTGCTTACCAATAATAAAATAACTTCTGAATCAGTATAAAATGAAGTATGGTCAAAATTTTATTTTGCATAGTCATATTTGTTATTCTGTGTGTGTATACCCAAGCACACATACATACACATTTATAACCATGACATATATATATATATATGTACACACACATATATGTATATACATATACATATATATACGCACATGTGTGTGTGTCTCTTTCTATATGCATATATACAATGCATGTTTATACACACAAATATATTTATTTATATACACACAAGCATAAATCAAATTCAAATGAAGTAACTACCCCTCCTTCTCTAAAATTCTCTAGTCTAAATTTTGTCAAATATTATTTACACTTATACTTACTCTTTGTTTACATATTTACTAATGTTATTTGTTTTCATATATCTTTGCATATACATAATGTATACATATATATTTCAAAGACATATACATAATGTATACATATATATTTCAAAGACATATACATAATGTATACATATATTTTCAAAGATACAATGGTAATTGATTGTTTTGAAAGCTTACTATCAAGGTGGGGCTATTGGATGATGCTTTTTGTTCTGGGTAAATTTCCACATCTCTGGAACACCAGCATTAAAATTCTTAAATAGAGAAAAGATGGAAATCCTCATAGAGAGTCGAAATATGAGGAAACTACTGGATATGATAAGATATGCTTGGGTATAGGGGTGCCTGGGTGGCTCGGTCGGTTGAGCGGCCGACTTCGGCTCGGGTCATGATCTCGTGGTCCGTGAGTTCGAGCCCCGCGTCGGGCTCTGTGCTGACAGCTCAGAGCCTGGAGCCTGTTTCGGATTCTGTGTCTCCCTCTCTCTGACCCTCCCCTGTTCATGCTCTGTCTCTCTCTGTCTCAAAGGTAAATAAACGTTTAAAAAAAAAAAAAAAGATATGCTTGGGTATAAATGTGAAGTCAAAAAGGTACACTTATATCATTTCACATCTTATTTTCAAGCTTTTCACAACCATTTCTAATTTTGTAGTCTTAAGTGGAGGGACAGAATGGATAAGGAATTGGGAATATTCAGAAATGCCATTTTCGCTAGACTGTGTCTTAACTTACAATCTTATGGAACAGAATGCTACCTTCCCCCCCCCCCACCCCCCACCAAAGTACATGTACCCACCTGTGCAAAGACTGCCTTCAGAAAACATAATATACAATTTCCTGGTCCCTCAGTTAGGGAGTGCTTACTCACTGTGGTAGCTCCAAAATATGTCCACAAATTCTTTCACATCCCTTTCATCAAATGGTAGAGTTTATATCTTCTTCCCTTAAATCCAGGCCAGGTTGTGATTGCTCCAGGCAGTAGAGTACAATGAAGAGATGCCATTTGACCTCAGAGTATAATAAAATAAAGGCCATGTGGCTTCTTCCTGGTATCCTTTGGACACTTGCCTTTGAATATTTGAGCTGCTAGGTAAGATGTTTGACTACCCTGAGCTTAGATGTAATGAAGCTAGGTCTCAGGTATAAGCCATATTTATGTACTGCAGCCAATGGCCAGTAACTATCCCACGATATAAGAGTAAAGATGTCTGCAAAGGAATCAGCCCCCATTATCTAGTTACCCCCAGTTACTATCATCCCAAATAAGGTCCCAGACATTGTGTAGCAGAGAAATGTCATCCTTACTAAGTCCTGTCTGATTCCCTGATACACAGAATCAATCAGAATAATAAAATAAGTTTTGAGGGGGCTTATTTTGCAGCAATCGTAATTAGGCCTTACTGTGCTTTCTTTTTTTTTAATGAAACTAATCTTTTCTAAGTCGATGACAAGGTAGAATGAGTTCATTTGATAAGATAATTCCTGTGATGTGCTAGTGAGGTAGGTACACTGAGGAGATTGCTCAATTACTCATTCCAGACTCAGCTTCTCAGGTATGCAATTGGACTTTGCCTACTCATCGGTATGGGTACTAGGCTTGCATTGAATTAAGATATATAGAGATAGCATTATACAAATTTTATGGTTTTAATTATTTGTAGAAATAGATGATTTATACAGCTCATCAACCTCAGGAAAAAGTATTTTAACATATTGTTTTAACAGCTTGAAACAAGTCTTTCTTGCTCTATTTGGGTATTCTGCTTATCCATGAGCATCTTGAATTTACTTTAAAAAAGTTTATCTACTTTGCTAAATTTTGTGCAAATGGTTTTGAGAGGAAAACTTGGGGCATCTGTTTTTTTATGCATAAGAGCATCTCAGCAGGTCCTCAACAAGAAAGCAGAAGGCTACTATTAAAGGAAAGATTGTGTGTGACAGAGAAAATATGGGCAGAATACATAAACTGCTTTGAATATAAAATCAGTCTAGCACACAGTGAAACAAATTCAGGCTTGTCTACAAGGTCATCATAAGAGTGATCTAGGCTGAAACTAGAGGCAATGTAATAGTCCTCTGTAGAATGACACAGTCTAGCAAGACTGGCATTTATGAATATTCCTAATGCTGTGGCCTTTATTCTCAATACAACAAAATTGGAAGTTCTTTTAAAGAACTTGAAAATAAGATGTTATGTGATAGAAGTGTAACTTTTCACTTCATATTTATACTCAAGCATATATTGCCCAGTAGTTTCCTCACATCTCAACTTTCAAGGAAGCTTAATAAATTAGCTGGAAGCCAAGGAGAGACCCTGACAGTTCTTCCTTGGCTTTCCTACCCCTCCCCACTTAGCTTCCTTGTTTCTTATCATATCAATCATCTCCACATATAGTGACCCACATAGATGTAACTAAGCAATCCATGTATAAACCATTTCCCCCTTGCTGCTGGGAGTCTTCTCTTTATTCCCTATAAACCAAAGTGAAAACATGCAGAAAAAAATTAAAATATTCCATTCTTTTCTACTAGACTGAAATCTCCAGAGCATACAGCATATCTTGATAATTTCACCCTAAGGAGCTAACACATTTCCTGGCACTTAATAATTGCTGCAAAACATTTGTTTAAAAATCGAAATAAAACATACAATTCCTGGTTCTGTATGTAATTGCCACTCAGAGCTAATAGAAAGTATAAAAGCTAAACAGACTGAAAAAGGAACAATATGCCTTGAATCCATAAGAGAGAAGAAGGACACAGGGCAAACTGTCCCCATTCCCAACCCAAGGGAGAGACAGACAGGCAAATACAGGGAGTTGCTGCCTACTAGAACAGAAACTCAGGAGTGGAAACTGCCACTGGAGCCATTGCCAGAGTATGAAAACCTGAAATGCTGTAGACTCAGTATGGACAACGCTGAGAGTTAAAAACTCCAACTGGACCTATTCTTAGGGGTACCCTGCACAATATTGTGCAATTTATCTCAAGGAGCTCCATCAGGTTCCCACAGTAATTAACTGAGAAAAGCCCCCTTGGGTTTCTGGCAAGAGTGGGGGGGGGGTGAACCATTTTAATATACACACAGAATTCTGTTCTTCCTAACAAGTCTTGCTCTCAGGGGAAATTAAATTATCGAGAGCCCCACCTGGTGGGGTATTATCAGAGACCAATTGACCTGGAAGAAGGGAACTACCCAACTCCAGCTTGTCCCCACTGTGTGCCACTGTGTTCCACATAAGGGAGGAGAAAAAAACTGAAAAACTGTTGTGATGTTCACAGTCTAGAGGTACAGGCTTACTAAAAGACCAATACCCAATCAAAGGACTGTAGAACACTTCTCTCCCTACATCTCACTACCACATTAATAATGACCTATTTACAGCAGTTCCTTTTATCCAGTACATCATATCCAGCTATCAACAAACAAAACAAAACAAAACAAAAACAAGGCATACTAGAAGACAAGAAACAAAACAAAACAAAACAAAACAAAACAAAATAAACACACAGTTTGAAGAGACACAGAGCTTCAGTACCAGACATGGCCAGGATGTTGGAATTCTCAGACCAAGAATTTAAAGCAACTATGATTAATATGCTAAGGGCTCTAATGGATAAAATAAACAGCACACAAAAACAGATGGACAATGTAAGCAGAGGGAAGACAATCCTGATAAGAAACCAATAAGAAATGCTAGAGATTAAAAACACTGTAACAGAAATAAATAATGCTTTTGATGGTTTTATTAGCATACTGGACACAGCTAAAAAAAGAATCTTGGAGCTTAAAGATATATTAATAGAAACCTCCAAAACTAAAAAACAAAGGAAATAAAGACTGAAAACAAAACAAAACAAAAACAAAACAGAATATCAAAGAACTTTGGGACAACTACAAAAGGTATAATATATGCATAATGGGAATATCAGAAAGAGAAGACAGAAAGAAAGAAACAGAAGATATATTTGAAACCATAATGACTGAGAATTTCCTCAAATTACGTCTGATGTCAAACAACAGATTAGGAAAGCTTAGGAACCACCAAGCAAGATCAATGCATTCCCCTCCACATTTACTTAGGCATATAATCTTCAAATTATAGAAAATCAAAGACAAAAAAAATAAAACAAAGATATGAATTATATCCAGATTTTCTTTGGAAATCATGCATGTAAAAAGAGAATGGAGAGTAAAACTTAAAGCGTGAGAGTAAAAATCCCACCAATACAGAATTCTGTACCCTGTGAAATTATCATTCAAAGTGAGGAAGGAATAAAGACTTTCTAAGACAAAAATTGAGGAAATTTGTTGCCAGTAGACCTGCCTCTCAAGAAATGTTAAATTCTTTAGAGAGAAAAAATATATAGATCAAAGTGTTGGATCTACATAAAAAAAGGAAGAACATTCAAGAAAAAATAAGTGAAGGTAAAATTAAAACTTTTAAAGTTTTTCCTATTTTTAATTGTCTTACCAGATAATGGTTTGTTTAAAATAATAACAACAATGTATTTGATTATGCACGGATATATATATATATATATATGTATATGTATATGTATATACATATATATGTAATATGTAATATACAACATGTATAATATATAACATACATGACAAGAGGAAGTAACTAAGATTATTTTGTTATTATAAGATACTCACACTACCTATGACCTATAGTGTTATCTGAAAGTGAACTTGGATTAATTGTAAATGTTTACTACAAACTCTAGGGCAACCACCAACAAAAAGTGAAAAAAGAAGTATAACTGAAATGTCAAAAATGGAGAGAAAATGGGAGCATATAAAATGTACAATTAAAACTCAAAATAGAAGAAAAAGAGCAGACAAAAAAACGGAACAAAGAATAAGAGCAACAAATAGAAAATAGCAATTAATATGGTAGATATGAATCCAATTATATCAATCATTACTTTGAATGTCAACAATATAAAATGCACCAAATAAAAAAGATTGTCAGAGTTGATCAAACAATAAAAGTCAATTATATGTCCTTTACAAGAAACCTACTTTAAATATACTGACATAGGTTAAAAATAAACAGATGGAGGAAAAAATACCATGCTAACACTAATCAAAAGAAAGCAGGAATAGCTACGTTAATTTCATAAAGGGCAGACCTCAAAGTACATAAAGTTATCAGGGGTAAAGAAGGGTAATACATAATGATAAAGGGGTCAATTCTATATAAGAAGACATAAAAATATTAATGTATATTTACTTAAAATTGAGTGTCATACTACATAAGGCAAAAATAATTAAATTGCAAAGAGAAATAGATGAATTCATTATCCTAGCTGGAGACTTCAACAACCCTCTGTTGCAAAAGGACAAACTCAGCAGCAGACTTGTAGTAAGAACATGGTTGAAGTCAACGCACAATCAATGAAATAATGTAATTGAGATCTATAGACTAGGTTACCCAAGGACAGCAGAATTCACATTCTTTTCAAGCTCATATGAAATATTCACCAAGATAGAACACATTCTGGGCCATAAAACGCATCTTAACAAACCTGAAAGAATAGAGATCATACCATGTATTTTCTCATATCACAGTGGAATTAAACTAGAAATCAATAGCAGAAAGATAATGGAAAATCCCCAAAAATGTATAAATTAAGAAACATACTACTAAATAACACACGAGTCCAAGAATAAACCTCAAGATAAATTAAAAGTTACTTTAAATAAAAACACAACTTATCAAAATTTGTGGGATGGAGCAAAAGGAGCACTTAGAAGGAAATTTATAGCATTGAATGCATATATTAGGAAAGAAAAAGATCTAAAGTCAGTCATCTAAGTTTCCACCTTAGGAAACTAAAAAAAGAAGAGCAAACTAAATCCAAAGTAGGCAGAAGAAAAGATATAACAAGAATAAGTAGAAATCAATGAAATTGAAAATAGGAAATGAATAGATAATGAAATAAAAAACTGGTCCTTTGAAAAGATCAATAAAATCTATAAGCCTTTGGTCAAGTTAATTAAGAAACAAAAGAGAAAAGACACAAATTATTAATATCAGAAAAGAAAGAAGAGACATTACTACAGATCCTATAGACATTGAAACGATAATAAAGGAATATTATGAGAAACTTAATGTACACACATCTGATAATCTAGACGAAATGGACCATTTTCTTGAAAGACATATTTGCCAAAACTCACAGAAGAAATAATAGACAATCTTAATTGTCTATTCAGATTTATTTAATGACCTTCCCAAATAGAAAGCACCAAGCCCAGATGGGCTCAATGGTGAATTCTACCAACTATTTAAGAAAGAAATCATAACAATTTTTTACATCTTTTTTTCAAAAGACACAGGCAGAAATACTTCTTAACCCATTCTATGAGGCCAGCATTACCCCATACCAAAATTAGATAAAATACTACAAGAAAAGAAAACTAAAGACCAGTTTCATTCATGAACATAGATGTAAAAGTCCTCAACAAAATATAATCAAATCAAATCAAATAATGTATAAAAAATTTACACTCAATGATCAAGTGGGATTTATCCTAGGATTGGAAGGCTTATTGATTTTCAACATTTAGAAATCAATTAATGTAATCCATCACATCAACAGACTAAAAAAGAAAAATCACAGGATTATACCAGTAGATGGAGACAAAGTCCTTGACAAAATCTAACAGCCATTCATGATAAAAACTCAGTGAACTAGGAACAGGGGCAGGGACTTCCTTAATTTGATAAATAATATCCATAAAAAATCTGTAACTAACATAATAATAGTGAGAAACTTAAAGCTTTCCCACTAAGATGAAGTATAAGACAAGTATGACCCTTCTCACTACCCCTTTTGAACATCACACTGGAAGTTCTAATAGTGAAATAGAACTAGAAAATGAAATAAAAGTGTACAGATTGGGAGGGAAGAAATAAATACGTCATGTTCATGATGATATGATTATCTTTGTAGAAAATCTGAAAGCAACAACAAAAAAAATTTCCTGGAACTAATAAGCAACTATAGTAATGTTTCAGGATACAGTGTTAATATATAAAAATTAATCACTTTTGTGTAGGACAGCAATGGACATATAGAATTTGAAATTAAAAACACAACACCAATTGCATTACGGTCCCCCAAAACAAAATAATAGGTATAAGTCTAACAAAATATTCACACATCTATATGAGGAAAATTATAAAGATTCTGATGAATAAAATCAAAGAAGAAATAAATTGATTGATATTCTGTATTTATGCATAGGAAGACTCAGTAGTGTTAAGATGTCAGTTTTTTCCCAACTTAATCTATATAGTCAATGCAATCCCAATCAAAATTCCAGCTAGTTATTTTGTGGATATTCACAAAATGATTCAAATATCTATGGAGAGGCAACAGACCTAGAGTAGCCAACTCAATATTGAAGAAGAAGAACAAAGTTGGAGGGGTGACATTAGCTGACTTCAAGACTTACTGTAAAGCTATAGTTATTAAGACAGCATGGTATTAGAAAAATAATAGATAAATAGATCTGTGGAACTAAATGGGAAGCCCAGAAATAAACTCCCATAAATATAATCAACCTTCTTCAACAAAGGAACAAAGATAATACAATAGAGTAAAAATAGTCTTTTCAACAAATGTGCTGGAACAAGTGTACATCCACATGTAAAAAAAAAAAAATAATAAATAAATAAATAAATAAATAAATAAATAAATAAATAAAATCTAGACAAGACCTTACTTTATTTGCTGGGTTTGACCAGCAAACCCTGGGGTGGTGGATCACAGATTAGTCCAGACTCCTGAATCAGAGAAAGGAGAGGGCAAAGGGGGCCAAGCACTCTAGTGGCGATGCCCCTGAGCAAAGCTCTTCTCCAGTTTTTATTGAGAATCTTATCAGTACATTTTAAGGAGTGCAGAGGAAAGGAATGTGTAGTTTCAAAAGTAGGAACAAAGCATACTTATAAATTATCAGGGGAACAGTACAATTAGGCTAGTGACATGCAGGCAGGCAAGTGGAACTTCATGGGGGCAGTGTATATGTCCATAGGAAGGGGGTTGCTTTATTCCTTTAGATTACACATTTACAGAGTAGGAAAACATGTTGATCCACAGGCAAGGTCTGGCTGCTTTCAGCCATGGTATTTCAAAGGAGACCTGGTTTTCCTGGTCTGCTTTGCTGCTTCTCAACCAGCTATTTCCCAGGCTGCAAACATTTCTTTCTTAAATCTTAACCAGCCAGGCTCTATGAGCCTCCACAATCACTCACAAAAATTAACTCAAAATGGATCATATATCTAAATGTAAAATTATAAAACTCCTAGAATATAACAAAGGAGAAAATCTGGATGACCTTGGGTATGGTGATGACTTTTTAGATACAACACTAAGGTCATGATCCATGAAAGAAATAATTCATAAGCTAGACTTCATTGAAAAAGAACTTTTGTTCTATGAAAGGCTGTGTCAAGAGAATGAGAAGACAAGCCATAGGCTGGGAGAAAATCTTTGCAGAAGATACATATGATAAAAGACTGTGATCCAAAATATGTAAAGAATGCTTTAAACTCAACAATAAGAAAACAAACAACCTGATTAAAACATTGTTTAAAGATATGAACTGACACCTTCACCAAAGAAGGTATAAAGGTGGAAAATAAGCATATGAAAAGATGCTCCACACCGTATGTCATCAGGGAAATGGACATTAAAACAATAAGATATCACTGCACACCTATTAGAATGACCTAAATCTTGAACACTGACAACAACAAATGATGACAAGGTTGTAGAGCAAGAGGAATTCTCATTAACTGCTGGTAGAAATGTAAAATGGTACAGAGTTTGGAAGACAACATGGCGGTATCTTAGAAAACTAAACATATCCTTACTATACAGTCTAGCAATCATACTTCTTGCCATTTACCCAAAGATTTGAAAACTTATAACAACACTAACACCTGCATATGGATGTTCATAGAAGCTATATTCATAACTGCCAAAACTTAGAAGCAACATATATTTTTTAATGGATATTATCCATTCACCTGTAAAATATACAGCAAATGGATATTCACAGTGTCCATAAAGGACGGTATATCCAAACGATAGAATATTATTCAGCAGTAGAAACAGATGAGCCATCAAGCCTTGAAAATATATGGAAGATGTGTAAATACATGAAAGAACCCAATCTAAAAATAGTTTGATAAAATTATTTGACTTGCGAATATTGGTTTACTGACGGTTTTATCAAAGACAATTGTTGTAAAGAGACACAGAAGCCAATCTCAAAAAGCTAAATAATGTATGATTCCAACATACATGTCTACATGACATTCTGGAAAATATAAAATTATCCAGACAGTAAAAAAAACAGTGTTTCCATGTGTTGATGTAAGGGGCAGGGAGAGGGATGAATAGGCAGAACACAGAGAATCTTTAGGGCAGTGAAAATAGTCTGTATGATATCATAATGATGTACATATGTCATTATATATCTTTCCAAATATATAGAATATACAAAATCAAACATGAACCTTAAAGTAAAATATGGACTTTGGGTGATTATGTTGTGTCAAGGTAGATTCATTAATTCTAACAAATGTACCACTCTGGTGAAGGATGTTGGTAATGAAGGAGGGTATGCATTTGTATGGGGAGGGGTAATGAGAAAGCTCAATACCTTCCTCTCAGTTTTGCTGTGAACCCTAACCTGGTCTAAAAAATATCTTAAAAGCAATTGAAATAAACCTTAATAAATGGTGAATATAAGATAGAGGCATTGCTGAATGATCCATAGATGGCTTTCCACGTTCCTCTGATGGTAGTTATTCCACTGCTGCAAAGCAGACAAACTACAGCATGACTTTAACTGCACTCTTTTACTGCTTAAAAGCATAACTTTCACTGCATAAAACATTAGAAACAATTCTGACATGAAAATAAATTATAGCAGTATACAGCTTAAAGACGTAAAAGAAACAAAATGCTCATATTAAACAACAGTGCCACAGTTTTTCCAGTTCTCTTATTTTGATACATATATTACCTTAAATATCAACTCACCTATAGCAGAGAGTTGTTATGTTCTTTTTTTTTTTTTTTTGTTCGTTTGTTTGTTTTGGGGGGGTTGGTG
The DNA here is from genome assembly GCF_007474595.2 of Lynx canadensis. Taxonomy (NCBI): domain Eukaryota; kingdom Metazoa; phylum Chordata; class Mammalia; order Carnivora; family Felidae; genus Lynx; species Lynx canadensis. The sequence continues at coordinate 56,027,873 of NC_044306.2, forward strand.
GTTAACTTCACATAGCAGGTACTTAATAAATATTTGATAATTTAATTAAAAAATAATTTGTAACAGAGAAATAATTCACAATATAAATCTCTGTATATATCAGTAGTTATCACACTTTCTTGATTAAGAAATATTGCAACCCCAACATTGCAACCCAGTACACATATACATATAAAGGATATATAAAACAGACACTGTATAAGACAATGCTAACATTATGTGAATGGACTCTGGTATGTTTTCTATTCCATTTTTTTTTTTTTTGATTATTACATTTAAAAAATACTGACCCTGAACCACAAAGTGGATTGATGTGTCATGACCCACAATTTGAAAATCATTATTCTGATCGTACAAAAACACTAGTTGGTAAATAAAGTGAAGATGAAGTATATGTTACCTCCCGCACCGCCTCCAAAAAGAGAGAAGGCAGGAGAGTAGGGACAATACAATAACCTGAAGTTGCTTTCATTATTTTAAGCAGAACAAAAATGCTTGGTTTTCCATTTTCAATGTGATTCACAATCTTTTGTTGCTACTAAGACAAATATTTGGCATGCTCTGTTTGTCCTAATCAGTAAAAATACTGATAAAATAAAATCAATTCCATATATTTCTTTGCTAATTCTACCATTTTCATATTAAAAATACAGATCGTTTTAAAAATAACAATTAATTTTAAAGATAAATTCATTAATAAAGCATCACCTTTAAATCATATATGTATATATGACACAAATTATAGGGAAAATACTTTTCCTCCAAAACAAGTTTACACTGAGTTCTGTTTATAATTCTGTCACTAAAAATGTCTTCAAAGAAAAACTCTGAGCCTGATTTCTTCTGTGCAAACTGAGACAATTCCTGGTATTTTTATGAAGAGATAACAGGTAATCATTAATAACTCTTCAGAGAGAGTTTTATCAGAAATATTTATTTCTTTATATGGTGCACTTAATAGGGTACTATTGCTATTGACATTTCAACAACATTCCAACATTGCATTTCAACATTGCATTCCAAGCAATTTAAAATCAATTCTGAGTCACCTTCTCATCAATGTCAGTTATTCAGAAATCTAGGAAAAATCATTAAATAATAATCCACAGAACTACCAATGTTTCCAACCAGTGCTCTCAGTCAATACCACATTATTAATCATTCCCTAAATATACATCCTGTTATACTAGTAAATCTATTATAATTCCAAATAGGTGCTATTTATCTTGGGAAAACTATTCACAATCAAATAATATAGGGTATTTGCCTAAAAATCTAGTCTTGTTCCTTTTTTTTGTCATTGAATCGCCAATATTTGTGAACCTGATGCACAAAGCATTATGCATATTTCTAGTCTTTTTCATTGCTATCTAAAGTCTTCCACACAGCATATCACAAATCAATAGTAACTAGTTATTAAGCTAAGCAATATGAAAAAGGAATGTGTTACAAAGCAAGATGTCTGTTGGGTTTTTTTTTTTTCCTATACTTTAAATGATTATACTGTCTTAGGATAGTTTTCATTTGTATCTTTCTCAAGAGACCACCTTCATACCCAGGGTTTACTGTTTTCTTTCTATAAAGATATATACAAAATATGTATCTCTGCTCTCTGGTCTCTAAACTTACATTCTTTGTTATCTCTTAGTTATGTAGAATTAGAGATGCCACTGTCTCATAAATTCTTTATATCTCTACATCCCAATCTATTCATTTTCATCTACCATTCTAGCCTCAAAAGCTTTTCTCTTAACTTTACTTTTCAATTTCATTAAAGTCCCCCCTACCCATCGTCCAAATAGACATTGTATATTATAGTCATTTCAATGCTTTTTTTGCCTCTTCCTGCCATTTTCTTTAAATATTAAATATATTCTACATCTCTTGCTTCCCTTCTCAGTCACTGCATTTGTCACACTTAAGATCCTCAAAAACTTTAAACCCCAACATTATTCTCCCAATTCTTCTCCCAAGCTTCTATTACTTCTCAGTTGTAATTGGTCTAGACACTGTTGCCGAGTGGATTTTTCTATCAAGGAGCTCAAATAATTGTTTCTTTCTATTTTTGTTATGGTTTTAACTTATATTTTTATTATTAGTGAGAATGAACACTGTTATTTATTAAAAGATTACATTTTTCCAGAGGGTACTTTTCAGATTAGATTCAGAAAAAAAGAAAGATAGCAAATATTTAGCAAAATTTTAAGTGTAAGAGTCTAGGGTTCAGATATAAAACATAAAGAGTTAGTACACAGATTTAGTCAGCCAGAACCTATTACTACATCTTCTCACATAAAGATATTATGAGCTGATGATGGGGGTGAATTTCATGGGAAGACAGAAGCTTCCGTCATGGGTCTTTTTGGTGCCTTAACTTACGGGTTGAGTTGGACATAAGGATGAAAGGCATCTTACAATCCTCCTCTAAGTTTGGAGATTTGAGAGTAGGACAATTGTGTGCATCGTTTTGTGGGTGAAATCCAGAGAGATGATAAGCATCATTAGAGTAATTCCCATTGACATTATAGTATTGCATCTATAAAGTAGAAATGGTGATATAGCACAAGGGGACTTGAGGGTAAAAGCTGACATTAGTTTTGCAACAATTAGAAAATTTTATTTTTTCACATCTGAGCTAATAACTGAAAAATTGTGCCTTTGTGTTTATATTTCTTCCATCATGTATGCATCAGTGTTAGTCACTCACTAGTTATGAGCATCTTGGACATAATAATATCTATATAATATGCTTTTCTATTATAAGTAATGTTTCTTCTTTTTGTCCAAGATCTCATAGGTGGTTTATTTCTTGCCAATATGAACAGGATATACGAACCAAGCACACTAACCATGTGATACACCTGGTCAACAAAGATATGTGTTGTATCAACACAGTGTATGCCATATCAACAGATAGAAAGCCAAATTCCAGCCTCTGGCACAAATTCTGCTCTGAGATGACACTGCTCTCTGTGGCCTGTACCAGGGATCTTTTGTCAAACATCTGGTCAAACAAGGTACGCCTTGCTATTCGTAGTCTACCCACCTCAATCAGCAAAGAAGAGAGCTCTGCTGGCACTGCAGCGGCAAGGTTATGTCTTGAGTTCCCCCCTGGTGCGATGTTTTAGTCATAAGGATGTATGTTGGCCCAGGAGTAGATGGGAACATAGCTAGGTTTCCATCAGTCCTATGCAGCTTCCTTGGAATTCTGTCTGACTCAGAAGCTGTAAAGAACTTAAGTTCATTGTAAGACACGAGTCTCAGTAGACTCTAGTCTTCGTGACAATTTTGCTAGCTATCAAAGCACATCTACATGTAGGGAGGACTACTCTCAGCTGCTTTTTTTGGCTAAAATTTCTACCCCATCACACCTGGCCTGGTTCAGAACCCAAGATGATGTGAGGTTCCTTAATGGAATCCTTTACTTAGGATACAGAGAGCCATATAACTCACGCCATTACTTGAGTTGCTAAGAAGTAGGCAGCTTTTTAGGAAGATATTCTTGGAGACTGAAGCCAAATCATTTTTGTTGAAAGATTGTAAATGGCTATTTATTGTCCACTAAATTGCAAAGGCCAGTACATAGGTCTATTTGAGAAGGACTCTAGATACCTGTCCAGGTTTGCTTCTCATTATTCTCCCAGTATATTCCCAAGTCAGACTACATTCCCATCTTCTATTGCCAATTCTTTCATCCTCTCCTGACTTTCTTCATAATATGGCCTTTTGCTGAAAATCCCATCCCATTCATGAAATTCTACTCCTCCTTTAGAGATCCAGCTCAGATAATATCTCTCTCATAACACCTCTCCCGAACCTTCCATATGTGTTTGTAGAATATGTACTCGAGAGAGTGGCTTGAGAATTTTATAATCCCCTAAATTCTGAGACAATATTTATAAGTAATCTTCCACATAATATTTTAATTTAAATATTATACAAATGATTTTTAATGCACAATATATAAAAGTATTTTTTTTTATTTATTTTACCAAGGAAGAAACATTGTAATCAATATTGTAAATAAAAAGGTAAATGATCTCTTCAGAACTTTCATACAATAGAATTAGTTCAGTCAATAAGCTTACTGAGCACTTACTTTGTGCTATGTACTTTGCAGTCACTTAGAATTTAGTCATGAATAAGACAGACAACATCTTTCATGGAGTGTACATTTAAGTGGTGAAGATGAACAATAAAAACTCTGTTAAATAAAGATGTCCCAGAAAAATCTCAAAATGCTATATGTTTTAAAGACAGTCAAATGATCAAAAATGAAAATCTTGGTCAAGGGTCTAGTGTGTGTAATTTGTGCTATTTTTCTTTTCTTTTCTTTTTTTTTTAATTAATTGATTTATTTTGAGAGAGAGAGTGCAAGCGGGGAATGGGCAGAGTGATAGAGGGAGAAAGAGAATCCCAAGCAGGCTCCACGGGGTCAGTGCGCTGAGCCTGACATGGGGCTCGAACTCACATACTGTGAGATCATGACCTGAGCCAAGATCAAGAGTCAGAGTGGGACACTGAACTGACTGAGCCACACAGGTGCCCCATGTGGTATTTTTCTTAATTTGCAGTATAGTCATTTTTACTTTCCTATTCTCCTGGTAGTAGATTGAGTACATTCATGACCTTGATGAATACCATTCTTTGCAGCGTGACATTGCGTCTCCTTCCTCCAAGAGATGGAGCCTATTTCCTATCTTTGAATCTGGCCTGAACTTGCGACTTTCTCTGGCTGACAGAATGTGGTAAAAATGTCAATACGTCAGCTCTGAGTCCAGGCCTGGGAGAAACTGTATACTTAAATTTTCTCTCATCACCCCTTCCTAGGCTAGCCTGCCAGAGGACAAAAATCATGTGGAGGAAAGCCTAGATAATTGAGCCAAGGCCAACCTAGACTACAGCTAGCCACTCCCCTAAGACATGTGATAGAATCAGCCAACCAGCCAACTGCCTGCCTGACCCACATCTGACTGCAGACACATGAGGAAGCTGACCAAAAAGACTCAGGAACAATAATATGTGCTTATTGTTTTAAGCCACAGAATTGTGGCATGATTTGTTATACACAAACTGCTAAATAATAACCCCTCCCAAATCACCAGCAACTGTAGGAGAGGGTTTCTATTTCATGCATCCTTGTTTATCTGGGTAATCCCTAGCACATTGTATTTTACATCATAGTTACTTAAATAAGCTTAATTGATTTTAGATGTTAAAGGATTTGACCATGGGTTCAATAAGATAAGAACAGCTTTTAAAAGAGCAATAGTTTTAAGTCTAAATGAAGTCAGAATTTACATTAGTTAAAGAGGCTGCTAAAGGAGGTCATGAGTGAGGATTAAATAAAGAAATGAACAGTACTCTCACTAGGAAGGCCAAATAGGTAATGGAGATGAGGAGGACCTTGCTTAAAAGGACCTCTCTCTTTTTTAAGACTTTATTTTTGAGAGCAGTTTTAGGTTCACAACAAAATGGAGGAGAATGTGCAGAGATTTTCCATATATCCCTTGCCCCCACATGACCACAGCCTCTCCCAATAGCAAGTGGTTAAGGCTCATTCTTGGTTTTGTACATTCTATGGGCTTGGAAAAAATGTATAACATGTATTCACTATTACGGTATCATACAAAATGGTTTCATTGCCCTAAAAATCGTCTGTGCTGTGCCTATTCAGCCTTTCCTCCTCTCTACCCCGCTGACAACCACTAATCTTTTTACTGTCTCCATAGTTCACCTTATCTAGAGTGTCATATAGCTGGAATCATATTGTATGTAGCCTTTAGATTGGCTTCTGTGTCTCTCTTTACAACACGTGTCTTTGACAAAATAGTAAACCAATACTTGCAAGTCAAGTAATTTTATCAAACTATGGAGCTTGATATCTATAAAATCATCATTTATTTATAAAAAGCATACCAACACTTCATAACTTAACTCTCTAATATGACTCAGAGTTTTAGATGTACTTTGTTAAAGTGGGTCATACACGTAAACACATATAGAAGTGAGGAAACCTGGTTTTAAGAGCATCTCTGCCTCTTGTATAATGGACTCCACAGGTGGGAACACTCTGCTGCAAAGACCATACTGTTACACAACAGGCAGCCTTGACCTATGGGTCACTACCTTCTGGGCTAACGTATGAAGCCACAGTAATTCAAAAGAAAATAGTGCAGAAGTTTGTTTCCACTAAGATCATGTATTTCTTCCTTTTCCCTACTGGCTATTCTATTTCTAGAATAGAAAATTTTTAGGGGTACAAAAGTTATTCCTGATTTGCTAATGCTGGTGAGAAAAGTCAAATGCATCCTTCCCTTCCTATACTTTTGATTTTTAGAGGGACCTGGTTTATGGCAAATTTACATTAATTTAAGTTTTCTTTAATAAAATAAATATAACAGTCCACTCTCTTGTTTTGATATTAGATGTATAATTAATCAAAATGTGGATTTGGCCTTCTGAGATCTGTTGCTCATTCTAGGCAGAGATGGGGAGGGTTGAGGAAGGGGAGAGAAGGCACCAACCAGTCAGTTTTGTCTTTCACTATCTTTCTTCATGGTTTTGCTTATGAGTGAATTTCTATTTTCACATAAGGAGAATAATCACATACAACTACACAGAAACTATTCCCTAGAATTTTCTTTCCTATATTACTCTGAAGTGTATTTTCTCTTTTATCTTCCATGAGTAGGCAGTCTCTCAGTGCGAGCCTCCTTCTTTACCCTACCTTTTATAAATTCTTAGGGTGCTCTCTCTCTCTGCTTCTTCCATTTTAATCATACATTCCTTAAAATCTCTCAAGCCATATTCAAATTTTCCTAACATCTTAAAAAAAGAATAAAATAGCACTATTTCTGAATATTACACAATTCAGGCATTTTACCAGTTGGAACAAATAGTCTACCTTGCTAATCGAATGTACAGTGATATTTTCCATTTCTTTCTATTCTATTGGGAAAGTCTAAGAACATATTTTCTGCCTGGGTGAACATCTCAAATACCTTTCCAGGTTTTATCTTCAAGTTGTCAAATTCATGGTAAATTATTCGTTTCTCCATGAGATGCACACAGGACACACAGTATACCGGTTGGTCACATGATGATGACCAGTTTTCTCATAGGGTGACAAAGAAACTTTTTCCAATGAGTTATTTTAGAAGCAGGATATAAGTAAAGATAGAAAATCTCTAATGTACACAGCCTGAAGCTTTAGGCTGTTGATTGTATGACTATATGTATATATTATATTTAATTTTCAGTTCAACCACATGTCAAATAAGTACTGCTATTGCAAGAGCTGCTGTCATCACCTCTGGTATTGTAGTTATATTTTTTTATTTATTTAGAAAAATCATTGTAGGGCTCTTCAAAGAGAAAATTGGCATGGAGGAATATTTTCTTATTAAAAACTCTCTTCATAGAATAAATCTAAGGGTTAACCACCCACATTAACCAGAGGCATAAATTAAAACTGATCTGAATGAATCCTTTGATAGAAACATGATGCTATTTCATTGTCTAGAGCCATCTCAGCTTTGATTTTTAGTAATGGCTGATTATACCCAGCTTACACAGAATCTGAAATTCTAAGTCCAGGGTTAAAGGAAATTCAAGCAAATTCCCATGAACCAAGTTACTAAGGAGAATATATAAATATGCCTTGAAAATGTACAAAAAGCAAACTTTACACACCATACTTTATAACCCTCTGGAAAAACACCTGCCTGATTTCCTTTCTGGATGTCCAATACTACACCTGTCAACTAAAACCTGAGTGCTTTTTTGCTGCCAAGGCAGCCTCTGAGTGAATTGCTCCACTTGAGAAATTAAAACCTATAAGAATACAGATTGGAAGGAATCATGAGATACTTCTAATTATCTGATTGTATCTTAAATCATTTACTATGAGCCAGAACATATAAAATAAGTGAAACTTTTTCCACAGGAAGGAGAAAAACATAATTGGAAAGTGCCCTGGTAGTAATTTTGGTTTCCCAAATAAAAACACTGTCTGAAAATACATTAAGGACAAATAAGCAATTTTGTAGGTGTGCAGAAAGATGTGACACATTCTTTCTATTAATAAATCACAACATTTCAACATTTTGATTTAACCGTTCCTCTTTTTGCCCTTCACCAACTCTAGAATGAAGGAAATCAATAAATAAGATTACACTCAGCACCTCATACAATTTTTTACCAGTTGGGGGCACAGCTATCCAATTATGGTTTGAGATTTGCTGAACATATATTACCATTTTTTCCAATTTATTCAGAGGAAACTTTTGGAGGTTCATTTGAAAGAGGCAATCAGTAGTGCATTAATGTAAATCAGTATTGATTGTGCTATGAAATGCAGTAAGGGGTAGTGCACAAAACAGAATAGCTACCTTTTTATTTTTCATTTAATGACAGACAAATGACCGGAGGTAGAAAATTTCATTCATTTCATGAGGATCAAGAGAACAATATAAAACAACTAGTTATAAAAAAATTAAAAAGTAAAAAAAAAATAAAAATAAAGCAACTATTTATGAAAAAATCCTCAATTGTCATATTCTTTTTCCAAAAATTATTTTTATCTGGTGATATTTAAAAAGTAGGGAAGTACAAACTTATGAAAATGCCAATATTTCTTATAGGATTTTTTACTCTTGAATATAAAGAAAAATTATCTTAATTTTAGAACTAATGTCTAATAATACATACATCACCAATTATAGTTTCTTCTTTCAACAAATGTTTTCTATGCATTCTGTATATGTGAGAGCATATACTGGGATATATCAAGGGGTAAAACAGTCTAGGAACACTGGTCTTGAAGAGCTTACATTTTATTTTATTATTTTTAAATTATTTTCCAGTTCTACTGAGATACAACTGACAGACATCACTGTCTGAGTTTCAGGCATACAGTGTAAAGGTTTGACTTCATATATTTATATATTGTGAAATTATTACCACAATAATTCTAATTAACATCCATCATCTCATGTAGATTCAATTAAAAAAAAGAAAAAGAAAAACATTCTCCTTTTAAAGAGAACCCTTAAGATTTACTCTGTTCATAACTTTCATGTATATCACATAGGGGTAGTAACTATAGTTATTGTACGTTATATCTATAATACTTATTTATCTTTATTTAATGTTTAATTATTTTTGAGGGACAGTGAGAGAGAGAGAGAGAGAGAGAGAGAGCGAGCGCGCGCATGTATGAGCAGGGAAGGGGCACAGAGAGAGGGAGACAGAGGATCCAAAGCTGTCAGCACAGAGCTCAATGCAGGGCTTGAACTCATGAACCACAAGATCATAACCTGAGCCAAAGTCTGATGTTTAACCAACCGAGCCACCCAGGTGCCCCAATACATATACTTTAGAATAAGGTATACCTTACACCTTACATTTTACCATGGGAAAATTGAGGGGGGAAGATCTTAGTAAACAATTAAATGGTTTAGTACATTAAATTGTTATGATTAAAAGGAATCATGAAGAAGGAAATCAGGGGGTTTCAGGGCATGGCTGATGAAGCAGCTGATTGTATTAAATAGGGTGCCCAGTGAAGACCGTACTGAGTCAGTGGAATCTGAGCAAAGATGTGAAAGATGGGTGAGAGTTAGCTAAGCAAATATCTTAGGAAAGAGCTGGAAGAAAATTCTAAATTGGGAGTATGGAAGACTCCTTCAAGTAACAGCAGGTAAGGCAGTTTGCAGAAACAGAGTCAATGGAGGATGAAGGGAAAAATGGCAGATAAGTTCAGATAATGGAGGAATTTGTAGGCCACTTCCAAGATTTTGGCTTCTACTCTGAATCAAATCGACTTAAAAAAATTCTCCTCCAAGTGTACTTTCTTTGCAGGGTTTCCAGAAGATCCATCTTAGTTCTCCTCCCATGTCATTAGCGGACTCTGCAGAGCAGTGGTCTGATCTGACTTACATAGAAGGATTGCTCTGGCTCCTATGTTGAGAACAGACTCCAAGGAATGAGTGGTAGAAGCAGTTGATGTATGGATCTATACTTTGGGAGAGAAGCTCAGAATGGAGGTATCAACTCGAGAGTCATCAGCATATGTAGGATGAAACTGGATGTGGTCGGTAAGGGAGTATTTTATATGGAGAAGGGAATAAAAACAAAGTTTGAGTCTAGAGGCACCTCAACATGAAGAGGCCCAGAGAAGAGTAGGAATCAGGGAGACAGCTAATGACAGCTAATTACATAAGGAACAGCTAATGACACAAGAGGAGAACTAAGACAGACCTTCTGGGAACCCTGCAAAGAAAGTACATCTTGGAGGAGAAATTTTTCAAGTGTGTGTGTCATGACTGACAATTGGTAAAGTCAGGTGAGTAATAAGTGATCATTGGCTTGAGTAACGTGGACATAACTGGTGATCTCGATGGAGAAGTTTTCGTGGCATGAGGAGATAGCACAGAGTAGTAGTGGGGTGCCTGTGTGGCTCAGTTGGTTTAGCATCCAACTTTGGCTCAGGTCATGATCTCATGGTTTGTGAGTTCGAGCCCTGTATCCGGCTCACTGCTTTCAGCACAGAGCCTGCCTCAGATCCTCTGTTCCCCCCTCTCTCTGTCCCTCTCCTGCTTCCACTCATGCTCTCTCTCTCTGTCAAAAATAAGTAAAATATTTTAAAAAAAAGTAATAGTAGTAGCAGTAGAAATAGTCTTAAGAAGAACCCAAGTCAGTGAATGTAATATGTAATTTTTAAAAGTTTATTTATTTATTTTGAGAGAGAGAGAGCAAGAGCAAGCAGGGGAGGGTCAGAGAAAGGGGGAGAGAATCCCAACCAGGCTCGGTGCTTTTAGCATGGAACCTGATGAGAGGCTCGAGCTCATCTAAGTCAGATTCAAGAGTCGGGTGCTTAAATGACTGAGCCACGCAGGCACCTCTATATGTAACTCATTTGAACAGTTTTGCTGCAAACAGAAACAAAGAGATGTAGCCATGGCTAGCATGAAAAATGGAGTCAAAAGAAGTTTGTTCGCTCTTCTGAATATGAGAAACATAACCACATCTTTATAAGCTGAGAGAACCAGTAGAGAGCAAACTAATGATGATGTAAGAGAGGAAGAGAAACACTATAGCCATGTTCTCTAGTAGGTAAGATGGTATGAGACTTGGTAGGCAAACTTAAATGTAGCAGGTGTTGTCGACACGGCCAGATGTGGTGAATGGTCATGACTGAGCATGGAAAAGAGTTACTGAGTGCTTAGAAAATGCATCAATCCCTTTGTTTGCACAGTGCAGAACAATCCCAGAGTTGTGTTTATTTATCAATATTAGTAATTTGGTACCTGCCACTTATTAAGCCATGACCTTTAGCCAGGTCATGACCTAATCACCTGTATTTGTTTTCCAGGGATGCAAAACGAAGTACTACAAAATGGGTGGCCTAAAACAACACAAGTGTATTCTCCCACAGTTGTGAAAGCTAAAAGTCCAAAATTAAGGTGTTATAAGGGCCACGGACCCTCAAAAGACACTAGCAGAGAACTCTTCCTAGCATCTGTCAGCCTCTGACAGTCCCAGGCATCCGCTGGTTTATGACTGCACAGATTTAATCTCTGCTTCTGTCTTCTCATGGATATCTTTCCTCTGTCTGTCCAAGTTTCCCTTTTCATATAAGGGCACTAGTCATATTGGAACATGAGCTCACCCTACTCCAGTATGACCTCATTTTAGCCAATTACATTCACAATGACCTATTTCCAATAAAGTCACATTCAGAGGTATGGGGAGGTGGGTAAGGCTTCAATATGTCTTTTTGAGGGACATTACTTGATCCATAACATCATCTAAGCTCAGTTTCCTCTTCTATAAAAATGGCAAAATACTATCTGTTTCATGAGGTTTAAATGGGGATTAAATATGCAGTGAACTGATTAAGAGTTCAGGTTCATAAATCAAAATATCTCCATTACTTTCAAATTGGAATTGGGAAAATTATTAAACCTCTTCAAACCTTAATTTTTCATCTGAAAAATGGAGATAATAGTTTCTACATAGGGCTAGCATGAGAATCAAATTTGATAATCCACACAAAATATTTAGAGACCCATGTGACACTTAGCCCTGTGCCTAGCACAATACTAATAACTCAATAAATGTAAGGATTATTATTATTATACTGCAGACTGTTCCTTTCTTATGAAATCTCTATGAATTCATAATAGTATCCATAGCTTAGAGATGAATGATAAGTCTAATAGTCAACAAACTATTTTATGAATTATCATATGCATAATCCTTTATTTCTTCTAAATGTTCACACAGCTTCCTTATTCATAATTTATAACTACAATTGTGATTTATAATACATATATTATTTATTTATATATGCACATATATATGTATATATATGTGTGTGTGTGTGTGTGTGTGTGTGTATATATATATATATATATATATATATATATATATATAAAATTTGGTTTGTAGAGTCTGGCAGAGTTGCTAAAACCTTTGGAAATTCCTGTGACGAGAGCAATAGATGTGTCTCTTGTTATGTTAACAGTAACTTTTAGAAACCACCTAAAGATGGGAGCTGGTTGCCAGAAGAATGAACCAGGTAATTAGAGCACTGAAATTTTCAGTCTTACACCCCTGATCTCCAGGTAGGTAAGAGGGCCTGGAGGTTGAATCAACTGACTATGACCAGTGATTTATTTAATCAAAGGAACCTATACAATGAAGCTTCCATTAAAACCCAAAGGACAGGGTTTGGGGGACTTCCAGGTTGGTGAACAAGTGGAGATGCTGAGAGTGTGGCACACCTGGAGAGGGCCTGGAAGTCTGCATAATTCCTATGTATTGACCTATGCAGCTCTTCCATCTGGCTGTTCTTGAGTTATATCCCCTTATAATAAAGAGTTTCCCAGTGAGTAATATTTCCCTGAATTGTGTGAGCCACTCTAGCAAATTAATTGAATCCAAGGAGGATTTACAGCAGCTGTTCAGAAACACGGTGGAACCTGGACTTGAGACTGGCCTCTGAAGTGGGGGACAGTCTTGCAGGAGTAGCCTTTAATCTGTGGGATCTGATACTATGTCTGGGTAGATGGTATCAGAATGAAATTGAATTGTAGGACACCCAGCTAGTGTCAGAGAATTGCTTGGTATGGGAAAAACTCTTTCACACTACGTAATTGAGGCAGAATCTGAATAACCAATATTAGAATAGTTGTCGGATGCAGATGTTGGGACAAAGTATAATTTGCAGATCATCACATGGTTGTTAGGGAAAGATTTGTCATAAAGGAAAAAGAAAAGAAAGAGCAATTGCTGAAAAGAATTGGAGAAATACAGAGGGGAGTTAAAATACTTAAAGAGAAAAGTAACATGGAATAGAAGAGCATTGGGATTGCAATGGCATCAATAAACTTAGAACAATGAGAAAATGTGACAACACAAATAGACTAAGTAAAAAGGAATTAAGTCTGTATGGGAGGAGGAAAGGTTATCTTTGAATATCTAAGGTTGGTATTAGCACAGACGAAGAACTCTATTTGAATTGCAATAAAATGCTAATATTTAAGAAAGGCAGGGGTTCAGACAAGAAAGAACTACAGATTTGGGACTGGAGACCCAGGTTCTAGTCAGACTTTAGCTAGGGGTAACATTAAAAATACTGCTCAACCTGCATACAGGAGCGGGGTTCACAAGGCCTCCTGCTATAACATGGGTTCATTCTTTTTTTGCTGGATCCAGACATCTTTGGGTAGGAACCATGGAAACTTGGTTGCAAGATGGAGTTGGAGACCCTCAGGAAACCAGAAATAGTGGCTATAATATTGACCAGGTGCCTCTGAAAACTTTTAATATTTTATCAGTGCCTATAACCAAATTGATATATACCATATGAACACCAGGTTTGACCTACGAGCTAGCTCAGTGAAATATAGAACCCAGGGGAGCTGGCCTAGGTGACCCTCATGGCCTTTTTCAACCTAACATTTTTTGACTCTGTGTGTGTGTGTGTGTGTGTGTGTGTGTGTGTGTGTGTGTGTGTGTAGGCACATGCAGATGGATATGTGTGTTACATCTTTTGATTTCTAGGTTGACTTGAATGGCAAAATCAGTAGTTCCAATTAAGTAGAAGAATCCTTTAGTAGGATTAATTGTAAGAAACAGGATATATACTTTTTCTTTTTGCAAGTAGAAAGGCTCTTCCAAAAACATCAAAGCATGGTCCTCAAAATCCAAATGATTCTCAATACTCTGGGTTGCGTTCTGTATCAAACATCAAGGCATTGTATTAGCACTATGAATAGCCTGTTCTCACCCCCATTTCAGCACTTAATTGATTTCCAAAGTTCTTTTTTATGGTCAGTATTACTTGCCTTTGTTTTTGAGTAGATATTGTGCTGACACTGTGCTCAGTATCTATGGCAGATAATATAAAACACATATTATGCAAGGGAGCACAGGCTGTCTCTCTCTGCATATATTCATTCCATTAGTTATTCCATATATATTAACTAAGCCCTTCCTGAGTAAAACATACCAGCTAGGGGTAAACTCTGGAGTCTGATTTTAAATACAGATAGCACTAAATCTCATAGACTTTTTCCTCTTCTGAGACATGGGGACAATGATACCACTTCTCTCTTAGCATTACAATGATTGAATTAAACATTTCACACAACACACTTATCATATTTCCTGGCACCTAGTAAATGTTTAATACATTGTTACCTCTTCTTTTTATGTGCCCGGCACTGTGCCACACTTGGGTCTCTCTGTGGACCTGCAAAGCTTCACACTTCTTTAAACAGAGTGATCTCATTTGTCCTCATTATTGCTGCCATTTTTGAAAAACAGACACAGCTCTCCTGCATTTTGCAGTTGTGCTACATTTCTCGAAGAGGAGCCCTGAAAAGTCTAGCAAAAGTAGTCAGCCCACCTCTGCTCATCCTCCAGTGGGTGCCCGTGTAGCTTATGGCCATCAATTTACCATTCATATCACTCTAGTGAATTTTAAAATCAGAGATTGTGAGGTGCCTGGGTGGCTCAGTCGGTTAAGCGTCTGACTTTGGCTCAGGTCATGATCTCGTGGTTCATGGGTTAGAGCCCCATGTCAGGCTCTGTGCTGGGGAGATATCTCGCTGATAGTTTGTAAAAATGATTCATTAGAATTTCACAGTTAGGTGGATTCCAACAATTTATTTTAAGTCAGTGATAGAAAACCTAAAAGACATCTATCGGTTGAAAAATGTTCAGAAAGTTTACTATCATTGTGAATGACTAATTGCAAGGATGGCTCCAATTCTTCTTTCCATATTCACAGTTTAAAGACTGTGGATGCAAAGAAGGGTGAGGTTGATTTCTCCATCCCTTCAGCGTGGGCTAGTTTTATGACTTGCTTTGACCAACGAAATGTGGTGGAAGTGACAATGTGCCAGTACTGACAGATGCCTCCAGAAACCATGTGTACTTCTCTATGCTCTTCCTCTCTCTAAGCCTTGCCACTGCTATGTGACAAATGTGGGGCCCACCCTCCTGGAGGATGACAGTCTCCATGTGGGAGAGGCAAGGTGCCTCAACTAACAGCTAGTCAAACCGCAGGAACAGTCTATTTGGAGCCCCTCGGTTGCGTGAGGTAGCCCAGGCAAGGCCAGAAGAACCACTCTCAGAGCCCTGCCCAAATTACTGACTCACAGAATCATGTCCTAAACAAATGGCGATTTAAACTACCAAATGTTGAGGTTGTTATGCAGTAGCTAATTGATACAGTCATGTTAATGGTTTAAAAATAATTTGTAGGAGTCAATTCAGTCCAAGTGTAGCCTGAAATCTACTGGCCTTAATTATCTTTGCTCTTTGCCTTTGATATTGCTGAACTTTTCTCCTCCACTTAGAAATAATACTTATTGTTCCAGTGTATCACAGTGTGTCCAGTGTCTTTCAAGCTTTCATGCCTTAAAAGTCCATTGTATTGGTTAATAAGATATGTTTAGTGACTTAGAGTCATCCAGCGGTATTCTGGCCATTCTCCCAAATGGTTAATAGCACAAAGTGAAAGTCACTCAGCTAAAATCAACTGCAGCATTAGGAAGGAACACTAAGTAACAAAGTAACATATAAATGCAAATTTCACATGATTAAAGACATTTTCCAGAAGGCCTATAAACAAAACTAACTGACATGTGAAAAAGAAAAGAAACAAGAAAATAGACATGCAATATGAGACACTGGTTATCTAAAAGCTCACAGGAAAGTTTTAAAGGAAAATAATGTTAGATGACGCTATTTATCTTTTCTACCGGCTTTGTTAACATTTTGAAAACAGTGCATGGTCTGATCTGAGCTCCTGTTAAGTCAAAGAAGCTTTATTTTTCTTCAAATATACCAACTAATGGATCAGTGTCATTTATGAATACAGGCTTAATTTAATAACAGTATTTTTTAACCTCTGAGAGAAGTGTAAAATGAAAAGCAAAAGCCAATACTTTTCACAGAACACCTATTTTTATTTCTAATCTTTGTATTCAATAAACCTCAATTAACAGTGTGCTATATATGTTAACTCTAGCCTAGCTGCAAATCATGAGCTATAAGACTATAAAAAAGAAAATGAATAAAAATGTGCTATTCCATTCATTAGGTATTGACTCTTCCAGAAATTACAAATTTGGCACTGATATAATAATGTTCCAAAATTACTAGTGGAAATTTATAGAATCATGTTATAGAATTCAACTATCACATTACATTTATGTTTTCAAAAACAAATTCTAAGTTAATTCATATTTTATTTATCTCAAAATAAATGCTTTTTAGGATATAATGACTTAGCTTCATTTTAGCTAAGACATTTTTTTCTCCCTCCTCCATTCTATTTTCTTCCTCATGCTCTAGTAACAAGGAGTGGATATATTTTAAACCTATTTTTCCATTTCATTTATTTATTTTTAATTTCTTTTAATTTTCTTAATGTTTATTTATTTTTGAGACAGAGAGAGAGCATGTACGGAGGAGGGACAGAGAGAGAGGGAGACACAGAATCTGAAGCAGGCTCCAGGCTCTGAGCTGGCAGCACAGAGCCCAACATGGGACTCGAACTCGTCAACCGCTAGATCATGACCTGAGCCAAACTCAACGCTCAACCAACTGAGCCACCAAGGCACCCCACCTATTTTTCCATTTTAATCAGTAAGTGTACTTACAATCCTTTTAAACTCCTGTGTTTTTCAATAGCCAAATTATGGAAAGAGCCTAAATGTCCATCAACTGATGAATGGATAAAGAAATTGTGGTTTATATACACAATGGAGTACTACATGGCAATGAGAAAGAACGAAATATGGCCCTTTGTAGCAACGTGGATAGAACTGGACAGTGTGATGATAAGTGAAATAAGCCATACAGAGAAAGACAGATACCATATGGTTTCACTCTTATGTGGATCCTGAGAAACTTAACAGAAACCCATGGGGGAGGGGAAGGAAAAAAAAAAAAAGAGGTTAGAGTGGGAGAGAGCCAAAGCATAAGAGACCCTTAAAAACTGAGAACTGAGGGTTGATGGGGGGTGGGAGGGAGGGGAGGGTGGGTGATGGGTATTGAGGAGGGCACCTTTTGGGATGAGCACTGGGTGTTGTATGGAAACCAATTTGACAATAAATTTTATATATTGAAAAAAAAATTAAAAAAAAAAACTCTTGTGTTTTTGCAACAGTTCTCATTATTTATCTCCCTTTATAGAAGGTACAAAATAGACCATAAGGAAAATACACTGTCACTACATTGGGTTTTAGATGTCTTGAGATGACATAACAGCATAGTGTAATGAGATTGGAGTGTGTGGCTAGTCCTAAGACTTTGTAAATGTGACAGACAAGATTACTTACTCATAACAAAACAGGTCCCATCATGCTCCCAAACCTTCCTGGGTTATCCATGTTTAAGGTGCTTTCCTTGCTCAGAGTGCCCTCATTTGAAACTTCTGCCCCCCAAAATCCCACCCATGCTATTAAAGGCTGAAAGAAATGATAAAACTTTCTCTTCACCTTTCACCTTCACATAACCATCCAATTCCAAGTTATTCAAGCACTCAACAAATATTTCTTGCACATCAGTTTTCCAGCCACTTGTACATGGTTTTAGTGGTGCAGTAGTGAACAAGATAGAGTCCAATACTCATGAAGCTTGAAATCTAGAGATTGCAAGATATATTCAATAGGATGTAACTTCCAATAAGCAGCTGCATGGATGGACCTACACGGATAAAATCACTTGTCTGGCACACTGGCTAAATAGCAAAAGCTCTACTGAAGGTGACATTGCAAGTTAGCTATTTACTAAGAGAAGATTCCTCAGATTGAAAAAAGTAATCTGAAGCAAGTTGTGGATATATGAGAGAAGGAACTCTATTTCTTATCCTTGTAGATAGCATCCTGCCTCTATCGGTAGACAGTTATCTGCGAGGTAGGGGCCCATACCAGGCAACTATAAACAGAATTAATTCTTTGGGCCTAGAGCTCTGTTTTTCCTCTCTATCTTGGAATAACGTCTACCATACCTGGCAAGTAAGCTAGGCATTAACTCTGACCTTATTAGCCAAGACATTCATACTGAATGTGCTTTATATGTACTTTATCTCTCTATTTTTTTTAATTTTTTTTTTAAACATTTATTCATTTTTGAGAGACACAGAGAGACAGAGCATGGCGGGGGCGGGGGGGGGGGAGCGGTAGAGAGAGAGAGAGAGAGACACAGAATCTGAAGCAGGCTCCAGGCTCCGAGCTGTCAGCACAGAGTCTGATGTGGGGCTCAAATCCTAACTGACCACGAGATCATGACCTGAGCTCAAGTCGGATGCTTAACTGACTGAGCCACCCAGGCACCCCTCAATCTCTCTCTCTTTATTTTAATGTTTATTTACTTGTGAGAGTGAGGGGGGGGAAAGAGAGAGAGAGAGAGAGAGAGAGAGAGAGAGAGATGGAGAGAGAGGGAGAAAGAGAATCCCAAGAAGGTTCCGCACTGTCACCCCATCAGCGCAGAGCCAGCCGTCGAGCTCGAACCCACGAATGGTTAGATCATGAGCTGAGCTGCAACCAAGAGCCTGATGCTTAACCAACTGAGCCACCCAGATGCCTCTCATTGGTTCTGTCTTACAATTTAGGAAAGCCATAGAAAAGTACTAGCTTCTCTTAGTTGTGTCAAGCAGAACCAAGAGAAGGGATTTTTATCCTTTCTTGGGCCAGAAGGAAACACTATGCCCTCTAAAGTAAGTAATAAGAGAAGCAGTGTCTCTACAAGGGGGAAGCAGAAACCCAGACATCCATAGATAAGGATACTTAGCAAGCTGCCACATGTGCCCAGATAGTTCACTATCTTAGTGAAATCTTGCACATTTTAAATTTTACTTTGGCCATAAAGATGACCTTCCCTTAGGAGAGGAAAACAGTTATTTAAAATGTTGCTTCCAGGGTCGCCTGGGTGGCTCAGTCGGTTAAGCGTCTGACTTCAGCTCAGGTCATGATCTCGCGATCCATGGGTTCGAGCCCCGTGTCGGGCTCTGTGCTGACAGCTCAGAGCCTGGAGCCTGTTTCGGATTCTGTGTCTCCTTCTTTCTCTGACCCTCCCCTGTTCATGCTCTCTCTCTCTGTCTCAAAAATAAATAAATGTTAAAAAAAATTTTTAAAAAAATAAAATTTTGCTTCCAGTGAAAAGGATTTCCTGTTTCCACTTGGCTTCGTGTGAAGCAGTGTGGGAGCAGAAAGGGGCTGGAAAGCCACATGGGGAAGCCTGCACCTAGGCAGAATATGAAACCATGTGAACCAGCCTGAGGAACTAACTTGACTATCCAGGCTGATACCAAGTCCAGTGCCTAAAACTCCGGTGTGATTTGGAGAACTACTGGTATCACAGGTTGGAATGGTGGCATGTCAGGAGGTTTTCAGTGGCAGATCTATTTAGTGTTGAACACTTGGTCACCGATTAGACCTGATAAACCCAATAAATGGTAGAATCCTGCCCAGTGGGCTAGAAGTACAGAGGATAGGATTCAGTTTCAGAGAAAGGGTTTGGCCAGAGCCCAGAAAGATATAAAGGCCTCTGCCAAAGCACCTAACATGTTATGGAACGGGAATCTAGGGTGACACCTAGATTTTGACCTGGACCAATTTCAGAAACAGAGAGATAAGAAACCCTGGAAAGACTGCATTCCAGATTTGGCTGGATATGGGGAAAAAGACCGTCTTCATCTTACAGGACTGAATGATATATTTTCTAGTTCAATTACGTTTTAGCAGTTTATTGGAGCAGGACTAAGTCTGGAGGTAGGAGATTATCACCACATGCAAAGGAATAAAAACATGGAGGCAGTTTTCCTAATGTTCTTCTTTTCTGATTCCCTGAAGCACCCTGTTTCCTTATGAAATTTGTATCATCGGCACTTAGTAGAACTTTCTACTAGTCTTTTTCCTCGTTTGGACATTATAAACATCCAAGGGACAGACTGGAGTTTGTGTGGTACAGAGCACAACACCTCAGTTTAGGAAGTTCTCAGTAAATAAAGCAAACTACATCAGTAATGAAGTGGATTGTGTCCTTGGTAGTTTGTTTTTTGTGTTTGTTTCATTTTTGTTTTTTTTTGTTTTGTTTTGTTTTGTTTTTTTTACTATTTCTTTCCAACAGAACCTGAAGTTGGACACTCTTATTACTTTACAAATTGAGCATGTTTTCAGCAATGGAGCTACCAATACATTGTCATATTTCTTATTGTCACTTAATACTCTGGACTTATTTGCCTCTGTCCTTAGGGTGCTGTCATGGACTGCTGATTTGAAAGAAAAAAAAGTGAATGCATTCAAGATCTTTGCCAGAAAAAGAAACAAACGGAAAACATTTTATTCAGTCCTTAAATCATGATAGTATCATTCCATAACCGTCCTCTTTCAATGCTGAAACCTTTTCAAATTTTAATCATGACCTTTTGTGCAGCTCATGACAAATTTCGGATGGTGAAAAGTAGTCAAGAAAGGAGATGAAGGAGTAAGTTGACTGTAAATACTAGCTGTTGATCAGAATTCTCTGTGCATCTGTTTTCTTTTCCTCTTAAGACAACTGTGGAGTTTTAATTTAAAACTCTTTTAATTAGTTGTAACTCTCAGTAAATCAGCTTTAAACCCATATGGCTTCAAGGACAGTCAGTTGAATGATTTAGAGTTAAAATGATCACTATTTTAAGCACAGTGCTCCTTTAATGAAAAGTTTGGTCTTTCCCATACATTTCTTTTTAAAATCTCTGTCTCCTTGCTAGAGTACTAAAGACATGCCTTCATTGGGTAGATTAGCATTCACAGGAGGTTGTGATTTGGTAGTGCTAATGGCCCCATATCTCACATCTCACATTTCATAATCACCTAATTTCTGAGGAAAATTTAGCTGTCAATGCCTTTCTTACTATTTTATTTTCTTCTAGAAATTGTGAAATCATTGGTAAAGACAGTAGATTACAAATTAACATACATAAAGTCCTAGAGAAGGTATTTGTGCTAACCCACAGGAATTATTACACACCAGTAGCTACATTGTATGTAATACAAATCATCTTCTTCATACAACTTATTTAAATAAGGCCTATTATTATATTTAAAATGCAAATTCAGTTGTGTAAAGAAATGTACTCACCCACCTATGTTCAAAACTCATGAGCAGCTTTATCCGAATATCCTAAGTAGAGAGAATGGTTGTACTTTACTGCAGAAGATATCCATCCAAAAATTCTCCTTGTTAACATAATATCAACTATTTAGTTAGGGATCCTACAAATATATAGTTCAGACTTTACATCGAAGAGTGCTGATGTCCAGAGACAATGGTAATATATCCCTGGAAACATCACTTGTTAGGGGCAGCGCTGAGAATAGGACTCAGATATTCAATTGATCTGGTCTTTTATTTCACTGTATTTTATTATATTTTATTAGATTCTGTTGTTGTATTTATTGTTTTTGCTATTTCACCTTCACAAAACAAAAAATGTTTTTGCTTATTTAACTATATATATAGATTTATCTTTCCTACTAATGATAAAGTTTTCAACTGCCCCCCGACCCCATTCCCAGTTGTGGTCTTTTAGCATAGTTGCCATAGCACTGAATTCTAATTACATTTGTGGACACATAGATAATTACACCAGCAAGTCACATACTCATAGAATATGCTTGCAGATTCTGTTCTGGAGTATAGTGAATCCAAAAGGCTTATACTTACATGTGTATAAGTTGATTGTTGATGGCTTTTCTCTCAAGGTATATGATAACTATATATATTTCATATCACACATATATTACATGATACACGATATATGTTACATTATGACATCATATCCTCTATTTGGCTCCTTTCCCTGACACAGTGCTGGAGAAGTCCTTGACCTATCTTATACTTTTATAAGCTAAAGAAGTCACATCCCCAACCTCTTCCTCTGCACTACTCTGTTCCTTAGCCAGTCCTTACCACTTCTTATCAGTATCTAGATTCTCTAAGATCCATACTCTGTAACATTTTCTGTCCATTCAAAAATCTAAGAACCTTGCCCATAAAAATTAAATAGTTTTTTCATAAGAGCTGGAACTGTTATAAATAATTTAATGTATGTGCATGTCTTTTGAATTAGTTACTACTCTGGGATACTTAGCCAAATTCTTCACTACACCTTTCAGTAAGATTCAAAGTATAAGAAAACGAATCAAATTAGTAAATTGTATCTATTACACTTATATCAGAGTAAGAGCTCTGTGTACATTTCCTAAGAAGATAATATTTAAATAACACATAAAATGGAACATGCAATGCTGGGTAAATCACCATGACAAATCTTTCCAGAAAATATGTCTGCTTGATGATTTAATGTTGTCAATAGAAAATAGCGACTTGACTCAGGAATTTGCAACAAACCTTCACTGACTATATGTCAAGCAGAGTCTGGTACTGGAAAGGCCATGGTGAACAGAATCCCTGAGACCTAGAATATACATAATTATAAGAGACAAAAGACAATAAGCACACAACTAAATACCATAAGTAATTCCAGGTATTAATAAGTGCAGTGTAAAAGATAAGAAGATTAACATGCAAGAGAATGGGTGGAGTCCATTTTGGCTACGGAAAGCCTCTTTGAATTGAGATTTGGACCATAAAAAGAATGCAGCAATGAGGATATCTCAGGGAAAAGAGCTCCAGCATACAATAGGAGAATTTTAAATCTCTGAGGCAGGAATGAGCTTGATTTGCTCCAAAGACAAAAAAGAGGCCAGCATGGCAGGTACCATTCCCAGTGATTAACAGAGGTAGAATTAGGTTAAAGAGAAAGACAAAAAACTCACAGAAAGTGGCCAATAGTCGCACTGGAGTTATTAGCAGGGAGTGATACAATCTGATGTATGCATTGGACATATCATATCACTTGAAATGGAGGGAGCTAAAAATAGAATAAAGTAGTTAAATCGTGAAGCTGTTAATTCAGTGAAAGGAGGAAGTAATTGTGCAAGGATTATATTAGTGGAGATGGTGAGATTGAAGGGGGATTATTGGAGGACCACAGAATATCCAAAGGAAAGAATAAGATCAAGATTATTCTTAATTATTTGATCTCAGCAGTTGGACAGGTGGTGACTCCATTTAATACACTTAGATTTGGCCAGAAAGAATAGATTTAGGAGGCAGCAGTTGAAAGACATAATTTAATCTTGGCCATTTTAGGGTTTAGTTACCTGTTGGATATTCAAACAGAGACCTTGACCAGTCAGTTGGATCTATAAACCTGGAATGTGGGAGAGTGTTCTGGGTCAAAGTCATTAAGTTCAAGAGTCATCAGTGTATACACAGTATTTAAAAGCATGAGTAGGGATGAGGTTACCCAAGAAAGAAGCTTAAATGGAGAAAACAAGATAACAGAGGGCAAAATTGTTGGTCATTGCAACATTTATAAATCTGAAGCAAAGAAAAGCAAAGAAAAGAGACTAATAAAGAACAGCCAGTGAGGTAGAAGGATAAGTAAGAGATTGGAGTTTCATGGAGCCTAGAGAAGAAAATGTTCCTGGCATTTAGAAGCAGTCAACCATGTCAACTGGTGTTAAAGTTCAAGTATGCTGATAATGGAAAATTGGCCATTTACTTTGGCCAGATATAGATCATTGGTAACCTTGAAGGAGGTATTTCAGTAGGGTGGTAAGAACGGGAAGTTGTTTGAAGAGGGTTAATGAGAGGTGAAAAGGTGCAATTAGCTAGTATCGAGGACTATTTTTTTCGTAAATTTTGCTGGGAAGGTGAGCTCTATGCCTTCAATATAGTGCTATTTGTAGTGGTATTAAATGTTTTTTAATAAGATGATATTAAGACATATTTTGTATATGGATGGAATGACCTGCTAGAGAGGAAGAAATATTGATGGGAGAAAAGCAATGCTACAGGGATTTTCTTCCAAAAGGCAAAAAGGAATAGTATCCTGAGCACAAGTGGAGAGATAGAAGCAAGGCCACTCTTCATCACTCTAAGACAGAAGGTCAAATGTTTGGATACCAATGTTGCCCAGGTTCTGGTACTAACTGTGGGAAGACATTATACTGCTCTGACTATATCTATTTTCTCTATGAAAAGAAAAGTTAATAATTTGAGAGTGGAGGGTTAAGCAGGCAAGAACTAGATATGTAAGAAGAGAAGAGAAAGTATAAGATTGTCTTCTCATTAAGAGGGAAAGTACAGATTTCCAGCATTGATAAACTAACGAGATTATGACTAAGTGTTCTCATTCCTAATCATTTCTGCTCCAGGTGAGGTAATTCAAAAGGTCAAACAAAACGAAAGAAAACAACCTCCCATTTATAAGCAGGTACCAGCTGTGCCTCACAACTTCATGGTGGGTTGTGTCCAAACCCCTTAATATCTGTTCCCCAAGACCAACTGAACATGTCAATTCAGATGGCTTTTAAACTGTCAAGTTTCAAGATAATTCTATATAGAGAGAAAGCTAAAGAGGAGCACCAATAATTGCTAAACTTTTCTTAGCATTCCCTGGGTAGAGAATACTGGGATTAGTAGATCCATAGATCTTGATATCCTGAAACTTCTGTCCCATTTTTATTTTAACAATCAAAACAAGCCTACTTTAGCAATGTGAGTGTCCTCTGATTTGGCAAAACAGTAAATACTGTGTAAATTTATTAAAGAAGATAAAATGAAGACATTGGAGGCCAGATTACCATCTGAAGAGAGCTGGATCAACTTCAGAAGAGAGTCTTAGACGTTCTCCAGAAGATGGATACAAAACTCTAAGTGTGCAGTAAAATCAGAAGCAATATTTCAATGTCCTCATGAGCAAACCACAGAGCTGCCTTTAAGATCTGGGTTCCCGGATATATAACATATGCATTTTCTAGACATTGCCCCTTTTGCATCCCACAGAACTCCCAGAGCGTCCTTTTGTAGATGCCACATCAGGGATCTTTCTCTTAACTGAAGAATCAATAACATTGCCATATTCCTCATTGTCCTTAGGGTGAGAATAACTGTGCATATGATCGGACCATAAGTAATAAGGCAGTAACTAGAGGACACCACTTTGTCATCCATGTTTTAGAACGATAAAAAAATCCATTTTACCTTTAAAACCTAACCTTGACACTGGATATTATTTCTTTAAAATATCATCATGTATAATAATATCATGATCAGTTAGTATGTTCTAAGTTCCAAATAACTAACTTGCATTTTGAACCGATGGAAGACAACCCATCCCTAAGTCTAAGTTTGTCTTTAAAATGGAATAAATAAAGTGGCCTTCCTTTCTAAAAACCTTGAAATATTTATTTAACCCTAGTTTGGTAATAAACTAGTATGTGCACTTTACATGAAGTATAAGCTGTGACCCACATTAAGCAGTGTATACCTTCCATGGTCTTTATGAAGAAAAAAATCTATAAAATTACTGTAATAAGACTTTCTCAACTCAAGACAGCACAATATATAGGACCATTTTCACTGAACTCTTGACATTGGCCATAAATGCATTACTATCTCCATTTACTTCATGAAACTATCATTTACATTTCTATTATGCTTTTAGAAGATATTTGTTATAATAAATGGGCCTCTTTCCTGCTAGTTTTAAGCCAGGTATGCCAGCACTGAATTCTTATTCATATTGCTCTTCACCTTTCTCTAACTACGGGGAAATGTAAAATTTGGACCTACAACATATGCCAAATACGGTGGCTACTTAAGTTGATTTAGACTTTTACATACATATGTCCTCCTTTTAGATTGTAAGGCCACATAGCTCCAAAGAATGATGCTTGATTCAGTTCAGCCTTTCAGGGCAGTATGTAAGTGGGACATTGACACTTAAAGCAATAACTCTATAAGAGCTAAAGTGAGGACACTGCAGGAGGGCAGGGCAGAAAGAACATTTCTGTGAAATAATGTCTCAAATGTGACCTCTTCTGGAAAATCTTTTCCTGCTCTTGAAACCACTTATTTGACCTTTGTCATATAGTGTCATTTTCATACCTCTATTTATAGCACATTCAGCAGTATGTTGGCTCATTTCTTTCTTTCTGAAAACCATGATCCTCCAAATTTAAGAACAGGTTCCACTCATCTTTATGTTTACACGACTTAGGGCAGGGAACAATACACAGTGTGCTCTCAACAAACGCAGAATGAACAAATTAAAAAATGCCACTTGAGACATGATGATATTGTACAGAAAATAATAGCAGGTGAACACAAGATATGAATCATCCAGGAGCCAATTATAGAAATCATAA
Organism: Lynx canadensis; assembly: GCF_007474595.2. Taxonomy (NCBI): domain Eukaryota; kingdom Metazoa; phylum Chordata; class Mammalia; order Carnivora; family Felidae; genus Lynx; species Lynx canadensis. Next base: position 56,054,665 of record NC_044306.2, read on the forward strand.
CCTGCACAATATAGCATCCGCAGTTGCAAAGCAATAGGTACCCTGGAGAAGAGGAAAGGCATCTCCCCAGCTTGGTGTTTATACTTTTCTCAAGGCACAGAGGAGGATTATAAGAATTGCTGTCCTGCATTGCAAAGAATAAGACTATGTAATTGTCTCTCTACTTTCGTGACAATGAAGTTCCCTACTGTTCATGATAAAGTTAGTTAGGGCCACATAGCCTGTTCTTCCACTTCTAGCTTCATATCCCAGTCTGTCATATAATGCCTCTGTTAAACTAGAAAAACTGCTGGCATTTTCCCATATTTGGCATGAGCTCCCATGACCACACTTTTACATATGCTGCAAAATCTGCCTGCAGTATTATCCCACAGTAGCCATTTCATTTAACTACCTCCTATCAGTTCATCACAAATGGGTTAGCTCAGGTCCCCTCCTGTAGAACATTTCTTGACCTTCCAGACTTGCAGGGGCATTCTGAAAGTATATTTTTAGATTGTTCAGAAGAAGCATAAGTGGCTATTTAGAGCCTTGGTTTTGGAGGCAGGCAGATCTGGACACAAGTCCTAACTTTGACACCTTAAAACTGCGTGTGACCTTCAGCGTGGTACATTTTGTGTTTATTAACTTTGTACAAAATTAAGAGGGCAATGCCTACCTCCTTGGGATAGTTTTAGAAAATAAAAAGAGATTATGTATGTTAGACATATGCAAGTAAGGATAAATTCCCCATATGTAACAATTCTAATCTTTAATGTATTATTGTTACTGTTATTTTGGTTTTTTTATTATGATAGGTTGTATCATAGTGTATTACAATTCTGACTTACTTAATGTCGTCTACATTGAACTTGAAGATAGAGATAATGTCTTATTTCATTTTATATCCCAATGTTGAGTTCGCTTGACACATGGCATGCATTCAATAAACTTTTGCTGATTTAATGAACACAATAAAATAACATGCATGAAGCATGCATTTAGCCTTCTTTATCTCTTTTACTAATACATGTTTTTATACCTTTAGTGACAAAAAATGTACTCTCTTCTCAGTGTATAACAAAGGAAAAAGAAAAAAATCATCCTATGCTTTCAAATAATTTACAATTCACTACGGAAAGAATAAGCAGCTAGATATATTTAGCTCTTAGCAAACATTATCATTTTATAAAGGTAGAGAGGAAGAAAGCAAGTACATCTAAAGAATTGCTCAACCACAAGTGTTTTAGGAAAGAAAAGGTACTTATTTCATAAGGCAATATTTCCAGGTAGATGGAAAGTCCACAGAAGAATAAAACCAGTCAGCTTTTCAGTTTTATCTACTCAATTGACCTTTTTTCCTTCAAACATGGCTTATGTTAATAAGTGTGAGTGTCTGCGTCTGTGTGTGTCTGTGTGTCTGCAAATGGTTTCTTAAAAGCATATTTCACTTACTTTCTCTGGCAAATGTGAAACATGAGACGGTTGAATGCATGTAGGCTTAGAATGTTCTATTTTGAGTAAATGACATGATACAATTTTTTTCTCATCTGTACTTTTTCCTTCTTTTAATTCTGTAGTTGCTAAACTTAAAGTCACTATAAATCAGGATAAATCATTTAAACTATTTAGACATAGAAACCTTCTTTTAATGGGTAGCCTTAGGCATAAATGAACCAATTAAAATGAGCTCTAGCTGTGGATGTTGCTACTTCAGTAGAGAGGAACCAACAAACAGGAGGCCCTGACTTCCAGTTTCTTAAGAGGGACAAAAATTTCTACAAGGGAACTGTGCTCTAGTTACAGACAGGGGTTTCTTTGGTTTGCATATTGCTCATTTGGGTGATGTTTTATGACTGAATCAACTTGTGGACTTTTCTGTAAATTAGTAGCCAATGGCAGAGTTACAGCTCTGACTCAACTCTCTATCTATCCTGAGGTCAGACTCTAGGACATCAAGTATATCTGGACTTGGTACCAAGGACAAAGGTTGGGAAGATGGGTTGTGGGTACCCTTACCTCATTTTTTGTTTGTTTGAAGACTCTCCTGATAAATATGTTCAGAATTTAAGGACATGGAATCTATTAAAGATTAAATATGTTGAGGATTTGGGAGGATTGGAGTGAAGTGTTTTTCCTGCTTAATTTCTCTAGATAGCTGAAAAACTATATGGAATAGCTTATTATATTAGTATTTTTTTTCTAATACCCTTTCAGCAGGATTTTTCTATAATGGTTTGTCTTCTAGGACATACAACTCATATCATGGCACAGCAACTTTTCAAAGAATATTACAACCATAGGTACTGTTCTTAGTCTTCTTCTCCAGAAATAGCAAGGTCTGAGACATAAATATATCTGTATTTTACAACATGCGGTTTGCAACTTTGCAAACCGCATGCTGTAAAATAGATTTCTCAGCTTCAAAACAGACTTTCCAGCTCCAAAACAACCAATTTACAAAAAGTCATTTGCACTTCTTCAAGTTTCCAGACAGTGTGTCAGGGCCACGGCCACGGTCTTACCTCAGATAATTATTGGTAGCAACAAAGTTGGGAACAGGGGAATCATGAAGTAGCACAATAAATAGAGCACTTTTTAGACTGGTGTCAACATTTGGGCTAACAAATGGTGTTTTCTTCAGCTTGCATTCTCAGAGAATGTAGACTGTTATATCACTTAAGAAATAAAAGATGGTTTGAACTGAGAAGTCATAAACTTCAACAGTCAGTCATCTAGAATGTTACCAATTATATGCAATCACTCAGATAAAGTGTTTTAGACTTAAAGACTTTATATAAAATAGTTCTCACATCTCTCTCTTCTTTACCATCTCGACTACTATATCTTAATTCAGTGACTGTCTCTTACTGTTTCTTGACCCACCTACTAAACCAGTCTTCTCACTGGTTTTGTCCCTCTAAAATATGTTTTTCACATATCTGCCAAAGTGATCTATCTCCTCAAAACTGATCAGAGACTTAAATTGAAGATGTGAAATGGTAAACTCCTAGGAAGAATACATGGAAAGACAGCTCCTTGAACAATGGAGGTCCTGGCGATGATTGCTTTGGATTTGACACCAGAAGCAAAGTCAGCAAAAGCAAAAATAAGCAACTGAGATTATATAAAACTAAAAAACCTTCTGCACAGCAAAATAAACCATCAACAAAAGGGAACCATCGACAAAAGGCAGCCTACGAAATGGGAGAAAATATCTGTGAATCAAACATTTGATAAGGTATTAATATCCAACATATATATTAAACATAAGGGAACAGAAATAAACATTTTTCCAAAGAAGACATACAAATGGCCAAGATGTACTTGAAAAGGTGTTCAATATAATCATTAGGGAAATGCAAATCTAAACCACAATGAGATATCTCCTCATATCGGATAGAGTGGTTACCATCAAAAAGACAAGAAATAACAAGTGTTGATGAGGATGTGGAGTAAAGGGAACCCTCATGCACTGCTAGTGGGAACATGAGTTGGAACAGCTACTACAGAAAACAGTACAGAGTTTAAACAAAAATTAAAATATAGAACTACCATATGATTCAACAATCCCACTTGTGGGTATACATCCAAATGAAATGAAAACAAGATCTTGAAGAGATGTTGGCACTCTCAGAATCATTGCAGCATTATTCAAAATAGCCAAGATATGAAAACAACCTAAGTGTCCACCAATGGATGAATGGATAAAGAAGATGTGATACAAAGAGAGATGATAGATAGATAGACAGATAGATACAACTGAATATTATTCAGCCATGAGAAAATAGGAAATCCATTTCCCTTTGCAACAACATGGATGGACTTTACACCTTGAAAGCATTATGCTAATTGAAGTAAGCCAGACAGAAAAGACAAATACTATACCAGTATCACTTAATATATATGAATTTATTAATGTACACTAATCATTACTTGATTTTTCCCTCTGTATTTCACAATGTTTAAAAGTTTTCTACTTTGAACATAGCACTACTTTACAATCAGAAAAAAAAGATTAACATATATAATTTTTAAAGTTAAAATAAGTAGGTCAAAAATTTAAAGTCATCAATGGATAAACATTTAATCTCAAACAGAAGTTGGCCTTTTCTATAATTAAAAAACAAATGTTCTCAGTTCTGTGCTATTAGGAAACAACAATGACAAGACTCCTTTGTGACAGCCTCTGTATTTGCTTTATGTTACTGGTTTTTTTCTTCATTAAAAATAGGTAAGTTCTTTTAAAATTTTCTGCCATTAATTGAAGTAACAATTTTGCTAGTTCTTAATGGCAGAGACCACACCTATTGATATTTATGCCCCAAGTACACAGCATAGTGTTTAACTTACAGAGAAGTCTTGAAATATATTTTGACTAACTGGATGGGCTGATTTTCTGGCTATGGTCTCTGAAGCAGGTGAGGTATCTACTGAGGTCTGACATGACTAACATAGGATATAAAATAGTGAGATAGAGTATTTTCAGTTTTTATGCTGAATTGGTGAATGTAGCATAGAGTAAGGAAATCTTTTGAATAGTCTAAATATTTATTGAGAAGTGTTTATAAATTTTAATTACAGATGGTTTTGGTTATTCATGTTAGTTGTGTTTTATAATGTTACCATGAACACTGAATTAGCCAATACTAAACCTTTGCTCCTAGGGGAAACACAATGTTAGGTTCCTTCGAATCTCTGGTCACATTTTTTCTTTCTTTCTCTCTCTCTTTTTCTTTCTTTTCTTTCTTTCTTTCTCTCCTTCCTTCCTTCCTTCCTTCCTCTTCCTTCCTTTCTTTTTTCTCCTTCCTTCCTCCCTTCCTTCCTTCCTTTCTTTTTTCAACATTTGTATCAACTGATTAATACATAACTTTGCTTTGTGTGTTTGCATTTAAAGACATCTTATATATTTAATATATACTTCTTACAAATAATTAATCATATGTAGTATTTCTTTATAATAAAACACTTACTGTGAATGGTTTACCATTTTCCTGACCCTGACTTTTCAGCTTCACAACAATTCTATCCAGTACACTTATTTTTTTTAATGAATTGTCATCTCTTGAATGTACAAATTAAGCTACTTTTCCACCTTTTCGATAGCTTCTTCTTGCAGTAGAGATATTAATTTAGCACTTCCTGGGGCAGCCTCACAGAGTTCAGTGATTTTTCTTTTCCTTTGCCTGACTATATTCACTGTGATTTACTGACATTGAACCCATGGCACCATAACACCTGACTGAAGTAAGCACATCTAACACGCATATTTTTGCTGTAAGTCACCGTACCGTCTTTCTACACTTAGAAACACTAAACAGCACTTCATCGCTATGCTTGGGGGGCATTTTCATAAAAATGCAGAAGCAAGTGGCACTAGTTAGACCACGAAAAGACACTTGCTTACAGTGTGAGAGTTGAAGGCAGAAGAACAGCACCTTGTTGGACCTCAGGAGGGAGCAGAGTGACTGGAACATTTTACAGCTCTGCACCTGGGCATAGTCATATCACATAAGATGTGAAATCACAGTGATATTGATTTGGGGATTAAAAATAAATTGTAGTAAGTAGATGAAATCACAAATATGGAATCCACAAATAATGAACAGTAACCGTGTGATAGTCTCTTGACTTATATAACACCAAAGTAGATGACTTGCAGTGTTTTCCTCATTCTAGTTTCTTATCTGTGAAAATAGAAGCCCAAAGTCTAATAACGGTACTATGTGCCATTGTGTCAAGTTACTGAGATTCATCATCTGATTTATTCTTCACAGCAAATGTTATGAGATTATTATAATTTTACCCTCATGTCGTATGTGATAAAAAATGTTCAAAAAGATTAAGGACATTACTCAAGACTACATAGTGAGGAAATGGTTGATCTGCATTGGAAAATGGGTTCAATGACTCAGAGTAAGCACTTCCTATATTATCATGTTTTAGGAGTTTCTACTTAGAATATTGGCTATGAGGAAAATTGTCCATAAGGGAAGAAAGGTAAGAAATTCTTTATCTATTACTTTAACTTAAATAACATTAATTCCTTATACTTTTGGGTTGTTAAAACATGACAAGACGATCCTAAATTCATTCAAAAAATATACTAGCTACAATACCCCTGGGGCGCCTAGGTGGCTCAGTTGGTTAAGGGTCCGACTTCAGTTCAGGTCATGATCTCACAGTTCGTGAGATTGAGCCCAACATTGGGCTTTGAGCTGACACAGTTCAGAGCCCGGATCCTGTTTCTGATTCTGCGTCTCCCTCTCTCTGTCTCTCCTCCGCTCTTGCTCTCTCTCTCTCTCTCTCTCTCTCTCTCTTCCTCAAGAACAAACATTAAAAGCAAATTTTTTTAAATACTCCTGACAATTTTGGATGCAAATAATAAGTAGGTATTAGTTTTCTAGGATATTATAATATAGCTTAAGGCTACATTAATGAAAACAATGTGTCATTGATTCACAAATGATACTGCAGTTTGGGAATTAACCAGTGTACATGAGGATTATGACAAAGGTACTATTTCCAGTAATTGGAGAAAAAAAATGAATAATTTTGGGAATTAACCAGTGTACATGAAGATTATGATAAAGGTAGTATTTCCAATAAGTGGAGAAAGAAAATGAATAAACAATTTTTGGCCTGGCCTGTACCAGATGCAAAAATACATTTGAATCCCAACATCACACCCTACATAGAAATAAATTAGGATGGGACAGATATTTATTTGTTAATAAGTAAATCATAGAATGCAAGAAAAAAATTGGAAACATTTTTAGATCTTAGAATGGGAAGTCATCTCTAAATATGACTCAAAGCCTCAAAACTATTAAATATATTGACAAATTCAACAAAAAGATAAAAATTCATGCATTAATATAATTCAAATGAGAAACTGATAAAAATATTTTTAATTCATAGCATACAAAGCGCTATTTTTAATATAAAAATCCATATGAATTAGTAAGAAAGGGTTCAATAACCATAATATTTTTTTTTTAAATATGGACATCAGACCATTCATATAAAATAAATATAATTGACTCCTACCATAAAATTATGCTCATCAAAACTCACACAAAGGAAAATGTAAACTGAAACAATTTGGTACTTCTAAAAATATGTCTTGGTAATGATCTCATTTTGATAACATGCTTACTGAAGAGCTTGTAGGAAGCAGGGCTACCTCTAGCATTGCTGGTGGGTCTAAAAATTGACTTTTCTAGATGCTAAAGATATCATATATTAACAAAGTACAAAATCCATACCTTCTTGAGCCTGAAGGATCTGACAGACAAGAAAAAAGATCAGTATGCTTGATATATTTTATATTTGATAGTGACGGGTACAATGGAAAAAATAAATTAGGAAAAGGGATATTGAGTGCTAAGAGGGGAGTGTTAACATTTTTAAATATGGGAAAAGGGAGGCCTTACTGAGATGGTAACATTTAATGAAATTCCTGAAAGAGATGAGGGAGAAGGCCATATGGATAACAGAAGACAGTTCAAAGAAGACACAGTAAATGCAAATGCCCTGAGAACTTTATTTGGCATATCCAGAAAATATCAGGGAGGCAGGTATAGCCAGCATTGAATGAACACAGAGAAGATTATTAGGAGATATGATCAGAGAGATACCAGGAGCAGATAATGTTGTGAATCATTTTAATGACTTTGTGAGATGAGAAAACCACTAAGGGTATTGAAAAATGGCTTACTCTACCTTTTACTTGAAAATAATCACTTTGGCCACAGAGGTCAAGTCCGTTAATAAGCTATTGTAACGATAATCCATGTGAGAGAGAACCATGGCTTAATCTAGGGAGATTGTGGCAGATGTGGAGAGTAGTGGTACAATATCAGATATATTTTGGAAATGAGGTTGACAGAATTCCTGAAAAATCCAAGATAGACTTAAAAGGAAGAAAGACACCTCACTAGAGAAGATATAAAGATGGCAAATAAATATATGAAAAGATGCTTAACATCTTGTCATTGAGGAATTGCAAATGAAAACAACGAGAAACAACCATACCCTGATTATTAGAATGTCCAAGATATAGAACGCGGAGTGTATCAAACACTGACAAGATCATGGAGCAACAAAGACTTTCATTTATTGCTGGTGAAGATGCAAAATGGCACAGCCATTTTAGAAAATAGTTTTGGCAATTTCTTACAAGACTAAACATGGCTTTACCCTATGATCCAGCAATTATGCTCCTTGGTATTTACTCAAAAGAGTTAAAAAACTTATGTATACACAAAAACCTGCACGTGGATACTTATACTGCACATGGATAAACTGCGGTACATCTAGACAATGGACAATTATTCAGTACTAAAAAGAAACAAGCTATCAAAACATTAAAGAATATGGAATGCATATTACCTAGAAATAACTTAAATGCATATTACTAAGTGAAAGAAGCCAATCTAAAAACACTACATATTGTATCATTCCAACTCTGACACACACCTTCTGGAAAATGTAAAACGATGGAGACAACATAGTCAGTGATTGCCAGGAGTTAGGGAGGAAGAAGGGAGGAGTTATGAGAGCCCAGAGGGTTTTTAGGGTAGCGAAACAATTCTGTATGATATTGTAATGGTTGATACATGTCATTATACATTTACAAAACCCATGGAACATCATGTTGCATGATGTTGCAAAAACCATTGGTACAACATCAAGGGTGAAGCATAATGTAAACTATGGACTTTGGGTGATAATGATGTACCAATGTAAGGTTATCAATTGTAACAACTATACCACTATGGTGCAGGATTTGATGGGGAGGAAGCTGTGGGTGTGTCGGGGCAAGGAATATTATGGAAACTCTCTGTACCTTCTTCTCAATTTTCATGTGATCCTAACACTTTTCTAAAAAAAATGAAAACCTATTAAAAATGGAAGAGAAAAGTTATAGATAAAATTATTTTTTTTAGCTTATCATTCAACCACAGGGCATATGGAATTGATTTATTGAGATAGAGAAGTCTGTAGAAGAAGAAGCTTTTGTTGTCCAGTTTGTATGTTTGCTTGTTTGAACTGGTTTTATTTGGTTTAGAAAAAGGAAAACAGGATTCTGGGAACATTGCAAATCCAAATAGTGATGTAGGCAATTGGAAAGTCCAAGAGAGTGTTCAGGGTTGAATACAAAAATTCTGTAATCATTGAATATGCACAATATTTGGCCATGAGCTGGATGTGATTAATAAGAGAGTAGTATAAATAAAAAGAGTAGACAATCAATGACTGAGCCTTGGAGAATGCTGATAGTTAAACAGTCAGGGAGAAGAGGAAGAGCCAACAGAGGAGAGTGAGAGGTAAACAACCACTGAAATGCTAGGAATGCAAATAGAATAAGCGTGTCTGAAATCAACTGAACCATGTGTTCCCAGGATGATGGACTAATTTGTGCCAAATGCTACTGATGGGTCAAATAAGACAAGGATGAAAATCAGCTACTACATTTAATAATGTGGGGGTCATTGTTGACCTTGACAAGAGTCTCTGTGTAGTATTGCAACTAAAGCCTAATTGAAGTGGGTTCAGAAAAAATGGAATAAGAAGACTTGAAAAATTTTACTTTGAAGGGGACAAAGAAATTGATGGAAACTGGAGAAGGAAGTGTGATTGAGAAAGTGTTTTTAAAGGAAATTACAAAATTATGGTATTGTATTGATGAGCAAGGGAAATAACAGGAAGGGATATAATAAGAAGGAAAGGACAGATTTGCAGAAAGGAAGGGATTAATCTCAGTTTGGAGCATGGATACTTATTCATAGTCATAGGGGAGAAAGTAGAGCATTTGGGCAGAGATGTAGGTAGGTAGGTGGAAGTGAGAGCATGCAGAATTTCTGCTGTTTCTCTTAATTTTTGCAGTGAAGTAATAAGCAAGGACATAACCTGAGGGTTAATGTAGAGAACATGAAATGGTATGGAGAAAGAAGAGAAGGTATAAAGTAGTAGTAAAAAAAAAAATGAGGGAATGATTAGCTAATGCCAGGCAATACTAATGTCCCGTTTGAGGTTAGTGATCATGAATTTAAAATAGGACCTGTCAACATATTGTGAATTTTCCCTCTAGCCACTTTAGCTGCACTGACAGAGGTGCAGAGTAAGCAAAAGTTGGATTTAACGAGTGTTGGGGTTTTGTCAAGTGAATATATTGTTAATTGAGGATGGGTGTAATGGTTGAGAGCCTATGAAAAACAAAAACTTACAATGATGGTCCAAAGAAGTTACACAGGGAAATATGGAAATTGGAATATGATTATGGAAAAGTGCTAGGATCAATGAATTCTGGTTTCAGTGGGGCCCAAGTCACCTAGAAGCAGAGGACAACAGGAAGTGAGCTAGAAGTAGGAGTTAGATGGGTGAAAGTGAAGTTATATAGGGTTTGCAGCTATAGATAATGATATGATTTATAATAAGAATATGATCATATGAGTGAGTCGCTGAGGGAGAGTGGGGGTCATGGTCACCTGGAGGACAGATGTCAGGGAACTCAGAAACCAAGACATTAAAGGAAGTTAAAGGTTAAAAAGACTATTCTTGCACATATTGAAATTACCAGAAAATCTGGCAGTCATATTATCAAAGGCATTGTTAGTGAATCATAAACCAAAATCTTTCAGGAAAGAAACAGGTGATTCCAGGTCCAGAGAAGATCACAATATGTAGGGATAGTAGGAAAATCCTTTGGTAATGCAACATTCAATGTTGAGGGCTTATGTGATGTATGGAGGGAGAATTACCAACAAGTAGTATTTCTTGAGGATAGTGACCCAGGTTTTTTTTTGTGGGGGGTTGGTTTTTGGTTTTTAACTTTTTAGATATTTATTTATTTTGAGAGAGAGAGAGAGAGAGAGAGAGAATGAGCGAGCGAGCAGGAGAGGGACAGGCAGAGAAGGAGAGAGAGAATCCCCAGCAGGTTCTGAGCTGTCAGCGCAGAGCCCAATGCAGGGCTCCATCTCACAAACTGCGTGAGATCATGACCTGAGCCAAGAGTCATACACTTAACTGACTGAGCCACCCAGGCACCCCACTGGCTTTTGTTTTTTAATAAAGATTGGTGGGAAGAAGTGAGGAGGGAAGGAAGATATGCAATGCCATCCTTTCCATCATTTCATACCTGTCATACTTCACGGCACTGAGTCTATCGGTGGAAAACAAACTATGGTATTTAATGAGAATCTTGGGATTTAGAACAAGGTCAACAGGCAAGAGAAGAAGAAGATACTATAAGATGACACAGAATCCTAAAACCTTGAATGAGAAATCCTGAAAAACTTAGATGAAGGTGAGGGTCAGTGTGATTTAGTGTGATCATTACATACGATCCAGAGATCTGACCCTTTAAGACTTTAAGTTTCAATAGTAAGAAAAGTATGATTAACTACTAAATATAAGAAGAGAATGGCATTACTGGAACAGAGGGAGCTAGGGCAGATCTTTGACTAAAGGGACAAGAAGACAAATTTTGTTTGGGAAGCATAGCACAGTGTACTATTTTTTTTCTTTTTCTTTTCCTTTTGAATTGCCTTTGAATATATTTTGGGGTAAGAAGAAAGCCCCCTCTCTAGTTTTGTCCTTATCATTTCCATTATCTTAGACCACCAATCTTCACGATTACACAGTGTCATATTCATATTATATGACTACAAAGATTTGAGTGATAACTCCTGCCCCAGTACAAAGGAAGTGCTAATCCACTGTACCTGTTTTAGAATTTACCTTGCAATTCTGTTCAGTTGTAAGCACCATACTTTAATGACCTTGAGCAAACCTAAAAAACATTATGTTCAGCTAAAGAGACCAGACACAAATGAGAACAAACTGTGTGATGTCATTGTTATGAAATGTCAGTGTAGGCAACAGAAGTCATACAAATGGTTATTCACAGGGGAGACAGTGTGTATTGACTGGAAAGTCACAAACAAAATATCTGGGTTGATAGAATTGCTCTGTATCTTGATTTAGGTGGTGGTCCCACGAGTGTATATGTATGTAAAATGTCTCAAGGTTGTGCAAATAATATTGGTGTAGTCTATTATATATAAAGCACTAAAAAATCATATAAAAAACTGGGAAATAGCACAGTAGGACTAGTTTGCAAACAGACCACGTAAAATGTATCCACTTCCTATCACTCCCACCCAAGACAAATAAGTACAAAGAAACAAGGAGGGGCCCGGGGGAAATAAGCTGAAAGCTGATTATTGGGGTGAATATAACAACTCTTCAAATACTTAAACAACAATAGCAACAACAACAAACCTGTCATGAGGAGAGGAGAATAAACCTATTGTCCTTACAGGCCCTAGAATAGAAGTAAAATCAATGGGTGAAAGCCAGAAGAAAAAGATTCCACTTCTGTAAAAGGAAGAACGTCCTAAAGATAGTAACTGTCCATGGTTAAAGTAGTTTTACATTTGAGCTTTGATTTTCAACTATTTTCTCCAGATAATTAATTACTTTGTGGAACAATTTGTTTCAGTGAAAACGAATAGAGGAGTTTCATTTTCGAAAATGGGAGACTGCAGTGGCTGAAGCCGGGTCTACACATTTGCCTGCTTCCCACCCCTGAATGATGCCTGGGGACATCAAAGAGCAAAGACATGCACTGTTGACTGTAGTGTTACAGGAGGAATTTGAACATCTGATTTCTGCTTGAATTGTATGATTTTTAAAATTTACTTAATCCCATATTCTATTTGACTTTGACTTTGGCCATTTTTGTTCAAGCATTTGGTGATTGCAATGCTCTTTTTTTTTTGCAACAGTGCATTTGTGCTTTATAGAGTTTAAAAGATGCATTCCATTATGTTTACCTTGAAAAGAACGGGCAAATTAAAATTATGCATATGATTATAGACCTACTAGTAACAGAAGGAGACAGTCACTTCCCTGAATAACACATGGCAAATTAGTAAAATGTAGATATGGAGAAAGACTGGAAGGATCATACCCCTACTGCCCCAGTTGAACAGTCTAGTGCTAAGGTGTTGAACTCCAGGTTTTCTTACACAAACCAAAAGAGGACCTCTAATTTCACACGTGAAAAGATAGGAGGATAATCCTCCAGTCTGGATGAAAACTTTGGTGCAGCTATAATTTATTTTTACAGTTTTTTAGTCTTTCAAAGCTCCTACTACTCTCATTTCTAGTTTCTTCTAAATAAGAATGAAAAAGGATATTTGCTAAGCTGTATCTTCATACGTTTTTCTAAGTTAAAAGAAAGACAGTATATGACACATAAAATAATGCATATGATACATTACACAAAAATAATAATTATGAATGATACACATTATGGAGACTATGCTAGGTTCTTAGAAAAATCTTTCCCCCAAAGAGATTATATGTTAGCAGTGAACAGACGCATTAGCATTATGATAGAATGGAATAGAGCTATAATGATCTCATTCAGTCCCATAGCTTTAATTACCTGTTATTTGTTGACGGACCCAATTTTCTCTCAATTATAATTCTTAATCTTGAACGCATCACAGATACTAACTCTAGAACTGTAAATGCCAGAAAATTTGATCTGGATTTTTGACAGCATCATCAAGACAGCATATTTTAATTAAGCTCATGCTTTTCTGTCTGCTCTTCAGGGAATCTGTTTATCTGCTGCTTATTTCTTAGCTGATGAATGATGCTAACAGACACCCAAGCCAGTCATTTAGGTACTCTGTGGGCAACTGAGAACAATCAGAGTTTTGAGCACAAGATGAATTTGAAATCAGTGCATAGATCTAACAGAGGAATCCAAGGGTTTATAAGCCAGAAGTATAGTAGAGGTAGAGACCTATCAGCAACCTATTACAATAATTGATGCGATTGTAGCAAATGTCAGGGAACAAGAGGAATTGTCTTATCCAAGGATGCAGTAACTGTTACTTTCTTTTTACGAAGAAACGCATGTAGAAAGTATTTACTTCATTTATAAAGGATATTTCTAAAGATGGATGGACCCTGCACAGAGAGCTCTGTTGTAACAAATACTAATGGGCAGAAGGTGAACAGAACAACAAATAATGTAGAAGACAAAATATAAAATGAAAAATAAAGACCAGGAGATGTGGTGACACATAAAGGAGATCAGAAATTTTACAGAGAATAGTGAAATTCAATATACTAAACCACTGGTTCAACTTATGTCTTACTACTGTTGGCTCTGGTATTTCAAAAAGACCTTGTTACCAACAACCTACTATTTTTGTGATTCCAACTATCATCACTTGATATTAAGAATATGTTTTTTGTTTTTGTTTTTGCTTTGTGTTACTTTAGGTGTTTGCTGAAACAGGAAGGCAAGTTGTTCTCCATATTATTGAGCAAGGAAGGAGAAGAGAAAGAACACAATTTATTGCCCATCAAAAAGATGTCTCTATGTTCAGGAAATCCCTAGATTTCTTGCATCTATCATTTAGTCATATATATATATATATGACTATATACATATATGGCCACATACATATATGTTTATATTTATACATAATTATATTTATACATATATGTATATTAATATATGTACATATATACTTACATTTATATTTATATGGTGATAAAATTTTTCTAATTAGGGGTTTTAAGCAGCCATTTTGTGATACAATAAAAATAGTCATTGACTACAGTGTTATCAATAGCAGATAATAATTGGATAAATAAGTAATTATTTTGAAGTGGTCAGCATCTTAAATTCAAAATTCTAGAAAACGTTTCATTACGTTACAGTTAATATTAGTGAAATTTCCAATCAGCATGCATAATAAATAGTGGTTCAAGTCATCATTGTTACAACTAAACTATATAAATGTATTTAAGGTGGATCCAGCAGCATTTTGGAAATACAGGAGCACGTAAAGTGTGTTTTGAAAGCATGCCAATCCTTACTGATTCAATGGCAAGATTTAATTTTATTTTACAAATTTTGCAATCTAAATTTCAAATTATGAGCAAAAAAGAAGATAAATGAAATGCAATAACATCTGTTGTATACACACACACATATACACCATATACCACAGATATATATATATATATATATATATATATATATATATAAAATGTTTCTGCATGTTCTGCATGTTTCTTCATAAAGGTATTTAATTAAATATGTTTTGTAGTAGGAACCTAAGATTATAGTAGTTTAACACTAATGAGGTGAATTTTAATAACACAGTTCTAATTTTATAACTCCTCCTTGTTTTATCTGAAAAAAAGAATTCTAATTTTTTACAGACACTGGTTTCAATATTGCCACAGCTTCAAGATACTGGTAAATGCTGACATTCAGTCATTGTAACATATAAAAAATGTGAGCTGATTAATTTACTTGTTTGAATTTTTGTTTCTGATCATTTTTGGAATTCAGATTTCAGTTGATATTATTTTCTTTTTTCTCTGAAACTTAGAAATAAAACTTTGTAACTTGATTTTGGGATTTTGAGTCTTCAGGCTACTTTTTGCTATGTCAGTTTCTACATGTCATTTTCTTTTAGTCAAGGAATCATTCAATCTCCATCTCTCCCTCTTTGCTCCCCTCTCTCCCTCCCTCCCTCCTTCCTTCCCCCATCCCCTTCCTGCTCTGCCTTCTTTCTCTTTCAGACCTGCAATCATCTTCTGTGCCAGATACATCAGACAAATTCCTTTCTCAGAGTCAAGTTCTAAGAACTAGCTTCAGAAAAGGATAATTTTATTATCAGTTTCCTGTAATATTTTTTCTCCTATCACAGACCCATTTTTTCTCAAATTATATTCATATTAAGTGGTTAGAAAATCTATAAAATAAAATTTCATGACTATCAGTTTTTTCACTGATACCTTGCTTGTTTAAAAAAAATGTTTCGAGCAGTTAAATGAATGGTATGGGTTTCTGTGATAAGCAAATGCATGATCTGCATCTGACCCGTTTGTAGTATTTATGGGCAATGTTATTTAATAATACATTTAAATTTTAAAAATAGAGTGTTTTTGTCAAGTATACTTTATATTGCTCCTAACTTTTCCATCTTATTGTTGACTGAACTGTTTTCAAACTTTACAAATTTAATAGAGGATTTCTTTTCTTTGTGTTTCTCCTTCTTCGTCCTTCTTTATTTTCCTTTTCTTATCACCCTTGTCCTTCTCCTCCCCCTCTTCCCCCTCTTGCTCCTCTGTGCCCTCCTCCTCCTTCTCATTAAAGCCAAGGTAAAAACCTACACCTTAGCGTGAGTCACAATATAAAATTGTAAGTTAAACATACTTGACCAGAAGAATTTGTCCAAATGATTCTGATACAAAGACCACATGCAGTCACGATAAAACCCTGGAATATATCCAAAGAGTCAGAGCACTGCATCTGAGAGACAATGTTCTGTTTCTACCAATTCTGTAACAAATGTACTTTAGTTTTCATTTAATAATGATAATGTACTTTGGAGGGAAATTGTGCTGAATTCTGTCTCTGGTACCATACCTATATCTTCATTTCAGTTTTTCAAACTAAAATGAGGGCAGTTTCTACAGAGCCTACATTACAGAAAATTATGTTGTGAGGATAAAGGGAAATAAAATGACCCAAATGCATTTTGAGAAAAGACAAAATGACAGACATATAGATTTCCCAGGATCAATGGAACAAATAATCCTCTAAGAGATTAGGCTGCTTTTAGCCTCCGCTTGCCTTTTGGAGGGACATATATGTGGACTGATTGTAGTGCATGTGTGAGTAGATGCTACTTTGTTAGGGGATCTGGAATAATGATAATAAATCCCATGGTATTTTATTTTATTTCTATTTTATATTTTAATTTCCCCCAACTTAAAGGAGAGCTTAAGAAAAAATAGTCATCAATCCTCTAATGCTTTTTACTTTTTGTATTTCCATATATATTTATATACGCTAATTTTAACACTTAGTTATTGATTTTCACACACAAAAAAGATCTATTCACCTAGTATACATATTTCTTAATTCTTATTTTTACCCAAAAGGTATTCAGGATCATTATTATTATTGAATTGAAAAAAATAGAAAATAGTTTATATTTTGATATTTCAAAATGTAATTGTATTAATAATTTGATTTCAACAATCTAAGCTAGCTGAAATCATCATCATATTATAAGTGATGTGCTTAAGTAATTTACCATAAAGCATTTGTCTGAAGGGCTTTCTCAACTTCTTTAAGCCTTTACCAAATTATGACAACAAATAGATATTGCAGGGTAAAGGGGTTCTGCTTTTTACTTTAAAAAAAAACTTTTTATTCCAGTATAGTTAATATACACTGTTATATTCATTTCAAGTATACAAGATAGTGATACAATAATCCCATATATTACTCAGTGCTCATCAAGATTATTGTATTCTTAATCCCCTTTATCTATTTCATCCATCCTCCCATCCAACTCCCTTCTGGTAACTATCATTTTGTTCTTTATAGTTAAGAGTTTGTGGGGTTTATTTTGGGGGTTGTTTGTTTGTTTTTCTCCATTTGTTTTGTTTCCTCAATTCCATGTATGAGTGAAATCATATGGTACTTGTCTTTCTCTGATGGACTTATTTCACTTAGCATTATATCCTCTAGATCCATCCATGTTTTTGCAAATGGTAAGATTTCATTCTTTTGTCTGGCTGAGTAATATTCTACTGTGTGTGTGTGTGTGTACCACATCTTATCTGTCCATTCATCTATCTATGGACACTTGAGCTGCTTCCATAATTTGGCTATTGTAAATAATGCTGCAATAAACATAAGGGTGAATATATATTTTCAAATTAGTGTTTTCATATTTTTTCGGTATATACCCAGTAGTGGAATTATTGGATAATAAGATTTTTCTATTTTATATTTATATGTTATTTTTCTATTTAATTTTTTGAGGAACCTCCATACTGTTTTCCACAGTGGCTGCACAAGTTTGCATTCCTAGCAACAGTGCATGAGTTATTCTCCACATCTTTATTCTCCCCTTATTCTCCACATCTTTGCCAACATATATTGTTTTGTGCTTTCTATTTTCTTGATAAAAACTTTCATTTCCCTCTTTTCAAAAGGACATGGATTTATTGGTAGGTAATAAAATATATTTTTCTCACAAAGCGTACATAATAACTACAACATATTTCCTTTCCTCAAGAGCATTTATTTGTTAGAGTGACATCCTTCTCTTGAACTTTAAATATAGACATGATATGCTAATACCAAGTAAAACGAACAGTAGTCTCATTGTATAAATGTACAGACACAAAAGTCCAAACATTGCTTCAACAATAAATGTAAAAGTGTACTGTCCCAATCCATTCTGGGAATTTAACCTAAGCAAATATCTCTTTTAAAATAGGTCTATAATCCCTATGCATTATCAAGACACACGAAAGCTTAATAAATTATGCCTTAGGTTCCATGATTTTAACATTGTTGAGCATCACTTATGTGTTTGACACATAAATATCTCCCTCCTTCCTTCCTTCCTTCTTTCCTTTCTTCCTTGTCTCTTTCCTTCCTTCCTTCTTTCCTTTCTCATTTTCTTTTTCTTTCTCGTTCTCATTCTTTCTCTTTCTTCCTCCCTCCCTCCTTACTTTCCCTCTGTCTTTAAAACTTGCTATTTTATAAAGTTAAAATAAAATTAGTTGAAAATTATTTATCTCAAACTATGGGATGAGAATGATACATAAGTTATAATTCAGATAATTTATGCATAATTACATACAATAGGTTATATAGAACATATAGTATTTTGATACACACTTTATTTTACCAATAGAATATGAAGTAATGTATTTAGAGGCGCCTGGGTGGCGCAGTCGGTTAAGCGTCCGACTTCAGCCAGGTCACGATCTCGCGGTCCGGGAGTTCGAGCCCCGCGTCAGGCTCTGGGCTGATGGCTCAGAGCCTGGAGCCTGTTTCCCATTCTGTGTCTCCCTCTCTTTCTGCCCCTCCCCCGTTCATGCTCTGTCTCTCTCTGTCCCAAAAATAAATAAACGTTGAAGTAATGTATTTAGATATAAATTTCCAAGTCATTCTTACCTAGAAATTGGCTAAGGAATATTTCTATGCTGGTCTAATTTTTCTTTTCCTTTGTCCCCTAGGTTCTCTGATTCCCCTCCAGGTCTGGGTGCCCCCTACTTTTCTCTCTTCTGCCTAGTTGCACTGGAAAGTCGTTTCTATTATTTGAATCTCTGCTGTCATTTATAGAAAAAAATCAGTCTTTACATCAGTAATTGATCAATGTTCAACATAAGGTTGGATTCTACCCTAGCTATATTGTTAAAGAAGCTATGCTTTCCTTCTGTACTTTATAAATGGCAGTCAGCTTGTCATGAATTGTAAACTTATTTTTTTCTTTTAATTTGCACGAACCTGAAGTTGTGTTCAGTATCTCTCTTGCTCAGATACCTTTGTGTTTTTCTGCTTCTATATTTTTCATGTTTTGCTTTCCCTTCAAATCATGATAAAGGGGTGAGGTTTTTCAATTCAACTGTTTTCCTCCCGGCAATACTTGTTAGAGACTGGATCCGAGCTGAAAGCCAGTGTCCTATGTGCTGCCATTATAGTCCTGGTATGATATTGTTGAACATTCTTCACCAAAGCAGCACGAAAATTTACCGTCTTAGTATTTTAAACACACTCTATCATCAGCTACTGTTTTATAGATGTCATTTGATATAAATATTTAACAATTAACTATGATATCATTATTATCACTTAATAGTTTTTTTAAAAAAGTATATCTCAGAGAGGCTGTCACCTTTCTAATTAAGTTACAAAAACACCCTGTATATGATACTGATAGAGAGATAAGTAAGAAGCTTTCCTGGGCCTCTTTTTTCTTCTTCCAGCTGGATATTGATGTTAGGGTTACCATGGAGGCCTGAAGATATGAGAATCTGCACCAGCCTGGCCCATGAATGACCATATAGTGCAACTTCCTACCTTCATACCCTACACCCCCTGGACTAGAACTGTCTTGGTTGTTATGTGAGAAACAAAACATCTATTATATTTGAGTCATTTTTACAATTTGAGTTTATTCAGTACACGAGTTAGCTCCCCCTGACTAAATAATTCCTAACAACTACAGTTTTAAAAGAAAAATAAATTCATGTATATTAACACTTCACAATTTGGCCATTTGTAGAATATTACATCAATGAAAAGTTGAAATGCAGGAAATGTAGAACCATTACATTATAAAATTCTAGAAGACAATCCATATTGTCAAAAATTGATGTTATGACAAGAAAGCTAATAATACAGAAAAAACTCAAAATAATTTCATGTCAAATTCAATAAACAGTTGAACAGTCTTACTGTGTTTTGTACAGTATTAGTGTTGCTGTTAGAAACCCAAAGTGTTTACTCTTACTAAGAAGTCACGTGAAGAAACTTTCTCCCACTGCTCAGTTTAACTTTGCTTTGCTTCCTATAATTACAAGAGACACTGGGTAACCTTAAGTACAACTGTCCCTTCCTGTACCTAATATATTCATTTAACAAGTGTTGCTTGATTGGCTTCTGTGTGCCCTACACTGTTATAAGCACTTTGTATACATGTTTGAGTAAAACAGGCTGAAATATCAACCCTTCTAGAGCTTATATTTCAATAGAGGAGCTAGGAGGAAAAAGCACAATGAACAAGTAAACGTGTGACTATAATATACATCATTTAAAAAATCTGAAGGAAATTGACACTTTAAAATATTTAAGTTTACTTATGTTAGGTATTTACATCTATAAATTATATACATAAATACAAATTTACTTTTAATTATTTTCTTATTATTTCTATACCTTAGTTTTCTTAGCTATTAAAACTTTTATATGATACTTCTGAAACAGGATAATTTTATGTGATTAAATATCCAGTGTATTCTAGAACACAGAACCACAATAAGAAACTCACATTTACAGCTATCAATTATTGTGCATCTATGCATCAGAAGTTATTCCAGTTTATATTAATCATCTATTTACTTTCATGTGATCTTTGTAAAAACTCTTGTGGTAAGAACTATGCTTATTTTCATTTCACAAATGAAGAAGCAAATTTAGAAGAGATAAATAATTCACTCACTGTTATACAGTGTCAGAGTCATCCTTTGAACAATAGATACAGAGATACCCTGACATTTTGAAAACCAATAAAACTTTATTATGAGATTACCTGGATTCATACACACTAAGGAATAATTGTATTTTAATCACAAATAACTACACAGGAAGTATGTATTATATTGTATAATTGCTCTATGTATTGGTTATATTACATACTAATATCAGTTATTTCTTCCCATATAAAAATATTTCACAAGGTTTTGCTGGCGAAGTTTAATATTTAATTTGCCATTTTCCCCTTCTAATCTGAGCCATTTTGGATCTTGTATACATAAGACATTCAAATTCACTATCATATTGAAGCTCATTGGGAATGCCGTGAGAAAGAATGTACAGCTAGTTCAATCTCTTGCAAATTTGCTTTGCAACCAATTACTGCCTTTGTCATGTGGTTACATTTATACTAAATCACTTAAAAAGCTCATTATCCTTTAACTTCATGCTGTGCATACTATACCATGTGGTGCTTGTGTAGAATATACTAGACTGTGAAGTGACTTCCAGAAAAGACTAGGAGTTATTGCTTCCAGCACATTTTTTTCTTTCATGGAGTTCACAGGATGTGCTATGATCTTGTGCTATGGACCATCCATTATCACTTCTGACCCAAAATAGGAGGTCAACATAGGCTTAAGTGATCCTCCTATCAAAACATTCATGCTATTTATTTTCCAGAAAAATATCTTGCTCATCACAAAGAGCCAGACAGTGAAAACTCAATAGACAGAGAAAATTACATGAGTTCCATCCTATTATCTACTAAAATAGAGAGCCTGCTTTGAACAGATAATTGTAGACAAGTAGAGACTTTCATAAATAAGTGTATAATGGCACAATATCTAAAGTTTATACTTTAATCAAGGGCATATTAAAATCCGCATCTCTCAGTCACGCAAAATTGTAAACTTAAGAGCACAGCCACTGTCTTATTCTTACAAATGTGTGGAATCAGGTAAAATCACACTGTAAATGTTTTCTTAAAGAAACATTCTCGAATGTTTCTGCAGTTAGTGATGACATAAACAAACAAAATCCAGAAGCAACAAAAATGTACCCTAGAAAAATAAATAAACCTAAACCCAGCAGACATATATCTCAATTTGAGGTCACAGTTGATCTGGACAAAATTTTTTCCCTTAGCCACACTGCTAAGGCTTGAATGTGTAAGAAGGAGCTAGATAGACACAGAACTCCCTTTACATCCTTTGTATCCTGCAGCATAACGATGTCTATTAAAACGTATATAGTTCTCATTTCTGAAATTTTAGTAATACTACGAACTCTTTTTTGTTGACTTCATAAAGTCTCAATTCAAGAGTCACTTCAGAAATTTTTACCCATAGCAGCTTAAATTCATGGAGCCATCACAGTTTTATAAAAAGTCAGCAACCTAAGCTTCAAATGACACAAAGTTTATTAAATGTTGTGAAGGTATGCAAAATATATGATGTCTTTAAATTAAAAAAAATCTTAAACATCTATTGACTCATTTTTAAAATAACCACATTTAATCAAGCATTTCCTGTGTGCTAGGCACTGTGCATTCTGCCTCACATGCATGATCACGTTTCATCCTTACAGCAAACCTATGAGCTAAGTATTAATATCACCCAATTACACAGCCAGAAAGAGCTGGGGTGAGGACTAAGGCCCAGAGTTGCCTGATTTCAGAGCCTGGTCTCCAATCAATAGAGTATCAGATAATATATTACAATTATTTTTTTGAAAAAAAATCCTCATTTACGTGGAATTCAGTTATCTTTGAAGAACACACATAACCACAAAGTTATTATATAAGACACACACACTCCACACACATATGTATTTGCATGTATACAGATAACACCCTCACAAACCCTACACTATCAGCAACAAGATCCTCAAGGCAGAGAAGGACAATTGATTTCATGGAGAAACTCATGATAAGGAAACAAAAATAACAACAAAAAACTCCTATTGATGAATAATCTTATAAAAAGCTGCTACTTGTCCTTTTATTTTCAACCATTAAATTGGATACTATTATGGAAAAAAAGTCACTCTGAATACAAAATGCTAATGATTCCAGACAATGCTGTCAGGAATTAGAAATCATTGTCTTGTGCACATCCTAATGTTGACATAATCTTTCTCCTTTGTCATATAGATGTCTTTCTTCAACCCGTGTATCACAGTATAATGAAGACATTCGAGAATTTTTGAATGAGATGTTATATCAGTCATTATCGCCACAATAATGCCGCATAATAAACCACTTCAAAATGCAGTGGCTTGCAATAGCAAGCATTATTCTCTTCATCGTAGGTCTGTAAATTGACTGCAATTTGGATGATCCAGATGGATTTGGTCATTCATACTACCAGAAGCTGTAAGCTTGTAGGGCTTGGTTCCAAGCTGTAGGATGGGTTCATATCTACTCCATATGTGAGTGTTTCAAAGTCTGGACCAAAGGGATTGGTTCTACCTGGTGGCATATAGTTCTCTTCGCATATAAGCAAAGTGCAGAAGCCAAGCCAATCAATGCAAGGACAATGACGTTCTCTGCTCATGTTATGTCTTCTAATATTCCATCAGCCAAAGCAAGTCACACAACTAAGTCTATCCCTACTGTAGGAGAAAAATCTATTTTTTGATAGAGAGCTAAGTAATGAATATTCAATAAGAGTGAATATTGATGAATAAGAATATAAACATAGAATAAGCTTCATGTAATGCTGGCATCCTTTCAAATAACTCTTTCCTGGAAAAACAGGGATAGCTTTACCGTTTTTCATTCTTAAATGTTAATAAAGCAAGAAATAAATAAAATATAACATTTATTCCGATCTGGCAGGGTGGAAATGTTGTTAACTACATAACTACTGTTCTCTGTTTGCCTTTCATTGTTAAAGGGATTAAGACGATTGTAAACCATACAATTTTTAGGTAGAGAGGGATTAATGATGCTCAATTAAGTGAATGCTCTATGTCTGGAAGTTGTAGAGGTATCATAAAGCAGCACCAAGAAATACAACAGGCTGGAAAAAAAATGAGTACTTGTTCACTCATTCCCAGAAATCCCTTTAAACTGACATCCTGATTCTACTCTTTTGAAGTAAAAAAGGTATATGGGTGTACTTTTTTGTCTTATTGGAATAACATCTGCTATAGAGGCGCAATGAATGTATGGCACTGAAGGGAGCTTGGGTGGCTCAGTCGATTAAGTGTCTGACTTCAGCTCATTTGTTCTCATGGTTTGTGGTTTTGAGCCCCACGTCAGGCTCTGTGCTAACAACTCAGAGCCTGGAGCCTGCTTCGTATTCTGTCTTCTTCTCTCTCTGCCCTTCCCCCCACTTGTGCTCTGTCTCTAAAATAAATAAACATTAAAAAAGTTTTGTTTTTTTTTTAATGTATGGCACTGAAAAATCAATGCAAACTTAACAGCATAGAAACGGGATACATCTAGGGACACATCTAAGTGATCAAAGCAGTTCTAGGTCTTAGAAACTGGAGTGGAGGGTGAGATTGGGGGAGGCAGTATTACAGGAAAGACATAAAAACCAATCATATCTTGAAAGCCTAGATAATTCTTGAAGTTCTGTATGGGCAGTATGTATATGATCTAAGGACACTGAATGACAGAGATTAGGAATGAAACAAAGATCATAGACCCCAGAGGAAGAAGAATCATCTATCATAAAAAGTATAATAGATGAGAATCAAGAAAATGTCTTTATATTTGGAAAAAAAATACTTTTTAACTAGGGATCCATCAACAACTAAAATCTTATGGTTGAATTTTGTGCATGTTTTTCCTTGGAATGACAGCCACACGTGGCTTTCATTGGATACTCAGTGGGTCTTTGGAACAAATAAAAAGAACGGCTATGTTAGAAAAAAATAACTCTTTTATTAAGAAAGGGGACTGGTTCACAAAAACGTAAGAGAAGGAGAATCAGACACAATCAAAAATGACCACATTTTTAAGCACTATTTCCTAGGATTCTCACTGTTCTATACTTCACATAGAAAGCCAATTATGATAAAAATTAGATTTACACAATGTTTTCCTATTGATTGCCTAGAGCTATTTTTATTCATGAAATTACAATCAGTGGCTACAAACAATTATAAGCTTATAAACCATGGTTTGAGACCTTTAAGGGGGAACATAAAAGAGAAGCTTATGAATTTTTAGGGAACAATTATCCTGTTTTCACAGAAGTCTTTAATTTCAGTGAAATAAGACAGTGATGAAAAGAAATTGAATGAGAAAAGAGACTCGTTTCTAAATTAAATGTTTCATGTCTCATGTGGTATCAGCTGCTCTTTAGACCACATTTACATTACTATAATGATCTCTACTGTTAAAGGTTTATTACCTTAATCAAAATATTCATTAGATGGAAAATGTTCATTCAAAGTTAAATCTTGTATGCACCTTTTACATATTTAAGTTCAACATGAATTGAAATTCTCTTCATGTATACCAATAAAAATTATTAGTAAAAATAAATCTGAACTGTGCCTGGCACATATAAATAACCTTGATTTTAGCTATTATGTAAACCATAGAACTTTTCTCTTAATTTACAAATGCATATACTTAAGTACATGAGAAGTGAAAAATTGAGTATAATAATAATCATGGTGTTATTTTGCCTCTCCTAAAATAACATTTAATTAAAAGAAAATCTTGTTAAACTAGTTTTACATAGTTATATGACACAGAGACATACATATGTCTAGATATAAATCCGACTTCTTTGAAAAGTTAGACTCCATTTGAATCAGTTTTGAAGATTGTTACTCTTTGATAATTCAGAAATACAATTGTCTTTTTTCTGATTTTAAATGCATTCAAGCCAGAGTTGTTAGGGAGACCTACTCTAATTAAGGTCATTTCTTCACTTATTCCCAATACTGTATTATCTGAGACTCTATTATAAACATCTAAGAATCTTTTAAAATGGAAAGTTCTTTGAGCTTTTACAGAATCATATCCCTAATATATTTACAGAGCCTCATATAAATTGTGATTTAGGATTTAGGAGAGTATGGCAAAGACACAAGGATTCACAAAATATTCTATGAGTGTACTTTAACAGAATTCCTTTTGATTAGGTTTGGGCAGTTCTGGGTAATGAACCAAGAGCATTTAACACAGAAGCCACATGGCCTTACTATATGGTAGAGTTCCAGCAGTCTAGACCTCTGAGCGTTATTTGGGGTAGAATCCTTAACTGGGCTATTTTGGGCATGTGATATATTAGAGTTATATATTTTTCAAGTAATATGCTAATGAGGTTTGGAGACTAATTGTATAACTAGTACTGAAACTAGTTATAGAAATAAAGTAATAAACTAACAAAATTTCTCAGCAACACTGCATTGTCTTAGCAACTGGGCCACAGGTTGTGAATAAAGTGCTTTTGGATTCTGCAAAGTTGGTGAGCCATGTGATCCAACAGCACAATATCTGGTCCAACTTGTCTGTAATGACTTTGAAGGTAGAATGTTCATTCCTTGGGGAAGAGGCTGGAAACAGAACCTTAGTATGTAAAAGTTGTTACTGATAACTCTTTTCAAGGTATTATAAGAAAGAATTGGATAGCCAACAAGACTAAAGGAAAGGAGGGGTGCTTGGGTGTCTCAATCAGTTAAGCGTCCAACTCCGGCTCAGGTCATGGCCTCATGGTTTGTGAGTTTGAGCCCCGTGTCAGGCTCTGTGCTGACAGCTCAGATCCTGGAGCCTGCTTCAGATTCTGTGTCTCCCTCTCTCTGCCCCTCTCCAGCTCACTATCTCTCTCTCTCTGTTTCTCTCTCTCAAAAATAAATAAACATTAAAAAAAAAAAGACTAAAGGAAAGGAAACATAAAATCAGAAATTTGGGACCTTAAAAGTTGGAAAAGAGAAGATTTTATGGAAATAAATAAAGGAAACATTACTTAAAATGAGCCAGGAAGCCCTGATGGGGAACTTTCACGCACACACCACTCCTGTAGTGTGTATAACCAGCAGGAAGAATGAAGGTAAGAATTATCTTGACAGGTGAGGACACTTCTCACACAGGAATTTCATCTCCTGCTTTTAAGAAGAAGGAAGCTCCCTCCCTGTCCTGTTACAATGCACTCACCACTGTTTGCATCCAATGAGAAACCACAACAACCCTAAACTCTTGTTCTTCTCCAATGAACTTGTGTTTAAAACAATCCTCCTTAATCTTCTCCTAAAACCTCATAAAAGCTGACCTTCCCTTTGCATTTTCAGACCTGCCTATGGCTTGGCATAATTTGCTTGTGCCAATTTTCCTGCTATTCCCAAATAAACTTATTTTGCTTGTAAAATAACTGGCTGTTTTATTTTTATGGTTGACGGTTTGAAAATTCTTCAATGCACAAAGACCTGATAATACTTTACATTGATTAGAATATTTTAAACTAAAGGTCAGTTTTAAGGCTGTGGCACACAATTAAAAAAAAAAAAAAAAAGAACTCTCAATTGATTAGAGTGTCTCTGGGCAAAATCAGATTGTTTTCTTACCTAAGTCTGAGAGCTTCAGGATAGCTTCAGTTAGTGAGAGAGGTAGATTTGAAATAACCAAGAAATAAATGTTTGAGAACTTCCAGGAAAGCATTTTGGGTGTGGTTACCGGCAATTGGACGCATCTAAAATCAAATGAATTGGAAACCTACTGAATTTCTAAGCAATTTGCTTTGCAAAGAAATCAAGAAGCGTGTCAAAAAAGGATGTGACTATTGTTAACCTCCCATAGCCCAACTTAGGGCTGAGAATTCCAACACCAATTTTCTATGTGATCAAGGAGAATTCTAAAAGTACGAAGACTCACATAGCAGGTAGACACAGGGGCCATGATTGACAATGGGCATAGGGCTCCATCTCAGACAGTAAAATGAAGAGTTAATCCAAATTTTCTACCACTCCAGGGTATGGGTTTTCACAAAGTCTTCTCAGTAGAATTTCAATGTTTTTATAGATCAGTAACTAGCATATCACACGTTATCCTCCTTTCTAGTTGAGTCTGGTACATATTCAGTTCCTGTCTTGTTTCCACCATTGAATGTTGTGTGTCTGTGTGTGTGAGAGTGTGTGTATATTCCAACGGGGAGGAATATTTGTGTTCTTAAAAATTCTTAGTACTTAGTACGTCAAGAGGAACAATACCCAAACATCATGGAGGGACTACAGTGCACGACATAAAGATCTTAAACTTTAAGCTAGGTGTGTTGGCTGGGTATTTCTTTGGCATATCTTCTTCGGAGAGGTATTAGGAGCTTTCCGTGTGTGGGAGAACAGGAGTACATGGGTATTTACGATAGAAAAACTTAGACTATGGCAGAAACGGAAAAGCTTATAAAGTTTCCTTTGGATTTTCCTACAGTCTCTAGCTTACCATGAGGGTAGGTGGGGCCAATGACTTGTCACAGAAAAATCTTTTAGAGACTTAAGACTCCCAAATGCTTAATGTAAAAGAAAATGTATTCTCTATCTCTCCTGAATTATTGCTTCATTATTCATAGACAATCTGTTGTGTTTTGGAATACGACTGCAAAGGGGGGAAGGTATTTTTCCTAGTCCATGCTCTCTTTCTGCAATTATGCTTGTCAGTCTTTTATGTCGGGCAAAGAAGATGGTGTGCCTCAAGTAGGTGTGCCTCAACTGGATATGACACCTGCATGGGAATTAAGGAAGTCAGGCAATGTTTTCTCGTTTTTAGTTACGGAATTCAATATTCCGTAGTTTCCTAGTTTTTATAAAGCTATCACATTTTTCAAATAGTTTAGTGTGCTGCCTACATTTGAATAAACCTGCAGATCAATCTTGTGCATGAAATACAATAGAAAAGCCAAACCAAATTATCTTTCATTCTATATCAAAAGAATCCATAGTAAATATTTAAGGGGCACCTGGGTGGCTCAGTCGGTTAAGTGTCCGACCTCGGCTCAGGTTGTGATCTCACGGTTCGTGAGTTCAAGCCCCGCCTCTGAGCTAATAGCTCAGAGCCTAGAGTCTGCTTCAGATTCTGTCTCTCTTACTCTCTCTCTCTCTCTCTGCCCCTCCCTCATTCATACTCTCATGCTTTCTCTCTCTCAAAAATAAATGAACATTACAAAAATTCTTAATTAAAAAAAAGAATCTATAATAAATATTTAGTATCCCAAGGTCAAAATTTTTGTTGTATGGAATATATTAGGCCTAGTGGTATAAATCATTTTATAATCATATCAGTAATACATACACACATATAAATTAGAAGTATATACAATTTTGGAAATGCACTGGCACGTTTTAGATTAAGGCAATTCTGTATGCATAATAGGGAAGATAGCATCATCTCTATTTTTTTTAATGAGAAAATTGAGGTCCAGAGATTTTAAGTGACTTTTTTAAAATAGATTTTTAAAGTTTTTAAATTTTTTTAAATGTTTATTTATTTTTGAGAGAGAGACAGACAGACAGAGCATGAGCAGGGGAGGGGTGGAGAAACAGGGAAACACAGAATGCAAAACAGCTCCAGGCTCTGAGCTGTCAGCACAGAGCTCATCAGGGGGGCGTGAGGCCCAAACTCAGGAACTGTGAGATCTTGAGCGGCTGAAGTTGGACGCTTAACCGATTGAGCCACCCAGGTGCCCCTTAAAAGTTTTTTAAATATTTATTTATCTTAGAGAGAGAGAGAGAGAGAGAGAGGGAGGGTCAGAGAGAGGGAGACAGAAGATCTGAAGTGGACTCTGCGTTCACAGTAGCGAGCCTGAGGCGGGGCTCCAACTCACCTACTCTGAGATCACGACCTGAGCTAAAGTCGGGTACTCAACCAACTGAGGCACACAGGCACCCCTACATGACTTTCTAAAGTTAAAAAGCTTATGAATGGCAAAGCCATCATTAAATCTGTATATTAGGAATACTAGTTTAGGTGCTTCTATTGTATCACTATATGTTACATTGTGGTCAGGAAAAAAAGCAGAAATCTAGATGAATGTTGAGAAAAAAATTGGTATCAGAAATAATAAACATTTGAAAATATCCTGTAGATTAATTAATATTTTTGGAAAATACAGAACTTTCCTGTGATTCACTGTCCAAACAAAGAAGTTCATAAAATTCCTTCACAGCTCAGGAAAATTTATGGAGATAGTCTCTTTTGTGCAGGAGATGATAAAGACCCACTTTTTATATTGCTAGAAAATCAAGTAAAGATGAGGGTGTAAAGATAAATGGAAAGGAGATCTTTAAAAAAAAATACCAATGAAAATTTTCTGATGTGTCAAACAAACCGAAGCAATTTAATGCATGTAATTCATTGAACACTTTGGAAACACTGAGCACTTTGGAAATACGGAGCACTTTTCCTTTTTAAGTAATCCATATAATCTTTATAAGGGACAGAAATGTTATTCTGGTTTCACAAATAGCAAGAAAAACTAATGCAAAGAAGACAAACTGCTCCCTTTAATGTCAGGTAGAGTTACTAGCACATTCATTTCTGGTCTGAGTAAAAGCCCTCATTCCTGTCCCTAATCTCAGTCCGTGCTGCCATGTGGAGGTACACTTGGCTGTGAAACAGCTCCACCTGTATCCCTTCTCATTTATTTCCTGAAACCTACACAGGATATTTGTTATCCTGGCATATGCTTATGAATAATTGCTTTCAAGTATTACACATTGCTAGACCCAATTTTTATGTTAAATTAGAATTGCCTCCAGGGAAATGTTATAATATTAGTTGCCAGGGTGGAAAACGCAATTCAAAATCAAGATGCCACAATCAAAGGCACGGCCACATAGAGTAGGGTATAGAGTACCTACTTGCGGCAGATGTCCATAGCTGCCTACCCAGGATCAGTTTCTTTTGTTTTTTGTTTTTTCTTTTCTTTAGCATAATAGAGACTTATTTGGGGTGGCGTAAACCCAGTCCCAACAGATAAACTCTGTTAAGTCAATCAGGATTTCCCCTTGCTTTGCCAGCCTGCCTCAGGTCTGTATTGCAATGTGACTCAGTCCTGGCTAATGAGAGCTAAGTGGAAGTCTGCTGAGGTTGGGGTTGGAGAAAGTTCTGAAAAACATTTCTTTACTGATACAAGATTTGAAATGTTAGGCACTGCTGCTTTCTTCTTCACCTTCCTGCTGTGAATGTAGCTCTATTTCTAGAGTTGTAAGGGCCATTTTGTGACCTTAACAGCCAGCTAGGGAGAAGCCAAAAGAATTTAGAGATTCTAACATTATTGGTCCACTTATCTC
This sequence comes from Lynx canadensis, assembly GCF_007474595.2. Taxonomy (NCBI): domain Eukaryota; kingdom Metazoa; phylum Chordata; class Mammalia; order Carnivora; family Felidae; genus Lynx; species Lynx canadensis. The sequence goes on from NC_044306.2 coordinate 56,086,004, forward strand.
CTAATTTTGTTATATAAACAAAAATACATCTAAGGCTATGGGGTTGATTTTCTGTTGCTTACTGACAAATATATATATATATATTTTCCAAATTATGTCTCAAAAGGTTAGAACATAGTTGATTTAGAAAATTCACAAAGAATTTTCAGCCTAATACTGAAGATTTAAGCTGATGTAACACAGACTTGTGTATTGTTGTTATTATTAATTTTACATTGTATTTCATATATGATTTCATTCAAAAAGCAAGAAAGCTTAGTCATTAAAATATTTAAAAACCTATGCTGTAGAAAACCACTGCAAAGCTCTTTATCCAAGTGTCTGTGAATATCTGGAATTCTACAAGCATATTCTTAGATCTCACTCAATCATTTCCTAATTTTAGTTAATTTTTATAGTAATGTAAAATGTATCACATTCTGAATCATTTGAATGACTTCTTTATAATGGACTGCATTTCAGAGCCTCTCTCTCTCTCTCTCTCTCTCTCTCTCTCTACCTCTATCTCCCATCTAATCAGTGGTGCTTTAAAATGATACATGTGACTTTTGATGTATTAGTGAACATGTCTGGTTGCTTTCAGATTAGCATGTCTTAATGTCAAAATGGCATGTTTCTGCCGTTTTGCTCACAATTTACTTGAATAACTTTTTACAAAGAAAAACTTCTTATCTGAAAATATTTCTCAATTTAAAAGACAATTTCATGAAATGAGTGACACAACCCATGTAATATGGCCCTGAGGAACTGCCAGAAATCTGTGTGTGACAACTTTCAGACTTCTTAGATACTATCTTGGTAGCTACTAACTTTGCCACAGTTTATTAGTAATAGAGATGACAGAGACAATGGTAAATGTTCACCAATCCTATTGATAACATCCAATTAGTTCTAATCCTGTAACTGAGTTGTACGGATTGTAGGCAGATGAGACGCATGCCATTTCCAAGCCTAGTCCACCAAAATGCATTTTTCCCTCTTTCTTTGGGTTCTTCCATGAGTCTTCCATTATTGACATTGGGTGACTTCAAAGCCATAAGATGGTGGTGCCACTAGATGTGAGTGGCTTGAGTCTTGAGTCACCACTTGGGTCACAACTACCCAGGAATTGCCCAACCAAAAATATATGGTCATTGAATTGTATGAGTGAGGACAAAACTTTTTGTATGTGAATCTGCTCAGAATGGAGGTTGATTTTTATAGTAACAAATTGTATTAAATATCTATTGTTGCACGCAAAGTTATCCCAAGTTAGTAGTTCAAAACAGCAATTTATTACCTCATACCTAGGTCAGTAATCTTGGAGTGGCTTAGCGAGGCAGTTCTGACTCAGAGTCTCTCATGAGGTTGGGATTGAAGGGTCATCAAGGGATGCGATCATCAGAAGCTTGCCTGGGGAAACAAGAATTCACTTCCAAGCCCACTAATATGGCTGTTGACTGTAGGCCTCAGTTCTCACCAAAGGAGCCTCAACATAGGACTTCTCCCAACATCAGAGTTGGGTTCTCCCAAAGCAAATGATGACAGACAGAAGGAGAAAGAAAGAGAGAAAATAGGTACTTGTGATAGAAGCCGTGGTCTGTAATATTTTTCTTTGAAGTGACGTATTATAACTACTTTACACTATGGAGCACATAGACCAATCTTGGTATAATATGGCTGGATACCACACAAGGGAATAAATCCCAAAGGTAGGGATTACCATGGACCATTTTGAAGGCTGGCTACCTCATTGATATAAATACCAAGATTAATACTTAAAAAAAAAGCAGGATGATCATGGAACAAAGTAGTTCAGCTGATTTTCTATGCTTGTAACACAAATTTTTTAATGTTTTGTCACAATTTTCTCACTTGTTAGTAAAATTAATTGCCCAAAGTTTAATTTTAAGACTTTCTTTTTTAAAAAACATTAATTTATTTACTTATGAAAAAGAGAGAAAGAGACGGATGGGGCATAGGGAGAGGGAGAGCAAACCTATCAGACAGAGAAAACCAAGAAAACCAATGCAGGTCTTGAACTAAGGAACTGTAATATCATGACCTGAGCCGAAATCAAGATTTGGACACTTAACCAACTGAGGGATCCAGGTGCTCCTCCCAAAGTTTGATTTTAAAGAAGCTTGAAAATGTGGTATGGCTTTTAAGGCAATTTATAAAATTTGATTATAACTGCAAAACTGACTGAATTGACATTATTAGTGAATGTCTGTCTACTACATATGTAAGTTGAGCATTTCTATAAACAATCTGGCATGAAAATTAGCACATCTCATCATCTATGTTCAAACTTCTGCTCTTGTACAGAACATGTGAAAGACTACTTCACGAAAAACCTTCTTTTAGTTGGGGAAATTTAGTCTTGATTATCATTACCCAAGGGCAAATAAATGACTCATTTGGAGTTTATTGTGAAGGCCCAAACCAGATTCCAACTGCATACTAATATAGTAATTGCATTACCAGCTTCCTCTGATATTTATAAACTACTCCAACTCTGCATTAGTGGTTTATGACATCAACAATACCAGCTGATTTAATCCTGTTTTCTGCCTTTAGTAAAGAGTCATATATCATTCTCCATAATAAGAGCATACCCCATAGTGCCTATATAAATCTTCACCAATTCCTTCCTACATTAACATTCCTGTGGTTCTAATGTAACTACTTCATCAACAGATACACATTCATGTTTGCTGACTAAACACATTCATATTCACATATTAAACATGAATAATTAAATTCACAAAAAATTAAAACAGGCTTTCCTTTAATATTAGGATGTGATAGTTCATTTACTCAGGAATTATTTGTGAATTTACACAATCTGTGACCTTTCAAACCCCAGATCACCTCAAATGTGGCTTGCTTTCCCTAAAATAAAAAGCCACTCTTTTATTTATTTAGTTCCATAATAAATGGGATGGCTGCTGTGCCGTTATATCACAATAAAGATATTTTATTTCCTATAGACTTTGTTAATGTAAAGAGTAGGAGGGAAGATCAATGTGTCATAACATCATAAAGCAACCCAGAAAATAAAGTAAGATATAAAAGGGCCAAATAAAAAAAATACAATTAACTGATGATGTTTGAGCTTCCATACATACAAAAGTAAGCTTCAGAATAAGATGCATTTCTATGTTTTTGTTGTTGTTGTTTGAAATCACTTTAGGGGGCCAGACAGGTGAAGTTAAATTTCTAACATTTTTTTATTAGGAAATTATTTCACGGAATAACTCTTCAGATAATAAGAGATGGCTTTTCCAGACTTGAAGGCAGTCAGCTAATAAGGCACATTTCCTCTAATGACACCAATGACCCAAACTGAATCTGGCTGCAATACCCAATGCTATTGTGTCCTTCACTTCATCTAGTGATCTATAATTTTTTAAGACATATTTTGGGGCGCCTGGGTAGCTCAGTTGGTTGAGTGTCAGACTTCGACTCAGGTCATGATCTCATGGTTCGTGAGTTCAAGCCCCGCGTCGGGCTCTGTGCTGACAGCTCATCTAGGAGCCTGCTTCCGATTCTGTGTCTCCCTCTCTCTCTGCCCCTCCCCCCCGCTCATGCGCTGTATCTCTCTCTCTTTCAAAAGTAAATAAACGTTAAAAATTAAAAAAAAAAGACATATTTTAAGTGCAGTAACCAAGATTACGTGCCTGTTTTATTTTCCAAATTATTTCTATTTAGGTGTTGAATAAAAAAGTTACATACTAGAGTTCTGAAGATTGGCTACAGAACAAGGTGAATACACTTAACATTACTGAAGTGCACACAAAACAATGGTGAATGGTAAATTTTATATTATGTATATTTTAACACAATCGAAAAAATAAATTTATGTCTTATAGGAAAAAGGTAATAAGATAAGTTTCATGTTATGTATAAGTTCTTTAATGGTAAAAAGTAAAAAGATGTTCCTACTTAAAATATAAAATTAATTCTCTGGAATTATTGAATAGCCATATTGTACCCCTGAAACTAATATAACACTGTATGCTGATGATACTGGAATTAAAATAAATTTTAAAAAATATATAAAATTAATGAATTAAGAAAATTTTTATTTTAATTTTGAAAGTTACTGCATTTTGTTTTTAGTACATAGAAATTTATTCTTGTGAGTATTCTAAAATAATTAGGTTAATAGGTGACAGGAGAAAAATTTAGACATTTTTATCCCTTCATATTTCTGAGTCTTGTGGTCTTGTGTAAGATATCAAGTCTAAGTCTTGGTTTCTACCTATTTTATAGGGTAGGTATGTGGATTCATCAAGATAATCTATAAAAAAAAGTATCTGGCACAGTGCTTAGCACATGATAGATGTTTAACAAATGTGGGCTTCCTTCTTTCCAGGTAAAAATCAGACACGTCTATCCTGAATGAATAAACAATGGGTGATAATGGCTACAGGTCAGGCTGCTGAATATTGAAAACAAATAAATTTTAAAAAGGGCCCCAGTCAATATCATGATTGCAGACTTTTAAAACTAAGCAGAGAATCCAGCTAAGCCATAGTGACTCTTTACCCCCAGAAACTGTGAGATAGTAAATAATTTTTGAAGACTTTTAAAAGTCTATCATCAATTTACCCATATCTAAAAAATTTATTGGGGCACCTGGATGGCTCAGTCAGTTGAGTGTCCGACTCTTGATTTCGGTTCAGGTCATGATCCCAGGGTTGTGGGATCAAGCTCTGTGTTGGGCTCTGAGCTGACAGTGTGGAGCCTGCTTGGGATTCTCTCTCTCCCTCTCTCTGCCCCTTTCCCACTCGCACACTCTCTCAAAATAAATAAACATTAAAAAAATAAATAAAAAAAATTATTAATCATTGTTTTAACTTTTAAATACCAACATCAGAAAATGTGTATGGATATATGGAGCATACTTTCAAATATATATATTTTTTTACTTTGTGTTTTATAACTTTTCCTAAGTAAAATATTCTTATTAGTGGTATATAATCTAAGAAGTCCTCAATTTTGATATTCAAAAAGATCAGAGGTACCCAAATTCAGAACTGCATCCCTTACAATTGTAAGTTCATTAGAGTAACATCAAATACCAACTCATACATAATATTAGATGAAATAGGATACAGATTAATAATGCATAGAATCCAAATATCGTTTGATGTAAGTAGCATGCAAGTATATCTGGAAAAATAAATTACACTTTTGATGATCAAGCCTAATTATTTCTATTTATTTTAAGTTCTTTGAGGCATGTATGATAATGGGAACCCTATATAAACCATTACTGCATTTTGTGTAACTGTTGATCATTGTGGTTAGTAGTAGCATTTATAATAACTACTTGTTTTTTAAATGGTGTATCTCACTTGGATTGGAACTTACAGTCATATCAAACACTGGCTTAGTCTTCAACTGAAAAGTGTTACTGATTATCAGTTTTAGCTGATAATCACATATATTAAGGGTACTTACAACGGTTGTTACTTTCAAATATTATTTTCTTTTCAATTAGAGCCACCAGGATTCAAATATTTCTTCTCTATAAAATACTTTATAAGTGAAAATATATAACACCTTTTTATTTGATTTTATTTTTTAACATCCTTAAAGGGGTGTTTAATTTAAAGATTAAAAATGCTTAATAATATCAAAGCACAGAGTATAGTGCCTACTAACTGTTTCGTGATGCTTGCTTTTAGAAATGCAATGTTTGGTCCTTGAAGATTTTCATTAATAAAGATAACCTGGATTACAGAAATTTTCAGTTTGGACCTACAATAAAATGATAGCTAGAGCTGAGACAATCAAGCAGAGGCCATGGACAAATGGAAGAAACAGTCAGCAGGCCACCCGAACAAGTTTCGATCCTGTCATCCCACATATGGTTTCCACTAAAGGAATAAAGAGGAATATTTCCTCACCTACTAATGTTATCAATTTAATTTTAAAAACATTACTGCCTCAAATACTTTATGGTTTCAGGTTAAACAATATGGATATCATCTGTTAGAAGAAAAGCAGAGGGAAGGCAAATATTTTGCATGTCTTTACACACGTGTGTAGAAGTACTTTTATTTTGAATATGCAATGTAGAGATTTTTATGCATTTTATATGTATAAATCACACATATAAATATAAAATATTTCTAGCTGCATGCACACACATATATGTGTATATATATATATATATATATATATTTTTTTTTTTTTTTAATTTTGCTTACATACTAATTTTGGTTGAGAGTCATTCCGATCCCCAAAATAGGTCTTTTTCATTCTCTATATATCCATACAGGATAGTATAGGTATAGGTATAAAAAATACAGACTAAGTGGGGCGCCTGGGTGGCGCAGTCGGTTAAGCGTCCGACTTCAGCCAGGTCACGATCTCGCGGTCCGTGAGTTCGAGCCCCGCGTCAGGCTCTGGGCTGATGGCTCAGAGCCTGGAGCCTGCTTCCGATTCTGTGTCTCCCTCTCTCTCTGCCCCTCCCCCGTTCATGCTCTGTCTCTCTCTGTCCCAAAAATAAATAAACGTTGAAAAAAAAAATTTAAAAAAAAAAAATACAGACTAAGTAAACTATCATTTCTCTTACACATAGAAAATTCATAGAGAAGACAAATGACAGCACTCAAATGGATTCAGAATACACAGTTTTTGTTCTAATGGAATACATTTTTACTATTCACACATAACAATATTTTATGATAGACTTTCAAGTTCATGGTTCAATAAAAATAAGGGAGGCCAAGAAACATTCTCAAGGTGGTATTTTACCTAAATCTTCAAATGCTGTGACAAAAAAGAAGACAAAAAAACTGGCTAAAATTTAAATATTAGCAGCAAGTAGAACTTCCTAACGTGGCTTCCTATATATTTTCTACAGTTTCATTGATCCTTTTAAAAACGTTTAGCAAAATAGTATATTGGCAAATTATTGCTCATAGAATGAAGACTTGATTCTATATTCTACACAGTAATCTTGAAGAAAACAATCACATTCTTAGGCTACCTGCTGCTTGTAAATTATAGGGTAGTGTAACTATTGTATAAAACTTGGCTAAACATTCAATTCCATTTTTCTTAATTGAGGCTAATTCTATGTAGAACAAAATGCAGTGTGTTTTAATGTTGGATATGGTTACTTTAGACTCTTAATAAAATTAAATACAATCATTCAGCCCACAAAGTCAATGGACCTTGAACCTGAACCATCAAATAACGCAAATATTCCTTTTTATGTTTTGTTGTGTAGATATAATCCACAAGTGAATTCATTATACAATGATTGATCTTCTTCCCCAATATAAAGTTCAATATCCTACAAAGAGTTATTCAAATAGAGTCTAAACAAATCAAAACGGTAAAGCACTGATATATGAAATGACAGTAATGCCCATGAAAGAAATGCTACATTTGCACATAGTAGACATTAATATAGGTTTGTGGCATTGTTGCCATAGAATCTGTCATATGCCTGAATAATTTTGCATCTTCATGAATTTTTTATCACTTAGTTTGGCTTACTTCATTGCCATGACTTCTGAATAAATGTTGTTTTCAATGTAGACCAAAGCATTAATCATTGGTCTACTGTCAATCACTTGGTTTTCCTGCTCATATCTTAAATTGGAGTATTGATCTTATGACGTTCATATTGGTTAATATGATAAGTAATCACAACAATGAAAATTTAAAGGCTGATTGGAAACACAAGTATAGAGCAATGATAAAGTGTGATTATGAATACAATAGGGCCTACAAATTATATAATCAAATTATATGCATTTCAGATGACCTGGAAAGATCTTGAAAAGTCCATAAATTTTGCTGTAATGGAATACAATGATAAAGATTTAACCACACAAGTCAAAAGTAAGATTCACTTATTTAAAGTGATTTTCTTCTGAAAAAGATGATACATATTAGATGATTCTGTAACTACTGGGAGGAGATAGAAATATAAACCAGGATGCTATAGATATAAAACTATTTCATATTTGTATCTCTTGTTATAAACTCTTGAAAAAACAAACTTTTTTAAAATTTAAAGAATATGAAAGATAAATACTGTTAAAAAGTATCGATATTTACTGTAGCAATAATTTAAGAAGTAAAATTAGGCAGGGACCATACTGTATGACAAACTGAGCTTAGTAAACTCCAAGTAGTTGACTGGCAGTCAGAAAATTAAAGATCCCCAGTTCTGCATTGGCAGTTGTAAGAATTTGGACTGCTAACTTTTTCTCCTTCTGCTTCAGTTTCTTCATCTAGGAAACTTTCTAAAGTTTCTGAGCCGTAAATTTAAAAAAAAAGTTTCAGTTTTATGGTTAAAACTTTAGAAATAGGGAGCGGGTATCTGATATTTCACTCAATTTTCTTTTCTTGTCCTCTTGAAGACAATATTTTTTTTGTGTTGCTAATGAACTAAGGGCCTTAGCTTCCAGGTTAAATGGGAAAATGAGTATGATTTAAGTTTGTACATACAAAGATCATCTATATACATGTTTTATTTAAATTTTCTAGTTAGTATGCATACACATTTTTTACAGCTTACCTCTTACAGAATATTACTGACTTAGGGGCACCTGGGTGGCTCAGTTGGTTAGGCAACTGATTTCGGTTCAGGTCATGATCTTGTAGTTTGTGACTTCGAGCCCCATGTCGGGCTCTGTGCTGACAGCTCAGAGCCGGGAGCCTGCTCCCGATTCTGTGTCTCCGCCTCTCTCTGCCCCCTCGCCGGTCACACTCTGTCTCTCAATAATAAATGTTAAATGTTAAAAAAAAAAAAAAAAGGAATATTACTGTTTTAATCTTTTAGTTCTTTAAAAAATGTGTTCCTACTAAAGTACTCATACCAATTAGCCTTCTTTTAAGCTTTGCATTTATTTATGATTTCCTTGAAATTTTTAAAGTTTATTTCAAGACAGGCAGAGACAGCGTGAGTGGGGGAGGGGCAGAAAGCGAGGGAGAAAGAGAGAATCTCAAGTAGGCTCCACAATGCCAGCGCAGAGCCTGACATAGGCTCGAACTAACAAAATTGTGAGATCATGACCTGAGCCAAAAATCAAGAGTCAGTCACTTAACAGACTGAGCCACCCAGGTGCCCCTATGATTTCCTTTATTAAGAAAAATAATTAAAATGTTTGGAGATCACTAAGATTGGATTTAGTTGTTGAGGGCACAGCATCTTAAAATCCAGTAGCATTGATTTAGAAAATACATGTGAAAGCTCTTTGAAACTTAATAAATATAACTTCTTAGTTGTAGACCCAGTACTATCTGTATCTTTGGGTGGGGGCTTTTCCATTAACATTACACTAAAAATTATAAAGCGATGTACTGAATTGTTAGTAATTCTAGAAAAGTCTGCACCTTAAAGCTCAAGTTTTGAACACGCAGAGAGAAAGAAAACTTTGTGATTATCAATAAAATCAATAAAGAGGAAACATGAATGAGCAGTTTGGGGTATTCTGAAGGTGAAGGTGTTCTGGGGCTGTCAAAATTGCGTGATGACCATCTTAAGATCAACCCAAATCACTGAATAAGCAAATCTTACAAAATCCCGTTGCGTGAGGTGGGGGCTCTTTCAACACACAAGACTTAGGTGTGTCCATCCTAATTGAAAGAAAAAACTGTCTAGACCCAAGGATGCAAGATGACATGGAGCTGCCTACATACAGCTGCTGACCATTGTTTTGTGTAACTTTCAAGAGCTTCATTTACTTGGGTAACTTCACTGCAAGGGTAGGAAATATATATCATCATCTGTGTGTGTATACACACATATATAAAATATACCATCTGCATATATATATATAATATATCCATTTGGAGGATAAAATATATAATCATCTGCGTATATACATAAAAATATCATCTGCATATATATATAATATATATAATATATTCATCTGGATGATATGTCTATATAATATATATAATATATTCATTTGGATGATGAAATGTCAAAATTCAGTTGTCAAGAATGGCCTACCATCTAAAAGAGCTTCTTATTAAATGAGGTTTCCAGGCGCACCTGGTATAATGAAGCACACATTAAGCCTGACTAGAAGCCCTTCCAAACCATTTTGTTTTGCTCTAAAAATGTCTTTTAGTTCTTTTTAAAAATTTGCCAAAACCTAAATCAAACACCATTTTCTTAGTAATTACATGTTGAAGGATGTAATCATTGCAGCCTTCTGAAACTGAGAGACCAGTCGCTCTGCTTTGGGCATTTTTCCACGGTTGCTTTTGTTAATGTACTAATGAGCCATTGTCACAATGGAGCCAACCTGGCATTAGCACTTACAATAAATTTACTGCAAGAACACTGCTGTTTGTAATTAGCTCTTCATTACACAATCAGTCTGATTTAGAGAAACTCTCATATGATTTGCTCAGCAAATGAAGCAATATAATTACACCTCACTTCAAATCAACAAATTAGACTGCTGTTTGCAATTGGCTATATTATGTACTATTAGTGCCCGGGCAATTGCAGGCCTGTTGCTTCCTTTAACACTTAAGTAAAGTAAGTCTAATTAAAGCACTGAATATTTCTGTATATGCAAGAATAGCTACAGAATGGTCACAATTTTTATAATTAAAGAGGAAACCCAAGATTTATGTTCAGAATATTTTATACGAAGCTCAAGCCTTGGCCATTTGAGGCTCTTATGTTAGAAATGAGAGACTAAAAACATAACAGGATGGAATGAAATATTATTTTTGAACCAAATAATTTCCCAGCAAGGGCACATGACAATTGAGTAAGATTCAAATTAGGTTAAAGCAGAGTAATAAGTTACCCATTCAGTTGTGCATTTCTCAGTACTAGATATTTAGTATCTGCCAGCTAGTTATAATGGCTTATGTTAGTTCCTTTTTTTCATTGGGTTTTTGACTCTGGAGCAATCTATCCACTGGTTGTAGTAATCATTGGGAGAGGTAATTGGAAGGAGTTTTAAAGATGGGTTGCCAGATTAAGCAAATAAAAATCCAGGACATCAGTTAAATTTGAATATCCTATAATTTATCTGGCAATCATGTTTTAGGTTGTTTAAAAAAAAATGCTTGTCTGTGTTAAACTGGGAAGCTGAGAATCCAAAAAATAATTCCCCCCAAAATAATGGATTAAAAACCTGTCAATGAGTCCAAGAGTTTGGGTTAGGATTGGGCCTCTCCATTAACAGTACACACTTCTTTAATTGAAAGACTATGCCACTGGGGCGCCTGGGTGGCTCAGTCGGTTGAGTGTCCGACTTCGGCTCAGGTCATGATCTCACAGTCTGTGAGTTCAAGCCCCGCATTGGGCTCTGTGCTGATGGCTCAGAGCCTGGAGCCTGCTTCCGATTCTGTGTCTCCCTCTCTCTCTGCCCCTTCCCTGCTCATGCTCTGTCTCTCTCTGTCTCAAAAATAAATAAAAACATTAAAAAAAAAAAAGAAAGACTATGCCACTTTATTTCTAAATTCCAAATTTTTGACATTTAGATTACCAGCAGCAATTATTGAATAACTCAATAAAGAAGAGAAGATCTCTTCCAAATAATTCCAAAGTAGATTTCTCTATCAATGCACACAGCTTTTCAAGAGTGGTGTGTACATATACATTTGTATGTATGTATCCTTCCATTGATGTTTTTTGACCTACTAAGGGATGGTGTATGTTGTGCACGCTCACAAGATGTGGTTCTGTTGTAGTTTCATGAAACTACAATTGGGGTCAATTTAGGAAAAGATTTCTATATCCTTCCCAAATCCTAAATTAATTATTTTATTTTCATATTTTGTTTGGTAAGGTAGTTCTTGAAAGACTTAGAAGTCCTTAAATGTATTCAGGGAGTTCCATTCCTGGTGTATATAATCAGGTAGACTTGTGTCTACCTCATCCATTGCATGGATTGTTCCTCATTCTCAAAGGGAACAATTTAAGATTAGCAGCTTATATGGCCTGCTGCTAAAACTTCAGAATCAGGGAGCATGCTGAGCTGAGACAGAAGGACCTCATTCTTTTGTTTTCTGATGCCCTTTCCTTTGAGGTGACAAGGAAGCCTGAAAGTCCATTCAGATCACGAACCCTCGACTGTGCTGCGCTGAGTCTGACACGTTCCTGATCAGATACTGTGAAATGAGCAGCGCTGTGTTTATGAACAACTTCCCAGATTTTAGCTTTATAATTTTTATTTTGAAAAGCATTGCATTATCGCATTCCTTTTTACAAATTATTTAAAGACACTGACTAACGAAGATACTACACAACATCTTAGAAAGTTAATTTAAAAAACAAGTGTCCGAATATAAATGTTAGAAAATTAGGCTACAATTCAAAATGTAATGACCTGACATATTTTCCAAGAACTGCTGATCTGAGGTAATTCATTTTTCTATATAGTAAAATGTACTTTCAATGTGTCCCTCTTTCCCCTCAATTTCTACATTTCAGAACAGTATCAACAATTACCAGTCAATACCTTTAAATAATTTGTGAAAAGGAATGAAACGATGCAAAACTCTACAAAATAAAAATTATAAAGCTGAAGTCTAGTAAGTTGTTCATTTGAACATTAGCATATGAAATCAAATGAAGGGGTTCAGTCTTCGTGAACGCACTTTCTTTTGCTTTGTGGAAGATTTTGTGTTCATTTGTATTCTTACGGCACTATGCAGAAGCAATTTCCTTTTCATAATATTAGTCAAGAAATATTTTTATAACAATTAAAAAAAGAACAGTCTTGTTGAAATCTTTATCTCTGGTGCCATATTATTCTCCAGTGCAACAATAATATTTTATTGAAGAAGCTTGGTAACATTTGGAAAAATGAAATATTTCTCTTTAAAAATTATATTCCTTATTTTCCAACAATGGCAGTTAATGGCTTTGGATATTAAATTATGCTTTAAGTGTATTTCCATAGTAGAAATGATGTTACTGAAAGGTAGCAGTACCTTGACCTCATTGAGAGATATACCATATTATCTTTTTAAATGACAGGTTTCTAAATCATTCTGAACAGGGCACTGAGCCTACCTGTTGAACATAGATTCAATTTCAATAATATATGGGAAAATCATTTAGGTAATCACAGGGACAACATCACAGTGTTAACTACGTTGCAATAAGCCAGATGAATAGCATAGAAAGCCTGAAGCTTCCCAAATAGAAGAGAGGAAAAAAATGTTATCCTCCTGACATACCCATAGACTTCAATGAAACGGCACATTCTATGAGAAAATTTCCTATGAATAGAAGTATCATCAAAAGCATTATTATTAAACAATGTAAGTATAGTGAACAGAGAGTTTGATGTTTGGAAATTTTTGGGGGGTGAGGGGAGATTTCTGTGTCTGTTAAGAAGAATCAACCTGTCTCTCTCTCTTTTCCCCACCTGCCAAAGAAGGTGTACTGCTAATACTAAATAGCTTAAAAAGATTCTTCACTGGATTTTTACCTTCACAACTAAATAAAAATTTCAGCTGCACATTATTTCCATTTCCATGGGTCTTTTCCTAAAGTTTATGTGTCATATCCACAGTATAATTTAATCCAGACATAAATGTAATGAGACAACTTGCAAGAAGCATAGTTTCTGGGTCAACATGAGTTAAAAGAGTATTTGTATACTTAAATGAGCAGGCCATAAGTTTATAGAAAGACAATGAAAGAAAAAATTTACTTCAAAGTTATTTTCAAAAGGGCAAAAAGCATAAAAGAGAAATAAACTATTTTCTCTAATTCAAAACATTTGCAATAGATGGGAAGTTTTACTTATTGAGAAGTATGCTTTGGGAGGTTAAAACAAAGTATGGTTTAGTTCTTATAGAAATGGCCATAGCAAAGCCAACAACCTGAAGATTAGATTCTGAACGCCATATGGAATACTGAACTTAGCTTTATTTTCCCCTCTTTGGGAATGAAAATTGCTTTAAAAAATAAAATCAATAGACAATATAGTTCACTAACTGTGGGTCACAAGCAGCAAAATTATATAGAAGCCAAAATTAAGTCTTAGAAAAGGATAAATCTCTGTGATTTTCACAGTTTTGTGTGTGTATGTTTCATATGTGATTAATTGGTCATGTGATGGAAACAACACAAATGAAAGACTATGGGAGTTAATATGGAATAGAGAAATGCAAATATGAACTTTTCAAAAAGACAAGAAAATTACCCTGAGTAGAGTCACATCTGTATGTATATCTCTAACACAACAAATATTGGATTTGCTTTCTATTTTTTCTATTTCTGCTAGACAATTTTGTCCCCGATTGTCTCATTCATCATTCATAGTGAAAATGTTTTGCATTTACGTTTCACTTCACAAAAAGAATAGCTCTCCTGTGAAATGTATGTCTGTCACTCTTACTAAAGAGAAATGCACAGTCAAGGATGTGATAGTCATGTGGATACGTCTGGTAGACAAGGTCATTAAAGGCCTGACTTCACAAGGCCACTTCTTCAGAAGCAAACATTTTCAGAATCTCTCCTGCTGGTTTCTCTCAGAATCTTTCTTCTCCAGCCTTCCTTCCAACAGTAACCTCCTCTTGCCCTTCCTATGGGTCTTGATTTCCTCATCACTGTGCCTTTGATTATTTTGCCTCTCTATTTGGAGCCTGCTACTCAGGTTGCATCTTCTAAATATCACAAGGACTCCAAGAAGGTGTCATGAGTTCTAGGTGTCCTGGAAAGTCTTTTACCTTTCAACTCTAATTCTAGAATTTCTGTGGTGTTTATAGCCTGACATTGTGTATTTTTAAAATATGACATAGTTCCGTTTTGTTCACTTGCAAGACCACATGTATCTTGGCCATATCATTCTTTGGTCCCAGATGTATCATTATATAATGCTGGGGAGTCATCATTTTATCAGCCCATGTTTTGATGGCTCCGTAGTAGCTCTCTGTCCATATTGACAAAATTATGGTGGCAAATTGATTTTGTAAAACTAAAATTGACTTGAATTCATTCTCCTGAGAGGTTAATAATAGTCTTGTAATGTAAATATTATGTAAATGCCAAAGAAACTGTACCTGAACCTAGCACTTACTAATTCTACCAATACTCTCAAAAGCACCAAGACACATATATTTGTTAAACTCAAAGGAACAAATAAGTCAGATGAGTGATGACTGAGGATTGGAAATTCTAATTGGCACAACTAATACTTTTTCTAGTTTTAAAAGAGCACAAATCCTAGGACTTTTAAAATCCTGTTGTGATACTGTTTAGTCCTTATTATTTTCAGAAAAAAAGGTAGTTGGCTAAACCTCCCAACTGGTTCAGTCTTATAAATCTGACCAAAAAATGGTATAGCCATTTTTTTCTTCCAAGAAAAAGCATGGAAGCTATCATTATGAGACAATTTAAAAAATTAGATTTTCTTATGCCAACTGTAGTATTACTTTGAATATATATGAAGTCAGAACATCCTAATATTTTCAGTATTTAGAGTTTCTTAATAGCGCAATTCATTGTGTCCATGAGAAAACAAAGAAAACAGTTGGCAATGGCAGGGCAATGGTATAAGAATCTCAAAAAATACTTCTGAAACCAAGCCCATAAATACAAATTAACATAACTATATTTCTATGCTACTGAATATACTTCTAAAAATTATTTTTAGCAATTGAATACATTTGTTGAATTGATGTACCATGGCTTATTGAACCAATCCCTTATCATTGGGTGTTCAGTTTGTTTCCAATTGTCACTATTTTAGACACCACCAATATAATTTTTTTATGATTTACTTTATTACAGTGAAGAATACAGAATCTTTCCCTTACTACAGTCAATTTCTTTCTTTCATCTCAACACATAACTCAAGTAATAAACAGATTGCTGAAGGCTAATCTCATTTTGAAAAGGACAGTGCCAACCTCTAATGGATCAAATCTAATAACACTTCCCACACATTGGATGAGGATTCTCTGAACGGAATGTGAAAAAGGATCGCACTCAATTCATCATCTGCCATTTCTTTCATAAATGCCATTTAAATATTTATTCATTTTATTAATAAAAGATCAGTACCCCTGATATCTTGTTATTTTGACAACTCATTTTAACACTAGTCAGTCAGGATCACTTCTTAAGTAGACACTAATTATTTTTAATAAGCTTTAGCTTATTTAGCTTTTGCTCCTGTTCTGTTCTCATAGTTTAAGAATATTTATTGCTTTTATAAATTTCTCTCCCACAAAAATTGGAATACTAACAGCAAGAAGTTGTTGTTCATGTGGAATTGTTTTGTCATCATATTAGGAATATGTGGCGAAGAAATTTACAAAGTACATGCTGCTTTAGAAAAAGAACAGAAAAAATAATTAGCTAATGGGTGACATGCAGTTAGGGGAGATGATACAGTTAAGAAAAATAAAGAACCCACAGAAGAACAAACAATCCAAAAGTAAGATGAAATAAACTCTATATTATACTAACTATAATCTTATTTAGAAAAGAAAAGGGAATAAGAAATACTTACATTTAGAACAGCCAAACACATTTTTATTCCAACTACAAATGTAGAGTTCATGTGAGGTGAATCAAATTGTTATATGCATTTGATTATTCAAAAGTTTCTTGAACTTGTAAGAAATTGGCACACGGCTCCCAGTGTTTCAACGATTATGCACTTTCACATTACAACTGCAGGGCAAAATATTACTCTATAAATCACACTCAAATTATAATAATGTTTCTATTATCTTAACTCTCTCATGGGTGTCAGGAAGACTGACTCATTTCTATTACATCTAAGGTGAAATCTAACGTGAAAAAATTAACAGTAATACACACAAAGGATTTTGTATGTTTGTAGGTGCTATGGGCTGAATGTTTGTGTCTTCCCAAAATTCACATGTTGAAAACTTTAATGTCTACCCAGGGTGATGGTTTGGGGAGGTGAAGTTTGGGAGATGATTAGGTTATGAGAGCAGTGCTTTCATTAAGGGGACTAGTGTCCTGATAAAATGAGGTCTTAGAGAGCTACCTTGTCCCTTCTGCCATGTAAGGACAAAACAATAAGTCTGCAGCCTGGAAGAGGGCCCTCCTGTGGCCATCCTGGCACAGGATCTTGGACTTTCAGCATTCAGAACTGTACGAAATAAACTTCTATTGTTTATTAACCACCCCATTTATGGTGTTTGTGTTAGACCAGCCCAATGGCCTAGGTCAATGCATAAAGACTTGTAAGTAGTTTATGTTAACTATCATAAGCTCATTAAATATGATCAGTTTTAATGATCACACACACACACACATCTATAGAGTCTCAGATGGGTACACAGATACATAGACACACCCATTTATGCTGCCATCATACAATAATGTCATCTCAAGTTTGCAAATTTATGATTACCAGTGTTTTCTTATTTTTAGTAATTATATAATAGATATCATAGCAGAAAAAATCCACATTAAAATTTTGATGTGGAAAGATCAATATTATTATTTTAAGATTAGTAAAAAACATCTCTAAATTTGAAATGATGGATCTCTCATTACTAATTCTGAAAGTAAACAGACAAAATGAATGGGATTATACATTTAACTATTGCATTAAATAAAATGCTCAAGTTTAAAATTTTCCTTTAATTGAACATACTGATAATTATATAAAAATAAAGTAGCATTCATGCAATTTTATGAATACTTTCTATTTTTTTCATTGGAGCCATGGCAATATACTTCCACTAAAAATCTCACATTTCGTAGTTGCTGAGACTACAGTTTTACTGAAACAGAACTATGATCATTGTCAAAGCTATCATAAACACAATTATTCAGGGAGTGGTTTTACTGAGAATTAGTTTTAATAAAGGAGAAAATATATCACTGTGTTTGGGTACAGAATGGGAGCCATGTGCCATTTCTTTTTTTTTCCATTAAAAAAATTTTTAACGTTTATTTATTTTTGAGAGACAGAGAAAGAGCATCAGCTAGGGAGGGACAGAGAGAGGAGACACAGAATCTGTAGCAGGTTCCAGGCTCTGTCAGCACAGAACCCAATGGGGGTTCAGACCCATGGACCATGAGATCATGATCTGAGCCAAAGTCAGAGGCTTAACCGACTGAGCCACCCAGGTGCCCCCATGTCCCATTTTAAACCCATACATGGTTTGTAGATCTATAAAAACTATTGAAAGTTGTAGTTATTTTCCAAGATTTTTGGTCATGAAAAAAATTATAAACTCAAAAACAGTAAATCAAGACAAGTAGGATATAGAGGTATAGGAATAGATAAAAGAAAACAATCATTGTAGTTAACACAGGCTGTAGGTTGGAGGAAAGCAGATTTACCGGAAATAGGAAATAAACACCAAGCGAATACCCTTGGTAAATCAACCTGAATGTAGGAGGATTAGGGACAGAGAGGAAGAGGAAGGAAGCTGAACAAAGTGTTTGATAGCTAGCAAAAGGAAAAATACACATATTCAAGAGACACAATTTTGGACGTTTGGGACAGGAGTCTTTTCTGAGATTGGTAGTATGTGGGGACGTCTGACTATTTGCTATAACCTTTCAGGATGGTGGGAGGAACACTAGTACAATATAATCACTTCCTGTTCTGTGAAGGTTAACCTAGCCTCTGCAATGGTTGACCTAGGTGTGAAGTCAGAATATAAAGCAGTTAATTCCCAATATGTTTATAGGCTCATTTTCACATCAGGGAGGCAGTTGCAGTTTGCATATTAACAACTAATGAGTTAGCCTAATTTGTAGAAGAATTATATTGATGATTAAATCATAAAAAAAACTATGCCATTTCATACGAAAATTTTCTATTACACTCTTTAAATCTATACCTCTTATGTCAATAATCCTTTTGGGAAGTTGGCAGCAAAAAGATTATTCATTTTATTTATTATTCATAACCTACTTAAGGCATTTTGCTTATCCCTCTAAAGGAAAAACAATATACACAATCATCACAGTTTTCAAAGGTCTGATATCTCAGAATATATTTTGCCTTAGGAAAAAGTTTAAAATTGTTAAATTCCCTTGATGCCAGTAACTCAAAGAGTAATATGTTTAAGAGAAAATCATTACCTACTGCCAATTATAAGATAGGATTTAACTAAAAGTTACATTCTAGTAGTGAAAAATATAATATTAATTTATATCTTAAAAATTCTGATTAAAACTAAAAACTAAAAATTCTGATTAAAACTAAATATAAAAAATGTTATAAACTTTTCTGCTCATCCTTATTAAATAAAGTCTATTTTTCAGTTTTTGCACATATTATTTATAAATCTCCATGAAAATAAAGCTACTAACAGTTTTTAAGAACTAAAATGCATCTTAAATGTATTATTATTGTAGGGAGCCTGGGTGTCTCAGTTGGTTAAGTGTCTGACTCTAGATTTTGCTCTGGTCATGATCTCATGGTTTGTGGGATTGAGTCCTGCATCAGGTTCCAGTTCCACATTGGGCTCTGTGCTGAGTGTGGAACCTGCTTGGTATTCTCTCTTTCTCTCCCTCTCCTCCCCGCCCCCCCCCCCGCCTGTTCATGTTCTCTCTCTCTCTCTCTTTCTGTCTCTCTCTCTCTCAAAACAAATATTAAAAAAAAACATTACGATTGTATTAAATCTTGTATTATGGAAATATATAGACTTATGAATGCAAGTATTGACCATGGGATGCTGGTGATAGCCTCTTGGGACATCCTTTGATTGTCAACTGATTCATAAATACAGAATGCTTCCAGAAAGTGTGTCAGTATGATTTTCTATGGGGAATAGTCTAATGTCAGATGTCTTGTAGTATCAGTAATTCCAGTAACACAGATTTAAATCATTTAAAAGTGGGAAAATACTTCTTTATCCTAATAGCCTTCTTAAGGTTTAAAAGAAGACATTTTAAACATCTATAAATGTACCCTAAAATATAAATAATACTAACAGCTATAATTTCTAGGTGGCAGTTACTATATAAGCAACCTAAAGAGTCTAAATGGACCCTGCTAAAATCATTTCATTTATAAGGACTCTGTTTTAGTAACATCATCAGGGTATTTGTCAGAAAGGCTGTCACTAGCATGCTTAGAAGGGATATTAACAGGTTCAGTCTTTTTTCTTTCCCAAGTGATAAAAGGAGAAAACAGATTACAGGAGTACTGTGAATTTCCACACATATGTGTGAATTTCCACACATATATGCCTTTAAAAAAATTGGAATCACATGTATTTATGTCATGTTATCTTATGTGAATAAAAATAATAATTTTCATAGTTTTAATTCATTTTCATTGAAATGTTTGAAAGTAATATTCAACAAAAATAAAAATATGGAAAATGAAATTCTAATGTTAATTAATTATAGGGCTAATATAAAATTGAGGCAAAGAGAAACTCACCAAAATTCAGTAATTGTTATAGACTTCTAAAAATCAGATTAGTTGCATACAGATTTTTTTTATCATATTAACCATGAACAGCTAAACATCTTCATTTCTCTAATCTGATACAACTTTTCACTGAACTTTTATGTATAGTTTCTTTAGTAAACAGGCTTCATAAAAAAAAACTAGAATAATATATACATACTTATCACGTTTTCTATGCCTACAATGTGAGCAAATGAATTAAAATTATGGTAGAAATTGAAGGTAAAAAAGAATATAAAACCCTCCTAAGTTTTTGAGTTCTCAGTAGAGACATGAATAAATTAGTTTTAATAAATAGCCTGAATAATTAAGGACATCCCAGGAGTGAAAATCAAATATCTTATGAAAATAGTTAAATAGAGCCAATCAGTCAGGCACTTATTATGATATTTAATTGAGTATAACAGGATGACTGATGGGATTATCACAGAGAAATCTTGTAGATTAATATATTATATATATAAATATATATATAGCAGATTATATATATAACATATTATATGCATTATAAGGATTTTTGCATATTATAAATTTGCAAGATAAAGATTGGATTTTGTAAAAAGATGCTATGCTTCCATGTATCTTTAGTGAGCTATGATGTTCCCTGAAAATGAAACTCAAGTTACTGATTTGCTACACTGAGTTGATGAACTCTCTATTTTGCAAACCTGGCCAAACAATTACTACGTGTGGGTTCCAGAGATGGAAATCAGAACGTAGCAGAGGTGGCAGTTTTGATGCTTCTATCAGCAGTTTCCAGCATTCAATCCCAGTACATATGTTAGAAAGTATATCATTAGTTACTTCCAAGCAATCCATCATACAATGTGAATCTGTCACTAAATTAAATTCAAATGATGAAATGGGAACATAGGAAGCTATAATAGCCAACAGCCATTATTTAATTTCTAACCTTTTAATAAATATGTATAGTGTTCATTTTGTAATAAATTTTGGACAAATCTGCCTATTAATTAGTATTTTAAAAAGGAAGCAAAATGGTTTTTTTGATAATACCTCATTATAAACTTTTTTACGATCTTATTTATGTCTAGTCTCATTTTAATTATATCCTTCTTTTCTCTTTTTCTGTTGTTATTTTAAAAACATTTTGATTTGGACACAGCTAATTAATTTTATCCTGTTGAGGAAGTTTGAAACATCTTTTCTTATTAGTTTTTGTTATTAGTAGTTTCAGGAGATATTTAAACAAGTATTAAAATGCCAATAAATTAGGCACAAATATTGTATTCCATATTACCCTAGAGGATTTCACATGAACACAAACTAAAATGTAGTTGATGGATCCTGAAATTGTGCCTAATATAATCATACACTTCTGAATTTTGAATTTGGAGGATGATTAAAAGCAGTCCTCAAGCCTTTAGGGATTAGATTAACCAAGGAAAGAAGTTTCATAAGGAAAAATATATACATATGTTGCACAAGATTTCTGATTGCTTATTTCTGAATAGCTAATAACAAGATAATGAGGGTTTTTTTTGTGTGTAGTATGCCAATTTAGGTATGGTACAATTGGATTTTTCCCCTAATGCAGGTAGCCAACACTATATGAGATGCAAGTGACTTTCTCATAGATTATTTTAGTCAACATAATGATCTTATTAGTAGGGCAAAACACCTCTTCTAATAGGCTGAATATGAATCCCAGAAAGTACTTAAATGAGGACTATATAAACTAATACAGCAAATTGGAGTTCAGGCTGAAGCAGATAAAATGCTAATACCAAATTTCAGTAAAATAAACTTGATTCCATTTGGCAGGATTTCCTTTTGAATATGTAATATCTTTTGCATGTTGAATATTTCACAGAGAGTTTATTTTCATTTAATATTTTCCATATAACTTACCTAACAAATGTTTTGATTCTTTTACAAAATCTTTATGCATATATGTATGTGTGTGTGTCTACTATGTGTATATATGTGTGTGTGTGTGCACACACACATATATACACATACAAACTTACACCACTAACTTATGAAGAGTACTACAATCAAAACAGAGCTCTAGTAACTTTGAATTGAAAAAAAGAATTGATTCAAACATCCAAGGCTCCAGCATGTTGTGTTCTGTTATTTAAAACTGACTACGGTATAGCCTTTCTAAAATAAATGAACAAGTAGCAACAACAGCTGATGAACATAACATTCCATGTACATAAGATCTTCCACTGTGCTCAATTATCTTAGAATGAAGTGGCCAAAACCATGAGCTCTGGAGCAAATAAAACTGAGGCTTAATACTACCTTGTGAGAGTAAGGTAGACAGGGTCTCTTCATTTCTTAAATGGCATTAACAGAACGACAGTTGTTGGGAGCATAGATGAGAAAGCACATTAAAGTGGTGGCTACCATGACTTTATTTAACATGTAACTGAATAACTATACCGCATGATAGAATGGGGAGATGTTTATGCTACAGATAAAGTTTGAAAAATGAACAGAAATAGACAATAGGGGAAATACTGGAGTACGAAGAAACAGCATTAAGCAAAGGAATGGAGGCAAGAGAGTGAAGAAAGGTGCAACAACAGGAAAAACTGTTCATGTTAGTTTACATGAACTGAGTGAAATGCAAACTTGGTCGAGAAAAGGTGGTGAGGGAAAGATAAGATCTTGGAATATTTTTAAAGTATTTGAAGAAATAATGACCAAGATGTCCCAAATTTGATGAAAAGCATCAAACCTACATATACAAAAAGCTTAAGTAACTCTAAATAAGGAAAACAAAGAGATCTGTGTCTGGACTCATCATAGCCATATAATTAAAAGACAAAGGATCTCGAACATACCAAGAGAAAACTGACTCACTGGATATAAGGTATCTTCAATAAGTTTAATAGCTGACTTCTCATCAGAAAACATGAAATTCAGAAGTCAGAAGGATGTCATATTCAAAATGCTGAAAGAAAAAGTCAACCAAGAAGTTTGTAACCAGCAAACCTATTTTTCAAAAATGAAGGAGGAATTTAAGATCATCCCTGAGTAACAAAAAATTAGAGAATTTATTGCTGGCACACCTACCATACAGGAAATAATAAATGAAATATTTCTGATTGGAATGAAAGGCCAATAGATGAAAACATAAATTCATATGAAGAAAAAAACATACTATTAATATACATACATACTATTAATATACATGCTTATGACTACACAGGAAAATATAAAAAAATAGCATAAGTTTATTTTTGTAACTTATTCTGATTTAAAAGGCACCACATAAAGCTATAATTATAAAGTTGTGCTGATCAACTTATAATATATAAAGATACAATTTGTGTGCAAATAATAGTACAAAGCAGAGGCAGAGGGAACAAAGCTCTATTGCAACAAATTTTTTATTTACTATGGAGATTAAGTTGATATAAATGAGACTGAGAAATTTTTAAGTTAATTGCAATTGCCAAGACAACCACTAAGGAAAAAAAAGTACACACATATATATAAACAACAAAATAATTAAATTAGTACACTAGGAATTGTAAATATAACTCAAGAGAGGGCAGTAATGGAAACAGAGAAACAAAAAAATTGTAAGAAATTTTGAAAACAAATAACAAATGATAATATAAATTCTATCTTACTGTAATTACATTAAATGTAAATTCCCCAAATAGTCCAAACAAAAGGTAGAGACTGGCAGAATGGATTTAAAAAAAATTATCTAACAATGTATGTCTAAAGAGATTTACCTGAGGTTCAAAGATACAAAAAACTGAAAGTAGAAGAATGGAAAAAGATATACCATGAAAACAGCAACTTAAAGAGAACCGACACTAACATCAAACAAAATAAATCACAAGACAAAGATTGTATAGAAGCAAGAGAAGTACATTTTATTTAACTATTTTTTTATTTTTTATTTTTTATAAGTAATCTCTACAGTCAACATGGGGCTCAAAATCATGACCCCAAGATCAAGAGTCAGATGTTCTACCCACTGAGCCAGCCAGGTGCCCTAAGAGAACTGAATTTTGTAATGATAAAAAAGTCATCCTTCAGGAAGACATAACAATATATATTCCTAAAAAAGAGTCTTAAAATACATGAAGCCAAAACTAAGAGAATTAAAGGAATAACTCACATTCAACAATTGTTGGAGACTTGACTGCTGCACTTTCAATAACAGATAGAACAACTAACCAGAAGATAAAGGATACAGAAGACTTGAGTAGCACTACAAATCATATGTAATAGTACTCTATAGAATACTCCACACAACAACAGCAGAATACACATTTTTCTCAAATGTACCTCAACTATTTTCCATGGTAGACCATATACTAGGCCATAAAACTGCCTCAGTAAATTTGGAAGGAGTGAAATTATTTATGGCCTAGAAATTAAAATAGGACTCAGTGACAGAAGGAAAATTAGAAAATTCGAAATACATGGAGATCAAAAAACACACTCCTAAGTAGACAATGAGTGAAAGAAAAAAAAAAAAGAAAAATTACAAAATATTTGAAATTAATGGAAAGAAATACATAACATAACAAACCTTATGAGATGCAGCAAAAATACTGCTTAAAGGAAAATTTGTCTCTGAGTGCCTATATAAAACAATAATCTAATAATCTATTTTAAGAAACTAAAAAACAAACAAACAAACAAAAAGCAAATTAAATACAAAGCAATGAGAAGAACGGAAATAATGGTATTGGGTGGAAATTGATGAAATGACCATAGAAAAATAGAGAAAACCAACAAACCCCAACTTCAACAAAATTGACAAACATTTAGCTAGGTGGACCAAGAGGAAAAGACTTAGATTACCAAAATAAGGAATGAAAGAAAAAACATCATTAATGACATTAGTAAAACTAAAAAGTATTATGAGGAAATACAATGAACTATTGTGTTCCAATAAATTAGTTAACTTAGATTAAAGGAAAAATTCCTAGAATGACATAGACTACCAAAATTGACTCATGAGGAAATAGAAAATCTGTAAATCTGTAAAGATCTGTTTCAAAAGACTACATAATAATTAGAAAACCTACCCACAATGAAAATCTCAGGTCCTTACAGCTTTACAGGTAAATTCTATCAAACATTTAAAGAATAATTAATTCTAAAACCTCACATACTTGTCCAAAAAGTAGAGGAGGAGGCAACACTTTCTTTTCTCCTGAAGACTTACCTTACTTTACCTTGATGCTAAAACCAAAGACATTACAAGAAAGGAAACTACAGACCCACATCTCTTATGAATATAGATGCAAAACCCTCAAGCAAATACTAAAAAATCAAATCTAGCCACATATAAAATGGATTAATGCTTTTCATCTTAGATAAAGACAAGACGGGAATGTTTGCTATTGCCTTTCTATTTAACATTGTATTGGAGATTCTAGCCAGGACAATCAGGAACGGAAAGGAAATATTAGGTTTCCAGATTGGAAAGGAAGAAATAAAATAATCTCTAATTTCAGATGACATATTCTTTTAACTAAAAAATCCTGTGTAATCCACACAAAAATTAGAACTAATGATCAATTTCATTTTTTTCACCCACTTCTCCCATTCCTTACCCTCCACCTCTGGCAACCACAAATCTGTTCTCTGTGTCTATGAGCTTAGTTATATATTATCTGTGAGCCCACATAAATATATATGAGTGATTATATGGTAATTATCTTCCTGTTTCTGATATATTTCACTAAGCATGATGCCTTTGAGGTCCATCCTTGTTGCAAATGGCAAGATTTCATTGTTTTTTATGGCTGAGTAATATTCTATTATATATCTTCTTTATCCATTCATCTATCGATTAACACTTAAGTGGCTTCTTTATCTTGGCTACTGTAAGTAAGACTGCAACAAACATATATCTCTTTGAATTAGCATTTTCATTTTCTTTGGATAAATATCCAGAAGTGGGCTTGCTGGATCATATGGTAGTTCTATTTTTAGTTTTCTGAGGAACCTCCATACTATTTTCTGTAGTGAATGCACCAATTTACATTTTCACAAGCGTGCACAAATGTTCCCTTTTCTTCACATCCATGCCAAAACTTGTTATTTGTAGTATTTTTGATAATAGTCTTTCTAACAGGTATGGAGTAATATCGCATTGTGATTTTGATTTGAATTTCCCTGAAGATTAACGATGTTGAGCATCTTTCTATGTGTTTGTTGGCTGTAAGATCTTCTTTGGGAATATGTCTATTCAGTTCCTCTGTCCATTTTTTAAACTAAATTGTTTGGTGTTTTTGTTTGCTTGTTTTGCTGTTGAATTTATGAGTTCTTTATATATTTTAAATATATATGCCTAATAAATTTCAGCAAGATTGAAAGATACAATGTCAATATACAAAATCATTTGCATTTATATATACTAACAAACAATCTAAAAATGAAATTAACAATTCCATTTACAGTAGCACCAAAAAAATAAAAATACTTAGAAACAAATTTAACAAAATTTCAAGACTCGTACACTTAAAACTATAAAACATTGTTAAAGAAATTAAAGAAAATCTAAATAAATAGAACAGAGCACTTAAGACTATTTAGATAGAAATACCCTCTAATCTACAGATTCAGTGAAATGTCTATAAAAACTCAGCTGCCTTTTTTTAAAGAAATTGACAAGTTGATACTAAAATATATATGAAAATGTAATGGATCCAGGATAGACAAAATATTTTAAAAGATCAAAGTTGGAGGACACACTTCCTGATTTAAAGTTTACAGACAAAAATACAATAATCAATATATTATATACCGCATAGGGATGAATACATAGGTTAATGAAATAGGATTGAAAACCCAGAAATATGTCCTTACTTTTGTGGTTATTTGATTTTAGATGATACCTAGATATTTTAATGGGGAAAGAATAGTCTTTTCAACAAATTGTGTTGGGACAACTGGTTATCCACATGCAAAGAGTGAATTTGGACTCCTACCTTATACAATATGCAAAAATTAACACAAAATGAATCAAACCTAAATGTAAAAACTAAAATTATAAAACTTTTAGAAAAGGGAGCATTGGAATAACTTCCCATAACCTTAGGTTAGGCAATGTTTTTTTTAGATATGACAAAATTAGAAACTTCCATTTCAAAGGACATATCAAGAAAGTGAAAAGATAATCTACACAAGGAACAATATGCTTACAAATTATATATATATATATATATATATACATATATATATATATACATACATATAATATGGGACTTGTATGCAGAATATATTAAGATCCATCGCATCTCAACAATGAAAAGACCAAATTAAAAAAATGGACATAAGATTTGGGTATATATTTCTCCAAAGACAGATAAAAAACCAATAAGCACATGAAAAGGTATTGAACATTATTATTCACTAGGGAAATGCACATCAGAACCTCAATAAAATACTATTTCATACTCAACAGAATGGCTAAAATCCGTAAGAGACAGATAATAACAAGTGTAGGTAAGGGTGTGGAGAAACTGGAATCCACATATATTACCAATAAATTGTAAAATGATGCAGCTGTTTTGCAAAGCAGTTTGGCAGTTCCTCAAAATATTACACATATATTTGGCCCAGAAATTTGACTCATAAGTATACTCAAAAATAACAAAAACATATGTCCCTGAAAAACTTAAACATGAATGTTCATAGTTGCATTATTGATAATAGCCAAAAAGTGGAAACAATCCAGATGCCCATCAACTGATGAATCAATAAACATAACATGATTGGGTCACAACAGAATACTATTAACTCATACAAAGGAATAAAATATTTATACATACCACAACATGTATGAAACTCAAACATTAAGATAAAGAAAAAAAAGCTAGTCACAAAAACATATTACATAATTCGATTTGTAAAAAATGTCCTGAAGAGATAAATATAAAGAGACAGAAGGTATATTGGTGGTTACCAGGAGCTGGCGGGGAGGAAGAAATGGGGAATGACTACTCACAGGTACAAAGCGTTTTTGGGAATGATGAAACATTCTTAAGTTAAATAGTGATGATAGCTGCATAACTCTGTGAATAGTGTAAAAAACACTGAATTATATACTTCAACACAATTTTATGATTTGTGAATTATATATCAATAAATCTTTCATTAAAAAGGGGGGGGAGGAAATAAATTTAAAGAAACAATCATGTTTTATCCCAAACACCGATCTCAGCTTCTTTGTCCAAAATTCTTAGAGAAAATGGCCAATGATAAAAACAAAGGATAATCTTCATGAGGTATTTTAGAGGTTTATTCAATTTCCCTTTACATTACTCCTTACACTAGAGTTCCTTCAACAAATTGTATGAATTCATCAAGCTTGCTTAACACAGGACAGTTAAATAAAAGCTACACTTCAAAGTATGACAGAAGTGCAAATTGTTAACTTTCAGATTTGTTAGATTCTGTCTTCAATTTTACTGTTATAAAAAATAAATTTATTTTCACACACACAAAAATTTATGCTCATTAACATTCTATTGCAAAAAGGAAAAGGAAATAAATAATTTGACAAATTGAAAATCAACAATGAAACCAAAATTACTTTAGGATGAGATGTTGTAAATATCTTCATTGTAAATAAGAAAACAAAAAATTGGAATATGACCATATTCAGATTGTCACTTCTCTTTCATGGTAAATTACCTTGCATACATTTTACAGATTCAAATTACATTTTTAAAGCTTTAAGGAAATACTTTGTTGTGAAATCCCATTAAAATAGATTTCTTATGTTAATTGATGCATAAAAGAGAATGTCAATGTTCTGTTTTTTTCCCTACTGAACTTAAGTATACATCTTTGCACACTTAAAAAAAAAAATAGAATATAGGAGTGCCTGGGTAGCTCAGTCAGTTAAGCATCTGACTTCGGCTCAGGACATGATCACTCAGTTCGGTTTGTGAGTTTGAGACCCCCATTGGGCTCAGTGCTGACAGCTCAGAGCCTGGAGCCTGCTTCAGATTCTGTATCTCCCTCTCTCTGCCCTTCCCCTGCTGTGCTCTCACTCTCTTTCTCAAAGAAGAAATAAACATTAAAAAATTTTTTTAAATAGAATTAAACACTGAAAGTAAAAAATTCCACCAGAATAACACCCATCCTGGTGTTAAATATTGAAAGGATTTAGATAAAACTATAAAAAAAGCAATATAAAATACTTAATAAAATATTATTTTGTAATTATATTCATGTAAATAAAATATAAACATCAATTTCATCCAGTTCATAAAGCACACTCTCTTGAAGAGATACATTTTTAAAAACTTATGGATGATAATATATAGGCCTTATTTTTTTTTAAGTTTATTTATTTATTTTGAGAGAGAGCGCGTGTGTGCAAGCAGAGGAGAGACAGGGGAGAGAGAATCCCAGGCAGGCAGCGCTGTCAGCACAGAGCCCCAAATGATGCTCAATCTCATGAATCATGAAATCATGGCCTGAGCTGAGATCAAGAGTTGGATACTTAACTGATTGAGTCACCCAGGTGCCCATATCGATATATAGACTTTATAAACCCAGTGTGTATGCAGTGTACTTTCTTTACTTTGTATGCTACAAAATTCATAATTTATGTTATTACCAAGCATTAGGATCCTATTGAGACAGGGAAACCTAAGGGACCCCTTGGGAAAAAAAGCTTTTGTTTTTCCCCCTTTGCTTCTTTTTCTGTTTCTTGCTAGGACCTGCACATCTGCCTTTTACTCATCTCAGCGAACAGATAATATACGTCTTCCTTATAAAGGTCAAGGAGTTAATGATTATTTGGAGTCTTCCGCACAATAGATAACATCTAAGGAGTGACCAGGTGAGGTCATCATGAAAGTTCTACAAGACCACTGACTCCAAACACCTTGAAGCTAAGACCTCTGGCTCTGGAACATAAGTGATTTATGGAGGACACCTGAGCACTTGTCCTTGAATGGCCAGTTCCTGGATATCTGAGAAGACACATACACTAGACCTCTATCCTTAATAAAACTCCAGATCCCCAAGCAGAGACTCTCCTTTTCTTTCTGAATCTCCCAGACGCTCTAAATGTATATTCAGTAACTTCTGCTCTCACTTCCTCTTGGCTTGCATTTGATTTCCATCCTGTGTGAAGCCAAGGATTCTCTTGGCCTGTCCTGTGGGACCTCTCTGGGTTCTTGGACCCCGTTTGGCTACATCACTATAATAAAAGGAAAATGCACGGAGTAGCAACTGTTAAGTTATGATAGTTTTTATTCGTTTGAATAGAAAGTAAGAAAAATCAATACCCCCCCCCCCAAACTCTTTAATTTATTTTAAAGGGTACCAATTTGAATTCTATCAACTTGCTGGTATTTCAATAACCGCTTATTTATTTTTGTATAATATTTTTATTTTATTTTTAGAGAGAGAGCATGAGTAGGAGAGAGAGGCAGAAGGAGGGAGAAAAAGAATCTTAAGCAGGCTTCATGCAGAGCACAGAGCCCCAAGCAGGGCTCGATCCCACAACCCCGGAATCACGACCTGAGCCAAAATCAAAAGTCCAATGCTTAGCCAACTGAGCCACCCAGGTGCCCCTATTTTTATATAATATTTTTCATATAGATACACAATTGGTTATTTAATTAATTAACATTAATTTTATGCCAATATTCACAAACTAAACAGGTGATCTTTCATCCAGATTTTGGAGACTCGTAACATTCTTACATTTATTTTTAAAGGTGATGAAATAGAGGCTGTCAGGGTCTGTTTTTGTCTCTACTTTGTTGATTTCAAGCATTAGCATCTAGTCCTAAGAATTGTACTTGAGCTCTGGAATTGTCTGGTGTTGCTTTCACATGAAGTATGAAATTCTTTAAGAAACATAACTTCAATATTAGAACTTCATGTCAGAGTATACAGCATATAACTCAGGTGGCACTTTTGGTTAAGGGTGACTGAAAAAGTACTTCCAGAGTCACAGCACTTATAAAATCCCTGCTCTTTAATACAAGTTCTATGATCATCATTATAAAACTATTTCTACACCTATTTATATGGAAGGGAAGTAGTGCTTCAAGGTGACATAAGGTATTTAATATTTATCGGTATGTCACAAAAACAATGCAAGTTTTCCTGACAATATTATACCCATGATATTTCTAGAAAGGATTTTTGTGGTATTATTTTTTCCATAGATTCACAATAAAAGATAAAATGATTTCTTAGACATCTTTTACTATCATTTTAAGTCCTCAGCTAATACTGAAAAAAAACAAAATATCATTTTGCAGAAGGGTTAAAAGTTTGGAGTTTTTGGGGCACCTGGGTGGCTCAGTCTTTTAAGGGTCTGACTCCTGTTCTGGGCTTAGATCGTGATCTCACGTTCATGAGATCAAACCTTGGGTGGCTCACTGACAGCATGGAACCTGCTTGGGATTCTCTCTCTCCCTCTTTCTTTGCACCTCTCCTGCTGGCGCTCCCCCTCCCCACCCCCACTCTCTCTCAAAACAAATGAATAAACATTTTTTTTTAAGTTTGGAGTTTTGTATATTTACATGAACTTTCTGAGGCATGTTAATTAGACATGTACATATTTATGTCTCAGGGGGCTAAATTAAATTTGTTTGGAAGAAAACAGGTATGCATTAAGATTTATATAGTATAACAAAGTATTAATTCAAGGAGACTTTGTTCATTTGTAGAAGTACAAAATGAGAAATGTGTCCATTAAAATAAAAGATTTACACAATCTTTTACCCAAATTTCTTGTGTGTAAGTCAGAACATTAGGGTATGTTTAAAAAAAAATGGAACTGAATAAAATTAATTAAGTTATATTAACAACACAAAGGAGCAGCATTTCTAAACACAGTTTAAAACAGGTTTTCCAACATAGATCACATGCAGAAATACAATTAAGGAGAAGCTTACACCCTCATCAGTTATCACCTCAAGAAATCCCATCCATCCAATGGCCTTATGGGGGAATTCATTATTTGGTAAATTTACCAAGGTCTAATGAATGACTGACCTGTATGACCTCTGAAACCCAATTCTATCAGCAGACCTCAGCCACAGGTTCAAGTTAATCATTAATGAGGATGAGCACAGAAATGAGAATACTCACATCCTCATAAAGAGCTCTTTTCATCCTTGTAATAAGGCCAGAATGGGAAGAAAACAACCAGCCTATGTTTTAGTCAACACATAGAAACAAATACCAAGGGTATCAAAATTCTAGATGCCCATATGAATAGAACTTCCCTTCCCTGGCTTTATTCTCTCTCTTAAAATGAAAGGTATGGGGGAAAAAAAAAGACTGTAATCTCCTCGCATTCAGGTGTCACAAGAGGTTTGGGGACCCCATTTTAAGGGGCTTTCCTCCTTTCTGCTAGTATTCTGACGGTGTTAATTTTAAAACTTAAAATCTCAGAAACTATTTCTAATTCCTTAA
Organism: Lynx canadensis; assembly: GCF_007474595.2. Classification (NCBI taxonomy): domain Eukaryota; kingdom Metazoa; phylum Chordata; class Mammalia; order Carnivora; family Felidae; genus Lynx; species Lynx canadensis. The sequence continues at coordinate 56,118,778 of NC_044306.2, forward strand.
TGAAAACCTCATGGAAGTCTTTATGTATTGAGTTTGTACTTGAGAACTTTCATGTCTCTTCAATTCATCTACACATGGTAGTCAGTTAACATCTGAAGCTAGCAAGGTGTTCATTTGTTTTTAAATCCCAAGAAAGAAAGAATAGTATCTGTCTTTACAAATGGGATAATCTAAAAATATGTCAAAATAGGTCAACAGGGCAATTTCAAATGATTTAATCACATTCTTAAGTTTAATGAATTTAAATAGTTATAACTGCTTTTGTAGTTTGTACCTATATGTAAATCTTCCAGATTTAGCAAACAAAGCAGTAGGATACAAGTCAGGTTTGAAATTTTTTATCTGAAATTCAAGTTTAATTGATATACTGTGTTTAACTGGTCAGCCAGATCCGTACAAAAACACTTATCAGAAAACTATACATCTGTAGTTTCTATATGAGTTTAAGTAATATTGATATGGAATATAGTCTTTAGAAATAAAAAGGGGAAAAAACATTACAATATCTCCCATGAGCCATAACAATCACCCAAACACATGCTGCCAAATTATTTCATATTCGCCATCAGCAAGTTTCAAATTGAAATGAATGCAGATGAATTGCTTTTTCACAGTGATATAAGGCTTATTGCAGTTTTTTGACAGGGTCTTACATAACAAAGCTCTTAATGGAAGCTGAAATTGTCTTCAATTATATCCGGTGTCTAAAGGTGGGTCAGCATAGTTTTAAGCTCTTAAAAATGTCTCTGATTTTTGTCAGGGTTACCAAATTAATAGGACTCAATGAACTTTTGTACTTACTTAAAAGTTAAAACTTGGAGGAGTACACTACATAATGACTTTTTTTAGACTTCCCATATTAAGTTTGGAGATAAAATCACAAGTTTTTGCATAAAAAGGAATTTCAAGAAGAGTAAGACAAGGATTGAAATTGAGGTTCATGGTGACTGTGAACGCTAAGGGAGCTCTGGTGTCTGATTTCAGAAATGGATGGGGATGTTTTTAAATTCTTGATTTATTAAGTTATTTAACAAATATTAGGCAGTAGGGACATAGTAGTGACAAAAACAAGCAACTGTGTCTGCCCTCATGCAGCTCAGAGTCTAGTGTGGGAAGAGAGGCCATACATTTGCTACTTTAATTTGAATAAAAATTGTTTTGAAAGGAAAGTTTCCTATATTTCTTTTTCACATATCTATGAACTATATTATGTAATTATTATATACAGCATATAATTATTATATATAATATATAAAATATATATTACATATAATTACACGGATAGATACTTAAATTTATCTCACTCTTTTCATTAACTGACCACTATTATTGTACCTTTTTTAGTTTCATTTTGATAAGGGATAATTAGGAACATATTCTTCTGTACATTTTTAAAATTCTGAATCTCTGTATATAACATCATATCATATATATTCAACACATGCTCTTCTCTTCCCATCCCATCCCATATTATCCTGCCACTGAGACTCAGTGTTAAAAGGAAGTAAGGCTATCTTTTTTTCAAATATAGATTCATGCTCTTGGAATTCAAAATTCTTAGAGATCAAAAAGTTATTCAATCAAAATACATGGAATTTATCTTGTATTTAACATGAGACTCCTCTGACATTAATCATGGACATGTTCTGACCCTGATTTTATTAAATCTACTATATCCTGCTTTCTTGAAATTCTTTTGTCTTGGAAAAACCAAATAAATTATTTAAAATAATTAATACCACACCTTAAATTACAAACTCTCTTAAATGGGATCTTGTCAATGGGCTTACGAGCTTGTGACATTTGGAAATAATTTTTGCAAAGAAGCAGTTTGTTTCTGGAAGCTCCATCGTCTCTGACATAGGCCAGTATTATGCAGAGGCAAAGTTTTTTGTTTGGTGGAATCTCTCATTTAGTTCAATTAATTAAAGAAACTGAAGAAATAAACTTTCCTAATAGGTGAACCTATTTTCATACATTCAATTTTAAAGAAGTGAATGATTTTTACTTCTAGAGGTGAATAAATGAGTGAATATAAAGACTGATGCAACCAACAATAATTTTATGAGTATGACCCAGACTCAGAAAAAAATTAATATGATAATCCTCTTCTTCAAAGAGCTCAGTAGCTGGTAGTAGGGATAGATACAAACTCATATCCAAATAATGTGGAAGTTGCAATGATTGACACGGACCATTATGATGGTAAAGAGGAATCACTTGAAAGGTAATTGCCAACAACTGTTATGAACTTCTATGTGCCAAATATTTGTCTAAGCACATTACGTGTATGTGTATTCAGTTTAATACCTACAGCCACCTGGGGCTCCTGGATGACTCAGTAGGTTGAGCGTCCAACTTTAGCTCAGGTCATGCAGTCGGTTGAGAGCCTGACTTGGGCTCAGGTCATGATATCCCTGTTCATGAGTTCTAGCCCTGTACTGGGCTCACGGCTATCAGTACAGAGCCCATTTTGGATCTTCTGTCTCCCTCTCTACCACTCTGCCCCCCCCCCCCCCCCCCCTCAAAAATAAATAAACATTAAAAACATTTAATACTTACAGCCACCCCATTTTACTCTTGGGAAAACTGAGTCACAGGTTTTTATTGTTTCGTCTGTTTATTTGTTTTGAAAAGCCTCCCAGTTAATAAATGACATAACATGACATGGAAGGGTTTCAAGGAAAGTGGACTAAAAGTGTTATATTAGTTTTAAAAGACTAGTTAGAATAAGAGGCACAGAAGTAAAGGAAGCGTTACAGAGATACATTTCAGGTAGAGCAAACAAGGTTTTAAAAAAATCATGGCAGTGGGGTACCTGGGCAACTCAGTCTTATGAGCTTGCAACTCTTGACTCTTGATTTTGGCTCAGGTTATGATCTCATGTGGTTTGTGAGATCAAGCCCCGTGTTGGGCTCTGCATGGACAATGTGGAGCCTGCTCGGGATTCTCTCTCTGACCCTCTGCCCCTTCCTGGCTCACGCACATCCCCCCCCCCAAAAAAAAATAAATAGACTTTAAAAAATCACAGGGGCAGTAAATACATGCTGAGTAGAGGGAAAGCTTGACATTTTGGTTTTGCAAAGACAAAAACTGCAAGGTAGACTATAGAGAAAGATGATCTGGAGAGCAATTAATAAAGGGCCTCTTGAGGAAGAGCATACTCTGTTTGACATGTTAAGGTTAGGGATTTGTTCAGGCTTCCACAAACCAAATAAATTTTTAAAACAGAGGTATTTTGGACAGTTTTGAATATTATAGAAATTTTTTTGATATTGGATGATGGATTTGAGTAGAATAAAACTGTAGGCAGAGCGAGAGTTAACAAAGGGATTTCAGCAAGTGATTAAAGTCACCATAGAAAAGAATTAGAAGAGAATGACTTAAAAAGTATTTAGGAGGTACATATGGCAATTTTGACTTACTAACTGGATGTGGAATGTGAGGAAGAAAGAGAAATCACAGGAATAATTCTCAGGTATCTAGTTTGGATGGATGATGATGTCATCAAAAGTGGGAATGAATTTAGCAGGAAGACATAGTTAAAATGCCAGGAATTTGAATTTTATTTTTAATGTTTATTTTTGAGAGAGAAAGAGAGCGAGAGAGAGAGAGGCAGGCAAAGCATGAGTGGGGGTGGGGCAGAGACAGAGGGAGACACAGAATCCAAAGCAGGTTCCAAGCTCTGAGCTTTTATCACAGAGCCCAAAGCGGGGCTTGAACCCATGGACCATGAGATCATGACCTGAGCTGGCGAATGCTTAACTCATTGAGCCACCCAAGCACCCCAAAATGGCAGGAATATATACACACTGAGTTTGAACTATCTGTGGGTCATTTGGGCCCTGAAGTAGAGTAGTTCATTGAATGTTCAAGTCAGAGTTTAATTGTATACAAAGGGGTATACAAAATGATATATCCAAAAAGGGGTTAATATCAATAATCTATAAAGAACTCATACAACTCAACAACAAAACAATCTGATTTTAAAATGGTCAGAGGAACTGAATAGACATTTTTCCAAAGAAGACATACAGATGGCTAACAGATACATGGAAAGATCATTAATCTTCAGGGAAATGCATATCAAAACCACAATAAGATAGCACCTCATGCCTATCAGAATGACTAGTATAAAAACAAACAAACCAACAATAAATAAATAACATTTGCAGGTAAGGATGTAGAGAAAAGGGAACCCCTATACACTGTTGGTAGGAATGTTAATTGGCACAGCCACTATGGAAAAGAGTATGGAAGTTCCTCAAAAAATTAAAAATAGATCTATCATATGATCCAGCAATTCTACTTTTGATTATTTATCTGAAAAAAAGAAAAACACTAATGCAAGGAGACATATGCACCCCTATGTTTACTGAAGCATTATTTACAATAACCAAAAATGGAAGCCACCTAAGTGTCCACCAATAGATGAATGGATAAAGAACATAAACAATGGAATGAAATTCAGCCATAAAAAATGAAATCTTGCCATTTGCAACAACATGGATGGTCACTGAGGGCACTATGCTAAATGAAATAAGTTAGAGAAAGACAAATACTATGTAATTTTGCTTATATGTGGATCTAAAAAACAAAAACAAATAAAACAAAATAGAAACAGCCTCATAAATACATAGAACAAGCTGGTTCTCAGAGGTGAGGGAGAATGGGTGAAAAAGGTGAAGGAGATTAAGAGTTACAAACTTCCAGTTATAAAACAAATAATTCACAAGATTAAATGTACAGCATGGAGAATATAGTCAATCTTATTGTAATAACTTTTTATGGTGACAGATGGTAACTAGACTTATGGCGATCATTTTACAATGTATATAGATGTTGGATCAACATGTTGTACACCTGAAACTAATGTAATATTGTATATCAACTATGCAATAGGAAAGAGGTAACTGATCACTCAAGGATATTGTGCACACAATGACATGAGCTGCAGGTGGTGAGTGAAACCCTGAGGAGCACCAATGTTCAAGGAGAATATAGAAAAGAAGTCCATGAAAATCCTGAGAAGGAATGACTGTAAAAGCACACTCTGAATGAGAAGGAGGGGTACAACCAATATCAAATGACGCAAAGAGATCCAACACTAAGCTATTATTACATAATCAAATTAATTTATTCTTTTCTAAATAAAATGATTTATTTAATTAAACTACATAAACTAAATTATAAATTATTTGCTCAAATTATTCAATTAATTATTAAATCCTCATATAACGAGCTCATTGGATTCCATAATACTCCTAATTCCAATTTTTAAAAATGCTTTTAATGTTTACTTATTTTTGATAGAGAAAGAGAGACAGAGACAGACAGAGTGTGAGCAGAGGGGGGGCAGAGAGAAAGGAAAAAATAGAATCTGAAGCAGGCTCCAGATTCTGAGCTGTTAGTACAGAGCCCGATGGGGGACTTGAACCCAGAAACCGTGAGATCATGAACTGAGCCGAAGTCAGACACTTAACAGGCTGAGACATCTAGGTGCCCCTCCTAATTTCAATTTTTAATGGTAGATGTACAGCTTCAGAATCATCTATATGAAATCATGGACACACCAAAGGTCTATGAAGATAATATGTTTGTTCTTTGTGAAAGTTTACAGCATCTTTCCACCACTGTGCTACAACTCTTCAAAGGTAACAGTTTTACAGGAAGGAAATGATTATTTTTAATAATATCTAATAATCTAAAAAGCATAGGATTAATTCTGTACTCAAATTTGTTGGAGACAGAATTAGAGGTCATCCACTTCAATTCCAGCCTTTTAAAGCAAAAACAATAATGGCCAAAATTAATTGAGTGCTTACTTGTACCCACTCCAGTTCTAATTGCTTTACATGTAGAAACACAATTTCCCAATGAGTATATGTCAAGTGAGATAACTAACTTGTTCATGGTTACAAAGCCAGTAAAAGCAAAGCCACAATTCAAACTTAGGATGTTGTCCAGATAACCTACTTCACCACTACCACTTGTGACAGAAAAGGAAAGGTGGAGTCCCTTGCTGATATGTCTAGTAGGTTTTCAGAATGAAATATGACCCATGGTCCCTTCCTTCCTCAAACACCCTGTCCCATTTTCTGCCCCTTCTTATTCACTGTTGCTAAAATAAGATAATGAACCACATTTTCAAACACTGAAATGAACAGAACATGCTGATATTATTCATCATGCATTGTCTTGGCAAAAGCTTATCCTGGGTTCAATTCTGACCGAGTATAGCACCATAACCCATAGGCATTTTCTCAACCCTACCAGGTCTGAAGCCCAGCATTAATGGGAGGTACTGTGACAATTTTGTTTCACCATGCACATTGGACTTCAGCTCTCTTGTACATTTTCCCTGATCTTAAAATGGAAAGCAGCTTAAGGAATTTAAAAAGATTTGCTGTATCTGTTACTAGTGATGCTTTATAATGTCTCTCACCAGAAAAGAGACTTTGCCATACGAAATCATCAGAAACACTCTTGACCTACAGTGTTAAGGGTTCTAAATTTACCATCAAGTATTACTTATTTTGCAGCGTAGACTAAGTCAGTTTCCCTAAAATTAGCAGAATGGGTTGCCATTTTATTTAAAAAAATTTTTTAACATTTATTCATTTTTGAGAGACAGAGAGAGACAGAGCATGGGTGGGATAGGAGCAGAAAGAGAGAGAGACACAGAATCTGAAGCAGGCTCCAGGCACTGAGCTGTCAGCACAGAGCCGGACGCGGGGCTCGAACTCACTAACTGCGAGATCATGACCTGAGCTGAAGTTGGACGCCCAAACCATCTGAACCAGCCAGGTGCCCCTATGGGTTAACCTTTTAAATTCTGAAATAGGTAAAACCAAATTCTATGGTTCAAATTAACGACACAAGAAACAATAGGTGCTAGTGAGGATGCAGAGAAAGGGGAACCCTCTTGCATTGTTGGTGGGAATGAAAACTTGTGCAGCCACTCTGGAGAACAGTATGGAGGTTTCTCAGAAAACTAAAAATAGAAATACCTTATGATCCAGCAATTGCACTATTTGGTATTTACTCAAAGGATACAAAAATTCAGATTCCAAGGGATACACGCACCCCGATATTTATAGCAGCATTATCTACAATAGCAAAACTATGGAGAAAACCCACGTGTCCATCAATGGATGAATGCATAAAGAAGATGTGGTGTGTGCTGATAGCTCAGAGCCTGACTCAGGGCTAGAACCCATGAACTGTGAGACCATGACCTGAGCAGAAGTTGGACGCTTAACCGACTGAGTCACACAGGAGCCCCAGAAGCTGCAGATACTTAGAGACTTGGATCTTGGGGATTATACATCCCTGAATCTGGCCATCATTATGACTTTTCCTTTTGATCCATCCATTAATCCTTTTGCAATGAGAGACCTATGTGGTTTTAGAAGATGACCATGTCACCTATGGTCTTAGATAATTCATCAGGACTGCCATGCCATTTGGCTCTCTTTAGGGCTTCATACTAATGTATAGGGATCTTGAGTGGGGGAAAACAAATAGCTTAGCTAGCAAAAGCAGTATGTTCAGGGATTCCTAGAAGCTTACCATACCACTGAAAGTCATCTTGCTATGACATGTTTTGGAGTCAGCTTGTTTTTGTTTCAATGGAGGTACTTCCACCCATGCATACGTCACCTTTCATAAAAAAGTGTGATTAAGGTGCACATAAAGGCTAATTAGCGTCAAGCAATTTAGGGTAATCTCAGATGTTTATAGAAGTGGCCTAGGAAGGCTATGTGCCCTGTACCTAGGAACCAAGGGTCAGTATGATACATTGAGTCTCCTGGGATATTATTTTAAGGTCACTCCTGTGGGAGAACGAAGCCACAGCTCTAAGAAAAATCTGAACTTTGAAGTCATACCCCCCACTAGGAGAATATCTGACTAAAATTTAATAAACCTGTGCTGACTCACAGTACTCAATGTATTTCTTATTACTTAAAAAATATTGCTACAACTACTTTAAGGTTTTTCCAAAGATCAAAAACAAGTTCACAGAACTTTGGAAACTGAAATTTGTCTTTTTGTACATATAGATATTTTTTTTTGTCTGAGTTGGGTCTTAAGAAGTTATTTTGTTCATCATCATTTCATGAAGATTATTCATGGCTAAAAGATAAATATTATAATTTCTTGGAGCATGTAGCAATGGTTTAGATCTTCAAGTTTGAAATAGTCACGGATTATCCTCCTCTCTCTATTGGGTGACTTCGTTTTCCTACCCTTTCCAGTTTAGAGACAGTTTTTCTCAAAAGTGAAAAAGACAGTAGTGAAATTATGTCTTGTTTCTCTAAGTTCCTGTCATACTTAATCCTTTCTAAGATTCCAAGACCTGAAAGTGGCAAAGCTGGGACTTGAAATCAAGCCTTCCTGATACTTAAGCTGTGAATGACTCACAGTGTTTCGATGTATCCTTTGACTTTATAAGTTTTGCACTACTCGGTAGCATAAAATAAATAAATATTTCCTTTTCTTCATAGAGTCCTTAATTTATTTTCTAAGAAGTAATGTTTCAAGTTGGTGAAGGGGGAAAATGTAACCAATCTGAAAAAGAAATCAATTACTTAACTTTAATTTCAGAGCCCAAATGTATCCCCATTAAATTAGAAATGGCCTTAATAATTCTGCAGAAACAGAATATGTAGAAATTTAAAATGTAAGTTACAGAGCTAGAATTTCTTCAAGATATAAAATTAAGCTTTCCTTTGTCATTGCCCACTATAGCACTGAGGTCAGGGTTTTCTGCTCTTTGAGGCAGCCAGTAGTTTTTCAAAAAGCTTGTAGATATACATTCTATGTAGAGTTCTTACCCGGGTTTTAGTAGACCAGGCAGAAAAGAATGGAAAAATAAATAATGTTTATCTAATTAATGTCCAATCCAATGGCAGATATTTGCCCAGTCATGTCCCCCTTCAATCCCAGACTAGCTTCTCTCCGTCCTAGAAAGACTCTCATCTTTTAGGCACATTTTGCACTAGAGTAGCCCTGGGCAATCTTGTCAGTTTCTTCGTTTCTACGCAGTGAAGTAACTTTGTTAGGCTACCTAACTTGGGAACGATACATCCGGAAGAAAGATATAATCAGATGACCTACAGAAGGCCAGCCTAATACCCACTCATTCATTCTATTTTACATCAGTCTGTGAAGCTACCTGAAACACATATATGTTTTATGGACCATTTTACTGCCTTGTGAGCCTTTCAGAATGTTAGAAACACTGTTTTCTGTGTGAGGAAGGTTCTGATTGGCACCCTGTAGTCTTAGAAGACCATTGTGGATACTGAAATTTGTAAGTTCAAGTCATTATTATTCTCATGAATCCTCCATTCCAATACTTGTATGTACACAGTGAAATGATGGTTTCTATTATGATCCTGATCCTAAGGCAAAAAATGGGTAATAAATTAGATTCAATTATCTAGAGTGTCTACATAATTGTAGTACAGTTTTATTAAATTAAAGATAGTTATCAGAATGGTTCCTGTTTCTCAGAATTAGATGTCTGAGAAAACTACAGAGGAGAGAAAGCCTGCACACCTGAGCACAAAATCTGTTCATTTTGGTTTTGTCTAGCATTTATCTAAGCATATAAAGTTGACCCACTCTGTGACCTACAAGGTCACCTTTCTGAGTCTTCATTCATTTATCTATAAAATGTTACAAATGTACCATGTCACTTACAAATTCCTTCATCTCAAGATCCTATCGTTCTATTGTGGAATTGTTCCTCAGCTGACATAAAACATCTAATTTGTATTAGAATTTTGTTGAAACGTGTTTCATAAACACAAACGCTTGACGTTTAAAACTTGTCAGCTTATCAAAGACCTTGACCGATGAGAGATTAATAATTTTCTAAGTAAATGCTGTCATTCAAGAGTAAGGAGTGTGAAAATGGGTACAGGAAACCTCATTTAAGTTGGAGTCAAAAATCCCTGAAGTGGGCGCTCTCACAGACATGCCATTGTTTGAAGGCTGCATAACCAGCAGGAAGAAAGATTTGAATTATCTTGACAAGGGAGGGCATTTTTCACATAGGGATTTCATCTCCCGCTTTTAAGAAAAAGAAGGAAGATCTCTAAATGCTGTAACAACAACACATAACCACTACTAAAGCCAGTGAGAAACCACCACAACCTGGATTTCTTAATTTTCTCCAAAGAACTTTTGTTTAAAACAACCCATCTCAATTTCCCCCTAAAATCTAATAAAGGCTGGCTTTCCCTTTGTCTCTTCAGACTTGTCTATGGTTTACCATAGGTTGCTTGTCCTGAATTGCAATTCTCCTGCTATTCCCAAATAAACTCATTTTGCTAGGAAAATAACTGGCTGTTTTATTTTTGAGCTTGACAGGATGAAACATTTGTGCGTTTTTGCATTGTGTCAATGCAGTGATTTTTTTAAAAATTAAGAGCAGATGGATATTTAGACATCAAAAAGAGCTGTTTGAAATACTGAACACTGTATTATTAAAACTCACCAGCTGAGGTTTGCTGACAAGAGGAATAATCATAAAACATAACCTTTTATTTCATCAGAGAAAGTTATGCCTTCCCAACATCTGAAGCCCAATATCCATAAAATGGTTTCATACAAGTGACATCCTACTCAAAACAGCTGTCTGCAAGGAAAATAAATGGGATTTAATCTGCCATAAAATGAATTGCACAATTTATTTTTCTTGAGGAAGTCATGCCTTTGTGACATCGGTGAGCTGTAACAGTTTTGCTTTGAAAAGAAGCATCTCTTTCTATGCCAAACCCATATTAATTCAACCATGTGGAGTTTTCCTCCAGAAAAAGCAGATCGGCTTCCCACCACCTGATGATGGGAGTTGCCGTCCTCCACCTTTAAAAGCACTGATTTCAAACATGAACCCTAAGCAATTATTTAAGCCAGAGATAGAAGGGTTTTAAGATGCCTGGCTATTAAGTACAAAATATATAAAAACTGTCACTCAGCCACTTAATGTCCTACAAAAAATGACTATTTCATATGCTTCAAGTTAATGTTTAAGAAGAGAACAAAACTGTAAGAGAACAAAATGATGGAAAAATGACAGTTCAGATTTATCATATCTTCAAAATAAAAATATTAAAAAAATTTGAGAGAATCATAGAGCAAACATAAATATTTATAACCCCAAAGTTGACTTACTATTCTATTTGGGCATTTTAAAAGACATCTAGCAATAGAGGTATGGTATGGTAGAGCTAAGGTTTTAAATTTTTTTTTTTAATGTTTATTTATTGTTGAGAGATAGAGCGTGAGCAGGGGAGGGAGAGTCAAAGAATCTGAAGCGGGCTCCAGGCTCTGAGCTGTCAGCACAGAGCCCAACGTGGGGCTCGAACTCAAACTGAGATCATGACCTGAGCCGAAGTCAGATGCTCAACCGACAGAGCCACCCAGGTGCCCCAAGCTAAGGTTTTAATTTATTTCATTCATTTAAGTACACAAAATATGTTTTTAATGACAAAGGAAAAGAAAGCCACAATAAGACAATTTTTAACTGTGAAATCTGTTCTAATATTGTATGTGATATCTAACATACAGTTCAATCAGACAATTAAACTTAGGTTTGCTTCTTCATTCTATCATACATTTTCTAAAATATTTATGTTCAAAATTAGCCTAAAAGCATTTCATTCTGATGACTACCTTTTCTCAAACTACATTCTCACATGCTACAATAGAACATTTTAAAATAGTTTTTGTCAAAATTAACCACATTATCTATTTGAATGGAAATTTCCACAAGCATACCTTTGTAAAGTAAATATAAATCCTGCTGAAACTGAAATTAATTTAATCACATTTAGCTATATTGTTACTTTCTTTAGAGGGCAGAAGAATATAATGCCTGCAAGAAATTTTTTTTAGTGCTCTGAACCTACCAGTGCTAGTGTTACAAATTCATCAAGAATAACGTAACATATACCTTTATAGTATCTCAAGGTCCTTTATTTTAATCTGCAAAACAAGCACCTACTTCAAATAGGCCTTTGCTAGATAAATAAGGGATTCTAATAGTAATTGTGAGGACTGTCAATGTGTGTATAACCCTCAGTAACATTCCTGAAGACTGGAGAGATTATTCACATTTGCTGTAGAGAAGAAAAAGGAGACAACAAAATGCTACTTTAAACATTAAGGCGAAGGTAGGGCTCACTAAGAACACATAACTCCCATTATTTTAGTCAGCTAAATTGTTTACATGGACATGGACATCACGTGAGATTGGATTTTTAATTTAAAAGTAGAGAGATAGAAATCCCCAAAGTGCTTTGCCTGCTGAGACAGATTCTATCAAGGCATATTCTGTCACTGGTGGGTAATACTCATATTTTATGAATACAAAAAGATTTTTTTATGAGTTAATTTTGTATTTTGTAAGTTCCAAAACTTACTCTTATAGTTTATAGGCTCATTTTCCTCTGACCTTGAGAACACATTACTGTTTTATGTTCATATTTATGACGCTGGGATACAGTGCCACTCTATGTTTTGACTCCCTTTCAACCACAAATGCTAAACTAATTGGTAAAACAGAACTATTTTATTAAAACTATCCATTTTGCCATTAAGCAATATGATATTCAAATTTATCAGCAGAAATCAGAATAGCTTTCTTTCCACTCTTTAGCAAGTGATGCTGAATTTCTTTTTTTTTTTTTTTAATTTTTTTTTTTCAACGTTTATTTATTTTTGGGACAGAGAGAGACAGAGCATGAACGGTGGGAGGGGCAGAGAGAGAGGGAGACACAGAATCAGAAACAGGCTCCAGGCTCTGAGCCATCAGCCCAGAGCCTGACGCGGGGCTCGAACTCCCGGACCGCGAGATCGTGACCTGGCTGAAGTCGGACGCTTAACCGACTGCGCCACCCAGGCGCCCCGATGCTGAATTTCTAAATAGAAAAATACACAATTGTATTTTACAACATTTTCTTAGTTCCTGCTACTTATTAGTATCTAAAACCGAATCTTTATTTTAAAGTACAATTATCCTTACAGTTTAAAATATGAATATTAGATCTAAACAATTCCAAGATGCATCACAGTGAGTAGTTCTTAATAAATCTGAGACATAAAAATCGCATGTCTCACAGTCTAGTAGAGTATCTGATGAAATACCAGCACTAAAACATTTTTGTTGACTGTCATCTAAGAATCTTTATATGTACTTTAGTGTTAGTATTTTATCATATAAATAGAAATGCACTACCATTCTTTATCTATTTTATGACCTTTTCACACTGATGGTATCTTCCAACTTCAGATAGTTATAAAACATGTGCTAACTGATTTGTCTGCTTATGGAAACTTGCCTTAATGTACACTTGGAGACTATTTGAGTAAAAGAGAACCAAATTCAAGACTCATCATTACCATTTGTGAGGTGATTTAAAATAGTCTCACTATTTTAAAGATTTACAAACACTTTCAACCATGTGAGGAATTTGAAATTTTTATGGTAATATGGATCTTTACAGAAATTGCTTTGCTATTGGTTGGTAATATATATATTTCTATACAAGCAATATATATTATAGATATACAAATATATATTTCTTTTCCATTTTCTGAACTTGGCATGGAAATTACTGAATGAATCCAATGCAAAATAGATGTACAAAATGCTAGGAAGAGAAGGAAAATTGGTGAGAGGGAAGAATGGCAATAACCTAAAACTAAACAAAAAATGCTATAAAATGAATTCATCAGAAGATGGAGGAAATGTCTACAAATTTGTGAAAATGCAAAAATCTATCAAAGAAATATAATAACAAATGTAAAATTAATATCTAAAATAATGTAGAGATAATGTTACAGAATTTCCCTCCCAATGTTTCCTTACAGATTTATAAATCCAATATCAATTGCAAAGTAGGCAATAAAAACAAATAGAAAAATTTGTTTATAATAAGATACACAAAAAAACAGGACATTTTGAAATTAGGCTATTTATGCATTCATATCACTCAATGAAGCTTCAGCCCCAATTCTGAAATACATGAAAGTTATTCTGAAGCTTTGATTCATATAAAAATTACACAAAGATCATGTTGAAATAAAGATTTTGATATGGATGGAGCCTGAGAGTCTGCACTGCTAATAAGCTTTCATCGTGGTGCTGATGCTGCTGGTCCGTGGACCACACTTTGAGGAACAAGGATTTATGCTATCTATAGGAAAGTACACTGGGTTTCTTAAAGTTGCTGGCTTTGCCAGATTGGGAGGATTATTTCTAGTTTCGGATTTTCCCTCCAACTAGTACATGGAACATAGCAGATCTTTGTGAATCTGAAATATTCAACTCCTACCTTTCCTGACCAGCTCTGGAATAAGCAGGGGCAAGAGGGAATGAGTGTGTGTGTACCTGTTTTGCGTGTGTGTACCCAGTGCCCAGTTGTACCCCCATACTTGCATTAAGGGAAAGGTGTCAGCAACTCTCCCGTGACTATCCTAATGTGAACTTGCATTCATCTAAGCACACAAAGTTTAGAGAATTGTCAGGTTCAAATATGCCCTATCTCTGAGGTTAAGCCCCAGCTTATTTCACACATTTCAACATTTTTCCATGTGGATGCTGTTAAGGTTGCCTGGAATTTGGAGATAAGCCCAGGATTAGTCCTGCTTTAAAGTCATCATGAAGCCTTGTTATAGGCCTCAAGTTAAGTTGTTAAATGTATTTCTGAGAGCTTACTGGGAAGAAAAAAATAATCACATTCACTAACTTTGGTGAGCTTCAGGTAGCAAAAACATAATGCTGTGGAAAACTTTCCTGCAGACCTGTACCTTCATGTTTCTGTAGACAGAGGGCTTATGATAGGAGGCTGAAACAATATTCTGTTTACCAAGCTTGCTTTAGGAAGAATATGTAAAACAAGAAGGGCTGGAAAAGGGCGTGTACTTTTTGTTTTTTAATTTTGATAACTGGGTCAACCCTATTCAAGCAGATTTTTAAAAATCACTTTGTAATATTCGTAAAAACTCTATAATTATGAAATATTTTGGTGTTTTTTTTTTTCTCTACTGCTATGAAAACTACTACTACAGGGGCGCCTGGGTGGCGCAGTCGGTTAAGCGTCCGACTTCAGCCAGGTCACGATCTCGCGGTCTGTGAGTTCGAGCCCCGCGTCGGGCTCTGGGCTGATGGCTCAGAGCCTGGAGCCTGTTTCCGATTCTGTGTCTCCCTCTTTCTCTCCCCCCCCCCCCCGTTCATGCTCTGTCTCTCTCTGTCCCAAAAATAAATAAACGTTGAAAAAAAAAATTAAAAAAAAAAAAAAACTACTACTACAGAATTTGCCAATTACTAGATGGCTTACATTTTTTGGAACTCTGAATTCCAAGTGATACTAAACTTGTGCTATTAAAATAGCCAACATGCTGGCTTCTCTCTTTTTATTTATTTATTTTTTACATATATAGCTATTCTATTGACCTAGAAGACATAAAATATAAGGCAGTAATATTTGATTAAGTCTTGTCAAAATTTTATTGCCTGCGGCCAAAGGACATTGCAGAATATCCAGTAGAAGAACCATAGTGCAAAAGTGTTTAGATATATGCTGAACAGACTGGAAATTGGAACAGAGTTCTGAAAATAAATATAAAGTAAAACATTTCAGAAATAATTTTCTAAAGGAAGCCAAAAGCCCCTATCTTCCCACACTTTAAATTTTATCTGGCCTACTTAGTTTGATTTTTAAAGAATTGGTGTAAAGACTCTGCATGTTACAGGCTTACAATTTCTGTGTTGTCTACATAAATGTGTAAGTATACTTTCAAGTATAACAATTTTTAACAGCATAGCTAGAGATAGGATCAGAATAAAAAGGAGCAGGAAAACTGTCTCTGTCTTAGAGGCTCTGTAAACAAGAGATGTCTTAAGATATCTTCCCTCTCATATAATGGAGAAAATAAACTTGAAAGGAATTTTGATAAACACTCATGTAAGGCCTCTCCTATAATATAGGTGGGTAACATGCTCTTTTTATCCTCCTTGTGATAAACCTCTACAGTGTAGTTTTTCTTCCACATCTGTAGTAAGTTACTTGCTTATTGGTAAATTTTGATTTTTTAAATGTTAAAGCAGCCTTAATTTTTCTAACATGCTATGAATTACCACAATTTGTCTTCACAACCCCTCTGACTTCTGTTCCTTCTGGAGATGATAGGTGGGTAGATGGATGAATGGATGGATGGATGGATGGATGGATGGATGGATGGATAGATAAATGATTAAATTGAGAAGATCTCCACAAAAAAGTATGGAGACTTTTTATATTATAATAGTAAGGGAGTATTTGATGAGTAGAAATAGTTGAGAGCAATTACTCTATTTTGCAGTGCACAATTTGCTCAACCATCCAAGGCAGCTCTCCATCCTGACCTCTCTATGAGGAATTACTCAGATAACTAAGAACTTATCTCCATTTTGATAAAAAATCTAAGACACAGAACTCATTAATCTGATGTCATATAGTTAATAGTTGGTGTTAGAATTGTAGCTTGTGTGTGTCATGTTAATTTTATGATTTCCCATAATTCAGGAAGCAGGACTGATGATTCTTAGGTCCACCTAAATCCTCATATTTTGTCAGAGGAGACTTTTTTTTTAATTAAAACAAAAATTTGGAAGAAGAGTCTTTCCTGTTACATGCAACTTTAGAATTATGAAGTATTCTGAGAGATTATAGAACTATTTTTATCACTTATTTCTTTCAAAGTTTACTTTTACACACATTGACAATTTAACACAATAAAAAGCAATATTAAAAAAATTTAACCTTTTGAAGGTTTAATGATCATGAAATAATACTCTTGACTTGATAGTTTATAGGAATACAATATGTATATTAAAGGCTTAACAAAACATTAAAATAATTGTTATCTTTAAAAATGTCCATTAGAAAAGTCAAAATCACCATTACTATCCTAAATATTATTTTTTTCTGTTGTTCTACTTCCCTAACACTAATTATATTAACACTCTTCTGTCACTTACTTCCCAGGTGACATTATATGCAGAAGGATAGTCCATCAAAGTTGCTATTGTACAAAAGATGACAGGGAATTGAAGTCAAGACAAATGCAGATGCCACTATTTTCTCCCCCTTAAAAGATGTTCAATTGAAAAATGCCTCTGAGAACATTCAGCAAAAAATGCTCTGTAAACCACAATTTTCTGCTACCAAATGTTTCCTACTATATTACCCT
This sequence comes from Lynx canadensis, assembly GCF_007474595.2. Classification (NCBI taxonomy): domain Eukaryota; kingdom Metazoa; phylum Chordata; class Mammalia; order Carnivora; family Felidae; genus Lynx; species Lynx canadensis. The sequence goes on from NC_044306.2 coordinate 56,136,025, forward strand.
CAGGTCAAAATTCCACTGTAATAAACAGTTTACCAAGACAAAGTTAATTATGTAGAAAACGCTCCATAGATACACTATCTTATTTCTCTTAGTACCAGTCAACCACAAAAGACCATTTATCTGGTGATGTGCAGTCCCAGATCTTTATTCCTCATTTTCATTCTTTTATTTAAAAGCAAAGTTTAGGGGCGCCTGGGTGGCGCAGTCGGTTAAGCGTCCGACTTCAGCCAGGTCACGATCTCGCAGTCCGTGAGTTCGAGCCCCGCGTCGGGCTCTGGGCTGATGGCTCAGAGCCTGGAGCCTGTTTCCGATTCTGTGTCTCCCTCTCTCTCTGCCCCTCCCCCGTTCATGCTCTGTCTCTCTCTGTCCCAAAAATAAATAAACGTTGAAAAAAAAAATTAAAAAAAAAAAATAAAAGCAAAGTTTAAAGTTTTAGCTGTAACACATTAAATGCTTATTTTTAGCCTGGGGTATTAATGACTACTTTGAAATAAGCAGTCTCAATTAGAAAAAAAAATCAATGTGCTATTTAAATTAATTTTTTAAGTAATAAATTTCAGTTTTAGACACTGGCTTGCATTCTTGGGTAGGGTTGAGTGCATATCTACCTAAGCAACACAAGGCAAAAATTGCTTTGAATCAACCTAAATTACCAAGTGAGTAGTTTACTATTTTAATGGAATGATGTTAGATAATCTCATTTTTGTCATATAAATTTCAACACAAATTAATATTAGGTAAATCATGACTTAGTATTTGAAGCATATCATTCAAGACTGGAACTCTGTTAAAGAAATCTTAAGATTAACACACTGAGCAATTTTACTTACACAGAATTTTTAGATACTATGAAGAAACTGACATTTTTTCTTCAAATGAAATTTCCAAAACTTTAATTAACCCACTTGATTTCAAGATGTTTTCTCTTGTGAGGCATAAGAATAATATGCAATTAAACTCTTTTACTGCCATTTTTCTTACAGTAAAGCATAGCTCTTTCATGCAATGAAATATAAGGTAGAACACTGTATTCCCAAATAGATCAACATCATTAGAAAACGTTTCTTCCTGTCCACTCACATCAGCCAAGAAAGAGAAACTTTCCTTTCCTTTGAGAACAATTCTCACATTTAGACCAACTATGATCAATGAAGTCCTAATCTCAAGAAACTTTCTATAATTTTATTCCCCTCTTATAAACCACATGATGTTTCTCAGAATGGTAGGTATATTAAAGCTTATGTCAAATTTTCTAATACATACCAGACTTTTTGGTTTATTGTTCAAATATGACAAAATAGCTAGAATTGCCAAATAAAAATATTTGTGTTACTTACAATTTCTAGTATTTATGAAGTGACAAGCACAGACTAGAGTATACCATACTGGTAAATAATAGAGCAGATGTTCCTCAGAAACAAGAACAGATTTTATAAATCTACTGGAATATCTCCCCATTCATATGTACTTACAATAGCATATTTTGCAGTATTTGTTCTGAAGCTGAAAGTAGAATTTGGGGCATTTTGCCAATACCTATCTAATTTACAACAGAAATGTAATTCAGATTTTCTTATAGTTCCGCAAATGACACCAATACCTTCTCATCCATTGGCCAACACTTATGAAATCACAACACAGACAAAACTTCATAATCACCTTTCAGATAGAATTAGAAATATCACAATAATCTTCTGGCATTTTTTAAAGCCTGTAATGATTACATAGGTAATAACAGAATATCATTAACTGTATCTTACCTCTATCACTGAAGTCATCTACTAGAATGATTTCTGCTATCAGACTCTCTGGGGTTCGGTTAATTATACTGTGGATAGTACGCAGGAGTGAAGTCCAACCTTCATTATGAAATGGGATAATGATGCTGGTGTTTGGCAGCCTTTCCAGGTACATCTTGTGCTTACAACTGGAGATGACATAGAAAGAAAAAAGCAATGTCAAATGCAAAACTATAGTGTATCTTACACTGCTATTTACTCACTGTGTTATCCAACATCTGTGAAAAAACTGGACTTTGTCTAATACTTTTCCAAACAGAGCTTGTACATAATAATAATTACTCTGTTCATTCATGGAATTCATTAATTATCTCTTTCACATGTGCTCTTAATGAAATAATTATTTATCATTTTTTTTTGTATCAGGGATTCAAATACTAGGTAAGAAGTGCATTGAAATGTTATGTTCTTGTTAATGTACACTTTTCTTATTGTTACCTAATAGTAATGTGAACACTTTTTACGAGTTAAAATTGTTTCCATTTGGCACATGGTTAAGGTTAAGGAAGTTCTGGAAATCCAACTTCTATAATTATGCTTAGTTGATCAGTTTTGGTTGTGGTATGTTTCAATGGCTGGGTAACATTTAAGTTCTACAAGGAAAACACAGTCTTACAATGAAATAAATGAAGATTTAATCTTAAATAAGTATATACTGATGCAACTACATAATAAGATTACTTTAAGATCCAAGCCAGACATTATCACATTTCTTGTGGAAATTTTAACCAGAAATCCCATGTAGCTTTATTCATTATGAAAGAAATCCAAGATACCAAAAAGAATGTAGGCTTTAACTTTTGGCATAGTTAAAAGCAATTTATTATGTGTAATTGCTATTTTTACATATTTATGATTTATTTAATTAATTTATAAGCCACATGAAGGCAGCAACGTGCTCTCAAATCTCATGTAATTCCCAGTTCAGCAGGTCACCCAAGCTTTTTTGAGGATGATGAATTCATCTAAGTTTGTGAAATTTTTGAGTTACTTCAAAACTAAAATAGGATAAAATTTCAATCAGTTATCAAATTCAATGATTTTCCTGATATGGATAACCTGATAACAAAAAAAAGAGTGGAAATCTAGAAACAGGCAGTTTCCGCTTAAATGCAGAAGGATCTAAGGCTTCAGCTTTTGCCAGGACACTGGCTACTATTTCGTCTAGAGGAGGAAACAAACCATAGCAGGATTTGAAGTATGCTTAGATTCTACCAAGATGTATATACATGCACCAGAACATTCAAAACATTACTTAAAATATTCTTTCCAGTAGCTTCAACACTTTATTTTACTATGATCTCAAAAGAATATATTAAATACTGCTGTGGAGCTACGGATCTACAATAAGAGATGTTGCCTTACAGCTTGGGAAAACATGACAATGTAATTAAAGCCAGGAAAATTAACTATCCTAGAAAATAAAATAAAATAAAATAAAATAAAATAAAATAAAATAAAATAAAATAAAATAAAATAAAATAAAATAAAATAAAATAAAATAAAATAAAATAGTTTAGTTATATAAATTGAAAATACAAATATTTCCTTTTTTATTGTGCCCATTTATTAATTTTTAATCTCAGTGTTTACTATTTATGACAATATCTATAAAACAAGTAGATTTTGATGTTTTAAAATAGGATGAAAAGAATTAGAGAGAAATATTAAAATAATACCATGAAATGGGCATTAAATGCTAGGAAAAAAAACCTGAAATTCATTTTAGGATCAAACAAAATGGTTAAAAAATATATAACAGCATATGAAACAGTGATTTCTAAGGACATATTGTGAGCTGGATGCTGTCACATAAAATGCACAAGTCTGGAAAAGCGTGCTAAAGTAATTCAACACACCTTGTTATAATTACGTACAGTCACCCATTCTTCTCAACAAAGCCAAAGACCCAAGCTTCACTATATCAGTATTCAGGATAATTGCACCTACTCATGCAAACCATCATACCTAACAATGCTCTAGGAACGCAACTGATAGTCCCAAAAAGGCAAATTAGTTTTTAATCATTAAGGTGAGACATTATACATATCACGTGCTTATTAAGAAAGAATTGCACTCAGAGCAATACCCTATAAGCAATCAATAGTGACATTTAACAGCTGTATATAATCTATTCAGAAAATAGGCAGACACAAAAGGATGCAAGATTGATCGTATGCAAATAAGGCTTGCCTTCATAAAAATGTTTTCAATTGTTTCTATCTCTGTGAGCTCAAACTATTACCACACATTAGTAAAAAGGTCTCTACTATTCATTCATTAAGTCACAATGATCTGCTGAGGTCTGACAGAAGCCAGGATCCAAAATGGAAATACAACAATGAACAAAACCTAGTCCCTGAGTTCAAGAGGTTTGTAATAGAATAGGAGATATAGAATGGTAAGTAGAGTTTAATAGGGTGCTATAGGGTATTTAAGAGAGCCCCCTGACAGTGTTACAGAAATTCAAGTGAGAGCTGAAGGTGGTCTGCAAAGACAGGTTCAACATGTATTTAGGAACAGAGCTGACATGACTTGGTAACTGGGAGAAGTAGTTTAAGGAGGACTCCCATGTTTTGGACACGGGCAATTGATCTTATGAAACACAGAGGGAGGGAGGCAAACCATAAGAGACTCTTGAATACAGAGAACAAACTGAGGGTTGATGGGAGGATGGGGGAGAGGGTAAAATGGGTGATGGGCATTGAGGAGGGCACTTGCTGGAATGAGCACTGGGTGTTGTATGTAAGTGATGAACCACGGGAATCTACCCCCAAAACCAAGAGCACCCCTTACACACTGTATGTTAGTCAATTTGACAGTAAAGTATATTAAAAAAGAAAAGAAATACAGACTGACATAAAAACACAGTGTGTGAGGGGCACATCTCAGGATTGCAAGGCCTGAGGGCGAAGGTGAGTTCAATTCTGACCACGTTAAGGTTGAAGTGTCAAATATCCTGCTGAACACAGCAATTATATATATGGTATATACATTTATTTGTCTTATGTATGTATGTATTTATGTATCTATGTTAATATATATGTTTTTGGCTCAAGGTGAAGATGTGTTTTACTGGAGGAACGGGCTTGTGAGTGATAGGCTGTAGCAGATGATGCCAGTGGACCACCAGTATTTCCTTACCATTCACAATCCTGGTACATGCCAAGAGGAACCTCTATAAACCTCTATAGAGGAACCTCTATAAACCTCTATATAGAGGAACCTCTATAACTGCAGTTAGCCAAGTGAGTGCTTTCCCTCATCTCTGAACGGAAACAGATTAGATACTCTGAAGGAAATTAACACCCCTGGAGCAAGTATCAACCAATGAAGGAGGGAAGGTGGAGAATAGACAGTCCTATGGTAAGATAACTGTGAGATGGTTAGAGTTTCCCAGCAAGACTGACTCTCAGGTGCCCACAGAGGTAAGCATCTTGCCAGTGTATCTTTTTACCGGCTACTTTCCCTTCCTGTCTTACTTCCTCATCCAGCCTCCCCAGGTACTTTCTGTGATTCCTCCTCAAAATTACTACAGTCAAACTTGTATCTCAGGATCTGCTTCTCAGGGAAACTGTTCTTAGACATAAGCATATAAATTATACTGGATTTGTCACTTGTCAAAAACAGTCTCTTCAATATAAAGTGATGGCCAAAATTCTTTAAGAAACATTACTTTTGTTGTATTATGAAACTTGCAGTTTGTTACACCTGGAGATATTTTTAAATAATGTGCTTTTAAAAAAATTATGACACATATATTTTATTCTTTCTTTCAACTTCTTAATTACTGATGATGCTCTACTCCAGGTCTTCTCCGTGCCTATAAAATACAACTATAAGCATTTTGTACAGCATACATATAAAAACAGCCTTATCTGAATTAGCAGACTATTAGGAATAAGGTCACCTCCTTTACATGAATGGGTATTATTTATTTCTTTTTCAATTAGACCACATTGAAAAGTCACTAATATTTTGTGCTGATAATCATTTCTTATACTTAAAAATCAGACTTGATACATCACACTATCTAGGTTCACACTGATGACTTTGCCACTTCTACCTGTGTGACAATGGGCATGTTATTTAACTTCCGGAAGACTAGTTCTCTCCTTGAGTTGTGGGGCAATGCAAGGGTAAAAACAAAAACAAAAACAAAAAGCCTTCTCCATAATGCGTTCATGAGAATTAAGTTACACAATCCATGTAAAAAACTGAGTACAGTATCATATCTGATACTAGCAAGGGTTTGATAAAGACTATCATTATTGTTATTGCAGTTATTGTTTTTTTAATTGTTGTTATTTTACCTGTCAAGTCCTCTATAGTAGGAGGTAGGAAACTAGGAGAGACAGGAACTGCATGAGGGAAAGTGAGAGACACTTCAGATACGAAGATGAATAAATTTTGGTTTCTTCCCTTAAGGATTCACAGACCAGTAGGCAGATATATAAAATGATTTGACTCAAATGAGACAAGTGACATAATAGATGGCACTCCGCAATCAGAGCCCAAAGGAAGTATGACTAACTTTGTCTGAAAGAATTAGGGAAGTCTTTATAGATGAGTCTGTATGTGAAGAACAGATCATGTAGGATCTTTAAAGTGATTCTAAGGAATTTGGATGTTAGCGTGAAGTCAACGTGAAATATTTCACATATTGTTAGTGATGAAGAAGACAGAATCACGTTTACATATTCCTCCAGCAGCAGGGCAGACAATGGAGACAGCAGAGATGAAGCAGAAAGATTGGAGATTGTAATAGTTTGGGCAAAAGATAATGAGGGTGCTGATCTGATGTTTACACTAAGGAAAACCAGCCTCTTTGTGGCAGGTTTTAATCTGATTGAATTGTATTTAGTCATTCTAGTACTTAACCTGACCAAACAAAATTGAATTTACTCCCAACCTCAGTCACTGGATTCAAGGAGTTGTGCTCTAGATGACTGCTTCTCAGCATTACTAGAAATACTGAAGCATAGCCAAGGCTTTATTAAGAATCTGTGACCTGTGTATTTTAGGCTTAATCTCAAGGCAGGTTGAGAATGGAAGTATGTTAAATACAAAGACAATGTGGTAATATGGAACTGTGTTGAAGAAATTAGTAAAAGAAGTCAAACACAATTTATACATCTATGGTTACAGATAGGTAGCAAATTTACAAAGGGAAAGTAGGAACCAATTAAAACATTTGTCACATTAAGCTTATAGGAATATGAACAAAAATGCCTGTAATTATTGCATTTCACATTGTTGTGCTATTTTAAAATAAGCATTTGCATAAAATTAACTTAGTGTTTAAGAATAGCTTAGAGATGAGCCATTAAGTAAGAGATGTTACATTACATCTTATCATCAATTTATCTAAAGAGATAGCAAAAACACTCTTCAAATTTTAAATGTACCAGAGAGACAACAGAAATAGTTTAAATTGTTTAAAAAGTTACTTGAGAGAAATGACAAATCATGAAGATATTTTAAAAAGCTAAAAATGTAATGTATAAATATTTTGCTAAGCCATTTTCATTAATGAAAATAGAAACTTTTTCATACTCTTCTATGTTTTCTCCAGACAAAATACACAAAAATTTTCTGCTAATCACTATTGGTATTTGTTAAATTGAGAGATTTAAACATTTTTGGTTTAACATTGTTTAATTTAAATATAATGCCATTCCTTTCATACTTACATTAATTTATCTTAATAATTTCATTGGTTTTACCAAAAAAATGTTTTTTCAACAATAGCAACAGGTCAAACAATAAATTTTAATTGCAGATATATAAGTGCCAGACTTATCAGTATATGTATATTTTTAAAGAGTTATTTAATTATTCATGCAACAAATGTCAACATTTTTACTGTGGATATTTAGCTAAACTTGCATTTGAGGTTCTTAAGTCCTTCACATTCTCCTCACCATCACCTAAACATTCCTTCTTACTGAAGGCTGAATAGTTTTGTCTACACTTCAAAACACACATTTTTAAGATTCAAATTCTTGCATTGCAAGATTTGAGTAAAATATTTGGGTGAAAGTTTTTACATATTTCAACCTATAGGTCATTCTATGAGTTTCTTTAAAATATGCCTTTATTTTTTTTGTTTTGTTGTTTGTTTTTCTATCTGCTTATATTCAATCTATCAGGCAGGATGTTATGTTGTGGTCATAAGCAACCCTAAATCCCAATGGCTCAAAACAGTGAATATTCTACCTTGCTGCTTTATTTGTTAACCACTGTTTTAGGCAGGAGAGTTTCTGCTCATTGCAGTCAGTGCAAACTGCCAACATTTTTTACCACAGTTAATCACTCTGCCAGAAGTAAATGAGAACATGGATGGGTCTCATGCTGGTAAATAAATAGCTTGTCTCTAAAATGACATTTTGCTTTCTGCTTACAAGTCATTGGTCAGCATTAGTCACACAGCACAACGGCTCAGGAAATAGAATCCTATATGGTCCAGAGGAAATATAATCAGAAATATTTGGCAAATAACACTAATGAACACAGCTATTTTAGTCTTCTGCCTTCTTTTAATTAAAAAGGAAAAGAAAAAGGAAAAATAGAAATTACCTGTTGAGACTACATTTAGATTAGGTTTAATTAAATCTGTTTAATTTCTTCATAGACAAAAAGTTATAATATTTGAGGTCCTGCATCTACAGAAACATAGCTGCAACCACATTTTAGAGCTGCAAATACATTTCAGAAATCATCAAGTTTAATATCTTATTTAATTGGGAATTGAGGCTCTTAGAGTTTCAGAAAGTTAAACATAAATTATTTTATAGTCAAATTAGCAAAACAGTATACTGGGTGAACAAGTGGTAGAATGATGAGGCATTATTCCTGACATAAAAATTTACAATATTTTTAAAAAGTTTATTTTACCTATTTTGAGAGAAAGCGAGTGCACACGCGAGAGAACAGTGGAAGAGGGGCAGGGAGAGAGGGAGAGAATCCCAAGCAGAGTCTGTACTGTCAGTGCAGAGACAGATGCAGGGCTTGATCCCATGAACTGAGATCATAACCTGAGATGAAATCGAGAGTCAGATGCTAACTGACTGAGCCACCCAGTTGCCCCCAAATTTACAATTTTTTGAAAAGTATTTGTAACTCACACAACTAGATAGCACAGAGCAAAGAATTAGAACCCAATATTCCTCATTTCTGATTATAAAATATTTTGGAAATGTCATCGTCATTCTTTTTGGCCTTTTAGATATCTCCATGTTAATCAAATCAACTAAAATTATGTAAAGACTGTAACAGTTTTTTAAATTTTTTAAATGTTTTTATTTATTTTTGAAGGAGAGAGAGACAGAACATGAGCAGGGGAAGAGCAGGAAGAGAGGGAGACACAGAAGTTGAAGCAGGCTCCAGGCTCTGAGCTGTCAGCACAGAGCCTGATGCAGGGCCCGAACTCAGAAACTGTGAGATCATGACCTGAGCCGATGTCGGACGCTTAACCACTGAGTCATCCAGGTGCCTCAAGACTGTAATATTTTTAAATGAGGTAGGCAATTACTGTATTAACTCATTACTTTTGTGAAATGTATAATCTATTCTCCATAAATATATTTGGAAATAAACCATTTAAGAATATATACAAATAAATGTCTATAACAAAAAAATATGATAAATTATCATTTGAAAACAGGCCCTAAAAGGGACTGGACCACTGAACCTCTGGACCTTCTAGATCAGTAACATTATACTATTCAGGGAATAAAATAAGGAGGAATAATTAAATTGTTAAAATCAGTGATAGAGAGACAATATTTAAAGCGGCTAGGAAAAAAAAAAGATACAGAATTCCGGAGGAGAACACAGACTAGAATGGTAGCAGACTTCTTGTTAAGAATAATGCAAAATAGTGAGAAAGTGGGGCAACATTTTTCAGGTACAGAAAAAAAAAATTAAGATAAAAATAGTTTTCCTTAGTCAATAAAAATGTATTTCTACAACAAAGGCAAAATGAAAACATTTTAAGATATGCAAATGTGGAATAAACTTATTCATCAGAAAACCTGCATAAAAATAAATGTTACAGGAAGTCCTTCAGAAAATTTATACTAAGTGGAATTCTGTATCTAGACAAAAAATGAAAAAGTAACAGAAAAGGTAATCATATGAGTAAACAATAAAACGACTATTTTATTATTCTATAAAGGTTAACTGATTCATGGACAGCAAAAACGATATCAATGCATTTTGAGATTTATAACATAAATTGAAGCAAAACGTATAGCAACAATAGCATAAGTGCCAGAAGTGGAGAAATGGATGCGTGCCTTTCTAAGGTTCTTATACTCTAAATCAAGACATATGATATTACTAAAAGGTAAACCATAATAAATTAATATTATATTCCATCAACCCTAAAGCAACCACTAAAAATAACACAATAAAGAATTATATCTACTTTGCCCTACTAAAAAGTGACATGGAATAATTAAATATGCAAAGAAGCTACAGACCGTAAAATGGGAGAATAAGATTAAATAGTAAAAATAGAAAAGCAGTAGTGAAATGGTATATTTGAGCCAACCATATCAATAATTACATTGCATGTAAATGGTCTAAACGTGCAATGGGAAAGATTTCAAGAGTGCCAGCTGCTTCCTCCAAGAAACTCATTTTTAATATAAAGATGCAAATAAGTTTAAAAGAAAATGTACAGAAGATAGAGAATGATAACACTAATAAAAAGAAAGCTAAATTGGTTTTATAGTCCACAAAATAGATCTCAAAGTAAAAAAAAAAAAATGTGACCAGGATATAAAAGTTCATTTCATGATAGAGATCAATTTGCCAAAAGGACAAACTACACAAAATGTTGCACCTAATAATAGTATCCAAAACTATAAAGCAGAAGTTAACAGAACTTCAAGGAAAAAAAGACAACTCCACAATTATTATAAGAAACTTACTCTTTAGATTTCTTTTGATGCTCTTTCTCCAGTTTCTTAAGGTAAAATAAATTATTGATTTGAGGATTTTTTTTCTCTTTACAAGCATTGAATGACAGAAGTGTAGAATGATAGAAGTGTAGTTCTAAGAATTGTTTTACATATTTAAAAAAATTTGATATTTATTTTTGTGTTCATCTGAAAATATTTTCTAATTTCCCTTGAAACTTGCTTCTGACACACTGATTAGCCAAAAATGTTTTTAATATTTTTTTTTTTTCAACGTTTATTTTTATTTTTGGGACAGAGAGAGACAGAGCATGAACGGGGGAGGGGCAGAGAGAGAGGGAGACACAGAATCGGAAACAGGCTCCAGGCTCCGAGCCATCAGCCCAGAGCCTGACGCGGGGCTCGAACTCACGGACCGCGAGATCGTGACCTGGCTGAAGTCGGACGCTTAACCGACTGCGCCACCCAGGCGCCCCCCAAAAATGTTTTTAATTTACAAATGTTAGTGATCGCTTTATCTTTCTGTTATCACTTTTTTATTACGTTATATTACAGTCAGAAGATATATTTTGTAAGATATCAGTATTTAAAATTCATGGTATTTGTTTTATGACCCAGGATCCAGTCTGTTTTGATGAATATTTTATGAATACTTAAGAGGATATGCATCCTGCTGTTGTTGGGTGGAGTGTTTTCTGTTTATTTTGGGGATTTTTTTCCCTTATGTTTCCCCTTTTTTGCATTCTTTGGGTTATTTATACATTTTTTAGCATTCCATCTCAATGTATGTGTTGTGATTTTGATGATATCTTTGCATAATATTTTAGTATTTACTTTAAGGATTATAAAATATATATTTGTGACTAATATTTTACCACTTTACTCTTTAATATAGAACTCTTATTACTATGTAGGGTCCTTTATACTCTCTTCTATGCTGCAGTTGTCTTATATCTATGTACATTGTAAACCACATCAGAAAATATTATATTTTGCTTTCAACTCACACTTGTTTTAAGAAACGCAAGAACTCAGTACTGTTTCAGTGCTATTTTGAATGCTCAAGTCCTTTCCTCCACCTATTGCCATCGTTTTTCTTCAGCATTCTCGATCAGCTGAGCCACACATCTGTCTAGGTTTTAGAGTTGAATTCAATGGGATGAGAATGCATGTGTTTACTCCAACCTACCCAGAGACCAGAATACTCTCAGTAGTCTTTAATTACAAATGTAAAATATTTAAAAATTTTTTTTAGATGTTTACTTTTGAGAGAGAGAGAGAGAGAGAGGGCAGAGACAGAGGGAGACACAGAATCCAAAACAGGCTCCAGGCTCTGAGCTGTCAGCACAGAGCCTGACATGGGGCTTGGACCCATGAGCTGGAGCTGTGAGATCATGACCTGAGCTGAAATCTGATGCTTAACCCACTGAGCCACCCAGGTGCCCCACAAATCTAAAATATTTTATAGCTTCAGGGATCTTCATATTTTCTACTTCATTTTATGACAGTGTCCATTGGATTTTCAAGACAATATTGCATTTCATCTAAATATCAAATTTTTGGCATGATGATGTTTATACTGTCCCTTCATTAACATTTATACATCTGGTGGAAGTTTAATGATTTTCAGTCTTTCACAACTGATAAAGGTAATTGGTGGTTTCTCTCTCTTTTGTTTTTACTTAGAAATACCTGCTGGGGATTTAGAAATTTTATTGATCAATATTATTGATCCATTCAATTTCTTGCTATATTTAAATATTTAAAGCTACACATTTGCCTATAAGCACTGCTTTATACGTACAGCACTTAAACTAGTTTTGGTATATATTTTCATTATCATTCCATTTAAAATATTTTTTAATTTTTCTAGTTTAATATTTGACCTGTGAATTTTTCATAAAAGTGTTATTTAATTTCTAAATATTTGCATCTTTTCTGCATATATTATTTTTGTTGATTTCTAATTTAATTCAGGTTTGGTCACAGAACATAGTGTTAATTTAATCTATTGAAATTTATTGAGCGTTTGTTTATGTACTAACATATGGTCCATTGGGTAAATATTCCATATGCAACTGAAAAAATTTTATTATGTAATTACTGAATATAGTGTTCAATAAAGGTAAATAAACACAAATTAAGCCAATTTATTGATAATTTTATTTAAATCTCCTATATCCCAATTAAATTTTTGGTTGTCTTTACTGAGAGAGAACTGTTAAAATCTCCAATACATACATTTATTTAAAGACACTCTCAAAAAGTAAAATTCAAGCTTAGTGTTTAAAATTACCATGTTGAGGGCTTTTCATAAATGGCTTTTATGATCTTTAAGTATGTTCCTTCTATCCCGACTTTCTCAAGGGTTTTTATTAAGAAAGGGTGCTGGATTTTGTCAAAGGCCTTTTCTGCATCGATTGACAGGATCATATGGTTCTTCTCTTTTTTTTTGTTAATGTGATGTATCACGTTGATTGATTTGCGAATGTTGAACCAGCCCTGCATCCCAGGAATGAATCCCACTTGATCATGGTGAATAATTCTTTTTATATGCTGTTGAATTCGATTTGCTAGTATCTTATTGAGAATTTTTGCATCCATATTCATCAGGGATATTGGCCTGTAGTTCTCTTTTTTTACTGGGTCTCTGTCTGGTTTAGGAATCAAAGTAATACTGGCTTCATAGAATGAGTCTGGAAGTTTTCCTTCCCTTTCTATTTCTTGGAATAGCTTGAGAAGGATAGGTATTATCTCTGCTTTAAACGTCTGGTAGAACTCCCCTGGGAAGCCATCTGGTCCTGGACTCTTATTTGTTGGGAGATTTTTGATAACCGATTCAATTTCTTCGCTGGTTATGGGTCTGTTCAAGCTTTCTCTTTCCTCCTGATTGAGTTTTGGAAGAGTGTGGGTGTTTAGGAATTTTTCCATTTCTTCCAGGTTGTCCAATTTGTTGGCATATAATTTTTCATAGTATTCCCTGATAATTGTTTGTATCTCTGAGGGATTGGTTGTAATAATTCCATTTTCATTCATGATTTTATCTATTTGGGTCATCTCCCTTTTCTTTTTGAGAAGCCTGGCTAGAGGTTTGTCAATTTTGTTTATTTTTTCAAAAAACCAACTCTTGGTTTCGTTGATCTGCTCTACAGTTTTTTTAGATTCTATATTGTTTATTTCTGCTCTGATCTTTATTATTTCTCTTCTTCTGCTGGGTTTAGGCTGCCTTTGCTGTTCTGCTTCTATTTCCTTTAGGTGTGCTGTTAGATTTTGTATTTGGGATTTTTCTTGTTTCTTGAGATAGGCCTGGATTGCAATGTATTTTCCTCTCAGGACTGCCTTCGCTGCGTCCCAAAGCGTTTGGATTGTTGTATTTTCATTTTCGTTTGTTTCCATATATTTTTGATTTCTTCTCTAATTGCCTGGTTGACCCACTCATTCGTTAGTAGGGTGTTCTTTAACCTCCATGCTTTTGGAGGTTTTCCAGACTTTTTCCTGTGGTTGATTTCAAGCTTCATAGCATTGTGGTCTGAAAGTATGCATGGTATAATTTCAATTCTTGTAAACTTATGAAGGGCTGTTTTGTGACCCAGTATATGATCTATCTTGGAGAATGTTCCATGTGCACTCGAGAAGAAAGTATATTCTGTTGCTTTGGGATGCAGAGTTCTAAATATATCTGTCAAGTCCATCTGATCCAGTGTCTCATTCAGGGCCCTTGTTTCTTTATTGACTATGTGTCTAGATGATCTATCCATTTCTGTAAGTGGGGTGTTAAAGTCCCCTGCAATTACCACATTCTTATCAATAAGGTTGCTTCTGTTTATGAGTAATTGTTTTATATATTTGGGGGCTCCGGTATTCGGCGCATAGACATTTATAATTGTTAGCTCTTCCTGATGGATAGACCCTGTAACTATTATATAATGTCCTTCTTCATCTCTTGTTACAGCCTTTAATTTAAAGTCTAGTTTGTCTGATATAAGTATGGCTACTCCAGCTTTCTTCTGGCTTCCAGTAGCATGATAAATAGTTCTCCATCCCCTCACTCTGAATCTAAAGGTGTCCTCAGGTCTAAAATGAGTCTCTTGTAGACAGCAAATAGATGGGTCTTGTTTTTTTATCCATTCTGATACCCTATGTCTTTTGGTTGGCGCATTTAATCCGTTTACATTCAGTGTTATTATAGAAAGATACGGGTTTAGAGTCATTGTGATGTCTGTATGTTTTATGCTTGTAGTGATGTCTCTGGTACTTTGTCTCACAGGGTCCCCCTTAGGATCTCTTGTAGGGCTGGTTTAGTGGTGACAAATTCCTTCAGTTTTTGTTTGTTTGGGAAGACCTTTATCTCTCCTTCTATTCTAAATGACAGACTTGCTGGATAAAGGATTCTCGGCTGCATATTTTTGCTATCTAGCACCCTGAAAATCTCGTGCCAATTCTTTCTGGCCTGCCAAGTTTCAAAACAGAGATCAGTCACGAGTCTTATAGGTCTCCCTTTATATGTGAGGGCACGTTTACCCCTTGCTGCTCTCAGAATTTTCTCTTTATCCTTGTATTTTGCCAGTTTCACTATGATATGTCGTGCAGAAGATCGATTCAAGTTACGTCTGAAGGGAGTTCTCTGTGCCTCTTGGATTTCAATGCCTTTTTCCTTCCCCAGTTCAGGGAAGTTCTCAGCTATTATTTCTTCAAGTACCCCTTCAGCACCTTTCCCTCTCTCTTCCTCCTCTGGGATACCAATTATGCGTATATTATTTCTTTTTAGTGTATCACTTAGCCCACTCTCACCGTTGTTGTTTAACATAGTGCTGGAAGTTCTAGCATCAGCAATCAGACAACAAAAGGAAATCAAAGGCATCAAAATTGGCAAAGATGAAGTCAAGCTTTCGCTTTTTGCAGATGACATGATATTATACATGGAAAATCCGATAGACTCCACCAAAAGTCTGCTAGAACTGATACATGAATTCAGCAAAGTTGCAGGATACAAAATCAATGTCCAGAAATCAGTTGCATTCTTATACACTAACAATGAAGCAACAGAAAGACAAATAAAGAAACTGATCCCATTTACAATTGCACCAAGAAGCATAAAATACCTAGGAATAAATCTAACCAAAGATGTAAAGGATCTGTATGCTGAAAACTATAGAAAGCTTATGAAGGCAATTGAAGAAGATTTAAAGAAATGGAAAGACATTCCCTGCTCATGGATTGGAAAAATAAATATTGTCAAAATGTCAATACTACCCAAAGCTATCTACACATTCAATGCAATCCCAATCAAAATTGCACCAGCATTCTTCTCGAAACTAGAACAAGCAATCCTAAAATTCATATGGAACCACAAAAGGCCCCGAATAGCCAAAGGAATTTTGAAGAAGAAGACCAAAGCAGGAGGCATCACAATCCCAGACTTTAGCCTCTACTACAAAGCTGTCATCATCAAGACAGCATGGTATTGGCACAAAAACAGACACACAGACCAATGGAATAGAATAGAAACCCCAGAACTAGACCCACAAACATATGGCCAACTCATCTTTGACAAAGCAGGAAAGAACATCCAATGGAAAAAAGACAGCCTCTTTAACAAATGGTGCTGGGAGAACTGGACAGCAACATGCAGAAGGTTGAAACTAGACCACTTTCTCACACCATTTACAAAAATAAACTCAAAATGGATAAAGGACCTAAATGTGAGACAGGAAACCATCAGAACCTTAGAGGAGAAAGCAGGAAAAGACCTCTCTGACCTCAGCCGTAGCAATCTCTTACTCGACACATCCCCAAAGGCAAGGGAATTAAAAGCAAAAGTGAATTACTGGGACCTTATGAAGATAAAAAGCTTCTGCACAGCAAAGGAAACAACCAACAAAACTAAAAGGCAACCAACGGAATGGGAAAAGATATTTGCAAATGACATATCGGACAAAGGGCTAGTATCTAAAATCTATAAAGAGCTCACCAAACTCCACACCCGAAAAACAAATAACCCAGTGAAGAAATGGGCAGAAAACATGAATAGACACTTCTCTAAAGAAGACATCCAGATGGCCAACAGGCACATGAAAAGATGTTCAGCGTCGCTCCTTATCAGGGAAATACAAATCAAAACCACACTCAGGTATCACCTCACGCCAGTCAGAGTGGCCAAAATGAACAAATCAGGAGACTATAGATGCTGGAGAAGATGTGGAGAAACGGGAACCCTCTTGCACTGTTGGTGGGAATGCAAATTGGTGCAGCCGCTCTGGAAAGCAGTGTGGAGGTTCCTCAGAAAATTAAAAATAGACCTACCCTATGACCCAGCAATAGCACTGCTAGGAATCTACCCAAGGGATACAGGAGTACTGATGCATAGGGGCACTTGTACCCCAATGTTCATAGCAGCACTCTCAACAATAGCCAAATTATGGAAAGAGCCTAAATGTCCATCAACTGATGAATGGATAAAGAAATTGTGGTTTATATACACAATGGAATACTACGTGGCAATGAGAAAAAATGAAATATGGCCTTTTGTAGCAACGTGGATGGAACTGGAGAGTGTGATGCTAAGTGAAATAAGCCATACAGAGAAAGACAGATACCATATGGTTTCACTCTTATGTGGATCCTGAGAAACTTAACAGGAACCCATGGGGGAGGGGAAGGAAAAAAAAAAAAAAAAAAAAAAAGGACGTTAGAGTGGGAGAGAGCCAAAGCATAAGAGACTGTTAAAAACTGAGAACAAACTGAGGGTTGATGGGGGGTGGGAGGGAGGGGCGGGTGGGTGATGGGTATTGAGGAGGGCACCTTTTGGGATGAGCACTGGGTGTTGTATGGAAACCAATTTGTCAATAAACTTCATATAAAAAAAAAAAATAAAGTTTTATATTTCTTCTTGTTTCAAAAAAAATAAATAAATAAATAAATAAAATTACCATGTTGAGAGGCCTCAAAGTAGGTGAATTTATGTCTTTCTACATTTAGAGTAATACCAAAAAAGTGGAAAAAAAATCTTGCTTTTATATGACTTAACCCCATACTCTCTTAATATTTGTTGAGAGGTTTGTTCAAGTAATATTAGCATCTGCAACAGTATTACCACACATTTGCTGATGAAATAATCTGAAGAATGAAGTGGTTGTATGCTTTTAAAGAATCTTTAATTACATTAATGTATTTCAGATTAACATGAGAATATATACACCCCATGTGACACATATGAAACGTGAAACATTTTTCATTTAATGCTAAATATGTTAAAATGTCATTACATAGTAATGACTACAATAAGGAGTTATATTTTGAGCTTCCTTTAGGGGCCACATTCTCCATAATTTTGTGCCATTCTTTAATACTCATGATAATCCTCTGAAATGGTGATAAAGAAAGACAGTGCCAATTCAGGTCCAGTCAATTTCATTAGGATCAGTCCCTGTCATCAGAATGTATGCGGGAGGGAAACCAATTCAAAATACTACAATTTGTTTGACTTCATTATTACAGAAAAAAAAAGTACATTTTGTAACGTACATTTGGAATAAAAGTACATTTTTACCACGTTATGATACATTTATAAGTGCACCATGGTAAGAACCCTAATAAGTGACTAAGTAATTTATTGCCTCAGTCTATCAAAAGACATATAAAATGGCTTTTATTGAGAGATGACAGTTCAGGTAGCTTAATTCCCTGAAGTTTGTTTTAAAAAGATTCCTAAACAAGATGAGCAGAATAGCTAAGTATGTTATACTTAGTCAACCACATATTTTTTTTAAACTTCTCAAGGGAACCACTCATATTTCAGAAGGGGGGACATTTCTTTTTATTGTTTTAACTTTCATCGTGTGATTTCTTACAAAAGCATGTTGGTTCAGCTAAAGTTCTCTCAGCCCCATTCTCACTAGCAGCAGAATAAAATGTCAACTTGGCATCTGGCTAGTGACAAGCATACTATAGAGCATATCTATATAAGTCATTTCCAGGCACCAATTTACATAGTAATTGTTTTAATGTCAGCATATTCAATTTTCAATGGCTGCTTTTAGTCACACTGTTTTTCTGTTCTAATCTTGCCATGTCAGTCGGTTTTGATAAAGCAGTGATAACTGGCAATTTATTTTGCCTTTGACAGGACTGAAAAATTAGTTTGGAATGCCAAGTATATGTAAGTGTGTTTTTTAGTGAGGGTGGGAGATAATCACAACGCATGCACGTATGCTTGTATATATTTGGTCTTACCTCTTACATGGGAACTATTTTGTAAATTAGTATTTTATATGGTCATATGATTAACACTTTAATGTAATGTGACATTTTATGCCTGTACTGAAGAACAAAATAATATTTTGTGCTCACGCAGCTACATGTACATCGTGGCATTGTGGCAGAAACCTAGTGAAGACAGAGGGGAGAGCAAAAAAAAGAGGAGGCCAGAGATAGGCAGGGATCAGAATATGGAGGTCGGTGTTGGCGTTTTTTCAGCTATTATTTTTAGTGTGACAAGGAGTCTTTTAGGTATTTTATTATTTTTTTAAATTTTTTTTAATGTTTGTTTATTTTTGAGAGAGAGAGAGTGAGACAGAGTGTGAGCGGGGGGGAGGGCCAGAGAGAGAGGGAGACACAGAATCTGAAGCAGGCTCCAGGCTCTGAGTTGTCAGCACAGAGCCGCAGGAGGGGCTCCGCCAGGAACCATGAGAACATGACCTGAGCTGAAGTCAGCCGCTTTTCCGACTGAGCCACCCAGGCGCCCTCTTTTAGGTATTTTAGATAGGGGGGATGTAATGATCCTCCTTAATTCTGAAAGCTCACTGTTGCTCACTCTGCTGAATGCATTGTGCAAGAGCGAGAGGGAATGTGTGAGGTCCAATTATGAGGTCATTCTAGGATTCCAATTAAGAAATGACAGTGGGGGGTACCTGGGTGGCTCAGTCGTTAGGCATCTGACTTCAGCTCAAGTCATGATCTCTCTGTCCATGAGTTCAAGCCCTGCATGGGGCTCTGTGCTGACAGCTCAGTCCCTGGAGCCCGCTTCGGATTCTGTGTCTCCCTTTCTCTCTGCCTCTCCCCCACTTGCACTCTCTCTCTCTCTCTCAAAAAAAAAAAAAAAACATTAAAAAAAATTTTTTAATAAAAAAAGAGAAATGACAGTGGATACAGTTGAGATTAAGGGGAATGCATGCATTTGAGGCCCTTTAGCTCTATTTTGGATACAGAATTAATAGGCCTTGGTAGATGAGATCAGTAAGTAGAGAATAAATAAAATGAGGAAACTGGAGGCCAGTGCTGAGCATCAGTGAATTTTAATATATATATAGCCATCAGATAAAGACGAACTGTTTGTGAATGAGACTGGAAAGACCTGGGGATAAAAAGCAAGTGTTTCCTTGAAACAGAGACAAGAGTGCTTAAAAATGAGAGAAGGGACAAAGTCTAGTGTCGCTGCAAAGTTTCACGAGACTTTTAAATATACTGGATTTTGGCAACATGGAAATCATTCGTGACTTTGGCAAGAAAAAAGAATGATGGCACAGTAGTGTCTTGAGTCAAATTAGGACTTCTGAAGAGTTGAAAGGGAGTTGAGGAAGTTAATATCTACGATAGACATTCAGGCTGACAGCTGGAGGAAAAATAGGTTAAGAAGTCATCTTACCGATGGGGAGGTACCAATGCTTTTTATCATATATGATTAAATTTTAGCCAGGATAATAAAATATAAAAATTAAGAGCTAAATTTTCCACTTCTGTAGAAAATACTGAACACTTCTAAATAATAGGCACTTATTGCCACGTACCAGTTACAAAACTGTAGAGATGAGTACTTATTACATTGACTCAGATGATAAGGTTTATTAGAGGAATTAATCACTTGATTTGGTAATAATAAAGAAGCAAAATAAAGTTATTTGACTTGGAGAAAACTGAGAGAGATATATTTTTAAAATTTAAAAATTTTAAAGAGATAAATTTTTAAAATTTAAAAATAAGAATATATTTATCAATTCAAAAAGAAATCTCATACCCTCATGCCCTTCCCCTTATCCCCTCACATTCCTTAAGTAACCATTGCCTACTTTTTGTTTCTATAGATTTCCTTATTCTAGACATTCACATGAAGAGAATCATATATTATGTGGAATTTGGGGTCTGGTTTTCATTTAGCACAATGTCTTCAAAGTTAATCCAAGATGTAGCATTTGTCATTATTTTATTCCTGAATAATCTCTCAGTGTATGGATACACTACATTTTGTTTATACATTCATCTATCAGTGGACATTTGGGTTTTCCCATCTTTCAGCTATCATGAATAATGCTGGTATAAACATTCATGTGTAATTTTTGTGGTTTTCATTTCTATTGGGTGTATACCTAGACATAGAATTGCTAGGTCATATGGTAATTCTGTAATTACCATGGTAATTATGGTAATTATGGTAATTTAATTGTCTGAGGAACTGCTTTCCATTTGGAAATAGTTGGAGTTGCTTTCCAACTATTTTCCAAACCACTGGCATCATTTTGCATTCCCACCAATGTATGCATGTATGCAATGTATGCAATGTATGAGGTTTCCAATTTCTCTACATCCTTGCCAACATTTATCATCTGAACTTTTGGCTCTAGTCATCATACTGGATGTGAAGTACTATCTCATTTTGGTTTTGATGTTTTGTTACTAATGACTAATGATGTTGGGCATCCTTTCATGGATTTGGCCATTTGTTTACCTTATTTGGAATATTCAGATCATTTGCCCATATTTTAACTGGGTTATTCACCTTTTTATTATTGAAATATAAGAACTCTTTATGTATTTTAGATACAAGTCCTGTAGCAAATATATGATTTGCAAATATTTTATTCTGTGGGTTTCATTTTGCCTTTCTGATAGCATACTTTGAGACATAAGAGTTTTTCATTTTGATGAAGCCAAATTTATCTATTTTTTCTTGTGTTGCTAATACTTTGGTATTATATCTAAGAATACTATGTCGGGGCGCCTGAGTGGCTCAGTCGGTTAAGCGTCCGACTTCGGCTCGGGTCATGATCTCACGGTCCGTGAGTTCGAGCCCCGCGTCGGGCTCTGTGCTGACAGCTCAGAGCCTGGAGCCTGCTTCCGATTCTGTGTCTCCCTCTCTCTCTGACCCTCCCCCATTCATGCTCTGTCTCTCTCTGTCTCAAAAATAAATAAACATTAAAAAAAAAAAAAAGAATACTATGTCAAATAAAAAGTTACGAAGATTTATTTCCACCTTTTCTTCTTTTACCACTTACACTGAGGTCTTGGATACATTTTGTGCTGATTTTTATGTTGTCTGAGGTAAGGGTCTAACATCATCATTCTTTTGCATGTGGTTACCTAGGTCAGTACCAATCATTTGAAAAAAAACTATTTTTTCCACATTTACTAGTTTTTGCACCCTTGTCAAAAAATCACTTAATCATGGATGCATAGAATTGTTTCTGGACTCTCAATTATATTCTATTGATCCAAATATCTATCCATATACCAGTACCACACTAGCTTGATTACTGCTGCGTTATAATAAGTTTGAAATCAAGAAGTACATATCATCTTATTTGGTTGCTATTCTTCAGGATTGTTTTGGCTATTTTGGGTCCCTTGAAATTTGAATTTTAGAACCAACCTGCCATTTCTGCAAGGAAGTCAGCTGGGATCCTGACAGGGATTTTTTTGAATCCATAAATCATCATGGAGTGTTTTGCCATCTTTACAATGTTAAATCTGATCCACAAACATGAGATGCTTTTCCATTTCCGGGATTTCTTTCAACTATGTTTTGTAGTTTTCAAAGTATAAGTTTGATGACATTTTTGTTCAATTTATTCCTAAGTCTTTTCTTCATTTTAAGGGTGAATGGATTTTTTTTTCTTAATTTCATTTTCAGGCTATTCACTGGAAGTGTATAAAATAAAGTGATTTCCGTATACTGCTCTCATACCCTGTCACCTTGCTGACCTTGATTATTAGTTCTAATAAGTTTTTTTTTTTTAATTTTTTTAACGTTTATTTATTTTTGAGACAGAGAGAGACAGAGCATGAACAGGGGAGGGCCAGAGAGAAGGAGACACAGAATCTGAAACAGGCTCCAGGCTCTGAGCTGTCAGCACAGAGCCCGATGCGGGGCTCGAACTCATGGGCCACGAGATCATGACCTGAGCTGAAGTCGGCCGCCGAACCGACTGAGCCACCCAGGCGCCCCCTAATAAGTTTTTTTTAGTGGATTCCTCAGAATTTTCCATATAGAAGATTATGTCATATACCAATAGAGACCATATGAATCTTTTCTTTCTATTTAGATGTCTTATATTCATTTTTCTTGCCTAATTGCCTGGGCTAGAATCCACAGTAGGATGTTGAATAGAACTGGTGAAAGTAGGCATCCTTAGGGGGAAATGCATCCAGTCTTTCACCAACAAAAATGTTAGCTTTTTAAAATGCCAGATTTTCTCATTATTTTCAATAAAAATAATAGTTCCCATTTATTTTTAATAAATAAGCTAAAATATTAATCATCACCCCTCATTTCAATAAACTGTGGGAGGGAGTAAAAAAAGAAGGAGCAAGTTTAGAATTCCTATTGCTGGATTAATCTTACAGAATAATATACATCACTCTACCAAATGTCCATTTTCTTCTCTTTAAAGAATTAAAGTTGTGATTGTGTTTTTCAGACTTATGATTTCAGTTTTATGTATTTGATCCCTACCGTGTTATTAGGTTACAAATAATATCCTTTGAAATTCACTACAACTGATTATAAAGCAGCTGTAAGTTTATTTTTAGAAGGTTATTTTGTTTTTTGGGCTTTTTCCTTCTATTTTGCATGTGTACAACTTTCACATTACCAGTCCTTTAGACCCCAGTGCCCATGTGCTCACCCTCAATCCACTTTTCAAAGAATCTGCTTTATCTGATCATTTACTCCAAAGGCTAAATGTCTGACAGCTTTTGAACTGTTCTCTATCAGAGGAGGATTTTCATTACAATGGGACATACCTTTTAGCTATAGTGATAAGAACTCTTCCATATCTTTCAGTCTTTAGTTAATAAATGAGATGTGTGTGTAAATTTTTGTGTTTTTTATTTTATTTTATCATGGATTTTAAAAAAATGATCCCTAGAAACATACAAACGAACTAAAGTCTATACTAGTTTTTATAAACTAGCTCACAAAATAATTGAAAGATACTCACTTGAATAACAGTTGTGAAAGATTATTTCCTATCTGTTGTTCCTGATCATTCCTCCCCCAATTTGCTGCTTGTGATTTACCTAGCTTTTTTCCTTTTTTCAGTCATATTTAGACATATCTTTGGCTGGAAGCACATTTGATTCAAATGATGTTTCCCGTCTCCCTCTGTGGAAGTATTCAAACCTGATTAGAGTGGATGAATAGTCATTTTATTTTAATTTGTTTCAGAATTCACTTATAAATTTGTTGAAAGAAGATGCTTCATCAACTTCACAAGTCATAATAAAACCATGAAAGAATGCCAGTGTCTCCCAAATTTTTATGTAACTTTTGAAATTGAGAAATAAAAAAATTTGTCCTTGAACATTTTTGGATGATTAAACTCAAACATTTCTGTGAATGAGTTCTACATTCAATGGACAAGAGCCAAAACAGTTAAATAACACTTTTGTAGTTCATATAAAACTAAAATATTCTAAGCATTTTCATTCACTAAGTCATGGTTTAAAAAATTACACTTGTACAATTATTTTTCCTCAAACTCAGAAGTGACTCACAAAATTTGTTTTTAAAATTTAAATTTTAGAATTATAGTTCACTTGATCTCCATATATTTTTGTCTTCATGATATAACTAGAAAAGAAGGAAGGAAAGCAGAAGGATTGTCATCAGAAAGAAAAGAAATAACATATTATGCTGCAGCTGATCTGGTAAACTTGTTCTCAATTTTACTAATCCTGATGCACAGTGAGATACATGAAGAAAGTTAGCATCCCCACATCCCCACTTGGTAAAGTAGATAAGTAGAAATTCAAAATGGCAATTTGACTTGTTCAGTACCACAGTGTAACTCATAGAAGTAAACTTTTTAAGAATTATTATTCAACGTAATTTCCAGAAGTGCTTAGACTATAAGGCACTGAAAAAAAAAATCTACTCAAATTTTGTTATGGTGAGAAATTGCATTTTCTCATCATATACAAAGTAGGTATTATGCACTATTCATCTAGGGAGGAGACTCCTTCCCTTTCCTTAGATGTTCCCATAGGACAGTCATTAGATTAATACTCTTCGCCTCTATCTTCTCCTACATTCTTTCCAGGAGAAAGGAAGACATACAATTGATGAATTTGAGTTAGTGAGCTTATCTTGCTTGGGTCAGCCCCTTCTTCATTTTTCTGCTTTGGAATTTGCTTGCCTGCAGAGGTCAGACTCTGCCCTGCATGCCTTAAGTTAGACAACTGTGGTATTGTGTGTTCAGCAATGTCTTTAACTTGAAGCCTGAATGCACCTCATTCTGGAGTTTGCTATTAGGAATCACATTTAGCCCACTTCTAAACCATGTCCACCAATAGAATCTTATCAATAATAAAGGTAATATTTTTATTCCAAGCCATTTCTGGGGCAATTTCTCACTTGGTTCTGAAATTATATAGGGAACAGGGTTGTGATATAATCGCAACACTATGGAGAGCACTCATATAATCAAGAGATTGTAAAAATTCCTCTACATTTTCCCAAGAGTTGAGATATTACAGAATTTTCTCTCAACATTCAATATCTTATTTATTGTCACAGTCATGAAGCTATCTTGGGAATATAAGTGAAATATAAAGGAAAAGTGAAATGAAAAGGAAAAGCCACAATTCAGAGAACTTTCTCAGTACAAAAATATCCCAGCTACTCAGCCACCTTAGAAATGCATCTTAATTAAAGTGTTTGTACATTAATATGTATCTGTATAAACATGTATCCTTTTCTAACAGTGAAAAATGAACCTCATGTCATGATGCCTTTACCTGAATCCTCTGCAAAGCCTACCTCAACTCTGATTCTTATGCATCCCAATCTCATGCATTTCTTCTCTTTATAGACATAAGTTCATCTTGCACACATTAATTATATGACATTTTGGGGAGTACTTGGGGTAACTACTTATAAATTGATTCACGTCTAGGGAGTAATACTAGCTCAAATATTCTTCAATCTTGTCTTGCTAACAATACATCCATGCATAAGTTTATCAGTTTCTTTTCCATGCAAGTCATCTATCCTTCTATGATTTTCTACTTCCTTATTTCATATGTATTTTGTATTCTGAATATATGCTTCATATTTCCCACCTTGAACTGGAAGTCAAATTAAATGTTCTACAGCATACAAAGATGCGACATCCCAAAGGAGTGACAGAAGATAAAGAAAATGCACAATTGATATACAAGTGAGGGGTAATTGAACTGTAGAAGAATGAAGCCAGACTAGCAAGATATCCACTGACTGGACATTTGTCATGCAGAAACTCTCATAGCAAAATTCTAATCGGCATTGCATTAAGTAAAATATAAATATGATGTTTTAACAACAGATCTCGGGTTGAGCCTTGGTACTATGAATATAGACATAATTAGGTAGTAATTGAAGAAGGGAGTGAATGTTTAAAATGCATAAATAGGTCTTTAAAAAATACAAAAGTCAACCAGAAGTGTAGGGCTATGAGTATGAAGAGGAGAAAATTGAAAAATTTGACAACACTAAAGCATAGATAGTAAAACAAAACAAAACAAACAAAAAAATATGTAATTTACAAGATAGGGAGATGCTAAAAAATTTTGGAAAAATATAAGAAATTCAAAAATATAAAGGAGAACCTTAGAATTTATTATTAGGATATAGGTAAGAATCATTAAATTATTGGACACAGGCCAATTGACTTTCCTGTATCCATGGCTCCCACTTAATGAAAATCTATGACTGACTTAGTGAAATAATAAAGCCAAAAGAAAGCATTTCATTTTTATGCTAGTGGACAAGAAAGGAGCAGGACATATAAAAGAAGTATGTGTTCTGGATTGGATTTCTGAAATAACTCATATTCTGAAAATTCTTCACAGCAAACCAGAATGTATACTAAGCATGTCAAACACCTAGAACCATGATTTTTTTATTAAATGTAAAAAGAGAATGAATAGAGAGAGTACTTGCATATATATAGAGAGTGATCTATAGTGTAGAACAGTGGGTTAAGAGCTACAATTCTGTATTTTGGAATAAAGAAAAAGTTAAGCAGAATTGTAAGATAGAATTCCCTGATACTTTCCACTACAAAATCCCAGAGCAAAGAAAAATAAATTCTTCTCTTCTGGCGCTTTGAGCCTGTAATTTGAATTGGCTGACTGTAGATGCAAAGTTTCTTAGAACCGTTATCTTTAATTATGGAAGTCATGCAAATTTTGCATTCTCTGGTGCAGATACTGCCAATATAAACAAGCTGTGGTCAATTACCTGCAGTCCAGTTAAATTGACAATACCGAATGCAATATGTGTCAATGTGCTTTCATAATTTCAAGAACCACTTACATAGAGCTGTGTTGTTTTGTGGTTATCTGTGCCTGCATTTTGAGAAGCACAGATGAGCTTAAAAAAAAACAAAAACAAAAACAAAAACAAAAACATAGGGATCCCGGTAAGAGTTTTTGTCGTAGGCACTTGATTTCCTAGAGTTAGGATCTTGACCAAATGAGGCAGCAATAAATCTCCCTTCTTGCATTGCTGAGTCAGATACTGGACTACCCAAGGTAAACTCTCATTCTTGATGTCCTGCACTTAATCCTTTCCTGTCATCCATCTCCAATCCTCCCATAAGGTGTTTGTTTGTTCGTTTTCTTTATTGGTATCATTTTACTAGGTGACTGTCCTATTAGATAACCAGTCTCAGGAAATAAGTAATAATATAGTCATAGGCCATATTTCAGCCACATTTATCTTCCCTAACATTGAGAATAATGCCCTCTGATACTGTAAACTCAGTATGTCTAATAAAAATTTAAAAATATTTTTCTTTCCATTTTCCATTTTCTTTTCCATTATTGCCTAAGAATATCTTTTCTCAAAAGGTGGTAGTTATGCTAAAAATACACTCTCTGAGAAGAATGGGAATATCAGCCTTCTTTTGACTTCAGTGATTTTCTGCACTGTTTCCATCTGCAATTCTTTCCACTTGAATACACATTAAAAGATTGGAAATGTGGGGGTGGGGGAGGAGGTGGATGGAAATTATTCTCTGAGCACATTTATTATGCCAACAATGCAATTTAATGCATCTTTGATGGTGTGCAATTAGGTATTAAAATTTCTCATAACTAGAAATGTTCTCGGTCAGTGGGAATTACTGTAGATAATTTCAGGTAACCTGGGAATAATTTGGCTAGCTAGAAGGCCTAGACCAATATATAAAGCATTCAGTTTAGGAAAAAATTGATTTGTTCTTCACATTAATCCTCTGCTTAACTATACTGGGAAATGCAAATTCACATCAAACCTGAGAAGGAAACCAGTAATTCTTTTATATTTTAAAATAAATTTATAAAGACACAATATGGCACTAAAAAATGATCCCCAAACCATAATTTACCAAGTTTTTTTCTAAAGGGTTAATTGTTTTCACACAAAATTAAGAGTTTTATTATACAATATTGATTTGATTTAGATTCCTACCCCTGTTTTCATTAGTTGCCCTTATTTTATTTTCTCTGATTTTCTTTATGTCACATTAGTGTTTCCACAGGGAGGAGACTGGGGTGAAGGAAGGGTAAGCATATTAGTATAGTTAGATAGATTCATCAAATATGTATGGCAATTCTACAAACTTGAAATTCCCATCACATTGTATATTTTTTGGCATACTTTTGGCAATGTATATGCTAACAAGAAAATCATAACAGACTAGAAAAAAGAACAGTGAGCAATGTTAAGAGTAGATGGGGTGGGATTTCAGGTAACTATATATAATATCATTCTTACTTCCTTTTGCCTTATAATATTTAGCTATGAATCAGCAAAAAACAGTTGGTCACTGTTAACTGACCAACAACAAGCATCCATGGTTGAGGAACCAACCATTATCTTTGGATTATGGATGCATTCATTGTAGGCATTCTTTATGGAAGATATAATAACAAAATCAGTGAATATGGTTGGTGTGAAAATAAAGTCATATATATGTAGACAGTTCTGACGATGCTCATCACCAGAAAAAGATGTTTGTTTTATAATCTACATGATCAAAAGTAAAAATATAGGTATTATCTTAAAACATTTTACTTTAAATGGAAATGATACAGGCAACGATAAAAATGTGAATTAAGTTTTAGAAAGCGGGTACTTATTCTTCTCTAATTTTAAAAATTACTCCAATTTAAACAAAACAGATTTAAGATTATGAAATATAAACTTTTTTTAAATTATGGCAAAATTTTTAGTTACATATTTCACTGTGATACACATTAAACATAGTTTTAAAAAAAAACAAACAGACGAAAACTAGCCTGCATGGGAGGCTTGCTGATACTCACTTAGCATGGCGAATATCTGGCAGGGACCGCTCTAGAGCAATATTGTTGCTGACAAAAATATTGAAACCATTTTCCCTGTAAGCTGAGTCATCATGGTCCTCTTCAGTGAGGGGGTAAGGTTTCCCATGCTCACCTTTCCCTGGCAGGAGAAAACAAAATGGGATTATCACCTCTACAAAAACTATTTAATCTTCTAGAACAGATAATAAGACTTAACTGTGTTTTTCCTTATTCACCTCTTACTATTCTCCTTGGAAGAACTTTTATTATAACACATTATTTTATTCAGAAAAAAGAAATATACTCATGATAAAAAGCAAACAACACCAAAGTAGAAAGTATAATCATTTTCAAGAGAGAACCGCTATGATGATTTTAAGTGTATGTTTTGTAACATTTGAATGCAGCTGCTAATGTACATATTGCCTTATAATTTGATTTTATCCAACTTAATTGTTGAAATTGTTGAAAATATAAAAAGCTATATTTTCATTTACTTCCATTGGCTGATATTATTTCATTGTATCTCAATTTACAGCATTCCACCAAAGATATACATTTAAATTACTTCTAACTCTTCCTATTAAAAAACAATATTGAAATGAACATCTTTGTTTATATATTCCTAGTTATGTAGTTTGGGAAGGGAAAGGATAATTCCTACAAATAGAAGTGTCTTTAGAGTAAGTTAGAAGAGTTTTCACACGTCTTCAGAAGTACTGAATAATAATTTGAAATTTACTGGTAAAATATAGATTATTCATACTTTAATTTGTTTTCTCTTGATTACTAATACAATAACTTTGTATACATTTATCATTTGTATTTCTTACATTGTGAAATGACTGTTCAGAGTTCGTAAAAAATATTTTATTGGTTGTTTTTAAAAAGAATTTTTTTTCTATTTCAGAGAAAGAGAACAAGTGGGGGAGAAGGACAGCAGGAGAGAGAATCTTTTTTTTTTTTTTAATGTTTTATTTATTTTTGAGGCAGAAAGTGACAGAGCATGAGCAGGGGAGGGGCAGAGAGATAGAGGAAGACACAGAATCCGAAGCAGGCTCCAGGCTCTGAGCTGTCAGCACAGAGCCAGACGTGGGGCTCGAACTCACAAACCGCGAGATCATGACCTGAGCCGAAGTGGGATGCTTAACTGACTGAGCCACCCAGGCACCGAGAGAGAGAGAGAGAGAGAGAGAGAGAGAGAGAGAGAGAGAGAGAGGATCTTAAGCAAGCTTCGTGCTCAGTGCAGAGCTGGACCCGGAACTTGATCCCACAACCCTGGTAACATGACCTGAGGCAAAATCAAGAGTGGGGCACTCAACCAACTGAGCCACCCAGGTGTCCCTGAAAAAAAAACAAGTTTTATATAATGTTTAAAGCTTTGTTAATTATTTATGTTGTAAATATTTTCTAAGTTTACTTGATTTAAATCTAATTTAAGACTTCTGATTTCCAGTTCTGCACGCAAAGCACTTAGAAGTTGCCACTCTATCCTAACAAGTAAAAAGCTGAACAGACTGAAAAATCAATAACCCTTCTTGGCCCATAAGAGAAGAAAGGACACAGGGCAAACTGCTGTCCCAAAAAAGAGACAGACAGGTGAATATAGGGAGTGGAGGCTTACTAGGGCAGGGACTCAGAAGTGTAAACCACCTGGGAACCAATGCCTGCATAGAAAACCCAACAGTAATTGACAAATTGCTGGAGGCTCAGTAGTCTGAGAGTTAAAAACTCCAGGGGGACACAGTCATAGGAAGGCTCTAATAATTTTGTGAGATTTACCTGCAGGAGCTCAACCAAATTCCCAATGTAAATGTTGGAGAAAATCTTCTCATGCTTCCAGCAAAAGGAAGAGAAAAGCAGCAAATTTGAAATAAACCAGAGCACACTGTTCTTAACAGGCTTTCCCTCAGGGACCACTAGTTAATCAGAGCCTCACCTGCTGAGGTATTACCAGAGCCTAACCGACCTGGGGAAAGGGAAATACCGAACCCCAGCTCATTCTAACCATCCTGTCCAACCAAACAAGAAAGAAAAATCCTGAGAGAGTGTTGTGGCATTCACGGTCCAGAGCATAGACTTACTAAAAGACTGAGACCTAATCATAAGACTATAGGACACTTCCTTTATCCCCACCCCTCATCATCACTTTATAAAAGGTCTATTTATAATAGTTCACTTACCAGGTATATTATGACCAGCTATTATAAAAAAAAATTGCAAGGCATACCAAAAGGCAAAACACACAATTTGAAGAGTTAAGAGAGCAAACCTCAGAAGCATACGTGACGGAGGTGTTGGAATTATCAGACAGGGAATGTAAAAAAACTATGGTTCACATGCTAAGGACTCTAATGGGTAACGTACACAGTATACAACAACAGATGGACAACGTAAGCAGAGAGATGGAAATTCTATGAGAAACGCTAGTGATAAAAAACATTACAACAGAAATGAAAAATGTCTTTGATGGACTTATTAGTAGACAGGACAGAGCTGAGGAAAGAATCTCTGAGCTTGCGGATATATTAATATAAGCCTCCAAAACAAAACAGCAAACAAAGACTAAAAAAAGCAGAACAGAAGATCGAAGGACTGTAGGACAACTACAGAAGGTATAACATACACAAAATGGGAATAACAGAAGAGGAAGACAAAGAGAAAGGAACAGAAGAAATATTTGAGACAGCAATGACTGAAAATTTCCCTAAATTAACATCAGACAGCAAACCCACAGGTCCAAGAAGCTTAGAGAACACCAGAACAGGACAAATGCCAAAATAAAACAAAACAAAATTACAAAACTACACCTAGGCATATAATTTTCAAATTACAGAAAATTAAAGCTAAAGACAAAAATCTGGAAATGAGCCAGTGGGGGGAAAAAAAAAACACCCTATCTACAGAGGAACAAAATGAAGAATTACATCTAATTTCTCCTCTGAAACCATGCAAGCAACAAGAGAGTTAAATGAAATATTTAGAATTGAGAGAGAAAAAAAACAAAACAAAACACCAACCTTGAATTCTGTAGACTGTGGAATTGTCCTTCAGAGGTAAAGGAGAAATAAAGACTTTCTCAGACAAAATAATGAAGGAATTTGTTGCCAGTTAATTTATCTTGTGAGAAATGATTTTAAAAAGTTCTTTAAATTTTTTTTAATGTTTATTCATTTCTGGGAGAGAAAGACAGTGTGCGAGCGAGAGAGGGGCAGAGAGAGAGGGAGACACAGAATCCGAAGCAGGCTCCAAGCTCTGAACGAACTGTCAGCACTGAACCCAATGCGACACTTGAACTCATGAACTGTGAGGTCATGACCTGAGCTGAAGTCAGACGCCCAACTGAGCCACCCAGGTGTTCCTTATTTTGTTCGATCGTTAACAACAAATAACATTGATGTCAATAGGCATTTAGGTAATGACTTTAACGTGATTGCTGCTAAATATTGTTCGTGAAAGTTGAGTACTGGAAACGTGATCCTGAGTGTGTGTGTGTACAATAGTGAATGTGATTATAACTTATCATGTTAAGAAAGAATACTTCTAGTGCCTTTTAAATAAAGATAGTTTTTCATGACTAGAATATGAAAGTTTACCTAATCGTTTTTCAAAATTTTTATAAGTTTTTATATTTTAAACATATGAACCTTTAATTTTACAATATACTATTTGTTTCTAATCACTGAAATGTATTTTTTGTTAGGAAATTTGGCTTCTATATCAGTAATCCCTCAAATAAAAGTGAGTTCTTTTTTTTTTTTTTTTTTTTAATTGGCTTCTAGCTCCTGCCCTAATGACATTAACCTCAGTAGCTGTGACAGCTAAGATAAAACAGCTGGGAAGTGATAAATAATTATATGCTGAAGAAGCAGACTGGAAATCTCTCCAATTTTAAATCAGAGAAACAAAAAAAAATTTAAGTTTTAAATCAAAAAAGAAAATACTGAAACTCATCTGTGTTTGTAATTTAAGATAAAATGCCAGTTGCTTTTTTAACCTAAAAGGGAAATAAATAAGTCAGTGAGTAATTTCATTTTTTTAAATGTTTATTCATTATTGAGAGACAGAGAGAAACAGTGCATGAGCATGAGCATGGGAGGGGTAGAAAGAGAAGACACAGAATCTGAACTAGGCTCCAGGCTCTAAGCTGTCAGCACAGAGCCTGATGCAGGGCTCAAGCTCACGAACCATGAGATCATGACCTTGGCCGAAGTCAGACACCTAACTGACTGAGCCACCCAGGCACCCCTGAAATTTCATTTGTATAACAGCTAATTATTCAGCATCCTCTATGGGCAAAAATCTATGTTAAATCATTTTTATTCATTTTCTGACTCAATACTACAAAATAAACATTATGCTGCTCATGTTACATGTAAGTAAACAAAAGAGACACTGACATTTTTAATAAGCATTTCCACAATCAGCAATTAGCTGATTGTTTAAAAAGTTCTAGACTTTTCTAAAAGATCTACATCTCTCTCCACTGAATGGCCAAATTAGTTAGAGAAGGTCTTTTGACCTTATATATTCTCTGGCATGAACTGGATTTGTAGACACTTCATAAATCTATTTAATAAGAAAATCATAGTGCATAGTAGTCTTTACTTTCTTTAATAAATTTTTATTTTTAAATTTATGTGCCTTAAGTGAAATGTATACACACAGCTGAGGCTTCTTTTCAGTAATTTTTTTAGAGATATTTGTAATACTCTGCGTTCAGATTCAGCCACTTTAAGACTACAAATATAAATTTTAAAGCTACACAGGCATTAAAACACCTGCCAATCAAAGAGAAATTCATTTTCTCTGGAAAACAATTTAGTTTTCAGATTGATAAATCTCCTGAGACAAGGCTTTTCATATGAATAAGTGATACTCTAGAGTTATAAAACACAACTTGTGAGTCACCAGTGATGGCATACTAGAAATTTCTTCATTGCAGCTGTGAGAATAGGTTTTAAAATTTTATGTTCTTATGCACAGAGCCTGCAGTTTTTACTGCAAATACTACTAACTCATCTTAAGTTTTAATACGTAAAGCCTCAGGGACTGTCACATCTCAAGTGGTTTAAGATTTCTTCTACAGAACAACAAAACAAAAAGCAAACAACTCCAAAGAAACAAAAACAGGTGTATGTTGAAAAACGATATTATTCAAAGGTCTTTTAAGTGATTATTAGTCTACAGATTTACCTATTTAACATTTTTAAAATCCTAATATACCTTACTGTTATCAGTTGTAAATTCAAATAAGTCCTTTACTTGAAATGTAAGAAAAGTGTCCTGTCATCTGTGTTTAAAATTGTATTAAAGGTATAAGTGAGATATTTTAAAGAACCAGATATAAAAGTTAATACTGCATCTACATATATAGGTATTAAGCAGAAAAATGCTATCTTACAAATATGTCTCTGAATCTATGTATTCAAGTCATACAGCAGAATTTAATATGGAAATTAGATTAGTCTCATAGCACACCTGGTATTTATCCTCCACATGAAATGACATTTTATTTAGTCTGGTATACCTATAGATAATATTATTATTATTTTTTAATGTTTATTGAGTATCTACTACATGCACCACTGGATAAGGAAAGGGAAAATGTGTATAGTATGACCTCAGGCCTGAAAAAGCTAGAAATATACTCTGACTAGGAAGATATAGGCTCCTATGAACTGAATGTTTGTGTCCCCCCCAAATTCTTTATGTTGAAATCCTAACTCCGGATGTGAGGGAATTTAGATGTGAGGCCTTTAGGAGGTGATTAGTCTGAGAGACATTAGGACTCATGAATGGAATTTGTGCCCTTATAAACGATACCCAGAGAGCTCCCTTGTTCTTTCACCCTGTGAAGACACAACAAAAAGACGGTCCTTTATGAACTATCCAACTACCAAATTTACTGGTCCCTTAATTTTGGACTACCCAGTATCCAGAACCGTGAGAAATAAATTTCTATTATTTATAAGTCCCCAAGTCTATGATATTTTCTTTCGGCAGCCCAAACAGACTAAGTCAGAACTAACCTATAAAATGATTGTTGTGGGGGCGCCTGGGTGGCTCAGTCGGTTAAGCGTCCGACTTCAGCTCAGGTCATGATCTCGCAGTCCATGAGTTCAAGCCCCGTGTCGGGCTCTGTGCTGACCGCTCAGAGCCTGGAGCCTGCTTCCGATTCTGTGTCTCCCTCTCTCTCTGACCCTCCCCCATTCATGCTCTGTCTCTCTCTGTCCCAAAAATAAATAAACGTTAAAAAAAATTAAAAAAAAAATAAAATGATTGTTGTGAAAAGGAAGTGAATGAATTGGACAATAAACCTTGTAAGAATTTCAAAACTGACAAACTGAGGAACTTTACATGGCTTGGAAACTCCAACTAGAAAAGGGGAATTTTCAGTTCAAAGCTGAAGGGCAGAGGAAGATTTACATTGTTTTAAGAGGTTTGGGGCTGAGGAGACGATACGGGAATTGAAGTAAATGAATTTGTACAGATGAGATTTTTTAAACACGATGTTTGGAAAATAATAAATCTATTTAAATAGATTGAAATCTCATAAAACACAATACTGAGACATAAAGTAGGGTTTTGTCAGACGGGGGAAAATGCTAGTGACAGACAGTTCAAGGTACTTAAACTTTTTATTAGACATAATTAGAGTATAAGAACAACAAAAAGAAAGTGTTTTTACACTTTTCCTTAGGGGCTTGAGGAAAAGCAGTTAGAACCCTCGAGAATCTGTATAGCCAGGCCTTTGCTGAAATGTACTTTTCTTAGAGAGATTTTTCACAATCAATCCATCTTAAGTCAGTATACCCAGAACTCCATGCCCTATTTCCAAAATCTACTTTATTTTTATCATGCATTGCTTTTCTACCATACATTACTCCTCTAAATTTATTAGTTGACTATTAATTCTAAAATATATTAATTGACTATCTCCTCATTGGGATGTAAGCAGGGACTTTTTGCTGTTCCCTATAGTATCCCCTGAACCTAGAAGAGTGTGTGACATATACCAGATATTCAAATAAATATTTTGACTGGTATATAAATAATACAGTGACGGGACTAGGAATTAAATTATGAGTACCACAGGTATTACCTTTGATGTCATGTTTAAGAGAAGAAAGTAAAAACATCACACTGATTTTAAATACAACTGGAATAATCTATAAGATCATTGAGGGATAGGACTGTGTCTTGATATCTTTGGGTCAGGAAACATTACTATAGTGCTTATCACATGGTTTAGCCCCCCAAAATAAAATACATTTTATTTATTTTATTCTGTGAAATGAATAAATGCAGAAATAAATTAATGCATTTAATTAATGCAATCCATTGAGAAGGATAGAAGATATATCTCAATGATGTAAGATCTTTCAGCAGACGGGGAAGGAAGCAGATAGGCACACAGAAAGAAGAGCCACAGGGATGACACAGAGAGGTGGTAATTAGGAATTTCAAATCTGGTTTGGTATGGCTGGAGTGTGGTTTTTATAAGGTGGAGCAGTAAAAGACAGCTGGAAAAGTCGTAAATCATTGTTTTTTGTTTGTTTGTTTGTTTGTTTTTTTTTGCATTATTCTGGAAGTGGTACAAGTCCTAATCAAAGTGAAGTACAGTAAGTCAGTAATCCATACTGAAATCTCTAGGGTAACAACAAAAAAATCACCCAAGAATATACAACCCAAAATCTACAAAATAAAACATAATAAAAATAAAATAAGGAAAAATAAAATAAAGGAATAAAATTAAAAAAATACTCTATGTAACAAAAAAAGCAGAAAAGGATGAATTAAAGATTATATGGAGAATGGGACTTATGGAAACCAAATAGCAAATATTTATGAAATAGATTAATTCTTTACAAAAACTTACCAAAATTGACAAGAAGACATTTACTACCAAAATAGTCCTGCATCTCTAAAAATTTTTCCTTTTCTTAAATTAACAATAAATATTTATTGAATAAATGAAAGGCACATTTCATCTTTTTAAGTGTTTTTTTTCTAATTTATTGAGATATAATTAACATAGAACATTGTATAAGTTTAATGTAAAATGTGTTGATTTTATATACTTATGTCATGAGAAATTATTATCACCATCTTATTAGCTAACACCTCTATCACCTTTTCTTTTTGTAGTGAAAGTGTTTAAGACCACTCTTTTAGCAACTTTCACATATATAATACAATATCAACTGTAATCACAATGCACATTAGATCCCCAGAACTTATTTGTTTTGTAACTAGAGGTTCATACCTTTTGATCAGTATCTTCCCACTTCCCTCATGTCCCAATCCCTAGCAATTACCATTGTACTTCCTGTTTCTATTAGTATGGTGTTTTTAATTATATATATAAAGATACCATACCATACTTGTCCTTCTCTGACTTACTTCACGTAGTATATACAATGGATCAGTATTCAGCCATAAGGAAGGAAGAAATTTTTCAATTTATGACAACCTGGATTAATCCTGAGGGCATTATGTTTTAAAAAGTTTGAAAATTCTAGGGGCACCTGGGTGGCTCAGTCGATTAGGATCTTCTGGGTGGCTCAGCTCAGATCATGATATTCGGATTTTGGGTTTGAGCCCTGCATTGGGCTCTGTGCTGACAGCTCAGTGCCTGGAGCCTGTTTCAGATTCTGCGTCTCCCTCTCTCTCTGCCCCTCCCCACTCATACTCTGTCTCTCTCTCAAAATAAAATAAACATTAAACAATATTTTTTAAAAAAGTTTGGAAATTCTAGGCCCACATGGTTTCACTGATGAACTTTTTTTAAAATTAAAGTGAGAAATAGTTCCACTTTTACACAAATATTTTAGAAATTAGAGAAACTTTTTATATGATACCAGGATAAACCTGATATCAAAACCAGACAAGGACATTATAAGAAACGAATATGTATCGGAGCTATGTCTCTCATGTGTATAGGTGGAAAATCCATATCAAAAGTAGCAATTTACATCTATCAATATTTTAAAAGACATTATATAGTGACCAACTGAGATTTATTCTAGAAAGGCCATGTTGGCTTAATACTAAAAATCAATCAATGAAACTCACATTAACAGCAGTTCAAATTAAAATCGTGGGAGCTTTTGCTTCTTGGTGGTAGTGGTAACGGTGTGTGTGCGTGAGTGAGGTGCTGTGTGTAGTGAGATGGGGGACCTCAACTGAAAATGAATTTGGAAACGCAAAGAGCCTAAAGCCCCCAAGACAATATTAAAGAAGAAAGGCATAGTTGGAGAAAATTAAAACTATACACATTTGGTTGTAAAATAAACCAGAACTAATTAAGTTACATAAAAATGATAACATGAACATAAAGACACATATATGAAAGATAATTCAAGGAACAGCTCTAGTTCATATATATGTATATATATGATATATATATTAGTAATACTATAATTAGTAATATATATATTAGTAATAATACCAATCATTACTGGTAATAATATTGTCTCCATTTTCTGATTATAGAAACTTCTTTTTTAAAAAGAACAGTTGTCTGGGGGCGCCTAGGTGGCTCAGTTGGTTAAGCATATGACTTCTTGATTTTGGCTCAGGTCATGATCTCACAGTTCATGACATTGAGTTCTGCGTCAGGCTTGGCACTGACAGCATGGAGCCTGCTTGGGATTCTCTCTTCCTCTCTCTCTGCCCCTCCCCCCTCAAAATAAATAAATAAACTTAAAAAAATAAAAAGAACTGTTGTCTGTCTAACATCTAGAGATATGAGTAAATTTTGTATTAAAAAACTATATATTTTTATTTAGCATACAAGGAGTTAAATAACAAGATGTATTTATATTGGTTCTGTGCACAGATTTTAAAGTGAAGATAACATAAATCTGTGGCACAGATTGATGTTGTTGATAAGAGTTTACTACAAAAGATTAAAAAATTAACTTTAAAATAGATATGTTTGTATGGAAATCCACTGTTCTATTATTCTTCAGCTTTCATTCTGGGCTTGTGAAAAGGTTTTATTTCCTAATTGTGTAGTTATTCTCTGAATTATCACAAAAAGCTTCATTGTCTGCAGCCAATGCAGGAGAAATCATGTTAAGAAATATTTTGCCTCAACCTCCCAATTACTTTAAAGCTTATTTAGTTTCATTCATTATTGGTATGTATTCTACTTACATAGGTATAATTATAAGATTTTCTTAGTCATTGTGGACAAATGGTAAAAAGTGTCTTTTAAGCCTTTTCCAAAAGGGATGTGTATAATCCTATATATTATAGGATTTCTGCCTTTTCTCTCTCCCCTCCCTACCCTTACTTCTTCCTAAGGGGAAGTGCTTGATTTAATCCCCATGCAGTGCATTCTCCAGAAAGTGACAACTATTTTTTTTTTTTTTTTGATGGATTCAAACTAAATGGAACATTACTGTCAAATGTGTCTGACTTGGTCTGTTAGCATTTTTCTTTGTGTAAAAATCATGAACTGTCAGAGTGTCGTGGGTTGGACATTTTTACCACTTCTGAAAAAATGAGGTAACACAATCATGAAGTATTCCATATGTCATTTGAAGCATACAGAGGAGTTGAGATAAAAACTACCAGAGAGTGGAAAGAAATATAAAGAAATTAAAGAGGCCACTGGTAAAGGGACAAAATAGAATGAAAGCAGCAAAGGAAAAAAAAAAGGTTAGAAAAGAAAACTACAAGTGAAGACAAGATTTGGGGATTTTTAATAAATTGATTTCTAGCAATAAAGGAGTAGAAGTCTGATTTATAAAATAAAGTTTAAAAAATTTATAAATTTTTTTAACTTATTTATAAAATTTATGAAATTTTATTCATTTATAAAATTAAAGTTAATTTTATAATCTGTTACTAGTAACATCGTATAGAGCTTAAGGAGACAACTGAAATTATACCGTATGATGAGGAAAATACAGTTTGTGATCCCTAATAAGTTCAAGGAAAATATTATTTTGGTTAAATATTAACAGGCACCCTGAAATGATCATGGCTTTTAGATTAAGTGAATGATGAATATATGTCCCATGTCACACTTAAAATAGTTCCTACAGAGCAATCAACATCTTATTATGTTTTGATTACAAATGACAACAAATACCTTAGAAGAGTTTATTTCATTTATGATCAAATTTCACATGATGCTGAAGGACAAGTGAATTCTTAATAGGTTATAAAGGAGGATGCATGGTAAAAAATGAAAATGTTACTTGCAATCGGCATTCAAAAATAAAAACATCACAAACATCATGCTCTCAGTCAGGGCCAGGGTAGTTAGAGGTGCGGTTAAGAGAAGGCTGACTTTATGTATCAAATAGACAAAAGAAGGCAACTCGTGAAAGATTTGCACTAAGAGCTATGTGCAATATATAATTCTTATTTTGAATACGATTGGATTTACATTTCTATGGTACCAGAAAACACTTTCAACTTGCTCACTGAAGTATGTCTCTCTCCCTCATGTCTGTAGTAATGGAATGAAAAATTATCAGTGATCCATGTCTCATAAACTTCCCATTGTTCCAACAGCCAGGGCATAGGCAGCATAGAAACCAGAAAAATGCAAATAAAATTTTAGTGAAGTTTTTGAGTGAAGAAATTTTAATGAAATATAGACGTGCTTTAGAGTAAGCTCTTAAAGAATAACTAAGTTCAAATTCATTAATACCAGAAACATCTATATTTTAAATTGATCCAATAGCTTCCCTATGTTTACACTAAAATGTACTGTTTTTCATGTGTATTTTATTATATTTTCTTTATTTCATAAGCAATTAATTAACTAGTTAAGCAGGTAACTAGCTGTCTTAGTTACAGAAGGAAAAATTTGTGTCATGCCAATACGCTTCCTGGAATGTAATCTCCTTGGGTTCAATCCTGATTCCATGCCTCACTCAAGGAAATTTGTTGTCTGAATTACCATGGAAGTGGTAACTGAAAACTGGTTTTTAAAAAATTGAATTTCATCACTATGAACATATATAAAAAACACCCATGGAAATTTAGCTTATTCTTTGGAAAACCTAGTAAATTTTTCTTTTCCAAACTGGTTCTGTGTGGATTCCTGATAAATTTGGTTTCGATAACCTCCTCTTTTTCTGCTTAAGGAACAGATTTGTTTTCAGATGTCAGAGTTTTTTTGTTTGTTTGTCTTAATTTTCTTTAAACTATAATCTATAGTAGTTCTTTTTCTGAAAAATCATAATCAGTCTTTAAAAAGGGGCTAACATACTTAATTTACAGGAGGTATGATAATGATTAAATAAACAATATGTCTTAAAAGGCTTTGCAAACTGTAAAGCCAAAATAAAATAAAACTTTTCAGTAAAACATGATCATTTTACAATGTTCTTCTCTTTAATTCTTTCACATAGCCCTTTTCCAGCATCAATTTGGCCAAAATTTAGATTAAAAACTGAAACTTTACTTTATTAAAACTAAAACCTTCCAACTGAATCGAAATATCTCAACTTATTTTATCAGTATTTATTTCCCTTTTATTAGCTGACAGTTTTTTATAGGGCTCAACTATACCTTTCAAATATTTTTTTTTAAAGATCTTTGTCATTTTTATAGAAATGAAAAAAAAATGTTTAAAAAAAGGGGGTGGCACCTGGGTGGCTCAGTCAGCTAAGCATCCTCCTCTTTCTTGATTTTGGGTCAGGTAAAGATCCCAGAGATGGGTCATGGGATTGAGCCCTGCATCAGGCTCTGTGCTGAGCATGGAATCTACTTGGAATTCTCTTTCTCCCTTGGTCTCTGCCCATTCCGCCCCACACACACTACACACAAATAAGTAAACATTAAAAAAAATGTACTCACAATTAAACAAGAAATTAAAAATAAAATACTCCAAATCTTATCTTTTAACATTAATCATTCAAATATTAGGTATTTATTTATAAACATTTCTCTTTGAATATATCAAAGGATGATTACTTTTGAATGACTATATAAAGCCTGGGCCATGCTATGCATGGTAGTTCAATTTTTATCATCTCAAAGGATGTTAACTCAAACATTCCCATTAAGTTTAGGAACATAGGGGCACCTGGGTGGCTCAGTCGGTAAAAGGTCCGACTTCTGCTAAGGTCATGATCTCACAGTTTGTGAGTTCAAGCCCCATGTCAGGCTCTGTGCTGACAGCTCAGAGCCTGGAGCCTGCTTCAGATTCTGTGTCTCACCCTCTCTCTGCCCCTCCCATGCTCATGCTATGTCTGTCTCTGTCTCTCAATAATAAGTAAATGTTAAAAAAAAGTTTAGGAACATAAATAAACTTCCATTAAAATGGTGAATTGAATATACACATTGTTTTTTGCTTTCGTTCTGGGGATCACAATAAAACATTAAAAGACAATGAAAAGATTAGAGATCTAGAGCAAAGAAGAGAAAGAAATGGAAGCAATCAGCATAAAACAGATATCTGTAAAACACATATCCATAAAAAGTGGAAAGAAAATGGGTACATGGTTACTGATAAATCAAGGGGAGGAAACATAGCCAAGTTCCAAATGGACGTGAGAGGAAACAAGGCTGTA
Organism: Lynx canadensis; assembly: GCF_007474595.2. NCBI lineage: Eukaryota > Metazoa > Chordata > Mammalia > Carnivora > Felidae > Lynx > Lynx canadensis. The sequence goes on from NC_044306.2 coordinate 56,178,856, forward strand.
CTATATAAATACGAAAGTTTTCTGAACATATCAAGACCAGCTATTGAAAAGGGTGGGGTTGAAATATAAAGCCTACATTAGCAGAATAACTGAAATTCGGTACACTAAATAGTCAAGACTCCAATCTCACTCGTCTTATGTAGTAGCCATCTCCCCATCCATTATTCTGTCACCCTACAGCCAAACCTACCATGAGACCAACCTGACCCACCAGGAGAATTCCAACTCAGCTTTGTGTTGACTGATGATTAATAACAATGTTCTTCTTAACAAGCATTTATGAATAAGTTAGCTTTTAGAGCAATGCCATAAAACTCAGATAAAAATAAAAACAGAGGTGCCTGGTGGCTTAGTTAGTTGAGTGCCCAACTCTTGTTTCGAGCTCAGGTTGTGATCCCAAGATCCTGGGATCGAGCCCCACATCAGGCTCTGTGCTGAGCATGGAGATTGCTTAGGCTTCTCTCTCTCTCCCTTTGCCTCTCTTCCCCACTCGCACTCTCTCTCTCTAAAACAAACAAACAAACAAACAAACAAATAAATATTACAATAAAAACAAACAAAAACAATATGAAAGAGAAAAAAGGAAGAAGAGAAGTTTGAGGACAGCCACACTGCTTATTTATAAATGATAAAGCTGGAGCTAGAACATCATCCACTTCCCTCCCCGACCCTTCCAACAACAAATGGAGAAAATGAAGTTAATTGAATTATTCAAATCATTTACAAAATAATTCTGCAAACAAAGTTCCAGGATCTTAATATATAAAACTAGCAGTCAAAAGAATATCACATCTCTGCATTGAGAAACCTGTACTACTTTTAAGTTTCTGATATACTTTTTTCATAAAAATCTAAAACTAGCCTTGAGAGAGAAATGTCCCATTGACATTTCTTGAGAGAAATCATGTGACATAATATACTTAAAAATAGAAGTGAAACTGGGCCGCCTGGGTGGCACAGTCGGTTAAGCGCCGACTTCAGCCAGGTCACGATCTCGCGGTCCCTGAGTTCCAGCCCCGCGTCAGGCTCTGGGCTGATGGCTCAGAGCCTGGAGCCTGTTTCCGATTCTGTGTCTCCCTCTCTCTCTGCCCCTCCCCCGTTCATGCTCTGTCTCCCTCTGTCCCAAAAATAAATAAACGTTGAAAAAAAAAATAGAAGTGAAACAGAAAATCAAATCTTTTACACTTTGTAAATTACAAATGGATTCTTTGTTATCCATCTCACTTCAATAATTTGTTCATAAATTTTATTAAAAAAACAAATTCTTTATACTGTGATTATTAGAATTATGCCAAAGGAACAATATCTGAATGTACCAGATTATTCCAGACAAGTTAGCTCTTTTTTCCTTCCTAGTATGCAGTGCTACTTCTCCAAATTCTTGAATTCAATGGGAATTTTATACTTTGAAATATATGTCTGTAAGATTCATGTAGCAATCTGTCACACAGCCTAAAGAAAAAGGACCATTAGTGAGAACTAATTACATATAAGTTTACAGGCCATATCACACTTATCTCACTCTAAAATATGAATTTCAGGTACATTTATCTTCTGTTAACCCATCCAAAGCTGTAATATACAGAAGCCTAAAAAATTCTGCCAAAAATCATATTCTAATAAAATCAATGTTTATTTCAGGAGAAGAGGTTATAGAAAAACAATTTAATGAATATATTGAAAAGATACATTTAAAATAAGCATATTTAAAATCATTTTAGACCTATCTTAACATATATAAAACAAACTATTAAAATTTTAGAACAGGGGGCTCAGTCGGTTAAGTGTCCGACTTCAGCTCAGGCCATGATCTCACAGTTTGTGAGTTTGAGCCCCGCGTCAGGCTCTGTGCTGACAGCTCAGAGCCTGGAGCCTGCTTCGGATTCTGTGTCTCTTCTCATTCTCTCTCTCTCTGACCCTCCCCCACTCATGCTCTGTCTCTCTCTCTCTCTCTCTCTCTCTCAAGAATAAATAAACATTAAAAAATTTTTGAACAGTAGTTCACAAAATTATCTGTTGAGATTCATTTGTACAAATCCAAACTCTGATTAATATAATTGTGATCCACTCTTTGATTTTCACAAGCAAAGACTGACGGTGTAATTCTAATGGATGCAGTGTCCCAAACAATCATTCATCATACCTTTCAGGTTTACTCAGGTACTGAGGTACTTTCACATTAACTGTATTGAAGGAAGGAATAAAATGCTATTTTAAACAAATTGCTGAAATTGTTGCATGTCATGACTGCACTACATTAATGGATTTTGGGGAGCAAGACAAATAGGTAGGCCCTGAATTATACATCAAACTCTCCTATGAAAAAGCTGTAGAATTCATTGGGTTCTTTCACATTTCTACCCACAGTTTCCTCATTTGTAAAGAACAAAAGGCATGACTAGATTTATTACATCTAATATTCTACGCTAGCTGCAAATCATTCATTTATTTTTTCTAAATCACCACATACCACCAGATACTTAATTAACATTGTTTTTAATGTTTATTTATTTTTGAGAGAGAGAGAATGAGCGAGCACAAGCAGGGGAGGGGCAGAGAGAGAGGGAGACACAGAATCCAAAGCAGGTTCCAGGCACAGAGCCTGATGTGGGGCTTGAACTCATGAACCGTGAGATCATGAACTGAGCTGAAGTTGGACGCTTAACTAACTGAGCCACCCAGATACCCCTTGATTCACATTTAAGAGGTGAACTTGACAAATATTATCTGAAGCTTTAAGTACTTTTAATCTCAAAGGAAAAACTATATGACTTAGTCGTATAGCCAATCTGTTAGAAGAAATGAGGTTATTGTGGGCCTGAGCTATGAGATCCTTGAGGACAGACTGAGGGCATATTGAGATTCAATATACACTTCTTGCCTTTATTGATCAAAATATAAAATATAACCAAAGCTAAAGAAGTAAGGATAAACTACTTAAACCCTTCTAGGTTCTTTACCATAATTAGCCACCAAAAGATATATACAACTAACTCTTGAACAATGGCGGGGCTTAAGGGACCAACATCCGCATAGTAGGAAATTCATGTATAACTTCTGATTCCCCCAAATTTAACTACTAATAGTCTACTGTTAGTTAGCCTGAAGTCTTAACAATAATGTAAACAATCAATCAACACACATATATTGTATGTCATATGTATTAGATACTGTATTCTTACAACAACATAAAGAAAATGTCATAAAGAAAATCATGAGGAAGAGAAGATATATTTATAGTACTGTAATATATTTATTAAAAAAATTCTGTATATAAGTGGATCCAAGTAGATCCAAGTTGGATCCAAGTGGATCCAACAAACTAGTGTTGTTCAGAGGTCAACTGTACTCTTGTTGTTTTTTTTTTTTAATCAAAAATCTACACAGATAAATATGGTTGTCTCATACTGAGTTAAAGAAGACACTATTGTATGATCCAAATACAAATGAAAGGTTTTCTCATGAAAGTTACAATTCATAGTGTTCCAATTAGAATTGTCTCTGCTCCTCAATCTCAGAGGAACTCAGTAAATTACTCACTCCAGATAAAGCAAACTGATCCCAAAGCAGAGATAAAAGAGTAAGTCCCTAGATCCATAGTTGCAATAGTTTTTTTTTCCCCAAATAAAGCAGGTAAAATAATAAAAAAAATAATCATCATAAAGGGCCAAATGGAAAAAAAAAAAACTGTGACAAAATAAACTGAATCCTAGGAAAGAAACCTAATGCTTTCCAATATGATTTAGATAAGAAGGCAAAGAACTACAAAGAATAAATTGTAAGATGACTGTCTACTAACTACATGGGTAATAATGAGAGGTCTGTAAAAGACATTAATTCCCTTGATAAAAGTAGTTTAAGCATCCGTGAAAGGAAGGATTCTTTTTATCTTCTAAGGAAGGTTCTGGACCATATACCTACTCACTTGCTGAGCTTTTAGTTGTGCAGAGATTAGGGAAATCTGAGTTTATAGTTCTTTGTTCTATCTCACTTAATAACTCATGGCCAGGAGAGTTTGCTTTTGTTGCACCAGCCTCTTTGAGAGTGAATCTGGGCCAGGTTTGTGCCTGCCCACAGAGGGGCTGTAGTTTGTCAGTTCACTTTAAATGACAATTTGTTTTGAGGATGTCAAAATAATAGGTTTTGGAGATGTCAGTCGGTTCCATAATCCTCACATGCGTTCTTTCCAAAACAATTTTGTCATTAAAAATGTATGAGAAAAAAGCCTTTTTTATACTGTCAGTTAGGAAGGTAAATTGTGATAATTACCAGATAACACAGAATAGACAAATAATAATTAAAACACTATGATATTTTCAAACGTGAGGAGGAAATGATCGTTAAAAGAGGAAGTCATTATAGAAGGTCACTCAGAGTGTAGTCACGAGACAATTAAAGACTGATGATGAGTAGTTGATCATAACATCTCTGCATAATGAGAGAATGGGTGTCTCAAAAAGACATAGCCAAACTTAGAGGACAAAAGTCTTACCTTTTCTTCATAACTAATGTTATCCCTTTATCAACCTAATTTTGATTTTCAAATTTTAACTGATGGTTGAAAGAAACAAGCATCAAAAAATGAAACCTTGTGCATATGGAAGCATTGATCTTTTTCAGAACTTGTTATACACAGAAACATCTTTTAACATTTTGATATATGATATTTTAAATATAATAATGTAGACATTCATGATGGACAACCATAGGGCCACTAGAGGATAAGTATAGCCTTTGCCTTGTAGAAGTTTTTAAATAAGTGCATAAAGCAAAGTTATCACCCTATCCGATGGTGAACAGAATAGAGGAAGAAAAAGGAAATGCAAATAGGAGCTGAAATTGGCATTTTACATTGCTGATATAAACACTGAATTTTTATAACTTGACCAGCTGATGTTTGAATTACTAATAATTTTTATGTGGGTTCTATGTCTAATTCGGCTAATCCTTCAGTTATAATTTGCTGTCAAAAAAACGAGTCTCAAAGAATTTTCCGATCAAAAAACTTTCTAATTTATTTATTTATTTATTTATTTATTTATTTATTTATTTATTTAAGTTTATTTATTTACTTTGAGAGAGAAAGTGTGGGCCAACGGAGGTACAGAGAGAGAGGAGTGGATGAGAATCCCAAGCAGGCTCTCCACTGCCAACTTAGAGCTGGATGAAGGGCTTGAACTCAAAAACTGTGAGATCATGATCTGAGCCGAAGTCAGAGGCTTAACTGACTGAGTCACCCAGGAGCCTTCCAAAAGTTTTTACAAAACAATTCATTCATTTGGAAAAAAATTATTACATACCCGTTATGTGCTAGAAATTGCAGTAGAACATAGAGAATAGACACGAAACATATATGATTCCAGCCTGATAGAAATATCCTAAGTAGGGAAATGAGTTAAGGTGCTCAAGTATCAAAAATATTCTAATTACATAATTCTTTTATCTTCTAAAAAAGTTAATATTTTATCTTTTATCTGGGTGATTTACTACTTCTATTTTGGGAATCACACCAAGAAGTTTACTATTTCTTTATTCTCTTCTGGCCGGAAAATGGTTATTTTTTTCTTTCAAAACATGCAGTTATTTCAAGATTTATTATTAACATATATTAGGAAACAGTGGAATAATTCAGGATCAAGCTTTTTTCCACTTTTCTAACTGACTTATGAGGTCATTTCTGTGCCCTAAGAGAAAAAAATCCATTTGCTCTTATAAGAATGGACTGTGCTTCAGGGCTTGGAAATTGCTGATCCTTTCTTTCTTTTTTTTTCTATTGTACTCCATTTCCCAAGATTCTGGAAGCTTCTATAAACTTCTCAAGCTCAAAAGTCATTCCTGTCAGACTTTCAGGGAATATGGTAGAGTAGGACCCTAAGCTCACCTTGTTCAATGGATACAGCTAGATAATAGCCATATCAGTTTAAATAATACAGAAAACAAGTTGAAGCCTGGGACAGCAGACTCTCTACAGCTAAATGTAGAGAAAAGGCCACATCGGGCAGAAAAGTGATTGGGAGCTACATGGACCATGGGCCTTTCCTAGGAGGGAAGGAGGCTGCAGGTGCAGAGAGGGGAGAGAAACAGACTCTTACACCGAATGCCTGCTAGGGGAAGATGAATCTCCATAACATTTGGCTTTAAAAACCAGAGATGCTGAATTTCACAAGTTCTTACAATCAGTGGAGCTTAAAACCTGGAACTTTAAAAGTCAGCAGGCTCCTGGGAGAGCCAGGAGGACAGAAGATATTGTATCCCCACCTATAAAGAGACAGCACAACAAAAAGCCATGTGGAGATACAGCATAGAAGCAGCAGTTTGAAAAATGCCTGAGTTAAGTGGGAGGGAATTGTTTTTTTACTAATCTCAGAGTGTCTGTTAGAGGGACAGGGTTTGTTGGGAGACTTTGCAGTAATAAAGGACCTGGTGGGTGCTATTGCCCTCCCCTGCTCCCCACCATAAGCATGTAGACCCCTGTGGTAATAAGAATGGTACTAACACCCCCTACATACTAACAGTGCCCCTCACCTGCAAGTTCTCCTGTGGGTGCTCCCCCTCCAGCCAGGCCTTGGCTCCATGTCCCATCCCACAGAAGACTTGCACAAACTTTGCTAACACCACATGTCCCACTCCTGCATGCTTCTGTGGATCCATCCCCTCCAAACTTACCTGCCTCTGTCACTGGCAGCTACAGGTCCTCTCCTGCTAGTATGGACCTTGCTGGCACCACACACCCCACCCCAACATCCTCCTGCACTTTAGTGCTACTGCATCTCTGGCAAATACCTGGTCTGACTCAACTTAATCCCAAGGCAGCCCCAGACTGGACCATTAATAACAGAGCAACCAAACCCTGCTCACAAAAGACAAAGAGAGCCATTGAAGACGACTGGGTTGAAAGCAAAAGTGTATCAGCCACAACAGTAGGGTGCACACAACACACATAGGAAACACCCCTTAAGTGCTAGATTCTTGTGAACAGGGGATATTGCACCGTAGGGCACTACAGGGCCTCTTCCTCATTAGACCACTACTTTCAAGAGCAGGAGATGTACCTGAATTTCCTAACACATAGAAACAAACACAGAGAATTAGACAAAATAAGGAAACAGAGGAATATGTCCCAAATAAAAGAAGAGGACAAAGTCACAGCAAAAGAGCTAAATGAAACTATGCCTGCTAGAGAATTTAAAGTAATCGTCATAAAGATGCCCGTTGGACTTAGGGAAAGTGGAAGACCTCCATGAGACCCTTAACAAAGAAACAGAAAACATAAAAGAGAACCAATCAGAGATGAAGAACTCACTAAATGAAAGTAAAAATATACAAGATGGAATAAATAGTACACTTGAGGAAGCAGAAGAACAGATCAGCAACCTACAAACAGGACACAGTAATGGAAAGCAATTAGGCTAAGAAGGATAGAAAAACATAATAATAAAAAAAATGAAAACTAACTTATGGACCTCAGTGTTATTCCAAGAGGAATAACGTTCACATTACAGGAATCCCAGAAGTTCAAGAAGAGAGAAAAGGTGGCAGAAAATTCATTTAAAGAAATAACAGCTGAAAACTTCTCAATCTGGGGAAAGAAACAAAAATCCAAATCCAGGAGGCACGGATATCCCCCAACAAAATAAACCCAAGGAGGTCCACACCAAGACACATAGTAATTAAAATGGCAAAACGTAGTGATATAGAAAGAATTTTAGAAGCTTCAAGAAAAAAGAAAACAGTTATATACAATAAACACCCTTTCAGTCAATCAGCTGATTTTTTAGCAGAGATTCCAGTCCAGAAGGGAGTGGCATAATATGTTCAAAGTGCTGAAAGAACAAGAAAAGCCCCCTGCAACCAAAATACTCTAGCCAGCAAGGCTATCATTCAGAATAGGAGAGATAAAGAGTTCTCCAGATAAACAAAAGTTAAAAGAATTCTTGACCACTAAGCCAGCTCTATAAGAAAAGTTAAAGGGGACTCTTTGAGTAGAAAAGAAAGACCATAAGTGGGAATAAAAAAAAGTTGGACACATATGCAAGAAAATCAGTAAAAATAATTGTACCTATAAAAATAAGTCAAGGGATTCACAAAATAAAAGGAGGTAAAGAATGACATCATATCCCTAAAATATGGGGGGTGGGGGGAAGAGGAGTAAATAATGGGTTGAAACTTAAGCGACATTCTACTTAACACAGATTGCTATATACATAACATATTATACACAAACCTGATGGTAACCACAAATCAAATACCAAAAATATATATGCAAAATAAAGAGAAAGGAATCCACTAAAGAAAGTCAACAAACCATGAGAGAACAAGAGAAGAAAGAAACAGAGAAGAACTACAAAAACAACATAAAACAAGTAACAAAATGGCAACAAGTACATATCTGTCAATAATTACTTTGAATGTAAATAGACTACTCACTCCAGTCAAAAGATACAGAGCGACAGATTGTATAAAAAAGCAAAACCCATCTATGTGCAAAACCCATCTCTATTTGAGACCTAAAGATACATGCAGATTTGAAGTGAAAGGATGAAAAAGCATTTATCATACAAATGGAAGTTCAAAGAAAGCCAGGGTAGCAACACATATATTTGACAAAATAGACTTTAAGACAAAGACTACAATAAAAGAAAAAGAAGAGCACTATATAACCATAAAGAGAAAAATCTGGGGCACCTGGATGGCTCAGTCGGTTAAATGTCCGACTTCGGCTCAGGTCGTGATCTCACGGTCTCTGATTTCGAGCCCCGCGTCAGGCTCTGTGCTGTCAGTTCAGAAACTGGAGCCTTCTTCAGATTCTGTGTCTCCCTCTCTCTCTGCCCCTCCCCCACTCACGCTCTGTCTCTCAAAATATGAATAAATGTTAAAAAAAAAACGTTAAGAGCAAAATCCAACAAGAAGATATTACAATTATCAGTATTTATGTATTCAACATGGAAGCACCTAAATATGTAAAGCAGCTAATAATAAACATAAAGAAACTAATTGATAGTCATAGAATAATAGTAGAGGACTTTAACATCCCACTTACATCGATGGGCAGATCTTCCAAATAGAAAACCAACAAGGGAACAGTGGTTTTGAATGACACATTGGACCAGATGGATATGACAGCTATATTCAGAACATTCTATCCTAAAACTGAAGAAGACACATTCTTCTCAAGTGCACATGGACCATTCTCTAGAATAGATTACATATAAGGCCACAAAACAGTAACAACAAATTCAAAAAGACAGAAGTCACAGCATGCATCTTTTCTGACCACAATGCTATAAAACTAGAAATCAACCACAAGAAAAAATCTGGAAAGAGCACAAATAGATGGAGGTTAAATAACAAGCTACTAAACAATTAATGGGCCAACCAAAATATCAAAGACAAATTAAAAAAAATACATGGAACAAATGAAAATGACAACATAATGGTCCAAAATCTTTGGCATGCAGCAAAAGCTGTCCTAAGAGAAAAATGTATGGCAATTCAAGTCTATCTCAAGAAGCGAGAAAAATCTCAAGTAAACAACTTAACTTTGCACCTAAAGTAGCTAGAAAAAGAACAAAGCCACAAATCAAAAGAGCGAAGAAAATAGTAAAGATCAGAGGATAAATAAATAAAATAGAAACAAAACAAAACAGAACAGATCAATGAAATCATGAGCTGGTACTTTGAAAAAGATCAACAAAATTGATTCATCTTTAGCCAGACTCATAAAAAAGAAAGAGAGAGGACTCGAAGAAATAAGAATCAGAAATTAAAGAGGAGAAATAACAACTGCCATCATGGAAATACAAGGACTATAAGAGAATATTATGAAAAATTATATGCCAACAAACTGGACAACCTAGAAGAAATGGATAAATCCCTATCCTTTGCTTCCAACAAACAAAAGTCCAGGACCAGAAAGCTTCACAGGTGAGCTCTACCAAACACTTAAAAAAGAGTTAATACTTATTCTTCTCAAACTATTCCAAAAAAATAGAAGAAGGAGAGCTTCCAAATTCATTCTATGAGGCCAGTATTACCCTGGGTGGATACCAAAGGCAGATACAGACATGAAAGAGAGAAAGAGAGAGAGAGAAAGAAGGAAGGAAGGAAGGAAAGAAGGAAGGAAGGTGGGAAGGAAGGAAGGAAAGAAATCAATCAATCAATCTACGGGCCAATATCTCTGATGAACATAGGTGCAAATATCCATAACAAAATATTAGCAAACAATATAATACATTTAAAAAATATATTCAACACGATCAAGTAGAATTTATCCCTGGGATGCAAGGGTGGTCCAATATTTGCAAATCAATAAACCTTATACGTCATAACACGAAAAAGGATAAAAACTATATGATCATTTCAATAGATGAAGAAAAGCATTTGACAAAGGAAAACATCTGTTCATGATAAAAACCCTCAACAAAGTAGGTTTAGAGAGAATATACCTCAACATAATAAAGCCCGTAAATGAAAAACGCACAGTGAACTTCATACTCATTGATGAAAAACTGAGAGCTTTCCCTCTGAGATCAGGAATAAGAAAAGGATGTCCACTCTCACCACTTTTATTCAACATAGTATTGAAAGTCCTAGCCACAAAATCAGACAACAAAAAGGAATAAAAGGCATCCAAATTTGTAAGGAAGAAGTAAAAGTTTCATTATTTGCAGACGTCATAATACTATATATAGAAAACCCTAAAGGTTCTACCAGAACATTCTACCAGAACATAGAGCTGATAAATGCATTTAGTAAAGTTTCAGGATACAAAATCAATGTACAGAAATCCATAGCATTCCTGTATCCTAATAACAAAATAACAGAAAGGAAAATTAATAAAACAATCCCATTTACAATTGCACCAAAAATAATAAAAAACCTAAGAATAAACTTAACCAAGAAAGTGAAAGACCTGTACTTGGAAAAGTATATAACATTGATAAAAGACATTAAAGACAATACAAAGAAATGGAAAGATATTTCATGCTTATGAATTGGAAGAATAAATATGATTAAAATGTCCATATCACCCAAAACAATCTATAGATTTAATGCAATTTTTATAAACCCACTAACATTTTTCACAGAACTAGAACAAATAATCTTAAAATTTTTATGGAACCACAAAAAACCCTGAGTAGCCAAAGTGATATTGAAAAGGAAGAACATAATTGAAGTTTTCAAGATCCCAGTTTCAAGATATACTACAAACCTGTAGTAATCAATACAAAATGGTATTGGCACAAAAACAGACACATAGGCAAATGTAACAGAAGAAAGAACCCAGAAATAAACCCACAATTATATGGTCAATTAATCTTTGACCAAAGAGGCAAGAATATGCAGTGGGAAATAGAATCCCTTCAACAAATGGTGTGGGGAAACCGGGCAGCTACATGCAAAAAAATGAAATTGGACTATTTTCTTACACCATGAACAAAAATAACTCAAAATGGAATAAGCACCTAAATGTGAGACCAGAAATGATAAAAATCCTAGAAGAGAACACATTTGTCATAGTAACATTTTTCTAGATAGATTTCCTGAGCCAAGGGAAACAAAAGAAAATAAAATTTTTGAGACTATATCAGAATAAAAAGCTTCTGCATGGGAAAGAAACAATCAACAAAACTAATGACAACCTAATGAATGGGAGAAGATATTTGCAAATGACATATTCGATAAAAAGTTAGTATCCAAAAATACAAAAACAACTTATACCACTAAACACCAAAAACAAAAACAAAAACAACACAAAAACACAAAATAATAACAAAAAAAAACAAATAATAAAAATTGTGCAGAAGCCATGAACAGACATTTCTCCAAAGAAGACATACAGCTGGCCAACAGACACATGAAATGTTCAACATCACTCATTATCAGGGAAATGCAAATCAAAACCACAATGAGATATCACCTCACACCTATCAGAATGGCTAAAATCAAAAATTCAAGAAATAGCAAGTGCTGACAAGGATGTAGAGAAAAAGGAACCCTTGTGCACTGATGGTGGAACTCCAAACTGGTGCAGCCATTGTGGAAAACAGTATGGATGTTTGTCAAAAAATTAAAAAAGAGAACTACCAATATGATCCAGTAATTGCACTACTGGATATTTTTACCCATAGAATACAAAAACACAAATTTGAAAAAAAAATGCAGCCCTATGTTTATTGCAGCATTATTTATATTACCCAAATATGGAAGCAGCCTGTGTCCACAGATAGATGAATGAATCAAGAAAATGTGGTATACACAGAAACACACGCAGACACACACACACAGACACTCACACACGCAGACACACACACACACACACACACACACACACACTAGAATACTATTCAGAGATGAAAAGAATGAAATCTTGCCATTTGCAACAATATGGATGAAACTAGAGGGTATTATGCTAAGGGAAATAAGTCAGTCAGAGAAAGACAAATATGATTTCACTCATATGTAGAATTTCAGAAACACAACAGATGAACATAAGGGAAGGGAAGGAAAAATAAGATAAAAACAGAGGGGGGCAAACCATAAAAGACTCTTAAATATAGAGAATAAAATGAGGTTGCTGGAGGAGAGGTCGGTGGGGGGACGGGCTAAATGGGTGATGGGCATTAAGGAGGGCACTTGTTGGGATGAGCACTGAGTGTCATTTGTAAGAGATGAATCACTGGGTTCTACTCCTGAAAACAAGACTACACTGTATATTAACCAACTTGAATTTAAATTAAAAAAAAAAAAAAAAGAAGGAGGAGCCAAGATGGAAGGAAGAACAGCATGGAAGGTTTTTTTGCATCTTGTGTCCATGACATACAGCCAGATCAATACTAAACCACCCTGCACACCTAGAAAACTGATTGGAGGATTAACACAACAATCTGCACAACCTGAACCACAGAATTCAGCAGGTATGTGGCACGGAGAGGTGAACTTGGGGAGAGAGAAGCCGGTGGTGGGCAGGGAGCCGCTTTTGGAGGCAGAGAGAGGACGGAGACTGGGGAGGTGGAGGATATGGGAAAAGCACCCCATCCCAAAAGCCCCTGGAGAGAAAGTGAAAAATTGGAAACAGCCGCAGGGACTAAACTAAAAAGGGAGAAAGGAGAAAGGAGAGGGTTTAAATTCCATTGAGACTGGAGACAAGTGCAAAGTCTGCAACTCCTCAGCTCGATACCTGGCGGTGCTCTGGTGGGAAGGGCGAATCCCCAGGAACACAGTGGGGTCTGGGAGATTCTTGGGCCACATGGGGAAAAGCGGTTCCACTGCTGGAAGGACATGTGGTGGAGACTGTTGAAGCCACGTGGTCCCAGCACCCCAGAAAACAGCCACATTTGCTGGCGCTGGAACAAGGTCGGTAAGGGTGAAGCCTGGTGCCAGATGTGTGTTGTGATTTTCCATAATCCCTGAAAAGCTGCTGCTACACTGTCTCGCAAAATTTTTCTGGGGCGGGCTGGCACCTGGCCACAGTCTCAGGGCACCAGCGGCAGCAGGGTCCAGCAAGCATTCCTGGGTGCAGCTGACATTAGGCCATTGCTCATTCGGCCATTGCTCGGTGAAACCCTCCCACGGAGGGGCTGAACGGGTCAAAGCCGCAGTCCTTCAGAAGTAAGGGGCCGGGGAAAACAGCCGCATCTGAGACAAAACTCGGGAGAGAGGTACTGTCTGGGGCTTGGGCACAGACAGTGAAGAAGTGGGGAGTGGACAAAAGCTAAAGACAGAGGACAGGTGAGCAATTGCTGATCCAAGAGAACAGTTCTCATACTAGAGACTGCGTATCTGGGTGATGCCATTTTCTCCAATTCTGTGCCTGGGCATACACACCTATGAGCGCTACAACAATCCACCCCAGTAGGCTACCAGCGCCATCTAGGGGAGAATGGAGCCATTACACTGAGCCTTGCCCAACTGGGCGAACCTCACTCCTCAAGAACACAAGTCTCACCACCTACTTAGTTTATGGACTATAAAGCGCTACACAGTCTGACTTCCAGGGGAAAACGAAGTAATTTCAGTCCTATTTCTATCTGTCAGCAGGTCCAGCTATTCAATTTTCTTTTTCTTTTTTTTCTCTTTTACACTACTTTTATTTTCTTGAATACAGAAAGAGAAAAAATTCATTTTTATTTTCAATTTTTATTAAAAATATTTTTCTTTAATTTTTTCCCTATATTTTTTACTTTTATGTATTTTTTTCAAATTCTATTTTACTTCCAACATTTTATTTTAGTATACTACAGTGTATTCACTTTTTCAAATTTTCAAATGATTTCTTTTTTTCTTTTTTCTCTTTTTCATTTCTTTTCTTTTTCTTGAATACACAAAGAGAAAAATATATTTTTATTTTTAATTCTTATTAAAATATTTTTCCTTAATTTTTTTCTAGTATATTCTTTACTTTTATGTAAATTTTTTCAAATTCTATTTTACTCCCATCATCTCATTTTAGTCTACTTCAGTGTATTCATTTTTTCAAATTCTCAAACGATTTCCTTTTTCTCCCCTCCTTTTTTCCCTCTAATCTCTCAAACCACTTTCAACACTCAGACCAAAACACACCTAGGACCTAGCATCATTTATTACATTTTGTGTGTGTGTTTTTAATTTTTAATTTTAATATTTTTTAATTTTTTCTTTTTAATTTCAATTTTTCTACCTCATTATTCTTTTTCTCCCTTCAAAATGGCAAAACAAAGGAATTCGCCCCAAAAGAAAAAGCATGAAGAAATGACAGCCAGGGATTTAACCAACACAGATACAAGCAAGATGTCTGAACCAGAATTTAGAATCATGATAATAAGAATACTAGCTGGAGTCAAAAATAGATTAGAATCCCTTTCTGCAGAGATAAAAGAAGTAAAAAATAGTCAGAATGAAATTAAAAATGTTATAACTGAGCTGCAATCATGGACGGATGCAGTGGTGGCAAGGATGGATGAGGCAGAACAGAGAATCAGTGATATAGAGGTCAATCTTATAGAGAATAATGAAGCAGAAACAAAAAAAGAGGGAGGTTAAGGCAAAAGAGCACAATTTAAGAATTAGAGAAATCAGTGACTCATTAAAAAGGAACAACCTCAGAATCATAGGGGTCCCAGAAGAGGAAGAGAGAGAAATATGAGTAGAAGGGCTATGTGAGCAAATCATAGCAGAAAACTTTCCTAACCTGGGGAAAGACACAGACATCAAAATCCAGGAAGCACAGAGGACCCACCATGAGATTCAACAAAAACCAACAATCAACAAGACATATCATAGTCAAATTCACAAAATACTCAGGCAAGGAAGAATCAGGAAAGCAGCAAGGAAAAAAAAAAGTCCCTAATCTACAAGGAAAGACAGATCAGGTTTGCAGCAGACCTATCCACAGAACCTTGGCAGGCCAGAAAGGAGTGGCAGGATATATTCAATGTGCTGAATCAGAAAAATATGCAGCCAAGAATTCTTCATCCAGCAAGGCTGTCATTCAAAATAGAAGGAGAGATAAAAAGTTTCCCAGACAAACAAAAATTAAAAGAGTTTGTGACCTCTAAACCAGCCCTGCAAGAAATTTTAAGGGGGACTTTCTGAGGGGAGAAGAGATGAGAGAGAGAGAGAGAGAGAGAGAGAGAGAGAGAGAGAGAGAGAAATAAACACCAAAAGCAACAAAGATTAGAAAGGACCAGAGAACACCACTAGAAACTCCAACCTCCAAGCATCATAATGGTAATAAATTCATATCTTTCAGTACTCACTCTAGACGTCAATGAATGTTCCAATCAAAAGACATAGGGTAACAGAATGGATAAGAAAACAAGATCCATCTATATGCTGTTTACAAGAAACCCACTTTAGACCTAAAGACACCTTCAGATTGAAAATAAGGGGATGGAGAACCATCTATCATGCTAATGGTCAATAAAAGAAAGCTGGAGCAGCCATACTTAGACAATCTAGACTTTAAAATAAAGACTGTATCGGGGCGCCTGGGTGGCGCAGTCGGTTAAGCGTCTGACTTCAGCCAGGTCATGATCTCACGGTCCACGAGTTCGAGCCCCGCGTCGGGCTCTGGGCTGATGGCTCAGAGCCTGGAGCCTGTTTCCGATTCTGTGTCTCCCTCTCTCTCTGCCCCTCCCCCGTTCATGCTCTGTCTCTCTCTGTCCCAAAAATAAATAAACGTTGAAAAAAAAAATTTAAAATAAAGACTGTATCAAGAGATGCAGAAGGGCATTGTATCATAATCAAGGAGTCTATCCACCAAGAAGACCTAGCAATTGTAAACATTTATGCATCAAATGTGGAAGAACCCAAATATATAAATCAGTGAATCACAAACATAAAGAAATTCATTGATAGTAATACCATAATAGTAGGAGACTTCAACACTCCACTCACAGCAATGGACAGATCATCTAATCAAAAAATCAACAAGGAAACAATGGCTTTGAATGACACATTGGACCAGATGGACTTAACAGATGTATTCAGAACATTTCATCCTAAAGCAGCAGAATATACATTCTTCTCCAGTGCAAATGGAACATTCTCCAGAATAGACCATATACTGGGACACAAATCAGCCCTAAGTAAGTAGAAAAAGATCGAGATCATACCATGCATATTTTCAGAACACAGTGCTATGAAACTCAAAATCAACCACAAGAAAAAATTTGAAAGGTAACAAATATTTGGAGACTGAAGAATATCCTACTAAAGAATGAATGGGCTAACCAAGAAGTTAAAGAGAAAATTAAAAAGTATATGGAAATGATAACATCACAACCCAAAACCTCTGGGATGCAGCAAATATGGGCAAAAGAGGAAAGTATACAGCAATCCAGGCCTTCCTAAAGAAGGAAGAAAGATCTCAGATACACAACCTAACTTTATGCCTTAAGGAGCTGGAAAAAGAACAGCAAATAAAACCCAAACCAGCAAGAGACAGGAAATAATAAAGATTAGAGCAGAAATTAATGCTGTCGAAACCAAAAAAACAGTAGAACAGATCAATGAAACCAGAAGCTGGTTCTTTGAAAGAATTAACAAAATTGACAAACCCCTAGCCAGTTTGTTCAAAAAGAAAAAGGAAAGGACCCAAACAAATAAAATTCAGAGTGAAAGAGGGGAGATCACAACCAACACTACAGAAATACAAACAATAAGAGAATATGAGCAATTATATGCCAATAAAATGGGCAATCTGGAAGAAATGGACAAATTCCTAGAAACATACACACTACAAAACTGAAACAGGGAGAAATAGAAAATTTGAACAGACCCATAACCAGTAAGGAAATCGAATTAGTAGTCAAAAATCTCCCAAAAAACAAGAGTCCAGGGCCAGATGGCTTTGCAGGGGAATTCTACCAAAAATTTAAGGAAGAGTTAACACCTATTCTCTTGAAGGTGTTCCAAAAAATAGAAATGGAAGGAAAACTTCCAAACTCTTTGTATGAAGCCAGCATTACCTTGATTCCAAAACCAGACAGAGACCCCACTAAAAAAGGACAACTATAGCCCATTTTCCCTGATGAACATGGATGCAAAAATCCTCAACAAGAAATTAGCCAACTGGATTCAACAAAACATTAAAAAAATTATTCACCATGACCAAGTGGGATTTATACCTGAGATGCAGGGCTGGTTCAATATCTGCAAAACAATTAACGTGATTCATCACATCAATAAAAGAAAGAACAAGAACCATATGATCCTCTCAATAGATGCAGAGAAAGCATTTGACAAAATACAGCATCCTTTCTTGATAAAAACCCTCAAGAAACTAGGATAGAAGGAGCACACCTTGAGATCATAAAAGCCATATATGAACGACTCAATGCTAATATCATCCTCAATGGGGAAAAACTGAGAGCTTTCCCCTTAAGGTCAGGAACAAGAGAGGAATGTCCAGTCTCACCACTGTTATTCAACATAGTATTGGAAGTCTTAGCCTCTGCAATCAGACAACACAAAGAAATAAAAGGCACCCAAATTGGCCAGGAAGAGGTCAAACTTTCCCTCTGCAGATGACATGTTACTCTATACGGAAAACCCAAAAGATTCCACCAAAAAACTGCTAGAATTGATTCATGAATTCAGCAAAGTTGCAGGATATAAAATCAATGCACAGAAATCAGTTGCATTCCTATACACCAACAATGAAGTGACAGAAATAGAAATCAAGGAATCAATCCCATTTACAGTTGCACAAAAAACCATAAAATATCTAGGAATAAATCTAACCAAAGAGGTGAAAAAACTATACACTGAAAACTATGGAAAGCTTATGAAAGAAATTGAAGAAGACAAAAAAATGGAAAATGATTTCATGCTCCTGGATAGGAAGAACAAATTTTGTTAAAATGTCAACACTACCCAAAGCAATCTACATATTCAATGCAATCCCTATCAAAGTAACACCAGCATTTTTCACAGAGCTAGAACAAATAATCCTAAAATTTGTATGGAACCAGAAAGACCCTGAAGAGCCAAAGCAATCTTGAAAAAGAAAACCAAAGCAGGAGGCATCACAATCCCAGACTTCAAGCTATACTACAAAGCTGTAATCATCAAGACAGTATGGTACTGGCACAAGAACAGACACTCAGATAAATAGAATGGAATAGAGAACCCAGAAATGGACTCACAAACGTATGGCTAAATAATCTTTGACAAAGCAGGAAAGAATATCCAATGAAATAAAGACAGTCTCTTCAGCAAGTGGTGGTGGGAAAACTGGACAATGACATGAAGAAGAATGAACCTGGACCAATTTCTCACACCATACACAAAAATAAGCTCAAAATGGATGAAAGACCTCACGGTAAGACAGGAAGCCATCAAAATTCTCAAGGAGAAAGCAGGCAAAAACCTCTTTGATCTTGGCTGCAGCAACTTCTTACTCCACATATCTCCGGAGGCAAGGGAAACAAAAGCAAAAATGAACTATGGGACCTCATCAAAATCAAAAGCTTCTGCACAGCAAAGGAAACAATCAGCAAAACTAAAAGCAACCAATCAACAGAATGGGAGAAGACATTTGCAAATGAGTATCAGGTAAAGGGTTAGTATCCAAAATCTGTAAAGAACTTATCAAACTCAACACCCAAAACACAAATCATCCAGTGAAGAAATGGACAAAAGACATGAATAGACACTTCTCCAAAGAAGACATCCAGATGGCCAACTGACACATGAAAAAATGCTCAACTTCACTCATCATCAGGGAAATACAAATCAAAACCACAATGAGATACCACCTCACACCTGTCAGAATGGCTAACATTAACAACTCAGGCAACAACAGATGTTAGTGAGGATGTGGAGAAAGAGGATCTCTTTTGCACTGTTGGTGGGAATGCAAGCTGGTGCAGCCACTCTGGAAAACAGTATGGAGGTTCCTCAAAACACTAAAAATAGAACTACCCTACAACCTAGCAATTGCACTACTAGGCATTTATCCAAGGGATATAGGTGTGCTGTTTCGAAGGGACACATGCACCCCCATGTTTATAGCAGCACTATCAACAATGGCCAAAGTATGGAAAGAGCCCAAATGTCCATCAATGGATGAATGGATCAAGAAGATGTGAGATACACACACACACAATGCAGTACTACTCGTCAATCAAAAAGAATGAAATCTTGCCATTTGCAACTATGTGGATGGAACTGGAGGGTATTATGCTAAGTGAAATTAGTCAGAGAAAGACAAAAATCATATGACTTCATTCAAATGAGGACATTAACAGACAAAACAGATGAGCATAAGGGAAGAGAGACAAAAATAATATAAAAAACAGGAAGAGGGACAAAACAGAAGAGACTCATGGGAACAAACTGAGGGTTATGGGAGGGGTTGTGGGAGGGGGGATGGGCTAAATGGGTGAGGGGCACTAAGGAATCTACTCCTGAAATCATTGTTGCACTATATGCTAACTAATTTGGAGGTAAATTTTAAAAAATAAAAAATAAAATTAAAAAAAGAAATCAGAAAAAGTGTGATTTAACTTATATATGTTATTTAAGAAATGAAACAAAAAAAGAGACAAACAAATAAACATAAAGATGTTAACTACATAGAACAAACTGTGGTTACCACAGGGGAGGTGAGTGAGGAGATGGGTGAAATAAGTGAAGGGGATTAAGAATACACTTATCATGGTGAGCACTGTGTAATATATAGAATTATTGAATCACTATCTTGTATATTTAAATGAATAAGTAATATAACCTTGTGTGTTAACTATACTGGAATTAAAATCTATAGATAGATGGATAGAAAGATAGATAGATAGATAGATAGATGGATAGAGATAACTCATTCCTATTACAAGGAAGCTCCAAATGAAGAGTGTCTCCATTCTGTCTCCTGGCACATACACAGAGATCCTTTTAGGTCTATTTAAGAACAGTTACCACTCTAGCTCTTCAAGGAAAAATACTTCATCTAACCACAAGCAGTGGAATGAGTAGGTATTTAGGTTTTGTAAGTACTTTTTCCTCTATTCCTGCAGTAACTATTTCTTAGGTTAATAAGACATCCCTGTGAGAGCTATGTAACAATTTTGTTGTAAATTATAACGTGTGTGTATCTATAGATATGTGTAGTGATATATAAACCACTATTTTGTAGATATCCTCAGGGAACCAGTCTGATATTTGCTTAATAAATATGGTTTTAATTAAGGTTCAAATCAGAAGTTTTGAAGCCCATGTACTCTGGGCACTCACTCAGCGTGAGCCCTCTTAGCTATGGTTGGTAGCCCTGGTTTCGTGGGCTAGGGGCCAGGGAGAACTGACTCAGAGTTCTGGATTTTGTCAGGTTTTCATCCAAAAAGCCAGATGGCAATTATTCCTCTGCCATTTTGCACTTGGAAAATGTAAGCTTTCCTTCATCAAAATAGCACAGAAAAATGAAGTATTCTCCAAACATCATCTTTTAAGAATATTCATTCTGAAGTAAAAGGATAGAACAATAAATCTGGCTAAGCTTTATCTGAAGGGAGGGGTGGGGCCTCAGGAAAGCCTTTTCCAACTCTGGGGCACTGGCCCTAAGGCAACCAGACTGATGGGGCCAAGGCTCTGCTGTACAGGGAGTGTCTCCGGGATAAACTTAGTGAAGAGAAGAAATAGCAGGGTATTGATCTCCTCCTGTCCCCTGTCCTGCCATTCCCCACCTCTCTAGGCTCTGACACAGCCAGATGCCTGGGCTCCCTCCAACTGGCAGCTGGATCCAGTGAGATCTGAGTGCTTAGAAATGCTACTAAGGACAGTCAACACCAACGCACCAGGCCCATGAGTCCTCAGGCAGGTGATCAATCTCTGTTATCCTAACACTGCCCTGTGGCTCCTCTCCCCTGACTCTGAAAACAGTACTCCTCTCTTCCATTCCTAGTTATTCTTAATAGATCTTTCATGTCATAATTAACAGAGTTGCCTACATCCCCATTCTCTTCACTGCACCATCAAGGAAAACTTGTTTGTCTCCTGGATATGGAGCTTTACTAATAGCTTTCTGAGGCAGACACTAACCTTTTCAAGCTCTGGAAGGCTCTGGTCAGAAAGCAGATCTTCACACACCTTATACAATCTGCTGCTACCCATTCACTTTGGCTGTAAGGCCCTATTCTTATCCTTGTTGCCACAGTCATTTGATTCCACCTTTAATCCTCTATAATTCAATCAATATTTTAGCACACTGCATCTAGTTGCCCAATCTACTACAGTTCTACCTATGACATTATGCTTTCTGGTTTGATCTTCTATATGCATAGCTCATCAAATAGACTGTTCTCTCCAAATGACTTTCTTATTCTATCTCAGTTATCAGCTTATGATCACCTGTTGGCACTGCCGTTATCCAAAACTCATCTACCACAAAAATTAATAGAAAAAAAATCTATCCTTCTAGTCTGTTCATTTACTTATTTCCCTTTTACCTGTCCTTGAACCCCATTAAATCCCCAGCCCACTAACTCTCCTCTTTTCTTCCTATCCTTCATCTCCCTCCTGGTTCCATTTTACTCTCTATCCAGGTTGGGATCATTGCCCATCACTTAGACTAATATTTTGCTGAAGTGTTCTTACACAACCAAGCTTGGGTAAGTCCATTTATTTGCTTTTTTTCTTACTTATATCTTGACTGCTGATCAATGCTGGGAAAGTCACATCCTACATCCTCCACCCAGTATTTCCGGCCACAAAGCTGGGAATTATTCTTGATTTCTCTCTTACCTTCACATTCCACATCTAATTCACAAGTCATTTGCATTGGCTCTACTTACATTATAATCCTCACATTCATTGCTAAATCTTCAACACACTGTATTATTGTTCACAAATATTTAATGGCCCTGACTGGAGTAGGATTCAACTTCTTCATCCCACTAATGCCAGGCTTGTTGATATAATTTGTGTGAACAGGAAAAAAAATGTGACCAGAATGATATATGTTTCTTCTAAACAGTGTCTTTAAGAGCTAATGGCAGGATTTACTGTATCTGTCTTTTTTGTTCCATGTCAACAATGATCAAGATAGAGGCTGTGTTACAAGGTATAGATGATATGAAGCAGAGTTGGATATATATACCCAAAATGGATATTTAGAGCGAGCCACAAAAGAAGTTTTGTTGTTAAAAGTCACAAAAGAAACTTCTTTATTGAAAGCTACTGAGATCTGTGCTGGTGTTTGCTCCACGTCATTACCTATCCTTTCTGATACAATACACTTGTCCAGGCACTGGCATTTTTACCCTGGGCTTCATCTAACTGGTCTCCCAAAATCTACTCTTGCTCCAACATAGTCTAGCTTTCAGATCCTTCACTCAATAGCTTGTATACTCATATAAAGGCACAAATCAGTTCACATCAACAGGAAAAGGTCTTACAACCTTCGCATGTCTTTCAACGATACTTAAAATAAAACCCAAATTATTATGATGGTGTCCCAGCCACTAGAGAATAGAGTCCAGACTATTTCTCAGAGCTCATCTCTATCCATTCTGCTTCACTCGACCCTGCCACACCAGTCTAATTCTTCTCCATTTAACACACCAAACTAACTTACATCTCAAGGTCTTTGCACTTGCTGCCCCATGAATGTAGAATAGTCTTCCCTGAGATATTATCATGGCTACATACTGCACATCTCAATTTAAAAAGGCACCTCCTTGAAGATGCCTGTCTCTAAGTAAAACAGTTCTCTCTCTCTACTTCGCTCTTCCTACTGCATTACCTCAGTGTTAGAACCTGCAATTACCTTACTCCACTCTAATGTGATCTCTGGACAGGAGAAATTCTGCATGTCTTGAGTACTGTTGATTCCCCGGTGCCTGGAAACATGCTTGACTCATAGTAAGCACCCAGTAATTATTTGTTGTCTGTTTACTGACAGACACAGGGGCAGATTAGTACCATTAATAATTTTCACTGTTTTTTTTTTTCTGAGCCCTCAATTCTATCCAACAATATTGCTTTGCCTTTCTAGTTGCCTTGTTCTATCGTTTTTTAATATATCTAGTTCAGGGTGGCTTTCTATTTCTTGTCAACCTTTTGATGCCCCTTATTTCACTCCTTCACTCGTGGTTGGTGAATTTATTCCCTAATTCATAAAGGTACTAATAAAACAAGAGAAGAGTTCACTCAGCACTTAACTCTAGAACTATAAAGCACCTATCTTTTTTTATTAAGACTTTATTTTTTAAAGCAGTTTAAGGCTCACGGCAAAATTGAGGGGGAGTTATAGATATTTCTCATATGCTCTCTGCCCCCACACATGGATAGCCTCTCCCATTATCAACATCTCCCACCAGAGTAGTACATTTGTTACAATGGATGAACCTATACTGACACATCATAATAACCCCAAATCCATAGTTTACATTAGGATTCACTCTTGGTGTTGTACCTATGTAAAATGATATGCACATGAGTTTGGACATATGTATAATGATATGGATCTAACATTACAGTGTCATACAAAATATTTGCCCTAAAAATCCTCTGCACTCTGCCTAACCTTGTCCACTCCACAACCCCTGGCAATTACTGATCTTTTTGCTGTCTCCATAGTTTTTCCTTTTGTAGAATATCACATAGTTGGAATGACACAGTAAGTAGCCTTTTCAGATTGGCTTCTTTCACTTAGTCATATGCATTTAAGTTTACTCCATGCCTTTTTGTGGTTTGATAGTTCACTTCCTTTTACACTGAACAATATTCTATTGTATAGATATACTATAGTTAATCTATTCATCTACTAAAGGACATCTTTGTTGTTTTGAGTTTTGGCAATTATGAATAAAGCTGTTATAAACATCCATGTGGAGGTTTTTGTATGGATATAAGTTTTCAACTCCTTTGGTAAATACCAAGTAATGCTGTTGCTGGATAGTATGGTAAAAGTATGTTTAGTTTTGTAAGGAACCACCAAACTGTCTTCCAAAGTGGCTATTTTGCATTCTTAGCAGAACTATATTCATTAGTATATGTTACTAATGTATTCATTAAGAGATTCTTTTATTCCACATGCTCACCAGTATTTCATATTGTCTATGTTCTAGATTTTGGCCATTCTAATAAGGGAATAGTGTGTGTAGGTACGTAGTGTCTTGTTGCTGTTGTAATTTTTATTTCAAAGCATCTGTTATTTTCCTTAAATCAGCATTTATTATTTTCTACCTTCTCCCTGTTTCATTGGAAGAACTGCCTCTAATCATGGTTATAACTAATTTCTCCATCTATTCTTTTCATTCCATTCCTCTCCCGCCTCTTTAGGGCACTTGTCCTATGGACAGTGTCATCGCCCAATGCACACCTCTTCTTTGGCCTTTCTTTCTCTATTTCATCTTTCCAATGGATATTCAAACCTGATCAAATATCATTTTAAAATTAAACAGGATTCACCCTCCCTTGAGTTTCCCCCCTTTCCAAACAAACACTTGATCCTTCTCCTCCCATTTCTTCCTTTCATACGAACACCTTCACATTTTCCTCTCTGGCTAATACCTGCTAAATCCACTGAGTCTGTTTTCACCAATGTAATGAACAATCATCCCCAGGCCTCTTCATCTGATGGATTTACTTGATCCTTACCTTGCTCTGACCCTTGACTCTATTTGAATTGACCATTCTTCTTTCTTAAAACTCTTCTCTGGCCTTCTTAGAAATCAATTCTCTTGATTTTCTTCTTTTTCCTCCAGTCATTTGTTCTTCTTATGCTTGTAGGCTGCTTCTTCTCTACCTGAATAGTGTTTCTCCAGTTTCTACCCTAGACATTCTTCTCTTCCCACATTTTCTTTCTATACGAGCTGGCTTATTTCTTTATGCCTTTAATATGATCTATCAGCTTATAACAATCACGTATATTTATCTTGTCCATATTTCTCTCCTCAAATTCAAAGCCTACTTAGCATCTCCACTTGTATGTCTCACCTATACTTCACAATTTTTTTAATGTTTATCTATTTTTGAAAGAGACAGAGAGACAGAGTGTGATCAGAGGAGGGCAGAGAGAGAGGGAGAGAGCAGGCTCCAGGCTCTGAGCTGTCCACACAGAGCCAGATGTAGGCCTCCAAACTCACGAACCATGAGATCATGGGCTGAGCCAAAGTTGGACGCTTACCTGACTGAGCCACCGAGGTGCCTGTCTCACCTATACTCCAAACCCAACATATCTAAACCTAGCTTCTGAATTGCAAGTATTTTCACAACTGAACCACTGATAGCTTCTTAAATGGTCAACCCAAAGCCAACCTCTCCCTCCCCGAACTATCAGCCTCTTCTTTTCTCCATTTTGCATTCTCCATTCAGTTATCCTCTTAAAAATACTACTCTGATTTTGTGAAATCCTTTACAGAACTTCTTAACCCTTTAAGGATATTTCTCTAAAATCCTTAGGATAAAATCTAAATTCCTTCACCTGGTCTGTAAGCCTTTTAAGATTTATTCTATTGGATTTCTTTTAATTCTTTAATTCTTAACAAAGGCCCATAAACTGTCTTGGCCTTTGAACTTGTGCTTTCCTTTGTCTGGAACACTATCCCTTTACCCTCTATCCAACATCCCATTTATCTGGGTGACACCTACATATTCTTCAGTTCTCAGTTGAGATTCTTTTCTTCAGGTAGACACAATGTGTCTTCCTTACAGTTTCGTCATACATGGGTAGGGACTTTGTTCCTCACACTACCGGTATAGCACCTGGCTTAGGGTAGGTGCTCAGTAGACTTGCTGAATAAATGAATCTATTTATAAAGATGACAGAGGCCAAAAAACGTATCATTAGCTTAATTTTAACATTAAGTTGAACATTAGCTTATTTATCTATTTTTAAGTATTTTCTTCAAAATAGAAGACATCCCGACCTCAAATGAACAACCAAATGTGAGAGCCTTTCAGTTTGTTTTCCCTAGGTTATAAGCTAACAAGAAAACTAAAACTAGTTAGAAGAATATATGATAAAGTCAGAACAGATACTGATTGAATGAGGGGGAAAAATCCACAAAATGATACAGTAAAAATTATATTTGCTTTAGGAAGCCAAGTTTCTAATGCTTTGGACTCATCCCATGAATTTAAATCACTTTAGTTTTTTTCTTTTTTATTTTAGGCAAAATAATTTTTGAGATGCTAATTTTTAATCTGTCCTTTGTATTTTCCATGCAGACACAAATTCCTTTGAATTACTTGCCTCAGGGATTTTGACAAATGTAAGGGCAAGGTCTGCCTGTCTTTGTAACTTAAAGCTTCCAGACAGCGAAGAAAGTAAGCTACATTTGGGAGTAAGAGAAAGAAAAGGAGTGTCTGATATCACAACTAGAGGGAAAGGGAACAGATTGTCACAGACATAAGGAATATGTCAGAGTCTGGCACAAACAGTGTATGTCACTCTGAAGAGGGAAGGTGAATTTAGGGAGACTCCCTGAGGAATGAGGGAGTCCCACCTTTCCAAATAGCTCTATGATTTAGCACAGCAGAATATCTTTTGAGCTTTTGGACTTGAGAGACAAAAGATCCTGTTCACTTGAATCAAGGGCACAATCATCAAGAGCATGGACAACACAACAGAGGGGCTTTGTGGCATATTTCACCTCGCATAAGACATCAGACTTTTAGTAGATTATCTGTATGAGAGGAAGGGACAAGTAACTGACTGAATTTCCTGTCAGTCTGGTGGGATGGGAATTAAGTGTCAATTTAATTTACTTTAGACAAGAATATATATTTCATGCATACCTGAACCTGTAAACTAATATTCAGATGTTGTATATATTTTTCAACTTTATTATCCATAAATTCAGAATATGAAATGCTTCTCTAAATTCCTGTTCAAACTTGTAAACATTACAGGTATGTAGGAAAGAATTTTTCAGTAAGGGATCACCTCAACAAATGTAAATTTAAACTGTAACAAAATTTTTACTTTCTGCCTTAACTATTTCTTAAATAAGATGAGGCAGTTATAGAAGATTAATTTTACCAATATAAATTCTTAGTCAATTTATTTTCACCTTAATAATAGACAGAAATAAAGCAAAATGCCTAGAATTCTTTTCTTTTAATGAAGGATCCTAGAGGAGAGATGAGTAAGATTTTTATAGTAAATTTAGCATTTCAAGTTCAACCCTCAATCATATACATATGATTATATATATTATATATATTCATATTCATATTCATGTACTTATTTTTGAAGATTGATTGAGGCTATGAAAGAGCCAAGAGGAAGGACTTGGTGAGAAATAACATCACATTTTAGTTTAGAAGTTAACTTTTTTCAATTATTCACTGACCTAAAAATCAATATTTTCTCCCATTGTAATCACTATAAATTATAAAAATGAAGCACAGACATTCTCTTGAAGGTGAGGAACAATGTGAAATATTTCAATCAAATGTGTAATAGGTGAAAAGCTAATGTTCCTTCTGTGATAATTACTGTGTAAGTTGCAATCCAAACTATTTACATACAATACATTGCCACTATTTGCAATGCATTTCCCTCAGAAATATAGTATTATATTCAGTGTGTTCAGTTTTTAATGTTAATTACTAATTAGCATTAAATTGATCTGCCATGTTATCATGACCAAATGCATTTGCATACAGAAAATAGAATGCAGGGGCACCTGAGTGGCTCAGTGGGTTAAGCATGTGACTTGATTTTGGCTCAGGTCATGATCTCTCTCCGCTCCCCTGCCTGTGCTTGCTCTCTTTCTTTCTCAAAAAAAAAAAAAAAAAAAAGAAAAAAAATTAAAAAAATAAAAACAAAATAGAATGCAAAAGATATATTTTTTGAAAAAACA
This sequence comes from Lynx canadensis, assembly GCF_007474595.2. Classification (NCBI taxonomy): domain Eukaryota; kingdom Metazoa; phylum Chordata; class Mammalia; order Carnivora; family Felidae; genus Lynx; species Lynx canadensis. The sequence continues at coordinate 56,207,145 of NC_044306.2, forward strand.
TAACACATTGCTTTGTTCTAGTCTTTATTTTTGTTTAAATCACTTAGCAGTGGAAACTTCTGTTTAGAAAAATGAGATAATAATGACACCAGGGTGGCTCAGTTGGTTAATTGTCCGACTCTTGACTTTGGCTCGGGTCATGATCTCACAGTTCATGGGACTGAGCCCAGCATGGGCTTCTCTCTCTCCCTCTCTCCCTGTCCCTCCCCCAGTTGTGTGTGCTCTTTCTCTCTCTCTCAAAATAAACATTAAAAAAAGAAAAACGAGATAATAATTAGCAGTGTGCATTTTCCAGATAGACTATGAAGATAATTATGCTCATAAAAGAGTAACATAAAAGTCACTGTAATAATTAACTACTATATTTGGAAGCTACACACTGATTATTTTCTAAGAAATTAGCATATTTTATATAAAATGTATTATTAGTCTGTGGAACTTTTTTTCTTGAACTACTTAGTTAAAGCAAAATTTAATTAATAATTCAAAGTAAAATCTTTACTACTAGTATTACATAGTACTAGTAGTAACATACTTACCTTTCTTCTATAATACATTAACATCCTTACCTTTTTTCTATAAACACTGTCTCATGAGGTAATTACTAACGCACAAAAATCCTGTGCCTTATCCATGCTTTTCAGAGAAGTATGCAAAATGGATTCCCATCTCTACTCTAAACTTTACTGGGCTGAATTACAGGGAGATGTTGGATTATCTACCTACACAAACTGCATTCTTCCTGACATGCCCCCTCATTGAACCAGATCCCAGTCATGCATGATACAAGCAAGAAATGTAGACCAAAGGAAAACAAAAAGAAATCTGCCAAAGTAAGAAGAAAGACAAAAGTTAAGAGCTAAATGGCGCATTAAAATTTTTCCCATCTTAATAAGCGGACAAACCATATCATGTACCCAATTGCTCAATCCCAGAAATTAGGAGACCTTTTTTATTCCTCTTTCTTTTTTCACAATCTCTGGCCCCAAAATAACCCATCATTAATTTGAGTATGCCTCCAAAATATATTTTGAATCCAGCGGCTTCTTTCCGGTTTCATTACCATCAACCCAATTCTCTTAGTTACAGATCTCTAATATAATCTTACTAATTTTTCTTCTTGCATTTATTTTTGCCTCCATTTGACTCATTCTCCATATATAACAACAAAGTGGGAAACTACAGTGTAATTTGTGTAATTACTCATCTCTGCTTAAAACCTCACAGTGTCTCCCCATTGCACTTCAACTTAAATTGGCATTTTTACCACATCCTACAAGGCTCTGCTTAGCTTGGCTTCTGCATACTCTCCAAACTCATCTCATAACAGACTCTCCTTACCTTGGGATGCTCCACCTACACTGGCCTTCCTTCTGTTTCTTAAACAAGCTATGCCTTTGTTCTGATTTATAACATGTGCTAAACAGTTTTGCAAAATATTTGTAGCAATTGGCTTGCCAATAGTAGTAAATGGTAGTGTGGGTTGCATGTAAGAATTATTCTCTTCAGTCATTTTGGTAGGTGTATAGTTGTGTCTTATTGTGATCTCATTTTGCATTGCCCAGGTGACTGGTAAAGCACAACAATGTTTTTTATGTACGGAGGATACTTGAATACCTCCTTGGTAAAGGTCATGCTCCAATTTCCTGATCATTTTCTCTTTGATTATCTCCACTTTTTTCTTCTGGATTTGTAGAAATTCTTCATATATATTGTATGTAAGCCCTTTGTCAGTTATTATGCTTATATTTTCACACAATAACTGTTTTGATGAACAAATTTTTAATTTTGTTATAATCCAGCTTATGAAAATTTCCCTTTGTGGTTAGTGCTTTTTGTTTCATGTTCTAAAATCCAATTTCCTAAAAAAAATTAGTTGATGTTAAAAAAGGTATTTCATCAGTCAATTAAAGCCGCAATAATGCTACACAATAAAGTAATACAAAATTCAGTTGTTTACAGATAATCTATTCTTGTTCAGAGGTCTACAGGTTAGCTTTGATTTGGCAGATTTAGGCTGGGCTCCAATGGATTTGGCTCTAAACTAAGGCTAGATCTATGTCTGCTTCATGCAGGATTTAAACCAGTGAGCTGGCTACCGCTGTTTTGTTTTGTTTTGTTTTTTTCTCCACAGTGATGACAGAGTTTTAGAAAGTGAGTACATTTCACACAGCTGCTCGTTTCATACCTACTTATAACCCATTGAGCAAATCAAGTTACAATGGCTGAGTCCAAAATTAAAAAGCAGGGATGTACCTTCTAACACTGACAGAAGGAACTTCAAAATCACATGACAAAGATAATGAAAAATAGTTGGGAATAATAATGCAATCTACCTCAGGCATTCTCTTATGCTGTCTTCTGCAACCATTCTTGTTTAGATCTTGTGGTAGGTAGAATAATGGTCTCCCAAAGATGTCCATCAGGAACGTCACCAGGAAATTGTGAACATGTTACTTTACATGGTATTGAGAACCTTGCAACTGTGATTAAATTAAGGGTCTTGAGATGGGTAGACTACCATGAATTATTAGCCAGTATCATACAGGTGGGACCAATATAATCACAGTGCCCTTTTAAAGGAAAGAGAAAATCAAGAGTCAGACAAGGATATGTGAAAACAGAAGGAAGGTTGGAGTAATGAGAAGCCCTGAGCCAAGGAATTCAGGAGGGCTGTAGAAACTGGGAAAAGCAAGAAAACATATTTTCTCCTAGAACTTCCATAAGATATGCATGCAGTCTTTCTGATCCATTTTGGATTTCTGACCTCCAGATACATAAATTAATAAACTCATTGTTTTTAAGCTACTAAGTGCGTGGTAAATTGTTTTAGCAACGACAGAAAACTAATACATAAATATAATTTACCTGGAATTTATTTTGATAGTATTACATAGATTTTTTTTTTAATTTTTCACATCTGGGTATATGTGTCCTTTGTGAGTGCAGAAGTTTTGTATCTTGCATATCTTGTGTTGGATCTGTTCTGTTTTATTTTTATTTTTACAATTCTGAATGCTAATGTAAATATGTTATAATTTTGTTAAATATATACTACTGTATAAGGAGATAAATTTGTGTGTATTTGTATTGACTTTGAATAAAGCAATCTTGCTGTATAACATGAGTTAATCCTCATTGGTCTGGATAGAGCACATGTTTATTTTCAGAGATGCCTGGAGTACGATGGTGACCCTTGACCAATTTTATAAAATATATTACCTAAAGGTAATTGATATTTTGTAATATTACATTACATGATATGTAATTGATATTATGTACTGTGAGTCTGTGAGCTTTGGGGATGGGCGCAGGACACACAAATCTGTCAGCATTGCTTATTAATAACTATTAGATTTATGATTTGCACCTGGTTTTGGTGGAGTGTGGGGGAATTTCTATAGTTGAGACTGGTCTTAGGGTGGAATGAGGTTCTTGACCAGCCCCTTGTTAGAGACCCACCATAAGATAACTGTGGACTTCCCAAAACTAAAATGCTTTGCACATGTATCAGTGGTGATCTGAGACATGTAAACAGATGTACTCAATGACTCAGTGCAGACAGGACACAGAAACCAGTACTTGAGATCTCTGAACTAGTGTTGTGATTATAAACTCAATCCTGTGAGTCCTTTCACCACTCAACCACCCCAGGTAATTATTGTGCAATTAATAGACTCGGTAATCTCACTTATTAGTTTTTATAATTTACATGTCAGTTATGTGTACACAATTATACCGTCAGCAATAATTATAGGTTTTTCTTTTCAAATTTCATACACTCTGTTTTTCTTGCTTTATTGCACTGACTATGATGCCCCCAGTTCAATGTTGAATAGAAGTGGTCCCAGCAGGCATCTTCCCCTTATGTAATCTCAGAGGATAAATGTATACTATTTAACAATTAAGTATGATTGTTGTAAATTTTGTAAAGATCCTTTATCAGATTGAGGAAACTCTCTTCTCTTCTTATGTGGCTATTTTTCAAAAACCATAAATAGATATATAATTGTAACAGATTTTTATTCTGTATTTACTGAGATGATCATATAATTTTTCTCTCATTCTGTTAACGTGGAGAATTAGATTGTTAAAACAACTTTGCATTCCTGAAACAAGTCCACATTGGTTGAGATAATCATTTTTATACATTGCTGGATTTGGTTTGTTAGCAATTTGTTAGAATATTACTTCTACATTTGTGAGTGAGATTGGCTATAAACTGGCCTAGACTTTTTCCACCATAGATAGATGCCCATAATAAAAGTATGGATCCAAATGCTGGGCTGGCTCTCTGAATTTTTCTCTCAAAGATATTGACCTTGTAATTATTCATTGCCTGTTACAGCTCTCCTAAGCCTTGAAAAATGTGCCTTTGATGTGTTTTCCAGGTTTTTTTGTTTGCTCTTAGTTGAAGATCAGGCCTGAAATACAGTCCATCATTACTGGAACCAAAATTCATTCCTTTCATATTTTTCAGTATTACATTTTTTTTCACAGAATTCTTATACATATTGTCATTTTTTATATCAACTAAATATTTGTATTACTAGTGTTCCAGAATCTCATTATTTTATTTCCTAACAGTAAAATTAATTATATTTGTACACTTTTTTCTAGCCAGTTTTCAGAGCTCTCTTGCTAGTTTTAATAACTCTTTAGTTAATTAAGATTCATAAATAATTGTGCTCCATGTCTCAAATACATGTCTGTAATTTGAATTCCATGCCTTATTGAATTTGCAAGAAAATTCACAAGATTAAACGAGAAAGCTAAAAACCAATATTAACATTTTGATCCTGCTTATTAATGGGGGTGCTTTCAAGGTTTTACTATTAATTGGGATGCTGGTTCTTGATTTGCAATGGATATTATATAGTGATACTAATGTATCTTATAAACCCTAGCTAATGATTTTTCTAATTAAATAAATGAATGGCACCTTATATTTTGTTTTCTATGGCATGCCTTATTAGAACCAATGGAGTTTATTGTACCATTTTTCTTCTTCAACCAGTTTTTGTGGGTGTGTATTACATTTCTCACAATTTAAGTTGTGTATTGATAAAGTCAAGAGAATGAAGAAGATTTCACCTGCTTGTTTGATTTAATTGTGTGGAATCCATTTCAAGACTAAATGCTTCAGAATTCAAGGACTACTTAAAAATACTTTAAATATTTGTGTTTAATTTAGACTCATAAAAAAGTGTCTTTAATAAAGTTGTTTTAATTTGCACTCTTTAAATGTAATGTAATAAAAATAAAACCTTGGATATTATATTACTGAAATGTTTAAAGCCAAAGTCTGTGTTTAAAGAATAATTATAAAGAAAGAGATTTATTTTACATTTTTAAAATTTATTTCATTTATTTATTTTAATTGTTTGATTTAATTAAAATTAGTGTGTTATAAAAGGGAAATAAAAGGGACTACAATGAATCTAAGGGATAAAATAACACACTTTAGAGACAAATCTCAAATTCTTATCTTTTCAAGGAGACACAAATACCCTACATAAAGGATGCATTTAGTCCTTGATGCTTTATCTTGCATCTGGGAAAAAAGCAATCCTCATATCAATTGATTCTTTAATGAACTAATGGTGATGATAAAATACTTCAATCTAGTGATGCAAACAAATATCTTAAATTCATTCAAACTCCATTAAAAATAGTTTTAAAAAGTTCATACATGGTCAAAACTTAGAACTCTGGGTGGTTTGGAGGTCTAGATATGACACCTCTAGGACCAAAGAATTAGTAACTAAAAACTATTTTTTCCTTCACCCAATATTAACGAGAATGAAAAGAGACAAGTTTCCATGCACACGAGCATTTGAAAAAGGAAAGAAAAAGACACTCCAACATTGTGAATGCTCCCTCCCTTTTGGACTCTCTTTTCTTTTATATTTTTATTTGCAAATAAACGAATGCCCCACCCTGGGCTCAGCTCGTATTAAATATAACCAACTGGAGTCAACACACAAACACTCAGACTCTTACAAGATGTCTTTCTTCCTTCCAAGTTAACTAAATAGTACCAAATATTTTACCTCTGTATAACAAATCCCCTGCCCTGCTTCCAGTAGTAGATTCCTCAAAACCCACCACTAAGCTAATGTTTCTTCCCTCACCATCTTTTTTTGGGTAGGGTGTGGTAACCATATCTTGGTACTTGTTCAGATTTCTACAGGAAAAGAGAAATCACTTTAAGATTGTCAGGCAAGAAAGGATTTAATATAAAGTACTGATTGTTTATAAAGCCTCGGAAAATAATGAAAACTTGAAGAGCTAATAAAAACACTATTGACAAACTCTGATTCCTGCAGCACAAAGACCGTAAGTGAAAAGAGAATGCCCAAGAGGTATTATAAAAACTCACATCTGCCCTCTGCTGAAGCTTTTGTGCCTGCTTGCTAATGTCAAGTAGACAATAAAGCTTTTGCTTCTTTTTTGTCTTCTGGGTCTGGCAAAAGGCCTTTCCCTTGGTAGAATCTAAACCAGATCTCTGCAGGACAGTGTGTGGGCTAAGTGATGGGCTAAGTAGAAACAGAAGGGTAAAGCACATGTTCAAAACCTGGGAGATGAGAATAACTTTGGACTTCTTAAAAGCAACACTGGAGGTAAAAGGTAGTACTAAGAATGACAATATAGCTAACATTTAAATGGAAGATCCTATGTATTTCAGGTACAGTTCTATGCATATTCTAACGTATTTGATGGAGAATGGTCTTTAGTATACATATAAAATACATGTACATATATACTTTTTTAGGTTTATTCATTTATTTTGAGAGAGACAGAGACAGCGAAAGTGGGGTTGGGGGTGTGAGGTGAGAGGGGCAGAGAGAGACAATCCCAAGCAGGCTATGTGCGGCCGGTGCAGGGCTCAAACCCACAAAGCTGCGAGATCATGACCTGAGTCAAAACCGAGAGTCAGATGCCTAACCAACTGAGTCACCTAGGCATCCCTACAATGTTTTTACATTTTTAAAAATTTAATTGTGGAAAATACACATAACATAAAATTTACCATTGTAATCATTTTTAAGTGTACAGTTCAATAGTATTAATTACATTCACTTTGTTGTGTAATGAATCTCCAGAACTTTTTTCATTTTGCACAATCGAAACTCTATACCTATTAATAACTTTCCATTTTTATCTCTCCTCAAACTCTGGCTACCAACATTCTACTTCCCCGTTCCTATAAATTTGACTACTCTGGAAACCTCAGAGTGAGAAAGTGTAAATTATCCAATTTCATTCTTCTTTTTCAAGATTGACTATTTGGGGTCAGACTTTTTCTTTTAATGCTGAGTTCTATCAATTGATCAAAGGTAAGCATAGAAAAAAGACGTTTTGAGACAAAACTTCAAAAATTTACCTCTTATATGCTCTTCATCAGGAAGTTACTGGAAGAGTTTTTTTAAATTTTTTTTTTTAATGTTTATTATTGAGAGACAGAGAGAAACACAGCATAAGCATAGGAAGGGCAGAGAGAGAGAGGGAGACACAATCTGAAGCAGGCTACAGGCTCTGAGTTGTCAGCACAGAGCCAGATGCATGGCTAGAACTCACAATCAGCGAGATCATGACCTAAGCCAAAGTCAGATGCTTCACCGACTGAGCTAACCAGGTGCCCCTGGAAGAGTTTCTTAATCAAAATATGGGGGTAAACCCAGAAGGCTAAGACAAGATCCAAGAAATAGCTGATCTAATAGAGGATAGAAGCAAAATTCCCAGGATGATAATGAAGGGAAAACCCATGACAATATAACAGATTTAGAGAATAATCAGATAACATTGGAATAGGACAATAGGACACCCTAGTAAGGTGGGGATGTGGATAGAACAAGTAGATTATCTATCAGATATGATAGACATGTTAAAACTGTTTTGATGGACAATTCACAGTTATTGGAAAGGGTATATTAAGACTTAGCCAGAGACACAGACAATACTACACAAATGAAAAACAAAAGTTGCACTTATTAAGTCTAGGTCAAACAGTTTCATAAGAAAGGAAATATTATTTTATTAAACCATTTGGCTCAAGTTAAAAAAATAAATCATTATAGTTATGAAAAAAAATTTGTGATAAAAAATCTAGAAAGTGGAAACGGAAAGATAAGAGAGGACATAAAACATAAAATTCTCATCTATAATCATAGGAAGTCAATGGATGATAATATACATCAATGAATCAAGAGATAGCAGTACTTGGTTATTTTAAAAATATGGTGATAAATTGCAGCAGAAATAGTTAAAGAGTTAAGTGTTACTCTGGAAAATTGAAAATGGGAGAAAGTGATATTGAGTTCTGGTTTAATGCTGTAAATTTATTATCTTATTTTATGTTTTAACCATTCGTGTACATGTATCCCATTTACAATTAGAAAAACTTAAAATATTCTAGATTGGTGTTTCTACATTGTAACATCAAAATTAATGAAGACTGATAAAAACAGCATATGCAAATAAAGTTTGAAAAATCCACTGCTTTCAAGGATAGAATTCCATTTTTCCCACATTCAGAAAATCAGACAGTTTACCAAAAAGAAACAAACCAAACACCATACAGACTTTGCTCTAGGCAGGTGCAGCCTTAGAAAGCAAACATTAACGTTTGTCGGGATGGAGAACCATGCAACATAGTTGGCTGACTTTGCTTTTGGGAATGTTATTATGGGACACACACACACACAAAATCACAATTTTTGATATTCCATTTTCCCTGCAAGGCTGAATTATATGAAAACAAGTGGTGCTTACTCTTGGACTCCAGATTATTCCATTGTTTATATGTTTTTCATTTATTGGTTGTTATGTTTTCCCCTAATGTTTAGGAAAAAAAATCACGCAAAACCATTCTTGGGGCTGCCAAGTGTTACTAAGATTGAATTTGCTTCCATAGCAACAGACCCGTTATCATGATAGCTCCTGGGCACATGTAACAACTTCAACCCGTTAAATGGGAACCTGCAGGCAGGATTTCGCATAAACTTCCACTGTTGCAGAATACTCGTGTTTTCTTTGCCATGTTTTATTTTCAATTCACAGAGACCATGAATCCATGTTCAATTTCCATCATTTATATTTCTTAATGATAATGATTTATTTCTTTTTTTAGTTCATGTAAATGCCCTGAAGATTAATTTAAGCAATCCATATAGTGAAAATAAAAAGTTACATAAAACTATACACACCTATTCTTTCATATCCATTGTTGCTTGATCATCTTAAAGGTCTTAGTGATGTTTAGTATATTTGTTGCCCAGTTGATATTTATAAACAGCCTCATTTTAAATTTTTATGTTCATATTAGGGAAAAAAGGAATTTTAAATGCATTAAACATTTTAGTTCAAAAATTGAAGAATGTTATGAGTTTCTTAAGGTGTCAAGAGTGGGAAGTCTCAATTCTTATAAAATACAATAAGCTATAACCACTATTATTGAACAACTTTTGCTTGTTTTTTCCAAACATATGGAAATACGATGTTATCAGTTGAGATGGTGAGGATTGCAGAAGGGACAAATTTGGAGGAAGGGTTAAGGTGAAAATCAGGACAGTTTTAAATAACCTAAGTCTGATGTCCCTAATCAGATATCTGATCAGTTTCTAAATAATTAAATCCATAATCTGAAGTTCAGGAAAAAGGTCAGGCCAGGGATCTAAATATAGCAATCACCAGCAAATAGCTATCATTTAAAGTCATGAGGCTAGATGCGTTACCAAAGTTTGGAGTACATGAAGAAAAGAATGGAAAATAAAAACGTCTATGGATCGAGCCTTAGAGCTTTGCAAATTTTAAGGATGAGAGATGAAGAATATAAAACAGCAAAGAGACTAACAAGTAGTAGCCAGAGAAATGGAAAGAAAACCTGATGTATGGTGCTAGAAGACAATTTTATTTATTTATTTTTAAGGTTTTTAATGTTTATTCATTTTTTGAGAGAGAGAGAGACAGACAGACAGAGAGAGAAAGAGGGAGGGAGAAAGCGGGGGAGGGGCAGATAGAGGGAGACAGAATCTGAAGCAGGCTCCAGTCTCTGAGCTGTCAGCACAGAACCCAAGGCCAGGCTCGAACTCACAAACCACGATATCATGACCTGAGCCAAAGTTGGACACGATGGACCGAGTCACCCAGGTGCCCCTAGAAGCCAATTTTAAAAAGTGTTTAAAAGGCAAGTAATCAAATGGCATCAGTGTTGCTGATAGGTCAATAACTGATAGGTCAGTTATTATTATAACTTGTAGCAATTCGAAGGCCACTGCCAAATTTGATGAGATGCTTTGATAAAGTAGTAGCGATAAAGTGGTTGAAGTTGGTTCAAGAGAGGATTCAAAGAGAGAAGGCAGGAAGTATATACAAATACCCCTTTGAGAAGTTTTTCTAAAAAGGAGAATATAAAACTGGTGTAGGAGTTGGGGAAGGTGACAGAGACGGAAGGGAGGAACAATACCATGTTCACAGGCTGATGGAAATGATGAGTAGAGAGACACAAATTGCAAATGCAGAAGTGAGAAGGGAGAGAATTAGCGGAGAGCTGTCTTTCAACAGATGAGAAAATATGGGACTTAATGAATACACAATATGGTTGCCTTTCGATTAGAACATAGATAGTTCACTCAGGGTATCTGTGGCGAAGACAAAACATATGGACAAGCAGCAAGTGCAGATCTAAGTTTTTGGACAGCTATGTCTAGGGAAGCTCATAGCAGACATGTAAATTGTTGGATAGCTGTGATGATGGAAACTTGTGGGAATTTTTCTGCTGAGTGCTCCGATTTTCTCAGTAAAATATGTAATCATGGTTAGGATGTATTTTTGTAACCATTTAAAGGGAGAGGCAAAAGGAGTACAGAACACAGACTACTAATGTAAACTCCTCCCTTAATAGATCTACTCTGGGGAAATGTCATAACCATATCTTCCCTACATCTTCCAGGAAGAATTAATCAATAATTGAACTTATGGAAAAACACCACTGAATTCCCAACTAGTCTTGATTTTACTCTGCTTTCATCACAGATCTAAAAGATTCAGCTTTATTATTTCTAGCTCTGAAACCTACTGACAAACACTTTAAGGATAAAAGAGGCTATTAGGTTTCATTTCCAAGCCTCTGATTTGACATGAAAATGTAGAATATTGAGATTTCTTCCTAGGAAATGTAGTTCATTTTTATTCTTGAATAAAGAATTGGAGCACCTACGTGGCTCAGTTGTTTAAGGATATGACTCTTGATTTTGGCTCAGGTCATGATCTCAGGTCCTGAATCTGAGTCCCACGTCAGGGTCTGTGCTGGGCACAGAGCTTAAGATTGTCTTTCTCCCTCTCCCTCAGCCCCTCACATGGAAATAAACAAAGGTCTATAAATCTATAGCTATCTCTATATACATTCTTTCCTTCAATCTTGTGAACAAAGCCATCTCATTCACTTTTGAGCCAACAAATTAACACATACATTAGCAGGTATCAAACATACATTAGATTTTTAACAAATATTTGTTGAAATTAATGTTTTGTAATTTTTATTATATTAAGATAAAATATGGGTTTACAGTGTGTATTTTCCTTTTCTATGTACAGGCTGTTTGGGGGTAGGAATTTGTTTTAGTAATTTCTTAGAGATGATCTATGTTACTAAAAATATTTAAAATAAAAAAAAAAGCAAGAGAAGTCCTTAGACATTCTATACTCCTGAAAAGTATTTTAACTCTTAGTAAGTACATGCAGGAATTATGTCTTTTATTTTATTTTATTTTATTTTATTTTATTTTATTTTATTTTTATCCATAGATTTTTGTCTCTCCCTTTCTATCTTCCTCTTTTTTCTTCCCCTGTTCTCTCTTACCCTCCATCTTCTTTCTTCCTTATAGGGTAGAAGAGTAAATGCAAATTTAAACCAGGGAAAAATATAAATAAAAATACTTTAAAATGCACCTATGCTATTTCTCATATATATAGACATTTTTCTAATCTTTTTATGAGGATTATTTTTCCTTTGAGATATTCCTTTTGAGGAAATTACTTTCCTTTAAAACATAAAGCTTATAGGTATAATTGTATCCATATTTCTTTAAAAATTGGGAAATATCAAGCAATGTGTTACACTGGAAGACATACTGATAATAGATTTATCTTCATCAAAATATAGCGGCTCTACTTTAATACAAATTTTTTCAAAAAAGCAACCTTAAGTTTTATAATTATTAAATATGAACTGGATCATGAAAAATGAATGTACTTTCTAATATTATTTACCCCCAATGAGGATGGAATATTTAGGTTCCTTATCTCTCTCTCTCTCTCCCATTCTCTCTTGCTACATATATACACATACACATATATAAATATACACATTTTAATATGTATGTATACATACATGCATAAACACACCAGTATATGTACATGCACACACATGTATAGGTACCTGCACATATACATGCATGTCTTCACATACCTATACATTCATAGCTGTGCACACAGCCACACACATACATACATGTGTGCATATGCACACATATGCATCTGTGTGTATATGCATGTGTGTGTTTTCATGTAAGTGTACAAGTATGTGTATGGGTAACTATATAAATACATATGTTTGTAATTTGTTAATTTGTGCATGAATGTATGTGTATGTATACATATATATTTTTATATATACTCACACATAAATGATGTGAGTCTCTAATTGTGTGTGTTTATTATATAGACAGATGCACACATACATAAGGTACATGACTCTTGGATTTGTATACATCCCCCTAATTACAGATGTTAACAAGTTTAATCACAAGGGATGTTTTATATACCTAACCCCTAAGCGTTACAACAGTTTCTGACAAGGCAATGTATATACTACATAATTGTATATTTATAAAATCTAAAGAAATTTCAAATAGTGGAAATCCATTATGACATTTCCTTTTATTTGATGTCTACATTTCATGAGATTATGGAGTCAGAATTGTTTCATAGGTATCCTAACCAAGTGTCTCCTGCAAGTGGGAGTCCCTTTTATAAAATGCTTAAGACCTTCTTGTGTCTCCATTTGTATGATACCTAGATTAGCAGTCTCAAAGTGAAAGATTAAAAAGGGTACCTTTTTTCTCAAAAAAATCTTAGTGAAAGGTAAACAATCTTTGAATAGATAGGCAATTTACTTTTTCTGCAGTGTTAGATTATTTTGGAGATAATAAAGGAAATAGTCTGGGTGTCCTGCTTTAATCACACTGCTATGAATTTTTATTTCTTTAAATAACAAGAATACATACACGTTGCTATGATCTGAGTGTTTGCATCTTCCAAAGTTAATACATGAAAGTTTAATACCCAACATGATGGTATTAGGAGGTGGGGCTTTTGATGTGTAATTAGGTTATGAACAGAATTAATGCCATTATAAAGGAGACCCTAGATAGCTCCCTTGCTCCGTCTGCCATGAGATGTTATAGTAGAAAGATCACTCTATGAACCAGGAAGTGAGATCCCATGGGACGCTGAATTTGTTGTCACCTCGATCTTGTGCTTTCCAGCCTCCAGAAACCATAAGAAATAAATTTCTGCTGTTTATAAGTTAGTCAGTCTAGGGTATCTTGTTATGGCAGCCCAAATGGACTGACACACACACACACACACACACACACACACACGTAGATATAAATATACAGATATATAGATACAGGTATACAGATACAGATATAGACATAGAATAGGCTTTGTAGCTTTGTTAAGCATCGTTAGCATGACGCCAAGTGATACTGGTAATTGATCTTTGTTCTATTCTAACAGCTCTGAGTCTAGGAAAGCGCTTGGCCTAGGCTCTGTCAGCACAGAGAACGGTGAGTGATAAATGTGGGCTGAACACAGGCTAATGGGCACTGTATGAAACAGTCTGTTGCCATGATGTACACTGAATAACACCCAAACTGATGAAGTACCCCTGGCTCGGATGTGGAGGTCCCCAGCACATATCCACATATCCTCTGTGAAAAACTATTCCAGACTATGACTAGAAGGCAGGGCTAGAAAAGCACTGCAGAGTTTCTGGAATCTCTGTTGTGAATCCTCACTAATTCAGACAACTCTTCCATAAAATCATGCTCGCTGACAAGATATAGGAGTGGGAATGCCTTTTCAAATTTTTGTGCTTGCCTGTGGATCTTGGTATTTGGTATTTGGACTGCACATATTTTTCTCTATCTTCTAGAGAAGCAGATTTTGTTTGACTTATTCAAGTAGTGTCTGTAGCTAGCCTTTTGATCTACATCTTCCAAAAATATTTGCAAAAAGATAATATGTAAAAGGGGATTCTTAGAAATAAGGTACTAAAGGGGTGCCTGGGTGGCTCAGTCGGTTGAGTGGCCGACTTCAGCTCAGGTCATGATTTCACAGCTCGTGGGCTCAAGCCCTCCGTTGGGCTCTGTGCTGACAGCTCAGAGCCTGGAGCCTGCTTCTGGTTCTGCGTCTCCCTCTCTCTCTGCCCCTAACCCACTTGCATTCTGTCTCTGTCTCTCTCAAAAATAAATAAACATTAAAAAATTTTTTTTAAAGAAATAAGGTACTAAAATATTTCTGTACTGCAAAATATTATAATATAGGTAAAATAAATGACAATACATTTAATAAAATGAAGAAAAATCACATAAAATGAAGTACTGTAAATAAATAGCATTTAATATAGCTGCATGAATTCTCTATGCAAATATAGGCTAGGATGGTCAATTAAATTTTCTCAAGAAGAATGGGACTTACATAGTTTTGATATGTTACTGAATGAATAAAAACATAAAATTGGTAGAAACAAACTGGGTATATCTTTTTTTTTAAATTGTTTTTGACGTTTATTTATTTTTGAGAGACAGAAAGACACAGAGTGTGAGCCGGGGAGTGGCAGAGAGAGGGGAGACACAGAATCCGAAGCAGGCTCCAGGCTCTGAGCTGTCAGCACAGAGCCTGATACAGGGCTCAAACCCATGAACTGTGAGATCATGACCTGAGTTGAAGTTGGACGCTTAACCAACAGAGCCACCCAAGCACCCCCAAACTGGGGATATCTTAAAAGCATGGATCCATTAGAACCTCTGGGCATAAACACACACAGAGTGGATAAGAAAACAAGGAAGGTTATTAGTAGCTAGAGTGGAAATAGTGGAATGTAAAGTTAATAGAGAAATAATAGTGAGAAAATATGGCAACTTATTCTTAATGTTCGGACTTCAGATTTAGCACTTAACTGGCAGGCAGTAGGGAGCAACTGGCAGTTGTTGCCTGAATGAGGTAACATGGAGCTACAGCAGATCCTGTGATGTGCTACACAGATCCTCCTTCGGGGCTGAAGGACCTTTTTCTCCAAACTTCAAGGGGTATTCGGTACAAAGAACACCCAGTTCTCATCCCGAGTTGGGAACTGCCTTTGCCGAATGGAAATGCCTGACCCGGGCCCAATTCTCTTCCTGAAGCAATTTGCATCCAACTCCTGGTCCATGGTAGTGTAATTTTCCTGCCCCAGAGTGTGACAACAATGAAGGGCTGCCTCAGCTTCGCCTGATTTGGCCAAGACTTTCATGGAGATTACACCACAGCCCAAATAACTGTTCTTCTCAATCTTGCTTCCTTTCCTTCTCATCCACATGAGGTAACCCCAAAAGCACTTCCCAATAAACCTCTTGCATGCCTGCATGTTTCAGAGTCTGCCTCCCGGATCACTTAACTTGTGATAGGTTCCAAAGTGTTATGCAAAAGGTAGAGTCAGAAGTAGTTAGCAATAACATAGCAAGTTTATTGTGGGGAATATATATTTGAAGATTTAAGAGTAAACCCTTATCACCCAAAATATTTTCTCACATGCAATTCACTGAGGTATAAAGCTTTAGAACTGTGTATCCAGATACTTGGGCCCTTGTATTTACCTAATCCCTAAGAAAAGGTCACTAATAAATTATCAGAAGGTTACATGACCCATTAAAGACTGAGAAACTGTATGTGTTGGTTGCAGGGTAATTAACTGGTGCCAGAAAAGAGAATAAAAGGGGGGGGGGGGAGTGGAAGTGTAACATTTTCCTCTTTTGTAGGGGTCATTATTCTGCACTGAGTAACTTTGTTTGCCAAATGGCTCATTTTGTTCATCTACTAATGGCTAGTAATTTTTCTTGGGAAGCCTTACAGATTTCTGGGAATGAGACTATATGGGTGGGAGAAATAAAATGAATGTGCCTCTGGCTTAATTCCTTGTTGGACAAAGGGGAGAAGCATAGGTGCTAGGTTGTTGTTTTGAATGTCTCAAGATGTTTAGTCTTTCAAGGAAAACATGAGAGGAATCCAGCCTGGGGTGGGATTTTTTTTTCTTCTCTTTTATTTGTTAACCTTGTTCACAATGTCTTTTTTTGAAATAGGTGAGAAATAGATTTTAGCTCCTATGGTGCTATAGAAACCATTATATCAATAGGTGCTTTCATGATTCTCTAAGAAAAATTAGATTTAATCTTCTTTTAAGTTACTCCATAGTCTCGAAAGAACTACTAAAAAATTACTAGAAATTGGGCCCCAAAACCGATAACACATGATGTTTGATCAGACCTCTGCACTACTGCTGATAGAAACCCTCGGCTTTCTCTTGCCTGTGCCTTTTCTTACAATGTTCTATTTACCTAGAATGTTCTTAACTTTATCTCACTTCCATGGCTGTACCCAGATGTACGAGTGCTACCTCCCAGAATAATCCTTTGTTGATCTCATTAAACTCCCTTAGAAACGTATATGTACTTCTCCCTTAGAATTTGTAAGCATCAGTAATATTTAATGTATCTTTTTGAAGGCAAGATCCACTTCACATCTATCTATATTTGTATTTTTAACCACAGTGGATAATCCAGGACATCAAAAAGTGTTCATTGAATGAGTGAATGAACACCATGCTGCCCTTTTTTCAAAGTGTTATATAAGAACCAAACGAACTGGAATCAACAGTAGTACTGTAAAAGTAAAAATTCCTGGGCCCCATTTTATATCCACTCAGTCAAAACTTCTGGGTCTGAGCTTCAGGAATGTGCATTTTAACAAGTACCTCAGGCAATATTGTTTATTATCCGGGGGAACTTCTGACTCAATTGGAGAGAGAAACAGAGAGAGGTAAGAGGGAGAGATTGAGATCTTATATTTGTATGTAGATGACTAAAATAACTAGAGAAATAGGAAGAAATTAAAAATTGCCATAAAAAGTGAAATAGAAAAATAACCTTAAAAATATTCTTAGGGTAATATATTAAAAAGAAGTCATTTTTATATTTATTGTAACAATGTTTTTACTCATGTCAGGAAACAGGTAACAATCAGTAATAAGACTAGTACTTAATGTATATTAGCGTTTTTAACACATGCTTTCTTTATAGCTACAGTGTTTTGCAACTATTTCACCTAGGCATAATGTAAGGAGAATTATTTAATCTCCTTATAAACGTTCTCTCTTTAGTCGATGTTGAAGTTGCCGAAATAGGAGAAGGATCAACTTACTATATAAACTGCACTTTCGGCTGCTCCTAAGGAAACCTGAGGGTATTTGGAATCACTGTAACTGTAACTTGAAGCATTAATTTCCCCAGGCAAATCCCCCAAATGCTTTGTAAAGAGCAGTCAGACAAGCTACATCTGTCCTTAAGCAGCCTTCCTCTCAGGCTGAGGTAATACAGTTTGCCTACCCCTCCCCTGCTCAGGCTTTGCAATCCATGCTGCCCTGCTCTCAACCACCACACGTTAATCCACTCCATAGTACAATTACCTGGGGAACTTTTAAAACCATACCAATGCTTCGGGCTCCATGCTCAGAAATTCTGATTTAACTGCGCTGGAGTGGAAGCAAAACATTGTTCATCGTTGTTATTATTATTTTTTTCAGTTCTCCCAAATGATCCTAAAATGTAGCCTTGGTTGAGAAACACTAACAACAGAGAAATTTTCAGGTGAAGAATAATAGGCAAGGATATATAAGCTTTACTTTGCTGTAGGAGTTAAATATCCACCCCCCACATTTCAAGCTGTAAGTCACAACACAGCCTCTAAAATATCTTACTATTCTCATCTGCAGAAGAAAAGATAAATATTCCAGTTTTGATCGGCCTATACAATAGTTATATAAACCCTAAAAGAAAGTAAACTTTCTTGTTTTATTCTAAAAATCATTATCTGCTTTTGCATGCTATTACAGTGATTATGAAGACTATGTATTTGTATCTTTTGCTCAAGGTTTGGGGGGAAAAAAAGAGTATCCTCCTTTAGCAGAGCTTCTAAAGATTCTGAATGCCAGACAAGATGTCATAAAATTTCTAATTTGTGACAGTAAGAACGTTCTGTTTTAGATCTTAGATCAGTTAAGTAGGACAAGAGAATCTGAAAAGGAATTCTTGAACTATCTGGAGGCAGTATTCAATGTTTTATATACGGTTAAGTCTTTCATAACCATCTTTATTGCTACAGTAGCCCGAAAGCCCCATTTTAATGCTTACTGTATTCTTTCATTTTCCTCATTCTGCTTCTAGGTAAATTTGAAAGCCAGCAGCTCACTTTAGAGTGCCTATCACAAGGCTTTCTCCTCTTTTGGATTGGTTATTAGGCCAATGGAAAAAAAAGCAAAAACAAGCAAATAAAAACCAGCACTGTTTGTAAAATTCCTTGCTTACTGTTTGTCTTCTTTTTGTAACACCTTGCTGGTTTGCTCCCATTGCTTACCAATGATAACCAGTTCCAGACTTGCTGTTGTTCTTTGAAATCCATCTGATGTCACCATCCTCTTCTCAATTATTACAATTGCGGAAGAAACAGAAGCACCTCTTCAGCAATGAACTAAACGAACTAGACCAGCAATGTACTGAGAACTGTTTATTTATTTATTTATGTATTTATTTCTGGGATCCACTGAAAGTGCCAGTTCCTTGTTTTCAAGAAACAATAAACAGGAATTATGAGACCCATATGGAGCAAAAAGTTCCAAGAAAGGGTTGAGAGGAGGAAAAAGTCTTCCCAGGGCACAAGAGGATGAGAAGGATACTGTCGGTCTTAGTCTTGGATAGGGTTGCAAAGAAAAATGGTCCTTCCAGAGATTTCACATTCCGAAGCCTTCTCAATTTCTCTCTCAATGTATTCTAAACTTAAGTTTCATAGGATTCCAATAGCTAAAGCCCCACCAAATAAGAGCTCAAACAAAAAATGACAAACCACATGGAACATTTCACCCTTAGTAGAGGCAGCACACATGTGTGCACTAGTGAGCACTTGCATGTGAACACACACGCAAGGTCAAGACTCAAAAGAAATTCAGTTAATGGAATTACTCCATAGAGAATGTAAAATTTAAAAAAAAATAAAATTTTCAGTCATTTAGCTGAAAAATTTAAATGTGAGACAGAAGAAAAACTACATATAAACATGAGTAATGAATGGAAAAAATAGAACTTCTAGAAATAGAAACTCTAATTGAAGTTTGAAAGTAAGTAGATGAATTGAAAAGCATATTTCAAAAAGCTTATAATTCTGTTTGTAAGGTTTAATATATGTAAACTGGAATTCCAGAGGAAGGGGATATCTGAAGTGACAATAAATTAGGGCTTTCCAGAATTGATGAAAAATATAATCCTCAAATTCAGGAACACAAGCTAGTTTCAGGAAGAATAGGTAAAACTATGCCCACATCTAGATATAATTTGTGCAGAACTTTGGAATCCAAAGATAAAGAGAAAAATCTGATAAGTAACCCAACAAAGAACAACACTTGGGTTGAAGGCAAATTTCCCAGTAGCGGCAATATAAACAGAAGGCAAATCTTGCTTTTGGCATCACAAAAAATTCTAGGCATAGTGTCAAACAAGTCTTTAGGAAAAAAGATATCCCAAGTGGCTACATATTAAGTCAGTAAGAGGGGCGTCTGGGTGGCTCAGTCAATTAAGCTTCCGACTTCTGTTCAGGTCATGATCTCATGGTTCATGGGTTCAAGCCCTGTGTTTCGTCTCTGTGCAGACAGCTCAGATCTTGTAGCCTGCTTTGGATTCTGTCTCCCTCTCTCCCTGCCCCTCCCTCACCCACACTCTGTCTGTCTGTCTCTCTCTCTCAAAAATAAATAAAACATTTTTTAAAAAGTCAGTAAGAAATTTTAAAAATACTTTTTCCCCTGCATATTTCTGAAGCAAAAATGTACATTGATTCAAAGCTAAAATTATTTTAGGATTTCAATTCTAAAGCTCTTTGAAGGAAGTAATTCTCTTATTCACAATAAAACACTGAGAATGTTACATGGGGCCTAGATCTGGGCAGGTGATCAGTAAATATTTGTTAAATAAATGAATATATGAATGGATTATAAAAATTATATGACTATATCTCATATTAGGCATAATCTTATTAGGAAATCAATAGTAGTACATATATAACTAAATAATCTTAGATCATTGTATACTTAATTATGTTTAATTAGTTCATGATAACGTCTAGAAGAGATGGCCTTCCAGTAGATGATATATTTCAGGCTGAATGGGAAATATAAAGGAACTAAGTTACTGTTTTATTAAAAGGAACTAATTTATTGTTTTATTATTTTTCTTTCTCATGCCCCTATACTGAACTCAAACATAGTATCTTACAAATGAACACTAAATGTCAAGTATCATTCCTATAAAGCCAAATGGACATTACCGCAAAGCTTTGTTTTCCACAAAACTACTCAATAAACAACAAGAACAACAACAAACAAACACAGGAAAAAGTGAGGCTGTGAAAGACCACTCAAAACCTATGGGATTTCATAACCAGGACACCAATAAAGGAGTAACATTTCCAATAAAAAATACTGCCACGGCTCAGGTCATGATCTCACTGTTCGTGAGCGGGAGCGCTGCATCCGGCTCTTTGCTGTCAGCACAGAACCCACTTTAGATCCTCTGTCCCGCTCTCTCTCTCTCTGCCCCTCGCCTGCTTGTGGTCTCTCTCTCTTTCTCTCTCTCTCTTGAAAACAAACAAACATTTAAAAAAAACTAACTCTTAGGCTTGAAAATTTAGAAAGAAGATGGTGTTTTTGGCTGCAATGGGAGACTTTGGCATTTGTGAAATAACATTTAATAAGATGGACAAATTTTTCATGACATATTAAGTAAAAGCACTTGGTAAATCAGTATGTATCTTATAGTCTCAATGCTTGTAAAAATATTTCACATACATGCATATGCACGGAACTGGAAGAGAACACACTAAAATTATCTGCATTAGCATAATGCCTACAAATAGCAGATGTTGAAATATTAAATACTGAATGCTATTTATTATCTCTCCACTCTTTCTTAATTGCCTACTCTGACTTCCCATTTGCTTCATTTTTTAAAATTTAAAATACATATACAAACATAGAGAACAAACTGAGAGTTGCCAAAGGGGAGGGCCGTGGGTGGATGGCAAAATGGGTGAAAGGGAGTGGGAGATACAGGCTTCTAGTTATGAAATGACTAAGTCACGGGAATAAAGGCACAGCATAAGGAACACAGTCAATGATATTACAATAGCATGCTATGGTGACAAATGGTAACTATATATGTGGTGGGCATAGCATAAACTATAAACTTGTCAAATCTCTATGTTGTACACTTGAAGCTAATGTAACATGTGTTAACTATATTCAAATAATAAACAAACAAACATATACAGTATAATTCCAATTATAAAAGCAAAATATAGTCATTGCAGAATACCCAGGAAAATTTCAAAGCACAAAGAATGAAATAAAAATTGCCCATAATCCCTCAATTACCCAGAGGTACTCATGTATATATGTACATATATATGCATGTATTAAATAAAACCATAATATGCACCCAGTTTGTAAGTAGAAAGAGAAACATAAAGGAGAAAGAATAGAGGCATTAGTCATTAGAGATATTTAAAAGTAACTAGTTTCATTAGTGGAAAAATGCCCAAATTATAGTCTGTTTGGAGGTCAATAGCATATATCATCCCATTGTTAAAAAATAGAATATATTTTAAAATATTTACTTTCTGTCTTTAACATATTAGCAAACCACTGTTATCTTTAGCTCTTTCAACTAACTCAACAGGCTCCACTGACGATTTTTCCATTTGCTTGGAAACCATTTCCATTCACCTACAAAGCAAACTGTGATAACTCTAATGATCTGAAGTATTATAGGGCTGTCAAGTCAGTGAGGACTAAATTAAACAGTATTCTAAGCACTTTTGTCAGAGATAACATAATTGTATATTTGCAGAAATTTTGTGGTTCAAATACAAACTCTGGGGAAAATGAATCTTAGAGTCTCTTGTGACATTAAGCAATTATTTAAAATATACAATTGTCTCTTAAGGATATAAGACCTTATAGCACAGCTGTTTGAGGATATCTTATGTAAATAGATTAAACAAATTTCTATTGTGTTTGATTTTCTGTAAGCCACTTTAGTCATAATTTATTT
Source organism: Lynx canadensis (assembly GCF_007474595.2). Classification (NCBI taxonomy): domain Eukaryota; kingdom Metazoa; phylum Chordata; class Mammalia; order Carnivora; family Felidae; genus Lynx; species Lynx canadensis. The sequence goes on from NC_044306.2 coordinate 56,229,623, forward strand.
TATTTTTATTTATTTATTTATTTGCATACATTTTTTAATGTTTACTTATTTCTGAGATACAGAGAGAGAGACACACACACATACACAGAGCATGAGCAGGGGAGGGGCAGAGAGAAAGAGAGACACAGAATCTGAGGCAGGGTCCAGGCTCTGAGCTGTCAGCACAGAGTCTGATGCAGGACTTGAACCCAAGAACTGCAAGATCATGACCTGAGCTGAACTCAGATGCTTAACTGACTGAGCCACCCAGTTGCCCCTAATTATAATTTATTTTAATAAATTTTATTAAGTGACCAAATGACTCCCAAAACTGATAAAAATATAGACACATAAGTGAAAGCAAAGTTAATATAAAATTCCATCTAAACAGGGGAAAAGTCCAAAATGAAAGTTGATGTAAGAAAATATATTAATAGATAATAATTAAGCCATTTGAAAATTTAAAACAGCCCAGACTTATATGAACTCAGTAATATTTATCTCCTCTCTTGCTGGAATTTGAAAAACAGCATACTCTGACAATATATGATTGTTTAAAAATGAACTTGTAGAGCATCTGGGTGGTTCAATCTGTTAAGAATTTGATTCTTGGTTTCAGCTCAGGTCATGATCTCATAGTTGATGGGATCAAGCCCACATGGGGCTCTGTGCTGACAGTGTGGAGCCTGTTTGGATTCTCTCTCTCTCCCTCTCTCTTTGCCCCTCCCTGTTTGTGTGTGCTTGCTCTCTCTCTCTCTCTCTCTTAAAATAATTAAACTTAAAAAATTGAACTTGAAGAACAAATGGTTTTAAACTCTTTATGACATTGTTACTCCTATTCTGACTTCTTTATTTTTCTTCTGTTCTATAAGAGGGCATAAATTATTGTTTGCATAAAACATTTTATACTTCATGCGAGAGGTGAAAATGTTTAGTAAGTGGCTAAAAGCAAACATTTCTAGGGTGTGTGTGTGTGTGTGTGTGTGTATGTGTGTGTGTGAAAATCTAAAAGCTGAGAGGATAAAAGCTATTTACAGCAGGACAGATCAAGAACACAGAACCAAACAAGGCAAAACTACTTTAAAAAAAAAAAGATTTTATTGATTGACTGATTGATTGATGTTTGAGACAGAGAGAGGGAGAGTGAGATAGCAAGTGCGAGAGCAGAGGAGGGACAGAGGAAGACAGAGAATCTTAAGCAGTCTCCATATCCAACAAAGAGCCTGATGCGGGGCTCGATCCCACAACTGTGAGATCATGACCTGACCTGAAATCAAGAGTCAGAGTCTTAACCAACTGGCACCCCAAAAACTATTTTAGTATAATTAAAATTTCAAAGACAGAGGTGAATTGAAAGATAGCATCACTCTACTAATAATTAATTTATAATATACAATTTTTTTTGGGTTTCAATTATACTGAGAGATTCATATTCCTCTTCCTTTAGCGTAAAGGGTTCTAAGTCTGTCACTTCTCATTTTTGACATTTTCTAGTACAAATGAAAGAGGTGCTTCATCATGAGTTGATAATCCTTTTTGTGGAAATCCAGTTAAGATCCTGTATAAATTATTAAAAGCTATTTTTATCAAAATGGTGATTTCTTATAAAGAAGTTTTGCAGCATCAGCCATAGTAAATAAGATTCTATGATTAACCTTTGTTTTGCAATTTTAATCATTGGCTTTTTGGCTGGTAGTTTGTTTAAAAGCTTCAGGCTGGTAATGCACAGATTAAGCTACATTTTAAAGTGTCTATTAGTGTTTTGCTTCTGGGTTCTTGAACAGACATTCCATCAAATAAAGTTTTCTTCATCATTAACACATATCTTCATTTTTAATGCCTACAGAAATCCTCTCTTCCAGCTTCTTTTATTTTTTTAAATGTTTATTTATTTATTTTGAGAGAGAGCACGTGTGAGGAAGGGGCAGGAGAGGGGAAGAGACAGAATCCTAAGCAGGCCCCCCGTGCTGCCAGCACAAAGCTTGATGCAGGGCTCCATCCCACGAACTGTGAGATCATGACCTGAGTCGAAATCAAGAATCAGCCGATTAACCAACTCAAACACCTAGGCTCCTCCTTCTCTCCCAACTTCTAAAACAAACAAATGGAAAGAAAGACAAAAATATAAATGTATTCAGGGACATGCATTTCATTGGTACCTATGCCTCATGAAGATGATGTATTTGGAACAGATGTGTTGACTGTATTATACTCTCAGGTTCTCAGAGAAAGTGAATTGATATGAACACCTATCATGATCACAATGTGATCTCCCAGTCACATACAAGTTTGCAGAATGACATGTGATGTCTCACTTCAGAAATGCCACCCATTGTACCAACTCATACTCAGTATTAATAATCTTAGCTATGTTTAAAAGAATGGCATAACTTCAGTATTACTGTCATTTTCCCTTTTTAGACTGCTTAAATGCCTGTCATTGTGAAATAGATGAGCTCAATTTAAACCAGATTTTTGTATGCTAATCACATTTAACTTGTCCCTGACATTCCTCGGTCTCGTTGTTGGTCATGGCATTCCTATGACAATCCATTCCAATATTTAAATAAGTTTCTATATTCTTTTTTGATTAGGTCTCTTTTGCCACCCCCAGTCTAGGAATGGCTCTAGTAGCCATCTTCCAAAGCCTTATTTAATTTCCATCGCTGTCCCTCATGCTTTCTCTGATCACTCAATTCCACATTGACGTTGTCATTTTTTTCAACTTTTGTGACTCACCCTTTGGGATTCACATCATTTAGAATTATTTTTAATTTAGAATGTGAAATATAGAACAGACATACCTCAGAGATGGTACAGTTTGGTTCCAGGCCACTGCAATAAAATGAATATGGCAATAAAGCAAGTCAATTGAATTTTTTGGTTTTCCAGAGCATATATAAGTTATGTATGTAGGTACACTATATTAAGTACATACTGTAATCTATTGAGTATGTAATACTCAATGCAATAACACTGCAATAGCATTGTGTCTAAAAAACCAACACACAAATCCTAATTTAAAAATACTTTGTTGCAGGACACTTGAGTGGCCCAGTTCTAATTTTTAGAACTGTAGATGAAGATTTTAATGACAGACTAATTACCTTTTCTCTATATATAACTTCTCATTCTGCCAGGAGATTTAAAAAAGATTATTTTTATCCTAATTCAGAATTTTTAATGAACATCTGCTTAGGTGTGTCTTTTTTCATCAATTTTTCCATCTTTGGACTGAAATATTCTTGAGATCCAAAAAATTTTCTGTTAATATTTTAAAAATTATTTTCTTTTTCAGTTGTTTAAATTCATGCATCTGTTCATAGTTTTAAGCCTTCTGCCCATAATTTCTATCTCTTAATTTCTGTGCTGTTTTGACATATTTTTATATTTCATCTTCCTGTCCACAAATATGTTTCAGAAGTCATCATCCACTCCTTCTATACTTACACTAAATGTTTTAAGTTCAATGTAACATTTTTAGTTCCAGAAAGTCCTTTGCATGGTTAAACTGATCCTCTTTGAACGTCCCATTGTTATTGTTGCTGCTGTTGTGTTTCAGCTCTCTCTGTCCCCTCTTGAAGTTCTATTTCACTAGATTTCAGTTTTTCTGTTGACGTATCCTTCTTGTATTCCTTTCTCTAGCTATTTATGACTATTATGCTCCTTTTTAATCTTGGCTTTACTTTCCCTTGAAATACAGGTTCACCTGTTCTTTCTTGGTAGCAATACCTGAACTGGAGAAACCATTAAATCACCTGTCCCTTACTGAGGTATCAGTATATTTCCAGAATTGTTCCTAGAATTTTCTATTCCCAGAATTATCAGTTGCAAAACCTGATCTTCTCCCAGTACCAAGTGTAGGGAGGAATCAGTTCACTTGTTCAGAACCTCCAGCCTGGTGTTCAGGCTTTCCCTGCCCCTTACAGCATTAATTCCTGTGTATGCTCAGGCCTTGCTGAGCCTTGTGATGGTTAATTTTATATGTCAACATGGCTAAGCTCTGGTGCCCAGATATTTGTCAAGCATTATTCTGGACGTTTCCGGCTGGTGTTTTTTTGGATAAGATTAACACTTAAATCGGTAGACTTCAAATTAAGCAGATTACCCTCCATAATGTGGTTGGGCTTCATCCAATCAGTTGAAGAGCTTAACAGAACAAAGGCTGACTTCTGAGCAAGAAGGAATACTACAGTGAACTGTCTTTGGACTTGAACTGCAACTCTTTCCTGAGCCTTCACCCTGCCAGCCTTCCCATCAGATTTTGGACTTGTCAGGCTCCTTCCACAATTGGGTGAGCCCATTCTTCAAAACAGATCTCTCTCCATACATATGTACATAATCCAAACATATATACATTTGTTGATTCTGTTTCTCTGGAGAAACCTGATAAGCCTTGGTCCCATCATCCTGGCCCTGACATCTTTTTATTTCAGGAGAGATACTTGTTATTGAGAATAATCAGAAGAACATAAAAATTGGCTCTATGGCATAGTGTGCTCTAAGTGTCTGCTATATTTATTAATCCCTCATGAATAATTGCCAAAACTGATCCATAAAGCAATACTTGCTATGTTTTGTACTCTGCCTATAGGTTTGCAAGATGCTTACCATCTGAACCAAACGGAATCATCTAACACGGTGTTTGAGGAAGCCTGGCATAAGTGATTTACATCCTAGAGATAACCTAAACTGACCAGTGACTGCTCTACCCAGTCACATCCTCACTTCTAAGGCATTTTGCCTGGAGATACAATGAAGAAGGCTGTCATTAGAGAAAGGAAGAGCAGAAGCAGTAGAAGCTGACTGAGATGCAGAAGATATAACTCCTCACCAGATAGGAACAAAGAGCTTTTCTAATGGGTTGTTCCTTGCTGTGCAGCTACAAAGCCACTGGGATATTACTAGGGCCACATTGCAGGCTGTCCAACTTTCAGATTCTTCTGAAGCCCAGGAAGGTTGCCTATGTAAGTATTTTCTCCTTTTCAGCACCTTTGGTTTACTGTTAAATGTCCACAAGCTGACTGACATTATCTGACCGTGTGTCCTCTACTCCTTTCATTATGAAGGAACTAACACATCATTAAATTTAAATAAATATTTAAAGGTATCTTTAAACAGTTCAAAAACATTACAGGGCATGTATATTTCATTTATTAAAAAAAAGTATTGCATTGTTCTTTGCCAAATCCATTTTGTTCATTATTTTAAAAAATTGACTACAAATCTTCATAAAAGCGGTAGAATTGCTCTTTTTTTTAGTAGTTAAAAGTAACACGTTAATACAATTGTTTATGAACTTGAAAAATTATTCTATAAGCATTTATTAGTTTACTAATGTTTTTACAATATTATAATTTTGTTTAAAAATAAGTTAAATACAGGGGTGCCTGGGTGGTTCAGTTGGTTGAGCGTCCGACTTCAGCTCGGGTCATGATCTCACAGCTCGTGAATTCGAGCCCCGCATTGGGCTCTGTGCTGACAGCTCAGAGCCTGGAGCCCACTTTGGATTCTGTGTCTCCCTCTCTCTCTGCCCTAACCCACTCGCATTTTGTCTCTGTCTCTCTCAAAAATAAACATTAAAAAAAATAAGTAAAATACAATTTATAATGGTGTAGATTGCTGGCTAAGAGTTTATGCATGACTGCTTATTTTAACATAATAGTACATTGAAAAGGAAAATAGAATCATCTAACATATTTACATCTATAGTGCAGTCTGTATTTACTGGGGTGGGGTTGGGGGTCTCAGCTTGAGTCCAGTTGTCCCCAGTGGTGAAATTTTACTCATCTGATGAACTAGCCTAGAGGTATCTGCTGGTTAAATTTATTCTCTTGTGGGTTTTCACACATTCAGATTGTACACAAGCAAGTAGCGCATTAGGGGAAGAAAGAATATAGAACAACCAGTTGATGTCTGATATTGGTTCCCAGTCTGGTTTTAGAAACTTGTAGCTGAGTCCTTTTGACAAAAGAAGGAGCTCTTTTGTATAAGGATCTCCGGGAGAGAGTGAATTGCAAATTTAGTGCCTAGATGACAAAGTGCTACACAAAACGGAGAAAAGAGGAATTCCCTTGCCCACTTCTCTAAAGAACAACCATATGCAGGGCTGTGAAAAACACAGCATAATGCCTTAGTGACATGATGCTGCTTTGGGAGCACTGGAGACAAGGTTCCAGTGCTGGTGGCAGTAAGATGCTGAACTTGAGTAGCAACCATCAGTTGTCAGTGTAGGGTCAGAGTAAATGAATAGGGATGTTAATGCCTAGTAAACTTGCAGTTACTTCCAGGGAGCTCAGAAATTATGGTGAGGTTTTGTAGAGAGAAGATTGGGGGTCCATACATAGTGGAAAGCAAGAGTCAGAGAAACTGAGTCATCACTATTGATATGGTCTCCATTTATGAACAGGTGAATAAGGCACAAGACAATTCAGGTTACATGTGCTATAGGTGGCAAATAGTTGAAGAAGGAAGAGTCACTAAACAGATAAGAATAGTATTTATAAAAACAAGGTTGTCCCAGAATATTGGAGTTATGCATGCCATTAATTTGAAGGGGTGTGTGTGTATGCATCTATAATATTATCACTTGATATATTTATGTAATATACATGTTTAAAATCACATGCATAATGTGACACACATATACATATAAAATCACTTTTCTAATTTTGTTTCTTTATTTTTATATTTGACCATTATATTTTTATATTTATACTTTTATTTATTTATTTTTATATTTTTATATTTGACCATTCCTACTAATGCGGCTTTTGTGAGAAACATTGAGGCAATGTGCAAGAAATCACTGTACTCATGTTAAGGCACTATGCAGATAGAAAGAATGAAAAGAAAAAAATGCAGTATAAAGGAAAGAATAATATAGGATTTGTAGTAAAAAAAAAATGGTAGGTCTTTGTCATAAGTATGACACTGACTTTCCAAATTTGGAGAATGCAATTAGTGTCTTTGTTCTGGTTACAAAAATGCTCACAATGCATATGTCAGAAGGCTTATAAAATATTTTATCAAGTTGCATGAAATATTTCTATCATTATAAAACACAAGAACTAAAAATTGAGCATCAATCCAATAACTTCTTTGTTTATAAGACATATGCTATAATTTCAAAAGTTATTCCTTGGGGTGTCTGGGTGGCTCAGTTCGTTGAGCGTCTGACTTCAGCTCAGGTCATGATCTCATGGTTCATGGGTTTGAGCTCTGCATCTGACGGCTCAGAGCCTGGAGCTTGCTTTGGATTCTGTGTCACCCACTCTCTCTGCACCTCCTCTGCTCGTGCTCTCTCTCCCTCTCAAAAATAAATAAACATTTTTTTAAAAAGTTACTCCTCAATGACTACCTTTTCCTTAATACAAAAAAAAAAGAATTTTATATGCATGAGTGGAGATATATATCTATATCTATATCTATCTATCTATCTATCTATAATATAGATAGATATCCCAATTAATGTGCACTATTAAATTCTATTAGATTGTTATCTAGGTCAATGTCTATTAAGTTAATCTAGTAATTCTAGTCCAATAATGAATTTGGATCCCTAAGGCTCAATTGGTCACTATGGAAATTCAAACAATTATTAAATGCCTCATAATAGTAATTCCTTTGTGATCTCTCCTGGTCATTTCACATCAGTAAACCAAACACTGTATCAAATTACATTCTTTATCCATTAAATCTATTTCTTCATTATATTAGAATGTCTATGTTTTATAAATAATTCAAGTTTGTTACACATATTTGCGGACAGATATTTTCCTTTAAAATCAAACAATCCTATTCTGAGCTCCTAGTATTCCTGAGGATCGTTTATGTCACGTTTCTATGACTACTAAGTGTCAGAAGGCCCAGTTGCTTTCATCGGGCATGAAGGCTGCTCAAAAACCACTGCTATTCACTCAGAGCACAAGTCAAACTGGCATTTACAGTTCTGAAGTCAATGTCTCGACAGTGTTGCCATCAGTCTCTGGTGCTGGCACTTTTCCTTCCCTAGTGGGTAAACACACACATTTCCTCTACAGCCCTCATTAAATAATGGAGCCAAGAAGGCCCAGAACTCATTACTGAAATATTTGTGCCAGATCCTGGAGATGAATTTTGGAGGGTGTTCAAATAATCACTTGAATCTCTATGAATTATACCTAAAATACAATGCCATAATGATAATTTAGGCTTGAACGAATTACAATCCCTCAAATCATGGCAAACTCTCACTTACCATAGCATTAGCGTGTTGTAAATTTTAGTTGCCATCATAAGGATGACACCAGAGTCCCAGGTCATCAAAAATTAATTGTCTATTTTTTGTTCTCTTACTTTTCTTCCTAAAACTTATATATACTGAATAAGTACATAAACTATACTACACTAAATGTAAGGATGGTTCTAACCCCTACTAAAAATTAAAGCCACAGCAAAAATAACAAATCTAACTTCATGGAGTTTCAAGATTTACTATTAACAGATAGATTACTACCATTAGAATTGTGGCACAAATATTAGTGGGTATTAGAGTTTTCTGTGTGGTAAGCTGATAGAAAATACAAACTTACACTTCACCCTTACTTCAAAGCTGTACAGGAAAGGGTTATAACTGGAAAGAACAAAATTGAGTGCAAGACTTCAGGAAAATGAATGGCAGACATGAAATCAATTTAGCCTGGATCCGTTTAGTTTACTGGATCCATTTAGATTCAAATCCTTTGCTTTACTAGATGTTTCTCATCTTTTCCTTCTTGGCTCTTATCAGACATTATCTTCCTTCAGCAGAACATTTTCCATTTCTTCATGATCAAGGATTATTATCTACTCATATAACTCCCACCAAATGTGGAGCATTTATAGCCAGAAAAAAATTGATAATAATCACAACTACCATATGAAAACAATTTTTATCAAAACATAAGCAAAATACCTGGTTGGAAACAGGTTTGGGGCAGACGCTTACAAAATGTTTGTCTTATAATAATGAAACCTAAAGTGAAGAGATATAGCTCTACTTGAAGTATGTGATAATATGAACCCCCTTGTGACAATTTTTGGGAGATTTTGTGCTAATCAACTAGATTTGAAGGCATGAAAAAATTATGATAGGTTATTCAAATTATAACCCTATAGGCATAGGAATCAGGGTTCTGTGAATATACAAATGACCACTAATTGAGCATAACCACAGTCCAGTTAGTTTAATTATGTAACTTAACGCTTAAAATAACTGTGTGATAGGGGCTATCATTAAACCACATTTTACAAATGTGAAAAATAAGACCAAATAATCTTATGCACACTTACCCAGGGGAAGCTGATTTTTCTAAACAGAGATATTCTTAGTTTGGCAAAAAATAGGTAAATTGAACTATTTTAAAAGTTAATTTTGTCTTATTTTTAAATACAAACTCATTGCACTTTACTAAATCTCCTGAGATGTTTCTACTGCTATTTTCATGTGATAATATTGAAGGGGTTTTTCCCTAATGTCACTCAATTCTGTTTCAGCTAAATTTTGTTCTATTATTAGACATATAAATGATACATCTCAACAGAATACTCACAATCTTTTCACTTCCATTTTACATTTTCATTATTATACAATAACTGTCAAAGGAAATATTTCATTAAAAGTTAATTTTAACCCAATGAATAATAATAAATGTCATTTTGGTAATACTTCCCAAAGTTGACCAAAGATTTCATTACAAAATTTATTGAGAACATATCATAGATATAAAATATTCTGAAATTACTAACAATAAACAATGCTCATTGTTGCTGGTAATTAAAAAAATATGCCAGATACTATTTTTAAGGGACATGAGGCATAACTTAAAAATGACCAGGAGCCATGGGCACCTGGGTGGCTCAGTTGGTTGGGCGTCTGACTTTGGCTCAGGTCATGATCTCACAGTTTGTGAGTTTGAGCCCCACGTCTGGCTCTGTGCTGACAGCTCAGACCTGGAGCCTGCTTCAGATTCTATGTCTCCCTCTCTCTTTGTCCTTCCCCAGCTTGCTCTCTCTCTCTCTCTCTCTCTCTCTCTCAAAAGTAAATAAACATTAAAACAAAATTTTTAAAAAATGACCAGAAGCCATTGTAGTTATAGCAAAATTACCATTTTTTTGTACCTCCTGAATGCAAAGTAGTTACAGTATCTCCCAGATGAAGCACATTTCTGTTTCCCATTCTGTTTGGTTGGCAATCTTGCTCAATTATGTAGAATAAGGACATTTAAGAGCAAAATGGGTCCCTGATCAGCACTAAAGTGAGCTGTTGTTTAAAGGAACATAGAAAACCTTACTATTAATCATTTTAAAGCATGGTACACTCCTACTTCTCAAATAGTGTTTTAATTCATACTCTTTAGATGTTTTGCTATGGAAATTCACAATGATTAGTATAAACATCTGGTAACTTTGATCGTAAGGTTTAAGGGGGCCTTGGATGAAATCTCCAGAAGGGAAAAGCAGCAACCATTTGTGTCAGGTTTCCACAATACGCTCTTAATATAGGAGTGTCATTATTCAAAAACTCCAATTCATTGATCCAAGATAATATTGCAATTTAGAGCCTTTGGACAAATGATTATATTTCAAGGAATTATAAAATTCTTAATTCATTAAATAAATACATATACGTGTAAATATAGATAGATAATTATTATAAAATTAAGTAGCATAAAGGGTTAGAAAATGCATGAAAAGGACTATATCTGTATAGGATAATGTGTTGCTTGGCAGGTATGTATGTCTAAGCTGGTGATATATGGTTTTGTGTTCTTACTCAAGGAGAGACTGGGTTGAAAGATATGAATCATGAGTGTTCCAAACAGCAGGAATAATAAATGAAAAGTCACATGTTTAGCATGCTTAAGGAAAAACAAAGAGGCCAATTTGGCCAGTGGAGTGACTGACTGTCAATTGATCGAATATCAATCAGTAGGAGACCAGGACAGTGACATGTCAGGAGTAGATCATGTTGGATCTCATAATCATGAAATAGGTTTGGATTTAATTTTGACTATAATGAGCAGCGTTTGTAGGCTTTTGAGCAGAGGAGTCAAATGCTCTGATCAGGTTACATATTTGTAGAAGATCTCTCTGGCTGCTCTTTGAAAAGCTGACTATGGGACAAGGTGATCAGTTGGGAGGCTACTGAAATAATTTAGGTAAGAGAGATCAATGGTTTGATGTCAGTAACAGTGAAATCTCCTTCAACCATGCTGCACACTTTGTAAGAGCCACTGTAGTTCATTTTTGTGTATTTTTTTCTTTCGGAGTTCGGAGCAGTATTTAAAATATAGTGACATTGAAAAGTATTTTTTGAACAAGTGAATGAATAAATGAATAGAATAAGACAATAAAAACTTTGAATATTCAAAACTATGATTAACTAAGACAAATGGAAGTAGTGAAAAGTTAGATATAATTTCATAAGATTCTTGAGGCTTATAGGAGAATGTGTGAGTTGATATGATTATATGAGGGGATAATCCATTTCAAAGAAATAGATCAAATACAAGAGTTGAGAATAGTTTTTTTCATGTTGAGTTCACACATACTGAAATCCCAAAACCAGTGATAAGCATAGTGAAAATCTTTAAAGTTAAAATAAAAAGAAGACTGGACAGGAAATTTTTCAAATTTCAAAACTAAAAATAAGTGCTTTCTAGAAATACAGATGAATAGTCTTAAAATGATTTCATAAAACACATGTACATATGTGCACATGCACACACACATATGCACCACCCTGGATAGACTGCAGGAAAGGATGTTTTTACCACTTAGAGAAAGATGTTATGACAATTAGGAAACATCACATATTAAATAAGAAACAGTTACCTAAACCAATTGCATTTTCTTCTCAACATCTGGTACAAGTTATTAGATCCACAGATGGGGGATATGCCACAGGCAGACTTTATTTTGATTTCAGAAATATATTTACCTTTTTTTTTCAAATTATATATAGATAAATGTCAACTGGATAGCTTTTTAGCTGCTAGAGTAATACTGAATAATGTATAATATAACAATATATAATGAATAACACATCATTATCAATTTATATATTGTCTTTTATATTATATCAAAGGAATCCCTAGTTCAGTTCCTTCCATTCAACTTTTATAAATAATTTGAATGATTTTCAAAAAGCATCCTTTTCAGTTTAGGGATAGTATGACTCAGAAGGATAGCAAAACTGTTAAAAGATGAAACCTAGTGTCAATAAATTCTAAAATGAGAATTTGATGCTGAAACTAACTTAATGAAACACAATGGGATTGTATATAGAAAACGTATGGTTAGAAAAAATAGCCATGCTAAAAATATGGCTGACTTATTATGAAAAAGAGGTCAGAAAATTAATTGAATGAAAGCCAACTTTATCTGATATCAGGGTAGACCTTTATCTTTTCAAATTTGGTTTACCTTTTCCAGGAAGGCTTCCTGACTCTGACATGCTATGTGGATACACTTCTTCTATGGTTAAATTAGTTTGGTTAATGCTAATCTCAAAACAAAGCAGTACAAGATTATGAAATAATAAAAGCTCTGTGTTTCTTTGAACATTTAGTTAGAATTCTTCTAACAAATTCAAAGAACCCATTAAATTTAGTATAACTCTAAGGGTACAGATGTACCAGAAAACAACCCCAATACTACACCTAAGGTCTTAGAGTCTATCCTTCAATTGCATTTTTTTCTGTTTTTATTGTTTTAATGTAGGAAATGTCCATTTCCTGAAAGGTGAAAGCAATACCTTCCTCATTACTCACCTGAGTTAAACAGCATGGCCCCCCATAAATTACTTACTAACTAAAAACAGATACTTAAAATGCCTGATATTCAAAAATTACCATATATGTCTCAAAGATGTAATTGCCAGAACAAAGAATAAACAATCTTAATAAAAATATAACAAGGACATTTAATGAAATGCATGCTTATGTTAATGTATTTTTGAAAATATTATTGAGATTTTTATTAATAGGTAATTTCTGGATTTTCTTATTGTTAAGATAATTTCAGTATTTAAGTAGGCTAGACATTTGAAAACATAACTAAAGTATAACTAAAACATAAAAAACAAATATAAAACGCTGGAACACAAAGCAGTGCTATGTACTTAAAGTGCTACTTAGAAGGGAATGTAGAGTCCTAAATATGCGGTCTACAGGAGTAGAGAGGCTGAAATTAAGGGGCTATGAATCAATTTTAAAAATTAGGAAAAAATATAGTAGGGAAATAAAGTCAAAGAAAAGAAATACTACATATAAGACTGTAAACATATGAGAAAAACATAACAGATACAATAAACAAAGTAAAAACCTGGTTTTTGAAATGACTGATAAAATTGACAGGTTCCTGGTTTAATAGATTAAGAAGAAATGAAAATAACAGTACAAATGATATTTGAAAGAAAAAGCAACCTAAATTTAAGCATTGCAGACATTATGAAATATTTGAAGATGTTATGTATAAATTTACTAATAAATATGAACACTTAGAAGTAATGGACAAATTGATAGAAAAATACAGTTATTTCCAGGAGAAATAGACAATCAACTAGTGCTGTAACCATTTTAAAAGTTTAACCTAGTAGCTACATTCTTTGCTCCAAGAAAGTCCAGGTCCAGATAGTTTCACCCACAAGGTCTCTATAATTATCAACAAATGTATAATTCTCATATGCAACAAGCAATTACAAAGCACAGAAAGACAGAAATTATTACCCGAGTAATTTATGAAGCTATCATTACATTGTTACCAAAATTTGACATGGGGTCTATGAGAAAAACAAAAACAAAAACAAAAACAAAAACAAAAACAAAAACAAAAAAAACTTGTGTCCAGTATTCATTCATGAATAAAGACTCAAAAATGTTGAATAAAATATTAGCAAACCAAATCTGATAATAAATAAAAAGACAGATTTAGTCTAGAATTGGAAATTTGATTTCCATTACAAAATAAATAGAAATAATATACCCAAATAACATATTAAAAGAGAAAATTTATCTTTTATCTATTTCAACAGATGCAAACAAACAAAAAACTTCTGATAATAGCAATATTCATTTAGGTTTAAACAAAAATAAACAAGACTCTCAGTAAAGTAGCTCCAGAAGGCTTAGCAATCATAATAAAGTGTATTTTCATTAAATAGATAAAATCTTAAAGTAAGTGTCTAATCTGTGACAGTCAGAATTAGAACAGGTCATGATATGCCACCAAAAACCACTATTTACCATTACGCTGGGATGCCAAGCAAAGACAGTAAGTAGAACTAAACACACAGAACAAAAATTATAAGATCTAGAATGGAAGGAAAAAAACATTAAGCACTGTCAATTCTTGTAGCGTTGAGAATTCAAGCTAACATATAGGTAAATAATTATAATTAATAGTGGGTTTAGAAAGTTTCAAATTCAAGTAAATATTAAGATTTATTAATATTCTATATATCAGCTACAATGTGGAATTTCAATAAAATCAATAACATGTACAATACCCATAAAACATTGGTTTTTTAGGAATAACACTAAAAAATGTGAGGATACAATTATTAACACATCTCTAAAGATAATAAATAAGCAGCAAGTAAATATCATATATGCCATAGAATAGATGATTCAATATTGAAAAATAGTCAGTTATTTCTTAATTTAATGCTCTACCCCAGAACCATATACAAAAATATTTAGAGCAACATTATATATAATGACGAAAACCCAGGAACTCCCCAAATGCCCATGAAGGGGAGAATGTTGTAGAAAATTAAACAACAGTGGAAATAAATCAATGAGAATTACACACAAGGACAGGAATGAATCTCAAAAATTATTTTGAGTAAAAGAAGAAATTCAGACATTATGATTCAATTATTAGATTAAGCCCAAACACAAGAAAAATGCAACAGTATTTGTTTAGGTATAAATACATAGGTAATAAAAATCTACACAGATGATCCTTTTTCTTGACTTAGATACTAAGAACAGAGATGTTTGACTGTGTACCTGCTTGTATATTTGTGTGTGTGTAGTCCTTTTATTTATGTACTATTTCATATCATTTTAAATTATGAATTTTAGTCTATTTCAGTTGTCATGTATTTTCCAGCGAATCATATAACATTTAGCATTTCAAAGTTTTCTAATTCCATAGAAAATTTATGCTTTAGAAAATTTGTTATATTTCCAATTTTCTTTGTAGGTCAACTTTCCCTTGGCCCAAGTAAGATGAGAACATAAACAGCATGCTTACACAGGAGGCAGAAAGAATGATATGAAGCAGACATTATATGAAGTACTGGATTTTTACCCAAAACCCATCACACAGGTGAAGGCTAGGCATACCAAATCAAGTGAAATAAATTTATAGTTATTATTAGCTGAGTTTATAATATGTCCAAATAATTGGCCAATTATTTAGGTGTATTATCTTTAATCCTTCAGCAATTCTGCAAAGTATAACATCAGAAAGATAAATTGATTTGCCACCTAAATAGCTCATGTACAGAAAAGACAATATGAACCCAGGTGCATCTCTCCCTCACACATGTGCGCTGTCATTACTCCATATTGTCCAAATATTTATTATTCAATGTCTGACAGTGGGATGTAATGGAGCATAAGACCTGATTTTTAATCTAGTTTTGCAAATTATTATGTTTGATCTTGGATAATATTTAATAAATTCTTAAGGACCCAGTTCCATATTGCTTCTTTTCTTTTCTTTCTTTTACAAATTTGGGATAATAATTTCTGTTAGAGTAATTATGTGGTTTAAATAAAATTCATATGTAAAGTACCTAGTACAAAATATCTGCTCAATAAATTGAAGCTTCAGTTGATTAAATTATGTGAGCATCTCCAAAAATTTTCAGCATCCTGGGGTTAGAAAAAGGAACAGATGGTTGGATTAATACAGGGCTTATTGAGAAAATAGAAGGAAAAGATAAGAGAGCTGGAAAAGTGAGGATACTGGAAGGAACCATTCATGGGGTCATGGCCAAGTGGGGAGACAATGAAAGCTGGAAGAGCTTGGTTCTCTGACTAATAGAGAACATTCTTGGGATGAGCAGCTTTAATGAAGTTGAGGGGAGAGAGGAGCTTTATTTGGAGAAAAGGAATGGAAGAAGAAAATGAAAGAAGGCTATAATTAGATCAACCACAACCGGTCCAGAGCAAAAACATTTCACAGTCTGTACAATTTCATAACTATTTAAATACTCACACTCCAGTTTGCCTGATGGGATGATCTATGAGAAAGGTTAACCAGGAGGACCTCATACTGCCCTTGGTCATAGTTTTGCTGCCGATTTGACTTGGAATGCAATGTCTCAATGCTGCTGAGATGTCTCAGTCCTACCAAACAAAGGGTTCTCTAGTTCTATGACATCCTCAGTATGAAAAAAAACAGAGCTTCTCTGGTTGAGTGAAAGCATATGGACTTCATACCATATGTTACTCATGTTCATTTGATTTCTAATTATATACCTTTCTGAATTCCTGTTTCCAACAACCTAATTTTACTGTCCTTCTAAAAAGACTTATTTTCTCTGGTTACTTTTTCCAAGAACTAAAATGTTTTCTCTATCTCTATCTAGTTCATATGATCTACCAACTTGCTGTTCCCCTGCCAAGGTCTAGAACTGTGGTACCCCTTCAATATTGTGCACTGTTAGACATACATCAGCCCTAACAAGCAAAACAAGCTCATGACAGATGTCAACCAACCAAGTCAAGTATCACTGATAAATCTTAAGATATCCTCAGAAATTACTAGAAAGCAGTCTGGAAATATGAAATATTATAGATTTCTAAAACTTATGTAACCTCTTCTTCAGCTGATATTGTAAAGGCTGTTCATTATTTGTTTTCTCTCGGAAATGTGAAGTTGTTTTAATTCTGTTCAGCATTGACCTCCAACACCCCCATGAGACATACCTTACTGTACGCAGAAGAGATGCTAATTCAAGACTCTTTAAGTGACAAATGAGACACTTCAGTAAGTAAAGTAGCACTTTGGCTTACACTGAACTTCATACCTGAGCGCATAGCCTCTTTCTGAATGCTTTCATAGTCATGCCAGTCCTTTCTTCTCAAACCATCTGTCCATGCATAGAATTGCCCATCTCCCAGGCCCAGTGGAAATGTCTGTGGAAAAGGAAAGTATTCAGAGCATAAAAAGGAGGCACTTCCTTTTGCATGGTAGGTAAATACAGCCGAGCACATAATAGGCAATCAAAGAATATTTGTTGAATAAGTGAATCTTCTGAGTATACTGAAAAGAAAGCTATTGCTAGTGACAAGGTTAATATACATTTTAAAATCCTTTTCCAGCTTTAAAAATGAGAGCATGTATCATCCACAACCCCTATCATTTCCTATTTTATTTCATCCGGAGATACTAATAACTCTGTGTATCACTTCCTTTGAGCATAATACTAGTAATGGTATTAAATGGAATTAATTTTGTTTGTGATTTGTACAGTTTCATTCATTTTGATCAGGTATTTTTGTTTTTTTTTTAAATTTTTTTTAACGTTTATTTATTTTTGAGACAGGGAGAGACAGCATGAACGGGAGAGGGTCAGAGATAGAGGGAGACACAGAATCTGAAACAGGCTCCAGGCTCTGAGCTGTCAGCACAGAGCCTGATGCGGGGCTCGAACTCACGGAACGCGAGATCATGACCTGAGCCAAAGTCAGATGCTTAACCGACTGAGCCACCCAGGCGCCCCTGATCAAGTATTTTTGAATGGCCTTATTAGCCACTAGGAGCCAGACACATGCTAAAAACTCTTTGTACAGAAGATTGCTTAATCTTTATGATAATCTTTCGTTGTAAACCTGCATTTTTCTGCCAATTAAAGAAATGCCCGGAGAACTAAAATAACTTGAATTAAACCACAGTAGTAAAGTCAGGACTTGGGCCAGTCTCTTCAGACCAAAATTGTGGTCTTAACAACTATTAATACTGTCTCTCATCTAAATTTCTGCTAAAGTATGATACATGGTTATACTTTTTGTTGAAATTATCATTTACTCAACAACTATAGTCACAACATATGTTTTTTGCTTTGGTAAAACCCAATATGTTCCAAAGTCAACTTGAAAATTATATTTGTGTACAGTGCTGAAACTACTTCTTTTTTTGGTGTTTATTTTTGGTAACAAGAAACAAATGTTTTGAATGAAATTTATTTTCACAATCTTAATACTCAACTTAATGTAAAATAAATGTTTTCATGTTCACATACCATTTTTTCTTTTACTTGGTTTACTTTTTGAAATAAATAATATATCTATAGAATGGAGAGAAAAAAATTTCAAGTTTCAGTTTATATAAAACAAAAGATGAATAATTTCAGTGAGGACATCTTATTATAAGAGGCTTTCCAAAGCAAATAAAATGTCTTATTTCTTAGTTTGAAACAGTATAACTTATAACTACTGTGCTTATGAAAAATTATCTCAGTTCATCTTTATAGGTTCTAAAGGGTACACTTGTTTGAAAGGATGAAAATGGAGCTTCACATTAAAAAAGTCCTTAAAATCAGAAGAAAGATTTGCCAAGTAAGATGACTATCATCTACATATTTAAACCAATTTGTTACAAGAGTGATGATTTCAAGAAAATGAAAATAAAGAGGAATAAACATATAAGGATGATGATGAGTTTATGTAAAATATTAAGGATAATAAGGATAAATTTTAAAAGGGGGTGACAAGAAAGAAAAGTTATGGAAAAATTAATAGAAAAGAACATAATAAAAATAGAAGAAAATAGGAAAAAACAATTTTGGAAAAAAAAATTCAGGCTTATAATAGCAAACATTAGAAAAAAAAGTCATGCATTTTTCCTAATTGATATTGATTTCATAATTGGAAATTTTACCAAAACTCAGCTAGGAATCAGAACTTTTAAATAATCAAATCACTTTAAAATACAAAACTCATGAGTTATCTCAAACTTTCATTTACAATAACAAATATTGAGCAGCAATGAAAATCTCTTACAGGGATTTAGAAAATACCAATTTACAAACAACACTTTTGGAGTAAAACAGATAATTTTAAAATCAGTTTGGGCATAAAACATAGAGGTATTCTTTGTTAGAGTTTAGGTAAACTCTAAATATGCAAAACTCTCTCTGGTTACCTATTGTTTCACAAAGGGGTCCTGAACATGGAGGACAAGGAGAGACAAAGGAAAGAGGCAGGCCACTCCAGTTTGTTAGGAGACAGAGGTACTAAGCAAGGAAACTTACATACAAGGCTTATCTTGGGTGCCAAAAGACAAATAGGTCCTTGCTCAAGTCCACCAGAATTTTCAGTTTATATAGAGGCCTTAACTGGGCTTAGTTACATACACAGTCCAATAGTATTAACAACACCTTATTCTCTCAAGGCTATTTATTAAAACAGCTCTTAGTGTGGGACTAGTAGGTAGAATGTACATTCCAAGGACAAGGGAGGGGTGAGGTGCTTCGATTGCCCATGTCCCCTTTTCTAGTCAGCCAGTGGTCATGTCCTCATGTTGACCTCCTCCAACACTTCACCCATCTTGACCAGCTATTACAATCTAACACATTCCCCCTCTTCTCCAATGTGCCCAATGCAGTCAGCAAGAGTTTTATTACCATGGAAGTAGCTCATTTGGTGGGTATCTGGCTGCATTTGAGGCAGAGGTCACAGTGACAATATGGGCACATACAAGTAAAAACACAGGTTAAGATAATGATTCCCAAAATAAGTAACATTTTTTCCCCCACCAAGAGCCCCATGATCACAACCATTGATTTACTAAGTCCTCCGGGCTGGGGGTTAGATTACTCTGGATGTTTACTTGTATCTTCATGTGATTTAATAAAGATAGGTTAGCAGACTCATCAGGTGTAAACACACAACATTGTGTTTGGATAATGACACAGGCACTTCCTTGAAAGGCAGTAATAATGTCCAAGGCCATACTATTTTGGAGGACAGCTTCCTTTAAGGCTTGCAGGGTGAGGTTGGTAAGGACTTCTATGCGTGCTACAATGTCCTTCAGGCCAATGGAGGAAACAAAGAGGGGAGTCAAATGACTATACCACTGGAAAACAGAACATGCCTACCTGGCCTTGGAAAAAGAGAGGTTGGAAGCTTTTAGGAACTTGACCTGTTGTTTTCATAGTCCATTATTCTTTTCTACCAACCCTGCTGTTTTGGGGTTATAAAGGGAAATAAATATTTAATGCTGTGTTCTTTTACTCAGTCTTGCACATCACAACCTTTGAAATGTAATTTTCAATCACTATCTACTCAATGAAGGCATCCATCCATGATACTCAGATTCTCTAATCTTCTAATAGTGGTAGCCTGGTCTGCACAGTGAGAGTAGGAAGCTAGGGTTAAGGCAGAGGCAGTGTCCACACAAACTAAGGTATATTTAGAAACCTAGAGTCACAGATACATCTAACTCAAATTGCAGCCCTGCTTGGGAGATGCCCAGAGCTTTAATTTGCTTCAGTAGTAGTTTTGCCTTCTTAAAGGGGGCTTGTTGCTCTGATGCCCAGTCCTACACATGCCCTTTATTTACCAGGCAGTATAAGAGATGGAGAAACTGGGCCAGGTGGGGAATAAATACCTTCCCAAACTGTCAAATCCCTACAAAGGCTTGTACTTCTTTCATGGTTTTAGGGATTGGATACCCTTTTCAATCACAGCTTCTGGGACAACATACATTAAATCTAACCAGACGACTCCCAGAAACTTTATGGTGGTGGCTGGGCCCTGAATTTTCTGTGGGTTCACTGCCTATTTTCCCCCTTGCAGATGTTCCAACAAAATCTGCAGAGTATCCTGCTATAGAGGGAAGTCTGTACTTGTTAACATTATATCATCAATGTAATGAGCCCATTTCACTGATGTGAAAAAGGAGAACAAGAACAGAGCTTGAGCTGCAATCCCATGATATACTGTGGGTCTGTGCTGGTAGTAAGTAGCCTTGAGGAAGCACTTGAAACGTCCACTATTGCCCTTCCCACATGAAGGCAAATTGACCTTGTGATTCAACAGCCAGAAGTATACTGGAAAGAAAACATTGCTAAGTCCAGTACTGCATGATATACTCCTAGGACTGTGGCCAAAGTGTCTAAGATGGTGTCAATGTTGGGCACAGCCACATGGATTGGGAGCACTACCTTATTCAATTCTCAGTAGTCCATGGTCATCAGCAATGAGCTGTTTAGCTTTTTTATTGGCCTTATCAGGCTGTTGAAAGCACTGTGGACAGGGCATAAAACAGCCACTTGGTACAATGCCTGTATAGTTTCACTTATTTACTTATGTCCCCCGGGCAATTTATGTTGTTTGACATTTACCAATTTTCATGTGGATTGGTAGACTTACTGGTTCCCAGTTGGTGTTTTCCCTCAGCATCGGTCTCATTGCTCTAACTCAGAGGTAGAATTCACCCATAAAGGTTTTTGGTTTGACCTTATAAGATATCAATATGTTCCCTGGTAGAAGAGAGAGAGAAAAAAATCTCATATCCTCAGGGCAGGGAAGTAGGTGAAGGGTAGGGAAAGCCCAATTTGCAGTGTCAAAGGGATCTTCCTGACTGCAACCACTTGCCTTCCACGGCCACTCAGGGGACTGAAAAACTTCTGACGGTTACTATGTATGAGAAAATATTCATCTCAGTATTAACCAGATCCATCACCTTTTGTTTCTGGGGGACCCATGAATAGTACACTCAACATGAGGCCATGGATGGCCTCCAACAGCCCTTGCCTGGAGGTTATCTTGGCCTGAATCCTACACCTGGGGGATGGGGGCCACCACCCCAAATAAAACTGTATCCCCAAGACCTCTGCTGGAGCTGGTGGAACATTAGGGGTAGTAGGTGCAAGTGGGGGCAGATCTGACTGTTGTTTATGTTTTAAGACTTTCCACAGACTGACCAACAGTGTTGGGTTGCTGTTATATATTTTCAGGTGGAAGTCCCAGCAGCAATGAGGTCAAACCACATTTGTTTCTGGGTTATTCTCATCAAACCTTTTATAGCTAACTAACCAGGATAGCTTTTTGGGTTTCATGTTCCCTCTCTGTCTCCAGGTCTTTCTCACAGTATTCCTGGGATTTGTCAGTTTCCCCCAGATGAGTAATGGATTGCCCAATGTCAAAAATGTCTTGTCCCAGGACTAGGCTCAGTATGGATATCAGTATTACATACCAAATGCTGGCAGTGGACTGGAGAATCTTGGCTTTGATTCTTGCAATGAATTTGGCCTGATTGGGGCCGACCCCATTCTTAATTCCCTAAGTGTTTGCTCTACCTCCTCTATACCTCTGTAGACTCCAGTTTTAGGGTCTCATGTGCGCAGGGAGATTGTCTCATTGGATGAAGCCTCCCTGCAGGCTAGAAAATCCAACCTATAAAAGACTGAGCCCCTTAAACTGCCCTGAGAGCACCATGTGGACACTGCCAGAGGGTAGGGTATGCAGTGATGTTTTGCTCATTTTCTCTGTCTCCTGCCTGGTCAGAGAAATGCTATGTACCTCCCCCCTCCCCCCAGCCACACTAACCATATGTGGATACTTTCCCTTTTGCTAGACCTTGGCAACTGTATCAATAAGCTCAATGGGATTATATTCTCTCATCAAGAACATTTTCTTAATTGGGGGCAGCCCCACTGGATGGGGTTGCTGTTGCTGTGCCTTTGCTTTCATCTGGATTACATACAGGTCAGACACATGGGGCATTTCATCTGTTTTACTGTCAATCATCACATTAGCCTCTTCTTTGCCCTCTTCCTTTCCCAAGGAATTCCACTTCCTAGAATCCCAAGCAGGCTTTGTCAGAAGCCCTTGCCTTAATCCATGCAGTTCAGGCCCTCCTAGCTTTGTAAAATGGCACACTAAGTCCTCCAACTTATTATCCTGCTCTCCCAACTTGCCCTCCAGGCCAAAGCTAGGAGAGTTGTGGGCACTGCATGTCCTTCAAGATCCTTCATATCTTCTTCCAAATCTCTAACTCCCGATGGGCATCGGTGGCCACTGAATTGTCATAGCAGAGAATAGCTCACTGCAGCAGCCACTCTTCTTTCTGTCATATTGCTCTACAAGCAGTTCCTCAAACAATCACATCAGATGAGCCAGCATTTTCAGGCATCCCTGTGCTTGCACAGTGGTCCAAAGCATCTAAAACACGGGCCACACATCCTCACATAGTGGTCTATAGCCAATGCACAATTTTCCCTGCAACTGCCTCCTTCCCAAAGATCACTTATTGGGTCTCCTAGCTGGCTTGCCAATTCGCCGCATACACAGAAGGCAGGAAGGGATTGAAGGAAGACGTGAGCCCCTCCAGATTGGTAGGGGGTGTGTTTAATACGCAAGGAACTTACATAGGAGGCTCATCTTGTGTGCTGCAAGACATGTAGGTCTCTTTACCCCACCACCAAATCTTAAAAGTTTATATGGATGCCTTAACTAGGTTCAATTCAGGATATATTCAGTCCAAATGGTCTAAACAACACTTACTCTCTTAAGGCTATGCCCTTTAAACAGCTCCTAGTGTGGGGTTGGTTCTAGAAGGACAAGGGATAGGTGAGGATCCTCCAATTGCAATGATCCAGCTTGAGGGTCAACCAGTGGTCATGTCCTCTCTATGACCTCCTCCAATCTTACTAGGGACATTTTATTTCTCTTGTCTTGATTCATTTGATATAAGAATTTTTAGCAACTTGTAATACAAAGCCAATCGAACAAAAGAGTTAATCGTTGCTTTCTGCAGAAACTCTATGAAAATGACAGTAAAGCATCAGATGAAGCAAGAAAGCAGATAGTTGAATTGACGCACTTTTTGTAAATGGCTAAAAATTACTGTAAAGGAAACACTTTTTAATGCCACTGAATTTTGAAATTGCTTAAAATTGGAGGCAATTTAAAATTGGAGGTATTTCTGAGGGTGAGGTTAAAGGGCACAACAAAATGACTGACATTTTTACATGGGACAATTAGACTCTCCTGGGTTCTCTTCCCAATTCCAACAACAAAGTGATTCCTGAGGCCCATCCACTATGCTCCCCACCCATCCAGTAGTGGATTTTGAATGTGAGAAGTATGTTTTCAGGCTACTAGAAGTCATTGAAAACCAGGATGCCAAGCAGTAGTGAAAATCAAGGTTCCTTATAAGTCTGTATACCAAGCATTGTTAACCAAAGCTATCTGCTTCTACTTGGCTCCCAGAAAGCTGCCATCCACTTTAACTCTGGAAAATGGAAACAGATATGGACACTGCTTCCAGGTATAGACACAGGCTTGTATGGGGGAAGTCCTCCTCAACCCACAGATCTTTGTAGTAGTATTTTTACTACTTCACTTATGACTATGAACAGGTAGCCAAGGATTACCAACATTTGGGAGACCTTTGGACATAAGATTTGGAGGCCAAAATAAATAAAAGATATAACAAACTTGAAGGAAAGAGGCAATGTAAGGCTCAGAAAAATAATCCCCCCCAACCTAAAAATCTAAATTCCATTCCCTCAGAGAGCTTTAAGGAAAAGTTCCTTCATAGAAACAGAAATTAAAAAAAAAAAAAAGCATTCAGAGAATTAAAAAAAAAAAAGAGCTCTTGGAAAGTAAAAATGGGATAGCAAGCATAGGATAATTAAAAAAGAGTTTGGAAAATTAAGGCCAAAGGAACCCTACTCAGATTTAAAAAAAAAAAAAAAAAAAAAAAAACACAAGAGAGCCAGAAGCAAAGAAGGAAGGAAGATAGCAAAATGGCAGCAAGCCTAGAGATCAACCAGCCCTGAATGTGTAAGGGAGTTGGAAAGCAGCCCTTGAAAGGTTCTGAAAAAATACACACACACAAAAACATCAAATAGACAAACTTACTTTTTGGCTATTTTTAAAAATGTATTGAAAGGAGAGTTATAATTCTTCTGAAGAGGGTGGGGTAAATTACTGAGATGCATAAAAAATCTAAGCAGATGAAAACTGGGACAATTAATAAGGCTTGAGGGAAAAAAGACAATGTACAAGAAAGAAAGTTCAATCATAGCATATTATTTGATTCAGGTATGAATACTCTTACCTAAACATTGGTTTAACTAAAACTTGTCTTATAACTATACCAGGGGTTGAGGACAAGGGTGAAGACAGTTAAATACAAATTTTATATAATAGGAAAACAACATATAAAAGCAAAATGAAAGAAAAATCAAGTATCAGTAATACACACATGCTATCTACAAATATGGATGCATATAACAGAATAAAGATAAAAGATCGACATTGTTGCCCTGGGTTTTAAGAAATTACAAGTAGAGGGAAATGGGCTAGGGGATTGCTGGTTACCATTATAGGCTTTATATTAAGATTACATTTTACAATTATTTGCAAATATTACTTTATGTACAAAAATAAATCTCAAAGTTTTTTACACATTCTTGATAGTTACCAGTACTCCAGCAAGGTGTATTAGCATCATGAGAATATTTTTTGATGATAGAGGAATCAGGTTAAAGCAGATCATCTGAAACGGCACTTTAACAAGGGCTATCCAAGGATTTGCTACACTAATACCTCTTCTTATCTGTATCAGTGTTACTGACAGACCAGCAGCATCAGCATCACCTGGGAACTTGTTAGAACTACAATTCCCTGGTCCCAACTCATGCCTGTTAAATCAGAAACTTTGAGAGGAGACACAGAAATCTATGTTTTAACAAGTTCTCCAGGTGATTATAAGGCTTACTAAAGTTTGAGAACCACTAACTCATATGAATAGGAAAGTGATACAATTATCACATTAAGAAAACATGTCAGACTTAGTCACAAATCATGTGCCACAAACTCTTGAAGAATCTTTTTTTTTTTTTCTTTCTTTTTCTTTTCAGGGCTGATAACCAATATAAAGATTAACTGTGTTTGCGTCCTTTTCACCTGCTAGAAAGGTAGGTGAATAAACCTAAATCAGCCCTGGTACATTTGTATAAAACTACCTTGGTTCTGACAGCTTAGCCATCCAGCAAATGACCCATCAGTATTCCGACCTTTCCTTTCACATCAGCAATCTCCAGCGCTCAGATCCATTTGCTTCTCTCCCGGGTTATATCATGTGTCCTCTCTATGACTACAGTAGTACAGATCCATTATCTATGACCTTGTAAAATAAATATAACGAGGATCGTACCTTCATGAGACGTATATTTCAGACCCATCATTCAGTCAGCCATTTATTTGTGAGCACCTTTTGTTTTTCACCTTGTAGACTTTTTATTCATTGCAATGTCACTACACTACAAATAATTAACTTGAAAATACTACCAGGGATGGAAGAGACAGAATCCATTAGGTAGAAACCATATGTAATAGAGCTGAATCCTGGAGACTACTGAAAGATAATATACTTGAGAATGGGTCATGAGAAAAAGTTTCCAATAGTAAAACATGATTTGTAGGCAATGTGTTTACCAGATATAGCAAACTCAAGCACTTTCTGGGGTTAGAAATGCGGCACAAATGGGTGAAAAAGTAGGGTGTGCCACTCTAAGAACTGATGGATTTTTTGGCTATCTAACTACTATATTTAACTACTGAATAATCTTAAAACATGTCTCAGATGAGACCCAGATGAATAAAGTCTGCAAAACCCAGGTGAATAAAGTATCTCACCCTTCACCTCTAGAGTAATTTTACTTATAACTACAGATAGTGATGATATTGAAAATAGACATATCTGTAAATCACTATGATGAAAAGATTGCCTATATCCTAAAACCTATCTTATGTTTTATAAATCAACGAACAATGGACTTTCATTTTCACAACGAACCATAAACCTACCACTATACCTGTTCCTTAGAAGACAATATGATGTAGTAGAAGTACTCGGGATCCAGAGTCAGAAGGCATAAATTAAAATATGGTTTCAAACTATAAACAGAATATCTACATTTCATTTAGGTCCTTCAGTTATGAAATATGTAAATTCATATATGAAATTAGGATAATAAAAATAACACCTACCTTACCCACCTTAAAAAGTTTTTAAAGTAGTAAATCAGATAAAGTATATGAAAGCCCTTGGCTTATCAAAAAATGACATAGAAATGCCAGTTATTTTTGCCATCTAGGCTATTTTTTATAGATATCTGAGTTATTTCTATTGCCCTTCAAAAGTTATAACACAGTTGCAGGGAAAAAACTTATATACATTATACAAATATTAAATTATGTGAGCCAAACTCTATGACAGTAGGTGTTAGTAGCACATAGAGATGGGTGTGAAATCTTACATTTGGTGTGATTAAGTTTCTAAGCCACCTAGAAGACGTTCTAAACTAATAGAACACTACCAAAAGAGCAATATCACAGATGGTATGGATGGGAAAAGGAGATAAGGAACATTTATTCTTATACAAGTTTATTCTTATGTGAGCCAGATTATGAACTGGAGTTCAGAAGTATTAAGGTCACATAATTAAGTCTTAAAGATCACATAACTAATAAGTGCTAAACTAGAATATGAGCTGTCTGCTTTTAAATCTTATGAATTACAAAAAATAAATAAGCATGGAGACTTTTTATGACTCTCTCATTATTCATTTATTCAAACTTTATTGTATAAGGTCATTTAAAAATGTTAGCAAATAAAACTAGAGAGATAAAGTGAAGACCAAAAAATAATCAAACCACGCACTGGGCCATAACAAGTCATTAAAGGCTCTCAAAGTGAAGGGTAATACAATAAAATGTTTTGTAAAGGTTAGTTTTGTTGTTGCTCTAACATCTTTTTCCTTCCTGAGTTGAACCCACTTATTGAACATTCAATGGGCCTAGAATCATCTACAGAGAAGGTTCTGCATTTTTATATACTCACAAAACATATTGATAAGTTAGTGTCAGAACATAAAATTATATTTTTTTAGTGGACAGAAGTCTTGTTCTTCACATTCTGTATAAATTCTCAGGTTTGATGTCAACATAATTCTAAGATACCAACAACATAAAATAAAATAAACCTTGAACTGTTATCAGTCACTGAAACCTCTGGTCTTCCTCTTGACTTTGTAAACATGATGTCTGAAGCAGAGTTGAGAACTCAAATATTTGAAGCAGGAAGGGGGGTGTACTGAGTTCGGCTCCTATTTTTAGGTCTCAAAATTTTTCAACAGAATCTGGAAATCTGAGTTCCTATATAAAATATCTTAATTTTAATAAACAAATTCAAATATTTGAAAAATACATTGTGAAGGATTATGTCTTCAAATATCTAGGCTGTGGTTACCATTCCCAAACCGAAGGCCAGGCTTTGGCCACAATCTTAATCTTGACCTTACTCGTTGCCTTAGAAACTGATGGCATTATCTTTCATCTGGTGTGATATTGGCTGTGATTGCCAAGACCTTGAGCATATTAACCTATCCTCTGTATCTGTATTAGTATCTCAACTCCTGAGAGCACAGGATGATTTATCATGTATAATTTTAATGAAACTCATATAGTCACTCTACAAGGTGTCTGTGTAGATCATTATAAATAAAGACAAACACTGAGGCAAGATTGGTGAGGAGATCTGCAAAAGTGAAAATGTCAGGGAAAGAGTAAGTCCTGGTAAACGGTAACTAAATAGTGGTCTGGTTTTTATTTTGAGCATAAAAAAGACAAAACAATTGAGTGGCTTGATGCTCAGCATCCCAGATAAGACCATTTCTTCCTGATGCTAAAGTTACATTGACACACAATTTACAGAATGAAATCGTGTCGTATAGTAACAGTCACTTTTATTACATATATGTCTGTATGGAATTTATCTGCAAAGAAATAAAAAAAGGATACTATCATACTCTTGTTATAATAGCACCAACATTTTATTTTAAATAACTACATTCATGTAACACAAGGAACATACAATTTGGTAGTTCTACTGACATCTGCTCCCTGCTCCGATCTCTCTGAAACAAGTTTTTAATGAGATTTTCATTCTTCGGTCAGTGGGAAGATCTACACATTTTTCTTTGCAAAGGCAAAGGTCACAGACCCTCACTTTATGATTTCTTGGGGGTGTTTGTGAAGAATTTCTGAAGATGCCTCCTTATTTAGATCGGACACATGTCTGGGTCACTGAAAAAGATAGAAAAGAAAACATTGTGTTTTAGCTTTTTTCCCCTATACTGTTACTTCATAAATTCCATTAACATTCCAACCAGAATTAATTGTCAGTAAACTGAAGTTTCTGTTAGCAACCAGAGAGACCAGTAGCAAACTATTCTCCTATGAATACAGGACAACACTGTTAAGATTTTATTTTAGTTAAAGAAGATTAAATGCTTGGTAAAAGCCTCCCTGTAATCAAACAGGGGTAAGAACTCAGCAGTAGCCATAATCCAGCTCACATACTATATTTCTGTTTAAGCATATGAGGTAGAATAGTTGCGTTAGTGACCCTCAAAATTACTGTAATTTTTACTTTTTCCCATCACAACAGAAATATGTTAACTCAGCAGGAAAGCCCTCCTTATCCCTGATTGCTATGCAGCAGCGTACCTTGGAGAAATATTCAGGAGATCAGCATCTTACAAAAATGACAAATTTTCTGAGATTTTTTTCCCATCTCAAAGTATTCTCTTTGTGATTCCTAAGGGGAAAGATAAAAACAATAAAGAACACTTAGTATAGAAGTGGACACCATTTCTGTGAAAATTTAAAAGCAAAGAAAGATCATGTCAAAAAAAAAACATATTATATTAACCTTCAAGAATCACCTGGCCCCCTGGTGAAGGAGAATCCATACACTTGGCAGTTTTCTGGGGGGTATAAAGCCTGGGTTTCATGACCCCCTGAACTTTTCTTCAGAAGGACATCATATGGTGCCTCTAGATTTCCACCCTATCAATTCTTCAAGGAAAAAACATAGCATCCTCAGTTGTTCTCCAGAATCAATATTATCTTAAACTGTGACTCTATTTTCTTATTAATCTGAGCTCACTGTGCTATGTCTAAAGGGAAACATATAACACAGAAAGATGAAGTGAGGATTAGAGAGAAAAAGCGAAGATCTTTTGTCATGATAAGTATGATGACAAGGAAACCAAAATAGTGTCAATTCTTTCTCCAAGTTTTGTGTCACCAGGGTGCTTTTATGTAAGTACTAACAAAATAAACACCAGCAGAGCACTGTGCCCAGAATTACAACTGAGGATACAGAATTAGTTCATAATTAAGAAATGATTAGGCTATAGCATGGCTCAGTCATCTATTTCAAACTCCTAAAATATCTCTGTATAAACATGTGCTGAATTCAGGTATTATCATTTTCATAATAATTAAAGTCATCAATGCATCAAACCACATGCATGCAAACGTAGCTAAGACCTCAGCATTACCTTCAGTGAGGTCTTTTCTACTTTTAGTATTGTTGGAATTTGAAAAGCCTTTCACAGTGACAATTTAAAATTTTTATCTGAAATATTATTTGTCCTAAATGGTGAAGGCCATTGTAATATGCAAACTTCATGCTTGAAAGGCTCAAATATGTTTTTTGGTCTGTCTTAATAGCTGAGTTGATGTTTTAAGTTAATTCAATCTTCAGGAAAATTTAGTAAAAAGGTAACACATCATTGTGCAACATCAAAAATATAACAAATTTATTTTCAGTTGTATCATAATCTAACAAGTAAATTATATAAAATGGATCATTGGTAAATCACATTTATTGCTTAGAGATAGTAGAGGATATTTTTCCATGTTCCCCTTCCACTGTCAATATTTTAATACTAGTACAATTTTATTCAATCTACCATTTAGCTGGTCAGTCAACAGGTATTTAGTGAATGCCTACTGTAGCACTAGAATATAACTGTCAGCAGACAAAATTGTAGAGTTCAGAGATCTTATATTCTAGTAGGAGGAGGCATCCATTGAACCAATATTAATTGAACATCTACTACATGCTTGGTATTGTTCTAGGTATTTGAGATTTATTAGCAACTGATGCAGAGAAAGCTTCAGGTTCTTGAGAAGCTTGCATTCTAGGAAGGTAACATTTTAAAAAATATAAACAAGTAACTTTATAATATCACTTCCAATGAAATCTTTTATACTTTATTAATTTAAGTATTATGAGGGGAAGGTAAGGGACAGAGATGAGTTGAGTTTGGGACACTGAATTTAAAATGCCTAAAACCTAGAAAAAGGATACTTGGTAATAGTTGGATTTACTGGTCAAAGGAACAATAATACTTTTCCCAATGGAAAATTGCACTGTAAAAATCATTAATCGAAGTATTTTTTCTTTTTTTTTTTTTAATTTTCCTTTTTTCCAACGTTTATTTATTTTTGGGACAGAGAGAGACAGAGCATGAACGGGGGAGGGGCAGAGAGAGAGGGAGACACAGAATCGGAAACAGGCTCCAGGCTCTGAGCCATCAGCCCAGAGCCTGACGCGGGGCTCGAACTCACGGACCGCGAGATCGTGACCTGGCTGAAGTCGGACGCTTAACCGACTGCGCCACCCAGGCGCCCCTCAAAGTATTTTTTCTAAATATAAAGACCTGTTCTTATATGGGTGGGCAAATACCTTTTCACAGGAAATTGTCAATGCTTTTGAGTATCTAAACCGGGTTGCTTTTATAGTACTGGTTATGTAGACTAAGTATAATTTGTCTGCAGTGTTTGGGGGAAGAATGGAATCCCCACTTCTTTAAATACCAAAGGATAAAATGTCAGGACTTGACAAGTAGAAGAGAAACCACTTAAAATCTAAATCTTAAAAGGGTCTTGGATCATGACTTTCACACCTAATTATTTCAAATACCAGCAAAGATGTTTTCCAAGCTCTTAATTTAGAGCAGCCTATTCAACAAATTGTATACATGAAAGACAATAGATCATTGTGTTTTCCTGGTATCTACACTGTACTCTGAAAATAATTTACTTACGGGAAAGCAACTTTGATTGTTGAAGCCTACAGTCAAAAGTTTTTAAAAATTACAACTAAATTTGAAACACACTACTTTATAGGACACAGATAGGAGATTGGATAGCTTATTATTAAATGCAGAAAAAAAAGATTTATCTTCATTTAGTCATGGAACAAACAAAGCTTTGCATTATATTTATCATTTCATGTTAAGGGTGTCAAGTGTACAACAATGCAATTTATTCTACTTTACTGCCTTTGGTATTTTGAAAAGTACTAAGGAGACATTTCATATTAATAATAAGTATAGGTATCAATGAGTAAGAATACAATAAAATATTTTACTTTTATAATCAGGATTACTCTTTTATCTCTATGCTTTAAGAACAGATGGCCAAGACATACTTGTGTAATCGGAGATACTATTTCTGATTGCAAAGTGATCTAATCTAGAAATGTGACTTTGGCTAAACTCATTAGCATACATCTTTCCACCATCCCAAATATCTGAAATAGATAATTCCTGATTCTTTAGAGAAATAAAATAATTAGTTTTAAAAGCACAAATTTCAGTGTCTCACTCTCTTACTCCATAAAATGGGAATAATAAAGCTTATCTCACACATTTGTAAGGTGCGGATAAGATTTACTTGGAAAACATCCATTATAGTCCTTAGCACACAGTAAACATACATAAATACATGTACACTTATTCAACTGATTGAGAATTTAACTATATTTTCAATTTTAATATAAAAATATTAGAGTTTTAAGCTAATATTTTATCAAATACAGTAAAACTATTTTTATTTTGTGTAAAAATTAGTAACCTTATGTATCTACGAAAATAGATCACTTCCATTTAAAGTTTTGAGTATTCTGGTCTTCCTAAATGCTATGAACATTTTAGACCTTTAAAATTTCTCTAATAGTGGCGCCTGGGTGGCTCAGTTGGTTAAGCGTCCAACTTTGCCTCAGGTCATGATCTCACAGTTCGTGGGTTCGAGCCTCATGTCAAGACTACTTTGAATTCTGTGTCTCCCTCTCTCTCTGCCCCTCTGCCTCTCTCTCTCTCTCTCTCTCTAAAAATAAATACACCTTAAAATTTTTTGTTTTAATTTCTCTAATGTAACTACTCTAAAAATGAATTGTAAAAAATGACCATTGAGGATTTTTGGTTTCTACCTCAACCTATAAATAGTTTGAAAGTTGTCACCCTGTCCTTACTATAAGAATGAAGCTAAGCAAATTTTTCTTGGATCCATCAGAGAATTGAGGCTGCAAGGGAACCCATCACCCAGAAATCTAGAGAGACAGGCAAATAGAAAAAGCCACAGCCAAGATCTCTTTAGTTGGAGCAGAAGATACAGGGACTATAAACAAGTAATAATTAGATAATTTTGATGAATTAATGAAAATTAACTATAGAGTAGCATGAGAATCATAAATACTTGGACTTCAAATCCCTGGCTTTAGGAATCTCCATCCTTTCCTGGGTTTTACCTCCAGGAGAGAAGGTACCAACCATGTCATTATGGTAAAAAGCTAAGAAAGACCCTCTAATAGTTGTTGGAAGAGAGGAAAAGCAACATCTGTAAAATGTGCCTAGAGTGTTTTCCGTAACAAATACCTACTCTCCAGGGAAAAAGAAAGACTACCAGAGACTTATCCACCTTGAGGAAAAGCCATTTCCCTCTGGATTCCAGTCTACTCTAATGTTCTTGTATCATGTAAGTGGAAGCTAAGAAAGCTTTGTGAAGGTTATATTCTAGGGAAAGGCCCACTAAAAGACTGGGATTTAATCGTAAAGTTACAGGACATTTGCTTTCCCCCATCCCTTACTATGATGCCAACAGGGCTCACGTGTAAAAATTGTGGATGATAGTTGAAAGACAAAGGTTCTACCTAAACAGCAGTTTTCTTAGAGAAGCCCAAAACAGAGGGGAGACCAAAACAGGGAACCTAGAGGAAATTGAAGTTTCTGGCACATGCAGCTACAGCAACATTAAATACAGTCCAATTCCTAGCCACATAAACACAAAACCTAATAGTAGAGACTTACTTATTTATCTCAGGTCCTATTATCTTATACATTATGTCAGCCTTTCAACAACAACAACAAAAAAATAAAAGGTATGCTGAAAGGTTAAAGAAAAGCAGCTGTCTAAAGAGGCAAAGCAAGCATCAGAACCATTTTCAGATTTAACATAGATTTTTGAATTATCAGAAAGTGAATTTAAAATAACGAACATCTTAAGAGTTCTAATGGAAAAAGCAGACAATATGTCAGGACACATAGGAAATGTAAAATAAAGGTGGAAACTCTGGGAAAGAATCAAAGGGAAAAGCTAGAAATCAAAAACATTAATAGAAGGTGCCTGGGGTTCAGTCGGTTAAGAGTTCGACCCTTGATTTTGGCTCAGGTCATGATCTCACAGTTTGTGAAGTCAAGCTCTGCACTGGCCTCTGCACTAACAGTGCAGAGCCTGATTGGGATTCTCGCTCTCCCTATCTCTCTCTGCCCCTCCCCCGTTTGCACAGACACAGACACACACAGACACACAAACACACACACACATTCTCTCTCCCTCTCTCTGCCACTCCCCCACTTGCACACACACACACACACACACACACACACATTCTCTCTCTGCCCCTCCCCTATTGGCGCGCACACACACACGTGCACACACACACACACACACACTCACTTTCTCTCTCAAAATAAATAAACTTAAAAAAACATTAATAGAAATGAAGAATGTCTTTGAACCTCATGAATAGAATGGACATAGTCAAGAAAAGAATCAGTGGGCTTAAAGCTATATGGGGACTTCCACAACTGGTATTCAAAGATGAAAACTAATGAGAAAAAAAAATAAATAAAAATAAAATCTGAGAATTATGGGAGAAAAATATTTGCATTAATAATCACTGAGAATTTCCCAAAATTAATGTCAAATACCAAAAAAAGATCCAAGAAGCACAGAAAATACCAGGCAGGACAAATACCAAAAAACTCTATAGCTATCCATCTCAGATTAAAATTTCAGAAAACTGAAGAGAAAATCTTAAAACAAAACAAAACAAAACAAAACAAAACAAAACAAAAAACAGAGCAGGAGTGAGGGGTAAAAATCTGTGCCCAAATCCAATGTATGTAGGTTTTTCCTTACACCATCATGCAATTCTCCAACACCCGCTGGGAGTCCTACAATTCAACTCAATTCCAATACTATCTGCCCAGAGATAGCACAGTTCCACTGGTTAAGGGTTCAGTCCTACACAAATGGCCTTCATTTCAGGTGCCAATTACAAGTCCAGGTGCTTCTGACCCACTGGCTATAAATCAGAGGTTCCTATACCCCCTCCTTGGGTTTGATTAATGCTACAGTAGCTCACAGAACTCAGGAAACTCATTATATGTATTCACATATATCATATCTGAATAACCAAATATATATTTCTTATAAATTGCAATATTACAAGGGAGTTTGGCATTATCTTACCTATAGAGGAACAGGGATATGACTTATTTTTTTTAAGTTTATATATTTTGAGAGAGAGAGAGAGGTTGTGCACATGCACAAGAACAGAGAAGGGGCAGGGAGAAAGGGAGAGTGAAAGAATCCCAAGAAGGCTCCGCACTGTCACTGCAGAGCCCAACACGGGGTTTGAACCCACAAACTGTGAGATCATGACCTGAGCCAAAATTAAGGTCTGATGCTTAACTGACTGAACCATGCAGGAAACCCAGGGATAAGACTTTAGAGGACTTTTTGTTAGAAGCCATGGAAGCAAGAAGGAACTGGAGTAAAATACTAAAAAATATTAAAAGAAAAAAAAATAGCAACATATAATTCAATATCCAGTGAAATTATTTTTCAGAAATGTAGAAGAAATAATGACTTTTTCAGACAAACAACAGCTGAGGGGGACTCCATTGCCAGGAGGTCTACCCAGCAAGAAATGTTAACAGATGTTCTTCAAAGAGATGGAAAATGATATAGTGAAGAAACTCAAATTTATAAAAAGGAAGGAAGAACATCCGAGCAGTAATAAATTAGGGTAAATTTTTCCTTCACTTTTAATTGATGTAAAACATAATGGCTTGTTTAAAATATTAAGAGTAGTGTATTGGGTAAATACAGCATATGTATGTGAAACACGTGACAGCCATATCATAAGAGAAAGGAAGGAAGCGTTGAGAACAGTTGAGAACAATCTGTTGTAAGGATCCTGCAGTACATACAAAGCAATATGTCATTGTTTGAAGGTGGAGGAAGATGAGTTAAAAATTAATAATGTAAACTCTAGGAAAACTAATAAAAAGTTTAAAGGAAGTAGAACCGACACCTGAGAGGAAATAAATAAAATTATATAAAATAATCGAAACTACAGAAGGTAGAAAGAGAAAATTGCCACAACAGATAGAAAACAAACACGATAAACATATCGATAATCACTTCAAATATGAATAATCTGAATACACCAATTAAATGACAGATTGTGAGAGTGGGAAATCTCCATACCTTCCTATCAATTTTGCTGCACATCTAATACTACCCTAAAAGATAATGCATATAAATAAGTAAATATTTGCCTATTTATTAGGCAAATAAGAATTAACAACAAATACCCACAATACTGGAGATAATTCAAAGGGACACAGGAACCAACTGAAACTGTTTCCAAATAGTCACAGCTAAAACAATTTGAACACAAAGAAGGTAGTATCAGATTATAACACAATGTATTCATTAAGTTTCCATGAGACCATACTGATATAAGTAAATTATTAAATAAGCAAATAAAGTTGAAAGAGACAAATATTCTGTGTAGAAGCAATATATTTACATAGATTTCCTACCCTCAAGTAGGTGGAACATACCTCTCAACTACTTAAGTGTTGGCATAGTGACTTTGTTCCAAGGAGTACAGTATGAAGGGGGTGGGGTTAGAGGTAAGAATTTCAAAGTTGGAGAAACCAGACAAATACA
This sequence comes from Lynx canadensis, assembly GCF_007474595.2. Lineage (NCBI taxonomy): Eukaryota > Metazoa > Chordata > Mammalia > Carnivora > Felidae > Lynx > Lynx canadensis. The sequence continues at coordinate 56,266,546 of NC_044306.2, forward strand.
CTTTTAGCTAGATGATCAAGGACAACACCAATATTGACAAGTCCTGGTGGCATTATGTACCCTTGATATGATGTCACAAACATGGCACTTTACCTCAAAGGGCCTTCCCCCAAAAATCCATAACTCAGTCTAATATGAGAAACACAGCAAACAGTCCTCAAAAGAGGGACATTTTACAAAATACCTAACCAGTATTTCTCAAAACTATCAAGGTCACAAATAATAAGAAGGCAAGTATGAGAAAGTGTCACAAGAGGAGCCTTAGGAGACATGATGACTAAATGTAATGTGGTACTCTAGGATGTATGCTGGGACAGAAAACAAGACATTAGGTAAGAATTTAATAAATTTTAATATAGTATTGACTTTAGTTAATAACAATATATCAGTATTTTTTCCCTAATTGTAATAAATGAATCCTGCTAGTGTTAAGATGTTAGTAATAAGAGAATCTGTTCTAAGGTTATGAGAACTCTGTGTACCTCTTTGCAACATTTCTGCAAGTCTAAAACTGTTACCAAAATAAAGTTTGTTTTTATTTTTTTATTTTATTTTTTTAAGTTTGTTTTTAAAATAACCCTCAGTCCTTTCAGCATCAATTTTGAAATTTTAACAACATTTATACTTTTTATATTATTACATACATCCATACAGCTGAAGTGCATACTTGTCTTTCCAATTCACAGCCCTGTTGTCAAAATTTCTCATTCTTTACTGTGATGTATACTGGCACAATTAATAACTGTGAAGTGAATAATGGGAAAAGATGGCATTGGCTTTCTCTGTGTTGTACTACTTTGCATTTAGATGATGATAAACTATTCATTTTAATTATTTTTATTTACTTACTTTGTCTTGATACCATTTAACATTCTAATGTACCAAGGAACCTTTTTGCCAGCTTGACTGGGAAATAGAAATCCATTCAGCAAAATGAATTTGTGGAAGGGCAAATATAAATTTGAATAAAATGAAAATTAAACCAGCAAGCTCTAGCCTCTACTTATTAAATCTATGAATAAGTAAATGAAACAGTCTTGTTAATATAATTCCTTATTTTGATCCTGGTTATTATGCCCACATTAAAAGAGAGAAAGAGAGAGAAAGAGAGAGGGAGATAGAGAGAAAAGTATGTTTATTTTATTGAGTTACAATTATGGTCATCTGTTAAAACATTGGAGGCTGATGTCAGTTTGTCTTTGTTTTTCCTCGTGTGTACATAGTTATTATGATTCAATAAACTGTAGCATTAAAATAAATAAAGGCTGTTACTATTTTTTAAATGTCTGGTCTTTTAGAACTATGGCATACTTTTGACCAATGATCCTGGATTCTCCCTCTATAGAAAGACAGTTAGAATGTATAATTTTTCAAATGGAATCTCTTAAATTATATCACATTGATGCTTTTGAGAGGGTTCATTGTGATCTATCTCCCAGTGGACTTACCTCTGTGAGAGATCGTTGGGATCAAAATTTATCTTTGCAATTTTGTAACATGTAAGATTATGATATTATTTGTGAATTTTAAGCCATGTAATCATATAGAAGAATGAAATCACTTTAACAACTTGACCATATTTTCTCCTTGGTAACTAGACATCCTTGTAATAGCTTTTTTTCTAGAATAGACAGGTGAACCAGGGGAAGAAAAAAGAAAAGAAACAGAAAAACAAAGAACTTGGGAATTTCTGTAGTCTAATGTTTCTCGTGTGTTTTCAGCAATTATTTATGCTTGAAAAATTGTTTCTTTGTATGTCTTCCGATAACTTTCACACAAAGCTAAAAAGAATAAATCCTTTCTTCTACATAACAGCCATCTAATTATTTGAAGTCAATGGTTCTTCAGGTTTTCATGCAGACATGATTACTAGAGACTTCATCATCCATGTCAATCTCCATCTATTAACAACCATTCTCAGCTGTGATGTCTAGGTAGTGTCTGACCAAACCAAGAAGAGGCAAATTTAACTCTTTTGTTCTGAAACCAATATTTCTGTCAAAGCAGTCACCAAATATACTCCCTGTTCCTATGTTTTTTTTTAATATATGATTATGTCTTATGGTCTTAGAGGTGAAATAACTCACAGAGTTTCATAGCTTTGTGAAGTATAAACAATATACCATCAAAATTCTCACTAATGTTCTTCAGAAAAAATACCAAGTGGTGCAAATGTGACAAGGCCCCTCAGCAGGTTTGGCTCTGCTGAAATTCAGACATTTCTTGAGGATTATTTATATTTCTATGATATTTCCCACTTCATAATGAAATGAATTGTTTCCAGCTTCATAATGAAATGTTTTATTTTGTTATGCCTTAGAAACTCAGTATTTTTAGTTATACATTGGTTATATATCAATTTTTTTGCATTCCAAAATCCCAGTTCTGCTCTATAATTCTATGGTTTTACATTTAGAGCAATGATTGATTTACTAAACTAATTAAAAGTGGAAAGAAAGTAGAAAAAAATACAAAAGAATACTTTTCATAACCTTAAACTTACTGAGGAAAACAAGACAGTATTCTTTAAGGTGAGTCTCCAATGATAGCCCAACTTCCAGTATATACAGGTCAGGGGACCTACTGGTAGATCTCTTGAGTTCACTGCATAACATCCAAATGCTGTTGATAAGAATTGCACAAAGAGCTAAAATATCATAATTCAACTAATTATAGCCTCCCCTTAACACTCAGTTTCCTTTAAGAATTGGAGAAGCCTCTAAACAAGCATAGGGTACAGGGAAACTTCTATAAATAATATAGAATGAATATATATTCTAAAGAGTGGATGTTAATACAAAGTACTGTGGTTTGGGAATAGTTCTAAGAAACTTAATGTGTATCACACACTTACAATGTGCCTGGCCCTATTTTAAGGCCTTACATTAACTAATGTAATTAATCTCTGAAAACCCCATTAGACGGAAGATAGTTACATCCTCTTTTAATCTGAGGAAACTGAGGCATATACAATTTAATACGTCAGAAAGTTCAAGGTCACACACAGCTAGTAACACGCAGAGCGGGAGTCTTTATGTCCTTAGTCTGGCTCCAGACCTGGTATTAACAACCATACAAACAGCTTCTTGGAAAGAGGTGTTGTCTTGGCTGTGCCAAAGGTCAATTTAGGAAAGGGGAGCAAACGCTCACCCTCTTCAGAAAAGGTTGCCCAAACTGTGATTAAAAATTAACATTTCCCGGGGCGCCTGGGTGGCGCAGTCGGTTAAGCGTCCGACTTCAGCCAGGTCACGATCTCGCGGTCCGTGAGTTCGAGCCCCACGTCAGGCTCTGGGCTGATGGTTCGGAGCCTAGAGCCTGTTTCCGATTCTGTGTCTCCCTCTCTCTCTGCCCCTCCCCCATTCATGCTCTGTCTCTCTCTGTCCCAAAAATTAAAAAAAAAAAAAAAAAAAATTAACATTTCCAAACAGAACTTTGGAAGCTTCCTCTACTTGCTGGAATAAATTTCCGCTTGCTCTTTCAGCAAAGGGCACTACCATCCACCCATCTCTTTCACTGTCTCTCCTGACAATGACAAAAGCATCCCCACTTGGTTCCCCAGGGTTCCCCATCGTCCTTCTATAATCCATTCTCCACAAATATCCAAGGTAGGCTTTTCAAAACATAACTCAAATCATGCACTATTCACTTAAGGCCATTTAGTGAATTAATTCACTGCCCTTAGATTGAAATCCAAAGTGCTCACCAAAACTTAGGAGACCCTGGCCGAGAGTAAGCAAATGATACACATTAAGTTTCTTAGGACTATTCCTAAACCAGAGTGTTTCCTATTATAACCCACTGTCATTTAGAATACATATTCATTCTGTCTTACTTATAGAAGTTTTCCTATACCCTATGCTTGTTCAGAGTTTTCCTCAGTTCTTAAAGGGGGACAAGCACTGTTTCAGTGACTAAAAGATGACAGAGTGAGAACCAAGTTGATAAGAAGCTATAATTAGACCCTCTGCGACCCTCTATGATTCCAAGCTTTTCCCACTGCCTGGCATGCTCTTTTGTCAACTATTCATACAGCTGTCTCTTTTCTCATCATTCAGGTTGCACTTCAATTGTCACTTATTAAAAAATGCCTGCCTACTCCCAACCTTATCCAAAGTAGTCCCCTCTGTTACAATGCACCATGTCACTTCTATCACCTATCATTCTCTGAAATAGCTTATCTTACTCATATCGACAAATTACTCATACACTTATAAAGGAAAAATACATATGTATCCACTCATCCAGGACTGCTGAGAACATTCATTATAAGAGAATATGTTTTGTCATGAAACGCCTTAAGCATCTGGCTATTGTCTTTTCCTCACTGTGTCCCTCCTTCCATTATGTTCTGTGGTCTCCTACTATCTCCCTGCACCCACATCATTTGGGCAGTTTTTTTCTCAGATCATCACTGTTGACAAGCTGAAGAAATACAACTGTCCTTGTACTTCTGCTGAGACCCAGTGGGAACAGTTAAAGGACGCTTAAATGTTTTTTCATTAGATGTTCAGTTAAGGGGTGTCTGGGTGGCTCAGTCCATTAAGTGTCCAACTCTTGGTTTCAGCTCAGGTCATGATCTCACAGTCCCTGGGTGGGGCTCTGTGCTCACAGCGGGAGTCTGCTTGGGACTCTCTGTTTCCCTCTCTCCGGCCCTCCCCCAGTGTCTCTGCCCCCCCCCCCAACACACTGTCACTGTCTCTCTCAAAATGAATAAATTTAATAAAAAAATTAAAAAGGATATTCAATTCAATGTTTTTTGTTTCTATAGTAAATCTCCAGATATTTTTTGTTTGTTTCCTTTTTTTGTTGTTGTTTTTTTTTTTTTTTTTTTTTTTTTGCTCTGGAAATACCAGTTACAGCCTTATACACATAAATGGGAAAGGAAAAACACATTTTTCTTCTGACAATTTCAATCCATTGATGGTAGAGCTGGTGGAGGTACAAAAGCAGCAAGATGAAGCTCTGCGGACAGCTTCTGAGAAGAAGATGTGAAGATGTCTCTGGAACAGACTTCCAACTAAAGAACAAACGTCACAGGCGCAGAGTAACTCCTTTGGTAACACTGCCTACTAAACCCTTCAGCGTGTACCTTTGAATTTGTGAGTGGGACTGGAAGTAGGGAGAGAGAAGAAACAAAAGATGAGCATCTTCCCTTTGTCACAATGGTCCTGTGACCTAACTTCGATATCATCAATCTCACAATATGTGGATTAGCAACATGTCACTCTGGAGCTAGGTCAGCCCTGGCCATCTTTTCAATTGCCCAAGCGGGTCCTAATAGGCCAAATAAGTGGACGGTGGCACAAGTTTCAGCTTAGGAAAAACTCACCTTCATTTCCATAATCTATCTCACACCACAGCTAAAGTCTTCATCTGGAAACTTTTCTATGCTGTGTCTGCTATCATGTAATTTTTCCCAATTAATTTTTTCACATCCTCGATTTTTTTTCGCTGACTTTATTTTTTATGCATTCATTGATCTATGTATTGACAACGTATAATGGGTTATGTTTTATATTTGTTACTAAAGATGCAAAAATGAATATAATTTGGGAGTTTAAGGAGCTCAGTTCTAATGTTGGAAAAGGTATATAAGCTGGCAATGTCGTACACCTAGAGGTTGTTAACTATATGATTTTGGTGTTAGCAAAAAATATATCTTGATTTTTAAGGAACTAAATATTAACATTTCCTTCAAAAATGGAGGTAAGTCATAAGCCATAGAATTAGGACTTCTGACTTTTTCATCAATAGAAATTACAAATATATTTCTCACCTTACAGCTATGTTGAAATATTGATTATCCCCTCTTCAAATTACAGTAGGTATTAAACCCATCGCTAGATCTTAGTAACGGAGCACAATGATTACTAAATCACTATTTTGATAATTCTGTTTCATATGTTTGCTTTCCTTTGTAATTTTATGCATTTTATTTTATGCACTTAAAAATTTAATTCTAAAAAGGGTCCATAAATTTTGCCAGACCACCATGTATGTCTTTGTCTAAGTACCCCCTGTCTAGGGTAAAAATATAATTCATCAGCCCAACCAAGGCACTTTTTTAAAATGAGAGGATAATTATAATATCATTAATAATTATTAGTTAATGTAAATATTAACAATTAAAGGATAGCTGAGACTATTAAAACAGTTTTGGAGTTTACCTATATTAACTCTAAAATAAATGATAACAATAATAAGTCTTATTATAGTAATAACAATAATAATAATAAGTAAAAACATTGTTACCAACCAATAAACATAAACAACCAGAAACAGGCATGTACATGAACGGAGGGAGACACTAGGTGATCTATGCATGCAGCCAACTGTCTGTCCCTTCCTAGACTATCAGGCAGGTTGCATTCACGTGGTAATTCTGACTGTTTAATTGTAGACCAGAGAACCATGCACATCTTTACCATGCACTGCACACTTTAGCAATCCTTTAATTATTATAATGATGTAACTAAAAAAATCATGGCACATAAATATACCTTTTATATATTCCTTTATTTTGATCCTTTTTAGGTTTATAATTCAGGACAAACATCTCCTCCTTTATGTAAAAAGCAACCTAATAAACTACAAAATTTCTAAACTTTAATTACATAAAGTCATATTATTGGTAATACAGGATTGAATGTACTGTAGAATCTTCATGTTCATTTAGTTTAAAAAAAATTTCTGTCAAGGTTTCACAGAGAAGTGAAAAGAGCACCAAACTTTAGATATCATGGGTTTGGGAATCGAATGCCAATGATTCCACATATTAAGCTGTAAGGTCTTGGAAAAATGATATAATAGAGTTGGCTCTGACTCTTTCACCTCCCCCCACCCCGGTTTAAAAACAGAGGAATGGATGGGAGGTTAAATGACATAATATAGGAAAATTCCTCAGAATTCTGTCCAGCTTTTATGAGACTGATATCCTATATAACAAGAGTCTATAATAATTATTCTGAATTTCCCTAATATCTAAAACAGTACCATGATTCCTTAGTTGTTCTACTTAAAACCATAAGAGATGCTTTCATCCCTTTTATCTCATTTGCCTAATTTATCAAGTACTGTACCTTTCTTGACAAAGCTTACACATTCTTCCCTTTCTTTGCATTCCCCCAAAGACCACTCAAATATAAGTATATACTCATATCCTCAGAAATTTTTGAAAATAATTACCAATTTATCTTCTCCCATAACAACATATCTAATTACATGTCCACATTTTTTTACTTTTTATTATATAATTTTAAAGGTATTTTAACTTTATTCTTTATCACTAATTTATGCTATTTAAAATATCTGACCTTCAATCTCAACATCAACTTTTTGCTTTTTTTCTCATCTAGTCAAAATTATACATTTTAATACTGGAAGACTATATTGCCAAAGTGTGCAGAGAATTTTGTGTCTATTCATATGCCTTATTCTTGGTAATTTAATTCAACATAAACATATTATTTTCCTCTCAGCCCAATTTTGATTCTGCTACCTATCAAAACCAACTTAACTCTTTTGCAGTTGGCCTTATTCAAATCAGTTTCATTTTATGAAAAAGTTTTTACAAGTTATTGTGTGTATGGTTGATGTTATATAATGATATTTCTGACATATGCATCAAGGAAATGGGTTGAATTGGCCGAGTAAGCCCCCTTAGATTCTACATTGGCACTGAGTGTTTGCAGTTCAAACACACTGCCACTAGATGGTAATAATAGACCACATCGACTTCTAAGTACATTATCTAGATAACCTATTTTAGAGATAATCTCCCACATTAAGCTATTTTTAAATCTTTCTTCCAAAAATAATATTATCACCTTTATATAATCATACCTATATTTAAGTATCTGTATCTACCTACCTATGTATAATTGGATATTAAAAACATGAAATTATTATTTCAATACTAATATTATTATTTCAAAAGTATAAAGATGTAGTAGATGTATTAAAATATTCCAACTTCCCATCCCTTTATTTATTTACTTACTCACTTAATAACAAATATAATTCAAGACATTTAAAACTCACTGCACTAATATCTGTCTTTTTCCATTAGAAATTATTTGTCTTTTTTTTTTTTTTCAACGTTTATTTATTTTTGGGACAGAGAGAGACAGAGCATGAACGGGGGAGGGGCAGAGAGAGAGGGAGACACAGAATCGGAAACAGGCTCCAGGCTCTGAGCCATCAGCCCAGAGCCCGACGCGGGGCTCGAACTCCCGGACCGCGAGATCGTGACCTGGCTGAAGTCGGACGCTTAACCGACTGCGCCACCCAGGCGCCCCGGAAATTATTTGTCTTAATCGGAGAGTGCAACCTCAATTAAACTGCTCTTCATCTCTGCAGACTCAGCAATGTCCATACAATTACAAGACTCTAGCAAATTTTTAACCATCAGTCTAGTTGCCAATGATGCTTTGAGGAATTGTAAGTATAAAAAGCCTGAAAGCTTTAATTAAGTAAGTAAGATATTTACATTACATAAGAGATGTTCTTTCTCACTAATGCCTGGCTCTTTACCTCATGGCTCTAACTAAATTAAGGTATTCTCCCACATGATAGTTGCTCTGCTTTTTAAATTCTAGAGAGTGGCAAGGCACCAAAGAGCATGTCAGGTCCCATCACTTCTGCAACTTTTTTTCCCACCACTTTCTTGGTCCTTTTCAAGCCTAGATTCATTTGGAACCAAGTGAGAATTGGTCACACCCTCTTCTGCATTTGCAAGAAAGTGGGGGCTACAATCAAAAAGTTAGCCTGGAGTAGTGGCTCATCACCACTGCCTTTTGGTAACTGATAATCCAATTAGATCAATTAATGTAATTGTTTCCTTTTACAGTAAGTGTCATTACATGTGCATTATTTTATTGTTTCAGCTAGTCTGCAAATTCTACAACAGATATTTTATCTTTTAACTCCGGAAGCAACTAGGGCAACACTACAAAAGCATTTTCAACTAGCTGAATATATAAAACAGCTTTTGTATGCTTCTATAATAACAAGAATTTCAGTGGAGATTTTTACCAAACCCAGTCCATTATTCTCAAGAAGTTTTTAAAAATAAAGTAAAACGTTAGGAGACAATGTTGATCCAATTTCAAAAAAATTTCTTTTTTCTTTATTCTCAGTAATTGAACAGAGTATTTACATATAAAATCTTTTGGGGAAATAATGTTATGAAACTTAAAGCAGGTACTTTTCAACTTCTCTTTCATAAAGTATGTTACTGACTAACATCAACAAAGTTTGCTTTCCATTGGTAAACAAAAAAGTAACCACCATTTCATGAGTGATTTCATGAGCACATACCCTATATGTCCAGCATTGTGTTAAGACTTTTATATGCAATAACTTATTTAATGCAACACTTTGAATTCAGCACTACAATCACCAGATTAACAATTAGGAATGTACTTTTAAAGTTCACCTCTCAGTAACATTTCTGATGTTACCATTAATGGCATTCCCCTCTACCAAAAGAAAACATTTAAGAACAATCATTTAAAATATTATGACAGACTGGCAAAACAAAACGGAAAATAAGTTAGATGTTATCATGCATTTACTTTTGTATTTATGAGTCTATTGAGATATAATGCTCTGAAATAAAATTAAACAGGATAAACTTCTATTCTATAGTAACTAATGCCAAAACTCACGATGTTACCATCTTCATCAGCGCACAATCTCAAATGGCATTAGATTATGAAGGGCTGAGTGGATTATACAGGCAATTGTAAAACATTTTCTAGTACCATTTGTTAGTTCCATTCTACAACTTTTTCTTCATATCGCTGACATTTGCAACCATGTAAATAGTCTCACACATTTAAAAAAAAAGCATCATTCATGATTTATAAATATACATTAACGATTTAAGGCAACAGGATTTCCTAAATGCAAGTAAAATCAATGTGCAGTCATGAGCGGTAGTTCTAAAGTCTAACTTTAAATGAAAGATAATTAAACTGGTGCCTTTTAACAACATGGGAAAAAAGTTCAAGTTTGGGAGAGATTTTGTTATGCTCATTGCAACACATATTAGTGAAACATCAATATAATTGAATGTAATTCAAGCAGACATTCAATTAAGCCTCTACTGCATCTAGAATATATTGAATTGACAGTTTCATCTAAATTACTGATACTTTTGAAGACATTAACTATTTGGATAAATAACTAGTGATTATATTTCCCTAAATCCTTTACTGTCTTAGAATTTCAAAGTTGCTTAACTTGTCTGGATTTTTGATTCCTCCAATGCAAAATGAGAAGAGTTGGACTAGTGGTTTTTAAAGTCTTTTGAAATTCCTAAAAATTAACTATCATCTGAATTATTGGAAGAGGAAACCATATGGAGGCATATGGCTGGTTGTGTTAGAAATTGAAGGAATAGTCTTTTCAACACAGTCAAAAAATTCTGTTTTATTTTGGAATGCTTCAGGACTCTTCTACTATTTAAACAAGAAAGCAAACAAAATATAGTTTTTCTGGGGCGCCTGGGTGGCTCAGTTGGTTGAGCATCTGACTTCGGCTCAGGTCATGATCTTGCAGCTCGTGAGTTCGAGCCCGGTGTCAGGCTCTGTGCCGGCAGCACAGAGCCTGGAGCCTGTTTTGGATTCTGTGTCTCCCTCTCTGCCCCTCCCCAGCTCATGCTCTGTCTCTCTCTGCCTCAAAAATAAATAAATGTTAAAATAAAATTAATTAAAAGCAAAATATAGTCTTTCTTTTGATGTAAATATGACCTATTCACTAAGAGTTTTGTGTGTTTTTTAAGTCACTATCAAGTCTCTCTTGCAATGGAGAGAGAATCCTAAACTACCTTTCTTCAGTCTATACTTTTCTTTAATTGTAAGATATTCTATAGATGTTTTGCTTGATGTCCATGTTGTACCAATCACTAGATAGCCACAGTAAGAATAAGACATAATCCTGTTATCAAGGGCTTATCACTTATTGGAGTAGACAGAATTCTTTTCAATTAATGAGTGTAAATGAAATGATGAGAGAATTATCAATATGAGGGCACAAAAATCTGAGAGAAAATATTTTTGAGTGAAGCAATCAGGAAAAAAATTCACAAGGAGATCCTCATGCTTGGGGAATAATAATTGCTAAAAATTAGTCAGACTGCCTTTGTGCCAAGTAATACACTGAGCATTTTTTGTATACTGTATTATAATCCATGAGTTCCTATAAACATCATATTATATAGATGCAGTTCTTATTTTACCCATGTGATAATGAAGAAGCAAAAGATACTGTGGAAATAGACATGACCAGAAAAGACAGGTTTATTCATCTACTCAACATATATTTATCAAATGCTTATTCTATGCTAGTTCTTTTTCCAGGAGCTAAGGATAAAATGTTGACTATCATACTCTGCTCCCAAGAATTCCAATGTGGGGGTTGATGTGCATATAAATAAACTTCTGGTTATAACAAAGTTCATTTGATGTTATAAGGAATCAAAATAGCGTAGAGTGCCTTCAGTTGAGAAAAACAAAAAGAGATGTCCCATAGGACGTGATACCTAAGGACCTGAAAGATGATGAGTTAGTTACAGGAAGAGGAAAAGAAACCACTAGGCTCCAGAGTAAGAAAAGGAACAACACCTTTTGGGAATTAAAGTAGTGCAGTATGGTGAGTACACGTACTAAATTAGTACAGAATGGTTTGGATATGATGCTTCAAAAGGCAAGTAGTCAGTGGAGGTTAAAGCGTCTTATAAGGATGACTATACGTTGGTTTGGTATTTCCAGAACAAGCCTAACATAATGTGAATATCACCTTTTGTCCCCAAACAATTACTTAATGGCACCCTTTTCACTCTCAAAAATTTCCTGCCAGATAATGAATTGTATGTATTAGAGGTTCTACGTGTGTGTGTGTGTGTGTGTGTGTGTGTAATGGGATGACGCAAGGTCTTTAAACAGAGAATTGGCACAGATTTACATGTCAGAAAAGTCACCAACTGAAAAAACTGAGAATAGTTTGGAGAAAACATATATGGGCAGAGATGGTTATGCTCATCTCTATAGTGTAGAGATTTTGGTAGAAACAAGCTGCCCAGTTAAGAACTATACTCCAAACTTCCTACACAACTCTAGTATTCCTTCTTCCCTCACCTGCTTGCTTTAGGTCAGTGTCCAGGACAACCTTCGAAAATGCTTCGAAGATGCATTTCACATCTTCAGTTACTGAATGAGTCATTAAGCAAAAGACACAGATACTGCCATTCTCACTGGACTTTACATGAGCAAACTGTACTTTAGATGAGCTAAAAAAAAAAAAAAAACAAACACTGATTTTTTAAAGCCTGAAGACTACAGGGTTTATATGTAATAGCAAGTAGCACTACCCTCCTACAATAAGACTAATGACAAATCATTTACAAGGCTATTGCAGTAATCCAAGTATGAGGTAACATTGATGTCAGAACTGAAAAGGACATAAGTGAACAGTTACGGCAAAAATGATATCACGTTTGCCCCTAACGTTTTTTAGTTTGAGAACCTGAGTAGAGTCTAATGAAATAGGAGGGGAATTTAGGGAATAGGAGAATAAAGGGTTTGAGAAAAGGAAAAACACTGAGTTCAGTTTAAAATAAGTTTGAGTTGCACTGGTTATCCAAATGAAATGTCTATGAAGCATCTGTAAATTATGTTCTGCAGAATGAGAGACAGAAGGAGTAGAGAAAGGGAGATGACATCCATTTCAGGCATTTTAAGTACTGATTGTTTCTTTTTCTTTTTCAATACATGTCTACAGATTATCTGCATATCAACATATGGTCTCTCTTTCATGCACAAATGGAGACTGATCTATCTTTTGAACACACGAGAAATTTGCTATTTGTGGATCCAAGACTAGGGAGGAAATTTAGTTTTTTGAAATTTAATTTATTTATATTCAATTGAGAATGCTAAAATATCTATTGAGCTAGGATTTTTACTGAGGGCAATGTAAAATATTGAAGGATTCTTAGAATAATCACTCTGGCAACAATGTAGTAAATGGACAGCAAGGAGCTAGCAGTTCGGGATCTCAGCCATAAAGGGCTTAACTAGGATAGTGGAAGCAGAAGAAAAGGGACACACTGGTGAGATGTAGAAAATGGTAAGTATCAACAGGAAACACTGCAAGGTTGCAAGGATATACTTTTGCACCCAGGATTGTCTCCAAGCACTAGAATGTGACCCACTGTCTGAATATGCAGAAGTCTCTTCCCTCCATCCAGGCTCAAGTGCTGTCGGTTAACTGATCCACTCAAGCAGGAAGAGGAGTTCCAGGTCATCTCTGCTACCTTTGTAATCATTTGGGGGTTTTCAGCTGCCTGATTTAGCCCCCCAAATCCACTCAATTTTGGTGGCTGGGGTGGCTCAGTCAGTTAAGCATTCGACTTCGGCTCAGATCATGATCTCATGATCTCACGGTTCATATGTTTGAGCCCCATGTTGGGCTCTGTGCTGACAGCTCACAGCCTGGAGCCTGCTTCAGATTCTGTGTCTCCCTTTCTCTCTGCTCCTCCCCCACTTGTGCTCTCTCTCTCTCTCTCTCTCTCTCTCTCAAAAATAAACATGAAAAAAACCCACTTAATTTCAAGGTTTCATTATATTTTCTTTTGCATTTCTGAGCAATAATGTATAGCTAATATTTTAAAATTCTGATTTCTACCCAATTCAGTCCATTACTGAGTACAGAATTATCAATTGCTAAAAAATGGGTTGTATTTCTGTGCCATATATTTATGAGCAATTCAAGAATTTCAATTACTAGCCTTTCTGAATGTGTTTTTTTTTTTAATTTTTTTTCAACGTTTATTTATTTTTGGGACAGAGAGAGACAGAGCATGAACGGGGGAGGGGCAGAGAGAGAGGGAGACACAGAATCTGAAACAGGCTCTAGGCTCTGAGCCGTCAGCCCAGAGCCTGACGCGGGGCTCGAACTCACGGACCGCGAGATCGTGACCTGGCTGAAGTCGGACTCTTAACAGACTGCGCCACCCAGGCGCCCCTCTGAATGTGTTTTTATGTATGTGCGTGATTTTATTAACTTTTAAGACATTATTAGTCTTGATATTTACTACATTTTTTTAACTTAGATTTTACTTACCTTCTATTTGCTACAGCACAGTGATTTTTGACATTTTAATTCCATCCTTGGTCCTTCCACAGAGGTTATAGAGCATATGTACCAGCTGCCTCATCAGAACATGCAAGCAAAGGAATATTTGCCTTTTGATGTGGCTACGAGATTATGATAACCTGTCCTGCTGCTTTCATGTTATTTTGTTTTCAGTAGACAATGCTAACTCTGTATCTTCTATTGTATTTCACAAATTACATGACTGATCATGTATACAGTCCATATTTTTTATCATTGACACACTGCCCAAAGTTATGACTTCTTCTCTCCCTGTTTCTTCAACAAATGTTGTAAGGCCCACTGAATTTTTCCTTTCCTTCTCCTTGCATAAATTCATTATTTGATGCTTACAAATGCTATTTGTATGCACATCTAATAAAAAACATGGCTTTAAAGATAGGCTTTTGCAGGCTCACCTTACCTCAGAGATGGTGAAGTTGCTTTTGCCACATAAAAACCTGGGCTAATAGGAATTCAATTATCACTTAAGAAGAGTATGCTAGTGCAACAGACCTTTAAACCAGGTTTGCTACCTTAGTATAATTTTACAAGCCATTTGTTTGTTTTACTGTGCTATGGTTACAGTAGTCTAAGTAAAAGTGTCTAGCAATTAGAATCGCAGAAAAGATTTTTGTACTTAAGTGGTTTGGATTCGAATCTCAGCTTGCCTATTCATTAACTGTGTAACTATGGGCAAGATGCCTGACTATCTTTAGGTTCCTTACTTATATAATAGGATTTTTTGATGTTACAGTTTTGTCTGTAACTCTGTGGAATTCTTAGAACTATATTTAGCACATGATAAGCCTCAATAAATGTTAGCTAATATGATTTCTTTTTGATTTAGCTACTCAGCTGCAGAGTATATTTTCTGACTTGATATTTTGGCATTACTTTGACTAAAGAAATATTTCAAGGCCCAAAGAAATAATTGTATTAAAATAAGTTTAGACTTTGTATGCTTCCATTTTAGATTGTTTACTCCTTTCTTCAACTTAAAAATGAGAAGCAGTTTTCCACTTAGAATTAAATCTTTACCTATACTCAGGTATAAAATAGCTCTGCTATTTTTAAATAATTTAATTGAAGGTACATGGCAAATATAACTTCATATTATAATAAATGCTACTTTACTCCATTGCCTGGAGGTGAATTAAGTTACAATTTTAGCACCAAGTCCAAAAGTAGCACTGGGTCCATTAGAACAAATGATTTAGAATGTGTGACGTGGTACAGCGACCTCACATCAAGGATGTGGTTGGATGACTCTGATAGTAGTCACTCCAAAACTCCTTTGAAACTAAGGTTTAGTTAACTAGGGGGGCTGAAGCATATCCAAAATCAAGCATAGCAAAGAAAAAGCCATTGATGAAATCTTTTAAATTCCTGATTGGTCAATTACCAATCACAGTTGAAAACATTTACTCTGTCCCTTGTTGGATATTCACTATCCCCACAGATGGATTTTCATGGGGACAAGCACCATATCTGACTTCACTCACCACTGAATCTTTAGCGCACATCAAATTATGTGGCCTCCACTAATATTTCTTAAATGAATTAATGGATGAATTGTAAGAAGTACTACAGGTTAAAATAGGTGTGGAATTGAAAGTGCCTCCCCCCCCCCACTTTTTTAAACAAAATATATGGCTGTAATAGTGAAGATACAGAAAGGGAGCTAGAAGAGAGAAATATGGACTTGAGACTTTTTAAGATAGGTGAGATTCACCATACTTAAATGAAGAGAAGGAGGCCACAGAGTACACAGTATGCAACACACACGCATGCACGCACACACACACACACACACACACACACACTCTCACACGACTCTTGTTTGGGAAATGTTGCCAAACATAATTTCTAAGCCTCCCTTTTCTTACGTGTATCCTCTAAAAATAGTGGATTTATTTTAATCATTGTTGAATTGAGTACAAATGGTCTCAAACTCTATATGCATAACATCTTTTTACTGTGCTGTCTTTCTCAACTTTTCAGTATAATGGTTTGTTGCTCTTGAGATAATAGTTTGAAAAATCATGCAAGCTGTTGGAATATCTGCATGGTGATTATATGCTGAATAGCAGCTTGGGTTTTCTATTTCCATCTGCTTCAACTTAGTAAGAGGAAGAGGTATTATTATTATTATCATTGAATTATCTGAATTCCAAATTAGGAAACAGAAAAACTGCAGATAATCTTTAGATGAATAAAAATAACTTTGCTAAAAGGAAATTTTTGTTTTATATAATAAAGTCTTTTGAATTTAATTCCCTTCTCCATTTTAAAAGGGCAAGTTTATTCAAGTGTTAATAATATGCTCATGTCTGTGACTAATGAAACCATTTAAAAATAATAAATTAGTCTGCAAAGCTTTCGGAGTGTATTCTTTTGTAACATTTTGCATCTTAACATTTTAACATTCCAGTCTCCTTGAACAATGAAGGTAACCTGTCTCTGCTTCCAATCACTACTTATTTCTAAGAATATGGGATACTTCGCTGATCTGAAACTCCTCCATTTGTTACAGAGCTAGAAACCAAGAAACTTAGGTTTCTGAGATCCAAAACGGACTTAATAATACAAGCAACTGGCCTCTTAGATACACTGTGTTTCCTGGTTTTCTGTGGGGTCTGTGTACTCTTTTGTTATCTATTATCTGGTACAATTGGTGCTTATTATTCATTAGATTTTAATGGAACTGTAGAGATTTTAGGTAAGTGTTGGCTGATCTATGACTTAAATTTAGTTCAGGAATGTTTCCCTTGCACAGTGTTGCTTCCCCTATCTCTAAAGTATACATAAAAGTTTAGGGGCACCTGGGTAGCTCAGTCCGTTAAGCATCCAACTCTTGATTTTGGCTCAGGTCATGATCTCACAGTTTGTGGGATTGAGAACCACATCAGGCTCTGTGCTGACAGTGAGGAGCCTGCTTGGGATTCTCTCTCTCCCTCTCTCTCTGCCCCTCCCCTGCTCGTTCCCTCTTTCTCTCTCTCTCTCTCTCTCAAAATAAATAAACTGTAAAAATATTTTTAAAAAAAGTATACATAAAAGTTTAAATCTTATCATATTGCAATCTCTCATAAGGTGGAGTTTATAATTCATTTTTTCCAAAATTATAAAGCATTTTCAAATAAGGAAGTCCTCAGCCCTCCTGAAATCATGGCAAACAAGAAAGAATATGATGCATGGATTTGGTATTAATATTGCCAACTTGAATCTGTACATTTATGTCAAACTTTTGCTGGGATTTAAGGGTAGACCTATGAAGAATAAAATGTGCCTTTCAAAAGCATGGAAGCTTCTAACTACAAGTTCCCATGCACCAAATGCCCCACTGTTGCTCACTACATTCCAGCAATGTTGTTTTCTATCATTTCCTCAACAGGATATCCAGGTGGCAATCTTTCCCTCCCCAGAACTCTTTCCATCTGCCAGGAATGGTTGGCCACCATCTCCACCTGAATCCTATTTACCCTTCAGGTATCTGCTTAGGTATTGTTTGCTCAGAGGGGACCTCCCAGATTTTATAGTCTAAATTAGGACCCTAGGATACTAGCCTATCAACCCTGTAATTTTCCTTCGGATCACTTCAAGCATCTTCTATATCTATTAGCATTATTCAGTGCAGATAGAGTCTAATGTCTTTCTCATTTCTCCTTAAGTTCCAAGAGGGTCTCGTCTCTTTTGTTTTCACTGTATCCCCATTGCTGAGGACTGCATTTGTGGCCTGGTAGTTAACATATATTCACTGAAAAAATAAATGATCAAACATGAGGATAGGTGCTTTTCATGGTGGAAATTTCTGTGCAGAATGGACAAATATAATGAGCTTGTCATTTGCAAATATTTCCCTTTTCTTATTTTATCTTGGAAAGCATTAGGAAATTTTTGTCTTCTCTTGGGAATCATGAAACCATATGTGAATATTAGGATTTATGTTGCATTGGTTTCTGAATTTTATATGCTTTACTTCATTGTATTTGCAATTCTTTACTCATAGCAGGTGCATGCAAATACTTCTCTAGTGAATGCTCAGTGATTTAAGATGTATCAATATAACTTCAGTCTCAGAAACCAGAACTTATCTCACTCATCATGCAGAAAAACTAGAAGCTTTATGTTCTGAAGGATGAACTGACCTAGGCAATTGGCCCATCTCTATAATGACTTTGTATATGAGGAAGAAAATATGGAATCACATAATGTGTTCTAAAGAATAGCAATGAAGGAAAAGTAATTTAACTATCTTACCTTGGTGATAATAAAAATATGAACTTAATATTGAAAAAAAATTCCACGAATATACATAAGCAAAAAAGGACAAACATAATCTTTACCACTCCAAAGAGCATTTTAAAAGTGAGATTTGTTATCCAAGTTAAATAAATAGCATAAAAGTATTTAATAATTCATCATTTATATTAATGCCACATAATAATCAAAGGCCATCAGTGATATCCATTATCCTTAGTGAATGTGTCAAAAATGAACTCTTGGCCCCTAAATTGTGCCTGAACAAGACAGATAAAGGTTATTTTCTTCATCTGAAATTGTCACTGTAAAGGTTAAGGGGGACAGATTCTGCAAACCTTTGATAGCAACTTGCTTGTCAAGGAGCAGAATTTCTCATGAGACACTACTCTGATGGCCTTAAATCAGGAATTGAAATCTTTTCAAATATAATTGGTGTGTATTGAAAAATCTGACACCAATACAAATGAACTTGAGTCATTTTGATTACTTTTCTTGAAAGAGCTGTTGGATAATTAAATATTTAATTTTTGCAAAAAGCTCATTTTGAGCAATAATTCTTCAGTGGAACAAACTAAGTGCATCTGGAAGATGCAGTAATTTTTAAATGTCCTATCACTCAGATTAAGAAATAGACACTCCAAAGCGCCCCTTCTAACAATTAAGCATTTATCCTAAAAGATATCGAAATCTTACGTTTCACACTGGATTTTTTTTTCTTTAGTAGTATGATATGAACATAGGAATGTAAAATATCACAAAAATTTTATGTTTTGTTAAAATATTATAAATTAAAACTACAGCAGAGTTCTGGAATCAGTGCCTAAGCATTTTACATGATAAGAGACATAACATCCAGCTGTGTTTAATTGATAAAAATATTATATGTTAAAAGATATTATAAATTAAATGTGTATTCGGTTAATATTCTACTTGGTGGTAAGGTACCAATTTTTTAAGGAATTGTCAAACGTTTAATCGTTTTTGAGATTTCTTTTAAAACTTTTTTTAATGTTTTTTTCTTTATTTTTGAGACAAAGAGAGACAGAACAGGAGCAGGGGAGGGGCAGAGAGAGAGGGAGACACAGAATCCGAAGCAGGCTCCAGGCTCTGAGCTGTCAGCACAGGGGCTCGAACTCACGGACTGTGAGATCATGACCTGAGCTGAAGAGCGCTGATTAACCGACTGAGCCAGCCAGGCGCCCCTAGAGATTTATTTTATATAACATAAAATTAACCATTTTAAAGTGAGCAATTCAATGCCCTTTAGTGCATCTGCAGCATTACACAACCACTGTTATCTAGTTCCAAAACAGTTTCAACACCCCAAAAGGAAACCTATACCCATTAAGAACATAATCTCCATTCCTACTACCACTCCCTCCAACCCCTGGCAACCACTAATCTGTATTCTGTTTCTGTGGATTTACCTATACTGAATATTTCATATAATTGGAATCATATGTGAGCTTTGTATTTGGCTTCCTTCACTAGCATAATGCACTAGAGGTTTATCCACATCATAGCATGTATCAGTACCTCATTTCTTTTTATGAAGAATAATATTCATGGCACATATGTATCACAATTTGTTTATGCATTCATCTGATGATGGCCAGTCAGACTGTTTCCATTTTGGGGCTGTTATGACTAATGCTGTTATGAGTGTGGGTGTATATGTATTTGTTTGAGTGCTCATTTTCAATTCTTTTGGATACACACCCAGGAGTCGAATTGCTGGGCCATATGATAATTCTAAGTTTAACTACTTGCAGAACAGCTGAATTGTTTTCTACAGAGACTGAAGTATATTACATTCCCAACAACACTGTGCAAGAGTTCCATTTCTCTACATCCTTGCTAACACTTGCTATTTTTCATTAAAAAAATTATATCTATCCTTGTGGTTGTGAAGTGTCATGTCCTATGATTTTGATTTGCATTCCCCAAGTGACTAATGATATTGAGAATATATCCATATCTTCTTTGGAAAGGTGTGCCAATTTCTTTTTCTTTTTCTTTTCTTAATTTTTTTTAACATTTATTTATTATTGAGAGACAGAGAGAGACAGAGCAGGAGCAGGGGAGGGGCAGAGAGACGAGGAGACACAGAATCCTAAGCAGGCTCCAGGCTCTGAGCGGTCAGCACAAAGCCCGATGCAGGGCTCAAACCCATGAACCATGAGATCATGACCTGAGCCGAAGTCAGACGTTTAACCGACTGAGCCTCCCAGGCGCCCCAAAAGTGAGCCAATTTCTAATTGTTACAAAATTTTTCAAGATAGTCTGCTCTTGCCTTTGTATCAATCAGTAATTTTAATTCTCTAATAGGCCTTCACTTATAACACCTTATGCCATTTAAAAAAATAATATAAGATAAACAAATTATCTTCATTTCATCTTATCAAAGATTCATACAGAATCCCTTCCTCTTTCTGGGAAATTTTAATGCTTACCATGTACTCCCTAGCATTAGTACAGTTGAGATATTTATGTAATTCTGTAGCCAACATGTTAATGGTTTCCTACAATGTTATATTATTTTACTCAAGTAGTAAAATTGTATATCAAGTGCCATATTAATTTTCAACACTCTCAGGAAAATCCTTTGGGGTTAAACTAAAGTCTGTCGGTAGTGAAAAAATAAATGGGGGAGGGTATAATTTAGCAGTTACTCTAATTTACTAAAATTGTGAAATTCATTTATTAAATGGACACCTTTCAGATTTACTAAAATAACATAAAACCTAATAATCTGAAGTATGCTTAGGCATTACCATATATACAGTTATAAAAATGCCTTATCAAAAAGATGAGATGTTATCTGTTGCCAATTCAGAGAACTGGAAAGAATTTTGCTATTTCTTTGATGACAGGAAAAAATTTAAAAGAATCTTTAGGTATTGACTGAACAAAATCACATACACACATATGATATGTGTTGCAGATATTAAAATAACATGATTGAGGGTTAGGGTATAATAATCTGCATATTTCCTTAAAAGAGGTGTCACTAACTTTGGCTTAAAATACACAGGGTTTGGTCCCACCAGCCATATTTACTGTTATAGTAAAAAAGCCTGAACTGCCATGTTTTTCTCATATAAAATCTTCCTAGATGCCATCATTATTTGAGTGTGCAACTCTTGCCTAATACTTGAGTCTTCAAATCCTATTCCATTCTTCTTCTACCTATTGAATAACAGAAGTGTCATCTGAGAATTGGCCTCCGCTCAAGGCATAGGACTGCCTCTTCTAATTGTAGTCCATTTGTATTGCTGGCAATTGGTTTCGGAACAACACACAACCCAGCTTTATCTAATTTCATGATAGAAGAAGCATGCTACAATGTTTTCAGAAACTGAGAAGAACTATGAGAGATCTGAGATTTTATTCTACTTAAAAATAAAAAGTTTTCCTGCCACAGGTTTTTCAGATGGTGCCAGAAGACATGAGACCACTAGCTCAGAGACAAAGGAATGGATTACTCATGACACAGCAGACAGCATAAGCTTCATATTCCTATCTGTTCCTCTTGCCCCCTAAATCCCACAGGCGAGAGGTGGAGGTAGGCTCAGCTGAATGCTGCGCACACAGCCGGTCTGTGTCACAGCTGAGAACTGCTGATTTTAGGAAATCCCTAATCTCATGAAAGAAACCACTAGCAATCTTGAACTATCTTTGCCCTGGTGGAAAATATTATCTTTGTTACCCTGGTCAGAAGACAAATCACCTTCGCTCAGAGAGAAAGGCACAGTCTCTGTTCTCCAAGAACATACAAACAACACTGAAAAACAATTTTTAACAACAAAATAACTTAACTATATTTTAAAAGAAAATATGCCAAAACATGAGAGATTCACTAAGAATTGTCTTTCAACTGGTATTTGCTTATGCCCATTAAGTGAGAGGAATGGCCAGTCCCACACTGCCATGGGATTTAACCAAGGGCTCAAGCCACCCTAATGGTCTCAGAAATCATCTTGTGGCAATGAGGGAAACAATGCAGCCAATGCTGTTGACCACAGAAGAAGATGGAAATGATCGGAGTCCATGCTTACATTGTTGAAACAGTAACCCACCAATCCTGAAGCCCACCTGTCATTTGGACTCCTGCTCTGTGAATAATAGACTACATATTATTTAACCTGTTTGAGTTAGTCATTCCAACGAGCAGCTCGCTGATAGGTTCTGACAGCTAAATTTACTCTGTTTCCTCTCAGCATCTTTCCCTAGGGTTATCTCTATTCCCGCAAATGATACTTTAGGAGTGGTTGTGGAAAACACAGGGATACCATGGGACTCTAATATTACTCATTACTGCTATCTTGTTGGGTTGGGGGAAGGTGGGCAAATAGAAAAGCATGCTTGGGACTGTACAAAGCTGGCCCAATTTTGTTTGACAAATATTTATCGATTGAACAAAAGGGATATTTAGAATATCCTGATACAGGCATTTTGGTTTTCACAAAACAAACTAAAACAAATGTGTATAAATGGATATTAGATCTTAAAGGACTAGGTTTTACAGCAAATCAGATTGCCATCTATCAATGAGAATCAATAAAAGGACAAATCTTTTTTTTTTAATTTTTATTTATTTACTTTGAGAGAGAGAGAGAGAGAGAGAGAAAGAGAGAGAGAGAGAAGAGGAAGGGGCAGAGAGAGAGGGAGAGACAGAATCCCAAGGAGGCTCTGCACTGTCAGTACCAAGCCCAAAGTGGGGCTTCAATGTGGGGCTCAATGCAGGGCTCCATCTCATGAACCATGAGATCATGACCTGAGCTGAAATCAAGCATCTGATGCTTTACCTACAAAGCCACACAGCTGCCCCAAGGGACCAGTCATTTAGTGTGAATACTTAGGAAACTATATATCCACTTCCCAAAGTGAGGATATTTTCTTTGAATTACAAATAGTCCTGATTAATCTACTTATAAAAATTCATAGAGGGGTACCTGGGTGGCTCAGTCAGTTGAGCGAGTGACTCTTGGTTTCGGCTCAGGTCATGATCTTGAGGGTTGTGGGTTCGAGCCCCACATTGGACTCCACATTAACCTGCAAAGCCTGCTTAGGATCCTCTCTCTCTTTCTCCCTCTCTCTCTGCTTCTCCCCCATTCATGCACATGTGCTCTCTCTCTCTCAAAATAAATAAATAAACTTAAAAAAAGAGAAATTCATAGAAGAATAAGAAGAGGCCTAATAATACGATTAGGCCTAGTAATATGATACACTGATGATGAATATATTTTTGTGAAAATACGAAGTACAAATTTATACTTTCACAACACAATCTTTGATATTTAAAATAAAAGCATTATTCAAAAATATATTTATACAGACCCACAGATAGCATATGTTAGGGAACTTGCTCTGTCTTAATTTTCTGAGAAATTGGTTGATCTAGTCTACTGAATAGATATCCTCTTAGGAAATGGAGCATTATGTCTATACAACCAATCCTGTTTATCACCCTGGAATTTTGCAGCTGGGAACTATTTAAATTTTTTTTTTACGTTTTATTTGTTTTTGAGACAGAGAGAGACAGAGCATGAATGGAGGAGGGGCAGAGAGAGAGGGAGACACAGAATCGGAAACAGGCTCCAGGCTCTGAGCCATCAGCCCAGAGCCCGACGCGGGGCTCGAACTCACGGACCGCGAGATCATGACCTGAGCTGAAGTCGGACGCTTAACCGACTGAGCCACCCAGGCGCCCCTCAGCTGGGAACTGTTTAAACGATATATTTTGTTAATATTTATTAGTCCTCTGTGGATGAATTAAAACGGAGTCTTTGGACTTATATATCTGAGGAAGATTACATTCTGTCTGAACCTGAACACATTACTGCACGAAGCAGCTCACATCTCTCTTCACCAGACTGTTTTATAAGACATGGTATGCAAAGCCTTCCCAGCCTTCAAGTACTTCTGAGTCTATGTGATGCAGTGGTTCCCTGGATACATTCAAAGAAAACAGAACTCAAAGAGCAAGCATTTACTTAATGCTTATGATGCATTTGTCAGGCAGTGTTCCAATACCTATTATCTTTGGTCCTTATAACAATTTTGTAAATCCTGCTTTTTGCATTATAGATGAGGAAACCTAGGTGCAGAGTCAAATGCCAGAAAGCTCATAAATCACAGTGCCAGGTTAAGCCTTTAGATCCAAGGCTCATTTACTTTCCTTTATACCAACTAATACCTTAAAAGAAATCTGATTTTTTTTTAAATGAGCATTAAGTTCCTTTTAGTACTAATGTAGTAATTTGTATCATTTAATGACATAGTCACAATGATTTCAAAGGGCAACCTTGAAGGTCTCTACAAAAGTGATTTGATGGGAATAGAAACATTTCTACATGACTTGTATGCAGCCTATTTAGTAGTATCTACACACACACACACACACACACACACGTACGCACATATATGTTTACTATCAGTTTGAGGATTAAGTGAATATAAAAATATTTGTGTCTAGTTGAGAATATAAAATCATATCTATTTGTACTCTTTCTGTACTCAGTGTAGCTAGTAGACAAAGTAAGTGAATAGTAATCAAATGTGTCATTCAACTAAGGAAGACAGTGAATATTCTCACCCTGTTCAAAATAATATGCTGCCTGTGTGCAAGTAGAGATACAGAAATATCTGTCCTTTTGGAGGCTAAAATATTTATGTAAAATATCTAGACAAATTCTTATAATGCTCCTCCGAGAGGGGCTATTTATTTAATGCCTATAATGCATTTATCAGGCACCACTCAACTAACTATATCTTTAATCCTCAAAATGATTTTGCAGGCTAAATCCTGCCTTTTTCAATACAGATGAGGAAACTGAGGCTCAGAGACAGGTGCCCCAAAGCTAATAAGTCAGTTCCAGGTTTAATATTTACATCATTTCATCTGTCTAAAGGTAGTGTCTCTTTATTAGCCAAAGAAAAAAATTTAAATGTTCCAATATGATTTTCTTTCATTCACCATTACTCAAATATTTTACACATATTATTACACACTTCAGCTGAATTTTCATTAAATATTCATTTCAACGTAGTATGTCTGCCTAAGAAGTGGCAAAGAAATATAAAGTTGTTCCCTGCCACACAAAAGCAAATTTCTCAATCCATGTGTGCAGCTTGACTCTCAGTCTTTATTAACCCTCTTTGTTACCTCCTTTCCTTCTTTTGACTTAGGGATTATTCCCAAATAATAAAGGTGGGAAGACAAAAATTGAATTCTATCTTGGGGAGTCTAGACCATGCATGGATCCAGAAGTTGCTAAATGACAGCACATGAGATGTCATCCAGGACTTCCAGAGTGAGGGCAGAAGTGGCAATATCACTCCAAAGACTCACCAGGAAGGTATTAAGAAAAAAAATACATAAGAAAATTCATGATCAGTCAGCTGTATAGAAAGGGGAAGCAGGCAAAAACAGTAAAAAAGAAACAAACAAACAGGAGATCTAACTTGACTTCCTAATAACATAAAAATGACTACATTTTTATACCCCCTCCTCTTTTATAGTATTTGAATTCTTTACTTATTTTTCAAATAATCCATCTGCCAAGTTGACCAACTATGAATATTATTGTCATTTTTAATTATCCAATAAGTATTCTGAATACACACTTGTTTATCCTTTCTAAGTTTGTTGCATGAGATATTAATTCATTTAAGAGTTTTATAGCTGCCAGTTTTAAAGCAAAAGTCAATCCATCATTTATTCATATTGATTTCTATATCATCTGTAATTATTCAGCTATATTGAGTTTTATCTCACCCATAATTTTTTATGGGTGTATGCATAAGAGAAACAGAGAAGAAGAAACGAAGTGAGACAAGAAAAAGAGTACATAAAGTAAAAAAAGACATTATATTACAAGATTGTGGTTAGAACACAGAACACTGGAAGACAGGAAGTGTACTCAAGTGGTGGAAAACAAAGAAATACTCATTTACTATCTATAAATACTGAAATCATACTTTGAAAATGTTTTAAATTGCTTACAAATCTTCAATGAATTTTTATTCATTAAACATAGAGCCAAAAATCCTTACCATTATAGGAATGTCCCCCACAACTGGACACAAAATTTTCCCTAAAATCACCCTACGATACAGTCAAAATGGTTGTTTATAACCTAAACATAACATTCACTTTTTAAGATTTTGTGTCATCACTCTTCCTGCTCCCTCTGCCTCTCCTTCCCTTATTTCCACCTAGTGACACATCCCTTGTGTTCTCACTCAAATGCTTACCCCTCAATTACAGCATCCAGTCTATCTAACTGTGACCCTTTTTCTATTACTTTGCATACTGATGCTAGTATGTGGGGAGGTGCATCTTTCCACATCGCTCGTTCCATATCTGTATGTGTATCTTTCTCCAGACGTGTTGCCCAGAGGGCGGGGACTCCCCTGCCTCAGGCTGAGCCTCCTCAGCACAGGCAATACCAGATCCATAATGGTTTAGGAAACTGAGTGGCTTATGATTATGAGATATATATAAGTCCTTCAAATAAAATCTAAAATAGTAATGTCCTGAATAAGGTTATTTCTTTCATTCTTTTATTAAATTGGAAGAAGCCACCCCTCCAC
Organism: Lynx canadensis; assembly: GCF_007474595.2. Taxonomy (NCBI): domain Eukaryota; kingdom Metazoa; phylum Chordata; class Mammalia; order Carnivora; family Felidae; genus Lynx; species Lynx canadensis. The sequence goes on from NC_044306.2 coordinate 56,293,564, forward strand.
TAAAGTCATTCCTCCATTTTCTATAGATGTCAGTCTGTGTTTTCATATCAACTACTTTTAGAAAGTGAAGGGAGAACAAAGCAGAGTGTGTCCAGTGGAGCCAGAATCATGTAGAGCATATAAAGGATTTTTACAACCTTTTGTTTTTAACTTTATTTATTTATTTTGAGAGAGGGAGAGAGAGAATGGAAGGGGGAGGGGCAGAGATCGAGACAGAGACAATTCTAAGCAGGCTCCACATTGTCAGTGCAAAGCCCAGTGTGGGGCTCAAACTCAAACAGTGAGATCATGACCTGAGCCAAAATCAGGAGTTGAATGCTTAACCGACTGAGCCACCCGGGCGCTCCAAGGAGTTTCACAACTTTAAAAAAAAAAAACAAAAAACAAAAAATAAATCTGTATTTCACCAAGGCTGGCCCATTTCAGTACATGACACCAAAATTCACAAAGTGCTCAAGCAAGAAAATTGGGAGTAAACACTTTTTCCTCTTTCTTCCTTGCCCACAGTTTCTTCGCCAAACCTTTACATTAATGTCTAGTTATTCTAATTCCAAATATGTCTCAAATCTATGCACTTTCTCCATCTCCACTGCTGCAGTCAGAGCTCAAGCTACCATGATCTCTCAGTGGATTACTAAGGAGCCTCATTACTGTCTCTCACTTGTCACCACTACAAACTTCCATGCTATTTTTCATATATCAGGTAGAGTGATGTTTCTAAAGAAAACAACAAAAAAAGATCATGTTGCTTCCCTGCTAAAAGTCCTTCAATAACTTGCACTTGAAATAAAATCTAAAGCAAGGCCTTGCGCGTCTTTCCTCCCACCTGACTCTGTATCTTGTTTACTGTGCTCTGGGCACATAGGCTGTGTGCAGTCACTAGGGTGGACCAAGCTTTTCCTTTTCTATTTATCCTCTTGTCTCAGATACTCTTTAATGTCTTTTCCTCATCACCCCTAAAAAAAGATAGTCTACACAAGGACTATATCCAACATTTGTTCCTTTCAGTTGAAGGAGTAAAGTGTTTACATTCAAATAATCACCCAATTCACTGTTTAGAAATACCTCCATTTCCAATTCGCCAGCAAATACTGTGAATACCTCTCTTGTTCTTCTTTATCCTTCCAGGACATTACGATTCCTATTAATTCATCATATAGAGTTGCACAGCTGCTATTGTTAAACTCAGATCTCTCTCAGACGTTTGGGCAGGGAGGCTGGCCCATGCACAGGGTTGCTCAGCTAAATGAGCACGGTTTGTTGAAATCCACTACATGCCCAGCTCAACATGTTGCTCCTCTGGTATAGACTGCGTTCTCCCAGGGGAAGAGGCACCTCAGGAAAAGGTACAGGAAGGGTCTGGATGAACCAGCAGCAGAGATCTCCTCCCTCACGGCGCCACTGTGAGGATCTACTTCCTATGACCGGACCCATGCCATCCTTTAGAACTCATTTTAAAAGTCAGCTCTTCAGTGAGTTCTGGGGAGGACTCTGAAAATAATAACCATGACATGTGCTGTCACTGGTCACCCACCTTAACTGCTACTGGGGGTTGGCAACACTTACAATTTGGGAAATCTCTTAGGATTTACTAAAAATTTAATAACTTCTATCTCAAGAATAGTATCTTCAGAAAGTAGCAAAAATGACAAGAAACTGGTTTAAAATTTCCTCGATCTCCACCCTCACTCACCCTGCCCTATCATAAAAGAAGCTGCTAGGATCCAAGCAAAGGATAAACAAAAACTTTCTTCTTCTGAAACAGAATTTGACCTCCAGTTAACTTTTCAGCTCTTTTTCCCTGGAAACCAGATAAAAATTGAAATGTCAAATATGTTAATGGACAACATTGCTTCTTGATTTTATTTTTTTTAAAGACCAGCACCAAGAGTGAACCCTAAGGTAACCTGTAAATTCTGGGTGATTATGATGTGCCGATATCAGTTCCTCAGTTGTAAGAAATGTAACGCTCTGGCGGAGGATATTGATAAATGAGAGAGGGACCGTGAGGGAATGGGGTATAAAAAAATCTCTCTTTCTTCCTCTAAATTTTGCTATGAACCTAAGCCTCCTCTAAAAAATGAAAAATTAAAAATATGGTTTAAAGATCCAGGTTGGTAAGCTGCATTTGAATTCAGAAAGAACTACAAATAAATAGTCGGATTGCTGGGTTTGCCTGAGCGTGGGGAGTCTGCTAGTTCGTCACATCCTTTGTTGGGATGCTGGGAATCAGATATATTTGTTTGCCACTGCTGCCATAACAAAGTCCCACACCTTGACTTAGACAACAATATCTTTTCTCACAGTTGTTGAGGCTGGAGGTTGGAGTTCAAGGTGTTGGCAGGGTTGTCTTTTCTGAGGCCTCTCTGGGTGGTAAATGGCCATCTGACCCTCCTCTCTATCTTTACATGGGCTTCCTTCTGTGCATTGTCTATGTCCTAAGTTCCTCTTCTTATGAGGATACCAATCGATCCCTATGACTTCATTTTACCTCATCTCTTTAAAGGCCCTATCTTCAAACACAGTGACATTCTGAGGTACTGGGGGGTGGGTCTTCAACATAAGAATTTTGAGGGCACACAGCTCAGCCCATAGCACTAGACTTGTGGGGACATTGGCTCCTTTGAGACACCATCTTCTAAATGAGGGTATCTGACACCACCCAATGTGGGTGCCACCCCAGAGCCATACTCCATGGATGACTGTCAAGATCTGCTCAGAAGCTTTGGTTCTTGGGCTCCACGAGGAGTTGTCTGGTACCTGGCAGGGATTGCTTGTGATATATTTTCCTTTGGGATCATTACATTCATTAAGTCATTAAGAGAAATTAAATAACCTATATTCATACACTCGCTTTCCTGAAAATATTTTCCCTACCAATTTATGTCATGTAGAATTGTATTTCTCTTTTATGATGATACTACATAATTCTTGCAACAATCACTAAAATATTACAATACACTAAATATAATTTTATATAACCAATATCTTGCCATAGGATCTTAAAACAGAATGAAAAAACATCATTAATTTGAATATTCGGCCATAAACTACACTTTGGAAATTCAAGGTTACACTTCTTCAGTTGTACTTCTAAAAAATCTGAAGTGGGGCACCTGGGTGGCTCAGTCGGTTAAGCATCCGACTTGAGCTCAGGTCATGATCTCACAGTCTGTGAGTTCGAGTCCAAAATCAGGCTGTGTGCCAACAGCTCAGAGCCTGGAGCCTGCTTCAGATTCTGTGTCTCCCTCTCTCCTTGCCCCTCCCCTGCTCGCACTCTGTCTCTCTCTCAAACATAAAATAAAAACACAAAAACAATTAAAAAAAAATCTAAAGTCCTGAAATTAATTTTAATCTTTTTTGCAACAGCATGTTTTGGTCAAGAGCTTCTGGTGTTATGGTGTTTCATTTAAATAATTTATCTTTTCCCCCTGAACATCAAATTAATTGTTCTGTGTTGCTAAATGATCAGAGACAGACTTATCATCTACTGTGTTGGTAATAGTACTAATGTGTAAAGGCACTAAAATTTGCTGGTTTTATATCTTAACTTGGTGATAAGAAAAAGGTAAAAAAATCTAGAGAATAAGAGAATGGAAAACCTATTTAAGAATCACCATACATATAGAATACAGTGTAACTGATAGCCAGTGATACCTCATTTTCAGTGCAGTTATGTTAGGAAGCTAGAGTCACGTGAGGTATGAATGCAGGGGTAGGCGGAGCAGGCTTAGGCAGAAGAAAGTGGTAGGAGAGCTGCAGATGATGGGGACGGAACTGCCTGGGCTCAAATTCCTGCTTTCTTATTCACATTAATGTGACTTTGGTTAAGGTAGTTACCAAATCGAAGTCTCAGTTTCCCTTTCTGTCAAACAAAGGCAATAGCTATAAAGAGCTGTGACAAGCACGGGGCGCCTGGGTGGCGCAGTCGGTTGAGCGTCCGACTTCAGCCAGGTCACGATCTCGCGGTCCGTGAGTTCGAGCCCCGCGTCGGGCTCTGGGCTGATGGCTCGGAGCCTGGAGCCTGTTTCCGATTCTGTGTCTCCCTCTCTCTCTGCCCCTCCCCCGTTCATGCTTTGTCTCTCTCTGTCCCCCAAAAAATAAATAAACGTTGAAAAAAAAAAAATTAAAAAAAAAAAAAAAGAGCTGTGACAAGCAAATAATGTAATGGTTGCAAAATGCTTTCTCAGACTCAGTCAATAATAGCTATTGTTATTACCATTACTTCTCCAATTAAGCTTCTGTGCGTGATGATCATTATCAAAGAGTGTTGTAGCACAACATTGCCTACCCTATTAAAAAGGGTGACTCTTGGACCCAATTCCACTGTGTGTGTTTTGGTGAGGATTGCTCTACACCAACAAAAAGCAATTCTCCAGACACCAGCCACATGTCTTACAGGTCAACTCAATTCTTGTACTATCAACACGGAGATAGCATCAGATTCCACAGCTTAAGGATTCAATCCTCCAAGACTCCCTTTCTCTGTGACTTCAGACACCAATCACAAGTGTAAATTGTTACCTGCGCGTATCTGCCTGATCAGCTACAGATTGGAGGTTCCCATGATGCCCTCCTTGGACTTCATACACCAGATCTAAATCCATGTTGTCACTTATACTTCATACCAGCTGCCTATAAATTGGAGGTTCCCATGATCCCCTCCTTGGGTTCAAGTAATTTGCTGGAGAGGTTTACAGAACTCAGAAAAAATTTACTTACTAGATCCCTTGTTAGTGATAAAAGGATATAACTCAGGAACAGCCAGATGAAAGAGATACATAGGACAATGTCTGGAAGTGAAGCAGAACTTCCATGCCCTCTCCAGGCATGCCACTCTTCCCAAATCTCCATGTGTTCTCCAAACCAGAAGCTCTGATAATCCTGTCCTTTTAGGATTTTATGGACGATTCATTATATAGGCATGACTGATCAAATCATTGGCCACTGGCGATTGATTCAACCTCCAGTCTCTCTAGCTCCCTGGGATTAAAAATTCCAACTTTCTAATCACTGTCGGCTCCCCTGACAAACCGCCTCATCCTTAGGTGCCTTCCAAAAGTCACCTTGCTAACAGAAACTCAGTTGTTGTAGAGAGGGGCTTGTTGTGAATAAAAAGGCACCCATTTCACATTTATGGCTCTGAAGTGTCTTCAGGAACTGGAGACAAAAGACCAAATATTATAACAGAAGATGCTCCCAATTGCTCTTATCTCAGGAAATTCCAAGAGTGTGGGGAGCTGTGAGCCAGGAACCATGGAAGAAGATCAGATACATATAATACGTAAGTATTATATATACTTATATTTCTTATAAATTGCAATATCACATCTATGTTTTGGTATATCATAAATTTCTCCTGCACGTGGCGATTGTACTAATTCTAATTTTGAGCCACATCACAATAAATAAAACTATAGTTAGATTTTGGTGATGTGATTTTCATATAAGTTGCACATGCAATAACAAAAAAAACAATCTCTGTCTAATTTCTGCTTAGTCATCTGTCTATACTGAAATCTTACCAAGGGATTTAAGAAGGAAATCCTGAAAATCTGTTCTATCTTTCAAAAAAAAGCACTAAAAAAAACAGGAGTAAAAATTATTGTGATGTATTAAAGACAGTGTCACACTATATCACTATATCTACTGCTATGTAATTAAGCATCTCACCCAAACCATCTAGCTCCTATCACTTACCATGAAATTCTAGACACGAAAGGGACCTTAGAAGTTGCCTAAAAAAAACCTTTCAGCTACGTCAGGACTCTCTTTAAGCAGCCCCAACAGGTGAAGCCTCTAGATGAATTTCTCCAATAACAACCCACGTATTTCCTCTGGCTAACTTTAGGTTGGTGGTTTTCTGACTGAGGGAATGTTCTCTTATGATCCATCCCAGTTACTTGTAACCTTTGACTCCAACCTCATTTTTCACTTCTTTAATTCTATAGGACAAGTCAATCACTTTTCACTGACAGCCCTTCCAAGTCCTTATGCTCAAGCTGGGGCTAGGAAAAAAGCAAAATTCCTGGTTTTTAACAAAAGAAAATTTTCACTAATGTCTAAAGTTTAGATCAGAAGTTCCATATGCCCAACGGTTATCCTCAAAGAATATTTCAAAAGAAGTTTGACCTCATAGTGTTTTGGAATATGATATATTACCAGTTACTTAGATAAATACAAATATATAGTTTTGCATACTTTTAGTTACACTAAAGATAAAGAGAAAATAATTGTAAAGCTTAATTACATTTCCTATTGTTGTATCTGATATCCCTTTTATGTTTTGCCCTGTAAGTGACAGGGCTTTCATGGTCCATGTGAAAGATAAGAGTCATGTTCATCTTCTTCATCATAACCATTACCACCATAAGCAGCATCATATGACCATCACCATCGTTAACATCACCTGTAAACGGACTCAGAACCAAAGGTCCTACATCAATCAATATATGGAGGGAACAGCTACATAATTTAAAGGAACTTTAGCAAGATTATTTTGGTATTTGAAACTTTTGGGCTTTTTATATATATATTAAATGGTACCTAGACTCTTTCATAGATTTCACCAAATTAAAAATAAGGCACAGTGGCTCTAAATTAATTAGGATTAGTTTGTATATTTGGCAGATATTCTCCAGACAACTGTTAATAGAGTTCTCATCAAATGGAAAAATACGTTTCAGAAAGCAAAATGAGGTATTTACTGGAAGAGCCCCAATGAAACACAGAATCATTAGGTTTGGCCTCAATGTTTCTTGTTTATTTCACATAACATATCATGACAACAATTTGAAAACTCACTTAAAAAAAGAAAGCAAAGTAATCTTTGCTTCATTTAAAGGCCACATACACTTATTAAGATTGTTATTTCCACATTTGGTGATGGGTTTTTTGCCAAATTAAATCCTTTATATTTTACATGTACTTTATCCTGTATTTTACAATCATTTATCAAAATTATCCTATCCCTTTGCTACATGCAGGTAAGTATCAACTTTTAAGATTTTGATTTAGCCTGATTGGCTCAGTTGGGTAAGCTTCCGACTCTTGGTTTTGGTTCAGGTCATCATCTCATGGTACATGAGTTCAAGCCCCACATTGGGCTCTGCACTGACAGTGTGGGACCTGCTTGGGATTCTCTCTCTCCCCTCCCTCTCTGTCCCTATCCTGCTTGTGTGCTCTCTCTCAAAATAAATAAAATTTAAAAAATTTAAAAAGGATTTTAGCAAAGCTTTTTTTTTTTTAACTGGGTTGTGTTATGCATGTCACAATATTCTTATCAATAGTTATACTTCTAAATGCGTGGATTGTTGTTGGACACCATAAAGTCTTATGGTCTTGATTTAGCCTTACTTATGACACTGACACTAATGAGCTTCTGTCTCTAAAAGTAGTAGGTCTTAATCAACCCTATCCACAGAATCACCCATGATTTTTTCTCTTAATATCACTGCATTGCTCTCCACATTCTGATTTCATACAGCTTGAGTGTGGCAGGCACTCACTGTTTTTAAAAATTTCTCAGGTAATTAAAAAAAAGAAAAGAAAAAAAACATTTTCTCAGGTAATATACATTCAGAAAACATACAGACAGGATTGAGAAAGAATATGATCCTTTAAAGTTAATTTTAGAGACAAGAAAACTGAAACACTATAAGATGAAATAAATATCTTTCCCTATGACACAAACTAGTTATTGGTAGAGCCATCTCTAGAACCTGTGAGTACGGGTTCCTATGCTCTTTTCACAATGGTGTGTCACTTCCTGAAATTTTCATGAAATAAACATGGAAACCAAGATCATATAGCCATATATCTAATTAACCAAAGAACAAGCATAAATATGATAAATTGAGGTAGTCTTATTTGTTAGAATATAAAAATGTAATATTTGATGCAGATAGTATACAAATCCAGATTGAAATAACTCACCATCTAGGAAATGGAGAGAAATAAACAAAAAAAAAATTGGTTTATAAAACCTCACAGATTGTGGAAGATCAAGGTCAACAGTTGCTTTGTTGTAAAATGAGAATCTGATTACATCAAGATAGATACACATCCTTGGTTCAGATCAAAATATTTGGCCTATCCTCTTTGTTCTTTGTCATGCTTTTAGTTCTCAGGTTTCAACTGCTACATGTATTTGATAGAATAATGTTTTTAATAATGTTATACTTAATTTGTAAGTAATTTTCTTTTTTTTTTTCACAGCTTCTACTCTCATGAATAAGCCAGTGATGTACAAAATATATGTTTACATAGAAAGTGTGTTTTGGACCTTCTATGATGACATGAGACTATTTATTTAATTTTGTATATTAATTCCTAATTGATTTATTAATTTTTAATAGAATGTTTTTTTCCTGCAGTGGAGCTTTATTACATATTTTTCTTTATTTCTCTTTTTCTGAAGCTTTACATTGTACTTGTGTCCAGTGATCTAGCTGTGGTTCTGGTAGTTTCTTTCTATAATCCAACACATACATTTTTCTTATGAAGCATCATAAGAAAATTAGTATAACATATCTGTATTGACATTACTTAACGTAATAAGTATTTTCTGAAGACATCCAGAAAAATGTGTGCTGTTAGAAGCATGATGTTTCAATCTCTGTTTATTCTTTTATTTCCATGGATATTGAAATTTTTCCTTTTAGATATGAATATCAAAAGTAATACCCTTGGCATATATTCACATATCCATACAACAGAATTCTAAGTTCAATTCATAATACACATCATAAAATAGTGAAACAAAGTGGCAATACTTAAATTATGTTTGCAAAGGAATTATATTTACATTTTTAACTTGTCACATGGGTCATTCTCTCAGTCTCTAAATACAAAGTGAATGTCTTCCACTCTAAAGACATTAGGACGCCTTTGAGAATAGCTGTGATGTAGTAGGAAAACAATAGGACTTAGAATGAAAACAACAACAACAACAACAACAACAACAACAAAAACCTTTGTTCCTGTTTCTATGCTACTTCCTGTGAACTATATGGCATTAGACAACTTTCTACCTCTTTGAGCTCCATTTTCACTTACATAAGTTGTATGAGCTATTCCTTGGCCATATGTCCATCATTTCATAATTGGTTGCTGGGGGATTAATTGAGAAAAAGTGTGCGTGTGTGTGTGTATGTGTGTGCATGTGTGTATGTGTATAAATAAGAACATAAACTATTGTGCCTTTAAAAATTAGGATGTTTGGAATTATATTCATAAAAACTTTGAGAAATAGTCCAGATTTTCCTCAACCTTAATTTTGCTTGGAAGCAAGACTTACAGATTACATTGGTGAGTCAGGTGAGCATGTGAATATTAATGAGCTCCCTACATGAAGTATAACACATACCACATTCTTGCTGAACCACAGATCTGTACTACAGCATACATATTTTCATCTTGTCTTGGCAGATGTCTTTTGGAAGAGTCTAACTAATAATAGTAGCTAATATTTGCATAACACTTTGCAGTTTACAGAACACTTACATAGTAATTTTAAAAAGAATGAAAACTCAATCACTTGGAAATCCATAAATATTCTCAGCAATTTCTCCAAGTACTTGAACACAGTTTAACTTGGGGGCCATATAACTGAAAATAGAAATATTTAATTTATTTATATCACAGATTACTGAGACTCAAATAAAGAAAGAATTCTTATTACTGTAATAATAATTGTAAGGTAATGCTCCACATTTATAGTAAGTTCTACCTTTGAATCATATAATTTAAAAAACAACATATAAATTAAAAAAAAACAATGTGGGGCGCCTGAGTGGCTCAGTCGGTTGGGTGTCTGACTTTGGCTCAGGTCATGATCTCATGGTTCGTGAGTTCAAGCCCTGCGTCAGGGTCTGTGCTGACAGCTCAGAGCCTGGAGCCTGCTTCAGATTCTGTGTCTCCCTCTCTTTCTGCTCCTTCCCTGCTCACACTCTGTCTCTCTCTCAAAAATAAATAAAGATTTAAAAAAAATTAAAAAAAATAACAACTAGTGAAATACATTAAAAAGCTTTATGTGAAAACCATAGTTTTCAACTTCAGAAGTCTTAAATTTACTGTCTGGATTATTAACACTTTATAAAATCCATAAATATGTTATGATGATGATAATTAGAATTCATTTATATTTTTATTTTATTATCATTCATTTAGTATTTGAAGTGAGAGTCTTACAAATATTTTGATTAAATTATATGAAGAGGTAACTTTAGAAAAATTAAATGGGTTGATTACCCAATTTACTTCATTTTTACCATTCAATATGTCTCAAAGCTCTGGGTAGCCTGTTTGTTGTTGTTGTTGTTGTTTGAGACAGAAATTCAAAAGCAATGAACATGAGTGAAAATATCTTTTTACTTCTGAAGAGTAGTCACTTAGTCCCATTAGAATAGTTATTCCTTGGCCATATGTTTATCATTTTGTTTTATACCCCAGAATTCCCTGTTCATCCTTCATCATCAATGGATTTTGTCATAAATTTCCATTTCTTGAAGCTCCTTACATTGCAATGAGTAATGTTAAATACTCTGATTTCAGTGAGTGATATTTTGTCTAATAACTACTATGAAGAGACCAAGTATACATATGTAGTTTTAGCAACTGATTGAAATCACTTCTATATTTTCTAATGTATACCCTATATATATTTGTGTGTGTATGTGTGTTCGTGTAACACAGAGAAAGAGAGAGGGAGGGAAGGAGAGAGGATGTGTGTGTGTGTGTGTGTGTGTGTGTGTGTGTGTTGTTTGCCATTAATCAAAGATCTAGGGAATTTCTGAAAATGCACAATTTCCATTGAGACTTACATTTCTGAATTATAGCTGCAGATGGCTCTCAACAAATGCTTGTTAACCTGAAAGATTCTGCTCGATTGGTTTACAAAATTTAATGTAAAAGAACCCCTTCTTTTCTATAATATACATATAAAAATGTCAATATTTATTTTCTCATAAATTTACAAACAATTGATGTTAGGTAAAATAATAAAAACTTAAAGTGAAACAAATAACTTTTGATTACTTTGAAGAAAACCATTTTTCAAGAACAGGAATTGCATTTAAAGCTTAAGCACCATTTGCTTTGCTTATTTTATTAGAACCTAATGTGATATAGATTACTTTTATTTATCTAGTATATATACAGTAATATGAAGTAAACTTTGATTAACCGAGTTATCTATGTTTAAATGGCATATCATGAGGATAATGAAAAGAACTCCAAGATAAAATAAACTGTAGTTGCTCTGCATCTCCAAAATAAGGTACCTAGAATGTAAAAGTCTACTAACTATTAATCAGCTTGACTGCATTTAATACTAGAAAGTATTTTTTTTAAAAAGATGTATAAAGCATTTCTCAAAATTTATAGAATGTTATATTTCATTGGCATAGATCTAAATAATCCTGCAATGGACATGAAAGCTACAAATTTAGTAAAGTCAGACCTTGTGCTCACTGGAATAGGGCTTTAAATGGACATAAAATTTTCATCAGGACGGTCCCACAGGAAATGATTTTTGTGACTCTTTGCTGATTGCCAGACATGTCTTCTAAATGACTCAACTACTTTATTCTCCATGGTTACCTAAGGCAGTATCGCGCAGAATACTGTATTTAACATTGATTATCGCTAATGTGTTCTCAGATACAGAATTTTATCTAGTTCCAGGAGAATTAAAAGTGGTCATATTTAATTATTCAGCATAGCCTAATCATTTATCTTTGACATCTTAATATTTACTGGTTGTTTTTAAAGGATTATTCTAGAAGGATGAAAAGCCGATGTACTCGGTTACTTGTTAGCCACTGCTTTTTAATATTGTAAATGAAAAGGGCCAGAAAGTATTCTCAAAAGAAGAATGTAATCTGTGAAAGTATCTATAGCCACAAGATCTCTTCAAACTGATCCCCCTGCCTCCTGATCTTGTTAGAAACTTGACTTTTTTTTCTCAGCAGCTATTTTCCTTTTTCTCTCTCACTCAGTGAATGACCATGTTTAAAAGTTTCTCAGTGACACTCGTAGACCACGGCAACCCCTTTATTTTATAAATGAGTGAATAAACAAGCAAATAAATATATAACCCCTTCTTTTTTATCTGTTTCTTTGAGAAACACTCTGAAGCAATGTTTACTCTAACACCTTCCTTTTACTAAAGCCCTAGAAGTTATGGGCATCCCGTTCAGACTCAGTGCTGCTGCTTCCCCCATTACAGTGAATTCCATCAATAATATTGATGTTCTTAAGGGCAGTGGGTCTAACACCTCGTTTCCTCAGTTTTATCATCTCCTTAACTCAAATAATCTCTCTCACTCAGTCTTATCCACCTGTACCCAGAGGGACATGCTGGATCTTGTCAACTCAGTGAGTCACTCAGATTCAGTCACAGTGCTCTCTAATTATGCTATCTTTTGACAATAGTAATTGTTTTAAAATTCTATGGGGTGCCTGGGTGGCTCAGTCGGTTAAGCATATGACTTCAGCTCAGGTCATGATCTCGTGGTTCCTAAGTTTGAGCCCTGCATCGGACTCTGTGCTGACAGCTCAGAGCCTGGAGCCTGCTTCAGATTCTGTGTCTCCCTCTCTCTCTGCCCCTCCCCAGCTCATGCTCTCTCTCTCTCTCTCTCTCTCTCTCTCTCTCTCTCTCTCTCAAAAATAAATAGGCATTAAAAAAATAATAAACTCTTTCTGTAGGTAAGCTGACTCATGTCCATGGCTTGAAATTTCATCTAGTTATTAACAACATTCACTCTTCTTTCCCTAGTAAGATCCTTTTCTCAAGGTCCAGACCCATATATACAACTACCTAGTTGATGTAATTTTGGGTACATCTCACTATCATCTCCCTGGAGAGAACATTTGATATCCAAATTTGTCCCTCTTCCAGAAATCCCTTTCTCCTTACATGGTAACTTGACTTATCCATTTGCTAATAATTCACGCTGGGGCACCAACCTTGATATCTTCAATCCATCACAAAGGTCAATAGTATTTTTTTCTAAAGTCTATTTGGCACCCATGGCAACCTCTTAGACCAAGCATCATCCTCTCTCAACTAGACTATTGCAAAATCCCTTTATTCTCTCCCTTTCTGTATCTTTTCCTTTCTCCAAGCCATTTTATTTTTTTTTAAATTTTTTTTCAACGTTTTTATTTATTTTTGGGACAGAGAGAGACAGAGCATGAACGGGGGAGGGGCAGAGAGAGAGGGAGACACAGAATCGGAAACAGGCTCCAGGCTCCGAGCCATCAGCCCAGAGCCTGACGCGGGGCTTGAACTCACGGACCGCGAGATCGTGACCTGGCTGAAGTCGGACGCTTAACCGACTGCGCCACCCAGGCGCCCCTCTCCAAGCCATTTTACACACCTAAGCCAGAGTGATTTTACTTCAACACATGTATGATCACATTACTTCCTCTGTTAACATCCTTCAGTGTCTGGCCATTAAATTTAGGATAAAAAACTTAAAATTCTGTATATATAGCTCAAAGATTCTGCACAGTCTGGGTTTTACTTAACAAAACTCCAGGCTTGCTCCTTAAGCTCCAGAACAGAAGCTCCCTTTCTCTTCCTGAAGTATGGGGAAGTTCTTTTTCCACCTAAATGTCATAGCAGGCTCTTCCCTCTTCCTAAAACATTCTCCTTGCCACCCTTTACTGAATACTTACTATGCTTCAAATTTAAGCTTAAACATCACTTCCTCAGAGAAGACTCTATTGATCTCTCAATGCAAATGAAGTTTCTCCAGTAATATTCTCCAATTATATTTTCTTTCAAAGCATTTAATATACCTTTGTAATTATGTATTCATTTGTGTAATTAATTCTTTAGTGTCTGTCTTTTTACACATTTGTACTTCTTAGGGCTTAGACAATCCTTGTTTTGTTCACCATCATTGTCCCCGCTCCTAGGTATTGTAGGTTTCAGGACCATCTCATATCATTGCACAGGTTGTTCAGTGAACAAGGGTAGCAGTCCGAGGAGGTAAATGGTGGTGTGATTCCAGCCTATGTACTGCTTGCTAGCACTGCACCCTAGTGCATGATTGTGACCCTCTGGGGCTGTATTTTTTAGAAGCTTGTACAAAGGTGCTGCATAGACTAATTCTGGGTCTCATAAGTACTCAATAAATGGTGGATCCTGAGAAACTTAAGACCATGGGGGAGGGGAAGGAAAAAAAAGTTAGAGAGGGAGGGAGCCAAACCATGAGACTCTTAAAAACTGAGAATATACTGAGGGTTGATGGGGGGTGGGAGGGAGGGGAAAGTGGGTGATGGGCATTGAGGAGGGCATCCATTGGGATGAGCACTGGGTGTTGTATGGAAACCAATTTGAAAATAAATTTCATATAAAAAGTGGTGGATGAAATAAAGAATTGACTTGTATGGCAACTTAGAAAATAACTGCATTTTAATACAGATCACATTAAGAGAACTCTTTCTTATTTTTATTTTTTGTAAGAATTACTTGAATTATCGGCTAAACATGGGCAAATAATTTCAATTTGCATACACTGCATTGACGCTAATTCATTTGTATGCCTTAAAGTTTTTCTTCATAGTTGTAGGACTAGTAGTAACAACATACAAAGCTAAATCCTTTGACTTAGACACATAACTTTTGCAGAGAAACAACTCCCTTTAAAAAAATGTTCATAAAGTAATTAATTGCCCATTTGACATATTATGCCATCTAATCAAGCTATCTTCTTGGAACAAATTGGACTTCATAAATTCTATTATATAAATGGACCTTGCTTAACTTTGCCACTTGGTCTGGGCATCTGTCTCATAAAATTCTGTTCATGATCATGAGAATATGAAAGTATGACAATAGAGTAGTTCGGTGACTGTAAATTATGAACAGAACTGGTAACATAACTCTCACCACCAGATTGGCAGCACTATCATATTTAAATAAACAGACAGCAATATATCATCACTTAATTTAGCATAAACTATGGCAATGAACGGAAAACTCATGGAAAAGTTGTTTGCTTTTTTTGAAAATGCGAATAATGTCTAAGCATGTATGGAGGTGGGGAAAGGCATATTCCAGGAAAGCAGTGAGGCACAAAGTGAAGGATACTTGATTACTTAAACTTTTACTTAAAAAGTATGGTTTTTAGGGGCACTGGGGCGGCTTAGTCAGTTGAATGCCCAATTCTTGATTTTGGCTGAGGTCATGATCTCACAGATTGTGGGTTCAAGCCCGCATCAGGTTCTGTGCTGACAGCGCAGAGCCTGCTTGAGCTTCTCTCTCTCTCTCTCTCTCTCTCTCTCTCTCTCTCTCTGCCCCTCTCTGGCTCTCTTTCTCTCTCTCCCTTTCTCTCAAAATAAATAAATAAACTTTTTTTAAAAATAAAAATAAACATATGGTGTTTACTTTGTTCAATTTCTCCCAAAAGAAAATAACTGTTTCATAATACAAAAACATGTCTAATAGGTAATCTGGCATGGGGGTATGGGGACCAGATCTTTATTGTGGAGATCACAAATTGATGGGAAGAGCTGCCACATAGAGATATCAAAATACTTGATAGTTCTATATCCTAGCAACAGATTTTTAATTGCCTGGGAAAGGGAACCCAGAGAGGTCCATCTGCTGGTGCTGATTACTTTCTCAGTAAAACCACACACCTGAGGTGAATCAAATCTGGCCAACAGCATATTGAGGTCAATTTTCAACAAACTTCAGTTTTTCCTGGATGAACCTGAGGTTGCCACAAATGGCCAAGATCATTCTTCCATCTGTTTCTGGTGAAAGTTTGATGTTCACTGTGGTTGGGACGCAACATGAATCATTTACAAGCAAAAGATCATGCTGCAAAGGCCACAATATGCTCAATTAATTTAATGTACCTGAGGAGAAGTGCTAGCAAACATAGCTTTCTATCTGGTAGCGTGTTGATGTAACAATCTAATCATATGAAACGTTTAAAATCTAAGGAAATGCTTTTTGCAGCGACTGAGAAAGTTATAATGGTGAACTTGATTTAGAAAACTACAGAGGTCAATTTTTTTAAATAATGAAATGTAGGCTCATAAGCAAAAATAAATCTATCCTATTTTATAAATATTGTGCATAGTAAGTGAACTATTTTGAAAACAAAGCATTGTTATGATAATTACACTTAAAGACTATGGGAATGAACATATTATCTCCAACCAATTACAGGAAAACACATATTGTGAGGTATATTGACTTCTCTAATCTTGTATTCACAATAGATTACTATCACTGTAAAATGCTAAGCTTAGTAATGGTGGTTATGGTAACACTCACTAACAAATACTCAACCATTAATGTAAGCTGCTTCCCTAACTGAAGATTAAGATTACGGAAATCATAAAGGAAAGAAAAGGTACAGAAAAGAAAATATATATGTAGAAAAACTGTGAAGAGGTAAGGAGCACAGTTTCAAATGCATTCTATTCTACAATGTCACTCATAGAAACTCTCAAATTCCTAGTTACTACTGAATCTTAGGGGGGGCTATATTGCATCTTTTTCTGAGAATCAATTTAGTATATTACCTATAGACAAGCAGTGAGATTAACACTTTTTATTATCTTTCCACACTGCCAAGTTGAGATTTAGCTGTAATAGCGTTCGAAAGATACTATTGGCTTAGACCTTACGGCTTTTTGAATCAGAATCTATGAAACCATTTGCATTGAAATTTGGCTTCCAACTGCTTTAGTATGTTGGCATTTTAGCTGTCAACTAAATTCTTAACTCCTTAAAGGAAAGAACAATGTTTAGTGCTTGTCTTTTTAGAGTGCCTGGTATAATTTTATATACAGAATAATATTTCAAGAATGGCTTGTTGGCTTATTGATTAAAAGGACTTTCTGTAGTTCATCTTGATGAGGTGTGCAAATTTGTGAAAAAATAGAGGACACAGAGGCTGAGACTCAGTATTATATGGAACTTTAGAGCTCGTTCAGTCCCAGATCATGGTCATGATCTTTAATGCTACTTAGAAGAGTTTCCATGCTTTCTTTTCTAGGTATGGTCCTTCCCAAATCAGATCAAAACGATGCTTCATTCATAAATAATTCAATGACTAACTGAAGCAGATGTAATATTTCTTCTCTTCTCTTCCCTGCCCTTTTCCTCCTCCTCCTCCCCCTCCTCCTTCTCCTTCTTCTTTCCCCTCCACTGTCTCTCTCCTCCCAAAAGTCTCTTTTCTTTTGTATTTTAAGTGTAACATTAAAGGTCATGGCTCCCCAATTTTAGTGTATTTTCCTAAAGGATGCAAATAATTGCAAATATCTCACTTTCACATGCTTTTGCAGTTAATAACCAAGGGTTTTATACAGATAAAGAGAAGTATAATTCTTATCTCATATATATATATATATATATATATATATATATATACACACACACACACACACACACATACATATGTATATAATGTATATACATTTAAAATCAATTTAAATGTCTCTGTGTTGGAGGACATGGCATTTGATTTACACTTCTAGTTTTCTAGACAAAACTCAGTGCAAAATCAAATCAAAATCAAACAAAATGCTTAAATACATAAAAAATATAAATGTCAACTTTTCCAGATATTTCACAAGTAAAATAATCTTTTGAAATCTCTAAATATTAACTTTTAAAAAAATATATGCTCATTTATTCAGGCTTGTTATTTCATTTCAAAAGCTTATTAAATAAGAATAAAGAGGAACTTGAAAGAAAAGGAGATGAAAATTTGAAAAGTGTGGTCAGGATTCTACGTACCTTTTGTCATGGAAAATTCAACAAAAAAATAAGTGAATAATAAAATTTCTCAATAATCTCAATTCTCTGATTAACAGGCCATATTAATATTCTGATCTGGCAGAATTCCATGACAAAGATAATTATTGAATACTATTTAAAGATAAAAATATATTTAGGGGTGCCTGGGTAGCTCAGACAGTTGAGCATCTGACTCTTGATTTTGGCTCAGGTCATAATCCCAGGGTCAAGGAATCGAGGCCCATGTGGGGCTCTGTGCTGAGTGTGTAACCTGCTAAAGATTCTCTCTCTTTCTCCCTCTGCCCTTATCCTCTGCTTGCACGCTCTATCTAAAATAAAAAAAAATTAAAAATATACATTAAATACATACATATTTTAAAAATTCACTCCATAAACAGAACAGATACTGTCAAACATTTTATTTTAATGCAAATAGTCTGCATCTTTAAGTAGGAGTCATTAAAATATGAGAGACCATATATTATAGATATAAATGATTCTGTATGCAGAATCACAGCAAACATTATTGACTTACAGATAGAAATAATTTTAGGGGAGCCTGGGTGGCTTAGTCGATTAAGTGTACAACTTCGACTCAGGTCATGATCTCGTGGTTTGTGGGTTCGAGCCCCACGTCGGGCTCTGTGATGACAGCTCAGAGCCTGGAGCCTGCTTCACATTCTGTGTCTCCATCCCTCTCTGTCCCACCCCTGCTCATGCCCTCTCTTTGTCTCTCAGCAATAAATAAATGTTAAAAAGAAAAAAAACCAAATAAGTTTAAAAACTCCTTCCTCAAAATGTTCCAGCTTTGGACTAGACAATTCAGGATATGTGATGCTTCATTTCATATGTGCCTGGTGACTGGTACCTGCAGAGACCTGTCCCTCTTAGTTTGTTTTATAAGTAGCATGCTTGTCAATTACCAGGGTAGAATACATATAAGAGGAAGCATATTCATTTCATGAACCATGGCTTTAAGACAGTTGAAAGAGTTCCACTTAGAGAAACAAAACACCTCAGAACAAGCAACTTATCATGAAAAAAGAGCATTAAAATGTAGCCAGGGTTAATTCCCTTTATAGGGTTTCATTTTAGCTATGGTTAATGAATAAATCTCTTAATCCTAGTGATCTTTAATGAAAAACGAGTATGATTTTTATTTAACACACTAGAAGCAGGGAACGGTAATTTCTTGTTGGTAACAAAGTACTCTGAAAAAAAAAAGAAAAAGAAAAACACTACTCAATTGCTTAGGACTGTATAATGAAGAAATACTTTCATAACATTAGGTTAAATCTTCTTCAGAATGTCCATTTAAAAGTTAGTCGGCAGCCTCCGCCCCCTTTTTGCTCCTTAAAGGGTTTGGCGCTTGGGTGGTGGAGTATTCTGCTTTGATGAATCTGCAGGCATTGTTTGATGATTATGTTTAATTCCGAGGTCATGTAGTATTCTCAGGAGCTTTTTTGTCAGCATTTGGTACATCTGAATTGAGTAACTTTGAATGTGGGACCATATGCTTTATATTCTTCAAGAATATTAAATTCACAAATATATCCACCTCTACTTTCTAAGAGAACAACATCTAGCAGACAATCTATAGCACTGTGATGAACCAGCATAGCAATTTGCATGAAATTAAGAGTAAACATTTCATTGTGAATTAAATAACAGTTTTCATGCAAAATGGTTCTAAAATAATCATGTTAATAATAAATAACTTCATTCTCTTTAGGTAATTAAGTAAAAAAAATAGAGAATTTATAAATACTGACTGAAGGATATCTTAAAAACATAAAAAAGATGGGGCACCTGGGTGGCTCAGTCGGTTAAGCGCCGACTTTGTCTCAGGTCATGATCTCACTGTGAGTTTGAGCCCCATGTCAGGCTCTGTGCTGACAGCTCAGAGCCTGGAGCCTGCTTCAGATTCTGTGTCTCCCTCTCTCTCTGACTCTCCCCCACTCACGCTCTGTCTCTCTCAAAAATAAATAAACATTAAAAGATTTAAAAAAAAACATAAAAAAAGATATCTACAATGTTAATGGCTAATAACCAGGCCATTGGTTTAGTAATATAACTGACTCTAATTATTCATTTATAAATACAATTTTGATTCATTCCCAATGATTTGAGCAGAGGGTTGCAGTATCATAGTTAACGTAAATTCTCATGAAAAGTCTTAAAAGTGATAAGGTAGAAAAATAGTCAAGATTTTTGCTTTTGGCTTCCCCTCTTTCCAGAATTTTTGCAAATGTCAAAGTTTTATACTCTTTAAATTTTAAAATAAAACTTCCAAGCAGTGATGGAAACTGTCAGCACAGTGTCTGAGAGCTGCGGTTGATAAAAAGGCCATGAGCTACAACTATACATTGAAGACATTAATTTTCAAATATAACTTTAACAATCCATTTTTCTGTGGCCAGATGATCTTGTTTGAAAACATTTCAATCATTATACTGTCCTAGTTCTTTAATCCCCACTCTTCTGTAATCCTTATATGACTTGCTTTCCATTACACACTATTACATTACTTTTTGTAACTTCTTTTCTGTGCTATTTTTCCTTAGTTACTAATTCCCATGTAAAGGAAAGTGAACTCAAAATACTTAACACGACTATGCAACTGTCATCTTACTTATAAATGCAGAAATCTCCATGCACTAGTGTACTTTATGTGGGTACAGCTGCTATGAAATCACTAAAGAGGACACTTAAAAAAAGTTCAGTAAGAGTACAGGAATTATATGGCAGTGATTTTACTATTTTAACACTAAATAAAAGCATTTGACTCATATTCCCTGTCCAAAAATCACATATTAATTATACTATTCAATTTAAAAATAGAAGAAGCTTGTAAGCATAAAAGATAGCCTCACAGCCACCCCCATCACATGTTCTTTAGACCCCACTGAAGAATATAGTGAGAACACAGCCTGAGCACCACCTGGGACCTTGTTAGAGACACAGAATCTCAGGTCCTTCTCAGACCTATTGAATCACAATTTGCTTTTAACAAGATCTCAAGGTGATTCATGGGGACTTTAAAGTTTGAAAATATTGCTCTAGAAATACAAGCCACATTCCTTGAATTTTTGAAAATACTCTTTCAAAGACTCTTTAATTGCTTTCAATCTCGATCAGCTTCACTTTTCCCTTTTTCTGAAACTGTTAACAAACTCCTGCAACATTCTCAATGATGTTGATAACTAATCCTAAAGGATCTACATTGATAAATGTCTTCATGTATAAATCTAGGCACACATTTTTTTTACCTTGGATAGATTGTTAGAAAAATATTTTTGTGATTCATGACATGAATTCGAAACCTGCTGTTTTCTGTCTAAAAAATGGGTTTAAAAATAACAATTCCTCAGTATATGAGAATTCCTCTTATCCAGACAGCATGGAGAATTACCTTCTTTAAACTTAAAAAAAATTAGATCATGGTTTTAAGTTGCTTTTCTTTCCTAATGAGTTTGAGCTTTTAAAACAGTTATTAGCTATTTACAGGTTTCTTTTTGTGATTGATCTCTTTGCTTAGCCTTCCATTACTTCTATCTTAAAATTTTACATTATTTTGTTTCCAACCTATATCATCTATATTCAGGATGCTAACTAAATGCCCAAATTTTGTCTGTCATAATCACCAAGAATTCATGCTCATTTGACATAGCTATCTATAATAACAATGAATGTATTCTTTACATAGTTTTAAAAAAAGTAAATAATGGGTCCAATTAAACAATGGGTAGTAGATTGAGAATAACTAAATACAAATATGGTATCAGAACCTTATTCATTTTGTAACATAGCTTAAGTAGATATAAAAACTGCAAATTCTTTTCTAAGCTATTTTGTCTTAGTTATAATACAGCATGTTTCTACATTTGACTCTAATAAATTATGTAAAACTACTTAACTAACAGGACAAAAGACCCAGAATAACTAATGCAATGTTAAAGCAGAAGAACAAAATTGAAGGGCTGACACTACCCTACTTCAAGATTTACTATGAGGCTACAGTAACAGGACAATGTGGGACTGGTGAAAGAATAGACCAATAGATCAGTGGGACAGAATACAAAGCCCAGAATAGATCCACATAAATACAGTCAACTGAATTTTGACAAAGGAATAAAAGCAATGCAATAGAGTAAAGATAGTCCTTTCAAATGGTGCTGGAGCAACTGGACATCCACATGCAAAACAAAATAGAATGTAGACTTTACACTCTTCACAAAAACGAACTCGAAATAGATCACAGACAAAAGTAAAATGCAAAACTGTGAAACTCCTAGAAGATAAGAGAGGAGAACACCTAGATGACCTCAGTAAGGCAATAACTTTTTAGGGTCAACTCCAATGGCACAATCCATCAAAGAAAGAATTCATAAACTGGATTGCATTAAAATTAGAAACTTCTGCTCTGAGAAAGGTAATGTCAAGAGAATGAGAAGACAAGCCACAAACTGGGAGAAAATAATTGCAAAAGACACATTTGATAGAGGACTGTGAAAACTCAACAATAACAAAATAAAGAGCCTGATTAAAAAATGGGCCAAAGACCTTAACAGGCACCTCCCAAAAAAAGATACACAGACGGCAAAAAACAAAACAAAACAAACAAACAAACAAACAAAACCAAAAAAAAAAAAAAAACAACTTATGAAAAGGCACTCCTTATCATATGGCATCGTGTCAGGGAAATGCAAATTAAAACAAAACTCAATACCATAACGGACCTATTAGAATGACCAAAGTCCAGAACACTGACAACACCAAATGCTGGTGAGGATGTGGAGCAACAAGCATGCTGATCATGTTGCTGGTGGCACTAAAATACTCCTCACATAAGATTCAGCAATCACACTACTTGGTATTTATACAAAGTGAAATGGACATGAAAACATGTCCATACAAAAGCCTGTATATGGTGTTTATAGCAGTTTTATTCGTAAAACTTGACAAAACTTGGAAGCAACAAAGGTGTCCTCTAGTAGGTAAATGGATACACTATGGTACACCCAGACAATGGAATATTATTCAGTGCTAAAAAGAAATGAGCTATCAAGCCATGAAGAGACCTGCAAGAAACTTAAATGCATGTTACTAAGTGAAAGAAGTAATCTGAAAAGGCTACATACTGTATGCTTCCAACTGTATGGCATTCTGGAAAAAGCAAAACTATGAAGACAATACAAAAATCAGTAGTTGCCCAGGGTTAGGGAGCAGGGAAGGATGAATAGGCAGAGCACAGAGGATTTTTAGTGCCGTGAAAATACTCTTTATAATACTATAATAGATGGATACATCTATTATCCACAGAATATACAACTCTCAGAGAAAACTGTAATGTAAACTATGGACTTTGGATGATTATGATGTGTCAATGTACATTAATCTCTTGTAACAAATGTACCGTTCTCCTGGGGGGATGTTGATAATGGGGGAGGGTATTACATGTGCCAGGACAGGGGGTATATGGGAAATGTCTGTGCCTTCCCTTCAATTTTGTTATGAACCTAAAACTGCTTTAAAAATATAAAGTCTTAATAAAAAAATTCTTAGACAATAGAATTAAAATATGTTCTATTTTATTTTAATTATATCTTTTTGTTATGTTGTACATTTTCATTGACATTCTTTTTTTTTAATTTTAATTTAATTTTTTTTTATTTTAGAGAGAGAGAGCACAAGCAGGAGAGAGGGACAGAGGGAAAGAGAATCTTAAGTAGGTTCCAGGCTCAGCATGGAGCCCAATGTGGGGCTCAGTCTCATGACTGAGAGATTTGACCTGAGCCGAAATCAAGAGTCAGCTGTTTAACCAACTGAGCTACCCAGGAGCCCCTCATTGACATTCTTATCTCTAGTGCTCCTGGACCAACAGTGTAATGTTCTACTGTGCCCTTTCACTCGCCTATTTTAGTCGCTTATCTATTATTTCAATTCTTTGAATGATCTGAAGGTTTTATCACATTCACAGATATTCACATATTATCTCCTTTGCATAGAACATCATTGCTTCACTCTTCACTGACTCAAGGGGACATGGCTCAAAAAACACTTTCCCAAAGAGGTCTTCTCTGCTCCTGTCCCAAATCTCAAGTATCTCCTCCACTATGATCCTTTTCATGGAACTGACATCTTGTCTGCCACATTGCTTATTGGAATTTGTGTTGAAAAGCTTTTTACGCCCTTGTGATAAGCTTTGTAAGTCAATCTCTGCTAAAAGAACGCATTGCTTAAAGAATGTCATGTCCACTACACATGTGTGCCACAATCAGAGCTTTATAAAAATAATTATGTTTGTAGCTGACATCATACATGCAGGTTGACATGCCTTCTCTTCAGGAGCAGCATCTGCTGATTTATACAAGGACTGAAAAAAAACCTTAACAGAAGCATCCAAGAGCACTGACTAGCTGGAATTTACATACATGAAGACACGTCTAATAGGCTTTTATTAGTGGTGGGACCCACAAAGGTATGGGGGTGATGTTTATAGGATACCTATGTGAAAATTCACTAGGGCAAAAAAGAATCTGGGGCAATAATCCAATCATGGGACCAGGAGCTGAGAGCCTTACACAAGAAACAGTTCTGTGTGTAGTGTATGGCAATTACTTGTTTTGTCCAGCCCCAATCATAATCATAGCATAGATATGTTAAGAAAAGAAGACTGATATATGTTTTCAATACCAATGGTGTGACATCTAATGGTCTATGACTACAGTGGGGACCGCTGTATTCTTTCAGATTCATGGAAGTTAGCACTGAATTCTTGGAGCAGAAAAGTGTTTGCTGGTAACCCATGGCAAGCAGCATCCTGTGGTGTGATGCAGAGGTTTTAAGAGGAAGATCTGAGATCCTAGAGTGAATCGTCTGCAAGAAGGAATAGGGGTACCAGAAGTGGTGTTGTGAGGCATCCCTGGGCGACTTAAGTGATATATGGCACTTGGCAATGGCACTTTTTAAGTTTATTTATTTATTTTGAGAGAGAGCAGGCACACACACAAGGGAGAGACAGAGAGAGAGGGGAGAGAGGGAATCTCAAGCTCAACGTGAGGCTCACGTGGGGCTCAACGTGGTGCTTGACTCCCCAATCATGAGACCATGACCTGAGCAGACGTTTAACTGACTGAGCCATCCAGGTGCCTCAGTGGCATTCGTTTTTATATGACACAGCATAGAAGCCCAAGGATGAGTAATGACAGTGCAAAGAGAAGGTGTGAGAAAGGCACACCAAGATGGTTTTTGAGTGCAATGACATGACTTTGAAGGAGTTCCAAGAAACCATAGAAGGAAAGAGATATCTAGAGAAGGAAAAGATACATCCCATCCATCATGGCTAGAACATTTTGAACTACAGAAAGTTCCATCACACGTTTTGGTCACATAAACACACACACACACACACACACACACACACACACACACAGGAAAAGTCTGTCACAACTTCTAGCAGGGATGTGGAGCATGTCCTTCTAGATAATTATTATAAAATAGGTATAAGAAATTATTAAAAAAATAAAATAAGAGTCAGGAAACTACCTTGATGGGATGGAAAAACCAGATAAGTCAGAATAGTCAACATGGTCATATTTCTGTGAGAGGACAGATCTGTGAGATGCTTTGTGTTGGCAGTTAAGGCATTCAAATGATGACAATCTATAGTTTTAGGCACTTAGGATTAGTGAGAAGGACAAGGATATATTGTCCAAGACAGGTGAGATATAACATGGATAGGAAATTTGTAAAAAACATGTAAGTAGTTGACAGACTAAGTAATATGGCTTGTAAAATTCTTAGGAACCAAGATTTTTTGCTGTGAGGAATGTCTGTCTTATGCTCTCATTCATTCAATACCTTTTTCAGATTGTCAAACAATTTTTCTCATTAAACTGAAGTTGCTAATTTGCGGTTAACATTACCTTTTTGGTTTCTATTAATTTCTTAATCAGATTTCTAAGCTGACGTTTAAGATTCTCTGAGTAAGATCATCTGTCAATTTGAGTGCTGTTTGAAAACAGATGGAGGAAAAAAAATCCATAATGAATCTCTAAAGTGTGATACCACATGTGCCTGCAAAACTGAACAAGTAGAAATGACCTTTCTACATGCCAATATATCAAGAAATTCTTCATAAAATACTTAAGTATTTTATGTTTGAGAAATAGAAATATCTTGTCATTTACTCATGATATAATAAAATTACTAACTTTCAAAAACAATGTAACTTGTCAGCTTGATTTCTATTTTAAAGTATTAATATTATTTTCAAAATGTTCTTTGTGATTCTTTCAGTCATATTGTGCTGTAATTTAAAGAGAATAAATTATGTCATCAGTTACTAACGTGTTTACCATGGAAAGCATATTCACACACACATACAAATAAAATTCATGACTTTTGACACTGATAAAAATCAAAATTTGACCTTCAGCCAGTAGATGGAGAAGTTGATCTTAGAGTAGATTCACAGTGCTATTAAAAGTCTCTCTGTTAAGTTGCAGGAGCATAGAGTGAAATTGTTGCTGATTCAGATATTTGGGGATTGTTTTCATGGTTATTTTCTGGCTGCTCTGCAAAACAGCTCTGGCATCACCCAAGGGATCAGTATTGTTTCTTAGAAATCCATCCTGTACAGTCCTTATGTGCTTTGTTTATAGGCACATTTTTTTTTTACTGTCTATTATATTTTCAAACAAGCTGGGAAATGTTTCTTTTCTTCATAAATTATTGCCAAAAGTTTGCATAGTACATATTTTTAGGAACCACAAAATGTTTATGAGTAAAGGCACTGAGTGATGGAATCAGCACCTCTCAGAGCAGGATGAAAATATAGATTCCTTCTAGGGCAAACTGGCTTTCTGACAAAGGAAACACACGTTATGCACTTCAGCATGCTCTCAGAAATTATGCACGGCCACATCCATCAAGGATGAGCTCGTAAATAAATAAATCAATTGACAAATTCTCTTGAACAAATTCCATCATGAAGCCAAAATCATTTGTTTAGTACATTGACAGTTATTCTATGCCTTAAAGATGTGGAAAATCCTAAAAATTCTGTACAACCGGTGTTCAGTGCTGTTTCTTTTTGTTGGCATGTTTTGTTGTAAAAATGATCATGTTTAGACAAAGCAAAATACAAAAATGCAGAAAAATACGTGAGATGGTGGCTAAGTGTTAAATTCAGAAAATTGGGCTAATATTTTAATGAAATTCATAACAAGTAAATATTAAAATAAAGATCAAAATGGAACTATAATGAAACTATTTTCTGTAGACCAGTGACAACTTAAAAATACATGTCCTCTATTGAAGATACCAAAATAGTCATCATCTGTAACTTTTTTGACAGTTCATTTCAATAACTTTTATTTTCTGAAAATACATGATCAATTTTTTCTATTTAAATATATTATAACCCCTTATAAGCAAAAGTAAAGATCATTTTCCTGGGGATGGGTTGTGGCTAATATGTAATCACCTATTAAAAATATAGTTCTCTTCATTTATACAACTTGGCCAAGTCCCCAATTATCTTAATATATAGTTTATTTTATTCAATTTAACAAATATTTATTAAGAGCCTACAACCTGCCAGCAGTGAATAGGAAACACTAAGTTCCTGCTTTCATGAAATTTACATTCTTGTGGATGAGATAAACAAAAGACAAAAAAAAAAAGATACAGATCATTACAAAAGGTAACATAGGAGGGGCGCCTGGGTGGCGCAGTCGGTTAAGCGTCCGACTTCAGCCAGGTCACGATCTCGCGGTCCGTGAGTTCGAGCCCCGCGTCGGGCTCTGGGCTGATGGCTCGGAGCTTGGAGCCTGTTTCGGATTCTGTGTCTCCCTCTCTCTCTGCCCCTCCCCCGTTCATGCTCTGTCTCTCTCTGTCCCAAAAATAGATAAACGTTGAAAAAAAAAATTAAAAAAAAAAAAAAAAAGGTAACATAGGAGATGTAACAGAAGATATAGTTAAGGTATACAGGAGTAATAATATATAGAAATAGGGGTTAATAAAGCATTGATGCAGAGGTGGGGAACAGTCTTAGGGTATTAAAAAATGTTCTCTGAACAGAACATTCACTGTGCTGCCATTTGAGAAACAATTACACAGAAAAAATATATATCTCATATACAAATTCACACACATGTATAGCCTTTGTGCAAATAAATGGATACCAACGCAAAGAAAGTAGATGTGGTCCCTCTGGACTTAAAGTTTATGGGGGATTTTTGGTTCTTGTCTTCTTTTGGTTTCCTTTTGCTTTCCTGTGGTTCACACCTCTTCTGAGACTGGCATATTTTAAAAGTTTTATGTTGAAAAAGTTAATATCCATAAAGAAGGGCAAAATGGTTGAGTTGGAATAGTTAAAGGGACAGTATTACTCTATTTAGCCACTGGTATATTGTTCATTATTAGGATCTAGGATAAAAACTGTTTTAGCAAAAAAGCAATAATGATAAACGCTCTTACTTTTCTTTGTGATTCTAGATAGATACTGGTAAAAAAAAATGTAGCCTTTTAAGGAATCGTTGAGACAATATGAGAAGATAGTGGAGCCATATTCAGAAACAGTTACATAATATACATTTTAAAAAACAAGTATTTCCATAAGATGTAAATTCACTAAAGAAATGACTCAAAGAATATTAGAGTTCCATTTAACACAGATTGGAAATTACATACTCAGTTCTCACAGTGTACAGGAACTTCACTGTATATAATCTTCATAACAGGTAACTATAAGCATATATTATTTGTAAAACAACTTAGAGATTGCCTAAGCTGGAAAACAACAGTACAAAAGAAAGACCATTATATAAAGATTCAGAGCAGATGGAATCCTAGTCCTGACTTTTTCACTAAAGCCATTTGAAGAGATCATTTAACTTCACAGAAGTTCTTTAGAGTCATCTACTAAAGGAGAGGCGCAGACAAGATGACCTCCAGCTCCTTCCATGCAAAATTCTATGACATGATTTTACCTTGTAAATACATCAGACTGAGGAAGTATTTCCATTTTTTCCCCTGACTGTTCAGATATAATTTTAATTTCTTAGGATTTTAAAGCTTGCATATGAAAATAAAGATAACTTTTAGTCCAGACTCTTTAATCTTATAGACAAGGATACTGGAGCTCATAAACACTGAGTAACTCAACCAAGTTTTCAGAAGTACATAGTGGTACAAATTAACTACAATGTAGATTTATGCAAATAAATGCGGTGTGCAAATTTTATAGAATTCCACTATAGGGCAACTAAAACCAGACACATTATTTTCTTTCTTCCTATTTACATTAAATTTTTAATTGACAGAAAATTTCTGGCAACCAACATTAGAAAGTCGATAATGCAAACAATATTAAATAACAATAATAACAAAATACTCCTAATTGTGGGAGAAGTGGAGCTCCTGATATTTGGGAGAAACCCTTCATCTAAAGCGTGTGTTCCTTGTGTTCCCCTGAAGTCATAAGAGAAATCCTAGCCATCTTAGAGTCATGAGGTATCACACAACTGAGAAAAAGAAACAGCGGAAAGCTGAGAGTCGGCCAGTGCTGCTTTGGTTATTGCCATAAAACAGGGAACTGGAGAAAATTAAAGAAACAAGTATTTATAACAGATAAAATCACAGGTCTTTTAGAAAGAACACAGAATAAACACCCATAGGGGTAAATCCGAACTTAGGCATACGGAACACCCAAGAGCAACTTATGTGGCAAATAACAAAAATAATATACCAATTGAGGAAATAAACTATGAGGAAAATGTGTTGTTAAGTCTTGATAAGTGCTGATTATAAAAGTAAGATGATTCATAGGGTACCTGGCTGGCTCAGTCAGTTAAGCTACCGACTTCAGCTCAGGTCATGATCTCAGGTTTACAAGTTAGAGCCCTGCGTTGGTCTCTGTGCTGACAGCTCAGAGCCTGGAGCCTGCTTCAGATTCTGTGTCTCCCTCTCTCTCTGCTCCTCCCCTGCTCGTACTCTCTCTCTCTCAAAAATAAATAAAACTTTAAAGAAAGTAAATAAAAAAAATAAAAAAATAAAAGTAAGATGATTCACGGTGATCCAAACAAAGGAAATTAAAATAGTAGATCAGAACCTCATGAGTGAGGTCAGCCAGT
This sequence comes from Lynx canadensis, assembly GCF_007474595.2. Lineage (NCBI taxonomy): Eukaryota > Metazoa > Chordata > Mammalia > Carnivora > Felidae > Lynx > Lynx canadensis. The sequence continues at coordinate 56,323,474 of NC_044306.2, forward strand.
AATAGCAATAGTCAAAGTGTTCAAGGTCTTGCATTGTTTGGAGGCAGGTAAAAATATTGATTACTTTAGACTTTTTAGGTGTGCACTATAAAAATATAATAGCAACCATAATAGAAATGGAACGTTGAACTTGTTTAAAAAAATTAACATTTACTTATTTTTGAGAGAAAGAGAGAGACAGAGTGCGAGCAGGGGAGGGGCACAGAGACGGAGACACAGAATCCAAAGCAAGCTCCAGGCTCTGAGCTGTCAGCACAGAATCCGATGAGGGGCTCAAACTCATGGACAGCAAGATCATGACCTGAGCTGAAGTCAGACGCTTAACCAACTGAGCCACCCAGGGGCCCCATGAACATTGAACTTCTAAGTTAGGATAGTGGAAAAAAGTAAAAAGAAAACACAAACCTACCTCAAGCACAGATGAAAAAAAAAAAAAAGGGAAAGAATAGGGTAAAGCCAAATAAAGAAACTAATTAAGATAAGTCAAAAGACAAATACATTAATCAAAACAGCTTAAAATACCATTTTAAAGTCCATTATTTTAACATAAAAAACATTTAAAACTAGAATTTCATTTTAAAAGAAATAGACTTTTATATAGTTTTCTAACTGTAACAGTTTTCTTTTTTTTATCGAAGTATAATTAACATGCTATATCCCATTAGTTTCAAGATGTACACCATTGTGATTCAGTATCTTTTAATATATATTTTTTAAAATTTTATTTTAGAGACAGTGTGAGTGGGGAAGAGAGAGAATCCCAAGCAGGCGGCATGCTCAGCACAGAGCCCTACACAGGGCTGGATCCCATGACCCTGGGATCATGACCCAAGCAGAAATCAAGAGGTGGACGCTCAATAAACTGAGCCACCCGGGAGCCCCTCAATTCAATATTTTTGTACCAGAGGTAGGGAGGGGTTGGAGAGCAGCCAAAATAGGTGAAGGAGATATAGAGATAGATTATTTATGTAAACATAAAACCCATACAATGTTTTCAAGAGATACTTAACTTATAATTACCCAGAACAGCTGAAAGTAAAGAAAAAAATATGGTAGGGAACTAGCCAACTATTTAAGTAGATACAGGGCACTTGCTAAAAGCATCCTGAACACAGAGACTTGGTTTTATTTTCTCACCAGGACCCAACACAGAGTAAACAACCAACAGATATTTATTGACTAAATCGATGGATACATATTCACATATCAAATATATAAATATCCAGAATAGATGTGTATACATCTAATTCATGAAAATAGCTGTCTCTAAGAAGGTAGAGGAATAGAACAACAGAAGGAAAAAAAAAAAACCTCTCCATTATATTCAATTACTTTTATGTTAATAAACATCAAAATCCATTAACTTAGATATCCCATTTCTTGTCCAATCAAATACTTATTATCAAGAATAGTAAAGAATATGAATTCATGGGTACCTCCTTTGTTGTGTTCTTTAATAGCTTAGAATTAAAATTCTAGAAATGCAAGCAGAACAAGTTTTTCAAAAGTATTGCTCATTTTCATGAATGATGCAAGGGATGTTTGGGAAATCATGTCCCTGAAAATAGTTCACCAGACAAGTTATCTTCAAGGGAGTTTTAATTCTGGCATAGTTTAGCATCAACTGTGTAATTCAGATTCAAATTGAACATAAAAAGAATTAAAATTTATGTTCAATGGGCCAGTGACCACAGATGCGGCACAGAGCCATGCTAAAAAAGCAGATGAAACATTTCAAGTTTTATAATTAGACTCTGGTTGTAACATGCTGATTGCAATCAAGTGCAATATGGTGGAGGAAGTAGTGACTTTTAGGTTTATTAAATCCTTCATCATACACTATGACATGCTTGTAGACCTCTGCAGTAGTATCAGAAAGTTTGAATGTTTAAGGGCACCTAGGTGGCTCAGCTGATTAAGCCTCCAACTTCAGCTCAGGTCATGATCTCATGGTTTGTGGGTTCAAGCACCACATTGGGCTCTGTGTTGACAGCTCACAGTCTGGAGCCTGCTTCGGATTCTGTGTCTCCCTCTCTCTACCCCTCTCTTGCTCACTCTGTCTCTCTCTCAAAAATAAATAAACATTAAAACATTTTTTGAAAAAGAAAGTTTGAATGTTTAAGTACTGCACAGAACTTCAAGTTATACAGCAAGAAGTGCACTCAGTGTTGTCACATGTATAAGTTGTTCTTCATCATATAAGACATTTTGTATTTTGCAGCTATATATTTAATTAAAATAATCATCTTCTTTTAAAAAGCAGATAAAATATTTTTCCTCATTTATCTTTTAATTAAAACTTTATTATTGAAGTGTGGTTGTCATATAATATTAGTTTCACCTGAACAGCAAAATGATTGTGCAATTTCATGCATTCCACAATGCTATATCCCCTATGTTGTAATTTTTATCCCTGTGACTTATTTATTTTATAATTGGAAGTTTGTTTCTCTTAATTCCCTTCACCTATTTTGCCCATCCTCCCTACCCACCCCCCTCTCCTTTGGCAATCATCAGCTTTTTCTCTGTATTTATGAATCCATTTTGGTGTTTTGTTGTTGTTGCTGTTGTTGTTTTTAGATTCCACATATAAGTGAAATCATTTATATGTATTTCCCTACAATCCCCTCCAGGTCCATCCATGTTGTCGAAAATGGCAAGATCCCTTTCTTTTTTTATGGCTGAATAATATTCCATTATACATATTCAATATATACCATATATTCTTTATCCATTCATCTATCAATGGACATGTGATGTTGTGTCCTATACCAATGTTGCTCCTACACCTTGGCTATTGGAAATAATACTGCAATAAACATGGGGTGCAGGGGCACCTGGGTGGTTCAGTCAGTTAAGCGTCTGACTTAAGCTCAGGTCGTGATCTCGTGGTTCATGAGTTTGAGCCCTGCATCAGGCTCCATGCTGACAGCTCAGAGCCTGGAGTCTACTTCAGATTCTGTATCTCCCTCTCTCTTTCTGTTGCTCCCTGCTCATGCTGTCTGTCTGGCTGTCTGTCTGTCTCTCTCAAAAATAAATAAACATTAAAAAAATTTAAACATAGGAGTGCCTATATCTTTTTGGGTTAATGTTTTCTTTTCTTTGGGTAAATGCCCAGTAGTGGAATTACCATATGGTTATTTCTATTTTTAATTTTTTGAGGTGCCTCTACAGTGTTTTCCACAGAGATTGCACCAACTCACAGTCCTAGCGATAGTGCAAGAGGAATAAAGGGATTATTTCTTATTACAATATTTTTTTTATTACTTAGCATATAAACAGCAAAGAACAACAACAACAACAATGACTTACTGAGGCCTATAGAAAAATATCCCTCATTATACTTTTTTTTCTGAGGAATAAATGCAGGAAGTGTATCACTAGAAATCATAAAATAATAAGTTTTTTCTATTTACATGGCTTCTGTCAGATAGTTGATGCTTCTTTTCTAACAGATTTGCTATGTTTATCCTGCCCTGGCATCAGGTATTTGTGTATTTGTGTTTGTGTACCTGTGTGTGTTAGTACTGTCAGTCATGGTTTATTCTCAACTATCAGACTGAAGTGTTAAATAGCAAGATATCTCTTGCTTGCTATGACATTCTTGTCCTAGAGTCTCCACTCACAGATTTTGGCTTCATTTCGCTTCATTTAAGTCATCTTTCTCATTTTTCATTTCTTTACTCCAAAATAAAATGGCTTCTCATTAGGTCTTAGACTTCAATTCCAACATCCTCTAATGTCTTTTTACACTGAAAGACAGTTTTATTCAGCCAAGCAATTTTTTAAAATTGACAATGCACTTAAAATATTGATGTCAAGATTATTCTTATTTATTTAGTCAATAAATACTTGTTGTATTATATTTACTTGCTTTCAACTAAAATTATCAACTTTAGTAAAATAAAGTACGAATCAAGGTAAACTTTTCATTGAATTTGTACTAATACTACCCAACAAGTGACTAATTGGCCACCCAGAATGTATACCGCATGGTACTGTAAAGGTTTTTATATTTTGTCTGCTTTCCTTACCAGGTTGAGACATACTAGAAAGAAACAGGTTGTGGATAATTTATTTCTGTTTCCCATTAACGAATACAGTGCTTGCTTCAAACTGATGGAAAAACCTGAGAACCAGAATGTGTGCTTTTGCTGACACTTAAGCACTTGCAACTCAGACATATTGGAAAAGCTTTTCTGCTCTCTCTGGTATTTCTACCCCATATCCTGTCTCAGAAGGGAGGAATCAGAGCAACATTCTCTAAAATATTTTTTTTGGTTCCCTAAAGCTAACTTAATTTACATAAGGGGCAAAGATTAATCAAATTAAGGTTATGAATAGTTGTATACTAAAATGGTACATAATTGATACAGAAGCCAGAAGCACTTTCTGCACCTTTATCCTATCCTAATTTTAAAAGGAGGTGAGTAGATATCTTTTATACTTTTTATTCAGACCTAGAATATTTTTAAGTTACTTTTCACTGTTAGCTCCTTTCTTCTAACACTGAGAGTCAATGATCCCTGTAGAAAACAAGCAGACCAAATTTTTACCCCATATCGCTTGCCCAAGAAATTTTCTGTCATTTCAGATTCTACTCTCTGATAGTCTTTACTCTTGATTCAATTTCTTGCTGTTACACATTAAATGTCCAATCTACTGAATGAATGTAAAGTTTGAGGGCAGGCTCCTAACACGGCATGAAAGAGTTCTGAAACCCACACAACAGCTGATAGCATAAATTCTAGGAACAGCTTTCCTGGGCTTGAATCCCATAACTGCTGCTTACCAGTTGTAACTTTCAGAAAATCATTTAACCTTTCTTTGGCTCAGCATTCTTATTGTGAAATAGGGGGAAAAGCGAACTCTATATTATAGGGTTCTATGAGGATTAAATGAGCTGGTAATTTTAAGTAGGAAAATGGCACAGGGTCAATGCTATATAAATGTCTTTTGCAGAAAATAAACAAGACTTTTGTAAACTTGTAGAGTTCCTGATACTATCTTCAAGATTGATTTAATAATATATTACATTTCTGGGACTTAAAAAATACCATACATCTGTTCCCCAGAGTAGTAAATTTTATAAATATATTATGGTTGAATGAAGCCTGAAGGTAAAACTTGACCTTGTTCATGGCTTCTTTTCTTGTAACATGTGAAAGGGTAGGTAACTTTAAGCAGAAGAATGTTCAGGGATAAGAAATGTAATCAATTTCCTGAGGTTACTCTTATTGTGACTTAACAAACTGGGAGTGGCTTGCTGAGATTGTAAGTATGGAAATTTGTACTAAATGCCCTCAGAATGCACACAATAGCACTACCTCTGTATTTTCTGAATTTATTGTTTGCGTAGAAAGTAAAAGTAATTTTTAAAAGATAATGTTTAAGCAATAATAAGTACTTGTTGAAAACCTAAAAAGTAGTCATTATAATATGCACCTTTTCAGAAAACTCAACAGAAAAGGCCAGTATTCTCACAAACAAGAAAAGCAATGCTTTTGAGTAATCAGAATGAAAACAAAATGGCTTTAAAAAACTGAGTCTTGAAAATGGCCTTTGAAAAAATGGCAGAAAATATATTTGTGGAGAGAATGGGGTAGTTGATTCCTATGAGGTGAATATATTCTAATTGTAAAGGAATAGAAATGGATCCTATGAAGGAATATACTTATTGAAATTTTCAAATTTGTCCATAAAGTATCATGTGTCCTCCCTGAGCCTGCTGAAAGAGAGCAGACAGTTCAATGTTTGCATACACTTTCAACAATTTCACATCTGAAAAATTATATTCTAGAAAGACAGGATTTAATCCTGGGATTGTGATTATATTAATTACATCTATGGCTCAGAGCCTGGAGCCTGTTTCCGATTCTGTGTCTCCCTCTCTCTCTGCCCCTCCCCCGTTCATGCTCTGTCTCTCTCTGTCCCAAAAATAAATAAACGTTGAAAAAAAAAATTAAAAAAAAAAAAAAAAAGGGGGCGCCTGGGTGGCGCAGTCGGTTAAGCGTCCGACTTCAGCCAGGTCACGATCTCGCGGTCCGTGAGTTCGAGCCCCGCGTCGGGCTCTGGGCTGATGGCTCAGAGCCTGGAGCCTGTTTCCGATTCTGTGTCTCCCTCTCTCTCTGCCCCTCCCCCGTTCATGCTCTGTCTCTCTCTGTCCCAAAAATAAATAAACGTTGAAAAAAAAATTATATTAATTACATCTAACGATAGCCAAAGTTATGTGAAGATGCACTGTGTTCGGTTGTAGCCTTTTGTCCCTTAGCTGTGAGATATCATTCCATCACTGCTCTGCCTGGTTTAAGTTTTGATGTGGCCAAATTACTTTAAGGGATTTACATTTTAAGTATATATGCAATTGTTTGAAGTTTTATTTTTCCATCAATCAATACAAAAGCTTAGTTTTTTAAATGCTCCTTTCCTCTTAAAGGTAAACACCTTAAAGTTTTCCAGGACATAAGCAATGAGCAATCACTGAAAGAATAAAATTCAAATCACCACGGCCTACAAGGTCCTATATGATCTAGACCCAGGGTGACTTTCCAAATTTATTATATGTCCTTCTCCACCTATTCAAGAAGTTATAACCACATTGGATTTTTTAATACCTGGAGCACATCAAACTAGTTCTTAGTAAACAATACTTAACTATTTTGTTTTGTCTGCCTATGATATTTTTTCTAATTTATTGTTGATGCCCTTTATTATTAATGGAATCAATTTAGTGGACAAGGAAATAATTTCTAAAATTTTCTTATTATAAAAAATTGTAGACAACTTAGAAATTAAGCATTAAAACACAGGATTACTAGGAATAAAGATATCAAAATATTTAAAATGCAGAAAATCAATCTAGTTATTAATAGAGTTAAACACCAAATTTAACTCTGAGATGGTTGGCCAAAAAAAAAAAAAAAAGGAAAAGGAAAATTAAGAAGAGCAGTAGACTATGGGGTGCCTGGGTGGCTTAGTCAGTTAAGCATACAACTTCCGTTCAGGTTGTGATCTCACAGCTCATAGGTTCGAGCCCCATGTGGGGCTCTGTGCTGACAGCTTGGAGCCTGGAGCTTGCTTCAGATTCTGTGTTTTCCTTTCTCTCTGCCCCTCCCCAGTTCACACTCTGTCTCTCTCTTTCAAAAAATAAAAATATTTTTAAAAAAGCATTAGACTAATGAAATATAGTAAAATGAAATGCAAACCAACTGAATGCAAAAGGGAATAATATAATAATACTTAACACCCCAAATATCAAGTATGATAAAGGTATTCAGACATTGGCATTTTCCTGTGGGTCTATGTAATTCACAATAATGTGTACAGTATACTGTTAAGCTTTATTTTAGATCAGATGAAAAGAGAACTGAATTGGGAAAGTCATAACTTTTTCAACCAATCATAATTCAGTTCATTTGGGAGGCTTCAGGATGGTTTGTGCTGCTGAAGCAGATATGTTCAAATGCTTTTAGAACCCATTTCATCAACATAATATTGCAAAATATGTAATCATCTTTATCAGGCCTCTGCAGCAGCTCGCATGCTTGTGGCAACACCCCCAAATCGTTGCAAGTTGGCTTTTTCCCAGTTGCCAAGGCTTTTAGCAATCACGATTCTGTACAGAATGCAGCTGGCTTACTATTTGGTAGCCTAAAGAAAAAACAATCCAAGCTTTTGCACAATCACTGGGTTTCCTATTCTATGGCATAGTGATTTCAAAGACCAGATTCTTTCATAACTTGCACCTGCCACTCTGCTCTTTCAACGGCACAAAGTTATAAGCAATTCAAAGGGGGAGTATATTCTCATCCAACTCCAGTGGAAATCAGAGAAAAAGCCCAAATATCTATAATCCTTTGTGCTTTCTCACCTATCCCTCATCTGTTTGCCTAGAGTTGTTGTTTTGCGGTTTTTGCTTTTTTTTTTTTTTTTTTTTTTAATTCTGCAAATCTTTTACCAACATGGCCGTCATATTCCTTGCACTCTGTTTAGGTCCATTAAATTTGATTCTTCTGAATTCTTCCCTAAATAAAAGTCAATGTATGGGTCAGGAAAAACCCCTGCAGAGGGACTTTTCAGTCACCTTCTCAAGTCAGGGGAGAAAGAAACTATTACTACATTTCAACCATATACACCTTTTTGAGATTAAATTTAATCTCAATGTTATCTATAAATTTAATCTCATGGAGGTGTATATGGTCAAAACATAGAGAAAATTTCCCCTAGATATATTTTGAGTGTAAAGTGTATATATGGTTTCAAAATAGAATTTACAAATAGTACAATGACTTTTATTCTCCCAGAGTCAGAATCTTCCTTTTACAAAGTTATAAAGAAGAAAATATAGGGGCGCCTGGGTGGCTCAGTCGGTTAAGCCGCTGACTTTGGCTCAGGTCATGATCTTGCACTCCGTGAGTTCGAGCCCCACGTCGGGTTCTGTGCTCACAGCCCAGAGCCTGGGGCCTGCTTCAGATTCTGTGTCTCCTTCTCTCTCTGCCCCTCTGCCTCTCATGCTCTCTCTCTGTCTCTCTCAAAAATAAATAAACATTTAAAAAATAAAGAATAAAATATAAATGCAGTCAAAGTTCTCTTGAGGTGATGTAAGAAGTAATTTTTCATAATATATATCAATAATAAAAAATAACATGCAATAATTACATATATGAATTATTATGCCCCAGTTCAATTATCTTGGTTTCTTAGCCTCAGGCTATAAGCTCTCTGTGAATGAGAGATCTAAAGGGATCAAATGAAGACTCCTATTAATAACATCCAAAACAAAATCCCATGTCCATCAAAATAAAGTGGGAGTCAATCCCAGCCAAATTGGCTAGCCAATTTCTAGCCAATCCTAGAAAGAAAACAGAAACAATTCCATGGCTAATGGGAAAGGCTGGAAGAAAGCAGACTCCATTTTTCAAGAACTGATTGTTTGCATTTAATCGCTGTGGGGGTCTTTGCTGTTAAATATACTAAAATCTCTAGTTTGACTCTATTTCTTTTCATAGTTGGTATTTTTAGTAAATATTTTGAGTGGATATGACTAAAACTATTATAAAAATGGTTTTGATCAGTTTATACTAATTTGTCTTGTACCATCTATCTATTCATACCATACATCATTATATTCAAGTATTTCATAGGATCATAATACATTATTCCACAATTATGAAATAATTTAAAGTAATCTTTTCAATATTTAAAGAGACACATTACTACAAAATCTGATTCAATGATGCTGGACATATTACATTTTGAAACAACATTTTAACAATTTTCTGATTGTTAGACCACTTTCAAGATCATGGGAGAAAAACAAATACTGAATTATGAATTTGTGGAGTTGGAGGAGATCACTGAGACTATAAAGTCCAGACCTTATTATTTATTTATTTATTGTGCATATATGAAGAGACTAAGGGCTAGGAAAGTTAATAAAGAAATTGAGCAGAGGCATGTAGCCAATAAATGACTTACATGTAAAAAACAAAGGAGGACAGATGACAAATCCCTTACATTTCTTCTTCTTTTTTTAATGGAAGGAATTTTCAATGCTATCTAGAGTTGGGTCATTTTTACAAAGCATCATATCTAGTCTGAGTTGTCAAATATTTCAAAATAACCAATTAAAAGTAATAATGAATCTATTGACTTCAAAGATGTGAGATTTGCTTGAATTATGAATGGATGAAGCTAAACTATAATGTGTATCTCCCATTTGCAGTGTTCAATGAAATCTCTTGCTTGGAACTTCTGCATAGGTCTGGGTATTAGTCCTGGGAACTGAAATTCCTTCCTAATTAAAAACAGGAACCAGCCTTTGGGAGGCTGAAATCCATCGGAGGTTGCTTTGTAATTTTTACAATATGAATTGGCATGGCATGTTTGTCATGAAAACCTTTTTAATTTTGTTTGTTTGTTTATTTATTTATTTATTTATTTATTTATTTATTTAGAGAACGCATGTTAAACAGGGAAAGGGCAGAGAGAAAGGGAGAGACAGAATCCCAAGCAGGCTCCAAGCTGTCAGCACAGAGCTCCATGCAGGGCTCAATCCTATGAACCATGAGATCATGACCTGAACTGAAATCAAGAGTCAGATGTTTAATCGACTGAACCATCCAGAATCAGTGACTTAAACTTACATAATTAAAGTTAGTTTTCAACATCTCTCCTTCTCACACATATACACACAAACACACCCAGAGTCAACATTCTTCCAACTATCCTAGCACTTGTACTTCAGACGTGTGTGTGGAAGAGAGAATTCAATGGAAGTATTTCTTTTTTAGGCATAGGTTTTATGTATGACTATTTCTAATATATTTTTTTAACATAAAAGCTTCATATTTTAAAAAGTACATATTTATTTAATTATATAGATTCTTCACCCAAGAGTAAGAAACATTAGGTTTAGTCCAATTTTTCATTTGACAATTTTCTCTATGCCTAATTACTCAATTAACTTTTCATTCAGACTGACTTTCATGTGGTCCCAATACTGTAAGTGTAGAGAAAGTCTCACCTGTCATACAATTGGCTTCCTTATTATTATTTATTCATCCCTTTTTATACATACACAAAAAGCTTTGAGGAGATACATGAAACTCTATAGATTGATTTTCAGAACTGTTCAAGTCAAACTCCAAATTATCATTCTTGTCTTAAGAACAATAACTAGCTTTTGTGCAATTAATATAAGCACATGTACCATTTCTTATAGTCTTTTCGATGGTGCAATAAGGGATATCCCGTTGATATCCCTATTTCAGATGTAAGGACACTGATGCCTCAAAAAGTTAGGTTCAGGGATGTCTGGGTGGCTCAGTCGGTTAAGCGTCTGACTCCCGCCTCAGGTCATGATCTGACAGTTTGTGACCCCTGTTTCAGGCTCTGTGCTGTCAGCTCAGAGCCTGGAGCATGCTTCACATTCTGTGTCTCCCTCTCTGTCTGCCCTCCCCCTGCTCACACTATGCCTCTGCCTCAAAAATGAATAAACATTAAAAAAAAAAAAGTTAGGTTCAGTTTACAAGATAAAGAAAAATGCCAGAATTAGAAATTTGGTTTGCCTGACTCTAGAGGACATTTTGTTTAATTACTGAATTACCTACTTGAGCAGGCCAGTGATTCACTCTCTTGAAAAGGTAACATTTCTTATCTTTTTATACATTTTCCTACACTGCTTCTAAAATGTCATCCCCTATTCATTGATTGTATAAATTCCTCATAAAGTCTTTGCCAATTGCTGTTCTCCCTTTTCTAAACGTCTTTGATGCTGTGGCCTGCAAGCTGGGCTGTGCACATCTGGGGCAGGTGGGTATGAAAGATGATTCATTGGAAAAAACATGAAACATTTAAAAGTATAATTATATTCAATTCTCTTTCATCCTTTTAAATTTGTTTTCACAATACGCATTGTAAGTATATAATACTATATGGATATACTATGTAAATATAAATCCATCTATTGGGAGGCATGGGTAAATACGTTTGCACTCAGTGTACTTGATGAAAATATTTGTAGATCATTGACCAGTATTATTAACTTAAAATTTTCTCACCTATTGACTTTTACTGTTTTGTGATATAGTATCTCTCCATGTGAATTATTTGCTTCTAAGGACAGAAATTATGTTTTAAGTTTATTTTAAAATAATCTATGCCATTAGAATGATCTTACGTATGTGACTACAAAGAATTTAACTATGTAAAACAGTGAAATAATTGCAAAAGTCCACTGACATGCTGAGGGATGCAAATAAGTAGGAATTTGTTGACTTCAATTAATGGAGGAGAATTTATTATTGATTTGATTTCAGCTAAGAGCAAAGGTTGTGTGGAATTTTTTGTGTGTTTGTTTGGTTTTTGTTTTTAAGTACAGATTCCTATTATAGCTCCTGGATGTGCTATCAGTGTCTTGAGGATGAATCTTATCCAGAATCCTGGGCTGGAGACTATGTGGAATTTAAGGAAGCTCTGTGTTCTGCACAACTAATTTATTTGATTTTTAAGAAGACATAATTGCCTAGGGAGGTTTGTTAATCGAAAACTGAGTGGCTTAAAAATGAAAACTAATATATTAAAATGATAAGTATGGCCTAAAATATTTGTTATTTTAATTAAATTATTAAAGCTTGTCTGTATTTGTATTTTCTCTTCAGAATGGCTGGTTCTTAGGTGACTATTGAGAGACAGTGGGTAGCAAATTTGGAAAAGTCTGCAGAGGTCACATCCCTGAAGACCTCACTCTTTGGTAGGGCACGGGGTACAGCCCGACTACATTTCCCAGCCCCGTCTTGCAGATGGGTGTGGCCATGTAACTGAGTTCTCAACATGGAATGTGAACAAAAGTGATTCTGGAAACTGCTATTTGTTATTTTTTCCCCAACCACTGGCCACATGGAGAAGACTCCAAGAACTCTAGGGGTGACAAGCCACAGACGGGAGAAATCTTTGTCCCATTTCATGCTTTAAGAAGAGCTGAGTAGGAACACCTGTGTTGCACAGCTGTATGAGCAAGAAATATATTGTACTATTTTACATCACTGAAATTACGGGGGCTATTAGTTATAGTAGTTAACCTATCTTGACTAATGCAGTTGTTGGACCTCTGCTTGTAATCACTCCGACTCCATACTACAAATTACAACTTTTCTTGAATATATATTTAAAATTCAACATATAAAAAAATTAATTCATCCTCACTTCCAAATCCCCTTTCCAACTGTAGATTTCTTATTTGATGATATAAGATCATCAAATGGGTAAATGATTCTACCCAGTTGTTTAGTATGAAGGTTGAAATCATTGTCAATCTTCTCCTTTCCTCATTTTTTTATCCAATAATTAACTCATCAAAACCACACTGTATATGTCACTATCTTTAATATTGCTGTCTTTATATTTCCTTTCAGAAAAAGATGAATACATTAGTAGAGAATAAGGTCATTTACGATGTTAACAAAGAAGGAGTGGGCATCTTGAACTCAGGTCAGATATTATCTTGCTGTAAAGAAACTTTCATATGCTTTCCCAAAGCCCATACAAATCTGGTTGGAGTAGGTATAACATTTTTAATTTTACTGACCATCCATTGTATTTTAAACAGGAACTTAAAAGTATCTCACAGACATTTGTTTATCTTTTTTATTTTCCACCAGACAGTAGAACACTATTCTTTAGACCAATATTCCTCACTCAATATAGATATTCAATAAATTTGTTGAAATCAATGGACAATGAATAATCTATTACTCCCAAATCTCAACAAGCTAATGTTTAGGTAAATGAAACAACTTGAAATATGTGGCTGTTCAAACTATTTTATACTAATATACATATAACCACTTCTGGGGATCCTTTCATCATAGATCATGACTTCATTACCTTACCTCAACTACCAAGTTACCGCATACCTCAAGGAGTAAAACTGGAATTCAAGCAGATTTATACACCATGTGCTCTGCTGTGCTAAATTAATAATCTAGTGGATGGCCCTGCATTGCTGAAGATTTAAGAGAATATGCACATTAGTATTCTTTTTGCTTTTTTTTTCTTAGTTCATTAGTCACTTGAAAATGCATTTCTCAATTAGGTCATTTGTAATTTTCAGTGGGAAATCATATAAGTAGTTTCTATCGTGCATACATAAAATTAGATGAATTAAAGCATACACTAAGTAGATACTGACATATATATGTTCGTGGCATAAGAAATAAGACAGGAAAGTTTCCGGTTTCTATATCTCAGTGCTGCCAAATGATTTTTGAAACAACACTAAAAATAAAAAGGATACTTAAAGGATCAGATGGCAATATCGCATGAGTGATAGATTTATAACAGTAGGCTTTTCTTTTTACATCTCAAATAGGAACAACCTTTTTAGAGGGTCGGCTGTTTTAACAACTGCATTCCTAACAATACTGAAAAGTTTAAATAAGATTTACCTGAAGAATATGGCTCATATCTAGTAAAAGGACCAATATGGGTTTTTGGCTTTGTTTACAAGACAAGTTCAGCATGTAATGATTATTTATCTTTTAGCAAATGATATGAGAGAAGGGAAGGGCATGCATGCAACAATACAAACATGCACAATACAAATTTCAAGGTCTCTGAAATTACAAAGAAATAACCCTTTTTGGGGAAATAACAGAGAGCCTAAATTGACAACAATGAAGCTTAAGATATTTCTGATCTCAGAGTTCACCTGCTAATGGCAGAGACGGTTAGTTAGTGGTGGAAATAAAATGCCTTCGTAATCATTTTGAAAATTAAATATTCATAGGTTCAAGTGATATGGCAGATACAGATATTATTTAAGTGGTTGTTTTGGGGACACCTGGGTGGCTCAGTCAGTTAAGCGTCCAACTTCGGCTCAGTCATGATTTCAGGATTTGTGAGTTCGAGCCCCGTGTTAGGCTCTGTGCTGTTAATCCAGAGCCTGGAGCCTGCTTCGGATTCTGTGTCTCCGTCTCTCTCTCTGTCCCTCCCCCACTCACACTCTGTCTCTCAAAAAATGAATAAACGTTAAAAAAATTTTTTTAATTTGTTGTTTTTTAAACTATATCACTGATAAGGGAAACTTCAATCATAGTCAAGGAAATTAGATATAAGCATTTAGCAATGCCCAGACTGTCAGGGATAAAGCAAATCCTAGATATTTCAAATTTGAACTTAATGAAAACACTGCTTATATTTTTTTTCTATAACAGGATGGGCAAGTTAATCTTGTGCACATTAGGATCAAAATAAAATATCGGTTGCAAGATTTCTGGGTTATTCCCCTAAAAGCATCATTCACTTTCCCGTTTCTACCCACCTGAAAAGAAAACTTTAAGTGCTCATTAATATTCTCAAGAATAATATATATTATTTTATAAGAGGTTCTCTTCACAAAACAGGATAGCTATCCTGATCATTGATTCTTTGCCATAATATGAACAGTACTTATCTATATCATTCATTATGTCTAATGTTGATTTTGCATGATTGATCTGGATTAAAATAAACATTAAATGAAGCTTCTTGTGTGCACAATGAACAGTGTAATAGTCAGTGCTCTTGAGAGACATCAGAATGTACAATTTCTCCTCCTAGGGCGTTTAGCATTTCTTCTGGAAGACAAAATGCTAAAATGAAATAAAAAAAATCTACAACGAAACATAAATTCAGTGCTACATAGATGAAATCCAAGGTTCTGTGGTAAAAAAGAAAAGAAAAGAAAAGAAAAGAGAAAAGAAAAGAAAAGAAAAGAAAAGAAAAGAAAAGAAAAGAAAAGAAAAGAAAGGAAAAGAAAAGAAAAGAAAGACTTGTAAAAGTCTGTCAGGAAAACTTTGAAGGGAAGAAGTAAGCAACAGATAAGGTATCCTAGTATGAGTAAAAGCAGGGAGTTGAGACGACAAAGACATGAACAGACCTATTTTGACTTAGTGAGGGCTAGTGCAAATAAAGTGGTCTTTTCTTTTTCTTTATTTAGAGATATGATTAACATATAACATTATGTAAGTTTCAGATGTACAGCATGTTGACTTGATGCACTTCTGCATTGCAAAACGATTACTACCACAGCATTAACTAACACCTCTACCATACCACACAATTACCATTTCTTTTTGTGGTGAGGACCTTTGAGATGTACTCTTTCAGCAACTTTCAGGCATATAATATAGTATTATTAACTATAATCAAAATGCAATACATTTTCACCAGAACATACTCAGCTTATAATTGAAGGTATGAGGTGATATTTAATTGTGGTTTTGATTTGCATTTCCCTGATAATTAGTGATATAGTAATGTTGAGCACCTTTTCATGTCTACAGTGATATATACGGCCTTAATATCCAGATGAGCTGCGTATTTAATGCAATTTGATAAGGAACAATGAAACAGGGTAACTAAAGGCATGCAATTCAATAAAAGACAACGTGATTTAAGTAATTAAAAATCATCTAAATATATATTATCTTACTAGTTAGAAAATATATTCTTTTGGGCAAGTTTGCTGAGTGACCCATAAAAAATAAGACTACTTTATTTCTCAAAGAATTGTCTTGTGTTGGAGGCAAGAAAATTAACTTCATGTTGAACTACACTGTAAAAAAACAGAGAGAGATTAAGAGATGTGACATTGGTCACTGAAGGATTCCTGGAATAAGGAAATATTTGCTTTAACGGAGTGTCTACTCTGTGCCAGATGCCTTGACTTGATCAGGCCTTGAGTCTAAGAAGTATCACAAGGCAAGAGCTAGTGTATTTGGAAGCTGTGGAGAAGAAACAGACCTCCAAAAGCAGACATGGACATGCTACAACCGGTACCATGAGTTCTAACACATTCCTTGGACTGTGGTTCCGGAGGCTTGGTGAGAAGTAAAGTCAGACATAAAAAGACTACAAATAGAATACTTGAAATGACAAATGTGGATGACCTATCCAGACAGCAAGAATAAGAGGAAATGTATTCTCAGGCCTCGGCAAAATTTATTTTGATCAATATATCTCAATTTTGAATAAAATATTCACTTCCCCTTACTCTGAAAAGCAGAATAAGAACCTAAAAACACAGTTCAGTGTTCTAAAAAAACAAACAAACAAAAACCCAGTTCTGCTGTAATATAAAAATATATTAAAAATCATATCTCAGAATGAGGGGAAGGGAACAACTATCTGAGCAAAATGAATCATAAGTAAATACCAGTTCTTCTGTTTTAAAGCTGATCTTCATCTTTCTTGTCAATCAGGTGAATCTTTTACTATACCAGACACAATTCTTCACACAAAAAGATTCTTGTTTGTTCTAATTTGATGCCATAGTCCTTAGGCATATTTTCTTAAAATTAAATCATCCTTGGCAAAAGTCCAAACACTGTTTAAAAATTTGTTTCTGGGAGCACCTGGCTGGCTCAATCAGTTAAGCGTCCTACTTCACCTCAGGTCATGATCTCACAGTTCGTGGGTTCGAGCCCCACATCAGGCTCTGTGCTGACAGCTTGGAGCCTGGATGGAGCCTGCTTCAGATTCTGTCTCCCTCTTTCTCTGCCCCTCTCCTACTCATGCGCTCTCTCTCTCTCTCTCTCTCTCTCAAAAATGAACAAATATTAAAAAAAATAGTTTCTTTAGTAAAATAGAACATTTGATCGACTCAGCAAACAATGTACTTATTTCCAAGATCTCAAGATAAAAATAAGCAGTATAGTTTCAACTTAAAATGTTACATAAATCATATCCATGGACCAGAGTAAATAGATACATAGTACACAGATACATAGAGATAGTATCAGAATTTCACATATACTATACTTATACCAAATATATAATGAAACCTTCCTTTATGAATGTCTTAATGTTCAAAATCTTAAATAATTTTCTAAATCTAATTACATTATCCTTCTACTTGGGAATTATTTCTTTTAAACAATGAAAACTAAATGCATTCTTTTTCATATTTTTTATTTTTTTCATATAAATCTGCAATGATTTTGATGTTCATATAGTATGTGATTAAGTGTATTTTTAAAACGACATTTTCTGAGAAGATATAGTACACTTTATATTTTCATTGTCCATTCTTGGTCTCAAATAACAGCCTTTTAATGTTGTATATTAACTTTTTTACAATTATTTTCAGGCACAAATTTTATAGATGAACTATTATGAAAAAAGATAAGCATGTTTAGTTATCTTCCTAAAGATTAACTATTCTAAGAAAGAATTCTTGGCCTAAATCATGGAATAAAATAATGGTATTAAAATTAAATGACAGATGCAAGACTACCATATGTATAAGCCTATCTGAAATCTTAGGTTATATCAATATCTGACAGTATGTTTTCTTCTTCCACAAAATCCACTAAATGCAGATATTAGCATTATTTATCAAACTGAAACACATATTGCTTCCTGAACTTGAATATCATTATCACTTATTATCAGCCATTATCACTTCAAATACAATTTGTCCCCAGTTCTCACAATACTGTCCTTATGAGAAGTATATTAAATATATATTGGATTATACAATGATTATTTTTTAATATCACTTTTACATTTCCCTTTTTTTATCTGCCTAAACTTCAATCTAAGCAACATCTTCAAATTTATCTTTCAATTCACTAATTCTATCTTCATCTAATTCTTAATGGATGTTAAAAACACCTGTTGGTTTTTGATTTCTAATAGAATTAAAGTTTTTTGTTTAATTCTGCCTCAGATCTAACTGATGATATATGACTTTTTGCTTATAAGTCTACAACTTATATTTATTTTATAATCTATGTCAGAACATTACATTACCCTAAAGTCTTGAGGTTCCTTTCTGCTACATTTCTCTGACAATTGTATTCCATGCTGAAATGTTTTCTTGTGTAATTTTATCATATTGAGTTCATCATAAGAACTACTTGATGCTACTGACAACATTTTCCCCATTTGTGTCTGTTAATCTCTCCAAGGACAAATTTCCACTTCATTTTTTTTTTCAATAGCTTGGTTAAATCCTTTTTTTTTTTTTTTTTTTTTTTTTTTTTACTTGGAGTAGCTGGATCTTTTTCAAGTTAAAGTTTGAACTCCAGTGTCATGTGGGGTGCAGATCTGTGGTTATGTATACTGAGGGAAGATGACTTTTTTCTGTCCCTCCCAGAACTGAGTCCATAAATAACCCCAAAACATATATTTCTTTCTTGACCCACTTTACTAGTAAGTATTTTGTTTTCCTAGCCCATTTTTTCACTGAAAGGGACATGAACTCATCAAGGACATGAACTCATTGTTGATGTCACATCTCCAGCTTCACATTTAAGGAACTCCCGGACCTATCTTTGTAATTCCATAGCTGGAACTCAGCAAACCACTTCTTTCTTTTGCCAAATGCCTTCTTATTTGGCTCTGCCAAGAGGGGAAGCTAGAGGGAGACTGAAAGGTGAGAGAAGGAAGAAATGCCTCCCTCCTTTTTGCCGTTTTTGATTCTGCATCCTGATCTTTTTTCAGTATCTGTTCCTAGTAACGAATTCTTGTGTTACCCTGCCAGAAGCAGTCTGTTCCAGGAGCAGCAGGTGATTCAAGTTTGCAATTTTGTCAGCCTTGTCATGTTTCCTTAGTGATACCCACATGGGGAAGTAAGCTTTCCTCTGCCAGAGGTGTGAGTTGTTATGCCCAGAAGACAATAGCATCGCACCTTCAGAGCGGAGTCCTAGCTCCACAGGACCCTTCTGTCAAGCTTCCGAGTTGTAATAATTCTACTCTCGCCCCTTTGTTCTACCACCACTAGGGACGATAGCTGTTCCCTGAGGTTTCTACCTTCACGATATCTTAGTGTATTCTTTTTTTTTTTCTTTCTTCAATTCTTTCATATCTAGTTAACATTTTTTAATATTAAATTATTGCATTCACTAATTGTGTGGTTTCTGTCTCCTTAGTGGACTTAAGCTGCTATGCTTCCTAAAGAGAAGGATCCTTTGATATGGATGGGTCAAGAACAAGGATATTTTTTAGACCAAATGTTATGAACATTTTATTTTAGTCTCCATTTCATCTCCCTGGAGCTTTTGATGTTCCTTTTTTTCCTCCTAAGAGCTGACATAGTCAGACAGATCCAGAGCAATTCCACATGGGAAAATCTTTTCTCTCTAGAAACATTAAGATTGAACTGAAGCGTCAAACTACTAAAAGCTTAGAAAGAAGCTTAGAATTTCTCCCACTATACCTGGGACCTCTTTGTCTAAAACCTATCTTCCATCATAATCAGAGTACTAAAATACAGATAGCTAAAGTGCAATGCCAGCTTATGGGGAAAAGTGTTAAAATGCTCATTGGCCCATGTTGTGACAGACAACTTAAGTGTGTCTATAGCTGAAGCAAAGAAGTCTCCAATTTAGTTATGCTTATCTCACCATAGTACTCTTTGCTCAGGTTTTGGCAAAGCCTCTTAGGTTCCTCTGTTAAGGGAATCCTAAAAGGGTATTAACTCTGTCAAAGAAAGTGTCAGAATTCTGTGTCCTATTTATCAATCTTTCTCTGCTGGAAACTCAATTCACGTTTTGTTACCTTTATTTATTAGGCTGAATAATGGCCCTCGATAATATTCATGTCCTAGTCCCCAGAAACCCATGAATATGTTACTATACATGTTCTAAAGGACTTAACAGATGTGATCAAGTTAAGGATCTTGAGATAAGGAAATGATCCTGGATTATCCAGTTGGACCCAATGGAATCACAAAGTCCTTCTAAGAGAAAGGTGGATGGAAGAAGGACAAAGGATGTGATTCTAGGAGAAGGATAGCCTCTAAATTCAGGAAAAGGCAAGTAATAGATTCTCTCCTAGAGCCTCTAGAAAGACCCAGTCCTGTGGACACCTTGGCTTTAATCCCAGAAGACTCATTTCAGATTTTTGACCTACAGAACTATAAGACAACAAACTCATGTAGTTTGAAGCTACTAAGCTTAAAGTAATTTGTGCCAGCTGCAATAGGAAATAAATGCATTCTAAAGTGCTTGTGAAAACTGTGGAATAAAAATATCTAAAGTAGACCTTGCTGTGGCCCTATTATAACTTTTATAATTAAGATTCTTAGGTCTGAAATTGAGAACTAGATCAATAGGTAAACAGAAACCCCTACCAAAATGTTGTCATAATGCTATTTCTGACTGTGTTTACCACATATTAAATTTCACATATGTTATTCTCCTTCTTCTTCGTTACAAGTGTGCAGAGTTGGTAGGGAGGATACTCAAGTTCTTTTTATAGCTATAGAAAGTAGGAGGCAGAGTTTTTCAGTCTGTATAGCTAACTATCTACATTTATACAGACAACCAGTTCAAAACTCCAATTCTTGGGCTTTACTTCAGACATACTGAATTGAAATCCCTTTGGACATGTTTATGCACACCGAAGTTTGAGAAATACTAATCTAGAGCAGAAGTGGACAAACTACAACCTGAAGGTTGATTTAGTAAATAAAGTTTTATTGGGATACAGCCATGCCCTTTCAATTATGTATTATCTGTGAGTCCTTTTGTTGCATGCAAAGCCTAAAATATTTACTCTCTGACCCTGACAGCAAAAACTTGCTGACCTCTGGCAAGAATACAACACAGACTAAAGTTGGGTGCTAAATGGATAATTCTGTGGTTTTTCAGGATGCTGTGATAAATGGCCAAAAAAGTGGTTATAAAATAACTAACACATTAGCTAATTACTTGTTTCTAAATATGTCCCTCTCTCCTGAATTTCTGAATGTGCTGGAGCACATTCCACAAAAAACCCATTGGAATCCAGAATTAGAACTTGATAATAACCAAATAATGAGTTCCATTTAGCTTTCTAAATGTGTTAGAATAAAATCGCATTTCTGTTACTATGATTAGTGCACTGAAATAAATCTGAAATGCAATGTTAGAATGAGATAAACCTTTCTAATGGAGAAAAATACAGCTTTTATAGCTTAAACTGATAGGAGTCACAAATGCACAATAAAAATGACCCTACACATTATTTTAGCCCTTTTATGAATACATTGCAAATTACATTTTCTCAAGCATTATCAAGAAATACAATAGTTTAATATTGAAATCAATATTCATATACTATTTACACAACCCATACAGTGCTTTCATAACACAATTCTTATTAGGGTCATGTACCTCGCGTGGAAATAACTTCATTGTGAATAGGAGATTTGATGGAATCATTATAAAAACAAAAGTTTATCTATGTATCTCATACATATAGGAAATTGCCATTCATTAAAAGTCAAAAAGTTTGGAGTACAGCTAGAAACATTGTTTCTCATTTCAGAAGTAGGCTCAGTTCAGCAAAGGAAAAAAAAATCACTACTTAATGGAAATTTGCAATCAAGGAAAATAACTCCTCCACCAATACTCTCACTTCTCCTAGGATACTTTCCAAAACTAGTTTTATCTTGGTTTTAATTTCCTTTCCGTATGTCCTACAATAATCTAAGACTTCACATTTGTGATTATTATAAAGACTTGTTTCCATTTTATCAAAGTCTGGATAACAATATCTTAAAGCCTTGGGGAAAGAATTTTAAGAACCATATTTTTAGGCTTTATATTATGAAAATGTTCACATATATGTAAATTAACTAGGATAGTCAAATGATCCTCAGTGTATCCGTTACTCAACCTCAACAACTATCAACCTTCTCTACTTGATGTATCATCTATACCTCATCCCAAATTACTGCTATAATTACTCTAATTATAGTTCCTTTTATGTAGGTTAAAAAAAATACTAAGCATGTGGGTGGCTCAGTCAGTTAAGCATCTGACTTCGGCTGAGGTCATGATCTCATAGCTTCTGAGTTCAAACCACAAGTCGGGCTCTGTGCTGACAGCTCAGCACCTGGAGCCTGCTTCAGATTCTGGGTCTCCCTCTCTGTCTCTGCCCCTCCCTGACTCATGCTCTGTCTCCCCCCAAAAAAAAATAAAAATAAAAAAATATTAAAAAATACATTTTAATGCCCAAAATTTAGCCTTACAATTTTTTTTTTTATATGAAGTTTATTGACAAATTGGTTTCCATACAACACCCAGTGCTCATCCCAAAAGGTGCCCTCCTCAATACCCATCACCCACCCGCCCCTCCCTCCCACCCCCCATCAACCCTCAGTTTGTTCTCAGTTTTTAACAGTCTCTTATGCTTTGGCTCTCTCCCACTCTAACGTCCTTTTTTTTTTTTTTTTTTCCTTCCCCTCCCCCATGGGTTCCTGTTAAGTTTCTCAGGATCCACATAAGAGTGAAACCATATGGTATCTGTCTTTCTCTGTATGGCTTATTTCACTTAGCATCACACTCTCCAGTTCCATCCACGTTGCTACAAAAGGCCATATTTCATTTTTTCTCAATTTTAACAAAATGGGCACACCCAGATAACCCATACCTCTATCATGATATCAGATAGTTACTTCTCCCCAGAATGTTCTCACATTCCATTCTAATCAACTTCCACTATTCTATTCCCCCTGCCCACCCTCAATCCTCTAGATTCCTCTGGAGGAAATATATAATATGTATATAAATAATAAATAAAAAATTATATATATATATATATATATATATATATATATATATATAGTCTGTTTTAAAATTTTCTTTATTAACAAAAACATATAATATGGTCTTTTCTATGCCTGGCTCATTTTGCTCTGCCAAAGTGAAATACATCCATGTTAATGCATTTACCTTGTGCCTTTTTATTTCCAAGCAATATTCTAGGCATGAATATAGTGCAGTTTGTGTTTCCATTCTTCTGTTGATGGACACTCAATTTTTTTCAGAAAATAATTTTTGAAGCCAAACATTTTACATTAATTAATTTAGGAATTATTCTGAGAAGTTGGCATAATAAACAAAAATAAGATAAATTGGTGACAGTCGGAAATAAAATGTATTATAAAATTAACTTGGAAATAATGAGGTTCCTCACCTTACTGGGCTTCTCTCTAATAGAGGAAGAGTAATACTTCTACTCTACAGGCTAGTTATAAGGATCAAGTTGCTACATATATAGCTCTCACATACTAAGGTCTCAATGGATGCTAGCTTTCATTGTCTTATTATCACTAATACAAAAATGTAATGGAAACAATCTAAAACGAGTCAATTACAATAGAGCTTTAGACAGTATGCTATTACTTTGGGGTATAATATTGTGGATTTAATTTTCTATTGGTCTTCAACTGGAAGAGAAAAGATGCTTGAGGAATATGAATAGCAGTTCAGATACCTGCCTGCATATGAGGAGGGGAGGGTTGTGACTACACTGTTGTGATATTATGTTGCATTGCATCTTGTTTTATGAAGTTTGCTTTAAAATTAAAAGTTGACTCCTGAAGTTTTATTATGTTATCTATAATATTGGTTTCATTATAGCACATTGATGGAAATAATTTCTGTAGAACACATGATATAAGAAGTTATACTCACATCCTACTTTATTTTATTTTTTATTTTATTTTTTCGACAGGGAGATGGAGAGCACACTAGTGGGGAAGAAGCAGAGGGAGAGAGAGGGAGAGAATCTTAAGCAGGCTTCACGCCCAGGATAGAGGACAACACAGGCTCAATCCCATGACAATGAGATCATGACCTGAGGCAAAACAAGAATCAGAAACTGCTCAACTGACTGAACCACCCAGGCACCCCCACATGCTACTTTAAATTAAAATACTATAAAACAACCTTCTGGGAAAATAATTGGATTAATTTAATTCTCTTTAAAATAATTTGATACTTGGTTTGATATTAAAAAAACTACTAAAACACTACTTTAAAATTATATTAGGATATGTTTCTCCCCATTGAAATAATTTTTAAAAATACTTGTTTTTTTAGCAATAACTAAAAAATGTGAAGTAAATATCATTAGATTTTCTTTTTTTTTTAATATTTTTTAATGTTTATTTTTGAGAGAGAGAGAAACAGACAGACAGACAGAAGTAGAGCGCTTGTTGAGGATGGGTAGAGAGGGAGGGAGGCACAGAATACAAAGCAGGCTCCAGGCTCTGAGCTGTCAGCACAGAGCCTGACATGGGGCTCAAATTCACAAACCATGAGATCATGACATGAGCCAAAGTCAGACGCTTAACTGACTGAGCCACCCAGGTGCCCCATTCTCATTACATTTTCTGGGTATTTTCTTTTTTGATTTCATTTAGAATTAAAAACTATAACTTACTTGTTAGTTAAAGTTGTGTTTCTGCACAACAAAGATAATGATCAATAAAACTAAAAGACAATCTACTGAATGGGAGAAGGTATTTGCAAGTGACACGTGATAAAGGGTTAGTATCCAAAACATATAAATAACTTACACAACTCAATACCCCAAAACAAATAATTCAATTAAAAAAAGAAGACATGAATAGACATTCCTCCAAAGAACACATGCAGATGGACAGCAGACACATGAAAAGATGCTCATCATCACGTACCATCACGGAAATGCAAATCAAAACCACAATGAGGTATCACCTCACATCTGTCAGGATGGCTAAAATCAAAACCACAAGAAACAAGTGCTGGTGAGGATGAGGAGAAAAAGGAAATCTTGTGCATTGTTGGTGGGCATACAAACTGGAGCAGCCACTGTAGAAATACAGTATGGAGTTTCCTCAAAAATTAAAAGTAGAAATACCATTCTTTCAGTTGCTTTCTGGTTTTGTTGATTGTTTCCTTCGCTGTTCAGAAGCTTTTATCTTAATAAGGTCCCAAGTTCATTTTTGTTATTTCCCTTACCTCTGGAAACATGTCTAGTAAGAAGTTGCTATGGCTGAGGTCAAAAAGGTTGTTGCCTGTTTTCTCCTCTAGGATTTTGATGTTTTCCTTTCTCACATTGAGGTATTTCATCCATTTTGAATTTATTTTTTGTATGGTATAAGAAAGTGGTCCAGGTTCATTCTTCTGCATATTGCTGCCCATTTTCCCAGCACCATTTGCTGAAGAGACTGATTTTTTTCCATTGGATACTCTTTCCTGCTCTGTTAAAGATTAGTTGGTCATAAATATGTGGGTTTATTTCTGGGTTCTCCATTCTGGTCCACTGCTCTATGTGTCGGTTTTTGTGCCAGTACCATACCATCTTGATTACAGCTGTGTAATACAGCTTGAAGTCTGGAATTGTGATACTTCCAGCTTTAGTTTTCTTTTTCAGCATTACTTTGGCTATTGGGGTCTTTTCTGGCTTCATACAAATTTTAGGATTGTTTTTCTAGCTCTGTGAAGAATGCTGGTGTTATTTTGATAGGGATTACATTGGATGTATAAATTGTCTTGGGTGGTATAGACATTTTAAAAATATTTGTTGTAATCCAGTGAAGAAATGGGCAGAAAACATGAATAGAAACTTTTTCAAAGAAGACCTTCAGATGGCTAAGAGACAAATGAAAAGATGCTCAACATCACTCATCATCAGGGAAATACAAATGAAAACCACAATGAGATACTACCTCACACCTGTCAGAATGGTTAAAATGAACAACTCAGGAAATAACAGATCCTGGTGAGGACGTGGAGAAAGGAGAACCCTTTTGCACCCTTGGTGGGAATGCAGCCTCTCTGGAAAACAGTATGGAGGCTCCTCAAAAAATTAAAAATAGAATTACCCTACAACCCAGCAATTACAGTACTAAGTATTTATCCAAAGGATACAAAAATGCTGAACTGAAGGGGTACATGCATCCCAGTGTTTATAGCAGTGCTATCAACAATAGGCAAATTATAATCATAATAGTAGGGGACTTCAACACCCATTTATAGCAATAGATCATCTAAGCAGAAAATCAGCAAGGAAACAATGGCTTTGAATAACACACTGGACGGGATGGACTTAAAAGATATATTCAGAACATTTCATCCTAAAGCAGCAGAATACACATTCTTCTCAAGTGCACTTGGAACGTTCTCCAGAATAGATCACATGCTGGGACACAAATCATCCCTCAGCAAGTACAAAAAGATCGAGATCACACTGTGCATATTTTCAGACCACAACACTATGAAACTCTAAATCAACCACAAGAAAAAATTTGGGAAGACAATAAATACTTGGAGATTAAAGAACATCCTACTGAAGAATGAATGGGATAACCAAGAAGTTAAAGAGGAAATTAAAAAGTACATGGAAGCCAATGAAAATGATAACACCACAGCCCAAAACCTCTTGGACGCAGCAAAGGCAGTCATAAGAGGGAAGTATATAGCAATCCAGGCCTTCCTAAAGAAGGAAGAAAGGTCTTAGATTTACAACCTAACCTTACAACTTAAAGAGCTGGAAAAAGAATAGCAGATAAAGCCCCAAACCAGCAGAAGATGGGAAATAATAAAGATTAGAGGAGAAATCAATGGTATCAAAATTAAAAAAAAAAAAGCAAAACAAAACAAAAAACAATAGTAGAACAGATCAAGGAAACCAGAACCTGGTTCTTTGAAAGAATAAACAAAATTGATAAGCCACAGGACAGTTTGATGAAAAAGAAAATGGAAAAGACCCAAATACATAAAATCAAGAATGGAAAAGGAGAGATCACAGCCAACACTGAAGAGATACAAATAACAATAGGAGAATATTTGAGCAATTATATGCTAATAAATTGGGCAATCTGGGTAAAATTCACAAATTCCTAGAAACGTAAACAACCAAAACTGAAACAGGAAAAAATAGAAAATTTGAACAGTCCCATAACCAGTAAAGAAATTGAATTGGTAATCAAAAAATCTCCCCCCAAAAAAGAGTCCAGGGCTGGATGGCTTTCCAGGGGAATTCTACCAAACATTTAAAGAAGAGTTAACACTTATTCTCTTGAAGCTGTTCCAAAAAATAGAAATGGAAGGAACACTTACAAACTCATTCTATGAGGCTAGAATTACCTTGATTCTAAAACCAGACAAAAAGCACACTAAAAAGGAGAACTAGAGACCAATTTCTCTGATGAACAAGGATGGAAAAATTCTCAACAAGATACTAGCCAACCAGATCCAACCATGTATTAAAAGAATTATTCACCATGATCAAGTGGGATTTATACCTGGGATGCAGGACTGCTTCAATGTCTACAAATCAATCAATGTGATACATCACATTAATAAAAGAAGGGACAGGAAACACATGATCTTCTCAATAGATGCAGAGAAAGCATTTGACAAAATATAGCATCCTTTCTTGATAAAAACCCTCAGGAAAGTAGAGATAGAAGGATAATACTTCAAGATCATAAAAGCCATATATGAAAGACCCACTGCTAATATCCTCAATGGGGAAAAACTGAGAGCTTTCGGCCTAAGGTCAAAAACAAGACAGGGATGTCCACTCTCACCACTGTTATTCAACACAGTATTAGAATTCCTAGCCTCAGCAATCAGATAACACAAAGAAATGAAAGGCATCCAAATTGGCCAGAAGGAGGTCAAACTTCCACTTGTCCCAGATGACATGATACTCTATATGGAAAACCCAAAAGATCCCACCAAAAACTGCTAGAATGGATATAGGAATTCAGCAGAGTTGCAGGATATAAAATCAATGCACAGAAATTAGTTGCATTCCTAGAGTCCAATAATGAAGCAGCAGAAAGAGAAATCAAGGAATCAACTGATTTACAATTGTACCAAAAATCATAAAATACCTAGGAATAAACCTAACCAGAGAGGTGAAAAATCTACACACAGAAAACTATAGAAAGCTCATGTAAGAAACTGAAGAAGACACAATAAAATGGAAAAATATTCCATGGTCATAAATTGGAAGAATACTGTTAAAATATCGATACTGCCCAAAGAAATCTACATATTCATTGCAATCCCTATCAAAATAACACCAGCATTCTTCACAGAACTAGAACAAAATCCTAAAATTTGTAAGGTAATGAAAAAGACCTCAAAGAGCCAAAGCAAACTTGTAAAAGAAAACCAAGGCTAGACGCATCACAATTCCAACTTCAAGATGTATTACAAAACTGTAATCATTAAGACAGTATGGTGCTGGAACAAAAACAGACACTTTGATCAATGGAACAGGATAGAGAACCTAGAAATGGACCCACAAACATATGGCCAACTAATCTTTGACAAAGCAGGGAAGAATATCCAATGGAATAGACAGTCTCTTCAGAAAATGGTGTTGGGAAAACTGGGCAGCGACATGCAGAAAAATGAACCTGGACCACTTTCTTACACTATATATAAAATAAACTAAAAATGGATATAAGACGTTAATATAAGACAGGGAACCATCAAAATCCTAGAGGAGAAAATGGGCAAAAACCTCTCTGACCTCGGCCGCAGCAACTTCTTACTCAACATATCTCTGGAGGCAAGGGAAACAAAAGCAAATATTGGGATCTCATCAAGATAAAAAACTTCTGCACAGAGAAGGAAACAATCATCAAAACTAAAAGGCAACTGATAGAATGGGAGAAGATATTTGCAAATGACATAGCAGAAAAAGGGTTATCATTCAAAATCTATAATGAATTATCAAACTCAACAACCAAAAAACAAATAATCCAGTGAAGAAATGGGCAGAAGAGATGAATAGACATTTTTCCAAAGAAGATATCCAATGGTTCAGATACACATGAAAAAAGGCTCCACATCACTCATCATCAGGGAAATATAAATCAAAACCACAATGAGATATGACAGATGTTGGCAAGGATGCAGAGAAAGAGGAATACTTTTCTACTGCTGGTGGAAAAGCAAACTGGTGCAGCCACTCTGAAAAAACAGTATGGAGGTTCCTCAAGAAGTTAAAAATAGAACTACTTTACGACCCAGCAATTGCACTACTAGGTATTTATCCAAGAGACACAGATGTGCTGTTTCAAGGGGCACAAGCACCCCAATGTTTATAGTAGCACTATCAACAATAGCCAAAGTATGGAAAGAACTCAAATGTCCACTGACAGATGAATGGATAAAGAAGAATTGGTCTATATATACAATGGAGTATTACTCAGCAATCAAGAAGAATGAAATCTTGCCATTTGCATTTGCAACAACATAGGTAGAACTAGAATGTATCATGCTAAACGAAATTAGTCAGTTAGAGAAAGACAAATATATGACTTCACTCATATGAGGACTTTAAGATACAAAACAGATGAACATAAGGGAAGGGAAGCAAAAATAATATAAAAACAGGGAGGGGGACAAAACTTAAGAGGCACTGAAATACAGAAAACAAACTGAGGGTTGCTGGAGAGGCTGTGGGTGGGGGGATGGACTAAATGGGTAAGGGACATTAAAGAAGACACTTGTTGGGATGAGCATTGGATGCTATATGTAAGGAATAAATCACTGGATTCTATTCCTGAAATCATTATTGCACTATATGCTAACCAACTAACTTGGATGTAATTTAAAAAAATAAATTAAAAAAAAAAAGAAAACAATAGCCAAATTATAGAAAGAGCCCAAATTCCAAATGTCCATCAACTGATGATTAGATATAGAAGAATGGTATATATACACACACACACACACACATACACACACACATACATACAATGGGATATTACTCACCAATCAAAAAGAATGAAATCTTGCCATTTACAACAATGTGGATGGAACTGGAGTGTATTATGCTAAGTGAAATAAGTCAGTCAGAAAGACAAATATAGGATTTCAATCATATGTGGAATTTAAGAAAAAAAATAGATGATCATAGGGGAAGCGAAGAAAGAATAAGATAACAAACAGGGAGGGAGTCAAACCATAAGAGACTCTTAAATACAGAGGACAAATGGAGGATTGTTGGAGGGAAGGTGGGGGGGATGGGCTAAATAGGTAATGGCATTAAGTAGGACACTTGATGGGATGAGCATTGGGTGTTGTACACAAGTGATGAATCACTGGGTTCTACTCCTGAAACCAATAGTACACTGTATGTTAACTAACAAGTCTAAATAAATCATTAAATAAAATATTAAAATAAACGCTTAAAAAAAGTGATGAAACACCAATTCCCCAAGTCCCTAAAAAAAACCTAGAATTACCCAATGATACAGTAATTTCACTACTGAGTATTTACTCAAAGAATATGAAAGTACTAATTCAAAAAGATAATATGCACCTCTATGGTTATTGCAGCATTATTTACAATAGCCAAATTATGGCAGCAACCCAAGTGTCCATTAAAAGATGAATGGATAAAGAAGATGTGAGATATATCTATCAGAATATTAGTCCACCATAAAAAATAATGAAATCTTGCCATTTGCAGCAACATGGATGGAGCTAGAAGGTATAATGCTAAGTGAAATAAGTCTGTCAGAAAAAGACAAATACCATATTATTTCACTCATATGTGGAATATAAGACACAAAACAAATGAATGAAGAAAAAAGAGACAAACCAAAAAACAGACTCTTTTCTATAGAGAACAAACATATGGCTGCCAGAGGGGTGGTAGATGGGAGGAAGATGGGTGAAATCCATACTTTGGCTATTGTTGATAGTGCTAAAGAATACACTTGTCACAGTGAGCACTGAGTAATGTATAGAATTGTTGTATTGGTATATTGTATACCTGAAACTAATATAACACTGTATGTTAACTACACTGGAATTAGAATAAAATTTAAAAAAAAATACTAGTAATTAAAAAAATAAAAATAAATAAATAAATTGTGCTTTGAAAGAGCATTGTAACTGGGAGACATTTCCGAAATAAATTTTGTCTATGATGTATATTTGTATATACTGACCTGAGATCTTGCTCTTAACTTTTCTCCCCATCCTTACCATTCTAACGCTCTCAGAGGAATAATACAAGGATAGACATGTATTTTAAAATCTCTCTTTACATACCAGTAATACTGAACAAACTCTAAGATATATTTCAGGAGAGAATAAGTTGAAAGAATAAACCGTCATCACAAAACTCCTCACATATACAAGAAAAGTTACCTGATAGATAAAATAAAGCTCCAGGAAGAATCCATGGATAGGTCCACCCCCAAGGGGCTGATAGCTTTGGAAATGTCCTATTTTAAGAATATCTCTGATATAAGAGTATCTCTTTCTTAGCCAACAAGTGTCATGAGTTCATTTGTCTCCCACTGAGAGGCACTAACAGAGCTGGCTCACATCAAAAACAGCTGTGAGAATCCCAAGACAGGCTGCAAATCTATAACATGGAAAGGAAACCACTGCTAGGGTAGTCACTGCATGATTGTTTTGTCCTCCATTCCCCATGATCTGGAAGTTTAAATGTCAGCAGTGACATGAATTGAACACAATGCACACATTTTAAGACTGAAACATCACAACTCCCAATATTGGTTGCATATAGATTCCTTTCCCCAACTATAAGGAAAAAATAATACAATTATAAGAAATACTGAAGGCGGCCATATGAAAAATAAGGCATTCACAGGCAGAAAAAGAAAAAAAAATCTCACATTCTCCTTACTCCACCCTAGAACAGTATTATTGCAAGAAACCTCCCCACCCACAGCACTGCTAAATGTGGAAGGGTGGAGCTTATAAAAATCTCTAACTTGTATCCTCAAGGGAATCAGTTAAACGTTTCATTTCTGTGAAAGGGATCAATCCAAAATCAGAAATGTGTTTATCAGTGCTGTCCAACAGAAATATATGAGCCATATATGCAATTAAAAGCATTTAGCTGCTACATTGAAAAAGTGAATAGTAAAAAGGTGAAATTAATTTTAATTGTATATGTAACCCAATATGTACTTAATATTACCATTTCCAAATGTAATTAATGTTTAAAAATTACTAATATGTTACTATCTTTTTTTATCTTCAAAATCTAATGTGTGTATTTACATTTAAAACAGATCTCAGTTTGGACCAGCCAGGCTTCAAGTGTTCAATAGCTACAGGTGGGGAGAGGTTGCCATACTGGAATACAGTATTAAGTTATAAATTATATTATGTAGGAGGGAGCCAAGATAGCAGAACATCATGGAAGTTTTTGGTGTGTCTCTCATTCATGAACTACAGCCAGACCAACACTAAACCATCCTGCACAACTAGATAACTGATCTGAGGATTAACACAATAATCTGCACAAGCTGAAACAACAGAATTCAGAAGGTACATAGCACGGAGAGGTGAATTTGGGGAAAGAGAAGCCGCAGAGGGCAGGGAGCTGCTTTTGTGGGTGGATAGAGGATGGAGACGGTGGGGGGGGGGTAGAATATGGGAAAAGCACCCTTCCCCAAAAGCACCTGGAGAGAAAGTGAAAAATTGGAAACAGCTGCAGGGACTAAACTAAAAAGGGATAGCAGAGAGGGTTTAAATTCCATTAAGACTGTAATGGAGCACACAGACAGTCTTCAATTCTGCAGCTCAATACCTGGCGGTGCTCTGGTGGGAAGGGCGAATCCCCAGGAGCTTCTCGGAACACATGGGGAAAAGTGGTTCCACTGCTGTAAGGGCATTTGGTAGAGACTGTGAGGCAACCTGGGCCAAGCAGACCTCAGAGAACAGCAACATTCGCTGGTGCTGGAACAAGGTTGTTAAGGGTGAACCTTGATGTCAGATGGGTGTTGTGATTTTCCACAATCCATGAAATGCGGCTGCTACACTATCTCGAAAACTCTTTCTGGGGCAGGCTGGCATCTGGCCGCAGTCTCTGTGCATCAGCAGCGGCACGGCCCAGTGAACCTTCCTTGGGTGCAGCCAGCAATCAGCCATAGCTTGGTGAGACCCTCCCGCAGAGGGGCAGAATGGGTCAAAGCCACAGTCATTCAGAAGTAAGGGGCCAGGAAAAAACAGTTGTACCTGAGACAAAACTCGAGAGAGAGGTACTACCTGGGGCTTGGTCACAGACAGTGTAAAAGCAGGGAATGGATGAAAGCTGAAGACAAAGGATGGGAGCGAGATTGCTGATCCGGGAGAACAAAGTTCAGATACTAGAGACTGGGTAGCTGGGTGACGCCATTTTCACTGCTCCCAAACATGGGCATACGCACCTACAAGCACCACAACAATCCACCCCAGCAGTGCCATCTAGTGGAGAATGGAGCCGTTACACTGAGCCCCGCTGAATTGGGCCAACCTTGCTCTTCAAGAAAACAAGTCTCACTGCCTGCTTAGTTTATGGACTACAAAGCACTTCATAGTCTGACTTCTTGGGGAAAATGAAGTAATTTCAGTTGTACTTCAATCTGTTAGCAGGTCCATCTATTCAATTTTTCTTTCTTCTTTTTCACTTCTTTTGTTTTTCTTGAATACAGAGAGAAAAAATTCATTTTTATTTTCAATTTTTATTAAAATATTTTTCTTTAATATTTTTACTATATTTAATTTCCTGTAATTTTTTTCAAATGCTATCTTACTTCCATCATTTTATTTTAGTCTACTACAGTAGACTAAACAATTTCATTTTTTTCTCTTTTTCGTTTATTTTTTTTCTTGAATTCAGAAAGAGAGAAAAATTCATTTTTATTTTCAATTTTTATTAAAAATATTTTTCTTTAATTTTTTTCCTGCTATATTCTTTACTTTTGTGTAAATTTTTCAACTTATACCTTATTTCCATCATTTCATTTTAGTCTACTTCAGTATGTTCATTTTTTCAAATTTTCAATTTCCTTTTTTTTCTTTTTTTCCCCTTTTTTCTCTAATTTATCAAACCACTTTAAACACCCAGACCAAAACACACCTAGGATCTAGCATCATTTATTCGATTTGTGTGTGTGTGTGTGTGTGTGTTTGATTTTAGTATTTTTTAAAATTTAACTTCTTATAATTTTAATTTTTTATACCTCATTAATTCCTTTTCTCCCTTCAAAAATGATGAAATGAAGGAATTCACTCCAGAAGAAAGATCAGGAAGAAAACGACAGCCAGGGATTTAACCAACACAGGTACAAGCAAGATGTCTGAACCAGAATTTAGAATCACTACAATTAGAAAACAAGATGGAGTCAGAAATAGACTAGAATCCCTTTCTGCAGGAAAAAAGAAGTAAAAACTAGTCAGAATGAAAAAAAAATGCTATAACTGAGCTGGAAAAACAGATGATGCCGCAGCAGCAAGGATGAATGAGGCAGAACAGAGAATGAGCGATACAGAGGACAAACTTGTGGAGAATAACGAAGCAGAAAAAAAGAGTGAGATTAAGGCAAAAGAGCAAGATTTAAGGATTATAGACATCAGTGACTCATTAAAAATGAAAAACATCAGAATTATAGGGGTCCCAGAAGAGGAGGAGAGAGAAATAGGGGTAGAAGTGTTATGTGAACAAATCATAGTGGAAAACTTCCCTAACCTGGGGAAAGGCACAGATATCAAAATCCAGGAAGCACAGAGGACTGCCATTAGATTCAACAAAACTGATCATCAATAAGGCATATCATAGTCAAATTCACAAAATACTCAGGCAAGGAGAGAATCATGAAAGCAGCAAAGAGAAAGTCTTTAACTTACAAGGGAAGACAGATTAGGTTTGCCACAGACCTATCTACAGAAAGTTGGCAAGCCAGAAGGGAGTGGCAGGGTATATTCAATATGCTGAATCAAAAACATATGCAGCCAGG
Source organism: Lynx canadensis (assembly GCF_007474595.2). NCBI lineage: Eukaryota > Metazoa > Chordata > Mammalia > Carnivora > Felidae > Lynx > Lynx canadensis. The sequence goes on from NC_044306.2 coordinate 56,358,506, forward strand.
AATTCTTTATCCAGCAATGTTGTCATTCAAAATAGAAGGAGAGATAAAAGGTTTCCCAAGCAAACAATAATTAATGGAGTTTGTGACCACTAAACCAGCCCTGCAAGATATTTTAAGGGGGACTCTCTGAGGGGAGAAAAGATGAATATATGTATATATATTCATATTATATATATTGAATACGTATATGTATGTTATATATATTGAATACATATATATATGAATATATGTATAATATATTCATATTATACATATGTATACATATTATAAATATTATAAATATGTATAATATATTCATATTATACATATATTCATATTTCATATATATATCAAAAGCAACAAAGATTACAAAGGACAAGAGAATACTACCAGAAACTCCAACTCAACAAGCATCATAATGGTAATAAATTCTTATCTTTCAGTACTCACTCTAAACGTCAATGGACTCAATGTTCCAATCAAAAGACACAGGGTAACAGAATGGACAAAGAAACAATATCCATCTATATGCTGTTTACAAGAGACCCACTTTAGACCTAAGACACCTCCAGATTTAAAATAAGGGGATGGAGAACCATCTATCATGCTAATGGTCAACAAAAGAAAGCCAGAGTAGCCATATATATATCAGACAATCTGGACTTTAAAATAAAGACTGTATCAAGACATGCAGAAGGGCATTATATCATAATCAAGAGGTCTATCCACCAAGAAGACCTAACAATTGTAAACATTTATGCGTCATGTGGAAGAACCCAAATACATAAATCAATGAATCACAAACATAAAGAAACTCATTGATAGTAATACCATAATAATAGGAGACTTCAACACTCCACTCACAGCAATGGACAGATCATCTAATAAAAAAATCAACAAAAAACAATGGCTTTGAATGACACACTGGACCAGATGGACTTAACAGATATACTCAGAACATTTCATCTTAAAGCTGCAGAATATACATTCTTCTCCAGTGCACATGGGACATTCTCCAGAATAGACCACACACTGGGACACAAATCAGTCCTCAGCAAGTACAAAAAGATCAAGATCATTCTGTGCATATTTTCAGACCACAATGCTATGAAACTTGAAATCAACCACTAGAAAAAATTTGGCAAGGTAACAAATATTTGGAGACTGAAGAACATCCTACTAAAGAATGAAGGGGCTAACCAAGAAGTTAAAGAGGAAATTAAAAAGTATATGGAAGCCAATGAAAACGGTAACACCACAACCCAAAACCTCTGGGACGCAGCAAAGGCAGTCATAAGAGGAAAGTATATACAAATCCAGGCCTTCCTAAAGAAGGAAGAAAGATCTCAGATACACAACCTAACTTTATGCCATAAAGAGCTGGAAAAAGAACAGTAAATAAAACCCAAAACCAGCAGAAGACAGGAAATAACAAAGATTAGAGCAGAAATTAAAGCTGTCAAAACAAACAAACAAACAAAAACAGTAGAACAGATCAATGAAACCAGAAGCTGGTTCTTTGAAAGAATTAACAAAATTGATAAATCACTAGCCAGTTTTGATCAAAAAGAAAAAGGAAAGGACCCAAATAAATAAAATCAAGAGTGCAAGAGGAGAGATCACAACCAATACAGCAGAAATGAAAACAATAATAAGGAATATTATGAGCAATTATATGCCAATAAAATGGGCAATCTGGAAGAAATGGACAAATTCCTAGAAACATATACACTACCAAAACTGAACCAGGGAGAAATAGAAAATTTGAACAGACCCATAACCAGTAAACAATTGAGTTAGTAATCAAAAATCTTCCAAAAAAACAAGAGTCCAGGGTCAGATGGTTTTCCAGGGGAATTCTACCAAACATTTAAAGAGTTAACACCTATTCTCTTGAAGGTGTTCCAAAAAATAGAAATGGAAGGAAACTTCCAAACTCATTCTATGAAGCCAGCATTAGCTTTATTCCAAAACCAGACAAAAAGCACACTAAAAAGGAGAACTATAGACCAATTTCCCTGATGAATATGGATGTAAAAATCCTCAACAAGATATTAGCCAACCAGATCCAACAATACAGTAAAAAAATTATTCACCACGACCAAGTGGGATTTATACCTGAGATACAGGGCTGGTTCAATATCCACAAAATAATTACCGTGATTCATCGCATCAATAAAGAAAGGACATGAACCATGTGATCCTCTCAATTGATGCAGAGAAAACATTTGACAAAATACAGCATCGTTTCTTGATAAAAACCCTTGATAAAAACCCTCAAGAAAGTAGGGACAGAAGGAGCATACCTCAAGATCATAAAAGCCATATATGGACGACCCAACGCTAATATCATCCTCAATGGGGAAAAACTGAGAGCCTTCCCCCTAAGGTCAGGAACAAGACAGGGATATCCACTCTCACCACTATTATTCAACATAATATTGGGAGTCTTAGCCTCTGCAATCAGAAAACACAAAGAAATAAAAGGCATCCAAATCGGCCAGGAGGAGGTCAAACTTTCACTCTTCATAGATGACATGATACTCTATATGGAAAACCCTAAGGATTCTACCAAAAAACTGCTAGAAGTGATTCATGAATTCAGCAAAGTTGCAGGATATAAAATCAATGCACGAATATCGGTTGCATTTGTATATGCCAACAATGAAGCAACAGAAAGAGAAATCAAGGAATCGATCCCATTTACAATTGCACCCAAAACCACACAATACCTAGGAATAAATTTAACCAAAAGGTGAAAAATCTACACTGAACACTATAGAAAGCTTATGAAAGAAATTGAAGAAGACACAAAAAAAATAGAAAAATATTCTATGCTCCTAGACAGGAAGAACAAATATTGTTAAAATATTGATACCACCCAAAGCAGTTTACATATTCAATGCAATCCCTATCAAAATAACACCAGCATTCTTCACAGAACTAGAACAAATAATCCTAAAATTTTTTTGGAACCAGAAAAGACCCTAAAGAGCTAAAGCAATCTTGAAAAAGAAAACCAAAGCAGGAGGCACCACAATCCTGGACTTCAAGCTATACTACGAAGCTGTAATCATCAAGACGTTATGTTACTGGCACAGGAACAGGCATTCAGATAAATAGAACAGAACAGAGAACCCAGAAATGGACCCACAAATGTATGGACAACTAATCTTTGACAAAGCAGGAAAGAATATCCAATGGAATAAAGACAGTCTCTTCAGCAAGTGGTGCTGGGAAAACTGGACAGCGACATGCAGAAGAATGAACCTGGACAACTTTCTTACACCATACACAAAAATAAACTCAAAATGGATGAAGGACCTCACAGTAAGACTGGAAGCCATCAAAATCCTTGAGGAGAAAGCAGGCAAAAACCTCTTTGATACTGGCCATGGCAACTTCTTACTCAACACGTCCCCGGAGGCAAGGGAAACAAAAGCAAAAATGAACTATGGGACCTCATCAAAATCAAAAGCTTCTGCACAGCGAAGGAAACAATCAGCAAAACTAAAAGGAACTGACAGAATGGGAGAAGATATTTGCAAATGACATATCAGATAAAGGGTTAGTATCCAAAATCTATAAAGAACTTATCCAACTCAACACCCAAAAAACAAATAATCCAGTGAAGAAATGGGCAAAAGACATGAATAGACACTTCTCCAAGGAAGACATCCAGATGGCCAACTGACACATGAAAAAATGCTCAACATCACTCATCATCAGGGAAATACAAATCAAAATCACAATGAGGTATCACCTTACACCTGTCAGAATGGCTAACATTAACAACTCAGGCAACAACAGATGTTGGCGAGGATGCGGAGAAAGAGGATCTCTTTTGCATTGTTGGTGTGAATGCAAGCTGGTGCAGCCACTCTGGAAAACAGTATGGAGGTTCCTCAAAAAACTAAAAATAGAACTACTCTAAGACCCAGCAATTGCACTACTAGGCAATTTATCCAAGGGATACAGGTGTGCTGGTTTGAAGGGACACATGCACCCCCATGTTTATAGCAGCACTATCAACAATAGCCATAGTATGGAAAAAGCCCAAATGTCCATCGATGGATGAATGGATAAAGAAGATATGGTATATATATTCAATGGAGTATTACTTGGCAGTCAAAAAGAATGAAATCTTGCCATTTGCAACTACGTGGATGGAACTGGAGGGTATTATGCTAAGTGAAATTAGTCAGAGAAAGACAAAATCATATGAATTCACTCATATGAGGACTTTAAGAAACAAAACAGATGAACATAAGGGAAGGGAAAGAAAAATAATATAAAAACAGGGAGGGGAACAAAACATAAGAGACTCATAAATATGGAGAACAGAGGGTTACTGGAGGGGGTGTGGGAGGGGGGATGAGCTAATGGGTAAGGGGCATTAAGGAATCTACTCCTGAAATCATTGTTGCACTATATGCTAACTAATTTGAAATTTAAAAAAAATTAAATTAAATAAATTAAAAGTAAAAAATATGTAATATTATAAAGTAAAAAAGAGTTGTCACTTTTGTATATGGCTGTGTACAGAAATTTTTTCCCCAACTTAAGAAAATTCAACTTTTTTTCTTAGTGATTTTAGGTTTACTGTTTTATATAACTTAAATCTTTATTACACCTGTAGTATATCTGGTGTGAGGTTATTAGGCAGAGATAATTGTTTATCAGGTTTCTAACCTTAGTTCATAGACCTATTACTGATTAAATCAATCATTTGTCTACTAATTGGAAATTACTTTATCACATTCTGAAATATTTATATACATTAGTCTGTTTTCTAGCCATTGCATTCTATTGCATTGACATATCTTTCTACTTTTGTTGCAGAATTAAATTAATGTCTTTCAGAGTGCTCTTAAGCACCGGACACATACTCCACTTGTGTACTGATTGCAGGAGAGAATAATGGTGACACTGCTTTCATGGTCTGGAGATATATTTCAACCCTTATGTTTGTCTTAAAGTTGATTTTGGATAATAATAGTCAACTAAAACCCCAGTTTTTCACACATGGGCTGTAGTTTTGCCAATTTTCATTAACTTGTGGCATTAAAAAAACATATTGCAGGATAATATGTTCTTTGGTACCAAATTACCTTCTTTTAATTCTGGATGATGATTTGATTGTTTGAAAACCTAATATTGAAGTTAAGTGTCCAGTGCATTAGCTATTTGTCTCAGTTTGGTCTCCCCTAAAAATTACTTTTATATGATGATAAAATCATAAGATAATCATGGAATAGCACATGTAAAATCTAAAGAAGAGCCAGTTACATAGCAGTATTTGTTAGCATTTATATTGCTTCTAGGTGCATTTCAACTTATTAAAAGTAGACCGTTTCAACTCTTTTTCAACAAACACTGGCATATAATTCATATCCTCTATTTAATTTTATCTGTAAGAGTTGAAAACTTAGAGGATTAGTTGAAATCCTGGACATTCATTGGCTTTGATTGGCTCTGTTTTTCAGGAAAATCTCCCATAAGAAGAAAATGAAAATAATTGGGCATTAACATTCTCTATAATACATTCTTACTCTTCACTATCATTTCCTACTTTATTAGTATTCAAACTTCTTTTATTTAATCGTATATCTTAAATTTTCTAAGATATTTATTTCAAGCTTACTGTTCTGTAGTCCATTTGTCTTTTCTACCATTTTGAAAGTGCCAGATATATTCCATGATATTTCATTATTACTCAAAGAGTAATATTATCTGTTATATATATATTTTTAATTTTTGTTTTATTTATTTTTGACAAAGTGAAAGATGGGGGCAAGGGGGGAGGGGCAGAGAGAGAGGGAGACACAGAATCTGAAACGGGTTCCAGGCTCTGAGCTATCAGTACAAAGTCTGATGCAGGGCTTGAACTCACGAACCATGAGATCATGACCGGAGCTGAAGTTGGACATTTCACTTACGGAGCCACCCAGGTGCCTCATATTATATGCTCTATTCTTACATTTCAAAGAATATTTTAGAGTTCTAAAATGGAAATAATCTAACATGGAAACTCATTCCTATACATAACATTAATTTCTTACTATCTGCTCATCCAACCAATTTTTACTAAAGCCAAATTTGCATTAGTAGTTTGAGTCTGAGAAAATGGAAGAAAAAAAGTGAATGTTTGTTGCTCTCTATAATTTTTCAATTTTGTGCCATCTTCACTAAGCTCTTTTCTGTGTACTTTGAACTAAAACACTTCTTCAAAGTCCTTTTGATTACTTTCGGCATTTTTATGTCAGTTCTATACCTTCCTGTGCTATTCTAGAAGGTTTTCTTCAGGATGTTTAATAAATCTCTTTAATACTATTACATTAACAGCTGTAATCAGAAAGAGAGCTATAATTTCTGGGGGAAAACACTAACCAGGCGATGGTACTGAGTTTGAGACACAGACACAGATCCTGATCTGGGGAAGAAATGATCTATGTAATATAAGGTGATAACTTTGTATCACTCCAGGAAAGGAAGAAAATAAAAGAGATGGTAGAAATAAAGGAGAAGGAGCCCCGAGAATAGTTCTTAATGTAACCTCACCGTGTAAAATACATAAATCAGCAAAACATTAATAAAGCTATTACATTCACAAACAGGCTGGTGGGTGTGTTTTCTTGGGGAAAATTGGTGAGAGGGAGCCATGTTAGCAGAGAAGTATGTCATCAGTAAGCGAGAAATCACAGAAATTTTGAGAGTCCCTCAATACTAATATGGCATGAAACTGAGGGATCCAAAGTTTATTCAAGTTTCTATACCAGGCAGGTCCCATATAACATCTAAGTTACATATTGGGTATACAATTAAAAAAAAAAGAATCATGTATCTTAACAATGAAGCAGCTATGCTTATTATTTCTTTAAACTTCTAAGAGAATATCTGTTAAGTATTCATCATCTTTTCTTTTTAAAACAAATGCCACTAATCCTAGTTAAATTGTTAATTGCTGGGTCTTCACAATGATAAAATGTAACTTGTTCTGACATTTTTCTTCTGACAGCTCAAAATCTCTGAGCTCTTTGTTGTGCCAATAACTGTGTCTCAACAATAAGGAGACTGCGTAGTTGTCATTTTATAGTTTAAAAAAAATCAAAAAGTTAGTCACTCAACAAAAGAAAAATACAGTTGAGTAGCTTAAATCCCAACACACAGGTACCTATTACCATAAAAAGCATTGTGCTAGAACACTTCAAAAAGAGAGGACTCTAAAAGGGTCCCATCTGCATTGGCCATCTGCTATCTTAAGAGAATTTTAAGTGTCAGTACATTTCATGAAGAGTTTAGGCATCAACATGTAGTCCATTATGTCTTTGCAAGGGGTTTCATAAGGCAAACTGTTAATACTCAACCTATGTAAATTTATCTTTGATTTCTATTGAAATATCTAATCCAAAGCAGTATCCGCAGTTCTGGGGGCAGGGGCATGTCAAATGTTTAAGAAGCAAACTAACAGACATTTCTGAACTGAGATTCACATGTACATCTTAACATTTCATACGTTGTATTTCTATATAAAAAGAGGTTGAAATGAAATGTCTGATTTTAAGAGCTATTTTTCTCTCACATATTTTCTTCTTGGTACAACATGTATTTCTACTCCACCAAATAACATTAATTAAATAATATAAATGTCACTCATGGATATATATACCAAAAACAAAAACGATGTTTGGATATTTGGAAACCCTGTAGTTCAAGAAAGGAAATTATCTAAGAAAATGTCAAATCAAAAGCAAGTTCCAGAAAAAATTAGTAAGATATTCAGCAATATTAAATAGAATTATATAATTATATACTATATAAAATTATATAGTATATACAATTATATAATTATATAGCATATAATTATAGTAATATTAATAAAATAATATATATAATTTTATATATATATATATATAATGGTACATCATAAATTCATTAAATGAGAAAAAGGAGATCAGAATGTGAGACCAATGAAAAAAGCATGCTTATTGAATCCAAAAAACACGTTGGATATAGTGCAGAGCAGAGCCATTCATACTGAACTGAAACAAAACATTCTTAAAATGCTAAGACCTTGAAACACAAGTCACTTACATATTCTAGGTGAAAGATGAATCAAAATAAAGAATTCAAGAATATATATAGCAACACTATCCAAAATAGACAATGAGCAGAAACCCTTCAATATAAAATTATACCCAAATTCTTACTGTAGTTATAAAGCTACAATTTCAAAAAAAAATTAAAATAAAAATTCAAAATGTATAGTGAATATTTTAGTAGTATTAATCGAAAATCTCAAATTGTAAATTATAGTAAAAATTAGAGCAAGAGAAAAGGAAATACTACCTTTCTCACTATTAAACAGAAAAATAAAAGTTTTCCTTAAATTAAGCTCATGCTTTCTTTACTCTTTCCCACTTATTAAAATTCCACAAGAAATTAAAACTAACAATAATCTATCATAAATTTAAAAAATAATATTTTTATTTTTAGATACATATTTTACTCACTAGTGTGGTTTAGATATAAACATAGAAGCTGCTTGTATCATTTCTATCTTTGGTAGCGTAAATTTTCAAGACCCAGCTAGTTGGTCTGCTTTGTTTTACTGCCAAAAAGTTCTTTCATAGATGTTTCTAGGAAGATAAAAATGTTGCACACAACAATTTATCTTACTCCAGAATTCTCCCAAGTAGTGTTTTGTGGAAAATTGTTTTTTGGCACTGTATCAAAATTCCTCTGAGTGATCATCTAATGAAGCTTATTACCTGCAAGAAGACGGCTCTCCAAAGCTTCCAAATGGTATTTCCAACCACAATGGGGGAAACACAGTCCTTGAATTCATGTTGCACATGGTTACATGAGATTACTGCACTAAGAAAAAAGAGTTTTTAAACATATCCTTGATAATGTCGAGGCTGAAAAATAATTTGATTGCCAGCCCCATTTCCTTTTCTCATAGGTGGTTTTCAACCCATGCGTATTCAGCATAATGAAAAGCAGTCCTGTTTTTCTTTGGGAGTTGTGGATGACAGTATAATCAGATCCAAAACTTCTACATCTATCTCCCAATTTGCAAAGTTTTATTGAAAGCAATAATTTCTGTAGGTATGTAGCAAACAACAAAAAAGGAACATAATCTCTTTTCTCAAATATGGAAGTTAGGTTAGAAAGCATTCAGTGCTCTGAATTCAATTCTGTATAATCAAAATACTCTTTAAATTTAAAGCACTGTTTTATAAATAACTGGTTTCTCTGGTAGGGTTGGATTGCTCCTACAGCTCTCTAGGAAGATTTCTGGCAGAAAATACTTGTTGACTAATGTAGCACATCATAAAATAGAAACACTTTTTCTTTTGATTTTTTTTAAAATGCTAGTGACTAACTAAATATTGTGAAAGTACTATCACTGCTTTCTCCAAACATCTTTTCCCACAGTTCAGCCCATCTTCTTTGAAGAATTTTGATAACACATCAATTATAATGACAGCTGGATTAATGGACTCCAATAATTTTTCCAACTCTATTATTCCCTTGTCTTAATGTGATCAACTGTTGAGTACAATTCTTCAGTAAATTATTCAAAACAGAAAGAAGGAAATCTTACATTTTTTATTTTCATGTTGGTCCTGTCCAATATTGAACAAAACATATAACATAGACCAAAAAAGGATTATATTATTAAAAGGCGTGCAATTCAAAATAAGAAAGGGAGAGGGGAGGAACCTCCTGAATATCTGACAATCCAAGACAAGCCATGAAAAAGGAGAAACCATTCTGTTTTACTCTTTCAAAGACAGAAACATCTTACCAATCAGTGGTCAAATCTGGGTTATAAATGTGTCAATTTTCTTTTTACTTAATAAGTTCTTTCTTTCATAAGTCTTTAACAAAATCTTTTTTTAATTTATGAAACTAAAATATTTGTGGGTTTAATTTTTCTTTTGACCTTTTTCTTCAAATCCCATAAGGATTTGTATACTTGGTCTCACCCAGTGAAGCCTTTGGACTGACTTCAACCATGTTCCTTGAGAGCTCAGGTCTTCTGCACAGACCTTTCTGTTCAGGCCTCCAGGCCTCAGCTGCCTTTGGCCAGGCCAACCAAGCAGTAAATTGAGACTTTATTCCTTTTGGTTCTCAGCCATTTGATTCATTTCTGCCTCACAGCCGTTTGAATTGCTTCTGTCCGGAGCTACTTATTCTTCACCACCAAGATGCAATTGCTGAGAGGTTGACATTTATCTCCATTAAGTGGTTTGTCTGCAGGATTGCAAAAATTTTCAGTGACAAAGCTACATACTGCTTCACAACTTGGTCACTCCACTACTACTTAGAAGGTTTTAGCCACATTTAAGCTAAATGGTTTACAAGTGGCCCTGAGTCATATCCTAGGCTGCAATACTATCTATCCTAGGCTGCAATACTATCTTGATTAATCTATTGAAGACATCTTCATATTGTTTTCTCTGGATCTGTCCTTCTGTCCTCTAGGGACAAACCAATTCTAGGACCATTCCCTAACCTCTCCGCCAAAACTTCTCATTACAACACACACACACACACAACACACACACACACACACACACACACACACACACACATTCATTTTGATCATAGTATTTGCTGCATTTGGTCAGATGAAATGTTTCCATTCAGAAATGACCCAAAATTATGTTGGCCTATGATTTGCCTTCTTTAGAGGTTATCTCTTTGCTTTTACTTGGAGAGCTCAACCAGACATTTAAGTTATAATGCCCCAAAACTTCATAGAGTCTTACTTTCTTTTAGTGTTTAGTATTGACTGAAAGAATTTAAATTTTCTAGGATGTTCAGTACCATCCTGTATATAGATAGTTTGCTATTACATTCACTACATTTAGTTAGTTCTCAAGAGGATTCCATATGTCTCTTGACATGTTAGTTCCAATAGGGTATAAAACCCCAAAGACAGACTATAATACTACCGGCAGGGGGTGGGGGGCTCCTTTATTTAGAAAACCAATTACCATCTAATGGACAGATATGTTTCTCACATGGTCTGAAAAGATTTAGAAATATCTAATATGCGGGTGCCTGGATGGTTCAGTCGGTTAAGCATCTGACTTCGGCTCAGGTTATGATCTCACTGTTGTGGGTTTGAGCCCATGTCAGGCTCTGTGTTGACAGCTCAGGGTCTACAGCCTGCTTCAGATTCTCTGTCTCCCTCTCTCTTTGCTCCTCCCCTGCTTGCATTCTGTCTCCCTCCCTCTCAACAATTTTAAATAAACAAAAAAAAATTTTAAAGAAATATCTAATACCTAATACAAAGATATTTTTAGTGGATTCTTGGGATAACAGGATGTTTTAGGCAAACTCTACATGAAATTACTAAATCCTCCCTTGGAATCTTGAAGCAGATTTTAAACACTTAACCATTAATGCCTTGAGGAAGGTCCTTACTCCAGGCATACCAAATTATGCCAAGCTTTATTTTCACTGGTAAATTAAAGACAAGAAAATGAGTTTAGATCCTGCCTCAGAAAACAACTCATAACTAACTAGTGTTTACCTAAGTATTTATCTGAAATCTCTTTTGCTAAGCCATTTCCTCTTATCTGGAATATATAAAGGTTTCTTTTTCATATCTGTTTTTAACACCTGAATAGACCAAGAAATGTCATTGCACCTTTGAAAGGTATCTAAATCTTCAACTTTACTATTGCCAATTGTTCTCCAAGGTATAATTACCAGCTTATATGCTTTAGTTTTTAAATCCTTAGCAATTTTTTTACAATTGATACTTATTAATGTTTGCCAAATACCAAATTTTCAAAACCTTCTTTCACTTACACTTTTTTTTTCTTTTTCCACTGTTGAACTGTGTAGATTCAATTACTTGTTGCTTATTTTGAAAAGGGCATGTAATTTGTAAAATAAGTGTTCTTGTTGTCTCAAGAAAATCTTTATTTCATACTTGATCTTGAATGAGCTTTTCTCACATATGTGACAATTGAAAATTACTTAATTCAGTACTTTTAAAGTATTATTCATTATATACTCAAGGATTTTTTTGTTTACTAATAAAAAATAGATGTCTCTTTGTTAACTTTACATAGATAATCTATTTTTTTCTCTGGAAGCATCTAACATTTTCTCATTATTATTGATACTATGCAATTTTACTATGAGGTATCAACATATGACTTTTCTTTATTTTCTTTTGCAACACTTTTTTTTTGTTTTTCTCTTTTCCTCTAAATGTAAGGTCTTGTTCATTTCTTTAATTAAAAAAAAATCATTGTACATTTTCTTTAAAGACTTTCCCACTGTCATTTGCTCTACCCTCTTCTTCTCAAACACCTACCGAGGTATTTTTGGAGCAATTATTTTATTCCCTTTTATGTTTAACTTCTAATTCCTATCTTTCCTGTTTTTATCACTTTATCCTATATTTCCATAGATCTGTGTTCCAAATCATTAATTATTCCATCTGTTTTCAGTCTAATGTTAAACTCTTCTAATGTTCATTTTTTTTTATTTCAAAGACCATATTTTTATTTCTAGAATTGCTGTTTAATTCTATTTATAATCTGGGTATTATGTTAAATAATGATTGGATCTTGCCATTAAGTTTCTTTTCTCTCTTAAAACATTGAAATCTCATTTAATTGGCAGTCTATTTCCATTTTTGATTATATAATCCAAATGGCAATATATGAACTATGTTGCATTTGTTAACTCTCTCAGGACAACTTGTTTTCATATGAGCTTTGCAATTTTTGAAACCATAAGGCAAAAGCTGTCATATATGGAATTCATCAGTTGTGGAGGTATTCTCAGGGATGTTTTTGCATCTACCAGCGTCCTTTGGTTTTCACTATTATGGGTATGTTTATGTTAATCTTTCACCATGGGCTTCCTTCATTTGAAAATACTGTAAATTTTTATGCCACAAGTATACAGTGCACAGGTTAATCATTAGAAGTTCTCACAGAGGAGGTTTTCCACTCACTAGTCAGGACTACTAACCCACGTCTATATTAATATTGGTCAATATCTATAGGGCATAGGTAGACTTTCAAACCAGATAAGGTGGAGAATCACAGATGTACAATTCAGGTAACACAAAACAGACTCAGACATGGATAAAGATTATTCAAATTCTACCTATTTGGAGTTGTCTGAACAGTACACATAAAATATAAAACAAAGTCAAGGACACCTGAATTGATTTTTCATAAGATGCATATGAGGAGTGTGTCTTTCTTGACAAATCATGCTGTTTGCTATTTGTTGCTACCTAATTAATAAAGCCCTATTTTTTACTACTTAGTTTCCTAGTCTTCATTTAAAGGAACCTTATTTCCTTATGGATTTCCAGTTCCTGGCTTCTGATTCATGTCTTTATATTTCACAAGAAATTTGTCCTTCAGTTTAGGTCAATTTCTCTTGAACTACTAGGTATTTTTCCTCTCTCTGGTTCGGTAAGCCCTCACATTAAAATCCAGATTCATAAACATTTTCAGGAACTTTCTCCACCAATGGTCCTGGTTGAATTTTCAAAAACCTGGCCCACACGTCCTTGGACTAGTCCCAGAGTATCTGCTTTTGTTGACTGGAATATGGGGGCCTGTGGGAGGATCAAGCTAAGGCATCTGACGAGGAATGCCAAGAGGTCTTCCCTTCTGGTGGTGGCACCCTAGATTAGCTCAGGATAACTCTGATAACTGCTGCTCTCTCAAAAGGAGATTAATTTTTCTCTTGCAAATATTAAAAAGCTATTGCTAACTCCACAGTGTGAAGAGGAACTCTAAATCTACATGAAGGACATCTGAATCCTGATGGTTATCAAGACAGGTGCAAAATTGTACACAGTTCTTCCTTAGTTGGCTGCAGGAAAAGAATAGACTTGTCTATAGGTATATAGTGTATATATTGCAAATAAATGAAAGTAGATTTCTTTGTAATTATAAAATACTATTATATATACATATACATATATATATATATATATATATAGAGAGAGAGAGAGAGAGAGAGAGAGAGAGAGAATCCATTATGATTACATTAACCATAACAGATTTATGATGTATAAATGCCTTTAGACTTGCACAGTAATTTATAGTACCCCATCTTATCTAATACATGCCTAAATAAATCAGGATATATAATCAGGATATCAACAGGATATATAATCTTTAGCCTCAGTAAGAGCAGTCACTTCATCCTAAGAAGACCAATTTCTGATTAAAGACCTATGTGTGCTTTTTCAAGTCCATCCATAGTCAACTTTAAAGGTTTTACCTGACAGGCCTCACAGGGAAATGCTGCCCTCCCCACACCAGACTCTGTGTACAACCAATGTGTTGAAGTCTCTAAAGGGAGTTGCAGCCAGGCACTCAGGGACCCACAGCTGGCCATCTTTTTATGTGTATTTGTATTCCTAGCCCTGGTGCCTCCATTCCTAGGTGTCTTTATCTAAGTACAAGCACGAGTGTTCAGGTGCCTCTGTTAAGCTCCCTTTTTCAGGAGAGGAGGGAGAAAATGTTAGAGACTTTTCCCCCTTATGACTCAGTGCTCAGTACTTTCTGCTCCCACCTTGCCCTTTCTCCTTCCTCCTGGCTCCCAGGTCCAAAAAACTACTGGAGCCTTTTGTTTGTGGGTTCCTGAAGAGTGACATAACCTCCATGTCTATACTGATCCACCAACCCTCCACTAGAGCATCATTCAATGGAGGAAAAATTGAACAGAAAGAGTAGGCGGTTTCTCAGTTTCAGCCTCTTGAATATTATATTGCAGTGAGTGATCAAGGTCCTCACTGTTCCTTTCATCTGGGCTCTTGATGATTTAATTGACTACTCCCATAGCCAGCCGCTCAGCTCTGTCCACAGCTCAGGCTCCTGATGCACCTTTGGCATTGAACACTTGGTCTTATTATCAGGTTTAGGAGTAACTTTCAACGGTTCCTATTATCCAGCTGCTTCCAGTAGAACACCTGAGATCATCCTTATTTAATCTGAAAGTTGTGGCCAGATATTCTTCAGAACTGTAATGGACAATCAGAATAATTTCATTCAGGAGGTCACCACTCTTGGCCTCAAACATCAGCTAAACATTTCTTCCTTTTTAAATGTTTATTTATGTATTTTGAGAGAGAGAGAGAGAGAGAGAGAGAGAGAGAGAGAGAATGGGAGAGGGGCAGAGAGAGGCAGGGAGAGAGAGAATCTCAAGCAGGCTCCGAGCTTTCAGCACAGAGCCTGATGTGGGCCTCAAACCTACAAACCGTGAGATCATGAACTGAACTGAAATCAAGAGTCGGATGCTTAACTGAGCCGCCCAGATGCCCTCAGCTAAACATTTCTGTTATTTGAACTGTTCTCGTGTATAAAGTCATAGCAACTGAATTTTTCATGTCTGGACTGTATTACTTTTTGATTAAAACTGTTGTTATCTGGGGATGAAATAAGAGAGTTAATGAGTTTCTGTAGCTTTGAGAAGCTGCAAGTGAAAACATAATCTGGTTTTCTGGTTTTTATAAATTATATTAGAATGGATTCAGTAAATCCCCAATGGGATACATATTCCCCAAGACTAACCAGAAACTCTTATTTAATTATTTTGAAAACCACTGCTTATAGCCAATATTCTCACAAAGATGATATTCCATTAATAGTTTCCAGAGTCAGGATTTTTTTTCTACTTCTGAAAAGTAGATATGTTTCCTTTAATTAAACAACAAGAGCTATGTAGTTTATAACACTTCCTCTCTTACCATGACTTCTCTGAAACTCAGAGACAAGGATTTCTTCAATAAGGTTTATTATTTTTAATTAGATTTTTCATTTTAACCATGGTTTTGATTTTTTGTGTCTTTTTTCAACTCACTTTAAAATTTTTTTTTAACTAAGCAGTGTAAAAAAAAACAATGGATGAAGTGAAGGACTGATATTTAATGAACAGTAAATAAATACTTATTGATTTGATTTAAAACCAGAAAGGGGCACATCTCTCAACTTGCTAGATGAGATACTGGATACTGTCAATTAATGAATCACTTAAAAAAGCCAATTCTATCTTCATATGAAACAAAAAACAGAAAAGATATTCTGGGAACCCTTGCACACTAAAACAAAAGAGTGTAAATGATTCAAGAATGATTATAAGAAGATAAATAAATGGTTTTATTAATGGACAGAACTTTATTAATTAAGCTCAAATATCATGTCCACTGTTGATATTGGAGAAGTGTAGTGATTTTTGGATAAATATAGAAGATGATACCAATGGTCATTTATATTCTGCACTTTCTTATAAATCTTTCTTTTCTCTGGTCAAGTCTCCTATGTCTAATATCCTAGGATATTAGAGCAGGAATGCAAAGAAAGGACAGGTGAGTTTTGGTTTTAAACTATGTAATAAATGTTTGGTAATCAAAAAAGTAAGCCGTAATAAAAGCTGGACCTGTAGTGTACTCAATAGTCGTGGGTGGTAAGAGCATAGAGAAAGATCACAATACACGGGCGGGATGCCTGCAGGTGGATGAAGGTAATCTGCCTGAAAGCTGTGAACAAGGAAAATGAGGAGTCTCCTTGGAGTAGCAGGGGAAAAATGTGAGGAGGAGGGGATTTGCTCTGGAAGCACTGGTCCAAGAAGTTGGTGTGGCCATTCTACTGCTCCAGATTGACCCAGGAATGCAGGCAGGAGGTAGAGACCTCTCTTCTTTTTCCAAGGAGCACATCAATCTGCTTGTAATGAGATGAGGGCTCAAATATTCTCAGCAAAAGTGGGCTGCTCACCTCCCATGGACTGTCCAGCTGAAGGATACTTGAGCTTTTACTTGTACTTGAGATTTTAACGAGTCCCTTCAACTGCCATGAATTTCCACCCACTTACTCCCATTTTATAAGCCAGAACACTTACAAGTTCCCAGAAAAAGAGGTTGGGGGTCTTTGACTAATTCAGATGGGGCCTATGGAAGAGAAAGCCCAGTTCTTACGTTTCCAAATGACTTAAAGATAAAACTCACTTCCTTTGCACATGAAGTTTAACCTTCTCAACCTGTTTACTCATTTATAGAATGGAGACAGTAATGCCACCCTCAAAGATTACAGGGAGTTTTTCAGTTAGGTAAATCACATTACGCTAAACTTAGAACCCAATAGATACTCTATAGCTAAAAATTATTTTTGTTTAATGAAAATAGAACTTTGCATATGGCCTTATCATTTTATTTTGACATAATGATTATGTTTTTAATTTAAAAAATTTTAATGTTTATTTATTTTTGAGAGAGAGAGAGAGAGAATGACAGAGCGCGAGCAGGGGAGGGGCAGAGACAGAGGGAGGCACAGAATCCGAAGCAGGCTCCAGCCTCTGGGCTGTCAGCATAGTGCCCAATACAGGGTTTGAACCCATGCACTGTGAGATCATGACCCGAGCCAGTTTTGGACGCTCAGTGGACTGAGCCACCCAGGCCGCCATTATGTTTTCAATTTTAAAAGTATTCGTTATTTTTTAAAATGTTGGCTTAACTTTATATATTCATTTGTTGTGTATCTTGTATCTTCCAGTTTCTCTTCACCGTTATCTATTACTTTAGTCTTAGAAAATATTAAGTGCAAAGATCGAGGGGTTCATCTTCTAAAGATTAAAGACAAACGAATTTATATTCTCATTAAAAACTAAACAAATTATAATTGCTTTCATTGAAAATCTGAGAGTTAGTATACTAGGAAAGTCCTGATTATACCAGCCAAAATATGTACAGGGAATATACTCCAACTGATAATAATCTATAGTTCACGTGTTAAAAAAAATCTGTATTGTAGACTATTTTTCCTGACATTCCCCAATTAAATGACAAAATGATAAGCAGACATTGTGCTGTTTAAATCTTTAAAAGTTATGAGTATCAGTAAGAAATTAAAGGTAACATAAATCCAAAACAATTATTATTCCAGAGAATTATTAGCTTCCTCATACAAAAAATCCTATAATAAAGAATACGTTTGTTGGTGGGGGGGTGGGGAAACTGTCTCAAATGAGGAAATACAAAAATATATCTATAGTAATGTCATTGTGGTAAATGTGTATAATTAGATGGTCATTTAGAAACTAAAATAGTAGTTATAACTTATTGAGACAGTATAATGTTAAGAATTGGGTCCTGTAACCAAACTATGAGAATTTTTGTCTACTATAATAATTGCCAATTTGGTGTATTTTCAAAGGTCATTTTTCTCCTCCCCTTGTCTCAGTTTCTATATCTGCAAGTAGCAGATATTTTATGAGGCAAGTTCTTGACACACAGTAAATTGATCAATACATATCAGCTATTGTTTTTCATTTGTGTATTCATTTACTTATTCAATAGCCACTTATTAAGTACCTATTATGTGACAGAAACTGAGTTAACACGCAATAAAGAGGCAGAGACATGCCTTCTGGAGCTTACGTTCAAGTGAGAACTCACATTCTATAATGCTATTGTTATCATTAAGGGGTAGCTATGCATCAGGAACCACATTAGACACCTTGCATATGGTAACATATCAAACTAATACCAATATTTGTGATGAAATGAAATGCATTCATGGCAGGAAATGATTTTATTCGTCAATGTAGTTGCATGGTAAAGGAGCCAAGTTAACAAATGTAATTCTTGGTTCTAATATAACCTCTTTTTTAAATACTTTGTATCTGTAAGAAATGATACTTAAAAAGGTAGTGGAGAATCAGAGGTTGAATGAGTTAATGTAGTATGTCTTTTGCACAGCCGTAATGTCACTGAGGGGAGGTAAGAATGGCTTATAACATGAACGGCGTCCTCTAGCAGTGATAGTAGTTCTGGCACTACGTTGACACTCTTATGTGCCTCCTGTTACAATAACTGGGATATATCACAGGGCTACTGGCAGCAGAGTACCCAGGAAATGATCACTGGTTCATACAAAGGCCAAACTTAAAACTTGGCACATTTAAGCATCATGTTCTAACCAACTTAGCTATCAACTGTAAGTTAGAGTTTAATTCCCAGGTACATTCAGTAGCAATGGACATTCATGTTCCTCTCATAAATAATTTGGACTCTCCATCAACTAGGGAAGAGCAGTTAGTAGATGAAAAGTCAGAACAAAATTGAATGAGGGCTGAGAATGCAAAGGTCATTTTATCCTAGGACTTTTACTCCTGCTGTTTCCTCTCCCTGAAGTGAAGGAAAGCCACATAGTTTGAATATCAAATTATCAGAGACTTCTTCCCTTCCTTCCAGCATTTCTAGCAGCTGCTGCTTTTGTTTCGGTTTTCTTTCCCTCTTCAGTGAAACCTGAGTAAATAGTGCTTGTATGTTTTTAACTCCTCATTCATCCCACTGACCACTGCATTAGGTTTTAACTGTCATCCTCAACTCACTTTTATGCAAAATCATGAAAACCTCAAAGTTCACCCATTTGATGGGAATATGTAGCAAATGTTTGTCATACCTGTATTTGAAGCTGCACCTTTCTGAGTAGTCTACTCTTTTTCATTTCCCATCTTGTCCCCTCCTGATTCTCCTACTGCTCTGGACACGACTTAAATGTGTTGTTCTCTAACACATAATTCTGAGTAGTCTCAGGGACACAATCCTTAACCAAATTCTCATACTGTCTTTGTGATTTTGTATGTGAAAGTCACAATGAAAATTTGAAAGAAAAAAAAAAAGCCGACAGATGGACACAGGGGAAAGGAAGGAAAAATAAGACACAGACAGAGAGGGAGGCAAATCATAAGAGACTCTTAAATACAGAGAACAAACTGAGGGTTGCTGGAGGGGTATTGGGTGGGGGACGGGCTAAATGGGCGATGAGCATTAAGGAGGGCACTTACTTGTTGGGATGAGCAGTGGGTGTCCTATGTAAGAGATGAATCACTAAATTCTCCTCCTGAAACCATTATTACACTATATGGTAACTAATTTGGATTTAAATAAAATTAAAAAAAAAGAATATGTGATTTTAATTCCCATAAAATCATCTATTATTTTCTATGATTAGTACATTTCCTATGCCAGCATTTGCAACAGCAGTACTATTAATATCCCGGGCCAGATAATGCTGTATTGGGGGGCACTGGCCTGTACTTTATAAGATGTTTAGCAGCATCTACCCACTGGACACCAGTAACAGTCCCTGCCACCCATACTGTGGTTCAAAAAGTCTCCAGCTTTGTCACATGTTCCCTGGGGGAAAATTGCCCCTGGTTGAGAACCTCTGGCTAAAGCAATGGCAAGAGACATTCATAGTTATAACTGACTCAGAATGATTTCTTTGTCTACAGACTTGCTCACTTCCAATATCGCTTCTTCACTGCTATCACAGCAATCCATACAAAACACAAATAACCACATCCTTCTGTTGCTATGGTGGTTTTCCGATCTGAGCGCATATTGAAAAATCTTGGAGAACTTGTAACAGATAAAAACTCATACCTCATTTTCCTATTAGTCTGATATAACATTATTACTTTACAACTATTTTTCTATGTCCCTAAATTATCCTTCTTTGCCTTATCTTTCTGTGAAATGCAAGACTCACCTCATACATCACCAACTCTGGTAATCCTTTTCTATACCACCCCCTGAACCCACCCTGCCCTGCCCCAGCAAACCCTAGACAAAATTAGGCCATATAATATATCTAGTTATATCATGTTATATATATGTATATGGATATATATATATATATAAATACATATATATATATATATATCCATCCCAATCCAGTTTTTTAAACATTTTTAAATATTTTAAATACATAGGTTGTGTGTTATAATTTTTATAACTTTGCCTCCTAACACAAATCCTTGTATATAATGTACATAATGTAAATAATAGCTGCTAGTTATTTTTGATTATTATTTTCAACAAGTGGGACTTATTGTTATGCCTATTTCTTTTGGCAAAGTGCACTATTATGAAATTGTAAAGCTTCTGGTTTACTTTTTTTAAGTTTATTTATTTATTTTGAGGGAGACGGAAGGAGTGTGAGCAGGGGAGGGGCAGAGGGAGAGAGAGAATCTTAAGCAGGCTCCATGCTCAGCACTGAGTTGAAGCGGGGCTGGATTCCATGACCCTGGGATCATGACCTGAGCCAAAATCAAGAGTCTGATGCTTAACCTATTGAGCCACACAGGCTCCCCTGAAGCTTCTGGCTTACTAAGGCCGACCAAACACAAGCGTGACTTTCTTCCCTTACAATGCTTCCTTTGAAAAACCAAAGAAAAGTTTTAAACAGAATTACCTCATACCCAAGAAAATATCATGCTGGGGTGGGGAAAGCCTGGGAGCAGGTTGGTAACAAAAATTATGAATGCATTTAACAGATTATAAAAGAAACCAATGTAACTGTAGCTTAATCAAACATGAGTTTGCTTTTCTCACCTAATAAGACTGAGAACAGGCAGTTGTTGGTCAGTATAGTCACTCAACAATGACGTCAAAGACCTAGGTCTCTGTTCTCTGCAATTCTCAGAATTTTTATTTTAATTTTCATGATTATAAGATGACTTCTGTTCTTTTGAAGTTCACGTTCACTTTGGGGACAGAGGGGGATGGCTGGAGGTATTGAATTGCCTGCATCTGCTCTATTTTATCACCTTTCCCACTAGTCCCACTGTCAGACTCCTGCTTTCACCTGATTGGACAGAACTATGTCATGTGTCCATCCATGGCTGCCGAGCACAGGAACAAGGGGTTGTGGTTGGAGCCTGGGTGAAGTCTAGCAATGCATTTCTGACATATGAAAAACCTATAGGAGAATACTGAGACTTTTTCCCCAATATCTCTGCCTAAAGACTCAAAACAGAGAAACAACAGGAACAAAAAATGGGAGTGGGTAATAGGATCAAAACCAGGGAGATTATCTTAAGGAATGTCTTTAAAGAAATACACCATTTGGGATCAGTCCTCCACATACTGCTCTCCCAAACTCACATTTTCAGAGTGACTGAAAGTCTGGCATTTGCATAGAACAAAAAACAGAAGTGTTTCTCTGAAAAAGTGTGATGCTGTGAATGAGGATAGCTGGGTCTTTCAGTTTTGATATTGGCATGCAAGAGTGTTCTTCTCCATAGACTGGCATTGAGTGGGAGGGGATCTTAGCCTACTTTCTATACACAAAATAAAGTGAAATCTACCAATTCCTGATAAATTATTCTTTCATGAGAGACTTTTGGGATATAAACCTAAATTCACAATAGCAGAGGTCTTTTATATCAGTTACTTATGTTCACTTAGTTCTTTGTTTTAAAACATAAATGACTACAGAAGGATCAGGCATTTTTGCAACATTAAAAATATAAGAGAAAAGGTCTAAGATGAATAAGTAAAAAACGTAATAAGGAAAAATTCATCATAATTGGAGGAACAAATGAAACATGTAAAATTCCTAAGCATGGGTACCTGGGTGGCACAGTCAATCATGCGTCCAACTCTTGATCTTGGTTCAGAGCATGACCTCATGGTTCCTGAGTGTGAGCCCTGCATCAGGCTCTGCACTGATGGTGTGAGCCTGCTTGGGATTCTGTCTCTCCTTCTCTCTGCCCCTCCCCCACTTGTGCATGCTCTCTCTTTCTCTCTCTCTGAAAATAAACTTTAAAAAGTTATAATAAAAAAATTAAAAATAAAAATGAAAATCCTAAGCAGCCCCTTCAAAGAAATTAAGATAACCAAAAAAATAAATAAATAAACAAGAAACCATAGGAGGGTGCCAGGAAATACAGACAGACAACAAGGAAAAGATCATTTGACTGGGTATAAGTACAATATTCTGAGGAAGGCCTAGAAGATAACATCAAAGAAATTCAGAATATTTAGCTCATATAAAAATGAAGCAACAAATGTGGCAGGAAAAGTAAACATAAGGCATCAATCCAGGAAGTCCAATATTTGACTCATATAATTCCAGAGAGTTAATGGGAAAATGGAGAAAAATAAATTATTAATGAAATAAAACAATTCAATTTAAAAACATTAGAATTATCCTACAGTTTATTATAAATTTAAATACAAATTTTACCACACTAAGGATAAGAAAAAAAGTGGTATTTCCAGAGAGAAGGGTTTTTTCCTAGGAAGAAAGGAGACTTCACCAGCATCATTCTTCTCATTGTGATTAACTGCACAAGCCCTTTGCAATCCTGAGAAAACCTAGTTACATGTGCAGCTATGATGGTTATCCAGTTGGACCCCCTATGGGCAAAGCCACCATTTTATGCTCTGCTTATGATGCTAGGGGCAAGGATTCTGCAAACCACAATTCTCCCATACCCACTAACTTCCTTGTTGACCTCTACAATTTGGGATGCTAACAAGGAGACTAAAATACCAAAAAGGAAGAAACAAACAATAAAGGGTGCTGCCTTTTCCTGTCTGTTTGGTGTTCTTATCAGCTTTTCTCTAACAATACTTTATCCCTCTATAGCAGCAGTTGCCTCCCATTTGCACTTTCCCCACCACCTGCAGAATCTCTTTCATTGCCCCTCTCAGAGATGGCCTCTCTGGCTGGCTTGTCTCTCCTAAATTCCCCACACCTGAGTCCACCCTATGACGCTCCAATCTTAGAGTTTCTATTTGAGGATCCTCTGCTTCTGAGAGAACTTCTGACCTTCCGATCTCCATATAACAACTCCATTTCAGAATTACCTTTGCCTCTCTAATTTTCTAATATGTGGTGAATCCACCTTATTATTTGAAACAATAACTCTTGTGATTTTTTTTTCCTGCTTAGATCCTCACTGACACAGCCACCACGTTGAGTTTCAAGTATGAGGATAAATTGATAAAATTTTAAATCAGCAAACCTCTGAAAAATTTACTTCCCCATCAGTGATTTTCCTGAAAAAGAAAGAAGAAGAAGAAGAAGAAGAAGAAGAAGAAGAAGAAGAAGAAGAAGGAGGAGGAGGGAGGAGGAGGAGGGAAGACTAAGAAAGGAAGACTAAGAAGGGAAGACTAAGAAAGAAAAACTATAGGATTCAAAACACAGTGGAATTAAACCAGAAATGCAATACAACTGCAAGATATAGCTGTTAGGTAGACATGAAGGACAATAGTTAGAGGTTTAAGCAGGAAGTTGGCTTTAGCCAAATTCTCTCTTTAGGAAAAAAGGAGATAATGTGGAATGGTGAGGAGGTTAATAACCTTAAGGTTATGGTGAAAGAGTATGCTAAAATAATGCCAATAATACTCTTTAAAAGAGATTGGAGACAACTAAGATCTATACCACAAAATCATGGTTCAAACAGGTAGCAAATTCAAAATAGCATGATTCCAAAAATTTCACAGAAATAAAATGTAATAGCCTTTGACTGTCATCACACACTTATTTGGGGGAATAATGGTTAACTTTGTAGGATTATATATCTCTCTCTGTAGTACCAATATCATTAACCATTTGTTCTACAGTAAACAACCCATACATTTTTTGTAAGGCAAATTTTATTTCTCCCAGTTTCTGGGATCAATCTATAGTAGGAAAGTTTATAAAAAAGTATTTGATTGAAAAATAAGTTATTACATATAGAATATAAATGCTTTAACTGTTGCAATTTAATTTTTTCAGAAGTTAATATATGTATATAGTTACAAATAATTATATTAAAATCACTATAAAAAATCTCACCACTACCTTTGTCTCTTTTGGTTGTCTTTGTCACCTGTGGGTATTCACTTTCTGTATTCCTGAGGGATATCTTTACAGAAAATCTTTGTGAAAAAATAAGCAAATATATACATTATGTTCCCTATCTTCTTCACGATGGTAGCATGATATATCTATTTTTTTCTGCATCTTGCTTTCTTTCACTTGGCAATGTATCACAAAGCTTTTTCACTATCACCATATACATTTTTACCTCATTTTTAAAAATGCACTGTGTTTTATTTTGCATACATATCACTTTATTTCATGTTGGAAGGGACACCCTGGTTGTTTCTAATTTTACCATTAAAAAGATGCTACAATGAGTAACTGAATATAAGTCATTCTCCATAATAGAAGGTAAAAGCTGGAAAACAGTACCAGAGAGGAAAGAGACACTGCTCTGATCACTTATGTCCTGGACAGGATGCCAAGCAACACTGGAACATTCGAGACAACAAGGAATCCTCATTTTATTGATATTTAAGATGCAAAGTTTTGGCATTTTATTTTAAATTAAATAAGGTAATCATAATCTGCATAATTATAAAAAATTAGAAGTGGATAAAAATGGGAAATAGGGGTAGTATAAGTGGTATCAGAGTACTATGAGTTCATCAGTTTCTGATATCTCATGGTGGGAATGACCATGGTGGGAGGGTCATTTTGGTAAGTCATGAGACAGAAATAACCCAGACAGACATAAAATTTAGATTAATGGAGATCACCATCAGGAGAGCTGAAAACATAAGAAGCTGCCAGATCTAGTCACTTCTGTGGGGTATGATTAGAATGTAAACCATGACTCATCCTTTTTTTACCTTAATCTCAACTGTGTGTGTATACATATGAAGAAATATATTTTACTTTTGTTTGAAATACATTTTCTAATAACAAAACAAAACTATTTTAGAATCAAGTTTAGAGGCAAAATAATTAAATCTGTTTAACAAAGATGGCTTGCATGAAAATAAAAATGAAAAATGTAAATGATCCTTGAAAACAGTTATCTTTTGAACATAGGGAAGTTAGCTTTAGTGAAGTGACTAGGAAATTAATGCTTCAGACAAGATGTTTCCCTTAACATGTTAAATATGAACATATTGTGAATAGATCTTCAAGTATAATTATATTATTCATTAAAAATACTATAGTGTTAATTTCCAGTTTAATTATATCTAATGTGTGCACCCAATCAGGAAGGTTAATAAATTATTATCTCTACTATTTGACCTTACTAAATCCCTCAGGACAATTCATTGAGGCGATAATACCAGCAGAGAGAATATGAATGTTTCTCTTCATCAGCACTGATAGAATTCTCGTTGATATCAACAAAGACAAACTTTCTGTGGCAGTGTGAGGAATAACAAGCAGAGGAAGACTGAGTTTGGGTAAAAGGTTTGCAGAGTATGTATTAAGTTAGTCTAAAAGTATTTGGTAAGGGCTGCAGCATACAAGCGCTATAATCTAGATCTGTGAGTGTGAGGTCAGTCAGGCTAGAGAAGTCATGAAATGAAAACTGTGACAAAGCACAAAATTAAGGCATTATAAAGCTGAAAGTGACTCTAGAAGGTGCTTTAGACTATTTCCTAGAAGGAATTGAATTTCATCCAAAAGGGCAATGCTTTGTTCAAAATGTTCAATATTATAAAAACATTTAAAAATATATTTAGCTTTAGAAATATATCTAGAATTTAAAATAATTTTAACATGTATTTAGAATAATTTATTTTTATGCAAGTAAAATACATTTAAATTCAAAATATTATTAATATATTTCTCTATTAAACAAGCAGTCACTTCATTCCCAATGTTTAACTCTTATTAGTTTTCCTTTCATTTTCCCATATATATTAACGTGTATGTACAGATATATAAAAATATATGTATTACTTTAGGGAGGTATAATTGGCATGTAAAAGATGTACATAGTTAATTTATGCAACTAAAGGTGTTTGGGGATAAGGAAACACCAAAGAAACCATCACCACTACTAAGGTGATAGACATATTTATCATCTCGCAAAGCTTCCTCTCACCTCTTTCATTATTATTATTATTGTTATTACTATTATTGTGTGTGTGTGTGTGTGTGTGTGTGTGTGTGTGTGTGTGTTAAGAACACTTGACATAAGATCTAATCTCTAAGCAAATCTTACATACCCAATATAGTATTATTTGTTATAGGTACTATGCTGTATAGTAAATTTCTAGAAATAATTTATTTTGTATAACTAAAACTCTTACAGCTACTATTCTAGTCTCTGCTTCTATGAATTTAACTATTTTAGATTCCACATGTAAGTGAGATAGTATAGTATTTGTATTTCTCTCTGGATCATCTCACTTAGCATAATATCCTCCTGATCCATCCATGTTATTGCAAAAGGTAGGATTCCGTTCTTTTTTCAGGCTGAATAACGTTCCCATGGTTTGTTTACCACATTTTTCTTTATCCATTCCCTGTTGATGGACACTTAGATTGTTTCCATACCTTGTCTATTGTGAATAATGCTGCAGTAAACATTGAGAAGCTGTTATCTCTTTGAAATTCCTTCTGTTATACGTTGTTTAATCACATAACGAAATTCTCTGATTCTTATATGGATTCTTGATCATTTACATCTCTCTAAAATGTTTTGGTGTGATTTTGCTGCCTCTTTATCATTCCCTTTCCTTTATTTATTTATTTATTTATTTATTTATTTATTTATTTATTATTTTGCATGTGCTCCTCCCCAATGTTCTTTTGTTCAGGACCTTCAACAACTTACAGTTATTTTCAATCACTGAACATAAAGTTAAGTAATTCCACAGTTTTTACTGAATCATCTTGGCATTTTTCACTGATTACTATATATTTAGATTTTTTTAATGTTAACTACCTATATTTTTGAATGTTTATTTATTTTTGAGAGACAGACTGAGCATGAGTGGGGGAGGAGCAGAGAGCGAGGAAGACACAGAATTTGAAGTAGGCTTAAGGTTCTGAGCTGTCAGCACAGAGCCCGACGGAGGGCTGGAACCCACAAACTGTGAGATCATGACCTGAGACAAAGTCAGACATTTAACTGACTGAACCACTCAGGTGGCCCTATGTATATGTATTTCTTATTTGTTTCCAATTTCTTGTATTTAAGTGTGCTACCAGAAAAGATACGCTAACTTTTGTGGTGACACCATCTTCAGCTTCTGCTTTAAGAAAGTCAATTTTCCTTGATAACTACTTGATATTTAAAGTACAATTCTCAAATTACTGGCTGAGTTTTCAGGAAGGATCCTGGTAAATTATTTTACACGAGAATGAATGTGCTGTACTTTAATATTGCTGCTTTCTGTCTATGCTTTCAACTGCTCATTCTTATATTTTAGTAGATGTAGATTTCTACCTGACAATCACCACCTGTATTTAATTCAGTATACTGGTAAGATAATATTAAGAGTTACTGATGAAAAAAAATGCAACATATGGTATGCCAAATTGGCTGATCAAATCTTTATAAAATCAGGGTTCAGTGTAACAGGTGAAATTTCTACATGCATCCTGTGCTAAACCATATTGGGTACTGCCTTTCACAAAAATAAAACAAAACACCAAAACTGGCGGTGTTAAATTCATCTCAAAGAACAACCACACTGTAAACCTGGAAGCAGATTTACAAACTGTATACTAGATTGCACAAAAATAATTATACTTTTTGAATAGGAGAAAACCAGGAGAGGGTGCTGGCTGAGATTGTAAAGCACAGCCCACATAGCTCTACTCAATCCTAGAAGTGGATTTGGTTTATGATACTGGAAGTTCTGGTTGTTTACATCCCTGCAAACAGGATCTTCTAAAAGAAGCCAAGAAGAATACTAAAATGTTGGTCAATGGGCTTACCAGGTGTCCCTGTTTTGACTTCTTTTTTGAAAAATAACACTACTCCTAATCTGTTTCTAGACATAAACTGAGCCAGTACTTACTATTTAAGAAAATCACATCCCTGGATATCCCACAGATTCCAATAATCACCTAGGTATCCTCACAAAAGCAAAAACATAAGAAAGAGAGGCAGTATAACAACAACAACAGAAGACTCTTGGCAAATATGAAGAAGCAAGAGCAAGTCAGCCCATTTGGGTAAAGTTTCCATAGAGTTCATGAAGGTACAAATTCTCATAGATATAGTGTGGTTTTGTTTGTTTGTTTGTTTTTAACAGCAGAGTAATGTTTTATTGTATAATTAGATATCCTCATTCTCCTTATGATGAACGTGTAGGCTCTTCCCATTTTTTTGCTATTAATAATTCTGAAATAGATATCATACATCTCCCTAGACAGATGTGCAAGAATTCTTGTAGGACAGGTATACCTACTATTTTCACAGTATGGGCCACATAAAAAATGTTACCATTTGTACTGTGCAATGTTGGAACCATATGAAACTGCTCTTGACTGAAGGGAACTGGTCTGAGCTAAGAGAAATACCTCCTGTGCTGTAATCCATTTGCAGACAGCAGCTGTACCATACATCTGTTTTATGGCACTACAAAAAGTTGGGTTATAATATGGTCATTTTTTTCTTCTTTCAGTTCTATTACTCAGTCCCTACCTAAGAGCAAAATATATATATATATATATATATATATATATATATATATAAAATCAAACGTTTTCCCTTTGACCGTGATCATGAATTCCCCACTTATTAGCACTCTAGTCTTTCTTCCATTCACTTCTTCATTTTCTCATATCCCATTTCCTTCTCACCTATTGTTCCCACACTGACATGTAACCAAACACTCTATAAATAGCTCATTTCAATGTCATCAATCTCTCTCATTAGACAAATCCCTAGATAATTATCAGGTATCATTTTGTTTGATTTTCGACAGCCTTTGGCATCAATGATCACTCTGTGATCTACTTCAAACTTCTTGTTCCATGACATCATTCTCTGCAACTATTCTTTATATCTTGTGATTACTGACCGATTTCTTTCATTGGACCCTGTTCTTCAGCCACCTCTTAAATGATGAGTTTCCATGGGTTCTACACTTAGCCTTACATGCTCACTCTGCATATCCTCTTGAGTATGTCCACCCCCACAGCTTTCTTCATCTCTTTATTAAGTATTGAATGAGTAACTTCAATTTATGAGGCACTATTCTAGTCATTAGAGCTAGAACAGTGATAAAATCAGTCCAATTTCTGGCCTAATATAATGGAGAGAGGCATTCTGTAAAAACTCAAATGAATAAATAAAACTTATAATACGTCACATGACAGGCACCATAGGCCAACATAAAGGAAAGAAAAAGGATCAGAAACATTGTGGGGTTGGGAAGAAGGAAATACAGTTTGCTATTTTGAGTAATGCTATCTGGCAATGTGTCACTGATACAATGAGATTTCAACAAACACCAGAAAGATGTAAAAGGGAATGGGTCATGTAAGTATCTGGGGAAAATCTATTTCTGATAGAAAATGCAGCAAGTGTAAAGGCCCTGCACCAAGAATGTCCTTGGAATATGGTTTTGTGTTTGAGGAACAGCAATGAGAACGATGACTGTGGAGCTGAGTCAGTGATCCTGTATGGCTTTGAATGTCATTGTAAAGACTGACTTTTACTCTAAGTGGGCTAGGATGGCAGTAGAAGGTTTTGTACATAAGTTACGGAATCTCACATATGCGTTAAAAGGAACAATCTTGCTGTACTGATGAAGTAAAAGCAGAGCAGTGAGATAAAAGGGAGATCTTGCTATTATTCAGATAAAGCATGAAAATCTTGAGCCAAAGATTTTGCTGTGGGGGTGATGAAAACATTCACATTCTAAATACATTTTGAAGACAGAAGCAACAGGGTTTACTCACAAATTATATGTGGAGAATGGGATAAAGTGTGAAATTACAGATGACACTAAAGATTTTGCCTTTCCAAATTGATGAGACAGTCAGAGAGAGGAGAGAGAGAGAGAGAGAGAGAGAGAGAGGATTCCAGAAGGAGCAAGCTTTGGAGCAAATATTGTAGTTCTAAATATTAAATTTAAACACCAAGACAGAGAACACAGAGAAGAAATCAGGAGTCATGAGAAAGATTCATCAAATGCAATCACTCCTCCTCTCTCCACTGTGGGTAAAACCACACATTTTTAAAGCACTATCATAACTGTCTTCTCTTCTTCATCTTTTGTTCCATCCTCCACCTAAGCTAGTCCAGGATCATCACTCCCTCATGTTCACCTGCCGAAATCACATGTTTACTTGCCGAAATCTTTACATTAACTATAGGAAGATAGATTCTGCTTTTTTTCCTATTTAACTTCTTACTGAAACTCAAGAATGATGACCAGTCCCTGGTTCTTGTAACTTTCTTTTTACTTGGCTTTACTGACATAATCTTCTATTTGTTTTCTTCTCCTTTTTGTTTTGGATGTTCATTCTCTTTCTCGCTTGGCAGGTATATCTCCCTCAACACACCCTTTAATGCTTACTTAAGGCTTGAGAATTTGCCCCTTTTCTATCTTACTATTTTCTCTCACCGCTGGTGATCTCATCTACAACCACTAGTTCAAAAGCCACCTCACAGATTTCATCCTATGCCAGTCATGTCCCCTGTGCTTCGACTGTCTACTTGATTTCGCATTTTGAACCTCTGAAAGGCACCTGAAATTTAATCTGTTTTGAACCAAATGACCTTCCCTCTCCAGAACCTGCTATTCAGATATAGAAGAGTGCTTTTAAAAAATTATACTTTCCTTTTATTCTCTACCGTATCTAATCCCTCATTAATACAATGGCTTTACTTTGAAAATATCACTTGAATCTGGCCACTTCTCTCCACCTACTACCACCTAGTCTAATCTACCATTGCCTGCTGCCAGGGCTCCTGCAGGGTCCCTTTGGCTCTCACACCTGCAATACCTTCTCTTGTATTCACCCTGCATCCTACTTCCCCACTCAAGCAATTTAGCCAAAGATGGAATTTTAAACTTATTTGTGTGATTATTTGATTAATGCATGTTTTCCCACTAAATTAACGATTTTGTGTAACCACAATCTACTACAGTGTTAAGTACAAATTAAAATGAATATGCAAACATGTCTTTACACGTCCGAGTGTTAATGTTCTAGTCCACGATCTCCAAATATTAATATTTTTCCTATTTCATAGAGTTATGTTTTCAATGATATAATTGCATACAAAGACTTTACTCTCTTTGTTTATTAATCTAAATTTATTATGACACTTTAATTTGTAGGATTTGTAATAATAACTACTATTTGTTTGGAACCTTACATATTTAGGCTATTTTCTCGGAACTTTAAAATGTAGGTTTCAAGTCCTTAAACTATTTAAATAAGTGGGATTTTCATTCACTGAGAAAACTGAGACTCAAGAAAATTATATTCTCAAGGTCATGTAGTTTCTGTGTGGCAAAGTTCAGATCCAAACCCAAGTATTTCTGATTTCAACCTCTGTTTATTTCATTTCAGAGGGCTTCTTTTCATCTTGAAAAGCCATGTAGATATGTAATGAATAATAAAGGCACAGATATGTGCTATGCTGGATCAAATCCAGGGGTCAATTTAGGAACTTCTCTCAACAGATACAATAAAGGGAGAGCAGGACTGGTAGGCTTACATAACGACAACTCAGATACATATGTCCAGTTGTGTCATGATAACAATAAACTCACTTTGCCACCCTTGCTGGTCAACTGCTCTAGCAAAAACATAGGTCACAATACAGAAGACACATAACATGGAAAAAACATAGATATCTAATGTATGAAAAGCTTACATATTAAAAGTTTAACATAACATGTTCATATATCGTTGTGTGCCATATGATTTTGCACACTTAGTAACAAGAAATACAAATGAATGAGACAACACAGTGTGCCAGGAAACATCATGATAGAGTTGGGTCTTGGAAATATCTGATTGATTGGTAAGATTTGGAAAGATACAGGGAATTAGAAGCAGCAGAACCCAGTGAGAGATTGAGGATACAGTACCAGTTACAATATCTCAAACTTTTTTGTAAGACATAGTTTCTGTATTATCTTATTCATACATAAAAGGGACTTTCTAAAACATTTTGCAAATTGGTAGTATGCCATTTGTGTGTGTGTGTGTGTGTGTGCGCATATTTCATGTAGACCATGCTATTAAATAACCATTCTCTACATGCAATCATAGTTTTCTGAAAAATTATATTTTTATGTGAAAGTGACCCCAACACTTTGCTCTTGAGTTTTCTTTTCTTTTTATTTCTCTATTTCTGCCAAAAAAATGAATGATACAGGGCAGGGAGGGTGGGAAGAGTGGGGGAGTGGAACTACTCACAAGTATAAAGAGAAAATCATCATTTAAGGAATCCTGTTGTGACTCTTTTTGTACCACTGATAATTGAGCTTTAAATTATCTCCTTTTGGAGTTTAAATGGTATTTTAAAGCTTTCTCTTTTTTCCTCACACGGAAAATAGGATGTCTACATGTGTCTTATAAAGGACTGAGGCCCAGAAAAAAGCGATGATTATCAGGAAAGAGAACAACAAAAAGTGAGCAAAAGTCAGTAATTCTTTATTTTGCATGCAAGAAGATGTAATTACTTTTCTAAGTGGACTTCTAGCTAATGCGCAGATGATGACAACAATAGCTTAGATCACAGAGGTTGTCAACTTCCAGACACACAGCCTCAGTGGCTTTATAGCTCTTCACTAAGTTCAAATTTATTTCAATTATTTTGGAATTAGTGCAAACATATACCAGATGCAGCTTCTTGTTTCTTAATCTCTCATGAATATAGATTGAAGATAAAGACTAAGGATGACTTTCCATTATATGCTTACTTGAGGGCTCAGTTCCAGCTTCTTCCTGGCCTTCTATACATCTATTCCTTCTCTGTTTCCTTTTGCCTCTATATATGCATGCACTTGAACATTATATGTTATTTGAACACAGTGCATTCAAAATACACTCCATGGAATTGTTTTAAATAGATTATGCGGATATTGATTTCAATTAATGGCTACCACATGGCAGAGTTTCATAATAGTGATGGCAGCAGGAAATGCTCAAGAGAGGCTGCACTGAGTATGCTCTTGGCACACGGGAATATCAACGCCCAAGGGAGAGTGTACAATACAGCTAACTTGGAAGTATTTGTCCTGTGCAGGGATTTCAGTGGGAAGTACATATTATATATAAGTGGAATAATTGATGCACTATGTAAATGCCCTTTTACCCTATTTTATTAGTGACTCCAAATAAATCACTAAATCACAAAGGAGAATTAAGAATCAGACTCAAATTATATGATTTCTCTACTCATATATAACATACAATATATAAAATTGTGTATTAACATTTGAATATATACATATATGCATATATGTCTGTTTATGAATTTTTATTGCAATTCACTTATTGGTATGGAATAATTTATGTAATAGTCATATAAGTATAGGAATATGCTGATACATACCTATAGGTAAACCTGGTAGCATTTGTAAATGCCAAAAATGTTCACATATGTAAACCTAGTACATAAAAATGTAGTATTTCTTTTTTTTTTTTTTTTAATTTTTTTTTCAACGTTTTTATTTATTTTTGGGACAGAGAGAGACAGAGCATGAACGGGGGAGGGGCAGAGAGAGAGGGAGACACAGAATCGGAAACAGGCTCCAGGCTCTGAGCCATCAGCCCAGAGCCTGACGTGGGGCTCGAACTCACGGACCGCGAGATCGTGACCTGGCTGAAGTCGGACGCTTAACCGACTGCGCCACCCAGGCGCCCCAAAAGTGTAGTATTTCAAAGCTATAGAGAAGCTTACTTAAAAAGTTATGTTGGTACAGGGGGACCTGGGTGGATCAGTTGGTTAAGTGTCCAACTTTGGCTCAGGTCATGATCTCATGGTCTGTGGGTTCGAGCCACGCATTGGGCTCTGTGCTGACAGCTCAGAGCCTGGAGCCTGCTTCGGATTCTGTGTCTCCCTCTCTCTCTGCCCTTCCCTTGCTTGCTCTCTGTCTCTCTGTCTCTCTCTTTCAAAAATAAACATAAAAAAAAATTATGTTGGTACTAATGGTGAGTTATTAAAAAAAAAAACAAAACTCTCACACTTAAAATGAAACAAATCCTGTGTTTACTGATATTTATCATAAAAAAATGTAAAAATTAAGTATTATATAAATTACAATGAATAATCTATCATATAGCAATAATAATCATATAGCAAGGATATTTCTAAGAATGAAGCTAAAATCAGAAATCATAAAGAATAAAATGTTAGATTAAACTGCAGGAACATTAAGATTTTCCTTATAAAAACTACTCCTAACTAAATATCTTAAAAATCATAAAGTGTAAAAAAATAAAATCTGGTAAAAAAAGTGTCTTATCGTATTTATGAGAAATAATAAATATCCCTATTACATTAAAAATTATTGCTGTTTAAAAAATTACTAGTCATCCAGTAGAATAAGAAATTCTTATTTTAAAAACAATTCAAGACCTCAAAACAGAGAATGAATGGAAATCCACTGTTCCAATGAAAAGATGAACTAGAACTAGTAAGAAAAAGAAAATCAAAACAACAAAGACCTACCAAGCTTTTACTTACTAGAGTGGCAAAACTTTAATCATAATGATGATGTGTGTTATGATAAAGTAGCAGGGATGTAAGTGGTACATTATTTCTGGAGACAATAGAGTAATGCGTGCAAATATTTTAAATGTGCATACTTTATAAATGATCAATAAATTGAAATTAGAGAGAGCTAAGAAAATAATAAGTTAATTAATCAAAGACGTTTATAAAGGCAATGCTTGTAATAGGAAAGTTTCTTTAAAAAATTACACAATCAATAATGCAAGCTTGGTAAAATAAATAGGATATCCATACCATGGAATACTGTGTAGTTAGTAATATCATTTAGATTATCTACTCATGATATATTTTACACACAGATATGTGTACATTGTCAGGATCTGATGACTGAAAAATACCTGGGACATGTTGTTCAGCAAAAAAGATCCTAAACCTTACTAAGAGCCGAATTTCATTTTTTCATAGGTTTATCCAGTAGATATAGATGGTGATGCACATATTAATATAGATAAGAATTTGGATGCAGATAAAGACATATACAGACTTAAATAGATATGTACAGTTACATAGCTGGGTGCATGTATTTATGTACACATATATTCACAGATAAGAACTCTCAAAATAGTAATAATGCTGTTGAAATAGCAATATGAACATGCTTCTCTTGTGATCCATGAGTATGTAGCAGTTGTCTTTTCACTGACTTGTGTAATTAAATAAAACCTCTGCATATTTTATAAAGTTTTCTTTTTTTAGAGAGAGAGAGAAGCAATCTTAAGCAAGCTCCACACTCAGTGAGGAGTCCAACGCGGGGCTCAAACTCACAATCATGTGACCATGACCTGAGCTGAAATCAGGACATTTATCTGACTGAGCCACCCAAGCGCCCCTTTCTAATATTTTTAATTTGGGCTTTTTCTACCAAAACATTATAAAGGCTCAGTCTATAGTACACAAAAATGAAACATTTAAGATACAAATAAATGCTTTTCCCTCACAGACAACAAAATGACCATGCATCAACATAGACTCTTCTTGTGGACTATACCAAGGTAGTACTGAATCTAAAATACTAGTTCCAGATATATCTGGTTCCTCAAGTTTACTCTAAGCAACTTGAAACAAGCCAATTCAATTTTGCTTCTCTTTTAAGAGTTAAGATATTTTCATGAATATTACTAATACTTAACCAAGTCTGGTAGAATTTAATGTACTGGGTACCTACGTATATACCATATCAGTAAAATAAATGCTGGCCTCATATTTAATTTAGTAATTCCTCAATATTATCATAGCTAAAACTT
This sequence comes from Lynx canadensis, assembly GCF_007474595.2. Classification (NCBI taxonomy): domain Eukaryota; kingdom Metazoa; phylum Chordata; class Mammalia; order Carnivora; family Felidae; genus Lynx; species Lynx canadensis. Next base: position 56,395,045 of record NC_044306.2, read on the forward strand.
GACGTTTTGATAAATAACTGAGGTATCATGTGAAGGCATTTTAGAAATGTATCTTAAAATCTTTTTATGAGCTTTAGTTAAATGGAACATACATGAATAATGGGTAGGATATGAATATAAAATGCACAGCAACACTACAAGTAGTTTGTGGACTGGTTTATAAGAAGCATGCTATTTGTCTCATTTGTCTTGCAATTATTCTTGGTGACAGTACAGATATGGTGATTTCCTGCAGTACTAAATTTTCCCCAAATTTTCCTTGACATCTAAGTTAAATGTGATGTTTTGCCTGTCTTAATAAATTCATATCTTTCCTTTGTTTTATTTGTTCTTTTGTCAAGACAATTCAGTACACCTATTACCATTTTTAAATTAAAAGAATGTTATTATCACATCAATGCTATGAAGGCTGGCATATGAAATGAAAGCAAGAGAACAACATCTTTACCCTCCTGATGGGCTGCATGAAGATGTCATGCTATTTTCTAATTATGTAGATTGTGTTCTGAGAAAAAAGATGCTGAATAGGCCCAGCAGCAATAAAGTGGCTTTAGTTATCAATGTTTAATATGCAGCAGAGGCTAATTAAGCAAATGAAAGCCACAAGAGAAAGATAAATTCTCAATAATAAAGACCTTTTTGGGTATCTAGGTCAATTCCCAAAATAGGGGTGCTATTAGGGAAAAAACACACAACCTGGTTCATGTCACTTACAGAGGTCCATTTTCACCCAAAGGAATTTTTTTCCTCTGCCAACATGCTTCTGCAGAAGAGCCTAGACAATTAATTAAGCCAAAGTTAATGATCTGTGTAAACAGACTAGTTTTATACAATATACTATAATTTAAATATGTTAGAAATTTAAGAATACCCAATGTATTTTTAAAATATACATGACTCATGAGGATAAAGGATATTTCAGGGATAATTAGCTTGCTCAATCCTGTTACTTTCATATTGTTCTATAATGACTGCTCACCTGTCCAGCACAGTGAGGTCTCCCTCTCTCTCTCTCTGTCTGTCTCCCTCACTCCCTCCCTCCCCACTTTCCCTCATATTTCTGGCAGTGTATTGAAGCAGAAGGGAGATGTAAGGGCTATTTTAACTGTTGTAGAAGCTACAGGCAAACTTTACCAGAATATTTTATCTTTTTCTTTCTTAAAGATACAAGTTAGGCTTGAGAAAAGGTCTTTAAAAAAAAGGAAAAAGAAAAATAAAGGAAGAAATAAATATAAATAACTTTAGTGGAGAAAGCATATTCCATAGTATTCTAGGAAAGAGGAAAAATCAGAATTTAGATGGGCAGGCAGCTCTTAAATTATGTGAAATGCTTATATAAAGGTTAGAGTAAAAAATCAGGAAAAGGAGAATAAATACAAGATTTTCTAAACTAAACAGGATAGAAATCAAATGTGATGTCTTAAAAATAAGTGTCCTCACATAATACTCCTAAAATGCACAAACTAATTAAAAGTCTTATAAGTGATAGTAAAAAGTAAGATAGAAAAAATGCAGGCTTGCCTATAATATGAACATCACTATTCCATAACATGAACAAAACATTAAAAGTAGTGCATTATTAAATAACCATTAAAATTGAAAAGAAAGTTCTCAAAAGTGACATAGCATATTTGAAAAGTTACCATTTATGCAAAGCAAAACTCCTCCAACATCTCCCAGTTGAGAAATAGTCTCCCAGGTTTACCTGATCATAGGAAAGAGCTTCTCCTTTGGTGCATTTGCCACAATTACAATTACAGTTTTTCTAATTTGAAAATGTCATTTGCTTAATTTAAGATTTGTCTTCTATGCTGCAATATACACTTTTGTGAAGTAGAAAGAGTGCCTTTGTTTTGTTTTTTTTTCAGGACATTATCCCCAGAACACTGCATAGTGCCTGGATGCTTGACTTAATTTTTCTAAACTTAGATAACATTATAATTATATGACTGCCAGTAAGTAATCTTTATTTAAAACTTCCCAGTTCTTGGGCACCTGGGTGACTCAGCTGGTTAAACGTCTGGCTCCTGATTTCAGCTCAGGTCATGATCTCACAGGTTTGTGAGTTCCAGCCCCTTATCGGGCTCCGTGCTGACAGTGCGGAGCCTGCTTGGGATTCTCTGTCTCCTTCTCTCTCTGCCCCTCTCAAGCTCTCCCCTTCTCTCTCTCAAAATAAATAAATAAACATTAAAAAAATCCTAGTTCTTAAAGTATGAAGATTACAGTGCCCCAAATTTAAAGCAGACTCCCCAGACAAAGGCAAATATGGATAACAGAAATCCATTTGTGACATTGTGACATGAAATGTCACTGAACAGGCTCAAACTAATGAGCCATATGTTCTGTTTCTTTTGTTTCATTAATTCTCCTCTATCTCTGCCCCAAACACAAGGTTTAATACATTCACAGGTTAATGCAATCACTTTGTGATGCAGGTCTTATATATTTGGTTGCCATAGCCAAGGGCACCTGTTTTTTGTTTGTTTGTTTGTTTGTTTGTTTGTTCTTTTAATTGTAATTTGGGATGGAGAATAGAATAAGGAATGAATGTTTTTAAGGAAGTTAAATATTTATTGATTAAAATGTAATATATAATCAGTTGCCAAAAAAACATCTCCCTTAAAGAAAAAGTACAAAAATATTTAACATTGATTCCTGAAATGTGAATAGTATTTTATGGCTTAGAAACCATAATAAACTATGAACCTGGCATTACTGTCCCCGTTCTACGGGTGAAAGAGTAGAGGCTAGAAGAAGTGAAGACTCTGAGTCTGCTTTTTTGATGTTAAGATCAATGCTCTTTCAATTACACCCAAATTGAATCTTTAACATTAGGCCTGATGCGGTTGGCAGAACTGCTCCAACTGACACATTCTCCACCTGTCCTCGGTTGTCACTGTCTAATCAAAGAGCTCATCCCTTGGCTAAATTTCACAATTCTTTAAAAGCCCTCTGTAGTTTAGAGTTATGGTGCATCTCACCAATTTCCAGGCCTGCTGCTGTGCTCTAACTCAGGCAATAGATTATTCGTACTTAAGTTTCAGTTCTTTAATTAATTACTGCTGCTTCAAACTGGCTAGTCAATGGCAGAATCAATCAAAATTCCTTGACCTTTGTTTATTTCCCCAGATGAAATCCTAGAGGGAAAGAAGTATCTATAGTCATCTCTTTTTCCCTGATGACCTATGAATGTTTTTTTTTTTAATTTTTTTTTTTCAACGTTTATTTATTTTTGGGACAGAGAGAGACAGAGCATGAACGGGGGAGGGGCAGAGAGAGAGGGAGACACAGAATCGGAAACAGGCTCCAGGCTCTGAGCCATCAGCCCAGAGCCCGACGCGGGGCTCGAACTCACGGACCGCGAGATCGTGACCTGGCTGAAGTTGGACGCTTAACCGACTGCGCCACCCAGGCGCCCCGACCTATGAATGTTTTATACGCAATCAAAATCATAGCAGCCAGCTGTTATCTCCAGAAGGCACCCTACACTTCCACACTCTGAAGAAACCTGTATACCACATCTCCTTCACTATTTTAATATTTTTAGCCCTATTTGAGCCAAAGTTTCTTTTAATCAACCAGCAAATATTTATTCAGTGTCTGCTATGAGCCTGTACTGTTCTCGAAACTGTGGCTATTGTCAGTAAGTTGGGAAAATGCATGTATTATCTCAAGGAGCTTGCATGTAGTATAAAAATTGTTTCAAGGGCTTGTAGTGCTATGATGAAGATGTACGAGAAGGTCGTAGAGACCAGTAACATCCTCTTTGAAATGATGATATTTGAGTAGTACTGGGGAACGAGCGCTTCAAGCAGAAGGAATAGCAAGCGCCATGTTGCTGAGACGGGAGTCACTGGTTATTAGAGAACTGCACTTAGTGAAGGAAAAGGCGAGAGCAGCCTGTGACATCTGAGAGTCAGACAGCGATAAGATTGTTTAGGGCCTCACAGGCCATAGAAAGCGTCATACTTTACCACCTGAAATGGGAAGTAGAGGATTTATAATATTTTACAAGGAAGAAAATAAAATCCTTAATGCTGTGTAAACATCAACCACTAGGGAAAAGAATGGAGAAAAGCATATTAATTAAGAAACTTCTGGTAGTCAATACATTGTGGTGTCCTGAACTAAGACTTCAGTGGCAGAAATGTTGAAATTTGTTTGGGTATGGAATACCTCCTGGAAATAAAGCTGCTCAAACTTACTGATGTACTAGACATGGGCAGTGAAGAAAGAGGAATCAAGGAAACTAGGTATCCAGTTACCTGAACAAATGAGTGAATAGAAAAGTCATTTAGTTGGATGTGGTTATGGACTGAAATGTGTCCTCACCCTCTGCCTCCAAATGAATATGTTAAATCCCTAACCCCAAATGTGATGGCTTTTGGAGACGAAGCCTATGGGGGATAATTAGGTTTAGATGGTCCTGGGGATGGGATCCACAGGAAGGACTTAGTGCCACTAATAGGAAGAAGAAGGGAGATAGATCCTTCTTTTTTCCCCACACACATTCACTCGGGAAAGGTCATGTGAGTACACAGCAAAAGGCAACAGTCTGCAAGCCAGGAAGAATGTTCTCACCAGAAGGTGACACTGCTAATGCTGTGAACTTAGACTTTCAGAATCCAGAACCGTGAGAAGATGAATTTCTGTTGTTTTAGTCACCCACTCTATGGTATTCTGTTACGGCAACCCAAGCTAAGATAGACATACAAGGCTTGGAGGGCGCAGTATATTATGATATGAATCTGAATAGTTCTATGGTGTCCTAGAAGTTTGAGATGCTTTCTAGATATTCAAGTGGAAATGCCAAGTAATCAGTTATATTTTGGAAATATTTATTTCAGGAGGTGTTATTTGAAGACCTAATCTTGAAAGCTGTCAGTGTACAGAATACACGGGAAGTTGTGAAGCTGGATAAATCACTGGCGGAAAAAAGAGAAAGAGAAAGAGAAAAGAAGAAAATCTGTGGCCCAAATCCTTAGTCACTATGAAGTTTAAAGATTCAGAGAAGATGGACCAAGAGAGCAGAGAAAAAGTAACCAGGTGGACAGGAAGGAAACCAGCCAAGTGTAGTACTGTATAAGACCAGGAGCAACAAGTTGCTTTTTAAGTATGAGGGGGTTGAGGCATTCTTCATTCTGTCACTATGGTGATTTAGATTTCCTGAGCAAACCATCTGCTGCCATAATCAAAAACACTGGTTCAAGGAAAAACGAAAAGGAACAAACGAAGTGATAAACAGATGAGATCCTAAAGATACATAATGGACAATGACTAGAATATAGTCATTATGTAGAATATACGTAAAAGAGAACTCTGATCCACAACCTGCAGTGACTTGCCCGGGACATCCCTTTTCTACAATAACCATGCCAGGAAACCAGCCTTGTAAGTCCGATTTGTAGGAAGCCAGACTGCCATCTCCCGTGATAATCCAGGAAGCCAAACAATAACTTCAGTAACAATCTATCCAAAATCATCAGGACCTGATTAATAAATGACAGCTTCCCCAATTTCTGTCCCTGCTTTCAACTTAGGACCCACCAGAGGAAGCCAAATATGTGTCCCTAGCGAATCACACAGCACCTGCTTCTGGTTAGCCCGCCTCCAGCTTCTCCAAGACACAACTTCAAATCAGGGCACACCTAAGCCTTCCTTTTTTTGTAATGTAAAGCCTTCCCACTCCTCTGCCTGCCTCTCAGGCTCTGCCAAAATGCACTGAAGGCAGCTGACTCTCTTGCTATAACAAGCTCTGAATAAACAGTTTTTGCTTGTTCTCAGTTGGCTGGTCTTCATTTATTTCCATAGAGAAAATTCTACTACCTAAATGCATTGATTGGCTGGCCGGAAACAAAGAAAAACAAACAAACAAACAAACAAACAAACAAACAAATTAAGTTCTGGAACCAATTCATCATCAATATGGAATTGAACTATAATTAAACATCTTTCAGAACACAGCAAAGGTAAAATGCCTGTCTTTAATGTTGATGAGGTCTGGCTGAAAGGTACCGAAGAATACAGCAATCCTGGAAAGCCACATGTAGAAGATGACAGAGCTGTCTATCCCCCCCCGCTCCCACCCATCCATGCCCCCACCCATGTTATCCTTGGTGCCTGCATGCTTTCACGTTACCAAGTCTACCGGTGTCTCGTTACCTTTAAGCCATTGTATTTTGGACCCTCTTTTTAAACTGCATTCATTACCCTTATGAGGCAGTCTCTATCTCATCATATCACATCTGACTCTCATTTCTAGTACAATTGTTTTCAAAATGTATTACATGAACCAAACAATCTGTGATTAAGTAAGTCTACAATTTTGGGATCGGTACAGTTGAGTGTCCTGTATACAGGTCTTCTCATATACTCAGATATAATATAAAATAATAATATTCTACAGCCTCCAAGACAAAGCATATATCAAACTTATTTTCCCATTAACTGTTTTTGCAGAGATGTTATCATGGCAATGGTGTCTTGAGTAATAAACTTTTAAAAGTACATTTTGCGCTTTCTATAAGTCACTGAATTAGGAGATCTTATTTACTATGAAAACATCTTCCACTATTCAGTTGTACTCTTTTTGGAATATTTGTTTCATCTTTCTTTTACCTTGTGTTTAACCTTTTCCTTAATTTCCCATCTTCTTCCAATCAAGTAGCCCACAATTTCAAAATCTCAGTAAGCAACTATAAATAATATGATGTGAAAATAAAACTGCTATCTCATCTCTTACTTTTGGCCAAGGAGCCTCCTTTCTGTTTTTAGAATGCACCACTACTAGAATAGTAAGACTGTGCACCTGCTATTTCTACTTCCAGGAACACTCTTCACTGGATGATCTTGTATCCTGCACCTTCAAAACCTTTGTTCCCACGCTACCTTATCTGAGAGGCTAGAGAGCAACCCACTGAGAATATAATTCTCCACTCACCCTTTTCTATTATCTCCTTGCACAGCTGACTTTTCTTCATAAGGCTTATCACTACATAATAAATATATACGTACTTATCTATTTTCTTATTGTCCCTTAACCCACACACAAGAATGCACGCTCAGGAAAACAGATATGTTTTGTGTGTGCTGATGTTATTATATTCCACCACCCGAACTGTGCCTGGTACAGAATCAGTTTTCAGGTAATATTTGTGTAATGACTAAATAAGACAAGGCAGATATCAAATCTCCTATGTCGGATTTTGTGGATGAGGTGTCCTAGATATACCACCATTTATAGCTTACTTATTCCTGCTGCAGGTACACATTTGATGGCAGATACTATATATAGGGAAATTTATGAACAAAATATATGTATACACTGTGTATGTTTACAATTAATTTGTTAATTTTGAAGAATCTCTTTTATGCTCAATAGCAGCTGAATGAATCTTAGTGACACTATTAACTGTGATTTTTAAGAATTCTCCTTGAACACTGATGGGATGTAGCTGACATTAATCATCTCTGCTGACCTAGATTACAAACTACATAGAAAGAAATTTGCATATTCGGGATATAAGTCCAACTATCTAGAAGTAATATTGGGGGAGATTTCTCCTCATATTTAAGCGTCTTCTTCCATCTCCAGCTGGAGAGGAACATTTCCGCTGAGTCTCTTTAGGAGGCCCATTAGCCCATCTGTGTGTGCTGGCATAAATAAAAAATCTGTGGACGGCAACCAAACCAAATCTGACATTTGTGCAGGAGGAGGCTAGGGAGCCCTTGTCCCTGATTTGTACTGCCAAGTGGGATGAGTGAATGAAGTCAGAACAAGAACGCAGGTGCCAAACTGCTTATACAGCTTTGCTGGAAGATGCTTCTTCTAAAGTATCCATGATGAAGAATGAATTTAAGAAACTTAAATAAGGCCTATATGTTCAATGGTAAAGCAGAAGGATCATTACTAACTGCTGTGAATAGAGCGGCAAGCAGGGTGAACAGAACCGCTGCTCCCACGGAGACTATATTCTAAAGGAAGGCGAAAATGATTAAACATATTCACATATTCACTAATAATGAGAAATGAAAAAGAATAAAACTGGGTGGGGCACCTGGGTGGCTCACCTGGTTAAGTGTCTGACTCCTGATTTCGGCTCAAGTCACGATATCACGGTTCGTGAGATTGAGCCCCGTGGAGGGTTCTGTGCTCACAGTGCAGAACCTGCTTGGGATTTTCTCTCACCCTCTTTCTCTCCCCCTCCTGTGCATTCACTTGCTCTCTCTCTCTCTCTCTCTCTCTCAAATAAATAAACATTTTTAAAAACTTTATAAAAAAAGAATAAAACAGGGTGATGGTATACAGCATGGCTAGAGGAAGAGAATTAGGCGGGAACGTCCTTTCATAGGACTTGAAGAACACAAAGGAACATTCGAATCTAGAGAGAAAGAGCAGCCAGTGAGGGGTCCAAATGCAGGAACCAATTTATTATGTCCTTTCTAATAACAGAAAAACTACATAACAGTTTAGTATGTTCTCTAAGGCAGAGATTAGAACACAGAACTTGAGAGGGAGGTCACTACGGGATGTCACGAGAGACTGGGCAAGAGGCAGATTATGTAGCAAAGTACGGTGTTTAGATTTCATTCTGAGAGGTATAGAATATGCCTGGAATATATGAATCAGGGAAGCTACTACAGTTATTTAAGAAGCTGTTAGGGAATACAAATTGATAGCAGTCGCTTCAGTTGGGGTGGTGATAAAGATAGAGACAAGAAGACTTTCAGAAAAGTTTCAGAGGTGGTGTGGGCGAGAATTCAAACCAGATATTTAAGCAACAGATATGTGAAAGATGGAGATTAAAATTTATTCCCATACTTTTGGTGCCTGGGTGGCTCTGTCGGTTAAACGTCTGACTTCAGCTCAAGTCATGAGCTTACAGTTTAGGAGTTCAAGCCCCACATCAGGCTCTCTGCTGTCAGCACAGAGCCCACTTTGGATCCTCTGTCCCCCTGTCTCTGCACCTTCCCTGCTTGCTCTCTCATTCTCAAAAACAAATAAACATTAAAAAAAAATTATTCCCATACTTTTGTCCTGAACAAATTTGGTAGGGACAAGGGAAGGGACATTAAGACATCTGCTTTCGACTGCTTTAAATTTTAAATCCCAATGAGACATCCAAGTGCAGATATCAAGTAGATCACTGGATATACATATCTGGAGTTCTGCTGAGAAATATGAACAAAAATGCAAAATCGAGAATCATTCTGTATAGATGGAATTTGTAGAGAAGGAATTAGTGAAAAATCACTCAGGTAACATGCAGAGAGAGGAGAGGAACAGGAAGAAGAAACGTGATGGAAACAGATGAGAAATGGACCCTGAACAGTCTTGGGGTACTTCAATACTTAGACACCTGACAGAGTAAGGCAGACTGAAGGCAGTACTTGTGGATGCTAGCATTGATTCCTTGTTTTATTCTGCCTTTTAAAGTAGGGAATATTAGAGATGGGGATGGTCTAGGATATAGTCTCTAATGAAGTGGGAGTGAAAAAGAATAATTACAAGAGCAAAATCCTTAAGCAGACAAAGATGGGATAAGAACCATGCATGTGTAAGTAGACTGACCAACGACAAAATGTGAGACTTTATCCTTTGTAATAAAAAGGAAGGCAAGGATCCGACTTCAGCCAGGTCACGATCTCGTGGTCCGTGAGTTCGAGCCTCGCGTCAGGCTCTGGGCTGATGGCTCAGAGCCTGGAGCCTGCTTCCGATTCTGTGTCTCCCTCTCTCTCTGCCCCTCCCCTGTTCATGCTCTGTCTCTCTCTGTCCCAAAAAAATAAATAAACGTTGAAAAAAAAAAAAAGGAAGGCAAGGGGATAGGCACATATTAATTTGCAGGGGTAGTCTGGTAAGGAGAAGGCCAAGGAGTTTTCACCCAATTGCTTCTCTTTTCCCTGTGAAGTATAAGGCAGGTTATTAGCTGAAAATGTAAATGAATACCTGTTAGAAAAAAAATAAGTGGTCTGATTTATGAGAGAGTGCAAGTGGATAGAAGAAAGCAAAAGCAGCGAAATGGCTAATGGGAAAGAAACCACCCAGCAAGGTAAACTGGGCCATTAGGCAATGAGAAGGGCCCAGATGTCATGTTCTGTAGAAATGATCAGGGAAGTCTTCAGGGGCAGCAGAGTCAACTAACAATAAATAAATCCAGAGAAATGAGGCTCTGACACTCTACAGAGGGACCTGAAGGGATCAGTTCACTTATCACTAAAATTCAGAACAGCTCTAGACCAATCCTGGGGCTGAGCAGAAACTCCTCCTTAGCAGGAATTTTTGTAAAGCGTAAGCCAAACATAATTACACTATGAAGGAAAGACATAAGCTACAGCCTCTAAAGCCAAGAAACAGCAAGTTAGCTGCTTTGGGATTTATCTTACTAAGCAGTGCAAGGCACGGGGATATTTCAAAGGCAAAAGCATCCATCCTGTCATGTTTTCATAAATAAAAATACTTTAAAGTGATTAAAATCTGCAAATTACTTTTAGCCAAGGTAAAGACATCACAGGTTACCATATCAGTTTCTCCTTTTCCTTTGCTGTCACTAATGACGTAGTGGAAAGAGATTGATTTTGAATCCAGAGGGACCTGGGTTCAAGCAAACACGACACTGTACGATCTTTAATAGGATGGTTAACCTTACTGCACAGTCCACTTTGGTTTTGTCATGTACATTTGGGGGGTAATAATGTCGACATAGTGGTGCTTAAAAAATTAACGTGTGGAAGCACTTGCCACACTACCAGGCACAGCATGAACAGTTAATAAACTGTGATTAACCTCATACCACCACCATCACTATTATAGTCACGTTTTACAAAATTTTTTTTTAACGTTTACTTATTTTTGACAGAGATAGACAGAGCATGAGTGAGGGAGGGGCAGAGAGAGAGGGAGACACAGAATCTGAAACGGGCTCCAGGCTCTGAGCTGTCAGCACAGAGCCCGACGCGAACTCACAGACCATGAGACTGTGAACTGAGCAGAAGTTGGACACTCAACCGACTGAGCCATCCCGGCGTCCCTATTATATTCACTTTTATGCCAATTACTGGAATTCAATAATAATTCAAAAACCAAAATTACTGCAGAAATAGCTTTTAACAAGCAGTAAGTATATGACTGGTGTCTTAATTTCTATAAAAAATAAATCCATATATACACACACCTCCACAACATATGTGCACACGCACATACACACAGACAAAATGTAAAGCTCAACAAAAAATAAAAGTGGCCTTTTGTTAAATATAGAACAATCCTGAGCCCATCATTTGTGCACAGATTACATAGTCCAAAAAAGTATACTCTGTAATACACAAAACATACTACACAATAATGGATAAGCAAAAAATAACTTGGCTGCCTGCGTTATATTATTCATTAATATTCCTGCGTTAAATATTCCTGCCTGCGTTATACTTCTGTCACTTAATAAAGCTAACCTGGCTTGCACAAAAATAAACAGCTATGTTAGCAAGATAGCTATATCATTTTTTTAAAAGTAAGTACCTTTCCCTAAAGTGTGGAATAACAGGATATTTTTAGTTGAATCATTTTTACAGATTTTGATATTATTTTTATTGTTGAAATATCACTCTAAGAAATGTGTCAAGGAAAAAATTCTTCTGTTTATATAAAATAGAATTACAAAGGGTGCCTGGGTGGCTCAGTCAGTTGAGCGGCTGACGTCGGCTCGGGTCATGATCTCACGGTCCATGAGTTGGAGCCCCGCGTCGGGCTCTGTGCTGACAGCTCAGAGCCTGGAGCCTGTTTCAGATTCTGTGTCTCCCTCTCTCTGACCCTCCCCCATTCATGCTCTGTTTCTCTCTGTCTCAAAAATAAATAAACGTTAAAAAAAAATTAAATAGAATTACAATTGAAATTTTTGTTTAGCCATAGACACAAACCAATTTCCAAAAGGGAAATTTTTAAAAAGTGTATTTATTTTGAGAGACAGAGAGAGCACACACAGTGGGTAGGGGCAGAGAGAGAGGGAAAGAGAATTCCAAGCAGGCTCTGTGCTGTGAGCACAAAGCCCACCACGGGACTCAAACTCATGAACTGTGATATCATGATCTGAGCTGAGATTAAGAGTTGGACCCTTCGGGCGCCTGGGTGTCTCAGTGGGTTGAGCGTCTGACTTGGGCTCAGGTCATGATCTCCTGGTTCGTGGGTTCCAGCCCTGCGTTGGGCTCTGTGCTGACAGCTCAGAGCCTGGAACCTGCTTCAGATTCTGTCATTTCCTCTCTCTCTTTCTCTCCCTGCTATCACTCTTGGTGTCTGTCAAAAATGTATAAACATCAAAACGTTAAAAAAAAAAAAAGAGTTTGACACTTAACCAACTGAGCCATCCAGGCGACCCCAGCATTCCCTTGTTTATTATTGCGATGTTCATACTAGGTCACAGAATATCATTTATCCTGTGTTATGTTAGCCAAATTTTATGGAAAAGCTTCTTTTGCTGTTTATTTCAATATCACTTGATGTTAGTGTCAAATCAAAAACTTAAACTTGCAAATTAAGATAGTTTTGAGGGAAATATTTAGGGAAATTTTGAGAGAGATGAGCAGAAGTTAAGTGCTTTGTAGCAAACCACAAAACAATAATTTCTTATTTCTTATTGATCTTCTTAACTGTGGGAAAGAATAGACTCAAGGATCAGGAAAAAGCCATTTTGTCTCCAAAAGGCCACAAAATTATGTTAACTGTTGGTTTAAAATACATACATACATACATACATACATACATACATAAAGGTTAGGGGCCCCTGGGTGGCTCAGTCAGTTAAGCATCTGACTTCGGCTCAGGTCATGACCTCACAGTTTGTGGGTTTGAGCCCCATATTGGGCTCTGGGCTGACAGCTCAGAGCCTGGAGCCTGCTTCAGATTCCATGTCTCCTTGTCTCTCTGCCCCTGCCCCACTCACGGTCTGTCTTCCTCTTTCTCTCTCAAAAATAAACATAAAACAAAAATTAAAAAGGTTAGACTCAGAGGTCAAAGACTATAAGTAAAAAAATATTTCCAATATATGGTAACGTGTTTGAATTGGGAGTTTCAAGTTTTTTCAAGTCATAGTAGTTAGAAATAATACGAATTCTAAAAGGATTTAAATCATATTGACTAATTAGATCTACTGACTAGTGAAACTCAAAATATTGTATTTTTTAATGAAATAGAAATGCTTATGGCTATTTCTAACATATTAACATGAAGATTTTCTAGAGCAGATTTTACAAAACTTTACTAAAATGAATTTTCCATGTCATGTATCACATGAGATATTTCTCTTGAAAAAGGGATTTCTCCCCTGGCCAAGATCAAAAGAAAGGTCAGATTTGGATGCTGATGGAACACCTTCAGGTGAGCAGAATGGTACACACTGTTTGGTTTTTCCCTGGAGTGCTAAAGTAATCAGTATAGCAAGAAGTGAGAATAACTCCACTTGGTTTCCAATTAGGTCCCAAAGTTGGAGAGAGGTCCAGTCAGTCTCATCCAGAATGCATAATGTGGAGACAGCTCTATATTCATATGCTCTACTTTCCCATTTGAATTTATGTCTTATAAGGTCTATTTTACCCACCTCTTGCTCCACTTTGAAAATCATACCCATTCTAGGTCAGAAATTTGCTCTTGGAACTTAAACATATTCAAAAGCAACACTAACCATCCCCACCCATGCTTTGAAATTATGAAACAGGAAAGGTTAATGCACAGACCATCAAAACTGTTCCTACTGCATGTGACCTAAAATACACTTTAGGAAACCAATTTGTCTCAAAGTTCTAAAATGGTCTGACCTCAAGTTTACCCGAATCAGTCATTAACTATAATGGCTCAGGTCAAAGTTGGTTCAGATGTGAAGGCTGAAGGCACCAAAAGCCAAATAATCATGTTGACGTGGTTGTCACTATCTTTGAACAAGGGAGAGGAAAAAAAAATCTGATTGAGGGCAATGCAATTAGCATAAGATGTTCTTGAATGATTTGACTGCAATGCTTACAAAATATAATATGACTAATATTTGGGTTGAGAGTTAATGTTTAGTACTCCATGTTACTAAAAATCCCAAAATAGGTTTGAATCAAGAATATGTGTTTCAAAAAGAAGTGAGTTCATTGGGAGAGAACAAATCCTGATGTAAATTACTCAGCAAAGAAAAGAAGATAACACTAAAGGAAAATGATGTGGATGGTGGGCCACTCATTTAACATGAATATGCAAAGCAACACGCAAAAGACAAATGGTGACTCACATTTAGATGTATAATAGAGGTATCACAGAAAGAATAAAGAAGATATTTTCTAGAAAAGCATTATTGCATGCTATTCTCAGCCACATACTTAAGAAATGTTTTATTGTATTGGAGAGAGGCCAAATAAGGACAATAAAAATGATATAAACTTTAGAAAACCTGACCTGTAAGTAAGACCAAGAAACCTACATTTGTGTGTCCCGTGAAGAACCCTGAGGGGCTGTACAAACTACCTGTAGTTCTGGAAAGAACATGCTAAAATGGGGGCCAGGGACCTGTTTTAAGTAGTCATTGGGTCAATAAACAATTGTGTATAATGACAGAGCAGAAAGAGTGTCTTGTTTAATTGGAACACAGGGGTTTACAAATTGCTTTCTTCAAAGGAGTATACGTTTAGAAAACAAAAGAAGTAAAACAGGAAAAAAATGTGGCTGTAAGGAAAAAGTTGAAAATAACTCAACTTTAGGGAAAGCATCTGTGATATTCCATAAACATTTTAAGTATGGACATCTTCACATTAGAAAAAAAAAGAAATCGACCATAACTTGGCTAATTATGGTCCTCTTTAATTTCATAAAACAGATGAAACATATTATACTGAAAGAGTAAAATGGGAGGTTGTGTCAAGATGCTACTTTCCCTCAGGATTTTGGAAAGCTAATTCAGGAAAGTGAAGGAAAGTTCTGTGCTTGTCCTGTCATCACACACACTCAGCTACCTTGTCTCTTCCCTGTAGCTTCCCCAGAGTGGAAGATGCTAAAGAAGCCAAAAAGGACTTCACAGCAGCATGAAGCAAGATGAAATTCTGGTTGTTGACATATTTTTTTTAAGATTGTTTTAATGTTTATTTGAGAGAGAGAGACTCAAAGCGTGAGTGGGGGAGGGGCAGAGAGAGAGGGAGACTGAGAATCCAAAGCGGGTTTGGGCTTGGAGCTGTCAGCACAGAGCCCGATGCGGGGGTCAAACCCACGAATTGTGAGATCATGACCTGAGCCAAAGCCAGAGGCTTAACTGACTGAGGCACACAGGTGCCTTAGGCTGCTGAGAAGCTTCTTCAACTTAATTTTGGTGCCAACACCTGTTAGGCAGGAGTTTGGTATGACATAGCTCCTAGTAATTGAAAGCACTTTATGAAGCACTCTGCCAGAATCCATACAGACAGGGGGAAAAATAACTTTTATTCGACTTATTAGATTTTACATTGCTTCTCCCCGATCGCAAAGGAAGCAGAAAAGAGATAGAGTAATGAATTATGACCCCAAGTAGGGAGGAGTTATTCATGGTCTCCGTGATAGTGGGAGATGGCAGGAGAGACAGAAGCCCGAACAGGCTTGTATTTCTTCCGTTGTCTGTACACATCTCCACTGCCTCGCGAACCACAGGGCAAAAGGCCAGGTGGTTTCAGGCATATGAAAAATGTGGCTCTCTCCTAGAATTGCATTTGTAAAATGTGTGGCATGCTTTGTTGAAATGTATTTTGGAAAGCTGACTTCGGATATAGCCACGATAGGTTATTTATTGCTTTGGAAATTTATCAATGGTCTTTACTTCAACAGCCAACCTTCTTTCATGGTATTTCTCTGTTTCAGAGATATGACTTTCTACCAAGGGAGGAGATAAATGTGTTTGTTTTGGGGCATGGTGGGTTGGAGGTAAGGTAGTAAGAAACAACAGTCATATAAAAATATAAATATGACCATGATTTAACCTTATTTAGTAAGAAAAGAATTCTAGTTGGTGAGTCACCATACTGAATGGTTTAGAGGATAGGCTTTACAGACAGACAGACATGAGTATGATTCATGTTTGGGTCACTTACAGGTATGACATTAAGTAAATTCTTAAATTTCTCCCTGCGTTCTTACCTATAAAATGTGGATAAAAAAAAACTTCAAAAGTTGAGAATGATATTAAATAATAGGCTGCAGAACATTTAGAGTACAATGCTTGGCAACTGGTAAGTGCTTAAGAAATGGTGGCTATCGTTTATATTATTATTATTATTATTATTATTATTTTTACAGATAAGGCTGTTCAAGGTAGACATATTTGGAATCAGGAAGTTTGTAGATTATGGTGTTTAGTCTAAAGTAAATCATGTTATCATTTAAAGAAATTTAACTTAAAACCATAGACTAGGCTTGTTAGAGATTCTAACTTTATATAGAATGTTTAAGAAAAAAAAGTCCAAAGGTTGCAAATGGTAAGAAGAAAATTAAATTCTAAACATTCCTTTTTTTATCTTAATTTTTATTTATTTTTGAGAGAGACAGAGACAGAGACAGAGCAAAGAGTAGGGGAGGGGCAGAGAGAAAGAGGGAGACACAGAATGTGAAGCAGGCTCCAGGCTCTGAGTTGTTAGCACAGAGCCTGATGCTGGGAGTGAACTCACAAACCCATGAGATCATGACCCAAGCTGAAGTCAGATGCTTTACTGACTGAGCCACCCAGGAGACCAGAAGAAAATTGAATTCTAACGAGTACTTCCAGACTTTCTGAGAAGCGTAAAATGCCTTTTATCAAGATTTCCAGGCTGCCAAGCAGACTTTTTCACATCACATGATCTAAAATAATCATTCTCTTTTATTTGCCAAATAAAGGGCATTGAGTGGGAACGCCAAAACAAAACTGCACTGTCTGAGCAAAAGGGGCTGCTCAATGGCTCACTGGCCATGTAACAGATAAGGCTGGGAAACTTCACGGCAAAGTCCCTCGTCTCACTAGCCAGCCACCTCCTCTTCCCAAAGAGGGGAATGAGAACAAAAAATAAATAAATAAAATGTTTAAAATATTATCTACTTAGAATGAAACACAGGCAAGGAAAACAGAGATAGAGAGAGAGAGAGAGAGAGAGAGAGGGAGGGCGAGAGAAAGAAGTTCTGATAACTTTGTTAAGTATTTAAAATAGCCCTTCAACAAGGGCACCTGGGTGGCTCAGTCGGTTAAGCCTACGACTTCAGCTCAGGTCATGATCTCACACTAGTGAGTTCAAGCCCCACATGGGGCTCTGTGCTGACAGCTTGGAGCCTGGAGACTGCTTCAGATTATGTATCTCCCTCTCTCTGCCCCTTCCCTGTTTGCGCTCTCTCTCTCTCTCTTCAAAACAAATAAACATTAAAAATAAATAAAACAGCCCTCCAACAAAATGGGTGAAGAGGTATGGGGGACATAGGCTTTCAGTAATTGAATGAATAAGTCACAGGGATAAATGGCACAGCACAGGCGATACAGTTCAACGGTATTGCAAGAGTGTTGTGTGGTGACAGATGGTAGCTGCACTTGTGGTGAGCACAGCATATTATACAGAGTTGTTGAATTACTATGCTGTACACCTGAAATCAAGGTAACGTTGAGTGACAACTATACTTCCATTTTTCAAAAAGCCAGAAAAAAGAGCTCTTTAAAGTAATAAGTTTTTTCTAGTTGCATGAATGTGTGAAATAAATAATTTCAAATGGCTCTTGGTTTTAATCATTGTCCTCAGCAGATCTGTATATACATGCGTTTCCCTCATGGCTCACTTGGGACAGTTATTGTTTGTTTGTTTGTTTCCCACATTGCCACCAAAAATGATCCTAATGAAGGCTAGACATAGCGATTTGCATTGGTCTTTTTCCTTAAAGCCCATGTTTTATGGTGTTAATTTTTATTTACATAATGGAAGAAGTCTGCAAAAATTAACCCGAAGATCTTGAAAACCTTTGTACAATAAGTCTGTTCTCTTGTATATATCAACAACTCATCCAAAGGTTGTGCAAAAAAATGTTTCTTCATAGTCAGACAGAATGGATACTGAGTAGCACGAATCCCTGATGTCTCAAATGCCTGCCTGAAACAGCAGACAGCATGTTTGGAGTGCCTGATACACGGGAAAACTATCAGAATGTGCTAAGTAAATGTGTTTTTATGTCTTTATCCAAAAGACATACACCTATTCTGATTCCCAAATACACACCTTTAGTTGTTTCTTAAAAATTATTTTGTCTTCCTACAGAAATGTAATTTTCAAATCTTCATGAAGGTTCCAATAATTGGGTAGCACTGAGTAGGATATATTTGAACATATTTTAACTTTTTCAGCTAGATATAGTAACAGAGAGACACAGGAATATATGACAAAATATACAAATGTTTGTAACATATTTTCATTCACCAATATGCATTTATAAATAAATACTTATATTTATTTATAAATAAATAAATTTTATTTGTTACATATATGCATACATGTATATACGCACAGGAATATTTAAATGCATTTTGATTTTACAAACTTGTATCTGTCTTAGTCATTTTTTAAACTTTTATTTTGAGAGAGAAAGAGAGAGAGAGAGAGTGGGGAGGAGCAGAGAGAGGGAGAGAGAATCCCAAGCCGACTCCTCCCTATTGTAAGCATAGATCCTGAGGCAGGACTCAATCTCACAAACCTTGAGATCATGACCTGAACCCAAATCAAGAGGTCAGAGGCTCAAGCGCCCCTGTCTTGGATTTTACCTGTCTTATTTCTTTGAGGCTTGTCCATGCTTTAGTAATTCAGGTTTACAGACGGCCATCTTTTAGCACATAGCAACATACTTTTTTCTTTCTCCTGGAGAATTACCTAGGTTTCCTTAGAAGGAAAAAAAATATTTTATTTGCAACTGAGCTTTTACAAATTTAGGAAAAGAGCTCTACTCCTAGCTGGACCAATTTTGCCAAGGACAATCTGGGTTCCAGTTTCCTAAACTGTCCTCTCAGGAATGTGCTCTTCCTCTGGGCTTCCTGGGAGCCCAGTGCCCTACATACTTCCATCAGAACATGCTCTCACTTTGCTTTTCTATCCTAGGTAGATAATAAAATAGAATGAAAAGAACATGACTTATGACAATGACAAATGTATTTTATCGTTAATTCTACTACTTACTAGTGGCCTGACTTTTGACTAGGGCTTCAAATAAACAATCACAGTAAGAATAAAAAAATCACACTATGTTACACAATCTAAAAATAGCCTAAATCCTGATTTTTTAAACAAATCTGTATTTAATTTTTTTTTAAGTTTGGGATCATGGCTTATCTTTTTTATTCAGTTCCAGAAAATCTTTTTGGTTGCTTTAATTTCCTTAAACCTTCTTTCCTATGCTTTCAATTAATCCTTGTTTTAATTTTCTTCTACTGTTGCCCTCATGTATGTGTTTATATTCCAACTGTTCAAGTGATTCAGTTTGGTTCTCATTTGTGCCATAAGCGCCTTCCGAATAGATAATTATTTTCCTCTGCGTCAGCAAGTATGATACCCTTTCCTACCATTTGGATTATTTTATGAGGTCTATTCTGTGTAGATGACAGTCACTGGTGGACAGAAAAATGGTGTTTTCTTTAGTGACTCATTACCAATGGAATTGGAAATTAGGGACATCCCTATGAGGTATGTCCCAAGGGGTCTCTCTGCTCCCAGAGGCCAGACAGAAGAGGTGGGCTTCAACCAATACCACAACGGTTCCTTGTTGTTCTACCTGAATCAGTTGGAATAGCCAGCCTCTCACAGGACACCAGGAACAAGTTCCCTCTTTTCTTCAAAGGATGCCTTCTCCAAGGATAGTTGGCCTCTCCTCTAGGCAACCCAGAAATCTGTTTACTTGCATGAATTCTTCTGGATAGAGACATCTCTTTTGGGATGTTTCAGGTTTCTATTACAACCTCATCCTATTACAACTACAAACAAAGATGCAGGGACACCTGCATGTTCTCTCTGAAGAGTCCAATGTAGCAGAAGTCTATACACATGTCAATAGAATATCTGAAACATGTTGGTGGCTGGGACACACAAAGAGTGAATCAGAAAGGAAAGAAAATATCAGAAACAAATACTCAAGTCACTGATTTCTATATGTTCTCTCTTCCAGACTTAGAAAATGTAGTCAAAACACACAGCAGGGATAAAGTGGCTCTAAGAAATCTGAGAGAAGGGAGGGATGTAAGATTGCCAATTGCTCACTAAACTGTAAAAAAAGCAACTACTTAATCAGAGAAAAAAAGTGACTTTAAACAAATAGAATGCCAAAAAGGCAGCAGTAACTATGTGCAAATGATCAAGCTATTGTTACTTGCAAATTATACAAAAAAAAAAAAAAAAAAAAAACTTAGAGAATATACTAGAAAAGGGGACTAGAATAAATAAGATTAGGTAAACACGTATACATGCAAGAGCATTCACACACATACATGCATTCAAAACAATTTCCTTGCATAAAAACAGTAATTTGAAAATAAAATATAACCAAGATAACTTCAAAACTTTATTGAAATAAATGGGAAAAATTGAACAAAAAGAGTCAAGTATTCTGTTGCTAGATGAGAAAGCTGATTTTCAGGGAGCTCTCATTTTTTCTCAATGTTAATCTATATATATATTTAATTCTGTCTGAATAAAATGATCAATTATCCTAAATATTTCTGGAACATGTAGAAGGTGTGAGTAAAAAGAAAGAGTTTTCATAAAGTAGTATAGTTAGAGGAAGTTTATAATGGCCAGATAGTATAACATGGAGTGCCACCACAGTGATGAAGTCAGGTTAGTACTAATGCTAGCAGCAAAAAATAAGTAAAAAAAAAAAAAAAAAAAAGTTCTTTGAGATAAGAACAGTGTCTAAATGCGTGCAGGTGCACATAAAGGATGATATAAAAAGTACCACAAATCTTATATCAATGAAGGATCATGCCACAAAAAGCTTGGTTCACATGCTTATCTCATATATCATTCCACGTGAATAAAAAGTTGATTGTTAAAACACATAATTAATATTTTAAACTTAATAAGGTAATGTTAGGCAAAAGTTTATGTTTTTTTGAAATAAACATTAAAAAAACAAAAAAAACAAGGGCCCAAAACCAAACTATAAAAAACAATTTTAATTCATAAAAATTAAAAAAAATATTTTCATGTAAAAACATCGCAAAAATAAAATGTTACTAACCTGGGAGAACAACTGCAACAATAAGCTAAAAATCAAATAAATAGTCTTATAATGAGTTTTATGTAAACTAATAAGAACAGTGCAAAGCAAACGAAAACCAGATAAAGTATTTTAACACAATGACAAATAAACATGTCAAAATGTTTATTTCATTTATAGACAAGTTACTATACTTTAAAACCACTTTTTTCACCTTATTCTTAATAAATTAGCATAGCTTAAAAAGTTGACAAAAATTTTGGTAGTGTTACATGTTGGAGGGGAAAGGATTAGTGATACAAACTTTCTGGAAACTATTTTGCATTATGTATATTGAATTTTACGTATGTTCATAAACTCTGATCCAAATACTTTTATTTCCCATATGTAGTCTAAGAAATAATATGCACTTAGAAAAAAAAAGATTTATGGCAAATATATTCAGTAGGGAGTTATTTATAGTCGTAAAAATGTGGTAAGAGCTTAAATGATCAACAGACTAAATATTGTAATTGATTGTGGTATTTGCATATATGAAGGAGCACCATACAACTATTTAAATAATAGATGCAAGGCTCTTCTTAAAAAGAAAATTATGCTTTTGGCATAATGGTAAATGATAAAATACATAATTCAATATTGTATATAAAATATAAGTTCAAGTATATAAACAATGTACAGAGAAAAAAATATTACGTGGAAATGACTAATGTTAGCAGCATCTGCCTTTGAATGGCAGAATTTTAAGTTAATCCTTTTATTATTAATTGCAGTTTTTTAAAAATTCATTTTGTTTATACTCGTCTTGGCTCAGCAGTTTTTCTTTAGGTTGAATATTTGCTTTCCCAATTACTGCATTAAGGAGCAAATGCTTGCTTGCTATATATTTCATCATAAAAAAAAACTGTCATTTTTTAATAAAGTCACTGAGTTATTCAATTACAAGGGGTCTACTTTACCCCAAACGGAGTAACTTCTGGTTGGACTAAAATTCAAATTCAGATCCTCTCAGGAAAAATAGAAAACTGTCGACCAATCTGGGGAGAAAATACCTTGACAACAGACCCACATTCACTCAGAAGCTGTCAAAACCATATTCTATCACTGACTGGTATTACTGTGTCACACCTGTCCCCAGAATTGTTTCGGTAGAGCTTAGTCTAGGGGCTAGCAGCTTTCCTTATCTGTAAAGTCTGGTTAACTGAAAGGACTTTGGCTTTCTGTATAGACCTACTCATCTTGCACCGAGGGGCAGAGTGGAAGGAAAAAAAAAAAAGAAAATCTCAATTTCTAAAGGAACAAACTACACTCTCCAATCTAGTTTACCATCCTATGTATCATTCTATGATTGTATGGCTTGTTACTGATAGATTAAGCTTTCTATTTAATAATTTAAGTAAGAATATCCAAGAGAGACAAATAAAAGGAAAATGTAAAGGAACTGACGATTGTTGTCTTGTGAAAAGCAAAAAGGATAAGCTAATGGCAGCTGGGCAGGAGTTTAATGAAGGTAAGGAATAGGCAAAGGCTGTCTTTTGCTTTGCCTTATTCCTCGCTAATCTTCTCCCACCATCAAGCATATGTAGGAAAGAAACCAACAAAGGGAACAACGTTAACCAGAGTGAACTTCTTATGACTTCCTTGTTAAAAAGAAATAAGGTCTTGTTTCATTAAGTCCCGGTATTTTAAAAATCAAATTAGGCCCACAAAGAAATACGTAATTTATGGTTATACATAAACGATAAAATAATGTAACGGTATGCCAGCATTTACAGAAAGGTAGAAAAGATGAGTTCTCCAAAATAACCACTGCAAAGCCCACTGTTATTTTCTGTTGTTGTTGTTCACAAGAAACACTCCCATCCCTTTAAGATACAAATTATGCTACTGCCAGAACTGGTACGATATCAGTGGAAACAACTCTATCAGGCTTCCTATTATAAACTATAATTCTAGGCTTTATAGCTTGGCTCTTTCAAAGTAAAGTATGTTGGGCAGAGACTAAGCATACAAATTGTCAGCCAAAATACATTAAATCTGGTTGAGCTGTCCTTTTTTGGAAAATGCAAATTGGAGTGCTCTGTGCTGCATGCAGTTAGTGTTTGGCATGGGCCTACAAGAATGCCTTCTGGTACTGTGACCAAAAAAAAAAAAAAAAAAAGAATTTTAAGAGGCAAATTTTGAAACAGAATGGTTATTATTTCAAAATGTGCAAATTTGAAGTTGTTACCGTAAAGAAGGGTTTTAGCTCACAAAAAAGTATTTCATCTAACACCATATAGTGGACTACACTCAGTCCAAGCTTATGGGAAAATGTCCACTTGATGGTGTCATGTAATTACAACATTTAAAGTTATCATTGACTCATGGTAGTGCCTATGATTACTGTCTTCTGTGTTAACTAAGGGAAAATGGCTTCAATTAGCAGATGGCTCTTGTATCTAAAAGTTGTGTTTATGAATTTTGCTTCAAAGATGCAGGAATAGAATAAAGAACTCAGTCTGAAAGAGTTCTGGTCATACCAGCAACTTGAAGTTTTGTCCTTTGGTTATCCTAGATCTACAGATTCCTTTTTTTTTTAATTGAAGCATAGTTTACATACAATGTTATATTACTTTCAGGTGTACAACATATTGATTCAACAATTCCACATCTTACTCAGTGCTCACCACAAGAAGTGTCTGCTGTGTCATCTGTGAACATGCGATATTATTACAATATTATTGACTACGTTCCCTGTGTTGTATTTTTGATCTCTGTGGCTTGTTTATTATATAACTGGAAGTCTGTACCTCTTAATCCCCTTCACTTATTTTGCCTATACCCCACCCACCTCCCCTCTGGCAACCACCTGTTTTGTCTCTAATTAGAGTCTGGTTTTTTGTTTGTCCGTTTGTTTTTTTAGATTACACATATAAGTGAAATCAAACGGTATTTGTCTTTCTGTCTGAATTCTTTTATTTAGCATAAATTACAAACCAGTTTTTAAAAGTTCATGGAGGTTGATTTTTTCTTTTTGCTAGTTTTTCACTGTAGCATCAGCACAGTAATGGTATCTATGGTAACAAGGTATTATTCAAAGGTAATAGTCAGTGGACCCAATACTGGTCAGTTGATGACTCACTCAGTCTTTTCAAAATTACATTGTAACTTACTTGCTGGCCTTTCATTCATTCAAGAATATTTATTGAGTTTCTTTTGTATGACAGGTACTGTGGAAATAAGAGAAAGATGAACAAGGTTCCTGTCTTTGTGGAGCTGATACAAGGAGTGCACAATTTTATCAGTAACACTTCTGTTGTGTTCTTAGCTTCAGGGAACTGAAGAACAATTTTTGAAAATATAAATTGGTAAACTCAGGTGGAAAAATGTTCTACTCATACTTGCCTCACTTCAAAATTGTATTTTAGGGGTGCCTTGGTGGCTCAGTGTCATAATCTTCGGCTCAGGTCATAATCTTGCATTTGTGGGTTCAAGCCCTGTGTCGGGCTCTGTGCTGACAGCTCAGAGCCTGGAGCCTGCTTCTGATTCTGCATCTCCCTCTCTCTCTGCCCCTCCCTTGATCATGCTCTGTCTCTCTCAAAATAAAATAAAACGTTAAACAAATGAAATAAAATTATATTTTAATATATATGCAAAATAATTTTTTAATGAGCATTTCATTTTTTAATACAATCCCTATCTTTTAATAACTGTAGAAAACTTTTTTCTGAAAAAAAAAAGTTGACTCTGGATTCTTTGTTCCTTGATACCTGTTGATGAGTGTAATATTTCCTCAAATATAAAACTCCCTTAACTTTGACCTTCCTTTAATTTCGTATTTGAAAACTTCTGGATAAATTTGTTTCTCTACCAGCTAATAATGATACTGGCTGCTAAAAATCAATAAACATGAAAAGTAATGGCCTCCAACAATTTACTTTTATTAGATCTGCAGCGAGTTTTCATATCATTTACCCTGCAACTCAGTCTCCAATTTTATTTTATTTTACTTTTTCTAACCACTACCTTGTTTTTGTTTTTGTTTTTTTTTTTTTTTCCTCAGGTAGAAAAGGAAGAGGAAAAGTGAGGCAAAATTCAACTAATGCATCATTCTGACACATCCGTTGTTTGGCCAGTGGTGTGCAGTCTGCTATTTCTGATATAATAAATGTTTATGGTACTTCTAGTTTAATGAATGCCCTGGGCTCCAGGACTTGTCTGTGTATTTCTGTGGCATATATCTTTAGTGAGAAAAAGATGGTGTTGTCTGTTTAAACTAATAGAAAGTAAAGCTGAATGGAAAAATTAGATTCAAGAGCAGTTGCCTCAACGCAGCTTTCTCAGGGAATCGATCCAGAACTGCGGGGAGCAAGGCAAGGCAGGAGTGGCAGCTGTGGGGTCAGTCCATTAAAGCAAAGGAAGTGAGCAGAAGCATTGGAAGGAACACGGATTTCATTTTGAGTTAGTTAGGGTCATTGTTTCAATAACCAATCATTTTCTCCTTTATTCATCAAGAACTGAATGGGAATTTTCTCAAAGGAAATCTAATGACACATCTCATCCTCTGCGGACCACAGGCGACATGTCTCCAAAAAATGACAAGATTAAGAAAGTGCGACATAATAAGTGTATATAATACAAGAGAGGGTTGGAGTAAAATAATCAAGATGACGTTCTTTTTTTTTTAAGAATTAAAAAAAAATTAAGGAATAATCTAGAAGGTATCTCCATCTAAAATAGACACATTATTGTAAACAGCTGCATATACACTATCCCCTGAAATTCTTACTTCAGTTGTTCTGTAAATAGATTGGGAGGTTGTGATCTACTGAGACAGACTTCATGTCCGATTCCTGCTTCCACAAAATATTCCTCTTTTAAACATTTTTAAATGTTTGTAAGTAAATTAAGAGTCTTAAATGGCACAATGTGAGTAAACATGGAAATGAAATCCAAGCGCAGGTCTCAGTGACTCCAGAGGCAGCCTGTCCTTCAAACCACTACTCTGCAAAATGCAGACAGCAGTAGCCGAACATCTCACAAGATCCAACACTCATTCTTAACAACAGTTCTTAAAGATACATACGTGTATCTAAATGCATAAAATAAAATAGAAGTATACCTTAAACTGAAAGCAAATTTCATAATTAAGATAAAAATTCATTCTTATTATACAGGATAAGGGTGCCCCATTATAGCTGTTACTATATTATACAGAAAACCTGTGAAATTCAAACACCCTCCTTATTGAAACATTTTCTTCTTAAGGTCCCAGGACTTCTACTAGCTGGTCATTTCAAGTTCCTACTCCACTCTTCTATTATTATCATTATTATTATTATTTCCCTGTTAAGGCTCAGTCTTGTGCTTTCTTCTAGTCTCTACAAATACACTCTTGCAGGAAATAACTTATGCAGCCTCAGGCTTTTTAGTACTGTATACATGCTAATGACTCTCAAACAAATAACTCTAGTCCTCATTTCCTCCTGCATTCTAGCCTTTGTTCCAGTGTAAATTATCATCTTAGATGTCTAAAGGGAAATCAGAATTGATATAAATTAACATACAAAGATTCTCTTGGTCCCATCACCTCACCAAATAAACAAAAAAGAACAAAACAGTCTAACAAACAAAAACAAACACATGTGAACACAACTCCCAACCAAACTAACTCTCATTTGCTCTTTTCCTCCACTAAGGAAACAGGCATCATTTTCTGCCCAGAATAGAAGACTATTCTGACCCCATTCTTGCTTGTTTTCACTCTTCACATCAACAATTATGCCTCCAAGATCTACTTTAACTCAACTTTCAAACTCCACTGATGTAACCCAAATCAAAACTACTTTCATGGCTCATCTGGGTTGCACAATAGCCATTTAAATGGTTCCCTGTTTATATTCTTGTCTTATTACCCATTTCCTCACAGTGCACAGAACAATTATTATATTTATATTATATGATGTGCATAAGATCACATCTTTTTTTTTAATTTCTCTATGAATTGCATATTACATTAGAATAAAATCTAAACCTCTCCAGTGCTATTTATAAAGTAAGGCATGATTGGGGTCCCTGCCTACTGGGTCAGCCCAAAACTTACTCAGATCTAGTTCTATAATCCTTCAATCTGTTTCCAGAAAATATTCCAAACTTTTTGTGACAACTTTTAGCAGGCCGGACCTTTCTTATCTTTCAATCTGAGCCTGAATATTTTTAAAAAGAGAATGTGTAAGTCAAAGTATATACAAGTAATGAAATATAAGGTGGCTATAAAACACCATTTAAGGTGGCTATAAACACGTATTTAATAATACCATTTATTTTAATGGTAATAAAATAAACGACATGAACAAAAAAAATTATATTCCCTATTATATGTATATATATTTTATTTTTTAAATGTTTATTCATTTTTGAGAGAGAGAGAGAGAGAGAGAGAGAAAGAGAGAGAGAGAGAGAGAGAGAGAACAAGCAGGGGAGGGGCAAAAAGACACACACACACAAAATGTGAAGCAGTCTCCAGCTCTGAGCTGTCAGCACAGAGCCCTTTGTGGGGTTTGAACTCACGAACCCAGAAATCATGACCTGAGCCGAGGTCAGACGTTTAAGCCACTGAACCACTCAGGCGCCCCAATTCTCCATTATATTAATACCACAAATATATTACATTTTATTAATAAATATGTATAATATATACAGAAGGATATGCCAAAAAATTGCAGTGGTTAGTTTTCATTTTGGAGAAAATAATAAAGAATATGAATTTCCTTCTTATATTTTATAATATCTCAAATTTCCTTCACCAATTATGCATATTCAGAATGATGCTAAGGTTGAAGTTTATTTCTTAAAATTATATCATATTTAAATTTTAATATGAATTTACAAATAATTTGCATTTGATTTATTGAGTGCCTATTAATATGGAGCCTTTTTCCTGCTGAGAAAAATGTCAAACATCAAGCACTTGCCTGTAAACAAACAGCAGTTTTATAGCTTTTTATACGGTACTTGTTTTTATATAATTACTAAACTATGGGGTGCTTAGAAAACACTCAGTACTATGTTGCAACATGAAATTTTTAATCATATGCTTTCGTGGTAGAGCCCCTCCCTAAAAAAATGTGGTGAAAACCTCAAGAGAAGGGAAGGTAACCTGGCTACGGGCACATATGCAACATTCCTCATAACTCTGTAAGACAGACCGCCCATTCTGACTGTATATTACCATATATGGGTTACCATATGTGGAAGACAGAGCAAAAGTGGTACAAAAGGCACCCCCCCCCACACACACACCACTACACTCAGAGCTCAACATTTTGGGTCTTAGCCTGCTAAACCCGTGCCGGCACGAATAAAGTTGCTTCCTGGAAAGAAAAGCTTCAGAGTCCCCACTCCGTGTGTGTGGCTCACCGCTACACTTTGACACCCTGAAATGACCTCAAGAGTGCCAGAATCTGACTTGTAATTTTGACATCATTTCCAAATTAAATTAGAAAAACCCTAGGAACTTTAATCTTAGGGAGATTATATATTGATTTTTAAACTATAAATTCTCAAACACTGCAATTATCACAGCTTATATTTTTTCCACATAAAATGTGGATTAATTCTGTGGATTACCTATTGCATTAGAATAAAATATATGTCCATCTGTTGCACCCTATAAAGCCATGGCTTGCTTGTTCTAAATATGTTTGCCTCTTAGCCATAGATCAATGGAGTAACACAGTACTCTATGATTTATAGTGAAGATAGAAAAAGTAGGGCAGATTAAACATGGTTTCAAATATGTTGCAATAAAATACTGAAGTTGTATGATAATGAAGACAACATATTAAGTGAAGGTAAAATTTAGGCTAATTAGTATATACCATAGACATTAAAATAACCCAAAATTGTGTAGGAATAAAATAATTACATTTAAATGAAAGCTGCTGATATATACCAGAGCATTTTATTCAATAAACATTGATGTGTACCCACTGGGAGATATTATGTAAAAGAAATAACGGAAATGATAACTTTATAGATCTTGGTACTTTATCCATGTGAAAGAAATGTATCTAATTCTTCAGCTAGAATAGATTTTCAAAGTCATGCAAAGTTTGCTGAATATGACTAATTTGAAGTTATCAGAATTTCAAAAGCCAGTATCTGAATTTAGAATTGTTTAAACTCTATTACAAAGGATTAATAACACTAAAGAGTCTAAGGAATCAATTGCCTTTAAAAAAGGCAAAATTCATCTCCCTAATCTCCCAGTATTGTTACACAATTATGATACTTTTCAGCATTTACCAGGATAAATTTAGCAGAAAATTTGTTGAAATATTAAAAATAATATAATAAATATAATATAATATAAATATAATATTTATAAAACTTTGGATTTTAATGAAAAATTAATTTAGTGAAGCAAAGCTAAGATATAATATTTTTCTAAAAACAATTTCAAAATAAACGACTTGGTGTTAGTTCCTTTTTTTACTTAAGACTCTAAACTCTGTTGAATTTTGTTTATGAGAAAGGCATACATCTGAAAATAAAATCTACATTATCAGGGTAAGTTGGACGTCTGTTCTCTCAATGATTTTCACTCTGTGCTTGAACTGTTAAAACCAAAAATAAAGGTAAGTAATGGTCTAAATACTTCAGTTTGACTTCAGAGTGTCATAGATTATTTTAATGAAATAGCACGATTTTTATCACATAGCAGCTTTACATTAACAGGAAATGGCAAGAAGGAATGTAGACAATAAAGTGATTATAACACTGTAGAGTGTAAGAATTGGAAGAGACTTAGAATCAATCTATTCTTGCCTCTTAATTTTATGCATGAAGGAACCCAGTGTTTTCCTCAAGATCCTAGTGCTAAATGGAAAGTTCAACTTGCATCTTCACCCTTCACCTCCCTTACCCTGCTTCTTAATACAAAGTATCTGATTCTCTCTCTCTTTTTAAAATTTTTTATTAATGTTTATTTATTTTTGAGAGAGAGACAGAGCATGAGTGGGGGAGGGGCAGAGAGAGAGACACACACACACACACACACACACACACACACACACACAGAATCCAAAGCTGACTCCAGGCTCTCTGAGCTGTCAGCACAGAGATTGACATGGGGCTCGAACTCAGGAACTGTGAGATCATGACCTGAGCCGGTCTGACACTTAACTGACTGAGCCACCCAGGCTCCCCAATGATTCTCTTTTAAACTAGATTAACAAATTTCTTTGAAACTATACCTACACCTATAAAGTTACACTTGCCTAATTTATATATACATGTCCCCAAACTGTAATCTGTAAAACAAAACAAAACAAAACAAAAAACCCAAAAAATGAAATAAGAGCCTCCTTGTAATCACAGATGAAAAGCCATACTGTTCAAAGCTGAAGACATCTTTGCACTTAAAACTTTTCCTCACAAGAGATTTATGAGACTTTCACACAAACAGTAGGTAAAGAGTGATGAGGAAGCATAAGGCAGGCAACTTACAAGGGCAAACTACAAGCTAGTATACCCCCTCCCCCAGGTGGAACATGTATGATATTCCTTGGACACTCTGGGCTACCCCCAAACAGGAAGGGACAAACAAACAAATGGTTAAACTGAGTCTCCTCCAGTTTACAAGGAAAAAGCCAATCCCATCAATAGCCTAAAGTGCAGGAACTTTCTACTGTCTTATTTGTCAATGCTTTGCTAAAGGGAAAAACAACCTTAGCTTGATAATAGCTATGCCTCCAGTAATCTGTGAGTCTTTAGCACATGAAAAATCTCTTTAGAAAGTTCCCTTTTGACTTTACCTCCCCCAAATCCGTGGTATATAACCAGTTACCAGTTATTCTCCACAACCCCAGTGCAGCTCTTTCTGCCCACAGGTGTAATCCCTGTGCTTTAATGAAATCTCCTTTTTGCACCAAAGACATCTTCAAGAATTCTTTCTTGGCGGTTAGCTCCAAAAACCCACCATCACCCCAAAACTTCATCAGAGAGCACTTTGCATTATAGTATAACTCATAAAGCTCCTAATCCCAGAAAACTGCCTGAAAAATTTAGGTAATAATCAAATGCTTGTCGTAGCTAGTTAGCTTCTAATTTCATCAATAAAATTTCTGGAAGAAATCGTGTATCTGGAAGAATCATATATAAGAATTAATATATATATATATATATATATATATATATAATATTGTGTTTTATAATAAGGAGTATACATAGTTCCTAAAATCCTTGGAATTTCCTAAGTGCTGTGAACTCTAAAGGTGTTTTTGTTATGTAAATGATGTGCCTTTGGAAGACACCTAAGGGTTGGGCCGGTGGCCAAAGGCACCAACCCTGTGATTAGAGGGCTGGAACTTTTTTAGTCCCACCTCCTGACCTCCACGGAGGGGAGAAGGGCTGGAGGTTGAATCAGACACCAATGGCCAATGATCCAATCAGTCATGCTTTGTCATGAAGCCTGCATAAAATCCCAAAAGGACAGTGTTTGGAGAGCTTCAGGGTAGGTGAACACATGGAGATTCAGGGAGAGTGGTGGACTATGAGACTGTATAGAAGCTCTGGGCCCTTTTCCCCATACTTTATCCTATGCATCTGTTCCATCTGGCTGTTCCTAGTTATATCCTTTTATTAAAATCTGGTAATCTAGTGAGAAAACAGGTTTTGCTCTAGCAAATTTATTGAACCCACAGACGGGGTTTTTGGGACCGTTGATTTATAGTCATTTTGTCAGTAGCACAGATACCAACTTCAGCTTTCAACTGGTGTGTGAAGCAGGGGGGTGGGTGTGTGTGTGCAGTTCAGTAGGACTGAACCCTTAACCTGCAGAATCTGACACTTACTCTGGGTAGTGTT
Source organism: Lynx canadensis (assembly GCF_007474595.2). NCBI lineage: Eukaryota > Metazoa > Chordata > Mammalia > Carnivora > Felidae > Lynx > Lynx canadensis. The sequence continues at coordinate 56,427,089 of NC_044306.2, forward strand.
AGAATTGAATGAATAATAGGACACTTAGTGTCTGAAGAATTGAATTGTTTGATGGTGGGGCAAAATCCTCCAGCCCTAAATTAGTGGGCAGAACACAAAAGAAAAAAAAATATACATATATATATGTATACACACACATTTGCAAATACACACATATATATATGGACTTATACATATAACACACACCACCAGAAATAGAATCCTTTAATAAAGTTATTCCTTACCAATATTTGCCATTTGTATCAGATATTACCAGTTTTTCTCTCTTTTCATTACTAATTTCTGCTTCTGACCCTCTGTACTGCACAGCTTCAAATAACACAAACAATGAAAATGGTATCTGTTTTATTTGTGTGGATTGAATTAAAAAGATAATGTTTAAAGAGATAAAATTAAAGGGATTTTAATTTAAACTGAGTTTGTCACAGGAAAAGATCCTTCCCTAAAAGCCTAAATGATTGCTAGTTAACTCAGAGTCTATGCAGAGACAACCGGCTATAAAGTCCCTGCAAAGAGAAAGAACATACAGTCTTTTAAAAATAGGCCAAAGGCTTGTGTGTGGAAGTGTAATGTTCAACATTGCTGGTGGCTCATCATCAGCCTGGAAAGATGGCAAAGGCTGGATATTGGAGAGTCCTGTAAACCATGTTTACGATTTTCAACATTTTCCTATTGAATTCATTGTGTAGTTTTAAGCACTGCAATAATTATCAAATTTTTATTTTTTTTAAACTTTACTCTGATATGGGTGCCTGGGTGGCTCAATTGATTGAACATCAGACTCTTGATTTCTGCTCAAGTCATGATCTCAAGGTTCATGGTTCGTCTATCAGCTTGGGATTTTCTCTCTGATCCTTCCCCTCTCTCTGCCCCTTCCCTGCTCATGGTTGCTTTCTCTCTCTCTCCCAAAACAAATAAGATCAACATTAAAAAAAAAAATGACTCTGATATAGTAGGGTGAAAGTTTGGAGCAGGACAAAAGTTGATACAATGGGCACAGTATACTGCAGAATTAGTTAGTAGGCTATTGGAATAATGCAGAGAGAAGGATGACATAAGAAAGAGGGTAGTTAGTGGAAGGAGGAGAACAGTGGGGGAAAATCGCATTATTTTGTATATAAAAGAAACATTTTTAGATAATGAGAAGAGAAACAGATGACTCTAAGGTTTTTGTTTTGATGGAAATAAGTAGACAGAATACCATTTGCCAAGATAGATAACACAGAAAAGGGAGCCAGTTTGTGAGGAAATATGAAAAGTTTGAATATATGTGTTTGAAGTGCTATAAAAAACTTAGAAGATGCTTAGTGATCATTTGGGTATATGTTTATGTCCAAGTCTTAGAAGCACAGGCTGGAAATACAAGTTATGAAGTCTATCAAGCTTATTTTATGTGTCATATATAATTTACAAACATTAGGGTCATTGTCTCATTAATAATAATACTATGATAGACACTATGATTTTCTTTATACACTTGAAGGTTGAAATAGCTTAGGTAGATTTCTCAATATCATATATTAAATTAGTAGCAGCATCTCCCAAGGTCATAACTTCAGTTATCTAACTGCTGCAAAACAAACAATCTAAAATATTTAATGACTTAAACCAAAATTTTGTTAGTATTACATTTCATTACCTTGGATTCAAGAATTGGGACAGGACACAATGGGAAAAACTTATCTCTGCCTAAAATTTCTGGGATATCAGATGGGATAAATTGAATGGCCAGGAGTCAGAGCAGGTGATAGTTGGCTGAGTTGGTCTTGTTGCCTACACATGGCCTTTCCAAGTGGCTTTTCCAAAAGTTTATAGGTGTTCCATGATAGTTAATTTTTGTACCATAAGCTCGGGGCTCCAAGACGCATAACACATTAACTACCAGTCCTCTTCAAAGCATCATTTCTACCACATTTTACTGGCCAAAAACAGTCAAAAATAAGATCAAACTCAAGTAGAGGGGACAAACCCCTCACCTCTCTATGGGATGATCGTGAATGTATTTGCGGCCATCTTTAAGCCACCACACCTACAACCTTAACACTTGTAGTTACTCTAAGCTAAAATCGATTTCTATATGCTCCATTTGCAGCAAAGTTTCATCCACTGAGTGGATGATCAAGAAGTGTTTGTTCAACGATAATGCTAATGTAGAGATTATATTTTGTTAATTATAAATAAAAAATAGCCTTTGAATCATTTCAGATGTTCCACCATCTTGGACAAAGAAATGCAGGTATTTAGAATGCCATCGTAGCAATACTTTTGAACTCCTCTAGTTGTAGTTATCTGTGAATTATTCAAGCTGAGACTCCAATGCAAGGTCTTTCATATTCTGTTTGAAGATTCTAATTTTGGATGTGTTCTCTTGCAAATATTCTCATTGACAGAATGTATTAGAGTACACTGTAGAGCTCTACCTTAGTGTAACTGATAGCTTGTTGCCCACTGATTGTTAAGAAACTCAGCAGTAAGATGACTTCAAAGAAAAGGTCAAAGTCTGCTTTTGGCAAAGAGCAAACTCCATACAGAGAATAATACCATTCTAAGTTAACCACTTTCTCAGAACAATGTTGTCATTCATATGGATGAATAAACCAAATCAAAAAATGTTCCTAACTCACCCAATCACCAACATTATGTAAAATGATGAAATGGCTTTGATTAGCAATCAGAAATATCAAACAATCAGGTATCGAGCTTCAATTTTCTTTTATCCCTCAGAACTTTTAAGAATGACATTTTATGCTGTGTAAGTTCTTCACAGAATTATTTTACAAAGAATGAATATTAATGTTGAATCAGCAATACAGTATGCAATACCACTGAGCCTATTAAGAAAAACAAATGATATTGTAGGAATTGAATTATAACTGTTTCTTACAGAATTACAGCCTACAGTCACAACAGACATCAATAGACACACAACCTGCAAAGAGATTAACAATTTAGTTATTTTAATGTATTAAATAATTCTGATCAAGGTGAGGAAGTACTAAAAGAAAACGGGAATTATAGCTGGAATCCTGGTTTTTCTGGAAAAGCAAGGTCTGAGGAAGTGAAATAAAAATATGACTGGCAAAAAAGGTGAACAGAATACTTTGGCAAGTTATGAAAGAGTAAAATATAATAAGAGTAAAAAATAATAAATTAGGACAAATAAATAGATGAGAATACCTTGAGAAAAATCTTCCCAGGGAAATGCCTTTAATATCAATATAACATATTTTCTAGGTGTTTCAATTGTTCATTACTTTTTTTAACGTTTATTTATTTTTGAGACAGAGAGAGACAGCATGAACGGGGAAGGGTCAGAGAGAGGGAGACACAGAATCTGAAACAGGCTCCAGGCTCCGAGCTGTCAGCACAGAGCCAACGCGGGGCTCGAACTCACGGACGGCGAGATCATGACCTGAGCCGAAGTCCGACGCTCAACCCACTGAGCCACCCAGGCGCCCCTCAATTGTTCATTATTGATGTTATATAAAATATGTCTTTCATAGACAAGATTCCATAAATGCACTGATTCTTAATGTCCTATTTTTCTTACTCTCCCATTTCATTTCCATTTGCAGCATGCCACTGCTATGGAAAACCAGACATCTCGGGGATTAAGGGATCTTCTCTGTGTTTCTGTTCCAATACTGCCCTCATTATAATAGCTAAGTTATTATTTCATAGACATATTTTATCCAAAAGATGAGTATTTTTGTTGATTCATTTAAGGAAATTTATTATAGTTTTATTTTTATAATTTTAAACGCAAATTTGAATATTGTTTGTAGCCCTGAAGTTCTCTTTCCTACGGCAAGAATACATACCTAAATTAACATCATCTCAATGAAATTACTTTGGAATAAAATATGTTAAAATTAGAGACAACTAAGTCATTTTTACAGAATGACTGTCCTAAGCTTCATCTCCTTCTGGTACCCCCAATTCCATATTTACCTTAATAAAAAAATGGGGCGCCTGGGTGGCTCAGTCGGTTAAGCTTCTGACTTTGGCTCAGGTCATGATCTCACAGTTCGTGGGTTCAATCCCTGCATCGGGCTCTGTGCTGACAGCTCAGAGCCTGGAGCCTGCTTCAGATTCTGTGTCTCCCTCTCTCTCTACCCCTCCCCTGCTCATGCTCTGTCTCTCTCTGTCTCTCAAAAATAAATAAATTAAAAAAAAAAAAAAAAAGGCCTCACCTGCTTAAACAGATCTTCTACTTCCCTTTTCTTCTGCATTTTTATCTGGGAGTCTCCAGGGGCTGTTCTCACTTCCCTGGTCTCACTTATCTCTTTTCAAATTTTGAGCTGTCTTTTATAGAATTCTGTTTTCATCCAACAACTGCCTCATGACTGAGTAGCTGGAGAAGATACTGGTGATAGAAGCCTCCCCATTGTGACAGTTCCTAACCCACCCAAAGCTTCAGGAAAAACACACCAATATGTAACCCAGTTTCCTACCCTCACCACTTGTTTCCTAGATACCAGAGAGTGCTATTTCTGCTTCATGTTTTGAAGACTTCCCCATGAAAAAGCTTCCCAGCTTCTGTCATTTTCTTTTTCTTCCTAGGCCACAGAAACTAAAATTACAATGTTTCAAAATGTAAAATAGATAATACTTTATCCTCCCCACTGAAGATTTCTCCAGGTTAGGTACAAAACTCTTTCTACTTCTTGGGAACCGATTCCTGGTTAGCTCCGTCAAACAGTTCACAGGATGTGCAACTAGTTTTAAATCTTGCCTGGCGCCACTGTAGACTTGCTTATGATCTAGCCTTATAAAAGATTTGTCTTCCAAAGGTATCAATCCCCAAAGTCAGAACCTTATCTACCTTCTTAATTTTGTTTACATTGATTTATTTATTTTAAGAGAGACAGAAAGCATGAGCGGGGGGGGGGGCGCAGAGGGGGGCAGAGAGAGAGGGAGAGAGGGAGAATCCCTAGCAGGCTTTGCAGGGTCAGTGCACAGAGCCCAATGTGGGGTGGGGCTCAAAGACAGGAGACCAGTAGATCATGACCTGAGCTGAAATCAAGAGTTGGGCACTTAACCAACTGAGCCACCCCAGAGCCCCTACCTTCGTAAGTAAACACCAATAATTATTATAAATTCTATGAATGTTTTGCTTCTGTCTTAAAAGTTGAGGAAAATACAATTAACTTTATGGCAAGTCTATATAAGTGCTATCTTTGAGAAAAAAAGCACCAATTAGCAGTTAAGAGTAACATCGATGTTTTCTATAGGAAATTACAAAAAATCTGTTTCTAAATCAAACAAAACTACATCTTTATGCTAGCCAATTCAATCTTGTTGCAAAATACCACACTACCAGATGATTATCCCTTTAGTTGTTTATTTTCTAAATTAAATGAGAAAAGATTGAATACATATTAAAAATAAACTATCCACTTGTCCACACAATCTTACAGAACAATTATTACTGTAAATAATTTTATGGTTTTATTTTATTTGTACAAAATGAAGCTTAGCAATCATCTTTATGAAAGTACTTATAATGTAAAATAATAAAGGTAATAATTAAAAAAAAATAAAGGTAAAGAGAAGTGCCAGAGTAATGCATTTATAGCCATAGGTATATCTTTACTTAGAAGTAGCAACCAATATATATTTAACAGAATAATAAACATATTCAATTTCATGGGGGGCCTGGGTGACATAGTCAGTTAGGCTTCTATCTCTTGATTTTGGCTCATGCAGGATCTCACTGGTCTTTAGTTCAAGCCCAGTGTTGGTCTCTGCACTGACCTTGCGGGCTTACTTCGGATTCTCTCTCTCTGCCCCTTTCTTCTTTTCTCTCTGCCCCTCCCCCCTCCCTCTTTATGTAAATAAATAAACATTTAAAAAATATTCATTTTCCTAATTTAATAAAAATCCTATATTTTTAGATGCATGGATGAGCTTTATGTCTTTATGTTAAATCCATGTTTCCCTAAATTGGAGTGAAGATATACTTATGGGATTTATTAATTCGACCAATATTTATTAAACTCTTTCTATGTGCCAGATAATGATGTCTGATTGAGTGTTAGAAATAAAATATGCTATGGAATTGATTATGTGGGGTAATTGAAAAAGACTTGGGGTATTCAAAAAATATTCCCCAAAAATATTACCCATAAAAGAAGAACTACAGGATAATTAGCAATCAGTCAAGCAAGGCAGAGTTCCAGGCAGAGAACAACCTATAGCAGTATGTTGGGACAAGAAAAAAAAAAAATTAAATAACTGAGAATGAGTCAACCACACAGTGTAAGAATAGGAAAGTTTATAGATGAAACTTGACATTTAAAAAAATAAACAGGAGAGGTTCCTGTTTTTGGTAAAGACCAAATAAGGCTACTATTGGCAGACAAAAGCCATAAAATCTGTATGAAATACCAAAAAAAAAAAAAAAAAAAAAAAAAAAACCACAGTAAAAACTGTTAGGTATTGAGAAGCCTTCAAAGGGAATGACACCTGGTGACTTTTCTTTCATGAAAACTTCTAACCTAAGGGCAAACCCTAGTCTGTACTATGTGGGAAGCTTTAAGACTCTGATAGAAAACCACAGCCATTCTGGCCAGAAGAACCACAGAACAGAGAAACCACAAAGCTGCTCTGGGCAATTAAAGTAACTGGAAATTAAGGAAGTGTTGCCAGAAGAGAGAGAGCAGAAGCTCCAAACTCAATGAATAAACTGTCCATTAAAGAAGCACAGTTTGCAGGTAAGCCCAACCAGATGAAATGCCAGCTAAAACAGACCAAAAAAAAAAAAATCACTCTTGGAAAATATAACATAATCTAAAAACAACATTCCCAATTTCCAGGATATAATAAAAAAATATAAGTGGGTCTATAAAGAACGAAAGAAATATGACCCATATTCAGTAGAAAGGACAATCAGTGGATCCTGACAATGAGATGTTGATTTTAAAATCAACAGAAAAGAATCATAAAGCAGATTTTATAACCAAGCTCAACAATATCCGGAATATACGCTTGTAACGAAAAAATATCTCAGCAGAGAAATATCTGGAGTCTCTAAGATGGTGGCAGTGTCCATATTCCCTCATCAGCTAAACCTCTTCTATCACCCTATCATATATTCCATTGAAATTTCAATTCAGCATCAGCACTTTCTATTTCTTTACTACTCTTTCATTTTCCTTGACCAGTTCTCTTCTGATAATGTTTGTTTCTTTGTTTGTTTGTTTTTGTAAAAATATCACATGGCTCTTTCACTAGGGGGATAAGGAGGCAACATATCTACAGGCTTTGGTATTCTTTCTCTAAGCTATGGTAACTGAAATCCATGTATATATGAACCACTGCTTGTGAGTTAAGGAAACAGAAGGACTCCCCAAAAATCTGGTTTTTGGTCCTTTTCCTGCTTCTATTCTTGCTGGGACCTGCACCTCACTTCACATATGCCTTATAGAGCACCTAGTGTATGTCCTCTTTGGAAGGGACAAGGAGGTAATGACTTCTTTTCTTTTTTCTTTTCTGTTCTCTTTTCTTCTTTAAGGAATTTATTTATTTATTTATTTATTTATTTATTTATTTATTTACTTACTTACTTACTTACTTACTTACATTCAAGTTAGTTAGCATACAATGTAGTCTTGGCTTCAGGAGTACAACCCAATGATACATCTCTTACATATGAAACCCAGTGCTCATCCTGAAAAGTGCCCTCCTTAACACCCGTCACCCATTTAACCCACCTCCCCACCCACCACCCTTTCCAGCAACCCTCAGTTTGCTCTCTATATTTAAGTCTCTTATGGTTTGCCTCTCCCTCTGTTTTTAACTTATTTTTCCTTCCCTTCTCCTATGTTCATCTGTTGAGTATTTCAAAGTCCACATGAGTGAAATCATAGGATATCTGCCTCTCTCTGACTGATGTCTTTCACTTAGCGTAATTCCCACCAGTTCCATCCACACTCTTGCAAATAGCATGAAAAAGAATGAAATCTTGCCATGTGCAAAAATGTGGAATTAATGATTTCTTTAGAATAGATAACATCTAAGGATGGACAAGGTGAGAATGACCCACTGAAGCCATCATACGTGTATTCCAGACAACTGCAGCTAGATACCTTGATTCCAACATCTCAACGCCAAGACCCCCTCCACCCCCGGCTCCAAGGAATAACACCTGGACCCTCATTTGACTCCTGCATGGCTGGGTGCACATGTACACTAGACCACAATCTTCAATATCAACCCCAGACCCCGAGCAAAGATGAGACTCTCTCTCATTTCCTTTCAGAGTCTCCCAGACACTCTGTATCCGCACTCTCTCTCTACCTTCAATAAACTGCTTTCACCTCCTGTTGGCTCAAGTTTGATTTCTATCCTGGAAACATCCAGGGACCCTCTTGTCTGGTCCTGTGTGACCGCCTCTCAGTCCCTGGATATGGCCTTCTGGGATCACTTGTATATATTAAGTTGGAAGATACAACATATAAACTCCAGCAAATTGACCATGTGTTAGAAAAAAATGAGACTTTAACTGAGAACAAAAAAAAAAAATATACTTAAAATAAATCCTGAAGAAGACCAATATTAAGAATTATAAAACAGAGATAAGTCTAAAAGAGACTGGAAATAAAAGACCAGGAATAGTATGAGTGTGTACTCCCTTCCCCCCAAAAAAAATGTTTCAAGGGAGACAGCAGAATTTAGAAATAAAGATGAAATGATGAGTAAGACAAAGACTAAGGAGCAACTAGCTTTTTTTTTAAAGCAGTAAAGTCATTGGAGCCTTTTAGAATTACTTTCAGAAACTGAAACTAATTCTAAAAATTGAGTGGGGGGTGCCTGGGTGGCTCGTTCAGTTAAGCATCTGACTTCAGCTCAGGTCATGATCTTACACTTCATGGGTCTGAGCCCCACATCGGGCTCTGTACTGACAGCTCAGAGCCTGGAGCCTACTTTGGATTTTGTGTCTCCCTCTCTCTGTCCCTCCCTTGTTCGTGCTCTCTCTCTCTCTTATAAACAAATAAATGTTAAAATTTTTTTTTAGAAAAATAAAGAATTGATTGGGAAATAGCAATAGTGGATATAGCAATGCAGCTCATGATTTAAAGACGATCAGAGGTTTATTTCAGCATAGTTTACCTAAATTAAACAATATCTATCTTAAACAATACTGGGGTTGAAAAATCTACAAGAGAACAAAAAAGAACTACAAGCATTATAATTTTGAGGTATTAAGGTGAGGGAGCCTTCAGTGCCCACGCAGGATTGTTAAGCTTTTATAGCCTATTTTATCCTATTGGATTTTTAGGCTGTAAAAGTTAAACAAAAGTCCACTGACTGATGAATCATAAAATAGATGTAGTCACACACATATATACACACAATGGAATATTACTTGGCAATCAAAAATAATGAATTCTTGCTATTTGCACCAACGTGGATGGAGCTAGAGGGTACTATGCAAAGTGAAATAAGGAAGAAAAAGACAAATATCATATGATTTCACTCATATTTGGAATTTAAGAAACAAAACAGATGAACATAAGGGAAGAGAAGGAACCGTAAAATAAAAGCAGAGAGGGAGGCAAACCATAAAAGACTAATACAGAGAACAAACTGAGGGTTGCTGGAGGGGAGGTGGGTGGGGATTTGGGTATGTGGGTGATGGGCATTAAGGAGGGCACTTGCTGGGATGAGCACTGGGTATCATATGTAAGTGATGAATCACTAAATTCTATTCTTGAAATCATTATTAAAATCAATGTTAACTAACTTGGATTTAAAAAAAAATAAAACAGGTTTCACAGCCTAACATTAGTGGAAAAGAAAGAGAAATTTTACGTTTTCATGTGAGCTTGTTGAAGGAGGTAGAGCCTCTTTGCTTCTAGCTCTCCTGTAAAGTAGTAGGCACAGACAGCTACAGAAAGTAGTGGGAAGGGAGAGGACCAGTTATTTTTAGGAAAGAGTGTCCAACTAGAGTCTATGGAGAAAGCGAGGAATCGCTGATTTGGAAAATGTAGGAGGATTACTGCAGTCATGAATCTCAGGAGAATTTCTTTTTCTTTCTGTTTTTTTTTTTTTTTAATAGTCTGGGAGTGGGTAACCTTTTAACCATCCTGAAAAAAACATATAGAACAAACAAAAAACATATATAAACACACAGCAGATAAACTGTTACCTTGATCCATGTTAAGTCATAGTACAAATACTCAAAAGAAAGTAAGGTGGTCTGGGGTCCATTTTTTCAGCAAACCCTCAATAATTAACATTTTAGGCTTTTGTATTTTTAAACATATAGATTCAATAGCCAAATACTGGCTATTAGGAAATTCAAGGCTCTCTAAATTCACTATTGGAACTCAAAACATCATTCTATCTGCTGCATCTATCACTTCTATTGCCTTTTTGAATGCATATAATTTAGAGAATGAGGGAAAAATGAATAAAAAAAGTGACTGAATTTCAAGATATCATATTAGCCTTAGGATAATTTTCATTGCTGACAGAATAATATCACAAAAAGATATTACTTCAAGGTTAAATTAAATGAAGTAAAGATGCTAGTCCATAAGAATGTTCCTTGTGTGAAGAAAGAAAAAAAAAATAACACTAGGGTGGGATGTGATAGTGAGTTCTCATTGTAGTTTATATTATGACCCTTTTAGGGTTTTGTTGGAGCCCAGGTTCTGGTGCAAAGACCTCCATCTGTCTTTTAATCATGGTTCTACTACTGGTTAGCAATGAAATAGGAGACAAGTTACTTAAAATACTGCATCTACAAAATGGGTTAATAACAGTACCTCAATTAATGAAGCTAATACGTATAAAGTGTTTTGCAGACTGCCTGGCATGCAGTGAGTATTCATTCAATAACTTGGAAATTGTTATCAAACCAGTGGTGGTTACATGCTACTCATTCTCCCAACTCATATAAGATTTATTGGATAATATGACATAATGACATAATATAAGTAATAAATTCTTGTAAAGTTTGTGTTTTTGTTTATAATGTATTCAATGTATTATTAATACCTGACATGTGAAAATTTCATAGAACTTTAAGATTAACAGCAATAAACTCTATTTCATTAATAAATCTTAATTTTTCATGTGTGAAATGCTGAGAGATTAAAAAAAACCTAAAATCTAAACCCCTGAGACTAAAGAGAAATGCTATGATTTTTCCCTAAACTGAGCTACTTATTTTTTTTTTGAAATATACAAGGAAAAAGAGATATAAATTCTCTACTTATTGTGTGATTTATGCTGTGATAACTTGTGCTCTAGAGAACTTTTAGGATACTTACTGAGCCATGTCCTTTCAAAATAGCTCAATTATTATATGTCTAGGGTTAAAATTTTCTGGAATACTAAGTATATTCCCAAATAAGATTTGAAAATGTCTTACTGTTAAAGGATTTTATATCTATATAATTTTCATAAAATATAGCTATGCAAAAATACCTTTAAAAGAGAATGCATATGTGAATGACTACATGATTTTATATGTGTGCCGGAAATCATAAGTCAGATTCTTTCCTGATGAAGCCATTTCTCTAGTTGACAACTGTCAAAGCCATCTCAAAAACCCATGAATATTAAAGCGCTGTTCACTGGCACATTTGGCATTTTGAAGTCAGGCAAATAGAACTCATGAAATATGAAAGGAGTGCTCCATGTCGCTTTGTAGAAAATGTTGCCATTAAGATGATGTATGAGGAAATTCACACCTTCATCTGCTGGGCGTGCTCAACTGTATTTTCAATCAACTGTATTACTTTGCTTTGATAGTGTTACCATTGGATTATATCCTTCTTCTTCTTGGCTTTAAGAGGTCCCAAAGCTAGGCTTAAGTGGAAATTGTTTAATTATTTTTGTTTTAAACACAAGTGCATTGTGTTATTAGTTATTTTATAACAATTAATAGAGTATAAAGTCTTTCTATTTTAGCTCTTAGTATTAGGTCAGGAATGTTCCTAGGTACACACCATTGTCAGTTTTTATTCTTCTATTACTACTTTGTGGAGTTCAAGTTTATTAGAAAATTGTGATATGTTCCTTTATATTCTAGCCTCAGAAAAACATGTCCTGACTACATTTTTGCATGCTTAGCGATATTACAGAGTTGTCTATTAACTTTAAAACTATATCCTTTCCAGACATAAAGATTTTTGGTTTGTAATTATTTGGAACAAAGCAATTCATTTTATTTTATCTAGTCTGTACTATTATGAAACACAAAGATGAAATAAGTTCTCACCCTAACAAAAGGATGTGTGAATATATAACAGCCATATTAAGTCTTAAAATTTACTTTTTGTTCAAATGCAAAATTATATATATATCACAATAAATATCAAGATAGCCAGTTAGTGCAGTAGTTAGGGATTGTACATATTGCAAAGATACATAAGACATTTTAATCAATATTCTATAGAGATTTTGTCTGCAACTCTTTACATTTTACAGCGTGAAGTCTTAAGATTACTTTTCCTTTAAAATAGAACATATTCTTGACTGTTGGGGCAACAAAAGATATTTGAGACAGTACACACATGATTATAGAATCCACATCTTCAGTTCCATACTCTCCTTTTTGCATAATTAAGTATTCATAATTAAGTTATGATTTTCTGAATGTAATATTTTATTGTAATGTTATCTGCGTAGTTTCTTTTTCTTTTTCTTTTTTAGAGAGAGAGCATGAGTCGGGGAGAGGGAGAGAGAATCCCAAGCAGGCTCCACTCTCAGCACGGAGCCCAATTCAGGGCTCTAACTCAAGTCTGTGACATGACGACTTGAACCAAAATCAAGAGGCAGATGCTCAACCAACTAAACCACCCAGGAGCCCCCATAGTTTCTTTTTTTTTTAATATATGACATTTATTGTCAAATTTGTTTCCATACAACACCCAGTGCTCATCCCAACAGGTGCCCTCCTCAATGCCCATCACCCACCCTCCTTTCCCTCCTACCCCCCATCAACCCTCAGTTTATTCTCAGTTTTTAAGAGTCTCTTATGGTTTGGCTCCCTCCCTCTCTTTCTCTCTCTCTCTCTCTCTCTCTTTTTTTTTTTTCTTCCCCTCCCCCATGGTCTTCTGTTAAGTTTCTCAGGATCCACATAAGAGTGAAAACATATGGTATCTGTCTTTCTCTGTATGACTTATTTCACTTAGCATAATGCTCTCCAGTTCCATCCATGTTGCTACCAAGGGCCATATTTAATTTTTTCTCATTGCCACCTAGTATTCCATTGTGTATATAAACCACAACTTCTTTGTCCATTCATTGGTTGATTTAGGCTCTTTCCATAATTTGGCTATTGTTGAAAGTGCTGCTATAAATATTGGGGTATAAGTGCCCCTATGCATCAGCTCTCCTGTATCCCTTGGGTAAATTCCTAGAAGTGCTATTGATAGGTGATAGGGGAGATCTATTTTTGATTTTTTGAGGAACCTCCACACTGTTTTCCAGAGTTGCTGCACCAGTTTTCATTCCCACCAATAGTGCAAGAGGGTTCCTATTTCTCCACATTCTCGCCAGCATCTATAGTCTCCTGATTTGTTCATTTTAGCCACTCTGACTGGTGTGAGGGGATATCTCAGTGTGGTTTTGATTTGTATTTCCCTGATGAGGAGTGACGTTGAGCATCTTTTCATGTCCCTGTTGGCCATCTGGATGTCTTCTTCAGAGAAGTGTCTATTCATGTCTCCTGCCCATTTCTTCACTGGATTATTTGCTTTTTGGGTGTGGGGTTTGGTGAGTTCTTTATAGATTTTGGATACTACCCCTTTGTCCAATATGCCATTTGCAAATATCTTTTCCCATTCTGTCAGTTGCCTTTTAGTTTTGTTGATTGTTTCCTTTGCAGTGCAGAAGCTTCTTATATTGATGAGGTCCCAATAGTTCATTTTTGCTTTCAATTCCCTTGCCTTTGGAGATGTGTCAAGTAAGAAATTGCTACGGCTGAGGTCAGAGAGGTCTTTTCCTGCTTTCTCCTCCAGGGTTTTGATGCTTTCCTGTCTCATATTCAGGCCCTTTATCCATTTTCAGTTTATTTTTGTGAATGGTGTAAGAAAGTGGCCTAGTTTCATTCTTGTGCATGTTGTTGTCCAGTTCTCCCAGCACCACTTGTTAAAGAGACTGTCTTTTTTCCATTGGATAGCTTTTCCTGCTTTGTCAAAGATTAGTTTCTTAAAATAAAAGTGATTTAGGGGCGCCTGGGTGGCGCAGTCGGTTAAGCGTCCGACTTCAGCCAGGTCACGATCTTGTTGTCCCGGAGTTCGAGCCCCGCGTCAGGCTCTGGGCTGATGGCTTGGAGCCTGGAGCCTGTTTCCGATTCTGTGTCTCCCTCTCTCTCTGCCCCTCCCCCGTTCATGCTCTGTCTCTCTCTGTCCCAAAAATAAATAAAAAAAACGTTGAAAAAAAAATTTAAAAAAGTGATTTAGTAACCTTTTGCTTGTTTGTAAATCCAAGAGTCTGTGAAACTTGTATTGATTGGGCATATGTAAGATAGCTTTATTTTTGTGTGTATCAAATCACAGAGTCTGACTTCAAAAGAAAATTAAGTTCAATATACAACCAAAGTATCTGTGCTGAATATTCTAATTTAAAGGTGGAGGCCATGCTCCTATTCATTTCCAAACTGCATGAGTGGGCACACACGCATGCACACACGAACATGTGCACATGCACGCACGCACACACACACACACACACACACACACACACAGAAAATTTCTGCTGGGGAAGAACAGGAATCCAGGTATGTTCTAGAATTATAGTTTATTTGCCTGCTCCTATGTCATATAATAAAACACATAAAAAGGAGATCAAGGCTGTGGCCAATTCTTCAAGGTGCCTTATTAGTAAACAGCTCTGAGAGAACAGCATAATAAAGGGTACTCTGGAAGCTGTGGCCTCTCAGGCACAGAGAAGGTTAGCTGAGGAGAAAGTCAGGACATGGCTTTATGTAGTAACCTATATAAATTTATTACTTTACACATATAAGGAAATTAGAGGGTTTGAAACAAAATCTCTTAAAAGAACTATGCCTCGATAGGACAGTAAAACATCTTCCTTAGGCCCTGACAATTTATTGGAGACAGTGCTTTGAGCAGCAGTATTAAGGTCGTGCTGAAAAAGTAATTTCAGATCGTCCAACTGATATAATCTACTATGTTTACAGTTATTCATGGAGTTGACAGGCTGAAGCTGCTTGTAGTAAAATAAGAAGGATCTTAGGATGTAGGTAGAAAACAATTCAGGAGTCTCCAAACAGCTCATTAGTATCCCCTGGAAGACTTTTTCTTGACCTATCTAGTGGGTCAGCAAACATTTTCTGTGAAGGACCAGATGATACAGGCTCTGTCACAACTAGTCAGCTCTGCCTTGTAGTAAGAAAATAGTCATAGAAAACACAAGTGAGTATGTGTGGCTCTTTTCTGGTAAACTTTGTTTATGGACAATTTAAATGTCATATGATGTTCTCATGTCACATAATATTAATTCTTTAAAATTTTTTCAACTGTTTAAAAATGTAAAAGTCATTCTTATTTCATGGGCCATACAGAAACAGGTGACAGGCCATAGTTTGCCAACCTCTGGACTAATCTAGGGCAAGGTTTTCTGGGAAGGAACAGTTCCTTAGATCCTCTTAATTTATGTAGCAGGTAACTTAGTCTGGTATGGGAACCCAGACATTCTACTGTTTTAGTAATGGAATAAGTAAGTCACAGAAACTCTAAATTATAAAATCTCTCCAGATATTTATATAGAAGGTACTCTGATATCCATGTATGTCCTCCAAACTACAGGAAAAATTTTTACATATTTATATTTATAGAATAGCTTGCTGTCATTATGGAACACAAGCATTTTGATAAGTGTTCTCTTGAAGGTGACAAAGAATATGTGTTCCTTCTAGAAACTAAGAGTTTCTCTCAAAAATCACAGTTGTATACATACACACACATATGTAATAAAGTTGTTTGGAATGACTAGTTCCAAAGGAGATAAGATAAGCCATTAGAAGACAACTGACTTTACAGAGGATAGGATTATACATTAAAGGCAGATTGAAGCAACTCTCGTACTAGTTAGAGAAGCTAACCACTTTATAGGAGGTCTAAGAGTTAGTATCTACTTAGTATTTGGTTAGTAGTATTTGGAGTTCTTCACAATTTTGACATAATACAATAATAAAGTGTTTTTCTAATTTCTTTGGTTTCCCCCAATTAGATTTTAAAAAGAAAGTCTAAGGATGATTCAAGACCTGAAAAAAAAGTCATTCAATGGTGATTAAAGCCCACTATGAAATTAAAAGAAACAAACAAAAAAACTTTTTCTGACAGAGGTAGACATTGTTTTTTCCACAGTTGATACCATGCGTGTCATAATTTAATCTATTTCCATTTTCCAGAAAAAAGACTCAAATACAGCACTTCCAAAAGTTGTGATCTGAGGATAAAGCAGTAATGGCTGTGTCAACATTGTAATGCACTATTAGTATCAAAAGACAGCATGCTGTTTATACCTAAACAGCAGCTAGGGCAGACTTACAAGTCTGGAAAAGATCCAAAAATTGTGCTTTTAGACATGTTTATGTAGGGAAATCTATGCAACAACACAGATAAGAATTAAATATCCATTTAGTACTCACCTTTTATCCCAGTCAAATTATAATTAATGACATCATTCTCATTAGAGCTTAAGTATTACTTTCAAGATCGATCCTTTAGTATTGTGTAACAAAATACGATGGCTCCCCTTCCCTTTATCTTCCCTCCAATAAGGAAACTGACAGCACTTTAAATGATTCTTAATTTATTATGAACAACATTCACATTTTAGATCTTCTGATCACTGATAACTTTGACAATTACAAAACTTATTTTGTCTCTTTAAAATTGTAAATGAGAAGTTTGCATTTTAATATTAATTTCAAATTTCAATCATCAAACTGACTTTCAGATTGCTTCTGCTTAAGTTAATACAATATTCAAAATGTGCATGAACCAAAATGCTTTCTTCTAATTTGCTTTCATTAGTACATTTGTAAAAATATTTTTATACTCAACCAATCTTATCAATTTGTTAAATACTTTGCTCATTTTTTGGCTTTGTGAGAGGAAATTTTTTTTTTTCCTTTTCTTTTTGGTCGGTGATTTCATTTGACTAAGGAGTGATACTGACTGAGACATTCCACTGAAGAAAGATGGTGCTTCTATGGCATTGAAAGATGGGAGTATAACCTTAAATGATTTAGCTCTGTATTTTGGCATCAAGAAGCTCTAATTCCATTTTCAGATAAAATAAGTCTTCAAGTTATTATATCCAATATAAACATCCATCTGTGGTACTTTATATATAAATTATTACTTTGAAAAGAACTGAAATTAAGATTTCAACTTGCCTGAACAGAATCTCATTTCCTTGAAATACAGTAGAAACAGTATTTCAAGGAAATGAGATTCATCTTCACACTGAGGCAGAGGACTTGAATGCCAGAGCACGTGGCTGCCCACCAGATGGTGGAGATAGGTTGATACGTACCAAGTATTAAAGGAAGGTGGACATTCCTACAAAAATAATGTTTTTTTAAATACTTTCTTGCCACTCAATAAACATAACCTCAACTAACTCAAGATGTTAGATTTTATCTGTCTAGCCTTAAAGCAGTGACAAAGGACTTCATTAATTTTAAGCAGCACATTCTTTTTTTTTTTAAGCAGCACATCCTTAAAATTTTATATGGTATACTTTTGCACTATCAAAAATAACGTTTTTTTTTTAGAACACACATAATTAATCAATGTGTTTTTAGAACACATGATTAATCTAAAACCTTCCCATTTGATACTTTATTTGGAGTTTATTTTCCATTCCTCCCTACAGGCATGTTTAAAGGCTACGTAAATTTATTTCAAGAGCATATTGGTCTTTGGTGAATAAAAAGTAAAAATGTTTCAAATCATCTTTGTTTGACATTTCTCAGATATTTCAGGCACTGAGAACTACATGTGGATCCCTTCCCATCAGATTAAGAGTCCTCGATTTGTCATATTGACACATGGCTGGAAGCATAAAATGAAATCAGAATCATGGAGGTGAATCAGGCATTTCTCTGCTGATCTCGGTCATAACGACAGCTCTTGCCTTCATCAAGCTTGGAAACAGAATGGAGAGTCTAATCCGAGGCTGCTCAGGTAGGTCTTCACCCAAAAATTGCTTTAACAAAGCGATCCTCTGCTTGCCATCAACAGGACACTTGCAGACTGTCAGCATTTATTTTACATAAACTTTATTTATATCTACTTTATTTCCAGGTAGTATAAAAATAAAACACATTAAAGTACATATATTTATACAAATATACGTAGAGACACATACATTTTTTTTTCTTTTCCATGTTTTTAAGTTCCTTACAACATTGCTTCAATCCCAGCCTAGAAAGGTACCAGGGTACCCTCATGCCATCCCTGATTGCTTGGCAGGCTTTCACGATTCTATGCCAAGGAGAAAACTTACCTTCTTATATTACCTAATTCTTATATTACCTAATATAAGATATTAAATATTATATTCATTTCTCAATTAGAATTATTGTGCCTTTTCTAAGCTGGAATGGAGTAGGATAGTGAAAGACTTGCATTTTCTAATATTTCCCTGATTTCAGCCAATCCATTTCATCAATTCCTTAAATGCTGAGAGGAAATCTCTTATCAAATTCACTACATATTTGCTGAAGATGGTACTTAATATTGTCCATTTTATAATCTTAAAAAAATTATTACCCAACAAACAGTTTTATATTTTGTACTGCCAAAGTAAATTGCTATTCCTCATGGATTCTGTGACATAACTACTTCCAATCTCTTTGTATCTTTCTTACTATGGTAGCTTCAACATCGTCACTCTACTCTGCATCAGTACTAAATGTATTCTTTACAAAAAAATGTGTCCATGTTTATTCTTTCAAACTAGAAAAATAATTTAAATATTATATAATTGAAATAAAATATTTCAATTTACTTACCAATTATGATTTATATAGGTATCAGTAACCTGTGTAGTTTACAGAAAATATTCAAATAAACACATTGCAACGTTACATGGGTACATACAAAATTTATGCAGATTGAGTCAATCCATTGACACCAAATGGATCAAAGATGTTAAATATGTAATACTGAAATGAAGCATGTGCCCACTCTGTGTATTACATGTAACACCAATATCTTGCATGATGTAATAGTAACAGTGAAACAGTCTCATCAAAATAATAGAATACTATAGATTTCTTATGTTTTTTAATTTAAATTTAACATAACTTAGAGTAAAAACTCAATTCCTCTGCTGAGCCCAACATATTTTTACTGCTCAGTTCGCTGCATGTGGCTACAGATGATTTTACTGGACAATGCAGATAATTAGAATCTGTATCTTTATGCTCCCAGACTAGTAATCTTTCTACTATATCGTGCTTAATATCTGTCAATAGAAGATTCAGACATTATTGGTGGCGTCAAAGCAAGAGACTGTGGGAATGTAGAGTTAACCATTCCAAAGGAAATTATATACAGTAACTTTTTTTGAGATATAAGCAGGGATTAACTTAAAAATCACAAAATTCCTGAATTTATGAATCCTACTATAAGGGGCTTAATTGTAAAAAGTGCAGCACTGTGTATAATAGATAACCATGGGATTCTATTCAGTGAGTGAGCTAATGACCTGACTTAGGCACACCTGATTGAAAAACATACTCTAGAAAAAAGTATTACGTAATTTATTAAAATTTTTAATATTTGCCTTTACTAAAGGCTAAGCAATTGAATTGTCTGCCTTCTATTTTAATCTCATCTGAATTTAAATCTAACAATGTTCTGACTCCTTTTGTCTGACTGTGATACTCTTGCTTGGTCTGAATGATGGTTCCAAGTCAATATTCTACTCTAGAAAAAAGGATTTAATTAACAGAAGGCTAAATATTTGTTTCTTCATCTTACCTATTTTCTCCTGAAAATTTAAATGTCTTCCTGTAAACATCTGTAATTAGTCTAAAAAAACACACACAAGAAAAATCTGCTCACTTATTTAGTATAATTCTACTTTGATTCTGCATAAATCAAGGTTCTGTAGCCCAATAAAAAAGCAATATGCTGAACCAATATTTAGCAGTTGGGTTACTGAATTCTTATTGCTTGACTAGTATATTGATTTCAAGCTAACAGGAGATGAAAACACAAAATTTTAAACTTGTGTTAAAAATACAAGTTTTTTTTTTTTTTTTAAACCCTCTCATGCCATTTAGGTCTCAATCATTCCCATTTTTTATGATAAAATAGTCCATAATAAATACTTTCACGTTCCTCTATTTTTTAATATTTCCTTTTGAAGCCAACAATAGCTCTAGGCAGTCTTCTGTGATTAATGACGAAGGCAGTGGCCTTTGTGTTACAACGTTGTATTGCTACTGGAAGTTTTCAAGGTCATTATTTCCTTCAGCAGAGTTCAAAATAAGTTAAATTTTCATAAAACATGACCTGTTTTTTTTGAGAGGTATGATACTTGTTTTATGAGAGCCCATTTTAATGAAAAGAAACGCATAGAAATTTTCCCTCTGAATATCAGATATCTTATTCAACTCGGAATGCTATTGGAAAACTTTTTCATGACTGAAGAAAAAAAGATCAATATTCTTTAGGAGCTCCTTATTATGGAAACATTATTTCCTTTACTAACATTACTTGCAAAAGTCAGAGAAGTATCTTAACCTATCTAAATGATAATCTATTGGTATCCGATATGCCAATAAAAATCAAGCGGTGAAGAATTGAGGGTCACTTTAATTGAAAGCTTTAGTCACCACCCAGTTGCCATCATATGAAATTAATTATATTCATTGGAAGGGTTTGTCTTGGATTGAGAATTTTGTTTCCAAACGTTACTTACTTTGCAACAGTCTGATGGATATCAAGTGGATAGGGGTGCCAATGGGGATAGGGTTCCATTAAAGCTGAAACCTGTTCATTTAGACAGAAAGCAAGGAAGGAATGAAGGGAGGAAGGAGGAAAGAAGAAAGGAAGGAAAGAAAGAAGGAAATGAAGGAAAGAAGACAACTAGCATCTCTGTATGGATGTTTTCCCTCCTTATTTAGTACTTTAGCCTACTTCTGATGTACTTCCAAATATTTCCAACACTATATTATCATTTGAAATAACCACAGTTCACTACACACTTTTGTGGTAAAATGGTCTTCTAAATAATATAATAAAAAGTAATTGGTACTAATTACCCAGAATTTTATTGTAATTCATTCAATGCAAATGGAATTTTCTTTAGAAGTACTATAAGCCAAGTACTTTTCTTTTGTCATACACTGAAATTTGAGAGGTGTTTTATCTGTATATCTAATTCCTCTTTAATATCTACCATAATAGGTTATATTTGTCAGTTTCTCCGTCATAAATTTTTCCTTCTACTTCTGTCAAACTGTTACTATTCCATGACTAATTTATTTTTTATTTTAAGAAACTAATCTTTGACAAAGCAGGAAAAGCTATCCAATGGAAAAAAGACAGTCTCTTTAACAAGTGGTGCTGGGAGAACTAATTTACTAATTAGTAAATTAGTAAATTTACTGAGAAACAAGCCTTTTAGAACAGTAATAATTTCTACAATCCAAAAGAAATATCTGTTTGTACTGAACAATCTAAGCATAGGAAAGATAAATATAATCTAAGCATAGGAAAGATGAATATAAGAAAAGGCAAGTTCAACAACTAAAATATGTTTTATAATTTTTTATTTCTTCTTCTCCATTGATTTTTATTGTCTATAAGATTTGATGATGTAGGGGTGCCTGGGTGGCTCAGTGGGTTAAGTGTCCGACTTTGGCTCAGGTCATGATCCCACGGTTTGTGAGTTCGAGCCCCACATTGGGCTCCCAGCTGACAGCTTGGAGCCTGGAGCCTACTTCGGATTCTGTGTCTCCTTCTCTCTCTGCCCCTCCCCAACTTGTGCTCTGTCTCTCTATGTCTCTCAAAAAGTAAATAAATGTAAAAAAAAAATGTAAGAGATGATGATGTCATCTAAACTTATTATGTAGTAATCATTTCACAATATATGTAGGTCAAACCTTTTCGTGTGTGTGTGTGTGTGTGTGTATACAAAAGTATTTTCAGTGCTACAATAAATTACAACAAGTTCAATGGAAACATAGAGAAAGAGGAGAACTAATTGTCTAGTGAAATGAAGAATTCGTGCACACCTTGACATTTACTATTGGCATGAGGATCTAAACAGAATGAAACAGGGTACTTAGGATAGTGGCAAAATGACAGGCATATCAGGGATTGAGGTTAGCCTGGTAGTTTAATTACAGTTTTTATGACTGGATTGTACTAGAAAAGGGCTATAACAAATTCTTAGAAAAACAAAGGTATTGAAATTTTGACCACTAGTCTCAGGGCTTTGATCTTTATAATTTTAAGCATTTGGAAACCACCAAAAAAATTGAGCAGAGAGTGATGTAAGTATACTTGCATTATAATACAAAACTTGCAGCCATAACAAATGAGGAAATCCTGCTATGTGCCACAATATGGAGGGAACTTGAGGGCATTTTGCTAAGTGAGGCAAGTCAGACAGATACTGTATGATCTCATTTATATGTGGAATCTAAAATAAAAACAATTTGCGGTAATGAGGGGTGAAAGGGGTGGGCAGGATGAAGGAAAGTGGTCAAGGGTACAAACTTCGAGTTATAAGGTAAGTAAGTTCTAGGGATGTAACGTACAACATGAGGACTATAGTTAATACCTCTGTATGATATATAGGAAAGCTGTTAATAAAGTATCTCCTAAGAGTTCTCACTGTGAGGAGAAAATTTTTTTCTTTCTTCTCCATTTTTTTATTGTGTCTATACAAGAAGATGATGTCATCGAAACTAATTGTGTGGTAATCATTTCACAATATATGTAAGTCCAACCTTTATGCTGTACACCTGAAACTCATACAGTGACCTATGTCAATCACATTTAAATAAAACTGGGTGGGGGGGGGAAGAAAAATTCCATGGGTTTACATGTTTCTCTAAAGGAGACAGGTTGGGACTATATAAATTACCAAAATGTAAAGATGGCCAAAACTGTATTTAAGACATTCATTGCCCAATATGATACCCAACACTATTTATATACGCATATGGATGAATTAGGATTTTGCCTGTAAAAATACATTGACTGCTATGCGTAAATTTTAAAAACCTGTAGGTAGGCTTCAGTAAGAAAAGAGAAAGGTAATTAATAACTGAATGAGACATCTGCAGAGTAAGAAATGAGGCACATAGCATCACATTCAAATGGCAAGAATTTCAATTAAAAAAGAAAGAATAAAGAAAGGAGAGGAGAGCAGATTATAGGAGAGCAGAGGAGCAATGAGCCAATCCCAGCAGGGGGCAGTAAAGAAGACAAAGAACTGTCCCTATCCACACCAAAGGCTCAACATTCCAGAGCAAGCAGCCTCCATGTGTGCGGTGTGCAAACCCCAGGAGAGATCTAGTTGTCAGTTGCTTCCCAAATGTACTGGAAATTTTCACTGAAGGAATTGAGAACTTAGAAGTGTTCTTTTAACACATAATAGAAATTCCTAAGGGTACAAGTAGATGCCATTTAAGGCAGAAAATAGTTAAGAGTGTGAGATTGTAAAAGAAGGTAGAAAACATGGGAGGGGCATGGTTCACCCTAGAAGAACAGTGGTATGGGACTTGCTCTAGACAGCAGACCCTGGAAAACAGGATGTATTTGAGCTGCTTAGAATTCAAAGAGAGTATAAAGGGAGCTCTCAGGTTGTGGCCAGTGGTTGGATGTTCTTTATTTCTGTGGTGACAGTGCGTAGGTGGCAGCAAATGTACTTTCATTGTATCTCATCTTTGCAGCAGAAGACAGGTGAGCAAGTCCTTATGATGGTCGATGGTGGGCATCAGAGAACAGTAACTCTCATGGCCCTGAATGGGTAGAAGGTTTACAGTTTAGGGATCTTGGAATTACAGAGTTTATGTAACTTGATGAAGGCAATAGTTACCGATGATGCTCTATTTATCTTTATTATCCACCTGCCATCGCATATCAGTAAACAGAGGCTGAAGATACAAAGCCCCTCCATTTTTTAAAGTTACTTAGCAAGGCCTCACTTCACAATTAAATGAGCATGCATCATCTCCTACTCTGTTCCACTGTGGAAAATTCATTTAGTCTTTAAAATCCAATATAAATTTATCTCTCTCCTTGATGCATTCTCTGTCCCTTAAGAAGACTTTTTTTCTTTTCCTTGTATTTTAATTAAGTTTCTTACATTTCTGTTGTTGATTGTATTTTATTCCTTATAATGACCCTACATCCTAAATTCTAATAAAGGCACTGTCAATTACAGGATATAAAATTGATTTTTGTGACTAGATGTTTTGGAGAATAATATATACAGGGAAAGGATTTTATCACATGCATGTTTTCCTAAATTTCAAGAATGACTTGATTTGAAAAATAAAAGTGCCCTATAATCTATGCCCATCCCAAGATAGTAGATCTGAGTCTACTTGAATTTATCCTGTTCAATATAATACCTAGTCTCAAGGATTCTTGAAATAAAAGCCAAGTCAGACTTTCTCATGGTCCTTCCATTTGAAGGAAATAGAAAACAAATAAAAAAGGCACAGATCTTCAGGACACATCTATACTCCCTTACAAACTCCTTGCCTACCTGTTATCTATTACTAAACCTTGATTATTTCAAGCTAGGGTTTAATGCCCTTCCAGACTTGGTCCCAAACAGCTTGCCTCCTCTACACACTTCAGTTTCCAGACCAACACTTTGGTTTTAATTTCAAGGCAGCACATCATTGTATATAACAGTTTGGAGTCAGAAATTTCTGGTTCAGTGTCTTGAATACTCCATTCTTGCATATGTGACCTTGTCAAGAAGACTATACTATATCTCTGTCTATCTCCAGGCCAGAGATAATAATAGCATATACCCCATGTATGTCTTGTGTTGATTAAAGCATCATATTGTGGTATTTATTCAACTAATATTTGAGTTCAGACAAAGTGTCAGGCTCTGGGTTGTGATTTCTCTATTAATCAAAAACTTCCATAATTTTGTTCACAGAACGGGAAATTAATGTCCTCATAAAAACCATCTCAAATCACAGTTCCTCTATGAAAAATGACCAGTATAACCCTTCTAAAATTATCTCTGAACTCCTAGAAGGTGTTACCTGTGTCAACAGTTTACATTAGGCATTTGTCTGACATTGCTAAGTATCATTTCACACGCATGAGATTCACCTCTTTAATTATAATATTGACTAGTAGAAGACACTGTTAATGTTTCCCTTTCCTTGTACACTATACTCTTAAGAACTAACTTGGAGATAGTGTTAGTAAAGATGTGTTGATCAATAGAGGAATTAAGTGATTTGGGAGGTTTTCTTAAGAGAAAAAGTGGCACTTTTTTTTGGTATTTCAGAAATTTTACTACAAAGCAGTTTGTTTTTACAGACAAGAGAGTCATTTGTATAAAATCCATTCCACTCTTTTTTTTTCATCTATATTAGTTGGAAATTTAACAGAATTTGGACAAGTGAAATAAGAATGTATGTAGCTGCTGAAGACCATGAAGGCATTGTCCACAAATAACACTTCCTATTCCATTTCTACTCTGTTTTATATTCTTCTATTCTATTCATTTTATAGTAGAGGTAGTCAAAAGTACTACCTAATGTGGCTTTCCTCTAACCTGTTTAAGGTAGCTGTCTACAGCTATTTATAGTCCCGGTAGTATTTGGGGTTAGGAAAAAACCTACGTTTAATGAACACTTTTCTTAGAAAATACAACAAATGTACTCAGAGTACTCATTGCCTAGCTTTAGCTGTCTCCAATGGCAGCTGGTGCTTTTATTACTGTATAAAATATCTGACTGCTTTTGTAATAAAGAAGCTAAAGATCCCACTGCTCTCTTCCTAGGCAAAGGGAGCAATAAAAGTGCCATTTAGTAAACTCTATCCTTTCTAGTTAATAAAATACGCCATGTAGGAAGTGAGAGAATCAGAGTTGATTTGGTCCTCAGAGTCTCCTAGAAAAAAACAAAACAAAACAAAACAAAACAGAAAAACTGTATTGTCTCCCTAATTATTTGATTGTTCTGTACACCTTCCAGAATAGAAAATGATTCATCCACAGCTCTCTTCTTTAACACTGCAAGACACATGTGGTCCTTTTGCTCTGTACTGGGAGTGACAGCCACACTGCTTTGTGAAGTTGCTCAGGTTATAGGAGGTCTTGAATTGTGAAATATCTGAGTCAATGGAATGGTTATTTAACTTCCTATTTAAATTCTGAAGAATCTGCACCAATAACAAAACAAAACAAAACACAACAAAACAAAAAACAAACAAACAAAAAAAACACCAAGACTGGGAGAGCAAGCCACATACAACCTGCTCTGGGCTTAAACAAAAAAATGAAAGCAGGAATGTAAAAAAAAAAAAATAATGTACCACAAAACCACATTTGTCCAGCCACCATCTATTTGAAATTCATGAAAATTTATATAGGACTTAAAGTGAGGTTTATTTGTACTCTCTTTGAAATAAGGTTTTGCTAATAAGTAAAATCAAGGATTCAGATTTGTTTAACAGACATAAAGTGAGCTTTCCCATATGTAAAAGTGTCAGTTTTAACAAAACAAATGCTAACTGCCAGTGACCGACACAAAGGGGGCACCATTTAGAAATCTTGATTACCTAAGTTGTATGTTAGGACTTGGAAATACCCATCTAGCTCCAGGCCAGGCTTGGAGCAACATTCCATAAGCCATTTGAACTACAGCATATTAGTGATAGAAGTGGTCTTTCTGGCATCAGACTACCTGGGTGCTAATCACAACTACATCCTTACCAGTGAGGTAAGGATGGACAATTTCCTTAACTGCTCCATCTATAAGATGGGCATAATGACAACATATATGTCATACATTTGAATGGAGATTAAATAAAAGGAATTAATATATATATAATTCAGTTTTATAAGCACTTGGTATTTATGAGATACACACACACACGCACAGAGATCTTCCTTGACTTAAAATGAAGTTATGTCCTTATCAGACAAAGGGCTAGTATCCAAAATCTATAAAGAGCTCACCAAACTCCACACCCAAAAAACAAATAACCCAGTGAAGAAATGGACAGAAAACATGAATAGACACTTCTCTAAAGAAGACATCCAGATGGCCAACAGGCACATGAAAAGATGCTCAACGTCACTCCTCATCAGGGAAATACAAATCAAAACCACACTCAGATAATCACCTCACGCCAGTGAGAGTGGCCAAAATGAACAAATCAGGAGACTATAGATGCTGGAGAGGATGTGGAGAAACAGGAACCCTCTTTACTGTTGATGGGAATGCAAACTGGTGCAGCCACTCTGGAAAACAGTGTGGAGGTTCCTCAAAAAATCAAAAATAGATCTACCCTATCACCCAGCAGTAGCACTGCTAGGAATTTACCCAAGGGATACAAGAGTATTGATGCATAGGGGCACTTGTACCCCAATGTTTATAGCAGCACTCTCAACAATAGCCAAATTGTGGAAAAAGCCTAAATGTCCATCAACTGATGAATGGATAAAGAAATTGTGGTTTATATTCATAATGGAGTACTACATGGCAATGAGAAAGAATGAAATATGGCCCTTTGTAGCAACATGGATGGAACTGGAGAGTGTGATGCTAAGTGAAATAAGCCATACAGAGAAAGACAGATACCATATGTTTTCACTTTTATGTGGATCCTGAGAAACTTAACAGAAACCCATAGGGGAGGGGAAGGAAAAAAAAGAAAAAAAAGAGGTTAGAGTGGGAGAGAGAGCCAAAGCATAAGAGACTCTTAAAAACTGAGAACTGAGGGTTGTTGATGGGGGGGTGGGAGGGAGGGTAGTGTAGGTGATAGGCATTAAAGAGGGCATCTTTTGGGATGAGCACTGAGTGTTGTATGGAAACTAATTTGACAATAAATTTCATATAATAAAAAAATGAAGTTATTTCCCAATAAACCCATTGTAAGTTGAAAATACCCTAAAGTGAAAATGCATTTAATACACGTAGTCGACTGACCATCACAGCTTAGTCTAGTCTGCTTTGCATGTGCTCAGATCACTCACATTAGTCTCCAGTTGGGCAAAATCATCTAATGCAAAGCCTATTTATAATCAGGTGTTGACTATCTCATGTAATTTATTAAAAACTGTAAAGAAAGTGAAAAGCAGAATGCTGTATGGGTACACAATCATTGTGGACAGTTGGTATATTGCTTGTTTATCCTCATGACTGTGGGACTGACTGGGAGCTGCAGCTTGCTACCACTGCCCAGCATTACAAGTGAGTATCATAGTGCTTATCACTAGCTTGGCAAAAGATACAAGTTCAAAATTCAAAGTAGGGTTTCTACTGAATGCATATCACTTTCACACCATCGTGAAGTTGAAAAATTTTTAAGTCAAACCATCATAAGTTGGGGGCCATCTGTATGTGTGTGTGTGTATATGTGTATGTGCATATGTATATGCATATATATGTATATATGTGTGTATATGCTTGTTTGTTTATTTATTTATTTATTTATTTATTTATTTATTTATTCATTTATTCATTTATTTATTTATGGAAGATATGGGGCCCC
This sequence comes from Lynx canadensis, assembly GCF_007474595.2. Lineage (NCBI taxonomy): Eukaryota > Metazoa > Chordata > Mammalia > Carnivora > Felidae > Lynx > Lynx canadensis. The sequence continues at coordinate 56,455,810 of NC_044306.2, forward strand.
TGGTGGCTCAGTCAGTTAAGCATCTGACTCTTGATTTCAGCTTGGGTCATGATCTTATGATTCATGAGTTTCAGCCCCACATTGGGCTGTAGGCTGACAGTGTGGAGCCTGCTTGGGATTCTCTCTCCCTCTCTCTCTGCCCCTACCTAGTTTGTGCTCTCTCTCTCTCTCTCCCTCTCAAAACAAATAAACTTTAAAAAATAAATATATGTGTGTATATCTATCTATCTATCTATCTATCTAAATAGTATATTGGATTGTTGCTACATTGCAGCCATTCATTTAAAGGTCCTAATAAAAAAGGAATATATATATATATATGTACATGTGTGTATGTATACATATACATATATATACATACACACATATACATATAAACACACACATATATGCATGTATGTATATATATCTAAATATATATCTAAATATATATATATATATATATATATATATATACACATGTGTGTAGATGTATATATTTTTTCTATTAGGACCTTTAAATGAATGACTGGAATGTAGTAATAATTCAATGGATTTTTTTATATATTTAAATAATTATGTCTTTCTATTAGTGAAAAAATAGTCATGATATTTTGCTACATTTGTCTCTTTTACTTCCTCCCACACGTGGTGCCCAGTATCATTTGGATTCAAAGGAAAAATCAAAGATGGTCTAGTAGATAGAATCTTGTCTTTTTAACACAAATGAACTGATGAAAAGTATCAGAAAATGGAAGGATTTAGTATATACAGGAAACGTAAAAAATTGTAGAGTCATAAATACTTTAAGAAATATGTATAAAATTGAGTACATCAAATGCGTCTGAACATTTATGGTATTTCATATCTCTAGCGAAGACAGAGATACCAGAAATATGCTCAATTCTTTCTCCTCGTCCCTCCTCCCTCCCTTTTTCCCTCTTTCTTTCCTTCCTTCCTTTTTTGGTATACAATTAAAGTATCTTATTAATATTCATGCAACTTTTGTTCATTTTGTTGTTTACATTTACCACCTTCTCACCTCTACTGCCATTAAGAGACACTGTGCCACTTCCCTCTAAGGGATGGATGGAGATTTGCAAGTTTGGGGGTTAAAGCTGGGAGTAGCCTGAAATTGCTCTGTATAATGTAGAAAGTTTCCCAAGACTAGTGGAAGGATGGAAGGAAAAATGAAAAGAAGTCTAGAGCCTGAGAAACAAGGCAATGAGAGAAGGAAGAGCTGGGAAAGATTCTTGCCTGTGCCTTATGGGAAGAAGAGACTCTGCAGAAAGAATGTATTCTGAGGATGACTATTGGTTTGCCCTTGATGGTTTGGTGGAAAACCCTCCCACACTTCCCCTCCAAATCATACAAGAGAATCTACAGGGCTTACTAATATTTTTGGAATGAGCAGCTCATTTTCTTTAAATGAAAAGAGGTGACCGTAGCATAACATATAGAGATGGGGAATCACTATGTTGTACACCTGAAACTAACCTAACAATGTGTGTCAACTATACTGAAATATTAACAAACAAAAAAATCATTCAATAAATTTTTAAAAAGAGGGACTGAATTGAGGTAAGGCAAAAGTAAGCCTTTAAATTAAAACAAACAACAGAGTGGATACAGAAACAAATCAAACCAATCATTAGAGATTTAATGTGGATGGAGTATCCAGAAATCACGCACTTGGAACAGTTTTTCCTTTACAAATACTGAAACTTTCACGGTCTTTATATTTTAAACATATTGTTGGGAAAGGTTAAAAGAGTTCATAGGAGCTGCTGCTACACAGTCAGGTACAAACACACACAGGTCATTTGAAAACATGGAACTAGTTTAAAATTGTTCAGGAAATGTGATTTTGTTTCAGTTAACATTTTAAATGTAACAGTTTGGATTCCATTAGAAACTTTGAACTGTTTTGTCTGTGATTTGTGTGTATGTGTAAGACATCACAGCACATTCATCTAGAGTATATTTTAAATCACCAAATCAAAACATACCTTGATTCTTTTTAGTTGAAACAGCTGACAATTGGTCACAAAATGTAATTATTCTGTTTTATAGAGCTAATTTCATGACCGCATGCAAAAGAATGATTAAAAAAGGTCTAGACACAGCAGAAAAAAAAGAAATCTTAGTTCAGATATAAGAAAATGGCAGGAGTCCAAAGCTCTAGCATTCGAAAAGAAGCTAATAAAAAGATCACAAAGTTACAATTTGACCTTACTTTATTAAAAAGCTGATCAACCTGGAAAGGGGTTGGTATTTAATTTAAAGACAGAAAAGGTGAGAGATATCTGAATATGATCAAAGGGATGCCAATGCTTTTGCCAGATGGGCTGTGTGTTCATTAAGAATATTTAATAGTCTACACTTAAATGCCTGGAATAGAGGTTTTTTAAGGTCGATGTTTCACTGAAATTTTAATTGAATAATTAGTCTAAATTCTAAACTAGGAAATAAAATGATCTTATTTAAACAGAATAACTGAGGGCACTGGATGATTTTTAATTAGATTGCTAATTGATTTTCTCTTTAAGTTTTTTCAATGATTGATTATAGTCCATTCAATTGCAATGGATGTTAATTCCTGCTATTACTTGGTTCCATATATTGAAGTTCATGTTTTTTTCTTCTTTTCTACCTTCCTAATTCACTGTCATGGCTGCTGACAGTTTTTAATAGTACTATGTTACTCAGTTGTGTTGGTCCTGATTAACAGTTGCTATATCTAAACTAAATATGTTTCTTTATGTCAGTTATACTTTATGATCTTTTTAAATCCCATATAGCCTTTAATACTCAATTTAACAAATTTCATAAACACACGGAATATTTTTGATTATTCTTGTTAGCAAAGAAAAACAGAGTCTATATGAATATTATGGAAAGAGGGTAATGCAAATCCTAACAGTTAATACCAATGACTTAATTACATGTTCTCAGGCTTTCTCTATGGGGTGCTCTTATCTTCAGCCAAACAGACACAAAATATGATTTTGTTTAAGGAAGTGAAAATAACTATTCTGGCAGTTTTTTTATTCTCTATCATTGGAAAATGAAAGGTTTTCCTTAATAAAGTTTTTTGCACATAGATGGATTTTCTAGAAAACTGAATTTTATGCCTTTAAATACTAACTTCAAAGTTTATAGCTGTTTTTATGGATATTTAAATAACATGTTCCATCTACTTTCTTGCCTTTTTAACCAGGGAATACTGAACATAATTTAAACTTTTCTTGATGACTGAGGGTCAAAAAATGAATACAAATTATTTTAACCTCCTGCAATTAAAGGGCCTCAGAGGCCAGAAAGTCTTGGATGGTTTATGCTGTGCTGAACTTGGCCATAAAGCTAAGGAACTTATGAGCAATGGTTACACTACAGATAAAGAACTAGAGAGTCAGATTTCTTTTTCTCCATGGGCTTTAGTTTTTAACTCAACCACTGCAGCAAGTTTTGATTATGGAAATCTTCAAAGCTCAGAGCTTATCAGAGGAATGGACATTCACATGTAGGGAGAACAATTCTTATCTACCCTAAAGAAGTGGATGTTTGCAAAGCCCAGCCTTGAGTGACAACTGCAAGAAATAGGCAGGTCTGCATTTCAGTAGAGCATCCTTTACAGAAGTTCTCACACTGCATGGGTTAGAGAAATAGGAAGAGATAGAACCAACTAGTAGACGTGTTGATGTTGAATTCAAACTGTTAACAGAAAGCTTCTGCATCTTTAAAAAATCTGCAGCCAATAAGACCGAATTCTTTCTTCAATTACAATGTAAGACCTGATGCTAGAAAGCTAACAGGATTTGTGAAAGCAAATCAGTATATTTCAGAGACGTGACTCCTATGACAGACAGAACCATAAGAAGAAAAGTTTTCCAGATCGTTGCGGGCACTTGGCAGTCATTTAAGCCAAGGCTTTCACTAATTCCTTAGTGAAGAGGAATTCAAATGGAACACTAGAGATACAATTTATGTATTTCTGTTTATTATTTATTCATCCTCCTTGTACATCTCCTGGAAGATACAGATTTTATTGATTTTCATTAGGTTTTAGAATCTCAAGTTAGAACATGTTCTTTATTTGAGAATTTTTACAATACTGTCAGATACACATGTGGGTATGCATGCGCATGTATATATCTGAGTATACATTCTGTGTGAAGGGGTGTATTATGAGTGGGTGAATGTACCATGCGTTGGTAAATGTTACCTTGTTCATTCTGTAGAAACAGGTTAGTTGATCTCTTCTTATTCATTACTTCTTTTTAATATCTCTACTTAAAAGTATCCCTTGAAAAAATTGTAAGGAAAACTATTTCTTAGAGTATTTCTTTTTTTTTTCTTAAAGTATTTCTTAAAGAAAGATTCTGTCCATATTAAATTAAAAGTATAATTTGTAACTGGCATAATTATTTTATAACACACTGATTAATTTTCAGAGAAATTTCTGTTTCAGGTGTGAAAATGTCTCTTTTCTTCTTCACTAACTTTCTTTATTAAATGATTTTCTCAGACTTTGTCATCTGCACCAGGCTTTAGGAATCTTTCTGCTTCATCAAATCCTAATTTCTTTCTAAATCCCATTTTAAAGGTGATCATTTCTCCTCTTCTTGGCAATCTGCATTTCTGTCTCCTTTGGTTACTTCTATGGCTAAATGCCTGACATGATTCATTTCAACTCTGAAATATTCCTCTTACTGTAATGTGTCCCAAAAGCAGATGTGTCATTTAAGGAGGCACACTGTGTTGTGAAAAAAAAAAAAAAAATATATATATATATATATATGAAAACTTACGTAAGAAATATATCTTATTACAAATATAAACTATCTAGAAATGACTTAAATCCAGCGTTCCAAATTTCTTTTCTTTTTTATTATTGTCATTTTGTTCAAGTAGGTGTAAGTGAATTTGATAACGATGTTTAACTTAAAAAATCCTTAGAGAATGATTTCTAAAGGAAACAATGTTTGCTTTAACACTGTTTTAGATTCTTCTTTTTAAGTTTATTTATTTTGAGAGAAACAGAGATGGCACAAGTGGGGGAGGGACAGAGAGAGAGGGAGGGAGAGAGAATCCCAAGCAGGGTCTGTGCTGCCAGTGCAGAGCTTAAAGCAGAGCTTGAACTCACAAAACTGCAAGATCATGACCTATGCTGAAACCAAGAGTTGGACACTTAACCGACCAAGCCACCCAGGCACCCCGGCTTTAGTAATTTCTTATGGACATAAGAATTCCTTCTCATATGATTGATTATACTTCATTACTTCTAACTTTTAATTAAATATTTTTACTCTAATCTCTAATTATAACATGAAATCAGGGTAAATTTTATATATCAATCTGAATGCATCATTCTTTTGCTTTATTTACCTTTCCCACTCATGTTCTCATGTGTGTTGAATGTCATTAAAAATATTTCCAACATGTTTTTGCTTGAATAGTATAAAAAATTAGTACAACTGAGGAGACCAAATAATTAAATAAAAAGTGCTTCATCCATTGGATCCAGCATAGGTGATATAGGTGGCAGAATTCAAGAAGACTCAGGAAAGTAAAAACAGATCAGTTCAAAATTCCTCAAGAAAGAGCAATGCCAATGACAAATCGATTTTTAGAATTCCTATCATTTAATGCTATTTACCCAAAACAAATCCAGTGTTTTGTTGTTGATTTCATCTCTGCACCCAACCCATCTTCCCTCTTTCTGAAGGGTTCTCTATAAATTTCTTCCTTTACTATCATCCATTTGAAAAGGAAGAAAGGGGCACCTGGGTAGCTCAGTCAGTTAAGCATCGAGCTCCAGATTTTGGCTCAGGTCATGACCTCAGGGCTCCTGAGACAGAGCCCCACTTCTGGCTCTGCACTGACAGCATGGAACCTGCATGGGATTCTCTCTCTCACTCTCTCTCTCTCAGCCCCTCCCCTGCATGCATGTATGCTCTCTCTCTCTCTCTCAAAATAAATAAATAAACTTAGAAAACAAAAGGTACATTTACAAAAATCATCCATGATGAAAAATTATTAATTTTAAGAACTTTCTGTATTTAGGAACAAGAGGTTTAAATTGGTAACAAAAAATAAATAATTGTAAATTAGATTAAAACTAGAGCTTGCAATTTGCCTTATGATTATTATTAGTTACTAGGCATACAATTAGCTTTATTCTATTAGTTCTGGAAAGAGTTCCACAAGAGATAACCAATTAATAAATTTTCATTCATATTCTCTGGTCACTTGTAGCCATTACCCTCAAAGGCTGGGAAATGACCAAGGATAGTTCTGTAAGTTCAGTGCTGGAGTCATTACCTTTGGACATGCTAATTTACATTATTATTTTTTTAATGTTTATTTATTTTTGAGACAGAGAGAGATAGAGCATGAACGGGAGAGGGGCAGAGAGAGAGGGAGACACAGAATCTGAAGCAGGCTCCAGGCTCCCAGCTGTCAGCACAGAGCCGACACGGGGCTCGAACTCATGGACCGTGAGATAATGACCTGAGCCGAAGTTGGAGGCTTAACCGACTGGCCACCCAGGCGCCCCAATATTTTTCTTTTTTTTTTCTAATATTTAAAAATGTTTACTTATTTTTGACAGAGACAGAGTGCAAGCGGGGGAGAGGCAGACAGAGGGAGACACAAAATCCGAAGCAGGTTCCAGGCTCTCAAATGTCAGCACAGAGTCTGCTGGGGTGCTTGAACTTAAGAACCTTAAGATCATGACCTGAGCTGAGGTCGTACACTTAACGGACTGAGCAACCCAGGCACCCCTGTATTTTTTTTTTCAATGCAGGTATCTATGACACTGAAATTAGTAGGCTACTTAAATCTTCTCTGGCCTAACTATATACACATAACAATATGATGGGAATTGTACAAATCCTCTAAGTCCAGAAATGGAGAGAGAGCTGAAGGCACCATGACTAACGATATTAGCTGAGGACATATGTAACCATTTTGGAACTGAATTCATCTTTCAAGGTGGGATAAAATAAAAGCAACCAACTGTAAAATCTTAAAGAATTATCTGACATAGAAAATTGATTAAAGATTGAGTGAGTATAATTTTGGTGACACTGATAGCTTTTGAATATATGAAGCCCTAAAAAATAAAACTGCCCTGACTAAAACCTAGACAATGTCAAATATAGAATATTACTATCAGAGAATATAATTAAGAGGAAGATGTGAGGGATAGTAGTATGAGTTAGAGCAACACTTGAAATGGACAAAAATTATATAGCTATATTTATCAATAAGTCAATATTATCATTCTATTATAACTGTACTTTGAAATTTATTCAAAATAAGCATGTGATGCTCTTTTTTTCTCGAATACCCTAGAGAACTAGATACAGAATGTCCCGAAAAATAAAACATTGATAGATGTATGTAATGATTCAATTATGCTAATGATGTCAAATATAAATATTAGGAAAGTTTTCAAACAGCTATTTAAAAGAATAAAATTATGTGTATTTTTTATCCAAACAATGAGACACATATAGTTAATAACAATATGAAAGTTGTTAGAAGCCACCAATAAGACAAAAGCTGTGGAACAAGTCTCAAGGGAACCTTTGAAGATAAAGAAGCGAAATACCCCTACTGTCACTTCACCTTTTTGCCCTTTTCTATTTCTTTCTCTTGCCCAAGAAAACAACAATTGGTGGACTAGCCAAATGATACAGATTTTAAGATGCTTTTATTTCTGTTACTTCTAGACTAACAAGACCTTCAATTGCCTCCCTCACTTCCTAATTCATGGTGAAAATTTGTAAGATGGAATCTGTTTTTCTTTCTTTCTTTCTTTCTTTCTTTCTTTCTTTCTTTCTTTCTTTCTTTCTTTTCGGGGTGGGGAGAATCTATTACTTCCGCTACAAGATTTTCCACTGGAAAAAACACTCACTGTCCAGATCTCATATCATGTGCTCTATGGGAGCTTTACCTCCCAAACCAGATGTAAAATCAATAAAAGCATAGCATTTTATTAGGGATGGGCACATGACTCAATTAGGATAAATGAGACCTTCTCTGAGACAATGGGGAAAGAATTCTCACTCTTTATAACTGGATTGGAACTTAACAGCATGTAGGCTTTTTTTAAAATAGTTTTCTCTGAGATCCCAAGGCAAAATAGATTAGTGACATATAATACTTAGTGAAACTCAAATATAACAAGCATCCTAAATTACTATCTAACTCTAACTGCTCTACCCTCTTGACAGCATAAGAAGACCTATTTGTTGAAATCTGAAGTATGATTTATGGTGAGGTTTTCTTTCTATAGTTCTGCAAGCAGTGCACCTTCCCAGAGAGAGTTAAAAATGTCCACTAGGGAAAGAGGCAAAGCAAGAGGTTTATAGTCTCAAAAAACAAGCACTATCTTAGATTGGTCCCAGTCAAGTAAAGACTGAACTTTGTGTCTTCTTACCTCTCCCATATCTGCATTTTGAACCCTCCCCTCCTTGATTCCATCATGGAGAAGAACCTATCTGGTTGGCTGAGAAGGAGGCCATCCAAATGACAGAATCAAATTTTAGGGTGAAGAGGCAATGTTTGTACTGTGGCATCAAACTATCCCGCTATCTAATGTACTCTGGATTTTTCAGTCCTGGGAGTAGTGCTTAAATTGTTTTGATTTACTCCACTTTTCACTCAAAGCATCCTGATTGGATATAGTTTGGGTGACATTTTTTCTCCTTAATGTTAAACACTTATATTTATAAAAATGACCTATTTTTGAAAAGAGTTCAAATGTCTCAGTTCCCTTTTGAGCAGTTTTCCTATAACATCAAAAATTGCAACGACTCCAATTAGGACCATGCATTATTACAACTACTATTACAACTACTAATGCTACCATTACTATTTCTACTAATGATCAGAATGATGAAAGATAACAGACAGCAATATTTACTAGGTATACCATTTGATTCTCAACAGTCCCAGCCTTCTGGAATTAAAGCAGGGATTTGTAACTAGTTCTGGATAGTTCTTGACTGTGATGGGGTACGCCACTTTCACACGGAGATAGTACATCCCTCCTACCCAATTTTACAGCTTCTCTGCCAAAGCCGTGCTATAGGGAAGACCATGGGCTCTAGGAATCACAGCCATAACATGGTGGCTCCTCCATTAGTCTGGATCTCATATGAACTGTGCAAAGAAGAGTCCCTTTCTAATCTGTTTTAGATATGTTTAGAAATAAATCCTTAGATATTTCTGGATTTTTTCCTTCCCATCACATAGTCTAGCTTACATTAACAGAAAATGTCAATGTTCTATTTACATTGTCTCATTTTATCCTGGAGTTTATCTGTAGACAACTCCCTTATACACAAAGTTTCCCACTTTCTCTGCTTCTGCACCTTCTGAGGCTGCAGGGAGACGAAGCTGGGGGATTTGCCCATGCTGCACGTTCAGGGAAATGAATGAACCACAGGCAATTCTTAATGTGCAGGGGATGAAAACTGATGGATAGACATTCCAGAACATTTTTGATGAAATATGTCTACCATCCTCAGAGGGTCTCCCAAGGGACAGATCTGAGTTGATCATAGTGGTAAGACAGATCTCCTGTCTTACTGCCCTACTCCCTTATCATGCTTCCTGGAAATCGCATCCTAAATAAAATACTTGTAACAAATCCTTATATCAAGGTTCTCTCTTGGGAGAACCCAAACTAAGATTAATTTTGATGGCCAGAGATGTGGATTGGTAAGGCACAATGCTGCCACTCAAAAATCAGGTCTGTCTTACCCAATTTCTAAATAAGATTCCAATCTGCTTCTTATTTTTAAGTTTATTAATATAGTACATTTATTAATATACATTATTAACTTTTGTGAAGGAGGGATTTTATTTCATTTTTCTTAGTGGGAATTTAGTGTATTAATTTTATTAGAAATGTAAATATACCTTAGAATCATATTGGCATAACAGATGGAAATTTCTGTGAGGAGTTGTGTGAGAACTCCTGGCCCCATGGACAAAAACAGATCCCAGATTCACTCAACGGTCCATGATTTGTTCATATACATTAAAAAATAATAAGTACCCCAGAGCATCAGGAAAAGTGTATTACTCTATAAGCTAAGAGCACTTAAACCTCACAGGGGCACTGCAAATGAGGGGACAAGATAGGAAAGCACATTACTTATCTATGAGGTCACATCCAAGGGCAGGACTTGAAGAATCCAGGGCAGCAGCAAGGTTACTGAACAGAGGAGTGAGGGAAAATGTATCATCTATACTTAAAACAAAGACTTGGGAATCATATCTTCAGGGATCTGTCAAATTTGGTGTAAGCAAGAATGTGTGAAGGGTGTTTAGTAAAGAGATTGAGAGTGTAATAGACTTTGTTGGTCTTGGAACACAAGTTTCAGTAGACAAAACAGAAGGGTTTGGATGGGAGGAAAGAGATGGGTGGTTGGGTGCTATCAGACAATAGGAAGACTGAAAAGATTTGGATACTGGATATTGACCAAAACAATATAGATATGAGACACAATAGTTACTGTATTGATTGTTCCTTGCATGATGGTACATACTTGTGCTTACAAACAAGAGCACAAAACAAAAAACACTGCTACGCCACACAGCTCTCTGGGTCAGCTAGGACGCAAGGAGGTGGCAAGGTAGTGAAGGTCAATTTATCCATGATTCTCTCTCTGGGCAGGTTGTTGCAATAGAGCACAAACCTAGAATGGCTCTACAAGGGATATATTGAAGACCCTAAGAGTTCAGGTTAAATCACTGAATACTGAATATTTTTTTGGTCCTTATTTTCTGTTTTCTTCCCAAGGTCATAAACAGTCTTGGCTGTAAATGTTCACATTCTATTCATACTGATGCTACCATAGGAGGAGGACCATCATGACATAAATAATTTCCCCAAAGTAAACTTTTTCTTTCTCATCATGTCCCATAAACAAATAGGCAGATTATTTATATTAATGTGAAAATACAAATCTCTTACATATTAAAATTTCAACGTTGGGTATATTACTAATTGAACACCTTCGAAGATATATTCAAATGTAAAATTAAGAGCGATAACCTTTTGCTTCAAACTACAAAAACACTTGCAAACTAATAGACAGTTTATAGCACAATAAAAGGGGCCTAAACATTGTTTCTAAGCAATTTTCAGTTTTCTCAGAATCTGTCATGTTTTTATCAAACATGTGAGAACCTTACTGTAAAGTAAAAATAAAGCTAATATAAATGTTGTCAGAAATGGGAGTCAATGTTTTTTGATTTATAATGCTAGTAGGGAGATGAACGTTTTAGATATTTTCAAAACACTGGAAATGAAATTAAACTATCACTGCTCTCAGCTAAAATGCAACACTATTCCCAATAAACAAACACTCTATGTCCAGGGAGCCAATGTTCAACCAACTTGTTTTCTTGTGGCTTAAAGACATTACAGTCACTGGACCATAATTTAATATAGAAGGCAAAACAAATATTAGAGCTTCAATGTCAATCTCTTAACCTCTCCAGAAATAGCACACATTTGCAGAAAACAGTTTGCTACTCTCTCCATGCAAAATATTCTTCATTTAAGGCTTCTTGTGTTTAAATTGAAGCTGTGAGTTTTATTTCCTTTCACAGGCAGTTATAGGGGTCATCATGGGGTTATCCCCTAAATCTATTCCACTTCTCCACCACTGTGTTACTACTAATCTTGGGGACTGAACATGGTTGGACCTTAAAACTGATCACTCATGAGTACCTCATTTCTTTTCCCTGTAAATAATGCAGGAATCTAGTTAAGCTTAATGATGGATATGAGGGTTGCTTCAGGAGTGAGAATATGACCTAAGTCAGATAAATGACATACCAAGATATTTCAGGATTCTGGCACAAATTTCCTCATGTTTAAGAGAAAGCCTTAGGGAAATACAATTTCTTTTTCCACTGGACATCAGCACTTGAAGGTCTAAGGCTGTAGCTGTGCTGTCTTAGGAATCAGCCCTAGGACAAAGGCTGCACATGATGAAGGGCATAATTGGCACAACCTCTGGAAATGAGCGCCAGGGCCTCTGGATTAAGCCAACCCTAAAAACTCCCTAAGCACTGGTCTTCCGGTTTCTTGAACCTGACCATGATTTTGCTTTAAAAAGTTTGTGAGTCTTTTGTTTGTTTGTCTCCATGTTTCTTTTTCTAAATTAAGGTTAAAAGTATGTTAGCAGATAACATAAGTTTTGATTATGTGGCTCAGCATTCTCTTCAAATAATTCATTATTAGATAGTCTTTAATATTATTGAATGTTGAAATAATATACCAATAATGAGTAGCTTAAAAGAGGGGTATACATTTTCTACTGGACTGTTAGGGGTTAAATTGTGTCTGCCCTATAATTCAGAGAACAAACTGATGGTTGTCAGAGGGGGAGGGGAAGATGGGTGAAATGGGTGAAGGAGAGTGGAAGATACAGGTCCAGTTATGAAATGAAGAAGTCACAGGGATGAAAGGCACAGCATAGATAGTCAATGCTGTTAAATAGTGTTGCGTGGTGACAGAAGGTAACTACAGTTATGTGCACAGCATAAGAGACAGTGTCGTTGAAACACTATGTTGTACACCTGAGACCAATGTAACATTGTGTGTCCACTATAATTCAGTTAAAAGCAAGTAGTCTGCATGTACACACAACTTTGTTTCTATTTCTGTCCTTCCCTACTCCAACTCTTACACAACCAAATAACTGAAGTTATCTGAAGCCAGCAAAGAGTGACGCTTATTATGTTTCTGTTTAGCAGAAACAAGCTTTTAAATCAAGTTCTAGTTCCACAAGCCTTGCCAGTAATCATTCCAGGGAAACATATACAGATGTTCATTAAGCACAACACTATTACGTTGAAGAATAAAATAATAGTAAAACAATAACACAGTTAATAATACTAGCAGTAACAATAACCTCTCTTAACATTCTTTTCTTGCACACATAAAGTCTTGCTTTTATTCCAATTTTTGTACCTTACTGGAAACCAATTATAAACATAGTGCACATATTAAGAAAACTGAACAGTAGTTGAGTGAAGGCACTAACATAACTAGGTCCTAAATATGTTAAGTATCTCGCTTATAAAATAATGGCCCATGAACTATTACACTGATACAAGGCAAAGTAGATCAAGGGCAAACAAAATTGTTATTGCTCAGGTTTAAAACTCTGAAAATGGATCTACTGTTTTAGAAATGCACATTAGATAATAATTTATGTATTTGGAAATTACTTCTACTTTACGGAATTTTCCATATGCCAAATAAAGCATAACATTAAATGATAGATATCTTCTTAATAAAGATATGTATCACTATTGCAAAGAAGCACCCACTTAATGTTAAAGTACTGATTCCAGCATATGGGCTATTAATTTTCTGTTTATGTAAGCAAGCTGGGCAGGGTGACAGCAGGAATGAGCTTGCAGGAGGCCATTTAAAGGACCCAAATAAAATGAATCTTTAAATAGAAATGAAAATTTCATGCCCCAATTGCAGGTAATAAGCCTTTATTGGTTGTATTAGCATTTTCTTTGTACAACAGTCATAAGTGCTATATTATCAATTCCTTTCAACATCATTAAAGGTATTTGAAAAAATATATAATGTGTAATACATGATACATAACCTTTCTAAACTGGTGTCTTCACATTAAATGAGTTCATGAGCTTCTATTTTTAGATCTCCATTTTTTCCTGATTATAAGTTATTCAATATTAAAACATTTAAAATCAATTAGGAATTTAAATTCCTTCATAATTACACCTGCCAAAGGAAACTGCTCTAAAATTTACATAGTCTTATATTTCTCCACTTGCACACCAATATAATCTTTCTGTAAATGGGAGAGACTGCACATACTCCTTTTCCACTGACTTGCCACACACTGGAATATATCAGATTATCTTCCTATCAGAATATTTAAAAATATATTACATTGTAAGCATATGTCCATAGATTATGTGACTAATTTTATGCAGATAACCTATTTTAGGTTTTCTTCAGCTTTTCATAAAATAAACAAAGCTGCATTGAACCTAATTAGACATTACCTTTTTCTCACTGGTAGACATGTTTTTAATTCCTAGAAGCGAGAGTGCCAGATCAAAATAAATGAATATTTATACCTTTATCCTGCAAATTTTCCATCCAGAAGTAGTAAATATTATAATCTGGCTTCAGTACCAAGCAATCTCTCTTCACAGTTGATATTCTGTTACACTCCCTCTCATTACATACATTTTGATCCCTACATACAAGATGCCTTGCAAATAAATTTTCCTGGTTACATTGTTATGAGCACATATGAGATGAAGGATTTTGCCATAGCTTTGACAAAAATGGGGAATATCATTTTCTAAAATTTTACTAATTGGGAAAAACATTTCATTCGTCTCTTAATTTTTTTTAATCTCTGGATTTTCTAGATGGTGTATTTATTTCTATGTCTTTTTTGGCCATTTGTAATTTTTAATTAAATAATTGGTTAGCTTGTTACTTTTTTTGGCATTTGGTTGTTATTTTTGGTAGTTTCTTACACTTCCATTGTAGATTGTAGTAAATTTTTAGTTACATTGCTGGTGTTATTTTCCCCCAGTGCAATTTTGTTCACTCTAATTCTAACAATTGATTGGCTTCCACTTACTTATTTTGCTTCTCCCTCCAGTCCTGAGTCCTTTGGTTGTGAATGAATCATTTTTATTACTGATTTAAATATCTGTCTCCTTTTCCTTTGTTGTTGTTGCAACATACACATTTCTAGCTCAAATTATCTTTCTTATTTTTCGAACCTCTACCTTGAATTCGTTGCGGCATCAACCCTAAATGGATGCTCAACAAACCATTTGGCTAGATAAGACAAGGACTGTATGGATAGGATTAATCTATTATTGTCAGGTTATTCCTTTGCTCCGTGGCTGCCCATTTCACACTACTCATGATTCATTAGGACTACACAGTTCCTTTGTACTTAATACACTCATTCCAGCACCTGACAGGTCTGTTTGGAAGTTCTTTGTGCAAATGTACTAAAATTTGCCAACATATTCTAACTCTGTCTCTTGACCAACGGAAAGGGTTAATCTCTTTATCACATGAGACTTGCAGGTGTTGGGAGATCTTTGCTTTCTATACTCTGAGTGAAAACATATGCAGCTATTCTCCTAATATGTACATATACCTATTTTGACTTTCATCAACCCACATGTTTACCCTTACATATTTTGAGTCCTGCAATATAAAGCTAATTATGCCTCCTCAAGTGACAATTAAATATTCTCTATTAGGAGGTGGTTGGTGGATACAAAAACCACTATTATCTTTTTCGGGGGAATTCAGAGGGAATGTATAATATAAAGAATGAATCAGAGCAATACAAAATAGCAACTAAATAACTGTAATTTGGCACAGTCTTGGAAGACAATGCGTGTGAGAGAGAAGCTGAAAATTAAAAGAAATGAGTGTCTGAAGGCATAGTATGGTACTGTTAGTCTCCCATCATTTTTTAAAGACACTCCTGCAAACACAGATAGTCACCAACATAATCTATTAGGAAAGGTCACTTATATTTACATAAATTAATTTCAACTAATATGCTATGAAACCTTAGGCTGCTAAATGACACACTTACTAGTTTCTAAAACAATGAATTATTTTCTCAAAAGTATTTTCTCAAAAGTACTCAAAAAGTACTCCCTTAGAAACTGCTACTTTCTGCAAGATTTTGTTTCAAAAAAAAAGTCTCTTAAAAAATAATTCTAGTAGTTTCAAAGAAGCACATACCTGCATTACAAAGTGAATCAAAATTCTGTTTCTCCTTCTAACAACTGTCAATTGTAGGGCTGCCTAAATTAGAGTAAGAGGTTCTTCTAAAAGGGGCGATGTAATTACAAGCACAGTTATTCAAATGTACTATTACCTGTTCTGCACTGGTCCCCTAAGAAGCTTATTGAGTTGAGACTTTAAAGGAAAGTGACTTTCATTTATATCAATGTACATTATATGGATAACATGAAGATAATTAACTGGATAGCCTCTGTAATTTGGGACTGAATCGATCTTAATCTATGCCTAGTCAAAAAATCTACCCAGGATTAGGGAACACAATTTAGAATGAATAAAAAGGGGTGCAAAAGCCAACATTATGGATTGGGTTCTTTTGTTAGCAAGCTGGACTGGAGCCTTTTAGGATTATTTCAGGAATATGGGTGCACTTTGAAACAGCATCAATTTAATTGGCAGCCAATTCATTGCTTTCCATTAGGTAGATATCCAAGTCATGAATTGCAATGAGAATTTAATTTGCTTTTGGAACAAGTTAGATCTGATCTAAAAAGCTATCGTAAGAAAAGTATGAATTTTGCCCACAAAAGAGAAATACTTTGTCATAACTGTTGATTAGTCACACTTCCTCAACTACTGAAGAGGTAGCCTTCTATCAGTTGATAATGTCTTCATTTTTTTTATGGATAGTTTTTTCTCTCTGCCAATTATGTAGTCATGTATTAATATAAGATTGCGCTACTATTTTCTTGGCTTTTATTCCTTACTGCATCAAACATTTACTAAAAATGCAAACTAGAGTAGGAAGCTTTGCTCAAACAGGAAATAATTTAAAAAATAAGAGATCAAATCCAACTTTTGGTCCAGAAGTAGATTACAAATAACTAGGCACTGATGCCCAATCCCTTCAGATACTAAATCCTTACCTATTCTTTGGCCTCCATCTGGGCTTTTAAATAATGATCCACTGATACAACAGCTTCTTATCACACCAATGCTGTACTCTCTTAATTAGGATAACTTTACAAAGAGTCTTGACATTTTTTAGGTTGAGACACTTCTGTTTCTTAGATCTCCCTTGAAATCTTGAACGGTTTGTGTATTTAGTCTTTATGAAATTTAAAATGAAACTGAAAATATATCACAAAAGAAAAAAAATCCTGATTTGATTTTGATTGGCATGGTATTGAACAGTGTGATCTGGGGATACTTGAAGAGATCATCTGGGAACAAACATTGGGAAATCAACATGTTCAATTCAATATTTTCTCATTTATACCTCATCTTTATTTTGGTCTTCTTTTAAAATCTCCAGTAATCAACATACTTCTTGCACATTTGGACTTTTTTTTTTTTTTTTTTTTTTCAGAGAGAGTGTGGGAGAGGGACAGATTGTTAAACAGGCTCCATGCTTAGTGCAGAGCCCGATGTGGGGCTCAATCCCATAAACCTGGGATCACAACCTAACCAGATATCAAGAGTCATTGCTTAACTAACTTAGCCACCCAGGTGCCCCATAGTCATTATTTTTTTTAAATTTTTCATTAGTTTATTTATTTTTTGAGAGAGAGAGAGCAGTGGAGGGGCAGAGAGAGAGGGAGAGGGAGACAGAATCCCAAGCAGGTGCCATGCTGTCAGTGTAGACCCCAATGCAGGGTTCCAACTCACAAACCATGAGATCATGACCTGAGCCGAGATCAAGTGTTGGATGCTTAACCAACTGAGCCACCCAGGTACCCCGTCATTCTAAATGTCTATGAGAATCTACTGGTTTTTGTTACTCTGTTATGAAACAAATCTTTCTTTCTACTGTATTTTATACTCTTTTGTGCTTTCTTTAGGAAGTTTATTCATTTTTGCACATGACTCCTAAGAAGCAATGTTGCTAAAGTCTCTTAGTTTCTAACAGTGCAGATGATAACGTGCTGGTTTTCTACACAGGCAATCACATAGGTTGGCAAATAAAAATCGTACTGCTTCCTTTCCAATCTTTATCTCTTATTTCTTTTTATTCTTGTATTGCATAGGATAAGACAACCAGTGCATTTGAACAGAATCTGTTTTCCTGATCACCTTTTTTGACCTTTACTGGAATATTTACCTTAAAACTTTCAGTAGATACCATTTGTGAAGTTCAGTGAATTCTATTTTTTTTAGTATACCTGACACATAATGTTACATTAGTTTCAAGTGCATAACAGAGTGACTCAACACCTCTATACATTATGCTATGCTCACCACAAGCATAGGTACCATCTGTCACCATATAATGCTATTACTGTGCTTTTTATTCCCATGATTATTCATTCTGTAACCAGAAGCCTGTACCTCCCACTCCCCTTTGCCTATTTTGCCCATCCTCCCACACCCTTTCCCTCTGGCAACCATCAGTTTGTTCTCTGTATTTACAGGTCTGATTCTGATTTTGTTTGTTCAATCTGTTTTGTTTGTTAGTTCTACATATTAGTAAAATCATACGGTATTTGTCTTTCTCAGTCTGATTTAGCAATTTCTATTCTACGCTTCATTCCTCAGGCTTGTGTAATGTTGAATGCTTTATTAAATATATATTGTTTTATCCTTTTAATTGTTACCTCTATGAACTACTGATTTTCAGTGTGTGTGTAATAATTCCAATTCAACCCTTTAACCTGGAATTTTTGTACTCATGTTTGTAATTGAAATAAGTTCTTAATTTTCTTTCCTTTTTACTAAACTTCTATAATACAGGATTCTAGGAAACAAAAAGACAATTATAATGGCTTTTTATTTTCTTCTACTTGCTTAAAAAATTTTAATGTTTATTTTTGAGAGAGAGAGACAGAGACAGAGACAGAGACAGAGTGTGAGCAGGGGAGGGGCAGAGAGAGAGGGAGACACAGAATCTGAAGCAGGTTCCAGGCTCTGAGATGTAAGCACAGAACCTAACGTGGGGCTTGAATTCACCAACCATGAGATCATGACCTGAGCCAAAGTCAGAGGCTTAGCCAACTAAGCCACCCAGGCACCCCATCTTTTCCTCTATTTTCTGATAAGCCATCAAGGTGATTGCAAAGTGGTAGAATAATTGATTCAGAATACAGCTCTGAAACCCATTATTTAAATTCAACTCCTGATTCTGCCTCTTATCGGCTGTATGACTGGGCAGATTACTTAATTTCTCTACAGATTATTTCATCTGTAAAATTAGTATTATGAAAGTTTTGATCTCAGTGTGTTTTGTAATGATTCAAAGGATATATGTAAAGTGCTTAGAAGGGCGCCCAGCACATGTTATGTGCTCAATACATTTCAGCTAACTATAAAACGAATAATGGTCAACAAACTGCAAAATTATAAACAAAAGGCAATCAATGTGTAATCAAGGTACAAGGTTTTAATGCTTTGTAGATACGTTATAAAAATATAAAAGTAATATCAGAGCAAAATAAAAAGTGAGTAATGTTAAAGTTCCCTCTAAAGATAAGAATGGGCTGTTCTACTCCTGGTAACCTCGGAAGAGGAGGCAGATGACAGGAATCTGCTATGTGAGGGACAAATATATAAACTGACCCATACACAGGAGGAACGGAAAGCCCATGAAGACATATATTTTTTAAATTTTAAAATGGGAGCTATTGATTATAAATGATGCTGGTAAAAACCAAAAACAAAAACAAAACACCTTTAGACTGAAAGATGGAAAATGAAAGCTAGAGCATGGGTAAAGCAATGACACTGAAAAGGTGGCTAGGCATGTGATCCAGAGAAAAAGAATAAAATTTATTAAGTAATCTCTCCACCCAACTTGGGGCTCAAACTCAGAACCCTGAGATCAAGGGTCACATGCTCTACCCACTGAGCCAACCAGGTGCCACTATGAGAATAACTTATAAATAGTAGGAAAGGGAAAAAGTGATTAAAGAAGATTAGAGAAGCTTACAGATTTGGTGGCAGGAATTTTATTTACCCTATTATACTGATGTATCCTCCTTTTAAAATTGTGAAGTATCAGATAAGATGAACTTTCAAGGGTGAAGTGAAGGATAGGGATCTACAGGTTTGATGGAAAATGAAGATATATGGAATACTTATTTTTTAAGCACCAACTTGACTTATATATTTTTTTCATTCTGTCAAAATTCATCTAACTTCACATGGTCCCACTGGAAGCTTGGGGCTTGCAACAACTATTTATTAAACATGTTTTGAAAATGGAAGTTCACATTCGCTTGTGACACCAAGGATACAGCAAACACAAATAAGATGCCACATTAAAATGACAAATCAGGTGTGGGTGTTTTTAAGGATTAATCTTAGCATGCTCATTAAAGCTAAGCATATGATATGGCTTCAGCTTCGTCATTTCTTCTAAGATAACTATTTTTTTTCCCTTAAATCTAGAGCTATAGATGATAAGATGACGGGTTAATTAGAGTGATCAGTTCAAGTTCAGCCAGGAAAACAGAAACCATGAAAAGTACTTTAAAAAGACAATTTAATAGGCAATTGCCATAGAAGAAGATAAAGGATAGTGGAGGCAACCCAGAGATTAGCAGGAAACCACTTTCCCTCAGGTGGGGAAAACAAAGGCCGGGGTCAGTATCAACAGAGCCCAGCCATTGGGACTGTCAAGTAGGAAGTGGGAACACAGAGGGCAAGGGGACTAAAATCAGGGAGAACACACAGTGGCTGATAAAGATGCTGCCCAACACATAGACAGCCAGGAAGAAATACTCTAGCCTTTATTGGCCTCCTCCTTTTTTTCAGTCGCTATGTCCCCAAATGGCCAAAACTAGTCCAAGGCAACTGGCTGCTGATTCTGGAAAGACTGGCTTCTTGAAATACAGAGCCCAACAGAGAAAGGGCCAAGAACCAAGAATGAATCTGACAGCAACGGGCAAATAGGCCAGCACAATAGGAAGGTATTGTTACGAAGGAAAAGTAGAATGGATTTTTATTGTTTAGCAGTTATTTACATTCCTTCCTAAGTGAAATACTGTTTTACGTCATATAACTTAGGGTGGAATCTTTTTTTTTTCTAGCTCATTGTTTGGCACCTCATAAAATGTTATCAAGAGTACTAACATATCACTAAGTTACTGAAAATTACTTCTTATCACTACATCCTGTTATCAATTTAGTTGATATGTATACAGATTTGATTGTCAAAAGGATAATATAAAGCAATAAGCCAAAACAACATATTTGGACTTATTCATTTAAAAATAATTGTCATAAAATGTTATCAAGAGTACTAACATATCACTAAGTTACTGAAAATTACTTCTTATCACTATATCCTGCTATCAATTTAGTTGATATGTATACAGATTTGATTGTCAAAAGGATAATATAAAGCAATAAGCCAAAACAACACATTTGGACTTATTCATTTAAAAATAATTAGGTGAAAATCTATAATGAATTTAATTTATAATGGATGGATGGACTTAGCATATATATATATATTATATATATATATATATACACACACACACACATATATGTATATATACATATATAGCATATATATGTGTGTATATATACACACACATATATGTAAATAGTTACTTTTTTAACCACACACACAACTTTCTGAATATATAGGTAAACGGTTACTTAAAATTTTTTTTAATGTTTATTCATTTTTGATAGAGAGACAGAGTGTGAGCAGGGGAGGGGCAGAGAGAGAGGGAGACACAGAATCTGAAGCAGGCTCCAGGCTCTGAGCTATCAGCACAGAGCCTGATGCAGGGCTTGATCCCACAAACCATGAGATCATGACTTGAGCTGAAGTCGGATGCTTAATTGACCGAGTCACCCAAGCACCCTGGTAAATAGTTACTTTTTAAACCACACATGCAACTTTCTGAAAAAAACAATCTTCCAGGATTTTTATGGAAATTATAACATTTAAAAGGAGAATCTATTTTTCTCTTACATTTTATAATACTAGTATATTAAATATAAATAATTAAGATTATTCATTAGTTATTTGCTGTCAAGAATATTAACTGGTATAAAAATTCAATTCTATCCCTACTGTTTTTTATTTAAATTAAAAACTAATTAAATGAGTTTATATTCTTATTCCAAAAGTAGTTCTAAAACAAGGTAAATTGGGGGAATTATTTCTATATTCCAATACATTATTTCTATACTAGTTCCTCTAAACCTCTCATGACATTACAATCTCAGATACCTTGAATGAACAATTTTTGACTCATTTACAGCTGATGCATTTTGAGTTTACGAAATTAATCTTTCTGATGGTCCTTGTCTGAATGCAGATTAATCCATTATAATCTAGATGAATCATAGAATTGTATGCATTTCATTGTGAAAGTCAGCAAAACAAAAATGTAATCCTTGATGTTAAACAATAATCGCAACTATTGTGTTTGCTGAAATAATTTGATGGCCAGAGATAAATATTTGTAACTATTCTTAATTTGTTTCATATTATGTATTTCAACTTTTGGCTTACAGCTGCTGTAAATATTTTCAAGATTGTAAACCAGACAAAACATAGGATTTTTAAAAAATATTCTTGCTCTTTTTGATCCCTTTGCTCAAAACAAATAAGTCATTTGTGAATGTTATATGGATGTTTGTCAATTAATATGTAACAAAAGAAAGAAATTTCAGCATATTAATTCATCTTATCTTTATTGTAACAATTTCAATTTTCAGGTATTTAATGTTAAAAAGGAACTTGGTTTATCCAAGTTTAAAATAAGTATACAAGGGGCTCCTGGGTGGGTCAGTTGGTTAAGCAAACAACTCGTGATTTATGCTCAGGTCATGATCTCATGGTTCATGGGATCAAGCTCTCCCTTAGGCTCAGCACAGACAGTGCTGAGCCTGCTTGAGGTTCTTTCTCTCCGTCTCTCTCTGCCTGTCTTGTACTCACACTCTCTCTTCCTCTCTCTCAAAATAAATAAACATTTAAAAAATAAAGAAGTATATAATACTTTTATATTATATTTCTATAGTAAATTTGGTATCTTGTGGTTCAAAGATTCAGATATAGCCTATCATATGAGGCAAAGACACCAATACCCTACTTTGCCAGCAGCAATTGATGTTTATAACTACCTTTTTAAAAAGTGTATACACATGTTTGTAGAGTTACCAAATTTTTAATGACAGTCCCAGTTTTTAATAATCTCTTCATTTTTCCCAACATCAAAATGTCTTGGAATTCAAATATGTGGTGTGTTTTATCAAGTCAAACATCTTGTAAATATAATATTCTATCAAAGTGTGGTAGTAAGATAGAGGTGATAACTTATTATCAAAGTTTTAGGGATATCATTGTAAAATAAACTTTGAACAACAATAGAAGGTTTGTTATTAAGTCAGCAACAATATGCTTCATTGGGTGGGGGCCCTCAGAGAAATGGAGAAAAACACATGCTTCAGAGTTATCTCACTTAAAGACAAGGAGGTTGGGTTATTTTAAAATGATTCTTTCAGTCACTTCCAGCCAACAAGTGATGTTGTTGTACTCATTGCACACAAGGCTAGTTATATAATTTGTAGGGCCCAGGCATAATGAAAAAGTGGAGACCTATTCAAGGACAAGGAAATCAACCTCCCCTTCCCAGGGTCCTACTGCCCTAACCCACAGTGGACAGGTGGTTCCCAAAAGACTGAATTCCCCAGCCGGCTGCAACATGTTCTATACCTGGATGGAGTAGGCAAGATGCCTTGGCTAAATGTGCCACTAAGTTAACAACTCAAGCTGGGATTGGCCACTGTCCCCTCCTTAATATGCTGCTGGGCACACACCCAACTCTCCAGGCACCTATGCTAAGGCCTACACTGGGGTGTTGAAGGTGAAGTTTAAATGCTATGTATGCCTCCCATTTTCCCTCCTTCACCTCTGAAAGAACTGGTTTTCTCCTTGGCAAGGGCAGCCAACAGTTGCTAGGTGGAAGTGAAGAAGGGGCAGCCAAGAATCAATCCAATAGAAACAGGAGAGTAGGGTCTGATGAGACCATCTGAGCTAAGACTCCAAGCAACCCTATCCCCACCTCCTTCACCACACTCTCCATTATCCTAGTAACTTCATTTACAAATAAAGTAGGGACTGTGGGTGGAATACTTTGAATGAAGTCTTCCTGAAGAGGCATGGGACCTTTCAGAAGTGTTATTATTTATTTTTTTAATATCATTTTTAGGAACATTCTGAACTTAAAACTTAATTATAGCTTAAAAAGATGTTATTAGTCAAGAGTGGGAGAAAAAAATTGAAAATTAAAAATGTTTGAATAGATTTAAGTATCCTCACCACAATACAAATAGTCTAAAAATGAGAACATAGTTTCAGAAAATTCAGAAAATATGGAAATTGAAAAATAGCATAAAAGCAATTAGTGATTAGCAGCAGTTTTTACTTCTCAAAAGACTGACTATAAGAGTACACTGTTCCTTTGCAATTTACAGGACTTTTCTCTCAGGTAGCTTATCATTATTACTTTGTTTTATTTACCACATTTTTTTTTTCACAGTGATGTAAGCAGATATGGAATCACTTTTATGTTTCTTACTTGGAGACTTTTGTATATTTCACCTTGAAGACCCCAAAGGGACTGCAGTTTTAAAAATTCAGACCGCTTATCAATTCTGGACTGCTTTATTTCTTCACTCGCCCTTTTACACTGTTCTTGATTTTATTTTCAATACATTAAAGTATCATGGGTCTTCACTTCGGTTTCATATCACATCTCTGCAAGCTGTTTTCTGAGAAAATTTCTTATTGCTGTACTAACCACACCTACCTCTTAAACTGTCCTCTCTATAGTATTTATCCTATTGGCTAAGGGTTTTTTTTTTTCTTCCTGTTTACTAATTAAATAATTCTAATTTTTTTTTTATTTCTAGTAATTCTTTGAGTTTTTTCCTACACCTAACTGCTTCTGTTTTATAATGCCTGCTTCTTTTTCATGCTTATTATTTTATCTATTTTCAGAAAATAAACACATTAATTTTTAAAAACCTATTATTTTTTTTTAATTACTCGGAATTAATAAGCCAACTAATTATCTACTTGCCTCATTTGTTTTGGAATTTTGTTTTGCAGACTCTTGAGAAGGTGTTTCCCTCTCCTTGTCCCTCTCTCTCTCCCTTTCTTTTTCTTTGTTCCTCTCTCTAACCTTCCCCATCTAGATGTTCTATAGTCACTTCTAACTAACACATTGTTTTCTTCAAATCTAAAATTAGTATTCATCCTACAGATTGAAGATTCTATCCAAGAATGATTTTAGAAATATGGTTGATCTAGATGCTCTCCAGAGGGAGGTTTGGTCACAAACCTGATCTGGAAGCTCTGTTAGTCCTCCTTCCAGTTCCCCTGTTAGTCCCACCTCTCAGTCCAGGAACATTCTCCACACTGACAGGGTGGTGACCTTTGGACCTTCCTTCAGGTCAGGAAAACTCTGCCTCAAGCCTTATTTTCTAGCAGTAAACCTGACTTCATTCTCCAAAATGATAAGAATTGCTTTTAGTTCCTATTACCTTGAATTCCCAAGTGCCTAAAACTTTCTCTTTCCCAGAGCCCAGTAGGCCACTACCATCAACTCTAATTGCTGGGTTGTGTTTTTATCCAATTTATGGTCCTCAGAGGTGTCTATCGTGTTTTGGGGCTGTGTAAATATTTTTTGTTTCTTCAATATTTGTCTGTCATTGTGATGTATTTTGAAAGAAGCAGGGGGTGATGTAATTATCTCTAAAGTATGAATTTATAATACTTTCTATATCCAAACCTTGATGACTATAAAGTAGGAAGACATTGAAATTTAATTATTTGATAGCATGTTAAAGATGTTAACGATGGTTAAAAAAAAAAATAAAAAAATAAAACAACAACCCTATTTCATGTGGGTGGCCATGGAATAATCCCACTGACCTGGTACAATTCAAATACTCTAACACTTAAATCACAGATAAGTCTAGTAATGTTCTCATAGTTATCTCCATCTTTATTGTTGAGGAAGCCTATGCAAAGTAAGCATAAATGACCTGCCTGATGTCAGAATGGAGAAATGACAGAGCAGAAATTTAGAGGCTTTCTAAAACTGACACACTTTCTATCATGCCACCACACCCTTTTCCTAAATGTTAAAAATTAAAAGGTGCATATTATAACTATATATTAATGAAAAATTTCTAATTTTGATTTCATATGTATTCCAAAGGTTGTTTTCTGGACGAAGATAATGCCCACATAAAAATGCAACATGAAATATCTGGGATATACTTTTGGGTTTTATGGTTGTTTTTATTTTAATGTCTATGCTAGAGAAGTCATGATTATTAAAATCAAGTTACAATTAATTCTTGTCTGAATGACTCTGAAGTCTACAGTTTTTTTGTTTTTGTTGTTTCTGTTTTCTTGTTTTCACCCACTTTTGTTTTGCTTTGGTTTCCTGGCTTGGGATTATTTAGATAACACTGTAACTAATAGTTTGTAGAGTTTGGCTAAAACTCAACTCTAAACCCAAGTAAACACTTATGAAACTTGTCTCCTTCTCTTAGATGCACAGCTGAACTACTATAATCAGCCCTTTACATGAAGATGTGATTCTCTGTCTTGTACTTGGAATGTGAGCTGAGCAGATGTGTTACTACTGAGACAATTTAGAGTGGATGTGCCTTCCCCACATACTCTCTTTTCCTGCTCTCTGAATGGTTGACAGTATCTGGGCTACAGAATGAATGAGCCTGCATCTTTGAGCTAATTCCTGCAGAGGAACCACCAGAGACTCATCAACCAGAACACCAGTGGATTTACTTTGATGGATGCAAACTTTTTAACCACTAAGATTTTTAGGGATGTTGTAGCAGTGAATATTAATAATTAGCATATATGACCAATCACATATTCTTAGAAGCTTTTAAAATGGTAAATATGTAATCAGTTTTCAATGTTTTATGTTAGCTATTTAAGTTTAAATATAAATTTTCCTATGAAAATAATACATTTCCTTGTAGATTTTATTTGTTGCCACAGATTTGCCAGCATAATGTAGATTACAAATCCTACTAAATATACTGAAATAATCTGTCTTGAGAATATAGATTTTAAAAAATTGTACTAAAATCCAGGAATATATCATAAGAGTCATATTCAATGGTCAATCTGAGTTTATTTCAGGAAATGAAAAGTCATTTAATATCTGAAAATTTACCAATAGGCAACAGATGCACTGAATATGACTTATGATAAAATTGCAACTTTTTCCCTGTTATGGGCTGAGTTGTGTGTCCTCAAAATTCATATGTTCAGGTTCTAATTCCACTACCTCAGAATATGGCTGTATTTAGAGACAGGGTCTTTAAAGAGGTAAGTAAGTAAAAATGAGTCTTATGGTAGGCTCTAATCCAATATGATGGGAGTCTTTATAAGAAAAGAAAATTATGACACAAAAAGACGCATGCAGAGGAAAGGCTATTTGAAGACACAGTGAGAAGACATTCATCCACATGCCAAAAAGACCTGAATAGAAATCAACCCTGCTGACACCCTGACCTTCAATTTCAAATTCTAGAATCTGAAAACACAACTTCCGTTGTTTAATAAGCCATCCAGTCTGTGGCACTTTGTTTTGGCAACCCATGCAACTAATATACTCCCCTTCCTTTGATATTTATACATTCAGCGTAATGATTCCATGAAAAATTGGGTACATAATTAACTTTTCTGTTCATTCTTGGGTAATATATTGTCCTACAATCACTTTAAGTCATAACACGAAGTCTGGACTAAATAATAAATCCAACATATTAATCAACCTGCTTCAACAGTCAGCTGAAGTTTAGATTTCCCCTCCCTCTTCTGAATGCCCAGAGTTGTAATCAGCAGCTGTCTTAATTAGGGAAAGGAAGTGGAGTTGGCTTCTGCTGTTTCACTTGTTTCCTTAATTTCTAACTGTGTTTTTGAGCATTATGGGAAGAGGAGGAAAAAAAAAGAATGGTAAGGTCATCGAGTGCTTCTGATTTGGTTGGGTAGATTTCATGCTCTTTGGGTCTGGGAGATGGTTCAAAGTGATTTTTCTCTCATAAGTATTTCTTTGTGTGTGTTCTTTAGAGATTTTCGTTCCTGGGGACCTTTCCCTTGTGACTTTCATGTTATGGATGAAACATTCCATTTCCTAAGCCCTTGATTCATCTATGGTCCACATCACATGAACTCATACTGTTGAAGTCTTTCCTAGATGACCCACATCTATTTCACAGATAATACCCACTTATTTCTTGCCCCCCAAAACCCTGAGAGTACAGACTCATCCTAGTACAGTCACTATATCCTGCTACCAAAACAGTGTGCAGTACAGTAAGCTTGAGAAATGCTTCATATTATATGCTTTCTTATAAACATTACCAATATTTGTCAGCATATTAAATATATTAAGTAGACTGAACATATAGAAACTACTTAATTTTTAAGCACTTACCCCAAATACATTTTTTCATGAAAGCGATTATGTGCTGATTAGCCTTTATTAACATCCTGTAGAAGTAGCATTCTATGATGTAGCAGAGACAGTATTGATCCCTCAGTAGCCACGTACTCTCTAACTTATCAGATCCCTTCTAGTTAGGTCTAGTTTAGTCACTAGTTACATAACTAATTTTGGTGAGATGGCTTTGATCGGGTGTGATATGAATCACAGCTAAGTCCTTTAAGTGTGGATTGCACAAATCCTCTTACCCTCCAAGAAATAGTGGAGCCATGTGTAGAAATGGTGGAGCCATAAGATAAAAAAACATTGGGTCTTTGAGTCATTGCTTGGAAGTGATTTGTGTAAATGAGAAATTAATCTTTACTTACAAAGAAACTTGAGGTTTGACTCCAGCAAAATCTAGCCCTACTGATCACTACATGTAAATTTAGGAAAATTTACTTGTTTATAAATTTCGATTCACTACACATGCTCTGGTCTTCTATGGGAAGCCCATAAAAGAGAATCATGTAATGATAGTAATTTTCTACTAAGCCCATTTTACAGGTGTTTGTTAAAAATTTGCTATTTGTAAACCCTAACAAATTTCATGCATAAGTCAACTGACAATTTATTAACTTCTTTTAGTCTCCAAAGAACTCAAAATTTTGATACTTTGAATTGCTTTCCCAAAACAGCTGAAGCATCATAAGTATAGTTACTCTAATATTTGTTTTCTGTTGTTGGACTTCCTATACTTCAAAATTGAAGAGTCACAAATGCATTACTTAAAATAGAGTCGATCCTCTTTAAAAGAGCACCTTTTATTCAGTGAAATTTTCAACTGCTTGTCCTCTTTTCAGTTCTGACCTGCCCTTTTGCCCATCCAGAATGTCTTTCTTTTGCTTCTTTTTTTTTTTTGTATGTCTTTCTAGTTCCAATTCAATGAAAACCTAACCCTAGTTTAGCCTACTTCCTTAAATACATTTTCAGACCAAAAATATTAACATATTTTCATATAAACTGCTTATATAATTAATTTTAATAGTTTCACTTATACATGTCCTCTTTTCCCTAAAGGAAAGGGCACCAACTTTCACTTCTTTATTAAATCATTTAGTTATACGCTCAGAGATGAGTGTTTGGTAGCCACATAATAATTATTTGGGAGCAGAACCATTATAATAATTTACAGGATAGCATAATACTTAAGAGGATATATCTTGGGATCAGATATCCTGGGTGTTATCCCAGCTCCACCACCTACATGTGGTATGACTTAGAAAATTACGTACAGAGTCTCATTGCCTCCAAGAAGGTAACAGTATGGGGCGCTTGGGTGGATTGGTCAGTTGACCTTCCAACTCTTGGTTTTGGCTCAGGTCAAAATCTCACGGTTTCTGAGTTTGAGCTCTGCATCAGGCTAACAGTGCAGAGCCTGCTGGGGATTTTCTCTCTCTCTCTCTCTCTCTCTGCCCCTCTTCTGCTCATGCATGCACTCTACATAAATACATACCTACATACATAAGTTTAAAAAAAGAAGATAATAATAATACCTACAGGCTTATTGAGAAAAAAATAAATTGAATAGTTTAAGCACATTATTTGTTATTATCACTGCATGTTACAGATAGAATCAGTGATTGCTACTGGAATTTCCCACTCAGTATTCCATTTCCATAGAATATAAACAATCTAGTCACTAAGAAAATGTCATTGGTATTAATAAACTCGTATGATATTATAAAGCCTACAAAAATACATACAGCAATCTTGCAGTAAAAGACTATTAATGACACTATTTAATTATCATTAAGGAAGCATTACTGAGAAAGTCACTATTACAATAATATTTTGTAGAAATGTATTGATACTTAAAATGATGAATGAATAATTATTACAAAAATTAATAACTTTTTATTCTTTCCTTAGGATGTTACAAAATTCAAAATGTTATTTATCTCTAACACATGGTAAGGAAAATATCTTATTAATTACATTACCTAAAAGTACATTTAAATCATTTCCCACAATTGGGTATTAACACACACTTTTAGTTTTATGAGTAAAATTGAAAGACTTTTTATAATTTAGTGTTTTAAATTTTTTGTCAAAAGGCAAAAAAATTTTTCAGAAATAACTAGCATGTGTCTAAGATACACCAAATTATTCTTGATATGTATCTCATTTCTAAACAACCTTATAATTACCTTGGAGTGTATTTTTCACTTTTGTGTTTATGCTACAGTGAATTAGGGGAAATCTGACAAGGGACCAGTTGTGGTAATGTGGTAATTAAGACTTAAACAGATGTCACCATTAATAAGAGACTTAAATGAAGTGTATGTAATAAATGGTTGCCTTCAGCTGCTATGGCAGGCCTAGTTTCATTGGTAATGGTATCTGGAACTGGTTCAATCTCTAATAATGAACAAACAAAAAAAGTTTAAATAAACCTAATGAGAAATTTGTAAACTACCAGTATTTTTTGCAAGCCAAAACTTGATAGGCATTAAAGATTTTTAGGATGAAGGACATACTTAAAAAAAAAAAAGGATAAAATTACAAAAGTAAAATGTCTAATTTTAAGAATGTCTCCTGAAACTCTCAAACAGAAATTGCTCATCAATATATTATCAGTTTGGGGTAAGACTCATGGATTCTCATTTAAGTATAATAAATAAGTTAATATTTATGATGCATTTAAATTTTTTTAAATGTTTATTTTTGAGGGAAAGAGAGATAGAGCATGTGTGGGGGAGGAGCAGAGAGAGAGAGGGAAACAGAGAATCCAAAGTAGGCTCCAGGCTCCAACTTGTCAGCACAGAGCCTGACACAGGGCTCGGACCCACAAACTGTGAGATCACGACCTGAGCTGAAGTTGGACACTAAACCAACTTAAACTGAGCCACCCAGGCACCCCAATATTTGCAATGCATTTAAACCAGAGCCTGGTACATCATAAGTGCTATATATGTAACAATATTAGTAATAATAATGTTAGTAATAATAATAGCTATTAGTAATAATAGTAATAATGTTAGTAATATATTAGTAATAATAATAGCTATTACTATTAGTATTTATTGAGCACCTAAAATAACTAATTAAAGCAGAAGCACTAAAATTGTTATAACTGCTTTGCCTTACATCCTTTCCTGGGTTGACCATGCCCTCCCATCACCTGGTTACAAGATATGGTGAAATTCTAACCCCTGCTACTTGTGAATGTGTCCTTATTTGGAAATAGGGTCTTTGCAGATATAATTAGGTTAAGATGAGATCATTCTAGAGGACTAAAGTGGACCTCCATCCAATGTGACTGGTGTCCTCATAAAAGAGGAAAATTTGGACACTGCCACTGGGAATGATGGCCATGTGAGAATGGAGATAAAATTAGAAATATGCTGCCGTAAACCAAGGAAACTCTGGGCCCACCAGAAGCTGGAAGAGTCAGAGAAGGATATTTCTCTACAGGTTTGGCCCTGTCATCATTTTTATTTCTGACCTGTAACCTCTAGAACTGTGAGAGGACACATTTCTTTTGTTTTAAGCTCTCCAGTCTTTGGTACTTTATTATGGCAGCCCTCTTCTCTCCTCCAAAGAAAGACATGTCAGGAAATACAAGGAATGTATTTCAAAAAATAGAATTTATTGTACACTTTGTGTTCCTTTCTACATTTCTTACTGGATTTAAATTAACCCAACACACATTAAAGTTGTTTTAATACTTCTATTTATAAGCGTATTCCAAACAACTGTCAAATACGTAAAAGCTTGACTAGCTCATTCAAAATATATAGTAATGGACTCAATCAATTTCTTAAGATCAAAATCAGAAAAGCACACATTTTTACCTTCTTTTAACTAAAACAAAATTGTAAATAAAACTTTCATCTTGAATACTGATATAAAACTCACCCTATAAATATTAAAAAAACACTATGCTCATAGCACCTAGATCTCTAAAATATGTATTATTTAAGTGAACCCTTACGTGTGTTCAGAGATTCATCATCAGTAGTCCTTTAAATCTCTGTGATGTCATCACTAAAATACAAAGCATGTATTTCTGATATCTCATTAAGGACAACTGTTCACAAAATGCTGGACTGAGCCTAAAATATAAGCATCATCCTGACAGAAAAAGTCAAATTTAAATTTACACTAAGGATCACTCAAACTTAGAATTTCTCTCTAGTTTTTCTCATTTATAGGATCTTCAAATCTGCTGGCTATTCCAAGGTTTGATCTGGGGATTTGAGGCGATTCTTTGGAAATAGAAATATTTTGGGTTAAACAAAAACCTGTTTCTAAATTTATATCCAAATCCAAGTTGGATTAGTCAATTTCCACTGCTTCGTAAAGGTGGCTGCAAATATAGCTGATGTTTGAAGCTATTTAATTTTATAGGGTTACAGCTTAATTTAAGCAGGATTAATATTTGTAAGGTAAGGACAATGTTAGTCCATAGTAGGTCTAATTTTTATGGGCAATTCTTGAACATAGAGTGCTAATTCTGTATAAATAAAATGTTCCCCAAAAAGACATTCCAAATCAATAGTAAAGACACCAAACAAGTATTTCAATATAGAATTATTACAGCAACTGCTCTTCATAATCATGTACAAATAAATTGGTGAAAACTTTCCATGCCATTTAAGAAGGACAACTAAAACTAATATTAATCAGTTAATTAGCTAATTTTCACAGTACATATGTAATGGTCTATAGACACATGGAGATATATTTTTTGACATGAATCTTGTGGACTCAAATCCAGTTCATTTGCTGTTATATTCTAGTGTTTGGCATATGCCCAGCAAACAGAATCATTAAGAAAATGATTTTTAATCTGAGACCTCAGTTCCAGAAGAGGAACACTGTAACTA
Organism: Lynx canadensis; assembly: GCF_007474595.2. Lineage (NCBI taxonomy): Eukaryota > Metazoa > Chordata > Mammalia > Carnivora > Felidae > Lynx > Lynx canadensis. Next base: position 56,488,926 of record NC_044306.2, read on the forward strand.
AAATAAGTCTCACCAGAACTCAGAGTCCACTAAGAGCAGAGATTGGGAAGACAAAAGTCTGGAAAAGCAAAGCAATTCGTGATCATGTCGGGCCTCCTAAACCATGATGAGAAATGTGGACTTCAACTTAAAAACAATAAGTGTTATAGTGAGTTGACTGATGTCTCCCCAAATTCATGCCCTTCTGGAACTTCAGAATGTGACCTTATTTGAATAGAAGGTCTTTGCAGGTGTAATTAATGTGACGAACAAGATGACAGCATACTGGATTAGGGTGGATACTAAATCTAGTGAGAGTGTCCTTATAAGAGACAGAGAAGAACACAAAGAAACACAGAGAAGGTGTTGTGAAGACAGAGGCAGAGATTGGAGTGATGTGTCTATAAGCCAAGGAGTGCCAAGGATTGTTGTCACTCATGAAAAAGTAGGAGAAAGGCACAGAGCAGTTTTTCCCTTAGAGCGTCCAGAAGGAACTGGCCCTGACAAATCCTCAGTTTTATATTTCTGGCATCCAGAATTATGAGAGGATTGATTAATATTGTGTTAATCCACCAAGTCTGTGCTAATTTGTTGTAACAGCCCTAGACAATTCATACAGATACCAGTGAAAGATTCCGAGCACAGGAGCTCTGTCCTTTAAAAGCATTAACTTGTTTAGAACGGTAAGAGTGGAAAGTTGAGGGGAACACAATAAACAGAAGAAATTGCTATACTACCTTTGCTATAACTAGTAATAAAAATTAGAAGCAGAAGCAGAGTAAGAGAATGGGGCAGTGCTATTCCCCTGGGAGGTAACTAGAACTATGTGGAAGACACTTCGAGTTGTCATAATGACTGGGGGATGCTTCAGGCATGTACTGCCTAGGGCTCAGGATGCTAACACCCTAGAACTTGTTGAGATATTCTGCACAACTAAGAGTTCACACAAATATAATTCCAACAGCACCTACAATGAGAAACAGTGAAAAAAAAAAAAACAGCAAAGGACCAAGTATCCGACACTTGTTTAGAGTACTTAAGGGTCTCATTTTGCTACTGGCATCATGCTTTTATGCTATACTTTTGCTACTTACAATAGGAAAAAAAGGAAATCCAAAAATTTAGATGCCACAAAAAAGGAATATCACATTAGGAGAGAATAAGTTTTTCTCAAACTTAAATATTACTTTTTTTTCATATTATAAAATAAATACATGAAAACGTGAGTAGAGTCATACAATGTCACCAATTAATAAATCAGTATCTAATAAATAATAAAATAGATATAAAATGAACAGGATAATAATTAGATAATAACCATTTCAAATAACTATGACTTTTTTTCCAAAATGTTTTCTCTAGGGATGACATTTCAAGAGAAAAAAAATGTATCTGGAAAAAGAACACTGAGAGGGGAAAAAAAAAAAAAAAAAACCATACATCAGATTCACAAAGCTGTTTTCTGGATGTTAAGAGCCAATGACTGAAAGACTCAGCTGGGAAAATAGATGATATATAAACTGAAAGATTAAGGTTTCTCTTTAATGGAAGGCCATGATCCATCATTTACCGCGAAACCCAAACAAGAAATAAGTACACCTGTTGACATTCAACAAACATTCAATATGCCCAAGAGCACACAGTTGTTTATAATCTAGTAGCTTTTTATCAAACTGAAAACACATTTTACAATATAGCATCAGTTATCTAAAGCTTCCTGGTGCTTGAAAGAGTAATGAGAAAATATCAGTAGGTAGGTGGTGGTTATTGTTGGAATATACTTAGAGTTTTTGCTATGATTATTTACTGTATTCTTAGCTTATTTTTCAATTCCTACTGGTAAATTATTGCCAAAACATCTGTTTTCTTGGAGCATTTTGGGGTATCTTAGGCTAAGCTATTGTTTTTAAATTTCTTAAAATTCCAAGAGTAACTTTTCAAGATTGCTTTTTAAGAAGAAACTTACACTATTCCTGACCAATAGGAAATATTGGAACCATTCTTATTTGGCTTTATATGTATAAATGCTACCCTCAGTTTTGCTGTTTAAACCATCAGTCTCATTCATATAAGTAAAAGTGATGGTGAACAAACATTTTCTCTTCCTTTCTCTGAATTTATTTCTGCATTACCTTCTCTTAATTTATGTTAGACAAGTAAATTTTATTTCCTTTTAGCTAGGAAAGATGAGATTTGTTAGTAATCAGTCAACTTTTTCTAGATGAAATTCAAATGGTACTATCCCTTTGACTCTTCTTTTGAATAATAGGGGTTTTTTGTAATTGATTCTGGATTCTAAAATATATTTATCACCTCATATTCAATACTTGGTTAGGAGGATGCTCCTAGTATAATATTCTACATTTTTTCTTGGATGCTACCAATAAAAATGCAAGGTGAACTTCTCCATTCCATGAGTTCAATCAAGTACTTAGTGAACAGCTATTATTGGGATACCTGATATACGTATAATAACAACAACAAAAACAACAAATAAATAAGGAAGAGACAGGCCCTTTCTCAAGAAGATAACATTCTACACACAATGATAACTATTGTTGGTTGGACTATCCAGGAAACAGATTTACACTAAGATCTACTTGCAGGAAGTTTATTAATGAGAAAGAGGATGAAAAGGAGGATTGTTATGCAATCACAACAAAACATCACCAAAACTAGTGGCGAAGTCTGAAATTGGGATGTCCTTCAGAGCCGTCCCAATTTTGAGTTGAGCATTAGTATCCCTTCATTAGTCAGTCATTTTATACGAGCTGCCTCTGGGAAGGTGGCAAGATTATTATATATTATTTCTGCTTGTTACTTGAGCCCAAATTCTGACTAGATGATAAGGAAAGTATCAGGTGAAAAAAATACCAGAATATGCAGTGGGTTACATCACAAAAGGGGAAACCCAAGATTAGGAAACCTGACTCTTAGAATGGGCAAAAACTTGCCTACCTTTGCCTTGGAAGGAGATATTATTTTTATTATACTGGAATGGGCATCCAAGATATCTCTACCTTCCTAGGCTATTTGCTGTACGTCTTTGCAAAGATAGCCCAGGACAAGGGCATTCGGTGCCTCTGCTCTCAAGGTGTGCAGAAATACAAGAAATCCATGGAGGACTTTCTCCCAACAAATACTGTTGAATTGCATGTCCTTCTGTGAATATGGACTGTTGCATTTCATTGGTGTTAAAGTTGGCTCATCATGATGAAAACAAATTTCTGTTAAAGTAAGTAATGACTTACAGGAATTTATAGTTAGCTTGCCATGATTCCTCAGGACTAACTGAGATGATATCTTTAACCCTACGTTTATATAGACAATAAATAATTATTTTAAAAATGACTTCACACTTTAAAGTTAACTGTGTCTAGGTAAACCATTTACCCCGTCCACACCATTTTTTTCTTCAACCTATTTTCCTTTTGGGACTAAGCAAACTGCTGCTATTTAAATTGCCAAGTTTTTGTTGGTACTCTGGAAATGTAAACAAGAAAGGTTCAGACCTTGGGGTGCCTGGGTGGCTCAGTCCCTTAAGCTTCTGACTCTTGTTATGGGCTCAGGTCATGATCTCACATTTCATGAGTTTGAACCCACATTGGGCTTTGTGCTGACAGCACAGAACCTCCTTGGGACTCTGTCTTCCCCTCCCACACTCTTTCTTCTCTCTAAAATAAACAGAAAAGGTTCAGATCTTTCGTATAATCTCAGTATAAATATAAATGTACAGATGTGTAAATTACTACTCCATGAACATGAAGTCCTATGACCTGGATGTACACTTAACTACATTATTTACTATGCCTTGGATATACTGCACACTTATATCATGATAAAATGAGAGTTTTAGTTTTTATGATGCCTAAGACCTTTCCCAAAGTTAATATACTATCATTTTGTGAAGACTGGCATAGTATTAAAGTGAGACACATCCTTGATTGTATTTCCCAATTTTCCTTCTCCTAATAATTTCTTTATTGAAAATGGAAGGGACAAAAGCCACTGGATTAGCACTGCCAGTTCAATGCATCTACACTCTAGGTGTCCTGTCTCTCACAAAACTTCAACACATGTCCCAGTTTCTGAGACGCTCTGTTATTTACCTTCTGATGAGGTTCTAAAAATCCTGCTGTTATACAACATTGTCTTTTTCCATCTTAAAATATAAAAAAGATTCATTTCTCTGAGTTTTCAATTTTTAGTAACTGTTTTGTTTGTTTTCAAACAGAAGCAGTTCACTTAAATTTGTTCATTGAAAAGCTCTTCTTGTTTTCCTTCCCATAACCCCCATTTAAATATATATATAAATTGATTCTAATTTTGCTTCTTTGACATTGTAGGCAGTGCTGTAATGAATAACCAAATTCAAAAACAGAGGCTACAGTTTAGAAGGTTCTAACTATGAAAGACAGACACCTACATAAAATCTGTGCTGGTCTCCTTTACATACAAAATGGTTTTCAGTTGAACTTCTCATAAGGAGGGTAAGAAGAAATAAGATACAAGGAAAAAGATAATGGAATTATTTCACTTTCTTTCTGTTCTTCTACAACTTCAACTAAGAAAAACAGATGAAAACTGAAGGTCTACAAAAATGACGTTTAGTTTTTCTTTTATGTTCTTAGAGAGGTTTTTGGGAGGACATTGTTTTTATCTTACTTCAGGAAAACAGGTGGCTCATTTCTACTTAAATCCTGGCCTTATCACGTGAGGCATCTGTTGTGGGATCCATACATTATCATAAGTAGATATTTAACTAAAAAAAATTCTAGGGGCACCTGGGTGGTTCAGTTCGTTGAGTGTCCGACTTCAGTTCAGGTCATGATCTCCTGATTTGTGAATTTCAGCCATATATGGGGCTTGCTGCTCTCAGCAAGGAGCCTTCTCTGGATCCTCTGTCCCCTTCTCTCTCTGCCCCTCCCCCACTTGTTTGTCTCTCTCAAAAATAAATTAAACATTAAAAATTTTCTTAAAAAAAGAAAGAAAAATAAATCTAAAAAAGATAAAAATATTAACTCTGAAAGTTATACACATTAAATTGGATAAAGGTCTAATGGAACACTAAAACAACACAACAAATTTAAAAATTGTTTTGCAGAACTGTAATTGCTCACAAATCTCTAAGATGGTGGTATTTTTTTTTCAAAATATGTTTATTTATTTATTTTTGAGAGAGCCCAAGCAGGCTCTGTGCTGGCAGCACAGAGCCCAATATGGGGCTCAATCTCACAAACCACAAGACCATAACCTGAACCAAAATTAAGAGTTGGTCACTTAACTGACAGCCACCCAGGCAACCCAAGTCGGTAGTATTTTCAAAATTCTTTCAAATGGCTCAGGTTTAATTTCTTGTCTGTGTGGATACTACCTGATGATTAATTCACTAAAATATTTGTATTCATATATGGTAACAATTTCCCAACTGCATTATAATTTTATCCAAAAAAAAATTCTTACCTATCATACTCTAATTTTCTTAGAATTACATAGCTTGTGAAAGATGGTACAAGGTGAGGTCCTAATGGTTATACTTAATATGTATGTCATTAGTTATAATGTTTGACCTTGAAATTCTACTTTATTCCAAATAAAATATTTTCTATTTATCGAGTTGAAAAAGAATCTCATATATATCCTAATTATTATATATTTCCTAGGTTAAGGCATATTTTACAATATTCATTTTTCCAAATTTAATTTACAAGCTGTGGGTGAAAGGAGATTACAAGCTTTCCTAATGAGAAAAAAAAGAGACTGTAGTATAAAATACTTTTTTATATATTTCATTTAATTAGCATATTATCCATTCACTAAAATGTTGAAGATAATGAATTTTCTTTCAAAAACTGAATAAAAAGCCACATTTTGAAACAAAAAAATATGGACAATGGGCTACAGAATCCCTGTAAAAAAGTAAAGTTTATTGATGTACGATTTTTCACCCTTGTTCCTAGAATTTATTTTTGTTACAAATTAGTAGGCTAATTGCATTTAACTGATCAATAGAGGTTGAAATGAGACTACTAATACAGGGTTTCTAAATATCAGAATGTATTAATTTTATTCTCTAAAAGACATTTTCATAAACAATGCATTCTGTCGTTAATAGAGTATAAAAACAAATGCAAATCTAGTTTAAAAAATGTTTTTATTTAGCCACTTCATATACTATGACCATTAAAGCTAAACAAAATTTATCTATACAAAAACACTGTAGAAATGACATTATTTTCAATGTTTTGTGTTTGTTATATGTAGATACAGCCACTCATTTCCTTATTCTTTATTTTATTTATTTCTTTTTGGGGAATTAACTATATTTTGTCTTAGTAATTTTCAAATACACATGGACTCAAAACTCAACCCAAAATATGGTTGACAAAGTTTTTATTTAAATTCCAGTTAGTTAACATACAGTATAATATTAGTTTCACGTGTACAATACACTGATTTAACATTTCCATACAACACTGTGCTCATCATGGCAAGTGCACTCCTTAATCCCTGTCAACTATTTAACCTCTCCCCCACCCATCTCCTCTCTGTTAATCATCAGTTTGTTATCTATAGTTAAGAGTCTGTTTCATGGGTTGCCTCTCTCCGTTTACCTTTGCTCATTTGTTTTTTCTTAAATTCCAAATATGACTAAAATCAGATGGTATTTATCTTTCTCTGACTGACTTACTGACTTATTTCACTTAGTATAATATTCTCTAGCTCCATCTATGTTGTTACAAATGGCAAGATTTCATTCTTTTTATGGCTGAGTAATATTCCACTGTATACATATACACCACGTCTTCTTTATCCATTCATTAGATGAACATGGGCTATTTCCATAATTTGGTTATTATAGATAAGGCTGCTATAAACATAGGGGTGCATGTACCCCTTTGAATTAGTATTTTTGTATTCTCTGAGTAAATACCTAGTAGGGCAATTGCTGGATTGTAGGGTAATTCTATTTTTAGCTTTTTGAGGAAACTCGATGTTGTTTGCCACAGTGCACTGGTTTGCATTCCAACCAACAGTGCAAGAGAGTTCCCCTTTGCCACATCCTCACCAACACCTGTTGTTTCTTGTGTTGTTGATTTTAGCCATTCTGACACGTGTGAAGTGACATCTTATTATAATTTTATTTTGTATTTCCCTGATGATCACAGATGTTGAGCATCTTTTCATGTGTCTGCTCACCATCTGTATGTCTTCTTTGGAAAAATGTGTATTCATGTCTTCTGCCCATTTTTTGTCTTTTATCCATTTTTTAACTGGATTGTTCTTTTTTGGGGTGTTGACTTTTATAAGTTCTTTATATACTTTGGATACTAACCCTTTATATCATTTGCAAACATCTTCTCCCATTCCATAGGCTGTCTTCTAGGAATTTTCACTGTGCAGATTTTTCTTTAATCAAGTCCCAGTAGTTTATTTTTGCTTTTGTTTCCCTTCCCTCAAAAGACAATCTAGAAAGAAGTTGCTATGGCTGATATCAAAGAGGTTACTGCCTGTGTTCTCCTCTAAGATTTTATGGTTTCAGATCTCACATTTAGGTCTTTCATCCATTTTGATTGTGTGTGTGTGTGTGTGTGTGTGTGTGTGTGTGTGTGTACGGTGTAAGAAAGAAGTCCAGTTTCTTTATTTTGCATGTTGCTGTCCACTTTCTCTAACACTATTTGTTGAAGAGACTGTGTTTTTCCCATTGGATGTTCTTTCTTACATAGTGGTAGGTTCACTTCTGGATTTTCTTTTCTGTTTCTTTTCTGTTCTGTATTTTGTGCCAGCACCATACTGTCTTGATCACTACAGCTTTATAATATATCTTGAAATCTGGAATTGTGATGCCTCCAGCTTTGCTTTTCTTTTTCAACGTTGCTTTTGCTATTTGGGGTCTTTTGTGTTTCCATACAAATTTTAGGATTGCTTGTTCTAGCTCAATGACAAATGCAGGTGGTATTTTGAAATGGACTGTATTAAATGTGTGGATTGCTTTGGGCAGCATAGACAATTTAATAATATTTACTTTTTTGATCCATGAACATGGAATGTTATTCCATTTCTGTCTGTCATCTTCAATTTCTTTCATTAGCATTTAATAGTTTTCATAGTAAAAGTTACTTCTTTGGTTAGGTTTATTCCTAGGTGTCTTATTGTTTTTGGTGCAACTGTAAAAAGGATTGATATTTTAATTTTTATTTCTGCTGCTTCATTATTGGTGTGTAGAAATGCAACAGATTTTTGTTTGTTGATTTTGTATCCTACAACAGTACTGAATTTATCAATTATGGCAGGTTTTTTTTTTTATGGAATCTTTCAGGTTTTCTATATAGAGTACCATGTCATCTGCAAATAGTGAAAATTTTACTTCTTCCTTGCTGATTTGGATTCTATCTATCATCTATCTATCTATCTATCTATCTATCTATCTATCTATCTATCATCCATTTTTTCTGTCTGATTGCTGCAGCTAGGACATCCAGTACTATGTTAAATAATGGTGGTAAGAGTAGACACAACCCTATCTTGTTCCTCACCATAAAGAAAAAGATCTCAGGCTTTCCCTATTGAGCATATTAGCTGTGGGTTTTCACATGTGGTCTTTATTATGTTGAGGTATGTTTCCTCTGAACCCACCTTGTTGAGGATTTTTATCATGAATGGATGTTCTTATTGTCAAATAGTTTCCTGCATCTATTGAAATGATCATATGGTTCTTATCCTTATATTTTTTTAAGTAGGCTTCACACCCAGTGTCGAGCACAACTCACAACCCTGAGATCAAGACCTGAGCTGAGTTCAAGAGTCAGACACTTAACCAACTGAGACACCCAGGCACCCCACCCTTGCTTTTATTAATCTGGTATGTCGTGTTAATTCAATTGCGAATGTTGAACTACCCTTGCAAACTAGGAATAAATCCCACTTGATCGTGGTAAATTTTTTTAAAGTATTGTTGGATTTAGTTTGCTAGTAAAACTTAAAATTTTGTGCATCTACATTCATCAGGGATATTGGCCTGTAGTGCTCTTTTTTTAGTAGAATTTTTGTCTAGTTTCGGTAGTAGGATGACACTGGCTTCATAGAATAAATTTGGAAGTTTTACTTCCTTTTCTATTTTTTGGAATAGTTTTAGAAGAATAGTTATTAAATTTCCTTTAAATATTTGGTAGAATTTTGCTGTGAAGACATTTGGCTCTGGACTTTTGGTTGTTGGGAGTTTTTGATTACTGATTTAATTTCTTTGCTGGTTATTGGTCTGTTCTAGTTTTCTATTTCTTCTGTCACTGTTTTGGTAGTTTATATGTTTCTAGGAATTTGTCCATGTCTTTTTTGTTGTTGTTGTTTGTTTAAAATTATTGCCCAGGATATTTTTTCCTTGTGTCTTGGTTGATTTTTTTTTCTTTTTTAATAACTATAAATTCAAGCTTATTGAAGCTTGCCTTTGTCTTGAAAAAAAATAAAACAACTAAGCTGTCACATCAACCTGATTTCATTTGAAGAGAGAGATGATAGTTATCTTGCAAGAGTAAAATTTATACCACAAATGATGCAGGTCTAAGTCTAGTGGCACTAAAATCAGATGAGAGCATTGTTGACAAAATTATAATCTGCCGGTGACATTTGTGGAAAAGAAGCCCTTTTCTTTTTAAAAATGTTTTTATAACAGTAAATTCTGTTAGGAAATTCTAAAATGTCTTACAGGCCAAAAGGGAATGAGGTGAGTAAAATGCTTCTACAGAGTTTGAATAAAATACTGGATTTGAGAGTTGCTGGAACTTGGATATGCAAAAATAGGGTGGTAGGTGGGGTCATGCTTACAATGGTAACAAGTTCAAATAAACTACTGTGACAATACACCACTTCACAGGTCACACGCTTTTCCAGGGGTTTCTCTTTCCTTCAGTAGGTGCTGGCAGAAGGTGTGCTCAGTCGCTTTCCGATATAGATGTGTAGCCCCAAAGCCAAAATATGAGAGAGGAAGAAAGATGGAATGAACACTTTCAAGAAATTCTGTGGAGAAAATACCCCCTTTCTTCATGGCCCCGCTTTTCCTCATGCTTAAAGCAATGGAACATTTGGGGTGTCTGAAGTGGAACTCCTTAGGTGGAATGTTTCCAGGTCTACTGAACCAGCTGGACACCCAGTCTACACTTTTCTTCAAAGGATCAACTTCTTTCTCTTCTTCTGCAACCTCTTCTTCTGAGAGTTATGGGCCCTACTGGCGTATATCTGCACACCAAACATAATCTGCCCATCCTCTTGTGGGGAAGGGCTGTCACAGTGAGAACTGGCTCTTGAACTACTCTGTCCTGATTCATGTTGTGCATGCAAAAGAGCCTTTTCCATGTCTCCACTGCAGACAGAAGATGAGGAAGGTCCATGTTCTAGCCCCCTAATTTTCTCATTGCCATTATCATTGCCATTGCTGCTGTTCATAGGGAGTTCTACCCAGGAACTTTTGAGGCCAGCTGTCAGGGGCAAAGGCTGTTCACCTTCCTTGCAGTTGTTGTTGTGAGGGAGTGGTGGCCTCTCTACTAAATGAGATGACATTGTCAGGTGGCTGAAAGACCTGTGGTGGCAGCAAGACCATCTCTGGTTCTTGGGCCAGTCCATTTCTTTTTTTTAAATTATGTTTTTAAATTTTATTTATATTCAAGTTACTTAGCATACAGTGTAGTCTTGGCTTCAGGAGTAGGACCCAATGATTCATGTCTTACACATGACACCCAGTGTTCATCCCCAAAAGTGTCCTCCTTAATTGCCATCACCCATTTTACCTATCCTCCAACCCATACCCTCCCCTGCAGCAACCCTCAATTTGCTCTCTGTCTTACAGGTTACCCAATTTTTTGGTATATGGTTATTCATAATATTCTCTTATAACTATTTCTATTTCTGTGGTGTTTGTTGTTATTTCTCCTTTCTCATTTATAATTTTATTTACTTGGGTACTTTCTTTTTTTCTTTTTGATTAGTCTGGCTAGAGGTTTATCAATTTTATGTTTTGGGTTTTTTTTTTTTTTTTTTTTTCCCCAAAGAACCAGCTCCTGGTTTCATTGAGCTGTTGCACTGTTTTTTAGTCTCTATATCATTTATTTCTGCTCTAATATTTATTGTTTCCTTCCTTCTTCTGGCTTTAGGCTTCATTTTTTAAATTTTTTTCTAGCTCTTTTAGGTGTAAAGTTAGGTTATTTGAGATTTTTCTTGTTTCGTGAGGTAGGCCTATATTGCTGTATACTTCCATCTTGTAACTGCTTTTGCTGCATCCCAAATGTTTTGTACCATTGTTTTTCATTTTCATTTGTTTCCGTGTATTTTTTAAATTTTTATTTGATTTGGTTGACCCATTCATTGTCTAGTAGTATGTTGTTTAACCACCATGTATTTATAGTCTTTCCAAATTTTTTCTTGTGATTGACTTCTAGTTTCATAGCCTTGTGGTCAGAAACGATGCATGGTATGACTTCAATCTTTTTATATTTGTTGATTTGTGACTTGATATGTGATCTATTCTGGAGAATGTCTCGTGAACACTTGAAAAGACTGTGTATTCTACTATTTTAGGATAGAATGTTCTGAATATATCTGTTAAGTCCATCTGGTCCACTGTGTCATTCAAAGACATTGTTTCCTTGTTTATTTTCTGTTTAGATGACTTGTCCATTGATGTAAATGGGATATTAAAGTCCCCTAATATTATTGTGTTATTATCAATTAGTTATTTTGTGTTTTTTATTAATTGTTTTATATATTTGAGTGCTTCCATGTTGGATGCATAAATATTTATAATTATATCTTCTTGTTGGATTGTCCCACTTATGAGCACATAATGCCATTCTTTGTCTCTTTTTACAGTATTTGTTTTAAAGTCTCATTTGTTTGATGTAAGTATTGCTATTCCAGCTTTCTTTTTACGTCCATTTGTGTGATAAATGTTTCTCCATCCTCTCACTCTCAATCTGCAGGTGTCTTAAAGTCTAAAATGAGTCTCTCGTAGGCAGCATATATATGGGACTTGTTTTTTTTAATCAATTATGACACCCTATGTCTTTTGATTGGATTAGTCCATTTACATTCAGAATAATTATTGATAGATATGCATTTAGTGCCATTTTATTACTTCTTTTGTCATTGTTTCTGGAGATTTTCTTTGATCCTTTCTCATTTTTGGCACTTTTGCTCTCTCCTTTGTACTCAGAGTCCCCTTTAGTATTTCTGGTAGGACTGTTTTAGCGGTCATGAATTCCTTTAGTTTTTCTCCATCTGGGAAAGTCTTTCTGTCCCCTTCTATTCTGAATGATAGTATTCCTGGATAGAATATTGATGGCTGAAGGTTTTCATCATTCAGCACTTTAAATATACCATGCCACTGATTTTTGGCTTGCCAAGTTTCTGTTGAAAAACCTCGAGCTGGCCTTATGGATTTTCCCTTGTAAATTAAGGACTACTTTTGTCTTTTTGCTTTTAAGATTTTTTTCTTTATCATTATATTTTGTAAATTTAATTACATTATGTCTGGTGTTACCCTGCTTGTTATGGGAGTTCTCTGTGCCTCCTAGATTTGGGTGTCTGTTTCCTCCCCAAATTCGGGATGTTTTCTGCTATTATTTCTTGAAATAAAGTTTCTGACATTTTTCTCTCTTCTGCAGGGACTCCTATGAGTGTTACGACATTTGACAGTCACTGAGTTCCGTAAGTCTATCATTATATCCCATAATTCTTCTTTCTTTTGTTCAGCTTCATTATTTTCCATTATTTTGTCTTCTATGCCAATAATTCATTCCTCTGCTTCTTCCAGTCTGTTATTCATTGCATTAAGCCTGTTTCCAATCCTGTTTTACTGCATTCTTCATCTCTGATTGATTCTTTTGTAACCCTTTTATCTCTGTAGTAAGGGTCTCACTGATGTCTCCTGTTCTTTTCTCAAGACCAGTGAGTAGTATCCTTTTGATTGTTTACATTCTCCACCGGGCATGTTACTTATATCTATTTTGCTTAGATCTTTGACCATACTTAACTAGTTCTTCCATTTGGGATAAATTCTTATATCTTGGCATTTTGTCTAAGTCTCTGACTTTTGTGTGCTAGAAAAGCCTGTTACGTCTTCTGCTCCTGAAAGTAATGTTCTTATAAAGAAGAGGCCATGTAGAGCCCCGGGTCTGGCACTTCATGGAGTGTCTCCGGTGTGTACTGCATGCACTCTGCCGTTGCGTTACGGTTGTTAATCCTTCAGGAAAGCCATCCATGGAAGGTTTCCTTGCCTACTGTGGGCAGTGTTTGGTCCCTGTCCTGAACATGGTGGGTTTTAACTAGGTATGCAGTGGTCAGCTTGTTAAATGGGAGCTGATGTCAACTCCACCAGAACTGAGGCCCTGCAGACTTCTCTGATCAGGAGATGTGGTGTGGGCATGAGCTTTGCTGGTCTTCTAGGGGAGTGGCCTGCTGCACTGGAACTGAGCAAACTTGACTGAGAAGGGCAATCCTGCCAGAGCACAGTGGGGTGGGGCTTGGTTTAAAGAAGTTAGGCAGTGTCCAGTGTCAGTGGTATGCTGTTCCCTGCAGGTGCCTCTGTGTTTATGCTGAGGGGTGGGGAATAGAAAAGGCACTTGCCAGCTCCTTTGTCCTGGAGAGGCATCTCTGTGAATGCTGCCTCTCAGGGAAGCCCTCAAAGAAGAGTGAGTGTGTGCCCTCGGCTTTCTTCAGATCACTGTTTCCACACTGTCAGCCTTGGAGTTGTTTGCCTGCCTTTTCTCCAGGAACAGAGCAGTGCCCTCCAGGCTTTATCCCAGCCAAGCCCACGGACTTTTAAAACTCTAGGCATTAAGCCTCACAGGTTGCAACAACTCATAAAATTCAGCCCCTCTTATCTTCCAAGCCAAGGGCTTTCAGGAAAGGTTCTCTTTGTGCATTCTCCTACATGTTCCTCTCTTTTGCTTTTCTCTGCAACCACGGCGTTCTCTCCTCCGAAGTACCCAGGAATCTCTTCTCCCCTAAACCATGTCTCTGCACTTCTTATATTCTTAGATGTGGCCCCTTCTCTCCATTTAGTTGCAGAGTTTGTTCTGTCCATCTTCAGGTTGATTTCTGGGATCCTTAGGATGGTGTGATCATTATCTAGCTGTATTCATAGGACCCTAGATGAGTCTAGGGTCCTCCTATTCTGCCACCATCATGAACCCCCCCCCACACACAATTTCCTTATTTTTTTAAATGTATTTCTTGATACACATTAAGAAATACAAGACAATATCTCTTATGTATAAAAATTAACTTTCAATGTATGTTCTAAAAGGATACCAATCTAAAAGAGTTAGCTTGGTTTTCAGAAGATATTTTCCATGTATTTAAGACAAACTCATGCATCATATTACTTACAGGTGTTTTTTGGATCATAGAACATTCAACTTTTTATACTTCATTTCAATAAACACCTGGTTTGATAAGCATAAACAGTCCAATGCAACTAAGTTCATCCAGCTAAAAACATATCATATGTAAAGATTCCCATTGGAAAATGCCATTGGTTTTTGCCAATTATGTTAGTATGCTTACAAGGATATCTGACTAAGATACTACTTTCTTTCCCAAAGGAATTTCACCCTCTCTAAAGGAGAGAACTGACTGTGGGCCTGCTATATAACAGTTGATTTTCCATGAGTCAGAAAGTCCACTTCAAGCTCAGCTGATGAAAGAAAAGACAAGGCAGACAGAGATTAAGATAAATTTACATAATCTCACTTATGTGTGTAATCTAAAATAGTAAAACTCAGGGCATGTGGGTGGCTGTCAGTTAAGCATCCAAGTCTTGATTTTGGTTAAGGTCATGATCTCACATTCATGAGACAAAAGCCCATGTTGGGCTCTGTGCTGACAGTATGGAGCCTGCTTGGGATTCTCTCTCTCTCACTCTCTTTCTGACCCTACCCTGCTCACACTCTCTCTCTCAAATAATAAATAAAAACTTAAAAAATATCTTGAAAGTAGTAAAACTCATAGAAACAGAGAGTATAATGGTGGTTTCCAGGGATTGGGGGGAGGGGTTAACAGGATGATATAGGTTAAGGATTACAAAGATTCAGTTATGTAAGATGAATACTTTCTGAAGATCAAATGTACAATGATGTGACAATAGTTAGCAATGTTGTATTGTACACTTGAAATTTTCTAAGAGATTAGATCTTGAGTGTTCTCACCACAAAAAAGGAAAGAAAGAAACAGATAACTATGTAAGAAGATAGTTGATATGTTAATAAGCTTGCACGTGATATTTTGAAATGTATGTGTATATGAAATTATCAAGTTGTATGTTTTAAATACATCCAATTTTGAGCTGTTAACTACAACTCAATAAAACTGGAGAAAATACAAGTTTATAAGTAATAATTCCTAATTAATTTTAAAAGAAATGCAGAGATATTTTGATAATCAGATGAGCTTTCTGTTTAGACTTTAGGAAATTAGAAAAGTAAACACATATTCATCCAAATTTGTAACCAAGTTGACAGTTTCTTCTCATATTTCTGCTTCTTCCTTTTTCACAGTTGTCACCAGCAAGGTTGGAGTCAATAAATTTTAGTTACTAAAATGCAGAGCATAGTCTTCATCATGGACCAGGATGAATCACATTTCCTTAGGTTTTAAACTTTTCCCAGATTGGAGTACATAAATTTGATATAAACATTGCAACTGTTTTGACCAAAAATGTTTGTGGGAGAACCCACATTGTAAAAACAATAGTGTATTTCACTATTCACTCATTTATTAATTCACCTAATGTTCATTGACTTCCTATATGTCTGTGACTACACTAAATCTTGGGATTACAGACATTATAGGGCAGACTTTATCAAGCCAGTAAGGCTTTTATCTACTTTGAGAAGTCTTTCCTGAGGAAACTGTTTTTGAGAATAACCTAAAATATGAGCCAGTGTTGGGTATATACCGAAATAAGAGAAAGAACACTCCAGGCAGTGGACCATCATGTGCAAAGAACCTTGGGCCAAGAGGCAGGAAGATGCCTATTGTATTTAAAGACCTAACAAAAGCCAGGATGATTAAAGCAGAGTGAGTCCTTTAGAGGTTAGAGTTCGTGAAGCTCGGGAGTCAGTAAATTCTACATCTTAGAAGAACTTCAATCCATAGACATGGATTTTCTCCTAATGTCAATGTAAAAGTATTAGAAGGTTTTAAGTGTGACATCTAAATAGAAATAACTGCTGGATTTCACGTGAGTGGATTGTAGGCTCTGTCAGGAAGCATTACTCAATGGCCCACGCAAAAGATTTAACTGTTTTGCAATGAGCGGGGGGAAAAAATTCAAGATTTTTCTGGAAAATGTATCCGAAATAGAATTTGATGACAGACTGATTATGGATGTGAGAGAAGACGTCAGAGATGAAGTACAAGATATGTTTTAGTTTCAACTAACGGAAAACAAATCTAGCTGACTTATGCAAAAAATGAAGTATAAAATTATGATGAGAAGCTAACAGAGTCAGTGAGAACTATAGTTCAGGAATTCCACAGCTAGAAACAACATCCCAAGCCAGAACTGTGCTTGGGTAGCCACAGCAACACAACCACAGCAGCTTCTGGAACTGTCTGTTGCTCCAACATCTATCACTGCCACCTATTTCTGCTTATGCTTCTTTACCTACTTCTTTATTAAACATTTAGTATGGTTCAAGCCTGAGTCAAGTGCTCACAATTTAGTTGCAAAGGATGCAAACAAAGTGAGTATGTGATTTTGTTAAATTCAGTGAAAGATGGAACTTAACCTTCCACCAAAGAGAAACATTTGCCAAACACTGGAAGGAGGTAAAATGCTGGACAACACCCACTGCTGCCAAAAAAGCAAAACAAAAACTGTCTTCCACGATTGCTGTGGTCAGCATCAACACAGAGATGATGTGTAGTGTGCGAGACAGTGGTGTAATCAACTATTATGATAAAATCTCTGAAAACTGGAGACAAAGGGAAAATTTTTAAGAAGACAAAAAAGACAAAAAAATATTACCTTCACTGGTATAGCAAGAAGACTGATAGTTGATGTCTCATAAAAATGATGGACAGCAGAAATCAATGAAATAGCATTTAGAACTGAAAAAAAAAAACAACTGCCAACTAAGCTTCAATATCCACTTAAAGAATTTTCAAAAATATTAAAAGATATTATGAGGATGTTATAAATACTAATAAATTTGACAAAAATTGGGATGAAATAGAAAAGTTAGTAAAACAAACAAAACAAAGCAAAAAAAACCCCATCAAGCTGAGAGTAGAAGAGTTATAAACCTGAAACTTTTACATCCAATAAAACAGTTGATCTATTATTATATATCTTTACACACACACACACACACACACACAATATCTCTTCAATCCCATTTGATTTTGTGGTTAATTCCTCCAAATATTTAAGGAAAAAAATAATCTTAAATAAAATTTTTCAGAGAATAAGATAAAAGGGAACATGCAATAGCATATTTTAAGAACTCAAATCCTAACAAAGACATTAAAAGAGAAAAGTACACACCAATCTCTATCATGAACACAGATGCATAAATCATAAAATGATAGCAAAGAGAATCTAACTGTATACAAATCAAGCAATACTTAATGGCTAATAGGACATATTATAGGAATGCAAGGTTGATTCAACATTTAAAAATAAATCAATATATCTTACTACATTAACAGAAAAAAAGGAGAAAAATTATGTCATATTGTTAGCTGTGGAAAAATAATTTGATAAAATAGAATATAAATTAAGATGGAAAGAACTACCAATAGACCACAAATAGGAATAAAAATTAGGAATAAGGAGTAATTTCCTCAATGTGCTAGAGACTATGGAAGACTAAAAGTAAAAATGCCTTTAAAAAATCCTTCTGAGACTGGCAATGAGATTAGATACCCTCTATCACTACTGCTAGTCAACTTTATACTGAAAGTTCACACCAGCACAGTAAAGCAAGGGAAGAAAAGACTGAAGGACTGAAAAGCAGGAAATAAAACTATCATAATTGTGGACAATGCGATTGTTTGTGAAAAATCCAAAAAATTAGAGATGCTGTATTAGAATTAATGAGTGAATTTACCAAGGTCAATGAATATAAGGTCAATGTACAGATAGTAATTAAAGCAGAAAACAGGTAGAACATAAAATTAAAATATATAATACACACACATACACACACACACACACACACACACACCATTTTCAGTAATATATAATCCTACATGTAATTTGGTGGAATCTGTCAAGCTTAAAATCATACAAAACAAGTCTATGCTGTTAGAAGGGGAAGGGTCACCTTTTGCAGGGGAGGCTGTGCCCAGGAGGGAGAGTGAACAACAAAGTACCCTTGGCTTTAGAGATGTGTTTTGTGATCTAGATGTTCTTCAGATGGTGAAAATTCATTATTTGTACAGTTAAACTATGGGCATATTTCTACACTTCTTCATATTTCAGTGAAAACTTTCAAAAATGATGAGAATTCTGTACAGACTGTTTTTAAATTTTAAATAATTATTTATATTCAAAAGAATGCATATGTAACACATAATGAATAAAAATGAAACAATCAATTCATATCTAACCCCAGTTTAAGGAATCAAACATTGCCTATAATTCTGAAGACCCTGTTTGTCCTTCCACCATTGCATCCCCATTCCTTTCGATCTCCCAGGACACAATTAACATGGGTTATCTGTTATTTATTCATTGGATTTTAAACATTCTTCCACATAAACAAACAAACAAACATCCTTCCACATACACATACAAACTTACGCATGATCTATGTCTGCCTGTCTGTCTCTCTGGTATTGCTTAATTTTACATAAATTAAATTTGTAGTATTTGCTCAATAAGACCTCTGTGAACTAAAGTCCATTTGTTTTTGTTGCTACAAAATAGTTTGTTGTGTGAATATATACCACAAATCATTACTCACTCCCTTAACAAGTAGGCATCAGGACCAGTACTCTTTATATATTAGAAAAATGTTTCTGTGAAATTTCTTCTTCACTTTTCCTATTATACAGTGCAAAAGTTGCTCTAGGAATATATATCTCAACCCACAGATAACAACTTTTTAGTGGCATAGAATTACTTCAGTGAGTCATGAATAGAATTTTTAAAATACAGTTGAGTAGAAAATGTCAGAACACCATTCACAGAGTCCACATATTTTTCCATTAACTTCATGTTCTTATTTTTTTAATGTGTATGCTATTGTTCACATTATATTTATGAGGGGATTTTCTGGTTCATAAAATTTGCACATCACCAACTTTACTAGTTTTGTGGGGATACTGTTATATCATTTACATATACACCAGAAACCCCTGGTATTGTACGATATATTTTTCCAATTTAATGATTGCTAAAATGTATTTCTGTTTTCTCCTCCATTTGTGTTTTTTTTTTAATTTATTTTTTTTTAATGTTTATTTTTATGAGAGAGAGAGGGGTGGGTAAAGAGAGAGGGAGACAGAGGATTTGGAATGGGCTTTGTGCTGACAGCAGAGATCCGATTCGGTTCTCAAACTCATGAACCGAACCATGAGATCATGACCTGAGCTAAAGTTGAACACTTAACCAACTGAGCCATCCAGGTGCCCCTTCACCATTTGTTAGTGGTGATGAGTATCTTCTCATGATTATTGTCCATTTCTGTTTCTTTTTCTTAGAAATAACTCCTTGTACTTTTCATTCTATTGTTTTGTGTTGTCTATTTCTCAGTGATGTAGAACTTTTTAAGTTTAGTCTTGATATTAATTCTTTATCAGTTGTGTTGAAAATCCATCCTCAGAATTGTTGGCTTGTATTTTCTCCTCATATGTTATACTTTTTGATGTAACGATTCTAATATATGACTGTTCATTTTATATATAATAAATTCTTTCCAAAACCAAAGTAAATTTCTTCTAGATATTCAAAATTTCATATTTAGGCCTGTAATTTCTTTGAAATGATTTTAATATATACTGTGAGGTGAAGATAAATTTCCTTGTGGATAACCAAAAGCCCAGAATGGTTTATTGAATGGTTGGTTCATCCTTTTTCTCACCTATTTGCAGTGCCAACTTTGATAAGTGAATTTTCAACACAACAGAGGGTATGTTTCCTAGCTGATTATTCGTTCTTTTGATCTGTTTTTCTACTCCTCAGCCAATATCATGTGAATTGAAAGATTATGGTTTCACAGTAAGTCTTAAAATCTCTGAAGCAAACCATTCCACTCCTACTATTTTTCCTTTTTCTGTATCTTGGCTTTTCTTGACCCTTTATTCCTATATACACACACACACACACAGACACACACACACACACACAATCCATTGGAATTTTGATTAGGATTATATACAATATATAGATCTATTTAGTGGAGCTGAACATGTGGGGTCTACCTACCCACGAATAAATGTTGTAGCTCTTTTTTTCCTCATTATCTTTCAGTAAAGTATTATAGTTTTCAACAAAAATGGTCTTGTACCTCTTTGAATAATTTGGTTCCTAGTTATCTTATGTTTTATTTTCATTATATACAGTAAATTTCTAAAAAGTTAACTTTTTGTTTAGTGCTGTGATTTAAATATAGTTACCTTGCTGAATAGTCTTACTAATTCTAGTAATTCATATAGAGAATTTGTTTTTTTCCCTACAATTGTATCTTTAATGAACAGTGACAGTTTTCCTTTCTATTCAAGATATACATATACACATATATATATATGTATATATATATATTTATTTTTAAAGTTAATTAGATGGCTATAATGCAAAAGTACAAAATTTTGAAAAAAGTGGCTATACCACGCATCAAGGTTATAAAAGGGACAATGTTTTTTTTTATGTTTAGACATTAAGATACTCATTGCAGATTTAATAATTATGCTCTATCAGATTAAGAAAGTTATCTTATGTTTTTATTTTTTTGAAAAAGCTATTATTATAATGGGTTTTGAAATTTACTAAGTGATTTTTTTGTAGTTGTTCACTGATATGATCATGTGGCTTCACTGCTTCAATATAAATGTATTGTTCTATTTTTTAATTTTTTAAAGTTTTTTTTTTGCTTACTTTTGAGAGAGAGAGAGAGTGAGCAAGCACAAGCATGAGTGGTGGAGGGGCAGAGAGAGTGAGAGAAAGACAATCCCAAGCAGGCACCACAATGTCAGCACCAGCCTGACATGGGGCTCGAACTCATGAACCATGAGATCATGACCTGAGCTGAAATCAAGAGTTGGATGCTTAGCCAACTGAGCCACCCAGCTGTCCCGAACTGTTTCAAATTTAAACAAATTTAGCATTACAGGAAAACTGAACTTGTGAAGTACTACATTTTTTACACATTGCTGAATTCAGAAACATTTTTAAATATAATTTTATTTTTACATTTGATTTCACAACTGACACTGGTTAATAATTTTCTTTTCACGTATTGCACCTGTCTCACATTAGTGGGAGAATATACTACTAAAATTATAAAATAACTTGGAGAATGTTTCTCTTTTCTCCCATTCTCTAGAAGAATTTGACTAAGAAGGGAGCATCTGTTGCTTGAATCTTTGGAATAATTTGTAAAACAGTCATTTGTGGAAAATTTTGGATGTATGATTCCATTTATCTTATGGCTATGAGGCAATTCCTATTTTCAATCTCTTTTTAGAAATTTTAGGCAGTGATAGATTAAAAAAATTATCTGTTGTAAGATTTGACAACACTGACTCCATCTTTGACCCTCCATCTTGTTCGTGTCCCTGAAATGACCTCCTTTGGGGCTACTAGAACCAGGACCCTTGGAGGTTAATGTATGCCTGGACAGAATGCAGGAAGGCATATTCTGATCTTCCCTAAAGTTGTTTAGATAACTAGTAGAGGTAACGTGGTTTCTTCCACTACTGCCCCCTCAAGTCCCTCTTCACAAAATCTGTTAAACGTTAAACGCTTTGACCTCACAATGACCTCTGTACCTTTCCTTACTGTATAAAAATCTATGGATTAAGTTCCAGACTTCAGGGAGAATAGCTGTGTAGTATTTGGATCATTTGTCCACCAACCTAAACATTACTTCTGAGTCTGGAGGATACTTTACTAACCCCCTGCTACCTTCTGACATCTGTACCTGTTAACTGTCTTTAAATTTATCAGTATATGTGTGTTCCAATATCATTTTACTATCATTGATATTTCTGCACCATTGCACCAACTTGATCAAGTCTTGTCCCCATTGCAACACTTTTACTTGATAAATTTTACAAAATTAAAAAAAAAAACTATTTGCTTTAGTTCAAAGAATAGGCTTTATGTAAAGTCTGTTACGATTTGTTTTCTGTTTCATTAATTGCTACTCTTATATTTATTAACTGTTTCTCCAAATTCTTCCACTTTATTTTTTTATTTTTTTTTCTAGTTTGAGTACATAGCTATTTAAGCACATTGCTCACTAATGTCTTAATTACTTATATAAGCATTTAAAGTTATAAACTAGCCTCAATTATTGCCTTCATTTTATCCTTCAAGTTTTGGTGTGAATTTTAAAAATACATTATTATTATTATTTTGATGTTTAGTACAATTTCTTCCTTGACCCTGTAATAATCCAAAAGTGTCAACAGTTTCAACAAAAATTTTCCCACAGACCTCTAATTCTACTTTCATTATTGAATGTATTCTAAAAGATGCTACCCACTTGAAAGTTTGAATTTAGCGTTCATTGCTTAGTATAAGGTAAAGTTTAAAAAATGTCCATATTATTGGACTGTGTGTTGTATATGGGTGATGAATCACTGAATTCTAATCTTGAAAACAATAATCCACTGTATGCAACTGTATGTTAAGTAACTAAAATTTAAATAAAAAGTTGAAAAGAAAAAAAGTTCATATTATTGCATATTATGAGTTTTTGTGTGTAAAATGCTCTACTTATGTTTACTATATATAAAAATGATTATTTTTTTCAGTATTTTATATCTTTACTAGTCTTTACATTTTATGATGTCTCAGTTGCTGAGTTATTTGTTAAAATCTCCCATTTTATGGTTGGATTTATCAACATAGTTATATCTCCTAAAAATTGTCAATACTGATAACATAATCGGAATTATTTTATTATATTGTATATTGCATGGCATATGACAGCACATATATCTGTAGCTAGCTTACAGCTATATCATTAAGGAGTAAGCTTTAGTATTTATAGTAAATCTTTTTATCCTTATGTCTATTTGTCAAAAATTAATATTTATACCACTTTTTTCAATTGTTATTTGTTTAGTTATAAATAGCATATACCTATTATGTTTTTAAATCTAATATGACAATCTGTCTCTTAAAATAGAGTATTTTTAAAAGAAGTTATTTTTATTTTTTATAATTTTTATATGAAATTTATTGTCACATTGGTTTCCATACAACACCCAGTGCTCATCCCAAAAGGTGCCCTCCTCAATACCCATCACCCACCCTCAGTTCCCTTCCACCCCCCGTCAACCCTCAGTTTGTTCTCAGTTTTTAAGAGTCTCATATGTTTTGCTCCCTCCCTTTCTAACCTTTTTTTTTTCTTCCCCTCCCCCATGGTCTTCTGTTAAGTTTCTCAGGATCCACATAAGAGTGAAAACATATGGTATCTGTCTTTCTCTGTATGACTTATTTCACTTAGCATAACACTCTCCAGTTCCATCCACATTGCTACAAAAGGCCAGATTTCATTCGTTCTCATTGCCAATCAGTATTCCATTGTGTATATAAACCACAATTTCTTTATCCATTCATCAGTGATGGACATTTAGGCTCTTTCCATAATTTGGCTATTGTTGAAAGTGCTGCTATAAACATTGGGGTACAAGTGCCCCTATGCATCAGCACTCCTGTATCCCTTGGGTCAATTCCTAGCAGTGCTATTGCTGGGTCATAGGGTAGATCTATTTTTAATTTTTTGAGGAATCTCCACACTGTTTTCCAGAGCGGCTGCACCAGTTTGCATTCCCACCAACGGTGCAAGAGGGTTCCTGTTTCTCCACATTCTCAGCAGTATCTATAGTCTCCTGATTTGTTCATTTTAGCCATTCTGACTGATGTGAGGTGGTATCTGAGTGTGGTTTTGATTTGTATTTCCCTGATGAGGAGCGAGTGCCTGTTGGCCATCTGGATGTCTTCTTTAGAGAAGTGTCTATTTAGGTCTTCTGCCCATTTCTTCACTGGATTATTCCAGGTACAGTTAAGAAGCAGACTGATGGTTTGTATATGTTGCTATAACTTTGTTTTATGCTTTCCATTTCTCCTGATTTTTCTAGGTTACTCCCATTTTCTTCTTTCTTGATGTCTTTTGGATTTTTCTTCATTTTTTCCATTTTATTCCTTCTATTCATTTGAAAATATATATACTCTTTCCATCACTTAATGTGTCTTAGAAATATTAATATACACAATCATCTCAGCAAGTCTAAAATAACTAATATATTATGTTCTCCTTACAATGACTCGATTTTGATCACCCACCATTGTGTTTAGTATTTCAGAAATTATGATCAATAATTTATAGTTACTTCCTTCTTAACACATGTTCATCAGTTTCTTTGCCCACTATTCTTCTTTATGAATCAGACTTCTTCTTCCTATTTCGATAAGTATTTTCTTCATAAATTTTAACAATGAAGTTCTCCTATTTCTCTGATATTTTGGGGTTTTTTTGGAAATTACTTTATCTTGAATTTATCCTTCAAAGAATTTTGGATAAATATACAATTCTAAGTTATTAACAAATTTATGATGAGGGTGGTATTCCAAAAAATTCTGGCTCCTCATTTTTAATAATGTGAAATCAGCAATCAGTGTGATTGCTGTTTATTTGCAAATAGTATTTTCTTTCTCACTGTTCTTCAGATCTTTACTATTCTTCTCTGCAACTCTGATGGTAACAGTGGATTTCATTATTTTTATGGGACTTGCAATTTATTCTGAAACTGTAGATTCTTGTCTCGTGTTACTTACCTCTTACAATATTGCCAACTCTCCTTTCTGTATTTTTCCTTCTTACACCTGATATCTCTTAGCCTCTCTTTCATGTATTCTACTTGTGTTTCCACACTTCAGGTAATTTCTTTAGATTTGTATTTCATTTTATGTAATCTCTCTCTAGCTATTTTATATCACCTATTTAAACTATTCATTGTAATATTCATTCATTTTTAAACATTTTGATGCCATTTTTATATTTTTACTTACTGTTGCTTTTCATGCCTCCCTTTATTCGATAGGTGTATTAACCTATTTACATTGTGATTTTACCCAAGAATTCCAAGATCTGGGATTGTTTCCAGTCTCAATATAACTTCTGCCCCTCACCTTTGACCTCCTCTCCTGAAGTGTGCTTTGCATTCTCATGCCTTTTGTGGTTTTCTTTTCATTATTAAGCATAATCAAAGTTTATCTGTCAGAAATTTTTGAGGTCTGTATTATAGTTGCTTCACTTCAGAGAGGATTTTTTTTAAATTTCTTCCCCTAGCTTGAAACACTAAAACACGAATTTCTAAATTGAGTGTTTGGGGATCATTCAATTAAGAGCCAAGATTAAGAACAGGTATTATTCCTTGTTATCTGTATGAAAAATTTATTGTTTTCTTAATTTATCTTAAAGGTAAACTAATGATGTAGCCCTTTGGAAGTAGGTCTTTTGTACTGTGATTGACAGAGCCTGGCTACTGTGCAGAATCCTAATTTCTTCAAAGCCACCAGACTGAAAAATCAAGTTCATCAAGAATAAGCAGACAACTCGACTCCATGTTTGTCTGCACTCCCTGGTCACTTTTCTGGATATTTGCTCTCACTTTCTTATGGGAATTAGCAGACTATGTATATGTATATGTATATGCACACACATATGTAAATACATAATATATATTATAGAATATACATACATACACATGCATATGTGTGTGTGTGTGTGTGTGTGTGTGTGTGTGTGTGTGTGGTCTGCCAGTTAAGACAAATACTTCTAACATATAATTTGGTATTTTTATTTATTTTAAAATGAATGGTTTCCTAGTCTGCCATACTGTTGGAAAACTACTTTCCATATGATTCTGAAATTGAATTTCTTCTCATATGTGACATATGCCAAATGTAGAAATCATTTGCTGGAGATCATTTACTAAAGGAGATTGTATTGAAATAGTGTGTATTTTCAGAAACTGTGTTGACATTTTATATCATTATTTCAAAACTAACCAAAGGGAAACAATCACTCATGGAAGAGAAAATACCTAGAATGTTGAAGGTGAGAGAGAAGGATATAATATTACTAATTTAAATAGCATAAACTCCTAACAACAAATTATTATCATTTAATACATTTTATGTTCTATAGATATGTGTATGGCAAAAATAGTTATTTAAAACATTATTAAAGATGACAGAGTGTATTTACAGACTATCAAAAAATAAGTACATACACACACACACACACACACAACTCATATTTCAAAACCTCAAATTAATTTAACTAAAACCCAAGATTATATAGGGTTTCACCACTGGAAAATTTACTCCAGCTTTATTTACTCACATGGTGTGAATTTACACCCAGGGCCACAGCCACTGATCTATCAAAATTACTTTATATAATACCTATAGCAGTTTAGATTTGAAGTTTTCCATATCAGCAGAGTTAATAAAACCTCAACATCAAGCCCTTTCACTCCTATGACAAGTACCCCAAAGTGGTTTTCTTCACTGACTCTGACAGCTTCAAAAGAAATAAACAGACTCTGTGTCATTCACTGTTATTTTTTCCCAGAAATTGCATTTCTTTTAAAAATGGTTCTCTTTCTAAATCCTTCACAAATGAAACAGGGAAAGGAACTGGTATGCCTTCATTGCTGCTGTGTACACATTACATGATATTACTTTATTCCTTCTGTGTTTCATTATTATACAACTGGAGCCCAGAGCTTCAGTGAAATGGGCAGACAAGTCCCCAAGTGAAAATATATTAACATTAAATGAAAACTTCTCACGAGTCAGTTATTCGAAGCCTCTAATGTGGTTATGCACTTACAGAGTTGAATGTGTAAAATCAGAATTAATCAGTTCAACTGAACTTCATAACCAACAACATCTGTGGGCTTTTCTCTAGTCATATGCTCGTCAGTTTTATCAAACATCTGCCTTCTGACATGATTGGGAACAAGACACAGGCCCTGGCACACATTAGCTGCTACTAAAGGTGAGCTCACAGAGTAATGTGACATCTGTTTACTCCTTCCCTACTCCCCAGACGATCACTGAACTGAACCTAGATCACTGGGTTGGAGGCGGTTCATCCTGAATCTCATATTAATCATTCCCTTGCCAAGCCAGGTTTTGGGTCTTTGTAGGTAGAACTGAGGGGCTAGACAGTGAATCAAACAGCCATTTATCTCCTTATATTCAGTTCGCTGTATGTTGTTGTTTAGATCATGTGCACCTCTCAGCACTCTGCTGTGAATACAGGTGGTGAAAACACTCAGGTCCTTCAGTGATTTTATCTGAAAGACAAGGAATTGAGGTATTTGATATGAGGAAGCATAAGGTGCCTCTGCTCTGACCTGCATATGTTACTGAGAAGTTAACCCTAACCATGCTCAATGCAAATGTCTCCTTACTTAAAACCTATAATTCACAGGTTCTGTTCCAGAGCAAGTGTAACTCTGTCAGGTGCAAGGAGATGGCAATTGAGGTCAATATGAAGGTTTCCTTCAAAAATTCAATTAGCCCCACCAAGTTAAAAGAAGAGGGAGGGACAGAGCAGTAATGACATAAGTGGTAGTAAAGAAAAGCACAATTTTGATGCACATGGAAATAGAGATAATGGATAAGAATTGAGGATGGCACCTGTTGGGATGAACACTGGATGTTGTATAGAAACAAATTTGACAATGAATTTCGTATTAAAAAAGAAATTAAAAGGGGAAAGGGGGAGGCAGGTTGCATGTATGTCTGTATAATAAAATATTTAATAATGAGAACAATTCTGAGAAACACTGTGGGGGAGGGCAATAGCCAGGTATTCTCCACCTTTGCCATCTCCCAATATCTTAATCCATTATCGACAGACTAGCCAGAGCATTATTTAAAACATACTTAAAAAATATCTTTTCACTCCTTTGCTTGGGACCTTTCATTTGTTCCCTCTATACTTAATGAAATCCCCTGAATCCTTACCAGGGCCTGCTTGTTCCTGCCCAACACCCCAGGATCATCCTACACCAGCCCTCCAGACCTCTCTTGTGTCCCTCAAACATGTCAAGCCCTCTTCCTCCCACACTCTGCATAAACTCCTGCCACTGTCAAGAACGTTCTTCTCATGATTCTGCATAGCTGTCTCATCTTACTCCTGGCTTTGAAAAGGCCTTCTGGCCATCCCATCCAAGTAGGTCATCTTTCCCAGTGTTTCTCAGATTATCTATCTATCTATCTATCTATCTATCTATCTATCTATCTATCGTGTTTCCCAGTATTTTTTATAACATGTGACATAATCTGCAGAGATTCTCTCTCCTTTGTCCTATAAGGTTTAAGTCTGTCCCATGAGAATTTGAGTTCCATGAGGTTTCCTGAGTGCCTGATGTAGAACATGTTAGTGTTAGTTAAGGAGAGAAAGATGAATAAGATACACCATAATAGTTGTATCTCACAATGTGCATGTGCAGAGTTGCAAAGCTCTACCCATAAGGTGTTTAAGAGAAAACAAAATGTTGAAATTACAATAAAAGCAACAGACAGACAATGTTGCCACAGGGCACCCAACCCTTTTTGTTTGTTTGCTCTTCTTGTTTCAGTTATTCTCCCAGATATTTAACTTTTGTTTTATTTCTTAAACTTTTCTTAGTAAGAAAATAACCTGTATCTCTTGAAACTCTTGACATTTTGGTTTTATAAATAGACATTGTTCAGGTATAGGGAGAATTTTGATTTCTAATGATTAAAGCAAATAGTAGATATTAGGTCAGCCTTGAAATACTCTGAAATTCTATTTGAACTATGCTATTTTGCATTGACATTTCCCAAATTGCTAATTCTATTTTTTAAGTTCCTAGACATATTATAACCTCTTTATACTATTAGGTTAATGCAACAAAGCAAATTTGTTTGTTTTCTTCTCAATAAAGTCTTTATAAACATAATGCAATATTTTTTAATATGCCTTTACTTTCAGCATGATGTCAAATCACTTGTGATTGTCTTAAGATTATCCCAAGTACTTTAGCTGTTCACTATAATAAAAAAAAAGTCCTATAAGATATATATATGCATACAAAATAATTCTGGGAGCAAACTTTGACCCAGATGTAATATCAGTAATATGAGGCTCAGTAACAATTAAATGTGTACTAGTCTTTGTTTTCAGTGTGCCTTTCATTCTGCTTCTAATAGTATACTTATGTATTTTGAATGCTTCCCAAAGATCTAGGAGCAAATATCACTTTATATATTTCCTGCTATTATTTTAAGTCCTTTAAGAACAAAAAAAGTCTCAAGAGAGAAGAAAAGTTTATGCCTGTTACATATGCCAATAAAATATTAACATCAGCATGCATGTACTTTATAGAGACTGCATGGAAATGGACACGTGGATCAATAAACATTGATTTTCAACTTTGATATTAGTTGCAAGTTGGGAGTCATATGAAATTTTTATATTTCGTAATACTCTTCACTGCATTGCTATTCCTCTTTTTAGCTTCATCTAGCAACTATTTCATCTTCTCTTATACCTTAAAACCTTTAGAGAAAAAAAAATAATTCTGAACAGATCAGAATATCCCCACAAGTAGTTCTTATTGGACACATGAATGCCTGAATGCACACCCAAGAGTCTTCCTTAATGCAAATTCTTAGCCAATTACATATAATCAGCATCTGTTTCCATGATGCTTTCTGATATAAATTTTAGAATCTAAATATCAACACATTAAGTGTCTGGAGAATTGGTTATAAAGGGGAGATTTGATGTTTTTTTAAATATTCTGTTCAAATAAACATTTAGAGGAGTTCAGCTGGTTACTGAAATTTAACAGTCTGGATGAGAGAGCTCATTCCAGTCATCTTCTCAGGAGGCATTTATGCAGGTACTGCTTTTGATTCAGTAAACACTGTCTTGCCACTAATATTTTCTAGCTCTCCTTGTACTTCTGATTAAAAGAGAACTTTAGGGTGTAGGAAGAAGGTAATAGAAAACTTTCTAAAGGAACAGATAGCCAGATACTTAGTTGATATCATTTACCTATTAATTTCAGCAAAAGATAAATTATTTTGCACAGGTGATATTGCAATATTCTCTAAATATCCTTGTATAATACAAGGCTATGTTCCATTTGAACACTAAAATTGACTACAAGTTAGATCTTAGTGGAGAGATGGATAGTTACAAACCCCTATGATGACTCATTTTCCTTCTCACACCCAAAAGGAACCTTAAATGTCAATCCTATCTAACAAAGATTAGAAATGCATTTTATGATTTATATTGAATCAATAAATATATTTAAGAGCAGCTCAAGGTCACAAGCTTTTGACCAAGACAAAGGATTAGAGAATAATATTTTTTCTCTGAAAATACCATTAGAAATCACCTTATCCAACACTCTCATTTTACTGTGAAGGATACAGAAACTCATACCAAGTGTGTTAGTATAGATCCTCTGAGAAAACCTAAAATTAATCGTATCAAGAATTTTAGATTTTGCGTCTCTGACATAGATCTCTTACCTTTCATATTGTTTAGCAAAGAATCCTAAGTATAGCAAGTGCTTAGTATTTTTGTTGAATATTTTTTTTCTAATTCTAATTCTAATACAATATTTATCTGAATGCTTTCCCTAAAAAGTTAAAAAGCTAAAATTAACAATGAGGTACAATTACAAATCATAAATGTACATACAACAAATAAAAATTATACATCCTGGAAATGATGCTTTATGTTTTGACACAGCATACCTTTCATTATTAAAAACACACTTATTTTTACTCATCACTGATTTACAGTACCACTTCCTGTATATTACACATAGATTCCAAAAAGCATTTTCACTTTATTAGTGTAAACCCCATTGCAATTCAGTTTAGATTATGATGAAATGTTACATAATTTCTAGAAGGATTATGTTCAAAGGTGAAGATAGAGAAGAAAGTTGATTCATTTAACAGATCCATATAACGAAGAGAAAATTGTACCAATTTTACAATTTAGTGATTATAAAAACAACAATGTATCCTCGCAACTTATTCTGAAGAACAGAATCTCCTAACCTCTTAACTTGTCAAAAGCAGTCTATTAAAAAAAGTCTATCTGTATGAAGAAATTTATAGACATCCTGAGGAAACAATAAAATTATATCTAGAGATGTGAACTTCAAGTAAAACATCAACCCAGAAGGGATTCTCTTCTCCGTCATTTTCTGAGAAAGCAGAAAGAACATTAAAGATGAGAGCAAGAAGAACAGGGGACTGAGAAGAAATAAAGAAGAGGTCTATTACAGAGGATTTCAAAAGTTCCTTTTATAATTACATCGCTTTGGGTTAAAGAAACTGAGAATTAGTTGATGTAATGTAAGAAGTAAAACTGCATCTGACTTGGAAATTTTAGAAGTAAATAAGCCCATAAAGTCAGCCTCCACTTCTACATCGCAGAGTAAATGATACAAACAAACTGATCATGCAAAAAATGCTTTATGACCAAGGTAAAATAAGGATTATTAGGCTAAGGACAAAAATGGAAAAGTACAAAATGTCATGACCATACAGCATGCCATTCAAGTTTCTGACAGCAAACCCTCTATTCTGCAAATATTATAGCTCTCTTGCTCATTTGCTCTCTTTACAGTTATACAAGTTATTTAAAAACTTCTGCGATATTGCTTCATGTGTGTTAAAATTGCTATAGCGTAAGCCAAGAAATAAAATGACACTAAACAGTTCAAATATTCTCTGAAAAGCTTTGAGCATGAGAGTTAATAACTACAAAAGATTAGAAGACAGTCTTTATATATTGGGTAATGCATAAGTTGAAATCCACACTAATTTATTTTTTTAATCTATTCCATAGATGTCACTCTTCCCCTATTCTCCTTTTTCTTCTCTGCTTAAGTGTCACCTTCCTTCTAAATGTTTACTGAATACTGTCTATGTAAAAGTGAAAGAACTTTCACGACTTTCTTAAGAACTCACGAAACCACACACATCTCTGGATTTTTGCTTAGAATGGTCTCCAATGAAAAAAATTATGCCAGCTTGAAGCAAGAATGACAATGAATTCTTTCTAGAGAGTGAAGAGCCATAAAAGCAGCTAAGGAGGTTGTTAAATTGGGTTCTTTTCTCAAAGGTACAAAAACCTGCCAAGCTACAAGTAAAGTAGCCTGGCCAGCTGAAGGATCAATGGTGTAAAAAGCTTCTCCTCAAAGCTGTCATAGGGACTCTGGCTGTGGTGACTGTACACTTGGCATTCACCCAAAAAATGAAAATATAAAGGCTGCTTGGCTTTAAAGTGCTCCCCTACTGTCAAAGACAGAAAAAGGATTCTTTCCCCTATGTCTGGCATCTTGTAGAAAATTAAAACTCACTGAGCATCAAGGGGGAGAATGTATCATATTTCAAGGGAAGAATGTTTGGAGAGAATTGGCTTTATTGCAGGGTTAATGGTTTTCTAGTATCACATATGCTAAATTTTTCAGACAGAATGATCAAATAGTACTTGTGGGGAAACAAAATGCAGCACCTGTTTGGCCAAGAGTTCTACAGTGAACTCTCTCAACAAAGAGCCATGCTTCATTCATGATACAGATATATTGCTATGCCTGCCAGTTCCATTTAACTACCCATGTCAGTTCTAGCCAAATCCACATTGGTTTATTGGTGTGTGTGTGTGTGTGTGTGTGTGTGTGTGTGTGTGTGAACTCACTAATCCTCTTATTATACTGAAGTGAACACAGATCCCATTTATCTTGAAGTGAGTGTAGATTATTAAGATTCTTGATATTGACTCCATTTTTCTTTAATTTTTAATTTACTGTTCTCATCAATTACTGACAATTTTCTTGATTCTTTAAGTTATTTTTTAAAAACCCATTATATTCTATAAGATCATGTTCTTATGAAGTAATTATAAATTTTCTCATAACACACAGTACTTTGGTTTAGTGCATTTGCACTGTGGTTATTAGATTGGTTTCCTCTCTAGTCTGGAATCTTTTGTCCAAGCCTATCAGATTGTTACTTTTCCTTTTACATGTATAGATGTTCTGTGGCTCTTAAATATTCATATTGCTTTGCCTCTGAAGATTAAAGTATATAGGCAAACTATCTTGTATTTTCCTAATTCATTTATTTTTAAAATTGTTTTTACATTTATTTATTTTTGAGAGACAGAGTGAGACAAAGTGAGAGTGGGGGAGGGGCAGAGAGAGAGGGAGACACAGAATTCGAAACAGGCTCCAGGATCTGAGCTGTCAGCACAGAGCCCGATGCGGGGCTCGAACCCACAGACCATGAGATCATGACCTGAGCCGATGTCAGACGCTCAACTGACTGAGCCACCCAGGTGCCCCATAATTCATTTATTTTTAATAGTCATGCATTCAATAGCTGAAATATCTCCTATGTGGTAATGTGGGAATCCAGAGATGAGTCAGCATGGAAATTGTTCTCAATGCAACATTCTTATTTCCATCCTCTCTCCATATCCTCCCTCTCTTTGACTGTCAGCAATTTTTAAGATTTACCTTAAATGTTCTTTCTTTTCCCTTGCTTTTCCTGAGGATACAATGTTGTTTGTTTCCTCTGTTTTCATAGTTGATAATGAAATATGTTTATCAAACACACTGTATGTGACGAACAGTGTGCTTTTCATGAACTTTTTGAATCTGTTCTCATAAAAAACACGTAAGTTAGATGAAAGCAGTCCTATCAAATAGAGAAAGCAACAGCAATTTAGACAAGCAAAGTGACTTGTCTGAGACCAGCTAGGGAATAAAAAGCAAATCCCAGACATATAGATATGACTGTGCAGCTCTAAAGTTCACAGCTTCTTTACTGTGGGTCTAGTTAGAACTTTACTATATGCTCCCACAGTCATCTTCTTAATGGTAAATACGGCATTCACATTTATCTATTTACTGCTTCCTGTAAATTTGTGTCCCATTTACATTTATAGATTCTTAGTAGGTAGGGCATGTGTCTAATAATTACTTATCTGTACTGCCTAACCTAGCTTAGCTCTTGATAAACAATAAGTTTTCCATAAATATTTATGTTTTAATTAAAAAAAATTTTCTTTTAAAAAGAAAAAAATAAAAATTCTAAATGTATACAGGATGTAGTCTCGACATTCTCCCCTTTCATCTCAGTAAGTCAGTGTTGAAATCTGCATGATGTTGGGCCTTATATACAGAAAAAAAATATTCTAATGAATTAATGAGACTGAAAATAGATGATGCCAATGTTTCATGAATTTATCTAAATACTATTATATTTAGAAAATTGTTAGAATATGTAGATAAATAATCAAAGCCACTATGAATTTACATATTTTACTGGTATACACAGCAAAGAATAATAAAAGTGGAAATGGTACTCCTCTAATATATAATAATAACAGCTACATTTCCTTAATGGAACAATTTTATTATTACAGAAAAGAAAGTTACTGATGGCTTATCTAAAAAAATCAATAAGTTGATTAGCACTTGGCAAAACCATCATTGAAAGAATCAGTAGTTAAGGCAATATAACACCAGATTACCATTTATTATATACATTTGATTATGAGTGAATTTTATGAATCAAGGATGTCAACTAGCCACCCTAAAACTTCTTTTGTTCATTTGGAATAATGGGCTTGGATTGATTTGTTACTAATCCTTTTAGTTCTAAATATCTGATTCCCTGAATGAGGGCAAAGAAAGAAAGTTCATTGTTTATG
Organism: Lynx canadensis; assembly: GCF_007474595.2. Classification (NCBI taxonomy): domain Eukaryota; kingdom Metazoa; phylum Chordata; class Mammalia; order Carnivora; family Felidae; genus Lynx; species Lynx canadensis. The sequence goes on from NC_044306.2 coordinate 56,523,875, forward strand.
GCTGCACTATCAGATTATCAAACTTGGAAAAATCTATTTGATTAGCTATACATTATTGTTAATTACATGGTGATATGACTAGGTGACTGAGGTCAATGTCAAATTAAGATACCCTCCCCACACTGTTCTGAAATAGCAGGTTTTGTAAGAATCATTTATTTACCTCTATAAATAGGTCAACTTTCTTTATTAGCATAAAGTTGTGGAAGATTAAAAATGTTATCAATTCACATTTTAGTTGCTAATCTATAGCCATCATATCCATAAGCCATGGATTTTCAAAGGTATTATAACTTCCATTTCTTCCTTCACTTTCATTACAAAGGATGATAACTCCAGCTTTCCCAGATAGGCAATTCCACTGCTTTCACTGTGATTGGCATAAAAATATTTGTGTTCCTCACTTCACTTCCAGTTCCCAGTTCTTGAATCTAAGCATTGGTCTTAAGAGAAAGGTGTGTCTTATCTTCAGCTTAGCCACAAATTCAGTTTTCACTTCAGAAATTAAGTTATAATGCAATGTGCAGGTTTTATATATTCAACATTGCTTTTAATTCACACCTACACAGAGGATTTCTTCTGCAAATTCCAAAGCAATATCCTTATGATATCGTACTGGATAAAAACCTGAACTGGTGCTTCCTCAACATCTCATGCAAGCAATATTTACCATAAGTTCATGGGTAGTGGACATTACACATTCTAGGCAAGGAAATGTCAAGCAGGTGCTGTGGGTGGCACCAAATTATAGCATAAGCTGGATCAACTGTCAGTACCCCAAGTAATGATGCAGAGGTCATATAAATTCTGCATTCAATGGCTGGTGCCAGAGATGTGGCTGAGAAACCTGGGATATTTCACATTCAATGCTGCCCTGAACTGGAGACTGAGGAGTAACTAGGCAGGCATTGAAAAAGACCAAGAAAGTGGTAATTTCTTTTTTTTTATGTTTATTTATTTGTTTTGAGAGACAGAGAAAGAACTTGAGCAGGGGAGGGACAGAGAGAGAGAGAGGGAGAGAGAGAATCTCAAGCCGGCTCCACACTGATGTGAGGTTCAATCTCATGAACCGTGAGATCATGACCTGAGCCGAAATCAAGAGTCAGAGGCTTAACCGATGAACCACCCAGGCGCCCTGCAAGTGGTAAATTTCTAAAGCATGGACCTTCACTAGTTATTGAAAGGAAGTGTGCAGGCTTCAAAAACTTAAACAAATAAGCAAAACCAAAAACAGCCTTTACTCAACATCACTGATGTATTTTGAAGTTTCTATATAAAAAAGTGGCTTTTCTTCTGGAAATAATAACCAGGTTTGAAGACACATAGCACATGCAGAACAGTGAAAAAAAATACAAGCATCTAGAATGAAATCTGTCCGTTATGCATGAAAATTCATCTACTTTAAAGATTCAGAGTCATATTGTTGCATAATAATTACTGAGCCTTTGTGTCACTACAGAAGGATTAAATATTTTCCTATGTTTACTTATCAGGAAACAACTAAAAGACAACACAAAAATTGAACAGAAACTGAATTCCATTTATGTCACTGCTTTTCATTTGCATATACATCCATTCTTTATTTGACCAAATTTTCCTGGAAACCTTTTTCATCAGAAGTACCAACACTATTGCACCTGAGAGCTGAGCTTGAAATTCTAATTTATTTACCTGGTGATGCCTGAAAAACCCAAGAATGAGACTAAGTAAGGGACCAGGATTTTTTGATTTTCTAGAAAACTCCATTTTTACAATAGGGAATTAGATATGTAAGGAAATTAGTACTACGTAAACACATACACAAACCAAATTTCTGTAACTGCACACCCTTTGTGGTCAAAGGTAGAATATTTTCTAGAAATCAACAGTTTTATGGAATCAATAGGCCTTTCTTAACACCTTTTCACTTATTAATTAAGTAAATTGTTTCAATAATAAGAAGCTGTGTCATACAGAATCACTAAATTGGAATAGGTGAACAAGAAATTTCTGAGATTGAACTCTAAAATGTTATCAAAAATAGGAATAGGGATTCTTACAAAAATTTAATGTCATTTTATTATATTCATTTTTTTAAGTTTATTTATTTTTAGAGAGAGGGAGAGTGCACACAAGTGGAGGAAGAGCAGAGAAGGTGAGAGAATCCTAAGCAGGCTCTGGCTGTCAGCGTGAAGCCTGAGATGGGGCTCAATCTCATGAACCACGAGCTCATGACCTGAGCCAAAATCAAGAGTCGGATGATTAACCAACTGAGCAACCCAGGTGCCCCTATACTCATTTTTTAACAGTGATTTGCTTTCCCTAAAGCCAGACTCTTACTCCAGAAATTAACTTAAATTTTAATAATTTAGCAACTGCTCTTTGAGATAAGGTTTTCCAATCCACTTCTCAGTGTCCTTTGAGGTATACTGGAGAAGGGGAAATTCTTCCACCCAACAGTATCTGAAGTGGAGCTTTCACTCCGTAGCTAAGAAAGTGAGGCTAGAAGTTGTTTATTGGACAGTCTTATCAGGTACTCGCACTGTGAAGTTTTGATTGTGCAGGGTCAACTGGAAGGTTTCACCTGACATTGTTAGAGATGCGGTGTTCGCCCTGAGGTGATATCTACTCTATGATAGTGCCATGATAGTTTCTATCATTTTTCTCAGTGGTGTTACCAAATAAAAGCTCAATATTTTATTTTCTATTCATCATTGAAATGTCCTTTCTTCTCAAGTACAAAAGTGAAGAAATATAGTATCACTGGAAAATGTTTATGCCCTGTTTTGATATATTTTAGTTTTACACCACTATGATAAGTTTTAAAACATTTTTTTTCATTTTTATATAATTGTTCTGAGTTTCTCACAAATTCAGGTCATAATAAGCCTTTTATGGGTAAGATTATATTGTTAACTCACAGGCATAAATGAATGTTTCATTAAGTGATTTATGACTATACCTGAGAATTCTTTCTTGAGACTATTTGATTTGTATTAAAACACTATAGATTTTTTTCTTTTGGCATTAAAAGAAATGATCCACATCTTACTAAAATGCTCTTGGCCTCACAAAAGTCAGGTTCATACAAATTTTGCATTTTTTAATTACAGCAACCTGAAAAGAAAAACAGACCAACTGTTGAAGCAGAAAACAAAAAAAACAAACAAACCCCAAAACCTAAAATTTAGCATCTGGGCCACCTTCAATTAAGTCAGTGAACCAACGCTTTCTATATGAACAGATGTTCCACACCTTTTCCAAGCACTGAACAGTTTTTTGTACCCACTTGGTCTATTTATATTGTACTTGGCTTGTCTTCAAACTTCTATTAAATGACAGATTTTGAATGAAAGGGACATCTGATTATACCAACACCATGAGCCATATTAGTATACACATCACCTTGTTCATCAAAAAGCAAGCCTCTTATTAATCTAAGGAACTGGTATTTGAACCCAGAGATAAGCAAATTTTGTCTGATTATTCTATGCAATAATGCCAGATTATCCACAATTAGAACAATTCTGCAGATTACTCATGGCAAAACCTACTTTTATTATTATCCCTTCATTTATTCTTGCCTTTGTTGTCAACATGAAGGCAACATTTGGCACAAACATTATCATTTTTTTACTAAATGTTGGTAGAGAAAAAAATCCTTACTTTTCGTGTACCAAAACAATAAAGTAGCAAAACTGTTAGTCACAAAATTGATCTATACACTTGACCAGGACATTTTAAGCCAGTATATCTACACATATATGGAGGCACACTTATTCTGGATTCTACTTATGTTTCTCTGCAAAATACTGGTATACAAGATAAATTGTCATCAAAATAAAAGAATCAGCATGTTCCATGTTATAATCTGGTTACTGTTGTTTTATTATTTCATTTGAAATAACACTGAAGACTCCATTTATTCATCATAAACAGTCCCCTGTGGAGTAGCCTTTCAGTTTTTTCTGTCGTTACTCCTCTCTATCATTATCAATATATGACCCACCTGTATGCCTACACAGGGTCAACTCTAGACACCTGTTCACATGTTTTAATTAAATAAAATAACACTGAAAAAACTCTCGCTTTCAAAGTACCTATTCCTACATTCTTTGGCCTTAATAGGATTTCAACACTCAAAGTTGGAGTTACAAATGGAACCCAGAACCTATCCTCTAGCACTTTCCACATCACTCCTCAAACAACTTAGTCTCTCTACGACTGGCATCTTGCAACCTAAAGAAAGACATGGAGCTTCTGTTTCTTGCAAGAAAGAACATGACAGACATTTTTTTTTAGTTTTTGGAGACCAAATGAAACTGGCCTGGAACCAAATGAAACTGCTGGGTTTGGGAGGGTTCACCAGGATTTGGGAACATTGAGATATAATAAACATTCCCAAGGAATAAATATTAGATGGAGAAAACAAGGGGAAATTAAGTCAAATTTCAAGGTCACAGTTTTGCCTGGATGCCACTGGGCAGATTGGAAGAGTAACTGGATACTAAGAATAGGCAATATATATATGTTTAAGAGCTCCTAAATGAAAAATATTGTAACTGAAACTCTAAAATAAGGGTGTTTTTGCCCATAATCCCTCCCTGGCTTTATTCAAAAAAAAAAAAAAAAAAAAAAAAAAAGAAGCAGAAGAAGAAGAAGACATAAAAGGAGAGAAAATGTATCATTAGGCTTAAAACTCTTCTGCAAATGTGTATTCACTATCTAATTAATTTTAGAATTTCTTTCTCAATGTCCTCTAAATAACTAAGTTATTATAATATTAAGTTATTATACTATTAAGTATAGTTATTATACTATTATAGTATAAGATACTATTAAGTATATTATACAATACTATTATACTATTAAGTAAAGTTTTAGGCATTTCAATGATAAATCACAGACGGTAGCAATGCTGTAATCTCATTTTCATCCACCCTGTCTCCCCAATAGGTATTCAAGAAACTGAAGTTATGTCATGTCTTGATTTGAAACGTTCTAGTGTGTTTGTCCCAATGGGTCTCCACCTTCAGCTGTATACAGAAATAAACTGAAGAGACTGCCAAAGTACAGATTCTTGGGAAAACTTGATATGAAGACTTAGCAACTTTTAATCTGGGCTGCAGTCCACGAATGTGAACTTTTAAAAGCTCTCTGGTGATTATGAAATTTGAAAACTCTTAAAGAGACTAAAATACCATAAGTTTTAAATAATCTTTGAAGTGTTTCAAAACTGCACGACCAAAACAATATAATTGCATCTTTCAAATAATAATTGGTCGTTTAATCTTGAGTAACTGTTAATAAAAAATTGACTCTAAAGTCATGAATTCTGAGTCAAGGAACATGAAGGAGAGACAAAAGAGTAAATCTGATATTCATAGGTCATGTGACAGCCATACCCTGGCCTGGAACCAATAGTTACGAGTAGAGGCAAAGTTTCTGCAAAAAAATCAAGGTGATGTTTGCATTTCATCTCCAATTATAGTCATTTGTGAGCTGTCCTGGGTGAGTAAATAAGCTGATATTCAGTGAAAATTGGATCATTTTGTAGAATCCTGTGTAAAATAAAATAGTCTCAATTAACCCCTAATAAAATCACTATCTAGCATAGTGCCTAATCATATTATATACACTATTAATACTTGTTGAATGAGTTCATAAAAATGAATTTGATTTTAACTATTTCTTACTTATACGCATTACTAATTTCAGTCTTCACCTGTTAAAGCAGTAGAAACAAAGAAACAACAATTAAAATGTTTCATTAAAAGTTTATTTTGGGGGCGCCTGGGTGGCCCAGTCTGTTAAGCGTACGACTTCAGCCAGGTTACGATCTCGCGGTCCTTGAGTTCGAGCCCCGCGTCAGGCTCTGGGCTGATGGCTCAGAGCCTGGAGCCTGTTTCCGATTCTGTGTCTCCCTCTCTCTCTGCCCCTCCCCCGTTCATGCTCTGTCTCTCTCTGTCCCAAAAATAAATAAACGTTGAAAAAAAAAATTAAAAAAAAGTTTATTTTGGTGGGGCGCCTGGGTGGCTCAGTCGGTTAAGCGTCCGACTTTGGCTCAGGTCATGATCTCGCGGTTCATGAGTTCAAGCCCCGCGTCGGGCTCTGTGCTGACAGCTCAGAGCCTGGAGCCTGTTTCGGATTCTGTGTCTCCCTCTCTCTCTGAACCTCCCCCGTTCATGCTCTGTCTCTCTCTGTCTCAAAAATAAATAAAGGTTAAAAAAAAAAGTTTATTTTGGTGATCAGAAACTAAAAGTTGTGGCAGTATAAGTCCTTTCTATAAAGTTACAATTATACTTATTGTAAAAAAGGAATACTGTATTTTTATTCAAATTACTGTATTATTCAAATACTGTATTTGAATACAATATTATTCAAAATACTGTATTATTCAAATACTGTATTTTTATTCAAAACTGAAATTATCATATTAAAATATGGGATCTGGGCACCTGGGTGGCTCAGTCAGTTGAGTGCCCAACTCTTTTTTTTTATGTTTATTTATTTTTGAGATAGAGACAGAGTGTGAGCAAGGAGGGTCAGAGAGAGAGGGAGACACAGTATCCGAAGCAGGCTCCAGGCTCTGATTTGCCAGCACAGAGCCCAACGTGGGGCTCAAACTCACACACTGTGAGATCATTACCTCAGCCAAAATCAGCCGCCCAACCAACTGAGCCACCCAGGCACACCAAGCATCCAACTCTTGATTTTGGCTCAGATCATGATCTCATGGTTCATGAGATCGAGACCTGCATTGGGTTCTGTGCTGACAGTGCAGTAGGATTCTCTCTCTCCTCTCTCTGCTTCTCTCTCTCTCTCTCTCTCTCAAAATAAATAAACATTAAAAAAATAAAAGAGGTGATCTTTTAAAATCAAACAACTGAATATTTTAACAACAGAATTGGATGAACATTATAATGGATGGATGATCTGAGGTTTATTCTCCACTGTACATATCACACAATTTTCCACCTTTATAACTCATAAATATATCCCTAATGATTTAATACAACCTATACATCACATGGAGAATCTTGCTAAAATGCTAGTTCTAATTCGATGAAGGAGGCTGAGATTCTACATTTTCTAGCAAACTAACAGGTGATGCCAATGCTACTGGTCTGCAGACCACATTTTGAGTAGCAAGGATTATTTAATACATCTGGAAAAGGTACTGATCATGGACACTGGAAATCTGGATACAGAGTGCAGATCTCTTACGATCTAATTGTATGATCTGACGCAATATATTCACCTCCTCTGGACATCTATGTACTTGGCTACAAAATGAAGGTTTGGGGAATGTCACCATAGTTGCTCACAGTTCTCAACTTAGATGTGTATAGCATTCTACTCCATTCTCCAAACATCCTATTATTTACCTTTGTTTTATTTCTCTTTACTCATTTTTAAAGAAACATGAAGGAAACACGCCTATGAAATTGTGCCAAGAACTCTGGAAGGACTTTCTCTCTATAAAGTCCTGTGCCCATTCCTTGAAGAGCTATGCAGAGATACCTGCTGTCTAGACAAGACACCTCAGCCACCAGCTGCTTCCAACCTGGCTTCAAATGGCTTTAGTCTCAGACAGGTGCTCAGCAGGCCTACTGGCTTTCTGCTTCCCTGTGCAGCTGTTCACAGTTGATAATGAACAGAGTCAATAATGTGTGTGTGTGTGTGTGTGTGTGTGTGTGTGTGCGCGCGCGCGTGTGTGTGTGTTTACAACACCTGGTTTCCATCATGCACAATTCACCTTTTGCTGGTGACTGTGGAAAAGAGGCATGTGCCATGTTATACACTGCAATTCCAAAATTGTTGTGGTAACCTTGACGAAACAGTACTGACTAGAATACACAGAAAACAAATGCCATAAAAGATACTGTATTAGAATTCATGTATACTATTTATATTTTAGGAAAGCAGATGTAGTTTTCACACATATGGCCATGTTTTTCCTAAATAGTAATTGAAGTCACCCATAGAAAGCATCTCTAACTGTGTTGAAGAATCATCCTCCATGAACACAACTCTGCGTTCTTCTACAACAAATTTATTAAGGAAAAAGCCAGGCTCTGTAAAATATTATGAACAAATAATTTATAAAAATAAATCTCATGAGATGCAAACGATATTCTGTTAACAAATGCATTCGATAAAAAAGAGGGTTCGGTCAGCTACATTTTTCATTCGGTAATAATAAAGCTGATAATATTTAGAAAAACAAGGATTTGACTTTTCTAAAATGATGCTTTTTGCAAATAAATTTCATTAACAACATACAATATGATTTGGATATTTTGATTTTTATTTACTGTATATTTTTTCAGTTTCACCCATAATGGGTATCCTTGTTCTTAATACTTATTCCTATAATGCACTGAACAGATGGTAGCTACAATATGTCCTACACAGTAGGAAAGGTAACGAGGAATGAATAAAGTATGAGTCTCCTCCTCATTCTCCCCCTTTCCGATATTTTATAATGTCCACTCGATGCAAATTTGAAGATCCTCAAACAAAATATCAGAATATCTCTGGCAATTTTTTTTCACACAAGACCACGATGGCTATAATCCTCTATTCTAACACTAATATCTACAATTGAAATTACAGTCAACAATAGTTGGGAATTTTAAATATTTTAAAATCAACATTATAATACCAGTAAACAGGAAAGTGATTATCTATGGTGTGTCTATAACTTCACCTATAAATTCCAAAGTGTCCATAAATTCAGAGTAGGATTGTCAACAACATTGCGTCAACAATGCAATACCTTTCTACATTAATGCAATCAAGGATGTTCAGTAAGACTCTGCTGTGCTAGACCTATATTAAGAATGAGCACTGGCAGGATGTCCAGACACTGGTAAATGGCAAAGTGTAGCTGAATAACCACCTGCAGGCAGGATGGAGGAAATTCTTTGTGAACGCAATCTACTAGCAATTCTGGCAAATGGCATTGCCGAGGGATCTTGGAAAAAGTAAGTGCTGGCAGGCCCTCTCATGTGTACTTCTCAAGAAATTTTTCCACTACAGACACATGCAAAAACATCACCAAAAAATACTGACAAGCATTGAGGAAAAATCTTCCTTTACCAAATCAAAGGCTGACATCAGACAAAGTTTTGCATTTAATTATGTATTTACTCCACATCTCACTTTTTAAAAAAATGGATCTAATCCACATATATGTCAAAGATATGCATGAAATTATTTATAAACAGAAAGAATGAAAATCAGGGAAGGCTGTACTACAAACTTTTCTAAAGGATACAGCCTAACATTTCAAATCAGTTAACATTTCAATTTTTCATATTTCATAAAGTGCTCTTACGTACTTACTTCATTGGGGGCACATATCAATCCATATCTATGTAAGGTATACATTACTTATAGATAAGAAAAATAACAGAGAGAGAGAGAGAGGAAGAGAGAGAGAGAGGGAGAGCGAGCAGCAAGACACCTGACCACAACTTAAACTCAGATCATCTGCTCCTATCATATTATAAATACTGCCTCTGAACAGAATGATGACGGAGGAGAAATATCCCCTTGAAATCTAGAACAAGAAACAGGCAGAAGAAGATCAAATGCTAAAATGATACAGACATGTCTTCTGTGAGAAACAGTATCTCACTCACAGACTTGGATTTGGGTCCTTAAATGCATGTGTGTGAGTGGCAGAGGGAAGATTGGGGAGAGTCAGAAAAACCAGCAATGCATTGCCCCTGTCCAAGGAAGAAAATGGAGATGGCTCAGTTGAAAGTAAAAGACAGAAGTTGAAGACTAAGTTCCGAAACTACAGTGATCAACCACACAACTTACTGGAATAAAAATTATCTATAAAAGATTTCTCTTTGTATTTCTTTAATTGAAATGTAGTTGGCACACAAAGTTATATTAGTTTCAGGTGTATAGCACAGTGATTGAAAAATTGTATAAACTACTCGGTGCTCACCATGATACGTGCAGTCACCCTATGTCACTAGATTGGTGCCACTATTATGGAAAACAGCACACAAGTTGCTCAAAAAATGTAAAATAGAAATACTCTGTGAGCTAGTAATTCCACTACAGGGTATGCGCCCAAAGAAAATTAAAAAACTAATTCAAAAAGATACAAGCTCTTTTGTTCTAACAAAGCATTTTCACTCTGAATTTTTGGCTAGTATTATTGTTGATGACTTCATTCAATGAGTGATATTAGAAAGTATAGAGAAAGGCCTGCGCACACAAAGCACAGAATGTAAGATGAGTAACCAGTGACAGAGTAAAGGAACCTGTTTGAAATACTGCTGATATTTTGTTACATGCATGTCAGTCCTTCTCTTTGTACCCTGATAAGTGGTAGTATCACCTTTTTTTTAAATTGAAATATACTTGACACACAATGTGACATTAGTTTCAGGTGTACAGAATAGTAACACAACAAGTCTACATGTTATGCTATGCTCACCAGTGTAGCTACCATCTGTCACCATACAGTGCTATTACAATACCAGCGACTACTTTCTCTAGTGGCATCCCTTTGTCATAAAGATAAAGAGAGATGCCTCCATGGAAGACATGTAGAATGTGATTGGGTTTTTAAAGGCTGTTAGATTTTAAATCGCTCCAAGGGAGTAAGAATGGAAAAAAAAAAAAAAAAACATTCCAATGAGATAGAAGATTTCAGTGTGGTCACAGAGGTTAAAATGTGAAAGACGTGTTTCTGGAACAGTAAACAGAGTGGGTTGAGTACAGACAAGACAATGGGTTTGGAGAATAAGTGGGCACAAGGAAGTCCAGGCAAGATGGGCCCAATGAGAGAGGGTTTTAAATCTGCAAGGGAAATGAGATGCCAGAGAGAAATGACTGTTCTCGACACAATATATTATTTGGTGCTGCTAATATATGCAGAAATATAAGATTTTATCTCTAGAGACCAGTGACTACAGTGAATAAGAGTTACTATGCTCCTTAAGAAACATTTGATATCACATATACAGACAAAATCTCAATGCATATTGTATAACATTACAAGTATACAATAAAATTGAAAATATGTGTCCTATGATAGTGAAGTCTTGGGTAAGAAAAATATGAGAGTATGAATTGTGGGGCACATTAATGATGTATTTTATCAAAGATACAATTTTTCATATTATTTCTCTTTTACAAAATAAATATAAAAGAGATAATTAAAGGGGGTACGGAAAAACAAATTATTAAACATAAGCACATCAACACGCATTTGCTTATTCTTTTTAAAATTTTTTTAAAGTTTATTTATTTTGAGAGAAAGACAGAGTGAGCAGAGAAGGGGCAGAGAGAGGGAGAGAGAGAGAATCCCAACAGGCTCCACGCTGTCAGTGTTGAACCCAGTGCAGGGCTTGAATCCATGAACCATGAGATCATGACCGACCCAAATCCAAGAGCTGGATGCTTAATCGACTGAGCCACCCAGGTATGCTTGCATTTGCTTATTCTTAATAGTCTTCTCATTTTAAAATTTTACAGACATTTCCTAATTTTATGTCCCAGATTAAAAACCAGGAATCTTTGTTAAGATCACTCTTTCTGTGTCACGGCCTATAAGCTCTGGATCTAGAATGTAATGGTTCCACTGACTTTAAGTGACCCCATCGTTACTTGCTGAATGACTAAAAACACATTTTTTAAAGTCCCTGACCTCAATGTTTCCATCTGTTAAGGGCAGGTAAGAGTAATACTGGTGTCTATATTATAGACATGTGAGGATTCAAGGAGTTAATAAAAATATAAACTACCTGGAACACCAGCTGGTATAGACTAAATACTTATTAAATATTTATTATTTTTCAGATAATCAATTGTGTTTTTATTTTCCAATAACAATTACAAAATTTAATGTGAGAGAGAACCTAGTTAAAAATAAGAATTTTATGATACCTAAGAACAGATGTCCTCATTCTTGCAGTTATTCAGCTAACATTTATTGAGTGGCTACTCAGTTGGGCATTGTTTTAGATATTGGAAATATTACCATGTACTAAAAACATCCAGTAAATGGTAACTGCTCTGAAATTAAGAGTCTACAGCCATACCACCCTGAATATGCCCAATCTCATCTGAAATTAAGAAAAATTTGTAGGGGCACCTGGATGACTCAGTCAGTTAAGTGTCCGACTTCAGCTCAGGTCATGATCTCCTGGTTCGTGGATTTGAGCCCTGCATTGGGCTCTGTGCTGAATGCTTGCCCAGAGCCTGGAGCCTGCTTCATATTGTATCTCCTTTCTGTGCCCATCTTCCACTCATGCTCTATCTCATTCTGTCTCTCAAAAATAAATAAATGCAAATAAAAAAATTTTAAAGAAAAATATGTAATAAATGGATAGAAGATGAGGGAGGGCATCCTAATTAATAGAAGTACCAAAGAAATATGAAGGAAGACCTACATATGACTGTGGCAATTAGACTGAAACCTGAATGATATGAGAGACACAATTATGGAAAGATCAGTCAGGGTAAGACGATGGTATTCCAAGCAAAGGGGATCACAAATTTTAAAATCCCTGAGACAGGGATATGATTTTCACATTCTCTTAGCAAGAAGACCAATGTAGCTGGAGCAGAATGAGCTAGAGGTCAAAAGGAAGAGTGGTAGGAAGTGAAAATAGAGAGGTGATGGGGTGGATTATGCACAGCCGGATAGAATAGGGAAGGACTTTGGTGTAGTGTAAGGCAGGACAGAAGAAAGGAATAGTGTATGATACCAAAATATTCACTCCAATTATGATATATGCAAAATGTAACATATAATTGTAAAATACTACTGAAAAACACAAGATATGGTATATTCTCTATAAATTCAGAACAATTCCAATCTAAATCCACAAATACTATCCTTAAAATGTGGCAAGATGTTCCTTTTTTTAAATGGAAAGTAAATAGCCAAGAACAGCAAAGAAAATCTGAAATAATAGAGTAACACTGAAGGAAACATCTTATCAGGTAGAATACCTTGTTTTAAACTTATGATTTTTTTTGAAAAACATGGCATGTACTTAATGGAACAGAATGGAAATACTAGATACTCTTCTTGTTTCAGTGGAAAGGTCTTTGTTGTTCCATGAATTGTGCTCAAACAGTTGGCTATTCCTTATGATCAAAGAAATACCAGATGGCTCCCTGACAGTCAATAGAATAAACAGTTACATATAAGTTAAAGCAAAATTCAACCTGCAGAAAGAGATATGGGAGAACATTTTAATGATATCAGTGGAGGAAATTCCTAAGAGGAAAAAAAAAAAGCAGTGTAAACAAGTTAAAAGAAAATGACACAAAAAGGAGAAACCTATAATCAAAGGATTAGTGCTCAGAAAATAAAAATAACTTGTAAATTAGGAAGACAAAAAAATCACACATCTCAACTAAAATGTACAGAAAGAATACTGACATGAGATTCTCAGAGTAAGAAATCAAAAGGTCAAGAAATATATGACAAGATGTTTGGTCTTATGAGTCATCAGATAAAAATAAATTATAATAATAATGAGATGCTACTTCACATTCATAAGATGATAGAAGTTTAATACATCTGATAATAACAAGCACTGGTGAAGATGTGGGAGACCGGAACTCATTTATATTCGTGAAGCTTAAGTAAAGTGTTAATGAATTTCTAGCAAAGCAGAAGATGTGCACATCCTACAACCTAGATATTCTATAACTAGGAATTTAACTCCAAAAATTCTAACACATGTACACAGAGACGTACATAAGAGTAACACACTTGACAACATCTTAGAATTAACAGTATAAAAGTTTTAACTTTTCTGTGGCTAATGACTCTAATAGCTAATAACTAAATAAATGTGGAGTACACACACAATGGCATTCTGAATCAGAATCTACATAAAACAAGGCTTTCTTTTATAAAATAAAAATAAAATAACCATCTGCAAAGGTATCAGAATCAGACTGTGCTCTGGTTTCTCATTAAGCAATGAGAGTGATGTTTTCAGTGTTCTGAGAGTAAGTAACCCTGACCCTAGAATTCTACACATGACAAAAGTTTTATTTTTTTAAGTTTATTTATTTATTTTGAGAGAAAAAAAGAGACCATGGAGGGGTGGGCAGAGAAAAAAGGAGAGAGAGAATCCCAAGCAGGCTCTGCACTGTCAGCGTGGAGCCTGATGCGGGGCTCAAACTCACAAACCATGAAATTATGACTTGAACTGAAGCAGGATGCTTAACCAGCTGAGCCACTCAGGTGCCCCCTAACACAACTTTTTATCTAATGTTATGGTTGAATATTCTAGGGTTCAAAAAAATCTACCTCCTTCATGGCAAGTTTTTGGAAGTTACTTAAAAACCTGCAACCAAATGGAAACTAGATAAAGAAAAGCATGGAATAAAAAAAAATAATGAAATAAAATAAATAAGATAAAATAATAAAATAAAATAAAAAAATCTATATATACACAAACACATAATGTTAAGTGAGAAAATTACATTACAAAATTACAACATATCATCATACAAACAAAATATGTAATATTTATGGTTGAAGAAATAACTACATTTATAGATAGATACATAGATAGATAGATAGATAGATAGATAGATAGATAGATAGATTTTAGTGTAAAAGTTAACTCTAGGGAATGAGCACTGAAAGAGGGATAAGGGTGTTGAGTTGAGGATAATGTTTTATTTTTTCAATAAAGGAACGATGTGAAGTAAATAAAGCATAATGTTAACATCTGTTTAATCTTAGTTATGGCCCGTGTGAGTCAGTTATGTTAGCTTTGTAAAATTTCAGATGCTTCATAATTAAAAAAATTTTAAGTGAATGTTAAAGGAAGCATCTTATAAACACTGGAAGTGTATTACACAAGAGCTATATCAAAGTGCCTTTATACTGCTGTTTATCTAACTACTTACTATCAGCACATCTCTATAGGAAATACTTCCTTCTAAGTAAAAGTAGCCCACAGTTTTTGCCCCTTAGTTACCTCCTATATCAATGCAAAGAAAAGTAAGATGTCTCTTCCACGTTAATTTTTAAAACACATGTCTTCTGTGTAGAGAACTGTAGTTCCAAATTAAACAGGTTGCTACAAAAGGGATTTTTCCCAACCCTAATCACAGGAGACAGTCCTAAAACGAAGATACAACAACTTAACTTAAGCATAAAGAAAATATATTAAAATTAAAAATTCAGCATTCCTAGTCTAAGGCTGCCTCTTCAATTTACCCTATATATAAGCCAGAAACCTAAAGGGAAGCCTTAGACTTAGACCCCTTGTTCTTCCCTGAATTCTAAATGTAATGAATCATCACTCTTTGATCTCCAGTTAGCATTCCCTATAGATTCTCCACTCTCTTCCTCTTCCGCAATTTCCACTGCCCTGGTCCTAATTCACACCATTACCTCTGACAAGACCACTGAACTCTCTTCCTAAGTGATCCTATTGACTCACACTTTTACAAACCAATCACTTTTGGTCAGTCTTCCTTCCCTGCTCACCAGCACAGCATCCCTGGCTCTGCATTACCTGATCCCTGGCTTCCTCCTGAGCTACTTCTCACCATTCACTTGGACCTCCCTGTTACCCTCTTGTTTGCACATCAGTATTTTTGCTCCAGATTTTTTCCTTTGCCAGGGATGCCCTTTCTGCCTTCATTTGCTTGCTATTTTTTTCTCCTGAACATCATTCACATAACTTTCATTTCTTCTAGGAAAACTTCTAAGGTCAGGCTGAGCTAAGGGCCTGTGGAGCTTTCCAAATTCTAAGCTACAATACATACAGGTGGCTCCCATGACTCCAGCCTCCTGGTATTCATGCCTCTGTGTAATCCTCTCTACCTGATCCCTAGTGTGGTACAACCTATGACCTGCCTCTAACCAATGGGATGCAGCAAAGGTGATGGAAGGTCACTCCCATAATTATGTTTCATGTACAAGATTCTGTCTTACTGGCAGATTTACTTTGTCTCCGTTACCAGTTTGCAAGAAGCATGCCATGGAATTAGTGGCCATGTTGGAGTAACACACTTGACAAGGAATGCCATGTGTCCGCTAGAGGCTCAGGGATGTCTGAAGTAAGAAACTGAAACCCTCAGTCCTGTGACCGAAGGAAACAAACTTCGCTACTAACTCAGGACTCTTGGAAGCTGATTTTTCCCTAATGGAGCCTCTGATGAGACTGCGATCTTAGCCAACATCCAGGGTACAGCCTGGTAAGGGCCTGAAGGAGAAAACCCAGATAAGCAGTTTCCATATTTCCAAATTAGAGAAACAGTAAAATAATGCAGTTGTACATATGGGTGCAGCAATATACATCACTTAAAATGCTGTATGTGTGACATTTCTTACTGTTAAAAGATAAACTGAGGCTTATTAAAAATTTTAAGAGTTTATTTAAACAAAAGTCAATTCAAATTGGGAAGCAAAGGGGCACCTGGGTTGCTCAGTCAATTAAGTTCTTGATTTCTCTTAGGTCATGATCTCACAGTTCATGGGATCGAGCCCCTCATCAGGCTCAGCGCTGACAGCATGGAGCCTGCTTGGGATTCTCTCTCCCTCTCCCTCCCCCCTTTTCCCAATCTCTTTCTCTCAATAATAAATAAATATCCATTAAAAAAATTGGAACACGCAAAACTGAAGTGGTTAGGAGTACTCTACAGACTGAAGCCAGGGGAGACATATACGTATATGGTATGTGTAAGACAGACAAAATGCAAAACAAAATGAGGAAATTATTTGACTGGCTATAGCTTACAGTCTAGTTGGCTGTTTGTGACTGGTTGTCCTTGGGTTTCAATTTTGTAACACTGAAGCACTTACAGGCTTAGGTTTTGGTTTGCTTACATAGACTGCCACAGCATTAGATCCATCTCAGACTAATGGCTTCCTTGTTTAATGAATTTCACATTACATAGTCATAAATAATATACTATATTACGAGGCAGTTACAATTTTGTCTGTCTCCCTAGTTAACTAATCCCATAAACTACTTGAGATGAACTCTGAGCATAGTTCCTGAAACACAGCAGACTTGTAATCATTGCTCATTGATTTGAAAAGCAGATTTAATGTGAAAGTTGAAATCCAAATCGTTACAACAAAATTTCAATCTGTGAATATTCTTTAATTTATTCAAGGGTACTAAAGAGAGGCATATTTTTTCAGTCTTCCAAGTCACTATGTGACTTACTCGATTTGAAAGAAATCTCCTCTGGAAAGCCTCTCCTCTATTCTTTCATAACCATCAACTCATGTCTCTCTTTTTTAAAGCTTCCTTATTTATTTTGAGATACAGCACATACACAAGCCAGGGAGGGGCAGAGAGGGAGACGGACACAGAATCCCAAGCAGTCTCCATGCTCAGCAAGGAGCCCAATGCAGGGCTTGATCTCACGAAGTCTGAGATCATGACCTGAGTTGATACCAAGAATTGGACACTTAACCGACTGAGCCACCCAGGCACCCCTACTCATGTCTCTTTCTGTAATGTATATATGAATCTTTGATTTTTTTTGTCTACCTCCCCCAATATACTTTGACGTTTAAAACTAGATTTTTAGTCTTTCTAGCCCCCATTCTTAATTTAGTAAGATGTCCCCAACTTACAATCATTCAATTTAATGATTTTCCGACTACATAATATTGCAAAAGCAATATACATTCAATAGAAACTGTAGCACAAATCTTGAATTTTGATATTCTTCCTGGGCTAGCAATGTGCCCTATGATACTGCCTTGTGATGCAGGGCAGTGGCAGTGAGCCATATCTGCCAGTCAGCCACAGGATCATGAGGATAAAAAAAAAACAATATTCACTGAACAACCATTCTGTACTCAGGCAACCATTCTGTTCCTCACTTTCAGTGCAGTATTAAATAAGTTACATAATATACTCAGCACTTTGATATTAAATAGGCTTTGTTAGATGGTTTTGCCCAACTGTGGGTTAATATAAATTATTTGAGCACATTTACTGTAGGCTAGGCTATGTTGTTATATACGTTAGGTTAGATGCACTAAACTCATTTTTGACGTGTTATTTTCCATCTTACCATATTATGTTTATCAGGATATAATCCTGTAGTAAATTGAGGAAGATCTGGGTTTAGTACATACTTTGAACTTAATGATGCTAAGAAAATAAATGATTATTTAGCAGCTGATTAGATTTCTGGCTCTCTCTGCCAGAAGTTACATTAGTTTCTGGCTTTTCAGGGATACAAAACCACTTTAACTCTCAGGCATGTTCTCAGGGTTCCTGGATTATTCTGGAATCCTCAGAGTACATCCACAGACTCACAAAAGGATATTCTCTGCAATTCATTAAAAATTGTCCTCTAACATGTCTGGAACCGTAAGGATTCTAGTTCTGCACAGTTTCATTTAATGATAACATACAATTATACCCAGTATTCATATTTTGCCACTGACAAAGCCCTTGTAAGGGCTTTGATTAATTGATCTGATGAAAATAATTCATAAGATATGATAATGAATTGCTATTAAGATAGCTCAGCAAAAATACTTTATATTCAAAAAATTCTTCATGTAACTTTATGCAGTGGCCATAATTTCAGGGTCATCCCTTTTATCTGATCATTGCAGTAAGATTTTCCACATACCATTAGGAAGATTTGGGAGAGATGGTCAGAATCTCTTACTGTAAACTGAAGTAAGCATGGAGTTATCCTGACCTTATTTGACTCTTTAAGTTGATTAAAGCACACTGAAATATGTAACACTTACCCTGTAAATTTGTTACAAACTTGAGAGCATTGTCTTGACATTTTTACACTGAAAATTAAATTGGTAATGTTATGAAACTAATGGTAGTGCTATAAAGGCCACGCAAGATTTCATTTTGTCCAAAATTAGTATAATTAAAAGTACCAACAAATTTACTGACAGAAAAAATCTTCAGTCTTGAAGGATGCCTGCACAAAAAATTAAAAATCCATTTTACAGAGATTTCATATAAAACATAACACTACCATTCAGTTGCAAGCGTGGTAAGACAATTCTCATTAGCAATGAAGCTAATTTTTGAAGGTTTAACAATGAAATTAAAACACGGCAGTATTATGTAGGTCATTCAACTACAATTAAAACAAATGCCATTATAACTTTATTATAGCCCTCATTAAAAAGTCAATCTGCAAAACACCAGACCAACCCAAATCAGAACCTGAGTGGCAGCCATTCTCTCCCAACTCTGCCCCACTCATGGGTACACATTATTTGAACAACAATAGTTAACAACCATAGGAGAAAAAAAGATGACTGCAATTTTTTTCAGAGAGCATTCTGTCTCAGACATGTTGTTTTTCCAAGATAAACCACTTAAAATTATAAAACTTCTATAACTGTGTTCCATTGACAAGCTGGTGGTTGAAGATCCTGGTGATCTTCAGCATCATGCTTTCAAGGTGGCAGAGAATATCTCCGACTGCGTTCCTAAATAACAGAATGGAGACAGCACCATTGCCCTCAGTCACACACACTGGACTGCAAGGTAAGTAAGGAATATCATTCCTGTTGTATCAGCCTACTGAGTTTTGGGAGTAGTGTGCTATACCAACGGGCACATCTGTGCATTTCTATTGGTTTCTAACCACAACATTGTTTAGTTTGCACAGACTACATAACAAAACTAACTTCCATCACTCATCTGAGAATCAAGGTTTTCTCTACTCCAATGAAGTTGACCAGTGTCCTATTCTCATGTCTGTTCACTGCCCAGGTCCTACTCCACAGGAGGATATTCTTTCAAGATAGATCCATACTTTAATACAGAGACACCTATCTAGAGACTCTTGTTATCGTGCTTGTAGTGGGTTAAAAGATATGCCCACATTGTAAACCCCAGGACCTGTGATTATTACTCGATGTGGCAAAAAAAGTTAAAACTACCTTTTATGTCAAAAGATGTAAATAAGGACCTTAGAAGGAGAAGTTTATCCAGACAGGCTCTAAGTGCAATCACAAATATTCTTACAGGAGACAGGCAGAGGAGGATGGAACACAGAGGCACACAGAGAGACAGAGAGAGATTGGAGTGATGCGGTCACCTGTCAAGAAATACATGGAGCCACCGGAAGCTGCTTAAGAAGCAAGGAGTGGAGGGGCGCCTGGGTGGCGC
Organism: Lynx canadensis; assembly: GCF_007474595.2. Classification (NCBI taxonomy): domain Eukaryota; kingdom Metazoa; phylum Chordata; class Mammalia; order Carnivora; family Felidae; genus Lynx; species Lynx canadensis. Next base: position 56,543,995 of record NC_044306.2, read on the forward strand.
AGTCGGTTAAGCGTCCGACTTCAGCCAGGTCACGATCTCGCGGTCCGGGAGTTCGAGCCCCGCATCAGGCTCTGGGCTGATGGCTCAGAGCCTGGAGCCTGTTTCCGATTCTGTGTCTCCCTCTCTCTCTGCCCCTCCCCTGTTCATGCTCTGTCTCTCTCTGTCCCAAAAATAAATAAACGTTGACAAAAAAAAAAATTTAAGAACAAAATAAACCTTTAAAAAAAAAAAAAGAAGCAAGGAGTGGATTCATCACTAGAGACTTCAGAGGAGGTGCAGCCAGCTAACATCTTAATTTCAGACTTCTGGTGTCCAGAATTGTTAGAGAATAAATTTTGGTTGCTTTTAAGTCACCCAATTTGTGGTAAGTTGTTACCGCAGCCAAGGGGAACTAACACAGTGTCCCCACCTATAAGGGCTGAGTCCTTATAGACAGGCTTCACCCTGTCTCTACATGCCACTGAACCCTGAGATTTGGGCTTTACACAATCCAAGTCAAACTTCAGGCTGACAAAATATTAATGTCTTTGACATAACAGACACTGTTATCATCTTCTGGTGGTACCACAATGAATACTACTCAATTATGCTTTTCCTGAACTCAGAGTCCAAAGAGGAGATAGCAGATAGATACATAAATGATTATACTACAATGTGATAAGAGGCTAAAATTTTTCTACATGACCTGTATTTATCTAAATTCTCTAAACAGTCAATCATTCCATTTGAGACACCCCAGCTTTCACTACTCTTTCCTGAATGTGCTAAATACTCAACCTCAGAGATTTTGTATCTGCCATGGAGCTGTCCCACCCACACCTGTCCTAACGTTTTTGTACAATGTCACTATTTCTGCTAATCTTTCATCGAACACCCTATGTAAAAACCACACTTGTACCTCCTTGGCCCTTTGGAAATGTTTATCTCCTTCTTCTGCTTTATTATTATTTTCTTTTCATAACATTCATCAAACTAACAAACTATATATATACATATATATGTATATATGCATAATTTTCTAATATATATAAATAATATATGGTATACATAAATACATACACATACATACACATATATACACACATGTGTGCATATGCATACACATACATATGTACATACAAATTACATATGCATGTATGTGTGTATATGTAGTTTTTTTTTTTTAAACTCATTAATGTGTTTCTTTCCTGTATTCTCCAAGGAAGGTCAGGGATCATTTTGCCAGTTTTGTCCACTGTTACATGCCTAGCACTTATAATCATTTCTGGCACAAAGATATTCAATAAGTAGGAGTTATTTTCAACTAACACTTTTGTTGTGTTTATTTAAAAAAAATCCTAGCTAAATGAACTCTTCCAAGTACTGAGTAGATTCACATCACCTTACAGTAATATCCTGTTTCTGAGATAGGGTAAAATAGATAAGTACTGCTGAAAATGATTGCGAATAAGCTAATTCTTAAATTATCATTATTTGTGAAACTCTTATACACAAAAATAACCTAAAGAAAAGAATGGATGGAAGACACAATATTGCCATGGTGGCTTAAGGTCGAAAAGTTGCAAATGGCTAGCCAGAAAACTTCTAGTCAGCCTTTTAGAACTGTCAGGGTCAACAGAAACGCAGCTCAGTGGTTATGATATTGAAGTGAAACTCAGCCTTTTCTCATAGTCTGCAACACTGTAACAAGAGTATTTTACTGACATGGTGCCATCATACATTCTTCAGAGCTGCAGATCTGCTCTCAGCAGTAGTCAAGAAAAATAATTACTATGAAGCACTGTCCATGAATGGAAACAAAACAAAACAAAACAAAGCCTGCTTCAAAGACTGTTTCCATTATCAACATTACTAACTTGGTGTTTCTTCATATGCTAATTGATTTATATTTACTCTACTTTCCTTCCTATATCCTCTCTCTATAAATACTGTTCATATTCTTGTAAATTCTTTACATTCCTCAAGCTATTAAATCTTAAAGATTTTTAAACAATAATTAGTATTTGAATAATGAAATAAGTAATTTGAGGATTTAAACGAGGTACCTTCAGAAGATAAACAATCTTTAAAAAGTTGACTAAGGTTTTTATAAGTCTTCTCTAATATCATTTATCTTGTTAAATGTAATCTGAGATATAATATTGATTTTAATAGTATTCAAAAGAGGTATATTAAATAGTAAGATACAATATCATCAGCAAGTAATAAACTTTAAATTAGGAAAAATGAAGAGTAAAGCCATACAACCAATGTACAAAGAACTGAACTCTGTTTCTTCTATTGCCATGGTCCTGATCTGAACAAAGCAGAAAGGGATAGTTAGTCCCTCAGTACCCCATCCCCTCACTTCCCTTAATTATTCTGGGGTCCAAGAAAGAGAATTCAGAGACAAAATCAAATTAATAATTAAACACATTTAACTCAAATAATGTATCCATCTAAAAGAAGCAGTGTCCAAAAAAATGGGTTTAAGAACAAATGTGTCACTATTTTAAAAACACCTTAGCCAACATATTTATCAATAGACACTTTTATTAGCTTTAGTTTGTGCAAGCTGCATTTTTAAAAGGTGAAATGCCCTACTCTCAAGTTTTAGCACCTATGATTTACTTTCTGGGGGTTATTATATGGGATGAATGAATTCTTTTTACAAACACAAAAGAATTGTTAAAAATTAATAGCAATAGGAGGTGTCAATGATGAAATATTTGAAAAATAAATTTTTAAAAAGCTGGCTGTAATTGAATTTAAAGTGCATATTATTGTTATTTTAGGCATAGCAGCAGTAAGGGAAGGGCAGCCTATTAACTTAACTATCTTTATTTAGGAATAGTGATTTCTTAAACTAATCAGTCAGAGTTATTGGCCTAGCCCCATGAGAAAGGACAAGGGAAAGCCAGTGTGGATAAATAAGCCACATCCAATTAACCTTCACAACACACACACGCGCACACACACACACACACACACACACACACACTTACACTGTGAAACTGTAACTTAAGTCACTGCTAAATAAATGGCATGGGCACTAAATTTTATAGTATTAAAAATATTTTTAAAAAACTTTAAAAAACTGTAGAATTATGCAGAATTTTAATCCAGCTTTTCTTTTGAAGAAAAACAAATTTAACAGTCTTGTTTCCCCCTTTTAATTTCTCGCTTGTGTTTTCTAATAAATATATACAGCGTCTGAAAGCTTCAGGGAGATTTGTATTTTAAAAGAGTAGTAATGGGTCATCAGAGTGTTTTTTATCTTAATGAAGGATTCCACTAGGTGGATTAAGTAAAAGCAGTTGAAATGCCCTAGAAAAACAGCTGTGACAAGTGGCATTTCAAAGCTCCTTTTGAAACTGAGAGAACCTACCAATTTAAGAAATTAAAAATTAAAGGGCTCAGTCGGTTAAGTGTCCAACTCAGGTCATGATCTCACGGTTCGTGAGTTTGAGCCCCACATAGGGCTCTGCCCTGACAGTGTGGAGCCTGCTTGGGATTCTCTCTCCTCTCTCTGTTCCTCCATCATGGCATCTCTTTCTCTCTCAAAAAACAAATAAAATAAAATAAAATAAAATAAAATAAAATAAAATAAAATAAAATAAAAAACTAAAAAAAAGAAATTAGAAATTTAAGGAATAATTGGCAATAAAGAATCATTTTATGAAATAACTGGCAGTGAGCTGATGAATTTTATAGATTAAGGTTGCTCAGGCTGCAAGTTGCTGCAGCTTTTCCCTAGAATATGATTGAGAATTGTCTTTTGACATGTTTTATTAACCAGGGTAATGATGTCACACCAAATACCTGTTGCTCTATATAGTCTAAGCGTATGTAGGAATATTTGCTAACATATATCATATACACATAGCAGGTAGAAGAAAAGACAGTGTGTCTGCAAATATATGTGTATGTAAACTGATTAATAACTTCATATTTTTATACTAAAAAATAACAGAAACATGATAAATAATCGATATGTATTTAGTTTGAGGCTCTGGTATTGTTCAAATCATAGTAAATCTTTTTTGTCAGCTCAAGCTGAAATACTGGTTTTGATAACTGATTTATAATTTATTAATTTCAAACTGGTGTCAATTTACACATATAAAAGATCTACCAGAAGTATACACGTCAGTACAAAAGCCTGACTCCTATCACTTTTCACACTCTGGTATCTTATTATTCCTAATAACTATAAAGTGTTAGAAAGGTACATGCCAGTCATGACATTTTAGACATGACACAGATTAAAATACACAGTATCTCAAAGCTATTGTGTATGACACGTTTTGCAATGGACACACACTACAAACAGGAAGAGTTAAATGGTAACATTGGTACATGTTGATTTTTATTTGGAAATTTACTCAAGATTATCTGTATTCCATCAATGAATACATTTATTTTTCATATGTGTATGCTGTTTTATAAGGTTCCTATTATGTGAATGCTATTTTTATAAGAATTATTGCTTTGCAAAACATGTCAGAAAATTAGGGTTTATTTAAATATTAAAAAATTAGGTTTATGTCCACACAACATTTGAACATGGTAAGAAGAATATGGACTCTATTAGCATGTGTTTGCATGTACAGATCTGTATCAACTATTGAAGAATTATACATTGATGCTTACTTTTTATTTTTATTTCTCTTTTCTAGATTTAGTGTACAATATTGTCAAATGCCTTTTAACTATTAATGAAGTTCACCATGATTTACTGGTTAGATGTGTTGCATTCCTGAAATAAACCCTTTTTGGTTATATTATTTTATTCTCTTGATGTATTGCTGAATTAATTCCACTAATACACACTTAGGACTTTTTTACACTTACTATGTTGGAGCTATATGCTCAGCATGGTGTTAAACACAGTTCCTTGTCCTCCCTTCTTGAATTCAGTTTCTGGTTCTTATAGAGAATATGGAAGAGTGAAAGAACATCCGTGATGCTAAGTGAAGGTGACCAGAAGTAATCACTGCTCCTGTGTGTGTGTGTGTGTGTGTGTGTGTGTGTGTGTATGTGTGTGTGAATGAGAGAGAGAGAGAGAGAGAGAGAGGAGAGGAAAGGAGAGGAGAGGAGAGGAGAGGAGAGGAGAGGAGAGGAGAGGAGAGGAGAGAGAAAGAGAGACAGAGACAGAGAGAGGAACACATTATTACTCTTTCTCTTGGGGATGACTTTCAGCCACATTCTGTTGAGGAAATCTAAATGAATCCTTCTTTCCAGGTGTGCACTTGTAAACCTTCCAACCAGTAAGAGCAAGTGGTTCACAAAGTGTGGTCACTAGTCCCAGCTTCGGCACCACCTGAGAAATTGCTGGAAGTGCAGATTATCAGCCCTAGTCTAGCTCTGGTATTGGAGCTGGACCTGTGTATTTTAACAAGCCCTCATACTAAACGTGTGAGTGTCCTAAGAAAGAGGGATCATTTTAGAGGAGGTGATGTATCACAAGGGATCACTGAGAACCAACACTGAAAGCTGTGATGGAACTAGAAGGAAGACGACATTCTTTATTTTCCTGTGTGTAAAGCTGCTAAAGGTGGAATTGCTAAGCCCAGAGTTGCTAAGTTGCTATCTTTATCTTCATTTATAAAAAAAATGTGCTTCTGAGCAAAGCCACACAGAAGAAATCAGAGGTGAGGGAAAGGGGAAAAGCAAGATTTTTGATAACAGTTTTTAAGCATCTAATTTCACTTGGTGTCTAAAGAATGACTTTTCCATTATGAAGTCGTTTTTTTTTCCCTCAATGTGAGTTGGATTCCTGTCAATCACAATAAAACATCATATTACTGCATCCTTTTAAAATACAAGTTTTTTCATTTAAATGCTATTCAATGTATTTTTCATTTCATTCCATGGGTTCAAGTTAGGGCCCGTGAAGTTGGAAATTAGAGAAACAAGGCTATTGCTTGCGAATTGTCACATGAAATCAGCACAGCAAAACATTACAGGTGAACTGTTCTTAAATGGACCATTAGATCCAGGCCATGGGAACTTTATGATGACTTGACAGAAATTTAAACATTATAGGCATACTTCATTTTATTGCCCACTTTATTGTGTTTCATATATATCTCATTTTTTCCCACAAAGTTAAGATTTGTAACAAGCCTGTGTCAAGCAAGTCTACTGGCACCATTTTTCCAATGGCATGCCCTCACTTTATGTCTCTGTGTCATATTTTCATAATCTCACAATATCTTAAAATCTTTCATTATTATTATTTTTGTTGTGGTGACATGTGATCTGTGATCTTTGATGTTACTATTATATTTATTTGGCATATCACAAATCGTGCTCATATAAGATAGTGAACTCAATCAGTAATGTGTGTTCTATTCTACCCCCTGACCACACCCCCAACTCTCCCCATCTCCTCCAACCTCCCCTATTGTCTAAGACACAGAGTATGAAATTAGCCCAATGAATAACCCTACAATGGTTTCTAAGTATTCAAACAAAAGGAAAAGTCACAATCTCTGCTTAAATCCAAAGCTAGAAATGATAAAGCTTGGTAAGGAAGGCATGTAGAAAGCTAAGACAGGCTGAAAGCGAGACCCCTTGCACTAAACAATAAACCAAATTGTGGATGCAAAAAAAAAATCTTGAAGTAAATTAAAAGTGTTTCTCCAGGGATGCCAGGGTGGCTCAGTCAGCTCTGACATTAGAAGAATCTGATGTCAGCTCAAGTCATGATCTCATGGCCCATGAGTTCAAGCCCCATGTCAGGCTTTGTGCTAAGGCCTGCTTCACATTCTGTATCTCTCTCTTTCTGTTTCACCCCCAGTCACTCTCTGTATGTCTGTCTGTCTGTCTCTCTCAAAAATAAAGAAACATTAAAAAATAATATAAGTGTTACTCCAGTGAACACACAAATGATAAGAAAGCTAATACAGCCTTATTGCTGATACAGAGAAAGTTTTAGTGGTCTAGTTAGAAGATTAAACCAGCCACAGCATTCCCTTAAGCCAAAGCCTGATCCAAAGCAAAGCCCTAACTCTCTTCAGTTCTATGAAGCCAGGGAGAGGTGAGGAAACTGCAGAAGAAAAGCTGGCTAACAGAGGTTGGTCCATGAGGTTTGGGGTAGAAGGTGACACAGCAAGTGCTGACGTAGAAGCCGCAGTAAGGTTTCCAGAAGATCTAGCTAAGATAACTGATGAAGGTGGCTACACTAACCAACAGATTTTCAGTGTAGATGAAATAGCCTTCTATTGGAAGAAGATGCCATCTACAACTTTCATAGCTACAGAGGAGAAGTCAATGCCTGCCTTCAAAACTTCAAAGAACAGGCCAAGTCAAAGGGCCCAGTGCAGCTGAGACTTTAAACTGAAGCCAATGCTCATTAAACATTTCAAAAATCCTAGGACCCTTAAGAATTATGGGAAATCTACTCTGCCTGTGGTCTGGAAGTGGAACAACAAAGCCTGGATGACAGGACATCTGTTTACAATATGGTTTACTGAATATTTTAAGCCCATTGTTGAGCTCTACTGCTCAGAAAAAAAAAGATTCCTTTCAAAACATGACTGCTCATTGACAATCAATGCACCTGGTCACCCAAGAGCTCTCATGGAGATGTCCAAGCAGATTAATGTTGGTTTCATGCCTACTAACAAAACATCCATTCTGCAGCTCATGGATCAAGGAATGATTTCTACTTTCAAGTCTTATTTTTTTAAGAAATACATTTGGCATGACTATTGCTGCCATAGAAAGTGATTCCTCTGATAGATCTGGGCAAAGTTAATTGAAAACCTTCTAGAAAGGATTTACCATTCTAGACACCATTAAAAATATTTGTGATTCGTGGGAAGAAGCCAAAATAGCAACATTAACAAGAGTTTGGAAGAAGTAGATTCCAACCCTCATCGATGACTTTGAGGGGTTCGAGACTTCAGTGGAGGAAGTAACTACAGATGTGGCTGAAAAAGCAAGAGAACTAGAATTACAAGTGGGGCCTGAAGATATGCCTGAATGGCTGCAATCTCATGATAAAACTTGGGCAGATGAGAAGTTGCTTGTTATGGATGAGCAAAAAAAGTGGTTTCTTGAGACAGAAGCTACTGGTAAAGGTGCTGTAAGGACTGTTAAAATGACACAAAAGATGTAGAATATTATGTAAACTTGTTGCTAAAGCAGTGGCAGGGTTTGACAGGATGGACTCCAATTTTGAAAGAATTCTGCTGTGGGTAAAATGTTATCAAACAGCATCTCATGCTACAGAGAAAACATTCATGAAAAGAATCAATCGATGTGGCAAACCTCACTGCTGTCTTATTTTAAGAAATTGGCACAGCCATCCAATCATCAGCAACCAACAATCAGTTAAGCAACCATCAATATCAAGGCAAGATCTCCACGGGCAAGAAGATTATGGCTTGCTGAAAGCTCAGATGATGGTTAGCATTTTTTAGCAATAACGCATTTTTAAATTAAGGCACGAACATGCTTTTTTAAAACATAATGCTATTGCATACTTAATAGACTATTATATAGTATAAACATAACTCTCATATGCACTGGGAATTCCTAAAATTCATTTGACCATGATATTTGCTTTTTTGGTGATATGGACCCTGCAATATCTTTGAAGTTTGCCCGTACGTGAGGAAATATTTGTATCATCAAAAAAGGGTTTAGATGCTTTACGGCATCAAAGAAAAGGTGCTGTAGAAGCAAACATTGACAGGACTTGGGCACGCACTTTATGAAGAACAAAGTGTCAAGTGTGCTGTCAGAAGGCAGGCTTGACTCTATAATGAGCAAGGTGTAGCTGACTGGCTGGATATAATGTCATTAATACATTGAAACTATGCAAGAAATTCCACTTGCAATGATTGTTTCTGTATGTAATCATAGAAGGAGCCTTCTGGTTATAATCTGCCTGACCAAGAGCTGAGTTAATAAACACACTATTTAGCCTAGAAACATGATAGAGAAAGTTTCAAGATTCAAAGACTCTTTATTAATTTTAAAATGAAGAGAACATGAGTCTGCTCCAGATAGAAAGTTAATTGGTGGGGCTGACAGAGGGGATGATTAGCAATATTTTAGAAGAGAAGTAATTAAATAAATAGTAGCTGTCTCATAATCTCCAAACAGAACTGTTTTTTATTTGTGTTACTAGGCCCACGTGAAATATTAACACTCCCCAAGCTGATAAATGGCCCACAGCAAATATGGTACTCATCTAATTTCACACAGTTTCATTGATATAAGGGTTCTATTAAAAGGCCTCTTTATGGAGTCTTAATTATATCTTAAAAGTTCCATTAGCACCCTTGGCAAATTAGCAGGTTGTTTAAGTCAGTAGGGAGCTACCTGCAAAATTCACCTCTTTGCTTTTGGTTAACTTCTGGAGCCACACAGTTTGGTGGGGAGGAGAGGAATATAGGCATGTTTAGAATAAAGGAGAAACATATATGCCCATTGTCATATCTATAGAAATTGCACAGCATTATTCATACAATCTCTTTTAGAAATTTGCTTCTGAGGAGGGAACTGTGAGAGATTCAATCTTGAGGATTTGGGCCAGAAATGCAAAGCACAAAAGGATAAGGACCCCCAAGGCTCTAGTGAGATTTTCTGGGTAGAAATTACACTGTTCTAATTTCTCTCATTTCCTGCATTAATCCTATCAATGTTGGTGTGGAATTCCTAAATGCTCCCTGGGTTAAATGTTGTAGAAAGAAGACTTTTTTTTTTTCTTCCATTTTTTTGCCCACACTCTGTCCAAGGATTCTTTTGGAGATCTGAAAGGGCTGGAATATGGATGGAGTGTTGAGAGTTCCTGGGTCAGTAACAAGGTGCCTTTATACAAGAAAATGGGAAACTGAATTCTTAATCAAGAACAAAGGATGATTTCCTAAAACTGAAAAGAAAAGTAGAACTGTTTACCATAAAGCAATATTCAAGGAAAAAGTTTGGAAATAAAAATAACTTCAAAATACATAGGCACAGGTGCTGAACAGATTAAGTTTCTTACAACTTTGACTTGTGGTTTAAAAATTAGTCAGTACGGGGGCGCCTGGGTGGCGCAGTCGGTTAAGCGTCCGACTTCAGCCAGGTCACGATCTCGCGGTCCGTGAGTTCGAGCCCCGCGTCAGGCTCTGGGCTGATGGCTCAGAGCCTGGAGCCTGTTTCCGATTCTGTGTCTCCCTCTCTCTCTGCCCCTCCCCGTTCATGCTCTGTCTCTCTCTGTCCCAAAAATAAATAAACGTTAAAAAAAAAATTAAAAAAATAAAAATTAGTCAGTACAATAAAACATAGCAAAGATTTAAGAGGATAAAACTCATAGTTCAAGTCAAGCTCATATCTAAAACACCTATATCTATGATACTTCCATCATTCAGGGAGAATGATTGATTCCAATGCATTTCCAACAGTTTAGATGAAAGAACATATAAGTCTTTGAGGTGACTATTCTGCACAAATAGCATTTGCAAAAATGAAGTCAAGAGTGTTCCTCCCCTATGTCACAAGAAATATGTTTTTATAATAGAAAAGTATGACAGCTTCATATTTAAAGTAGAGCAACTGTGGGGCGCCTGGGTGGCGCAGTCGGTTAAGCGTCCGACTTCAGCCAGGTCACGATCTCGCGGTCCGGGAGTTCGAGCCCCGCGTCAGGCTCTGGGCTGATGGCTCAGAGCCTGGAGCCTGTTTCTGATTCTGTGTCTCCCTCTCTCTCTGCCCCTCCCCCGTTCATGCTCTGTCTCTCTCTGTCCCAAAAATAAATAAACGTTGAAAAAAAAAATTAAAAAAAAAAAATAAAAAAAAAAAATAAAGTAGAGCAACTGAAAAAAAAAACAAGTATCTATAAATTACTTCTTTTATATCAATATTCCATTGATAACTTTTTTTGAAATATTTTAGTACCCTAAATTAATCTGATAATTTATAATTAATAATCCTTATTCAAAAATAAAATGATATTAAATGTAAAATACGAATGGAAAATTCTTAGAATACTGCTTGTTAATGCATCTTTGTATGTGTTTTTTTTTCTGGTTCAGTTTATTTTTTATAAGTTTATAAATCGTCTAAGAAGGAAATCTTCATTTCCTTTACCTACCTATTTTTTCCTGTGATTCACTATTTTATTTATCAGTTGTAACAGATGCATCTGGTTTCAGGAATTAAAGAGTTTAAAAATATAAAAATTATGTGAAAACTCACAAGTACATATATCTTGGGAAACAGCAGAAACTGGGGTTCTTAGCACCCATTTTCAATAATCTATGGTATAAGATGCTTTCCGATCTGTAGAATTTCAACAATGGAAAAAGTTAACTTACTATTTTGTGTCACTAAACTAACATAAAATGAAATACTATATGCAAATACTTTTTGTTTTGAAAATGCTTTACTCACTTTAACAAATTCTTGTGGCACGGGTGCAGAAATACTAAAATAATGTATCTAGGGAAAGAAAGTGTAATGAAAAATGTCACCTGTTATAAACTGCTGATAGCCCATGGGTATTAGATAAATGATCTAGTTCTCACTGAAATGTTGCTTACAAATTGAGGTGAAAGATAAAAGATAGAAAGCATTTTCTTCAGAATCATTATCCCCCCTTTAATGTTTTCAGCATGACGTGGTTAGAGAAGGGCTAGAACATTCTAAAGTCTCACTCTATGCATAGGTAGATTCAAGGACAATCATTCAAAGAAGACATTCATTAGATGAGGGACATCTAAAGAGATTAACAATAAACAATTTTATACACACACACACACACACACACACACACATTATTTCCTTGATAAACCATGTATGCTTAATTAAAAATTCTAGGTAATGCTAAGGAGGAATAAAGCTAGAGTCTCCATATGCCACTAAATATTTCCAATAATGATTAGGAAATATATGAAAGTAAATTTTAGTGGAAAATAGATTTCCAAACACTTTAATTATAAAGTATCCCTTAAGTTTTTAATTTTTTGATCTTTTAAAATTCATATTGATGTCCTATCAATGTTCTTTGTTCAGCAAGTAACTTACATACAAATGACCAGATAGATTAATATAGGTATATAAATAGATTTTCATTGCACAAAAGTAATAAATATAGCCCCCCCCCCAAAAAAAAAAAAAACCTGCAAACATGCCCAGACTTCAGATAATAGGTTTAAAATAAAAGATCCTATCAGTTCATGTAAAAATACTCTGAAATCTTGGATAAAAATTTTTGGGGGAATCTCTAAAAGCACAATCATAGCTTTTCTCATAAATTTCACTTTTCTAGAATTTAGTGTATTGTTATTTTACTCACATATATGTAAGTTTCCATTTTTAGTATCAAATATCTTTTTAGTATCTTTCAGTTTACCCTGTAAATAAATGCTCCTTTTTAAAATTGTCACTGGTTATTTGACACTGGTTATTCCACTTGACAGGGGAAATATAGTTGTTTTGTTATTTTTTTTACCCCAAGAGGTAGACATTTCACACAGAATTAACAGAAAATCTCAGGGGAATTTTTTGTACAATAGTCATCCCTGACAAGCCTCATTAAGTAGAGTTTTTACTGTTTATCTCTACTTAGGCCACATATCTTTAAGTCTCCTACTTTATGGTGTTTTGATGATTTTGCTAGTGTTTGGTTTCTTTTCTCATTTATTATTGTTTTTTTTTTGTTTTGTTTTACATACATTATAAGAATATCAAATAGGGAAATAAACCAGGACTTAGTACTTTGTAAACACTGTAAGAGCTTTAATTACTATATGCGGACTGTTAAAAAAAAAAAAAAAAGAAAAGCTGAGACATTCAATCAGCTGAATAATAATTCCTGAATATTTTGTTGAAAAGAAACTGCTGATGGAGAGGACATGTCACATCATTAGCTTTTTTAATGTGCTAAACCCATACTTTTTCAAACATAATATGCACTATTTAATTAGCTGAATCATAAAACTGGAAATGTGGGATTTTCATTACCACTTAAGGTCTCTGAAAAGATACTGCTTCACTGATACTAATAGTGAATATGTCTGTGGAAAGTTAAGTTCATCTGTCTTTTGACAAAGTTTAAAATTTTCTCCCATTATTTTTATATTGTTTTTGCTATTTATTTTCATTTTTAGGGACTGGTATAAAATTATATTACAAATGGTTTGCTTTGAACATTTCTGAAGAGTTAAGTCTTAGGAATCAAAAGTGTGGAATGCGGTCTTTGTTATTAATTATATAACCATGAATTTGCTGTAAGTGTCTAAATGAATTTGCAAAACAAGGGAAACCTGGTTGTGAGGGGCAATGTTGTTAATATATTTTTGCACTGTAGCCTATAGTCACATCTGCAAGACACATAAACACTTCACATACTGAACTCTGAAAATATTTACAATACACATTTATAATATAATACAATACATATTTATAATACACATTTATAATAATACACATATAATATATATGTTTTTCTGCTGTCTCTGCTGCCCAAATCAGTCCCTGCCATTAGTTTTTTTGTTTTTTGTTTTTCCTAGTGTATTAGCTTGGGATGCTCTAGATAGTTCCACATTTCATATCTTTTCTGTCCGTCCAAGTACAGTTTCAGTTCCATTTAAGAAAATACATCTGGTTCCCCACAGCTACTTCAGTCTACTTCTGAACCTTACCTTGTATGTGCTAATGGCTTCTGATAAGAATATATAAGAATAGGAAAATGTGCATGAGACAGAAATGGAAGTCAAATATCATCTCCTACCTTACCAAAGGAAAGATGTTACAACCATTCAAATGAAAAGAAATGGAAAAAAGTCACACTCCTGTTGTAATAAAAATAAGAAAGAAAAATTTAATAAACACTTTCACTTTTAACTCCAGAAGACTTGTAATTCAGAACACTTCTAAGACCTCAGTCTTTTAATACCAAACATTTGTTTTAGCAACATAGCAAAATAAAAAAAAAAAAAGAGAAAAAGTTTATTCTATTAATAAACATTATGTAATGTCTTGTTTTTCATAAATTCATGAAAGAAATGCTTGAGTCTATTATTTTTAAGATTCAGTAGAAGGATCAAAATAGAATAATCTCACCAAGAAATAGATTAATCGAAAACCCATTCTTTGGTGACTAATAAGAATTGATTAAATTAAAATGATACATTCTCTTTCTCAACTACCAATAATTTAAAATATCAAAAGAGTAAAACCTTTTGAAATGCATGGATTTTTATATCAATCATCAAAGTAATTTTTACAAAATCAGTAGATACCCAAATTAAATTGCTTCAAAAATCAATTTTGGGGGTATGAGAATAACTCACATTATCCACGAAAAATAAAATTTAAGTGGGACATCCCAATTGTTCATTATTCTATACTACCACAAAAGATTTATGCATAGATCTTGTTAATACTGAGAAGAGAGGAGTCTGTTTCAGATGCCTCTCACCTTTTCTTTCCTCATGGTCTCCCTCTCCCAAGATATTCCTGGATGCCAAAACTATTTTCTCCACTGGAATCAGTATATAAATCATACTCTGTGCTCTGAACTTCTTTTCTCCCTTTCTCATAAAATTTTTCCTTCAAGGGTCTAATTTCTTCAGGATAAGGACTGAAGTGAATCTTAGTTCCTGGTGCCCTAGTAAGCCTAGATGGCTTGATATGTTGTTTATGGCTTCTCAGGATCAAAGGCATTTATAGGATTAACTATGATGATTTAATAGAGGTATCAGGGACTCAAGCTGTGTCTATACTCTATGAGCATTACTGGAAAATATTTTATAAATGATTTGTTAAGGACCATCAGTGATTAAAGAACTCAAAGAATGATTAAGTACAAATTTTGAATGACTAAAATTGCTTACAGCACTGCCATAAAAGTTAATCACTGGATAAGTTTAGTATAAACTTTTCTCTTTAAGAAATTAATATGGCATATAGATATTAAAAATGGATGCCAACCTGGTGGTTAAAGAACAAACGATTCAGTCATTCTTGTTAAACATGATTATATTATCTAAACGTTACTTCAAAATGGTTGTAACTCATTAAGAGATCAATTAGACATTTGGTTTTAATTAACTGTGACCTCAACTTGTTAATTTTTCACTGTTTGCAAGTTCCAGCCTTGTTAGTTTACTCAAAATATATTTTAAAAAATGAACATATATACTGTATATGCATTTGGTTTTTTGTTGTTTTGTTTTGTGTATTTTTTTAAGTTGATTTATTTACTTTGAGAGAGAGAGAGAGAGAGAGAGAGAGAGCGAGCTGGGGAGGGGTAGAGAGAGAAAGAGAGACAGAGACTGAGACAGAGAGAGAAAGAATTCCTAGCAGGCTCCACACTACCAGCACGGGGCCCAATGCACAGCTTGGACTTAAGAAACTGTGAGATCATGACCTGAGCCAAAATCTAGAGTTGGACACATAACCAACTGAGCCACTCAGGTGCCCCTAGATTTTTTGTTTGTTTGTTTTAATGTAGAGTCTTGTTTATAAAAACCTGGATCTTTACCATTTTTGCAATATTGCAAAATGCTTAATGCTAATTATGTGTTCATGTGATCACTGAATGAGTGCTTTTGATAATTAAAAAGGAGACATTTCCAGATAGACACAATTCCAATAAAATCCACAAATTCACACTGAGAGAATAAAGATAAATTGGTTATTTCTTAGAGAGCTATGTTCATTTTTGTCTTTTTTTTAAATTTGTCACCATATTTTTTTTCTTTCAACCTATTTGTCTACATTTTACTCTACTATTAAGTGAGGGATTTTCAATTGTGGTGTGAAACTACTTGCAAAACACACAGAAAAATCTATGCACTTGGGTCAAAAGTGAGCACAGCTCAGAATATGGAAAAGAAGAAGATAAAAATGGTAACAGGAGAAGAACGGGAAAGACAAATGATATAACAACAACAAAAAGTGATATCTTTCTTTTTTTTTTTTTCTTTTTTGCTTTTTTGTTGAGGTGGGAAAATAAATGACCATAAAGCTTTAGTCTAATTAATTATTTCTAAGGAAGAAATATTTTATTTTCAAAGGTAAATAATTATTAATTTACAATAGTGTTTCCAGAAGACATCCATGTATTTATATTTCTTAGTTTTCTCTTGATATGTTAAAAACTCATCACAATTATTATCAATATTCCAAAATTCAAAGCCACTGATGATATTTCAAAATCATAACTTTTTTTGTCTTAAAGACAAAACAAACTTTTTGTCTTTGATACTTGACTATTGCTTTAATCTGTAGCAAACAGTAGTCTGCTTCAACGTAAATACTTACAAGATAATGAGTTGGCTTACAATGTAATCAATAGTCATTAAAGATTTAACAAATAGAAAACTATTTTAATGTAATATATAATATTATAAATGCATACATGTTAACACCTTTCTAAAGATATTTATTTCTAATTACTTGCTCTTTCACTCATTTCCATTTAAAAATGTCTAATGCAAACTTTAAGGTCAAATATTTGTAAAATAATATGGGCAAGCTTTCTCTTAATAGATTTGTTTTTGTCTTGGTTACATTAGGGTTTTGGGGAGTGCAAAATGCTAAACAATAATTTATTTACTATGTTCTATATCATCACGTGCAAGAGCTTAGCAAGTAAATTCATTATGTTTACTTTTTAAATTGCATGAAGTCATGAAAGTAGAAATAAGGTGATGTTTCACAGATCACATTTCAAGGATATTTTATCACAAGACCCTATTGCTGATTTTCTACCTTTTCTAAAACTGAGCCATCAATTATTTAAACAACATACAGTAGTTTCAATGTATGATTTCTACACCTTATGAACTTCTTAAAAACATGATTATAGTCATTATGTACATAAAAGAATTCTACACTTTTGAAAAAATTTTGGTCCCTAGTTTTCACTTCTCACTCTCTAGGAGACAACAATCTTAAGGTTTTAACTATTCCTATTTAGTTAGAATATGAACTTCCATTTGATATTAAACTCCAGTTCACCTTTGATTTCATGAGCAGTTTTAATGACTGTAATGCAGAATGACAACATATAGTTCACCTTCCTGAATACTCTCTCTTCCCCACTCTTGGAAAATATATAATTTAGAACAGAAACAATACGTATATATATCTTGATGATGAAGTAACAGAAGCAATTATTGCAAAACTACCCTATTTACTGTATGCTAGGTGTTTTTCTAAGCCCCTTTTTTATTTCCTAAAGTAGTCTAATCCATGTCCTCATCTAGACTAGCCATACTATCTAGTTACGGCTTTTTTGCTCCCATACTACTGAATGATAATGCTACAATGGAGTATATACCCAACAGTAAAATTTCATATCTTGTTGCTACCACTTGGCCCTTGTCAATGACGAGCCTGTCTAGTTTCATTCTTTAGTGACTTCTTAGCTCACTTGCTATAAACCAATCACCCGCTTATATTTTTCTTTTATCTCTCTCCACACATCTGTCCTAAATCTTGTGACCCTTCCAAGCCCCACTTGTTGATTCTCCTTGCTTTAAGACCCAACCTCCTTGATGAAGTTATGGTATGTCCTTACCAGTCAACAAATCATCAGTGTTGCTTCTAGTCTCATTCATATAATGAATCTGCTCTCAAAGATGATGGAATCCAGCAGTCATCATTCTTCCTGACTTTAACTGCACTTCCAAATTCACAGACACCTGAATTTCTAATATCCTACACTTTCTACTGTCTGTGATTATGTGCTCTACCATATCTACCTTTTTTTTTTTTTTTGATATCCTGAATACAAAAGGGCTCTGTTAACACTGTGTATCATTCTCTGTATTGGTTACCTTCCATAATTCATCCCTCCTAAAGCTTCAACTAATTTCTTAGACCATGGAAAATAGAACTCCAGCCAAGACCTCTCTCTGGCTTGCATTATTTCTTGCTGCCCAAAATACGTTACCCCACGAAGTTCACCCCATATCTTAAAACTTAAATAAAATCAAACTGGTCACATTCTGATTTATCTGTCTACACATTCTGTAGCAGCACAATCTTAAACATCTTTCAGAATGAGGAGCTTGTAAGCATGTGTTAGTTTTGCTTTTTTTTTTAGTTCCAAAATCCAGTCATTCATCTGGATTCTTTTTTTCCAGAGTAATTAGTTGAAGGAATTAGTAATTAGTTGAAGACTGTAAACTTTCTGTGGGACAATATTAATTTTTTTTCTTCTCAAATGTAACTCCCATACTGTTGTCAAGTCTCTCTGTTGTTTAGCAGGTATCTTGAATTATATCTGAGATGAATTCCAGTTTAGGATTGTGAAATAAATTCTAATTCAAAGAGCCCCTTTCTATCATCACTAATCAGGTTTGAATTTCCAAAGATCTGAAGTCTCTTCTGTGCTCCACCCTCTCCAGCAATAAAAGAACACAGAAGGGAGGTACATGGTCTGGTCCTGAGATGCCTCCTGCTCTTCTCGATTTTCAAAGAATAACTGGGATGATTAAATAAGGAGGGTAGTGGGGGAAGAGGAAGGAAAAATATTTCTTCAAATAATATCCCTCAGTTGCAGTCCTCTCTCTCCTGGTTTTCATGGATTTTTTTGGACAGCTTCTTGTGGTGTAAATGTTCTCCTGCAACAGCAGTTGCTGGCTCTGGAGAAGTACATGTGCATTCTTCAAAGGGCTCTGCTTGCCATTTTCAATGCCCAGTTCCTGGGTATTTCTACTTCGGTCATTTTCCTTAGCTCTTGCCCCTGTGTTCCTGAACCTACAGTCTCTTGTCTGCAGGATTTAATTCAATACTCCTCCTTCCCTAGTCTTCCTAAATATAGTATGGGGGTTAGAGGTTCCAGGAGGACCAGCCAGTTCTTCAAATCTTTGTTGTTCTCTTGGCCCAAATTTAAGGTCCAACTGCCAATCTTAACATGATTCAGCACCCTGTGAGAATGGTGTTTCAGATTACTTCTACCTTCCCTTCCTTTTCAATCTTCCTGACCTATTTCAGACACTGTGCTCTGAAATCCTGCTCCATTATCTGACTCCTTATTAAGTTCAATTATTTTCCACTGCCTCCTTAATGAAGTCCCTATTTCCTAAGACATTCGGATCTTTTAATCATTAGTCTTTTTTTCTGATCCTACAATTAATGAAATTATATAGGATAATCTAATCCTGAGATATTTTCCCCATATTTTGAAACTTGTACACTTTTTAAAATTTCTAACCAGATTTCAGTCTCGATGAATTATTTTCTCGTTTCACTCACACAAATATGTACCTTTAATAATAATCTAATTATTTTAATATATAGGTGCTATATTATTTTTAATTTTTATTTATTTTGAGAGAGAGAGAGTGAGCGTGTACAAGTGGAGGAGGGGCACAGAGAGAGAGAGAGAGTGATAGAGGGAATCCCAAGCAGGCTCTACGCTGTCAGCACAGAGCCTAACTTGGGGCTCAATCTCATGAACCATGAGATCATGACCTGAGTCAAGATAAAGAGTTGGACACTTAACTGACTGAGCCACCCAGGCACCCCTAGGTGCTATATTCTTAACCAGACTATGAAATTCTCTAAAAAAGGAATATTCTAAAGCTTTTAATAGCACCAAGCATAGAACTTCGGGAATGACTTTAAGTAAGTGAAAGTTTTAGCATGGATTACATATTCATGAAGTTACTGACCACTGACAATGCATTTCAAATTAAATTCATATGATGAAACCCATTCCTTTCCTTTTTTATTATATAATTTTGTTTCAGTGAATATGACATGATAGGAATGATTATTTGGTTGGAGAATGAAGATACTCATTTCATTAAATAAATTACTGTTATGGTGATATTTTATTCTATAACCCTCATTTAGCCAGATAAGGTTATAGAAATCCTTGATACATTCAGAGTAGAAGCCCAAGAATTAAATGATTCTTGAGGTTTTCGTAAGTGTCCATAACACAAGAGCAGACATTGATTTATCAAATAGTGTAACAATAAGAGGGAGGTGGGTGTGAACGTAAAGAGATTTTGTAACCAAGAATAATAAGAGAAATTGTTGAAGCAATTACATTGAAAATTAATCCATTCTAAACAATTATCTTAATGAAGATGATGCAATAAATGGAAGATTTTTTAGAACAATTTCTCTTTATTTTTATAACGGGTTCCTTTTTGGTTTCTGAATATAAAGAGGTCCAAATATTAGCAGATGTCATTTGAATAATAGAGTTCTAAATTTAAATTCCTAGCATTTAGCTTTTCTTCTTTATTCTGTGTGTATATCATACATAAATATGTGATTTAACGAGATGAATACAGACTGATGTGCTAATTTCTAAATGGTGAATTTCAGGAAAAATGTGTCAGAGCTATATTTTTGCAAAATGGAATTTGTAATCTAAGTTTTGTCATCCATTTTCATATTAGTAATATTAGAGTGTGATCCATCAAATAAAGGATTTCCCTGCTGCTAGGAAAATGGCAAGAGCCCTGACATCTCCACTTTTATTAGTTTTCTAATTTTATTTCCAGATTCATAGCTTATTTGATAGAAAGCTGACTTTCTGGTTCACTGATATAGGAAAACTTGTGTAAATACACAGAGCCTTAATGTAACTAAAAGATTAAAATAGTTTGAATGAGAACAGAAATATACTTTTTTTTACTGCTTCCAGTTGTTAAGAATAGCTAACTTTGGAAGCTTTTATCCAATCCTGTTGGGGAACACAAAGAGAAACTTTTCACTTCTAATTGTATTTGAATTTAGTTTCAGAACATTTGTGATCTGCTGGAAAACAGTCCATCTCTTAAATGCCTTAAAAAGTGTGTTCATCACATAAATCTTAGTTTTTATAGATAAATACCAGAATCATGAAAAGTTTAATTTCCTTTGCAAAAATATCAGAAACAAAAATAAAAAATTCCTTATATATTGACTACATTTATACTGTTTGTATAAAAAAGTATATTCAAACAACCGCTTGCTTCTTTGTACTAAGACTGGGTTTCTGCACATAAAATAGTTATTCACAAACAATCTGTTAATAAAACTGATATCAGCTACCGAAAAAAACTATACATATATATGTATACATACATAAATATATATCTATACATATATATATGTATACATACATATATATATGTATACATACATATATATGTATGTGTGTGTATATATACATATATATATATATATATATGAATTAGCACAACTAATATAAAATGCACCCTAGTGCTATTTTGACTGCTGCACACAATAGATTCTGAAGGAATACATCTATTTGATGTCTAAGTACATGCTATCTATTGGTCAATTATATTTTTAGTTCAATCATATCTTTATTTTAAAAAAATCTTTAAAATTATCAGGTGAAATATAAAAATATATCAACAAAATGAGATCCTATCTGAAAAAAACAAAAGCAAACAAACAAATATCCTCTACGTGGAAACTCTAAATGGTTACATGTATGACATAAGTACCATTCTTTCCTTTATGAATTCCCCTCCCCCATCTCATCATTCCAGTTGCTCCAATAAATCATTTTTGTCTCTGAAGAAAAAAATCCTGCACCCATTTATTTACTTCCCCTTGCTATGGTTTTGTGTCATTTCTTTCTGTTCCTTTTTTCCCCATAGGTTTATTGTGATATAATTTACGTATAATAACATTTATCCTCTTAAGCAAATGGCTTGATGAGTTTTGGTGATTGCATATTATCATAGAACTACCACCACAATTAACATATGGAATATTTCCAGCCCCTCCAAAAAACTTCCTTCTGTATTTTGCACTCAATTTTCTCCCCCATTTCCTAGTTTTAGGCAATCATTGATTTGATTTCTGTGCTTATAATTTTGCCTTTTCTAGAATTTCACGTAAGTGAAATCAGTGTTTACTATTTCTTCTGACTTCTTTCCTTAGGATAATGCTTTTGAGATTCCTGTAGGTTGTTTATGTACCAAATTATGTTCTTTTTTTGATATTTAATATTCAATAATATATATACATATCAAAAACTTTTTATCATACAATAGCTGATGAATATTTACATCTTAAGTTGTTAGTTATTATGAATAATGATGCTAGGGACATTTGCATACATATTTTTGTAGACATATGTTTTCATTTCTCTTGAGTAAATACCTAGAAATGAGATTGCTGGTTCATACGACAAGGGTATATTTAATTGCTTAACTAAATTTTCCTCCACATCCTCACCAGTATTTGGTATGGTAAGTCTTTTTATTTTCAGCAGTTCTAGTGGATATGTCACTGTGATATAAAATTTATTTTTCTTATGAAAATTGATGGTGAGCCACTTTTCAGGTGCTTATTTGCTTTTCCGTATCTTCCTTGGCAAAGCTTCTATTCAAAACATTTTCCCATTTCTTAATTGGGTTGTTTGCTTTCTTGCTATTGAGTTATAAGCCTTGTTTACAAACTTTGGAAAAAAGGTTTTTGTCAGGCATATTTTTGAAAAGACTTCTTCCTAGCCTGTGACTTGCATATTCATTTTTTTGAACTCTGAATTATCAAAGAACAATCCTTTCAATGATCTCTTTGTTTTTATGTTGTGTGTGTGTGGGTGCATGTGTGTGCACATGTCTATGTCCTGTTCAAAGAAATCTTGCTTAACCCAGCGTCACAAAGATTTTCCATTATGTCCTCTTCGTGAAGTTATACAGTTACAGCTCACTGGTTCTCCAGTCCATTTCAAGTTAATTTTTGTGAATGAATAAGATAAAGGTGAAGTTCCTTATTTTACCTATAAATATCAACTTTCTATCTCCATTTATTGAAAAGATGGCCCATTCCATACTGAATTGAGTTGGCACTCTTGATGAGCGTTAACTGATCTTATAAATGTTTTCAATATTATTTTCTATTGTTCTCTCAATTTTTTGATTTCTGCTTTTGTCTCTAATATTTTCTTCCTTCTACTTAATTTGTGATTCATTTGTTACTCTTTTTCTGATTTCATAAAATGTAAAATTAGATTTGTACCTCTAATTAGAGTCTTTAGTTAATTCACATATAATTTAATTTTGATATGGTTGGATCTGGATCTAATTTTTATAATTTGTTTTATATTTGTCTCCATTTTTAGTTCTTGCTTCACCCTTTCTGCCTCTTTTTTATTTGTATATATTTTAGAATTGAATTTTAATTTTTCCATGGGCTTTTAATTTATATTTCTCTGCTTCAATTTTCCATTGGTTGTTCTAGACATTACAATATGCATTCCTAATTTTCACAGTCTACTTAGAATTAATATATGAGCATTTCATATAAAATAAATAAATCTTGGCACCATATAGGTCAATTGATCCCCCACCATCCCTGAGCTTAGAGTTGTTGCATGTATTACATATGCATGTGTTATAGATTCTTCCAAGCCAGTGGTTATAGCTTTGCTTAAAGAAGTAATATGTACTGTAACAAAATTAAGAAGGAAAACAAAAAATAATTACAATTTTATACTTACCCAGATATTTACTATTTTAAGTATTCCTCATTTTTTTCTAAGGACCAAACAAATGTCCCTAGCTATAGAATTTTTAATGTTTATTCAGCTTAGGATTTGTTGAACACTCTACATCTGGAAATATACTGTCTTTCTTCAAATTTAAGACAATTTCAACCACAATGTCTTCATATACCTTCATATGCCTTATCCTGCTAGATATCCAATCATACTAATGTTTTCATTTGATATTATGTAGGAAATACCAGAGGTTATGCTCATTTACTTTCCAACATTTTTTTCTTTGTTCTTCAGCTTGGATAATTTCTATTGATCTATCTTCAAGCTCACTTGGTCTTTCCCCTATTGTCTCTATTCTGATGTTAAATCTATCTGTGATCTTTAAAACAAATATCACTATTGCATTTTTAAAATCTAGATTCATTTGGTTTTTTTTATCATTACTATTTATTTGCTAGTATTTCCCATCTTTTCTCTAAGTGAAACAATATTTCTTTCACATAATTGAATATAATTAGAATGGCTACTTTAAATTCCTTTCTACTAATCCCAACATTAATATCATTTTAGAGATGGTCTCATCTGCTTTCCTTTTCTTTTGAGAGTATCTTTAACTCAGGTTAGGACTGCATCTTATAATGGACATCATGCAGGTTAAGTTATGGAGACTGGAAGTTATATTCTCCATGAGTGATGTTGTTTGTTTTGTTTTGTTTCAGTTAGTCACAATCACAAACTCTGCCTTTGACAACAACTCAAATCCAAATACAATCTTTTGTATTAGCTAAGTTGTTTTCATTCTGATCCATAAATACATGATTCAGGGGTCTGTTGGAATATGGGAAGATGAAATCTGGGGATACCTTTTCTAGATATTTCACTTCATAGATTCCTCCTTTTTTTCCCCTCTCTCTCTCCAGAAACTACAGTTGCCCTGACTTAGTATTCTGGTTCCTCAGAACAGAAAATCTGTGACCTTTTTCTCCCCAGAAGAGATTCTACCTACTTTCAAGCAAGAAAGAGTGAAAGCATATATAACTCTCCTCTTCTTATGAACATGAGCTACTCAGAAGAATTTATCCTATTGCCTTCACTTTTCAGTAGCTGCTCTGAGGTATTATGTCCAGATTGTGTAGTTGTTATCTGTAAAGGGGTCCAATCAGTACCTATTTAGCCATTACCAAAATCCACAAATTCAACACCTGTTATTTTTATTTTTATTTTTTTAGTAATGAAAACTAAGTCAAATGTAACTATGCTTCATCTAAGCATTCCACCACACTGTCACTGTTCCAGGTCACTTCCTCCTTCACAACAAAAAATCTTCCCCATCCATACTACTGTGCTGTTTATCCAGTCACATGATCTTTCTGGAATATTTATCCTGCTCTCATGTCTTCTACTATGGGCTATTAATTTATATATCCTACTTTATTCTTAAAATTTGCATGAAAAAGAATCAACCTTTTCCCGATTCACTCAAAATAATCACACAAATCCCTTGGAACTAATCTAGCTCACAGCCTGAGAATGTGCCCCTTTGCATTTACTATGACTTTATTACATTATTTAATTGACGGTATGCACTTGAAGTTATTTTGGGGTAGTCTGATACCAACTTTGTCAGTTGGATAAGTGAAATTTGGTTTCTTCATTTTTAAAAGAGGAAGTTGAGTTTGAGAATCTCTACACTTACTTCTTCACTCTAATTTCAAACTGTACCAAAAATGAGAAACATTTTCTCTGCCTATTGAAAGTAGTTTTGTATGATTACTAAGAGGGTTGCTCTATCATTGCTTTACATATTCTAAAAATTAATTATTAACATAATGCTAGAAACATGCACCAGCTATCTCTCACCTCATTCACGCATGAGGAATGAGCACCATCTTAACTAAGACCTCTGTCTTGCTCTACACGGGCTGTTTATCAATTTCTCTAGAGTGACAATAAATCAAATGGGAGCACATGGTAATGTAAATCACAGTCTAATTTAGTTGTCACTGTGTTGTGACACTTGGTTAAAAATGCTTTTTAATTGTGACTATAAATTATACATGAACAATTCTTAGTGACAGTCTTAATACTACATCAGATTATTTCACCCAAGGGGAATAGCAAGCATCATCAACATGAAGCAAGTGCATGTCTGAAACTTTTTAAACAGCAATTTGGGAAAGATAATGATGATGATGTGTTCTGGTTTAGTTTCAATGAAACTCTCTGCGTAGAAAGTGTGAGGGAGGGAGACATCTTTTTGGAAACTTCTAGGCTATATAAATCCTGCAACTGTGGATTTCAATCATAGCATTTTCTCTTTGTTCTCCTACAATATGGCCATGAAAACATGAGGTGAAATTTCTATTTTTCAGTTTATCAATATTCAGAAATAAGCTACTTAATCTTAGCAGAGTATTTTGGTATTAGAGAAAAAGTGGACTTAGAAGAAAAGTGACTTTTCTAAGTAGCTATTTAAACTTATTTCAAAATCTATATTTCCTGTTTTGAAGTTAGTGGGCTTCAATTAAGTAGATTCCCACTGGCTATGGCATGGCTAATATTCTATACTATCACATAAAGAAAAACAAAATTTACATAGGAACATTAACATTTGCTATGCTACTTTCTGTATCTAGGTAAAATGTTAATGACCTAATGAAAACTAACCTGTGGCACCTAGGTGGATCAGTCAGTTAAGCCACCGTCTTTGGCTCAGGTTGTGGTCTTGCGTTTTGTGGGCTGGAGCCTGGCATCAGGCTCTGTGCTCACGGTGTGGAGCCTGATTGGGATTCTCTCACTCTGCATCTGCCCTTTCCCTGCTAGCACTTTCTCTCTCTCAAAATAAATAAATTAAAACATAAAAAAATAATTAAATAAAATAGAATAAAAATAAATAAAATAAAATATAGTAAAATAACTTTATCCTGATCTCCATCTTCTGGAAACACCACCACATGAATGTGCTTCCTTAATAGTCATACATTTTCCTGAAAGAAGACAGGCTTATGTTTGAATCTAGGCTTCACAGTCATTATGCCTCAGTTCCTTCTCTAAAATTAGAGTCATGTCCACCTCACATAATCATTTTGAAACTCTAATGGGACAGATTTTAAAAATGAATAGTACATTAGATAGTATGTTATAATATTCATAAGTTTCAGTGCTCCTTCAGCTGAAATTCCTGTCCTTTATGGATGTGGATACATTCTGGAAGCAGTGAGCATGATCCTCCATATGTTGGGTGGTTCTCAGATGCCCTAAGGTATTTCATAGAATTTCTAGGCAAAAGAACTCTTATCTGAGACTGTACAACCCCATTCCTAGGTAAGTCTGTGAAATCTGGAGGGAAAAAAAAAGGTATAAACAAGTGGGGGAAAAAAGAAAAAAAAATACTCTCCCAGTTCAAGAAGATAACATATAGTATGACCTGTAAAATATAAGATAATGAAAAAAACTTGGGGATGGCCTTGCAGACTAAGGAAGACAAGAAATCACAAGCTGGGCTGTTTCTTCTGCCAGGAATAGTGCAACTGATGTGACACCTGCAGAGAATGTGAGCAACGCACACTTGTGGACACATACTGATTGGCTGACCAAACCTTTATGAACACATTTACTGAGCATCTACTGTGTCAGGCACTCTCTTGTACATTGCAAAACAAAGATGAATAATGCTCAGTCCTTGTTTCCGATGAGCTCATGGGGAAGAAAGCGTCTAAGGGAGAGCTAGGCATTATATTCAGTTAGAGTGCCTCATAATAATAAATGCCATT
Source organism: Lynx canadensis (assembly GCF_007474595.2). Lineage (NCBI taxonomy): Eukaryota > Metazoa > Chordata > Mammalia > Carnivora > Felidae > Lynx > Lynx canadensis. The sequence goes on from NC_044306.2 coordinate 56,571,181, forward strand.
GGGTATGCAGGATGATTAACTATCACTTAACATTTGCCGTTATACTGACAAATACGAATTACAGTCTCCCTTCTTATTTAGGTAGCTATATTTTGCCTATGGCTGGCTAATTATCCTTTGTAGTAAAACATCCTGCTGGTGATTTGTAAGAATGTTTACAGGATGATGAATTTGTACCAACATATTGGAGTTCCCAATCAAAGATTTGCCTAAGGTTTTCAGGTCTAGGTCAAGCAAAAACAGATGCAAAATTATGGCATTTTATGATATTATCTCTAACAGGAGAATTATGTGTTAAGCTTATTTATTTTGAGACAGAGCAGGAGCATGTGCAAATGGAGGAGGGGCAGAGAGAGAGGGACAGGGAGAATCCCAAGCAGGCTCCGCCTTGTCAGCACAGAGCCTGACGGGGGGCTCAATCTTTACGTGAGATCATGGCCCGAGCCAAGATGAAGAGCTGGATGCTTCGCAACTGGACCACCGGTGCTCTGGGTTTGTTCTTGTTCTTATGCAAATAATCAATCTCCCCAAAAATACTACGAATTTTTGCATGTTGGGAGGCTCTTTGATGAGAGGAAATGGAATCTATTTAGGTACACTGATACAAGCTACAGTATGAAAAGAAAAGGTCAAATTACCAGGACCAGGTGGTCTGGAAGATGTGCAGTCCCCAACGATGTAGCCCACCACTAGCAATACACTCTTGTTGGGGGGGGGGGGTCAGAAAAAAGGCACGTGGTGTTTGTCTGCTACATTAGAATATTTACAAATTTATCCACACATGGATATGAAACAAATACTGACAGATATTATTGTTAGTAAAATATTCATACTTTTAGAATTAAATGGTAACATTTTGAAGCAATTCAAAATAGTTAATAAAGCATGGTATATGAAGTGAAACAAATTGTGTTTTGTCACTTAGAGTCTGCTTAATTAGGAGGAAATATCCCAACAGCAGTAAACCTCAATTTCTCTATCTATAAAATCAGGATGATAATCCCTATTCCTTTTTTTCATTCGCTAAACAAATACTGTCTATAACTGCCATGTGCTGTCTAGGTTTCTGGGAATTGAGTAATGAACAGGACAGAAACAGTCCTTCATGAGATACACAGTTCAACAGTGGGTATAAGGATTAAAAGTTGTAACTAGTGGAATATGCTTGGCTGGTGGAAAACCTTCAATAAGTGTTATTTTATAATTATGATATTACTCATATTGTTATTGCTATTAGTAAGAAAAGAAGAATTAAGAGAAGAAAGCATGATAACCTGAGTCATAATGTTTATTAGAAGAATATTGGTGTTCACAAGTAAGGGATATTTACTTTTCCTTTCCATTTCTCTTTCATTTAATGGTAACTACTGTGTGCTTATCTAAAGAAAATTAGCATGCAAATAAATGAGTCACTGCTTAAAGTAATCTGAAGATGGGATCTTGAGAAGCCATCAGTGAAACTTTCTTATGTGTGGCCCATCTTTCTTCTTCTATATCTGAGGGATACAATCACACAGTATGGTTGCCAAATTTAGCAAATAAAAACACAGAATGCTCAATTAAATTTCATATAAATAATGAATAATTTGTATTATGTCCCAAATATTGCACTGGACATAGTTATACTGAAATATATTCACATTTATCTTAAATTCAAATTTAACTGGGTGTTCTATATTTTACCTGGCAACCCTAGCCTATAGATAAACTCTCAGGGAAATTGTCTGATATGTTTATTAAACTTTTCTAAGATTTTCTCAATGTCAAAAACATTACAGCACAAAATAAATACAGGTGACCTAGTCATATCTCTGAAGTAATGGTTGACTTTGACATATGCCCCGATAGGACACTACATACAACACTGGATTTTTTTTTTTCTTAATGACACTAACATAGAAACAACGATTCTTTCAAATTCATTTCCTTTCCGTTTGTTTCTCCAAGAAACAGAAATTAATGTAAATCATAAAAGGACCTTGATCAGGTCTCCTTTCCTCAAGATTCTTCAAGGCTAAGTAACATGTGTGAGAGTTAAACTTGGTAAAGAGACTGAAGAACCCACACTCTGAGAACACCAGCTCTGTCCATCCAGAAAGTAGCTGTCTTGGTCACCTCTAGATGTGTGCTTGCCGTAGTCAGAATGCAATGTTTTTTTTACACTCCAGTGTTAGTGGAAAACTACCGTACTTGCTCCACAATGCCCTCACTCCCCAACGTAGAAAAAATAAATTAGGTGAGAGGCATCATGAATCTTTGACTAAAATGTTCCTGTGATATAGGAGGTGAGGTTCGGAGTGGACTGCTTTATGAGAATGAAAACCTTCAGGAGTGGGTTGCTTTAAATCAGCAAATCACTTTTTGTGAGAGTTGACAACAGAAGATTAAAAAATTGGCATCAGGTAGGGTAAGGACTTCGGGAATGGGAGCAGCTGGCTAGAGTGAACTGAAGAAGAGGAACCATCATGTGAATTTTACAATAATGATGACACCACCAAGTTAGCAGCAAAAAGAAATAATAAAAGAATTAGGACTAGTTAGCTAGAAAAAAAATTAAAAAGTCTATTGTAATCACTGTCAATAAATTATATTTGTAGAGATTTGGCATAATTGTGACTTCAAACCTTATTCTTTCTCTAGAATCTGGCATTATCTAACAGAATTTTTCTATATAGTATTTTGGTTCAATGTTTAAGTTCTTGTGACCAAAGATGTTACATTCATAAGTAACAGTATCGACTAATTTTAAAAGTACTTGTTAGAAGTAATTACTAAGGCCAAAGAACAATTATAATGTTCATTACCATAAAATAAGTTGAAGGTCTTTAAAATTTAGTTTAATAGTGGCATCAGGTTATCATATAGCAATTTTCTCCTTGGCTATTTTTCATTCATCCATCATTATATCACATATAACCCTACAAGAGGGTTAGCATGTAACTACTTCTATAATAACAACAGGAAAAAATAAAAATATAAAGAATGCATGTCTATAGACTGAAGCAACAGGAACTAAAGTGTGTGTGTGTGTGTGTGTGTGTGTGTGTGTGTGTGTGTGTGATATCATAGTGTTAATATTTATAATGTCAAGTTATTTGAATATTACAAATATTACACCTCAGGATTTAAAAAATTAAGGAAATATGGGGTGCCTGGGTGGCTTAGTCAGTTAAGTGTCTGACCCTTGGTTTTGGACTCAGGTCATGATTTTGTGGTTCATGTGGTCAAGCCCCACATCGGGCTCCGTGCTGACAGTTCAGAGCCTACTTGGGATGCTCTGACTCTCCCCTGCTCTCTCTCTCTCTCTCTTTCTCACTCTCAAAATAAATAAATAAACTTAATAAAAATAAAGGAAATAATATTTTTATTTTCTTACAGAGCTGGCATATTTAAAAGGAAAATAATTAGAACAACTAAGTGTATGGTCCTGTGAAAACCACTTGACTTTGCAGGCCCTGAAAATTATGATATACAGAGATAGATAAAGGCTGGCTATTAATTGCCTCTAGGTAGGGAACTGGAGCTGGACAAGAGGAAAATAAATACAGAGGCTTTCACTGTTGCTTTCGAACAGTTCTGCCTTTCTGTAATTTTATAAAATAGTAACAATCATACATTACTTTTGAAATTAATTTTAAATGTATCAAAGTCTTTCTTCTGGACTTTCCATTGGCATTAACAGTTGGGTGCTATATGCTAGCTGTCAAAATATTGGAAAGCACTTAGTACATGTATTCTTTTACATTGCCAAGTGTGGTAGAATATTTGCAAAACATACCGTATGTGAGCAACAGAAAACGACTTGACTTTTACATCACACCTGTTCACTGCAACTGCTCTGCTACAAACTTTCATGATGATAACTTATTTGAAATCATTATTGGCAACACAAGTGTGATTTTTTCCCCCTTCTTAATATGCCAACATTGCACTGATACTAGAAACAGGTTTGTCATTTTTTTCTTCATTGTGACTCATTTTTTCTCACCGCTTTAGACAACGAATATAGTGACAGGCAAACCTAAATCATTATAACAGAAAATCAGAATAATGTGATTCTTCAATTTGATGGGCATCCAGACACAGTAATTCAGTAATCTAATCTTCCAAAACATACATTTCATTCATTGGCATCACTTTCTTCTAGACATAATCTAGATTAATATTATATACTAATATCAATATATTAATAATATGTATTAAATATTAATATATCATTATCTGCACGAAAGTCCAGGACCTTCCAGATTCTTTGCTACTCTTTTGACTCTATATAGCTACCATAAATACACAATTCCCTAGAAAATAATGACACAATTCCAAAAATAGAAAATTGATTATTCCACAACTCACTAAGAAAATGAAACAATGCTTACCATAACTTGTCTTTTAGGCAACATACTTTTTATTTAAATTTAAATTAACTTCATGATCTCAAATATTTTTCTGACCTCAACTTATTGTACTGCACAAAGAAACTGTCATGAGTTTGTTAGTTATAAAAAATTCATACCTTCTATGATGTAAAGCAAAGTCTATATCTTTTTTTCTCCATGTTTCTTAGATGGCTTTAAAACTGAGTCATCTATTGACATCTATTAAAATTTAACACCTGCTAAATTCTAAAGACCCTATTAAGTTAGGATCTCCTTCCCCACCTCCCCACCCCCCCTCCAGGATCACATGAAGTAACAAGGCTTTGAAGTACAGATCAAGAAGAAATTTCTTTGTTTTATGCTTTAGAGTGCATATTTATTTCTTGGCAAAGAACTATATAATAAATCTCAGAATTTGTTTGGTCTAAAGAATAAAGCACTGGCATATTGCAGCTCAAATAAACTCCTGGCCAAAGAAGTAAAAAAAATATATCTGTTGGCATTTTCATACACATGCATGTATTTCTCCCTATGGTATTCAGTTTGTATTCAGAAGTTTTGTTTGTTTTTGTGATTGAACACATGCCATCCATGTTTTCCTCTTTCAAAGGCTGGATTCGGATTTCTCTAAGACACTGCATAAATCCTTTTCTCAGCTTTGTTTGGATCTGGGTGGGACTTAACTGATTCGGGTGGGGCTTAATTGCGTTAGATCAATAGGCATTCCCTACTCCCCTGTCCAACCTGAGTCCTCATAGACAGACTCAAGGAGGGAACAATTAACCCAAATAGTTCTTGAAAGCTGAAATGTTTGCTGAGATTCTAGAAAGAGCAGAACTAAGGAGTCTCTTTCTTTCTCTGGATTAGGTGGTGTGAGGATGTGAATATTAAAACTGCTGCAATCATTTTATAACAAGGAGTTCCTATACAAATGTGCAGAAATGGGGGAGAAACCCAATGTTTAGGAAATGAGTCAGAGAATCAAATTTTACTTGAAGTGACAGCTAGACTTTAAAGTTATGTAAGCCAAATAATTCCCATCGTCATACTATTTTTTTCTTATACTTTTTTTTAACTATGAAGTTTTTTTAAAAAGGCAAAGCAGACAAAGGGCTAGTATCCAAAATCTATAAAGAGCTCACCAAACTCCACACCCGAAAAACTAATAATCCAGTGAAGAAATGGGCAGAAAACATAAATAGACACTTCTCTAAAGAAGACATCCGGGTGGCCAACAGGCACATGAAAAGATGCTCAACGTCACTCCTCATCAGGGAAATACAAATCAAACCCACACTCAGATATCACCTCACGCCAGTCAGAGTGGCCAAAATGAACAAATCAGGAGACTATAGATGCTGGAGAGGATGTGGAGAAACGGGAACCCTCTTGCACTGTTGGTGGGAATGCAAACTGGTGCAGCCACTCTGGAAAACAGTGTGGAGGTTCCTCAAAACATTAAAAATAGACTTACCCTATGACCCAGCAGTAGCACTGCTAGGAATTGACCCAAGGGATACAGGAGTACTGATGCATAGGGGCACTTGTACCCCAATGTTTATAGCAGCACTCTCAACAATAGCCAAATTATGGAAAGAGCCTAAATGTCCATCAACTGATGAATGGATAAAGAAATTGTGGTTTATATACACAATGGAGTACTATGTGGCAATGAGAAAGAATGAAATATGGCCCTTTGTAGCAACGTGGATGGAACTGGAGAGCAACGTGGAGAGTGTGATGCTAAGTGAAATAAGCCATACAGAGAAAGACAGATACCATATGGTTTGACTCTTATGTGGATCCTGAGAAACTTAACAGGAACCCATGGGGGAGGGCAAGGAAAAAAATAAAAGAGTTTAGAGTGGGAGAGAGCCAAAGCATAAGAGACTCTTAAAAACAGAACAAACTGAGGGCTGATGGGGGGTGGGAGGGAGGGGAGGGTGGGTGATGGGTATTGAGGAGGGCACCTGTTGGGATGAGCACTGGGTGTTGTATGGAAACCAATTTGACAATAAATTTAATATATTAAAAAAAATAAAAAATAAAAAGGCAAAGATTCCTTAAGAAGCAACTCACTATAATAAACACACAAAGAAAAAAAACACTGATAAATTCTTATTGAAGATAAAGTTCAAAGGACATAATCACAAGAAATTTGCTGCAATACAGTCACCAAACATATTAACAAAAGAAATCTGCAATAGGTATTGATATGACAAATTTGTATTAGTTTACAAAGTAGGCTAGTTAATGAAAATAAATCTCTAATTTCAATCTGACAGAGAACTATTTGTTAGTGAATCTATTTCCACAGAAATACATGTAATTCACCAATCTACCACCTATGGACATAGTCACAACCTTATTTGTGACTTAGTAAAAAGTAGTTATAATTGTCTTTCTCAGGGGCGCCTGGGTGGCTCAGTCAGTTGGGTGTCCGACTTCGGCTCAGGTCATGATCTCGCAGTCCGTGAGTTCGAGCCCTGCGTCGGGCTCTGTGCTGACAGCTCAGAGCCTGAAGCCTGTTTCAGATTCTGTGTCTCCCTCTCTCTCTGACCTTCCCCCATTCATGCTCTGTCTCTCTCTGTCTCAAAATGAATAAACGTTAAAAAAAAACGCTTTAAAAAATTGTCTTTCTCGTTTGACAATGAGTAACCTCTAAAGAGAGGAAGAACAAGTAACCTTGCATTAAAGCATTTTATGTTCTTCTCTTTTCAAGTGTTCTTTTTGTAATATAAGAAAAAAATTACATAAAATTCAGAATATACCAACATTTCTAGAATACAACTTGTAAGTGGTATTTGAAACAATTTTACTAAAGATCTGTACAGAATAATATTATATTCTAAATTCCATTGACAGTTTCCACAGTCCCTGCCCCAATAAGTCATTTGTCCCTCTGTCCTACTTCTATAAGCATCTTCCCCACTGTTACTATCACAACTCTGACTTTCACCCCAGCCTTCCATTGGAGTCTCTGCAACATACAATCCAATAACCTTATGCCCTCTAAGGAGTTCTCTTGTTTCAACTTCGTCATCTCTCTGCTGCCAAAGTGACCTTTCTAATCCCCTTGTCAGATTATGTCTCTTCACCACTGAAAATTTTAATGATTTCCATTGCCTACAACATCAATCTAAAATCATTGTCCTTCATGATCTTATGCCAACCTACTTGTCCAGTTTCATATCTGCCCATCCTCATCTTGAACTGTATGTTTCAACCATGCTCCTTCCACACACCATGATCACATACTTCTATGGCTTTTCCATTTGTCTGGTTTATTATACTGTCTCCACCCCCGCCCCCCACCCCTGCCCCCTAAATTTCACCAAAGATAGTCTATTTGACAATTTTTTATTCATCTCTCAACTACCAAACTAATGATATTGACAGTTCTCTTACAAAGCCACCCTGACTTCCTTGATAGCCAGTTTTAGGTGTTCCTTCTTCTGCATTCCCATTTCATTTCAGGTATACTTCAGGTTTTTATTGATTGTTTTATTGATTGTTTTCTCTTCACTAGATTATGGAGGTCACTGAGGAGACAGAGTCTGTTCTTTACCTTTGTGCTTGTGGCTTTTTGAACTATGCCTAGAATATAGTGATGCTTAATGACTATTTTCTTACTCATCTTAAGTGAAACTGGATATTCTTCAAAAAAAAAAGTTTATTTATTTATTTTGAGAGAGACAGAGCACGAGCAGAGAAGGGTAAGAGATAGAGAGAGAGAGAGAGAGAGAGAGAATCCTGAGCAGGTTACACATGCAGTCAGAGGGCAAAGGCTGATGCGGGGCTCAAACCCACATACCTGCAAGATCATGACCTGAGTTGAAATCAAGAGTTGGTTGCTTAACTGACTGAGACACCCAGGTGCCCCAAAGCTGAATATTCTTTGAGGAAACAATACCTCTTATGACTTTACTGTCACAATGCACAGGGAAGAAGCAGGGGATCTTCATTCACCTAGATTTCTTCTAGGACAGTCCACACAACTCTATTGCTGTAGGCTCTTTCCTTTTAGCCCTTTGGTATATTGTAACAATCTTTGTGACACATTAATGGGCCATCTACTTATTCCATCACATTTGTAGACAACTTGGATCTCTGCCTTCTTCACCAAAACAACTTCTTCTCTAGTCCTTCTAGGTCTCAAAAACCACATAATGATGTATCAACTAGTCTAGTTTTACAGTGCCCATATAGCCCCACATTATCATAGACTCTAAGTCTAAGGTTCTCTTCTGGCCAGCAAAAGAGCAGACGCAGGATTAAAGTGAGAGATGGCTAATGTCCAGGAGAAGAAAAGAGCTCCAAATAAGGGTCCTTGCCCCATATTTGTTCACATCAGAAGGCTTACAAATGTGATGAGCATGTACAAAGAGACAAAGGAACTGTGAACATTAACTTGGGGACGTGAGGGGAAAAAGGGGGTTTTGAAAATATTCAGTGTTTGGGGTTTGGGTCAATATAAAACAAAATCCTGGTGCTGGGCAGATGGGTAGATGGTTGTTAACGGCAGACAGGAGGTGCCTTGCCTGTTTATCTTAGCTAACCTAGGGGATGAGACAGATAGGGGGAATAACCTCAGGGTTAACAAGGCACCTTTTCTTTTGTTAACCATCTCCACTCTGGGCTGCTTTGCCTGCAGTGCAGCAGTCCATAGTCCAATTCACCAACTTACCTAACCTGGCCCTATCCTCCTGTGAAAGCAGCTTTTCTGCCATATATTAAATTGGGGGTGCTTCCACCCTGAACATCTAATCTTGTTTACTTCACATACCTGAGGATTGGGCACCTTTGAGCCATTTCTATTTCAGGGCTTTGTCTCTCCCTCTCTATTCTGGGGGCTCTGCATCCCCTCTCTATTTTGGGGTACCCTCGCACCTCCCTATTTCTGGCACCTTTGTGCCTCCCTATTCTTGGGGCGCCTTTGCACCCCTCTATTCTTGGGGTGCCAATCTAGTTTACCCAAACTTGGGTGTGAGCATTGTATGACTTTGTATTTCTTTATGCCTTGTTAACCCATTGGTGTAAGCCCGGGGGATTCCTAAGCTTATCCCCCGCAACACATTATAAGGGTAATATATTTCCACAATATAAAGATACTCCAATTACCTATGCATTACCATAAGAAATACAATTATACATTTTCCCAGTCCTTCACCTATAATTTTACATGATGCCAGATTGAAAATGGATGGTGAATTACTCTGTCATTATCAATTTTGACAAAATTGACCAGTTATTTGATGTAATGGGAGCACAGGTAAGTATAATTTGTCATGCCCTGGAATTTTTAGAAAGTGTTTTTGTTTGAGTTTATCTTTTTAAAAATTTATTTTGTTAACTATAAATTATCCAGTTTATTATTTGGTTTGATTTTTTAAGTTTCTTCCACTTTAAAATGTCTAAACATGGTAATTAAGGAAAATCATGTAGACTTTCTGTAATTTAACAAACTTATGTGGTTAAAAAAGAGATACTTGAATGAAAAGGCATCTATATTCTGTCTGGTTCTGACAGCCTATAATTCTACACATCAACATTTCTATATTATTGTCAATCTACAAACAAACTCATTTCCACGGAAGTGAACTGAAATCTACAAATATGTATAAGCATTCCAGAAATTTACTAAGGACTACTCAGAAGTATATAAAACAATATCAGGGACCATGTTGGATGGCTCAGTTGCTTAAGCGCCCGAGTCTTGGTTTCAGCTCAGGTCACGATCTCACAGTTATATGAGTTTGAGCCCCACACTGACAGCACGGAGCTGGTGTGGGATTCTCTGTCTCTCCCTCCCTCTGTCTCTGTCCCTCCCCAACTTGTGCTATCTCTCTCTCAAAATAAATAGACTTAAAAATATATCAAAATCATTCTTCCCATTAAAGAATTTTGAGCAAAGGAAGGAGATCTTTTTATGCTTCAGGAAAAATACTTTGGCAATATATTACAAGAAGTCCTTTTTTAAATTTTTTAAATGTTTATTTATTTTTGAGAGAGAGAGAGACAGAGCATGAGCAGGAGAGGTGCAGAGAGAGAGGGAAACACAGAATCTGAAGCAGGCTCCAGGCTCCAAGCTGTCAGCACAGAGCCTGACGTGGGGCTTGAACTCATGAACTCATGAACCACTTAACCGACTGAGCCACCCACGTGTCCCTAGTAGAAGAAGCCTTAGTGAAATGAAAGACAAAGGACAAAAAAAAAAAAATATTTGGTAATTAAGAAAGTCACTTAGAGAGAAGGTTTAGTTGAGACTTAAGGAGAACTCTGTCTGTCAAAGAAATAACTGAAAAAAAAAAGACCAACTATAACTTCTTAAGAAAGGAAATAGTTTGTGAAATATGTTAACATAAACCACAACAACAACAATAAAATCTGACTGTGAATAAAAGGGGTTTATAAATGTTTGGACATTTTTTGAGGCACTGAACATGGATGGCAATTAAGAAAAGCCCATAAAATATACTAACAATAAGATATCTGAGAAAGAAAGAAAAAAAAATCCATTCACAATAGCATCAAAGATACAAATACTTAGGAATGAGCAGCCAACAAGGTGAAGATCTGTACAATGAAAACTATTAAGTCTCTGATGTAATAAACTGAAACAAAAACAAAATATTTGTTCCGTGTTCATGGTTTAGAAGACTTAATATTGTTAAAGTATCCATACTACCCAAAACAATCTATAGATTCAATGCAATGCCTATCAAAACTCCAATGGAATTTTTCACAGAAATAGAATAAACAATCCTAAAATTTTCATGAAACACAAAGACATCAAATAGCCAAGGCAATCTTGAGAAAGAATGGTTGGCATCACATTTTCTGATTTTAATCTGTACTATAAAGCTACAGTAATAAAAACAGTATGGTGCTGGTATAATAATAAACACACAGACCAATGAAACAGAATCAAGAGCCCAGAAATAAAGCCTCAAGTATATGGTCAAGTAGTATTTGACAAAGGAGCTAATGACAGTCAACAGGGAAAGGATACTTTTGTTTAATAAATGGTGGTGGGGCAACTGGATAGCTACATACAGAAGAACTTACATTCCTATCATACACCTACAATCACAATGGGTTAAGATTAAACATAATGTCTGAAACCATAAAACCCCTGGAAAAAAATACAGGGGAAGAAAAGCTCCTTGCCATTGGTCTTGGCAACAATTTTTGGATATGACACCAAAAATGCAAGCAACTAAAACAAATATCAACAAGTGGAACTACATCAAACTGGGGCTCCTGGGTGCCTCAGTCAATTGGGCATTCAACTCTTGATTTCGACTCAGGTCATGATCCCAGCCAGGGTCATGGGATCAAGCCCTGCATCGAGCTCCATGCCGAGTATGGTGTGTGTTTAAGGTTATTTTTCTCTCTTTCCATCTGCCCCTCTCCCTGCTCAAGTTCTCTCTCTCAAATATTTTTTAAAAATTTAACAAAAAATAAGCAGAGGAACTGAATAGACATTTTTCCAAAAAAGACACAAAAATGGCCAACATGAAAAAGGTGCTCCAAATCACTAATCATCAGGAAAATGCAAATCAAGACTACAATTGAGATATCACCTCACACCTGTTCAAATGGCTATCACTAAGAAGACCAGGGATAACAAGTGTTGGCAAGAATATGGTTCACTGTTGATGGGAATGTAAATTGGTACAGCCAATAAAAAAAATAGAACTACAATATGATCCAAAATCCCACTTCTGGATATATATGCAAAGGAAATGAAATCAGGGCCTCAAAGAGGTATCTGAGCTCCATGTTTACTGCAGCATTATTCACAATAGTCAAAATATGGAAATAACCCAAGTGTCTGGTCAACACATGAACAGATAAAGAAAATGTGGTATGTATAGAAAATGGAATTACTCACCCATGAAATAGAAGAAAATCCTACAATTTGCAACATGGATGACCTTGAGAAAACTATGTTAAGTGAGATAAGTGAGACAAAGAAAGATTAATACTTAGGATATCACATATATGTGCAATCTAAAAAAGCTGGATCATATAAACAGAGAGTAGAATGGTGTTTATTTGGGGTCGATGGTGGGGGAATTTAGGGAGCTGTTAATTAAAGAGTACAAAGTAGCAGCTATAAGATGGATAAATTCTGGAGATCTAATGCACAGCACAGAGATTATGGTCAATACCTTATTATAGTTGATAATACTGTATTATTATATTTCAAAGTTGCTAAGAAACTAGACCTTAATGTTCTCACCACACACACACAAAATGATAATTATGGGGCATGATGGAGGTGTTAGCTAATGCCATAGTGGTAATCATATTACAATATGTAAACATCAAATCAATACCTTGTACACCTTAAACTTACTCAATGTTACATGTCCATTATATCTCAATTTAAAAAGAAAATAAAATAAAAGCACATAGATGAGGACAGGAAACTATTAAATCTTCAAACAAACCTGTTATTATTCTTTATTTCAGAAAAAAACAAACTTAGGTCAAAGTGAAAAGAATATACCACCAATAAGTGGAAGAAGAGGATCTAACTCACCATACTCACTATCTTATGGGGCAGTCAGAACACAGAAATAAAATGAAGCAGGCTGGTGGGATGGGCAACAGAGAAGAGTGGGCATTTTAATGAGGTGGGAAAAGGCATGCCCAGTCAGAGGCATTAAGATGTTTTAAAAGTTTGTCAAAGTACAAGACAACTTCAACAAAACATATCTGTGGTTAAACTCAATTTGTGTGATTGACATTTGGCATTCTAGGACTGATTCCAAAACCAACGCTTTTGCAAATTGGTAAATTAGATTACCAATTTACTCTTAAGATTAATATTGCAGCCCATTCCTAGAAGCTTCTCCTACAACAGACTGACTACCTGAAACACAATTCTATTCCCTGTAGCCTCTCCCATCCACATGTAAGTCCTAGTTTATTAGTCCCAGTTTGATTAAGAGTATGAGGTCATAGTAAGTATACATAAATAATAATCAAAATGGGAGGACATGAGGAGGTGGCAAAGAGAGATAACTGTAGTCAAAATTCCATTTGCACAGAACTTAAATATATGGAAATAACATTAAATTTATTTATTGAGGATCAAGGAAAACACCCAAGGAGATACATGTTTAACCTACTTCCAGTAAAACAGACAAAGAAAAGTCAAAGGGGGAAGAAAAAAAAAGGAATGAAAAAAAAAAAAAAAAAACAAACCCAAAACCCAACAGATGGTATCAAGAACATATGAGGGTAAAAGAAAGGAGATTAAGGGAAGTAATTCTCATAGGTCAGATTCATATTGTAGGGATTTGTTATCCAGAGAAAGAAAGCAATTACAGAAAGCATTTGCATTTATTACTTCTTGCTTTACATATGGATCTAGTGATGTGATTATATACAATACTAAACAAATACTTTTTTCGTTTTTTTTTTGTTTGTTTTGTGTTGCCTTAATTTAGGTTTCTTTGCAGCTACTCACTTCTAGGATGGGACCATGAAGTTTTTTTGTCTCAGACAAGAAGAAACTGGAACAAAAGAAATCACTGAGAAGTGTGGTGATATGAAGCAAACTTCCTTGACCTCTTTAGCAAGAAAGAAGCCAGGAAAAAAAAAAAAAAAGATATTGTTCATAGAAGAAAATGTTTTCTAAATTCCTTAAGCATCCATCTAATACATACTGAGTGCACACTCAACTCACTAGGCTCATTTAACATTTTCCACAGGGTTTGGACATGCCTCCTACACAGATGAATACTTCTCATTTGATGTGTGCCCAAGAAGAAGAGGAAGGATGTGAAGGAAATAGAGACAGAATCTTATTTTCCCTCAAGGGATTTGGATGGGAAGAAGGAGTTAGAGACAGGAAGATTCATGAGGGTGGATCTTGCTCAAACTCACTTTGCAATATGTGGTTTGCGTGTGTGTTTAGACTTGTACTTTGAATCTACATTTAAATTTTTTCTTTTTTTTTTAAGATTTTATTTTTAAGTAATCTCTATACCAATGTAGGTCCTGAACTTACAACCCCTAGATCAAGAGTCACATGCCCCACCAACCAAGCCAGCCAGGAGCCCCTCCTCTGTTCAATTTTCATTGTTAATTCTTCCACCTGACTGAAAACTTGTCCTTGTCAAGTACTACCATGCGTTCATGCATGTTTTTACTTTCCCATAACAAAGACATATTCACTCTTGTATCTTTGACTTCATTCATCTTTCTAGACAGCTCCTTCTTACTGCCATCTATCCTAACAGTCTTTTTTTTTATGTTTATTTTTGAGAGAGAGAGTGTGCAAGGGTGCAGGAGCAGGGTAGGAGAAGAGAGAGAGGGAGACAGGATCCAAACTAGCTCTGTGATAACAGCAGAAAGCCCGATGCAAGGCTCAAACCCACGTACCACGAAATCATGCTGAGCCAAATCATGACCTGAACTGAAGGCAGACACTTAACTGACTGAGCCACCCAAATGCCCCTAATTTAACAGTCCTTAATGTATAACTCTCAGTTCAGTATTTTCACCAATTTTGCTCTGATCATTACAATCCCCATTGTATTAAAATAATTTAGTGTGTAAACAAAAATATCTAAGAACCTATTGTCTTGTGTTATTTAAATAACTTTCTAAATCAATTGTAAACTCCTCAAATACAGAAGTCATAGCTTACGCCTTTGTATTTGTTCATCTGACTAACTTACAGAAAAGCATTCAATCTGTTGCAATTTATGGATATAACTCATTAAAGTCTTTGACCTCCTTATTAGGGATTTTATGAAAATGAAAATGAGGACTAGGTACCCATCATCAATATCTATGATAACACTGTATTCCCTTTTTTCTTTAACATTTTTAAATGATTTAAAACAATTTCTGGGGCACCTGGGTGGCTCAGTCAGTTAAGCATCTAACTTCAGCTCAGGTCATGATCTCACAGTTCATTAGTTCAAGCCCCGCATCAGGCTCCGTGCTGACAGCTCAGAGCCTGGAGCCTGCTTCAGATTCTGTATCTCCCTCCCTCTGTCCCTTCCCTGCTCACACTCTGTCTCTCTCTCTCTCTCTCTCTCAAAAATAAACATTAAATTTTTTTTAAAAACCACACAATTTCTCATCTTAAAATTGTCTGTATAAAAATTCCAAAGTAAGAAAAAAAATCTTCCTTCTGTTTATAGTTATTGTCTATATCAGTTGTTTAGAGATGGTGTTAATGAGATTAATGTATCACATTCTATCTCTGCGGGCTGATTCCTCTGCAGATAGAATTGAACCATGTCACGGATAGTAGGCCTGTTGGCCTGCAAGGTTGGAAACATCAGTCTGGAGGGAAGCTGTAAAGGAATACAGATTGTTCACCACTGTTAACAACTAAAAACACATTTGAAAAGTCTTAACCCACTTGGTGTGAGTTGTTTGATGCACAGGCCGAACTACCTGGGCTTGTTCATACTGTTTATTTCAGAAAGGAAAAAATTCAGAACAAGAGCCTTAATTTTCAGTTTAGTACAGGGCATATTAGACAATCTGGTCCATATGGGCTTAAAAAGTATATTGTAGTAATGCTGTTAATTTTGACAAAGCCACTTTGAAATATTGTCAGTTTCTTTTTTTAAGTACCAAATGTGGCTATTATTTTTTCCTTTGGGAAAGAGCTCTAATTTTTGTAGTTATTTCTTATGCTAACCCTGCATTGCTCTATATTTGGTTTCTGTAAATAACCTGTTCTGTAGAAACTGACCTTTCATTTCTGCTTTGCCCTTTCCAATTCTACTTTCATCTGAATCTCTTCCCACTCTGTATTTTGTCATCTACTATGTCTTGTTATTTTGCGCCTGTTTCAGCATAATTCTGAATTTGAACACACAATAGCTCTCACTATTGCAATTAACTGGCTTGCCCACCCTTTAGATGACCTATTCTCAGGTCTCTTGTGTTAATTAACACCCCTTCCTCCCAAACATTTTTAACAGGGAATGATAGAGTGGGGAACAAAATAAGGAATTACTAACATCTCACTGATAAGCTGTGAAGATACTTGTGTGGCAATCCTTCTCAGGCTTCATCCACCTAACGTATGACTGCTCAGGGAAAAACAACAAAGAAAAACTATGATTTAGGTGACATTATTGGCCATCCTCACAGATTTACTTAGAGGAGTCATTTGGTTATCTGTACAAAGTAACCTTGATTTGCTACAGTAATAAACAAGGTATGAGAGCAAAAAGGCAAGACAGCAGCAGGCTGAGCAACAGAAGTTCATAGTTAGAAACACAAAGTCCAAAGATGTAAGGTAATCAGGGGAGGTGTCAATGAGAAGAGTCCTCAGATCTGAGGTAAATGAAGACTCCAAGGCTTTTTTTTTTTTTTCTTCATGATTTTTGCCCCAGATGTACGGTATCCACAATTTATTGGTGGCTTTGAAAAGGTGTTACTGATTCCTTTCTACAATAGTAAGTTCACAGGGCCCATCATACAGACAGAACTCAGTAACTGTTACTAATTATTACTATGGGATAAGTAAGAAGGACACATTCATATTTCTTCACGATGAAGCAACACTTGTCATAAACAAAATACTTGACAAAAGATTTGTCTGAAAATAAGATGTTCTTCCACGTTAAGCTGAAGTTTCAGGTAAAATTCATCATTGTCTCTTGAGGTGCCAAAAGCTTGTGCGTTTAGTTTCCATTATGCATTGTCATCGACTGAAGTAGATTAAACTGTTTTTAAGATTCTCAAAAAATGCTGAGATTGAAACCAACCATTAAGACAGATAACTTGCCTGAGTTGCTTTATCAACTTATGGCTTCTGTGGTAACAGGAAGTACAATTCATTAAATTGTGGATATTAGGTGCTTCATTGCTTATTGAATAAATTGATGAATTGTCTAATTGTGTTCAAGTGAGCTATAATAATAACTGGTTCATATTATAGTTTAATGGACATAGTATATAATTATGTTGAAGCCTGTTTTAATACTAATTGAGTTGTTATACCATCACTAATTTTATTTCTTAATGGTAACCTATATATAGGACATGTGGACAACCTGTATAAAGATGTAGAAAAAGCATAGTTGTGAGAAACAGAATCTGTTTTTATGTCCCAGTCCTGCATCTTAAAAGCTCTGCATTCTTGAGGAAATAATTTGTTTTTGTTTTTTTCTCCAGTTTTTCCAAAAGAAGATTAAGTATATATGCATACCTATCTCCAAACATAATTTTGAGAACTACATGAGATAATACACATACAAGCTCTTGGCTTAGTACATGCACACAATAATTCTCAATATTAGATTTCTTAATCACTCCCTGTTCTGCAATTCTCTTCATGAGCCATTAGCCATTTCTTTATTTATTTGAATCAACGATATTACAAAAGCAAGCAGAGACATAAGGTAGAGAACATTTTGTTTTACATGGATAAAGGTATCTTGCAATACAAAAGACTTATGTATATGAATAAAAGAAAGTTTTAAAAATATTTTTGGCATCAAAAAGGCAGGACTACTTAAGACAAAGCTCTTATCCACAAAGAACTTCAAATTCTGAAATTTGATAACAAAAGGTAGAAAAAGCAATGGAACATGTAAAGAGAGTAGAAATTGCAGACTGCAATTCTACTGCAATATAAATACTGTATGTGTGTGTGTGTGTGTGTGTGTATAAATACACACACACACACACACACATACTTACATACATAAATTTTAACAAAATTGTTAAAATTAACTAAATACAACAAAGCGCATTGTATCCTCTTTCACTTGGAAAGTGTCCTGGTTTGGATGGTAAATTATACGGTTACATTCTCAGGCATAATGCAGCTTAAAATCATAACCTAGTAGCAAAAACACATGTGGCTGATATTTTACATTTAGTCTATATTACACTTGTTAGTCCTACTCCAAACAGAAGTCAAGAGAGAAATAGTTATGTGGTATATCATTGCTTCACATATAAAATAGCTTACAATCAGGCTAATGTTTAATGTGATCTATATCATACACCTGCAAAAGGATACAGGCAATGTATCTGGGCATCTCATTTTGCAACTGAGACAGTTAAATCTCATTTTGCTTGTTTATCTTGTCTTACAATGTCTAATTTGCAGGAGTTTTATTAGTGCACTTCCAACATCAAAAAGTTGTATGCAAAATTAGCTTGGTGTTTAATCATTTTTTTATTCTCATTTAAAATTAATTTCACCTGATTCATTATCCTTTGCTATTTACAACAAAAGAAGAAAGAGGTCAAGCAGTCCTGTTGGTAGAAAAGTACCACCATTATTAACACGGTACTTAAAAGGTAGCCAAACTTGGTTAAGATTTAGTGGGTTATCTTGATTATTTCACTGGAACGACACATTATGTAATTTCAAGAGTGTTTGCTTCTATTCGGTGAAAGAAGGCAGAAAAAAAGCAGTGAAAGAAAAATATGTTTTAATTGCTACAATTCTGAGACTGGAGACAGCAGCAGGCAGAGGCTGCCTGCTACAGCTGGACACTTCCTGTGAAGGTCTGTCACAAGCTCTGATGCATGTTTGACACACCCTGAACTTCACTTATCATGTGGTTGTTGGTAAGTGATGTAAAATGAAATATGTTCTGCTGTCTCAAGTCAATAATCTGCAGTAGCCCATTTCTTCCAATGGCATTTATGACAGGGCTGCTTCTCTGTTTGGAAGGAAGACAGAAAATAAAAACAATTTTTTTTTCTGTTGATTATCAAAGAAAGATGTAATCTGTGGTCATCCTCAGAGTAATTCCCTGACAGTTACTTGGGTGCACAAGCAATCCATGGATCCCTGGCAGAAATGGTGTGGGGAATCAGAATAAATGGAAAGTAACCTCTATGAACACTGGCATTGAACATTTGAAAGTAGAGAAAGAGGCGTAGCCCCATTTTGAAGGGGCAACCACATTCTAAGCAAATAAAGAATCACAGCCTAAGAAGGTAATGGGGGGTGGGGCTCAGCAGGATTAAGGGAACTAAGGGGTGGGAGAGTAGGTAGAAAAAATAATCAAAGGGAGAAAAAGATTAGAACATTCAGAGGAGGAAAGTGAAATGGAAGAGACTGGGGGCTATTCTGAACGCTCATTCCAAATTTGGTCAAAACTTGGAATCAAATCAAATTATAATCATCTCATAAACTCTTGGTTGCCTCCAAAGGCCATAGAGCCTGAGGAAATTTGTGACTCACAAAAGTAATCCTCAGCTTGCTGAACAAAAATTTGTTTATTGATACCAGATGTTAACAAGGACAATTCTTATTTACAGCTCAGAAAATAAAAATGCATGCTGGTTTTCATTAAATTTAACAGTCTTTACTAAAATTCCTACCTGAGTGGACTCTGTGAGGCTGATTATCTTTTCAGCCTCATGGCTTTTCAGCCTAAATGGCTTTGCCCATGGTTTCAAGTTAGGCTTTCACTGGCCACGTGACTTTCTTGGGATTTGATTGCTTGTTTCTGTATTTTACTAACTTTATTTGTTGACACATTACTTCAACTATTAAGACTAATCAGGGGCGCCTGGGTGGCGCAGTCGGTTGAGCGTCCGACTTCAGCCAGGTCACGATCTCGCGGTCCGTGAGTTCGAGCCCCGCGTCAGGCTCTGGGCTGACGGCTCAGAGCCTGGAGCCTGTTTCTGATTCTGTGTCTCCCTCTCTCTCTGCCCCTCCCCCGTTCATGCTCTGTCTCTCTCTGTCCCAAAAATAAATAAACGTTGAAAAAAAAAAAAAAAAAGACTAATCAAACATTTTACCAATATAAAGAAATGTGTGATAATGCCAAGTTAATCATTAAACTATAGAGTTACTTCAGACTAATATGGATGTACCTTTTATTTCAACTTACAGCATTTTTTAGATTGTTTTAATAGGTTTATTTAATTCTATATTTTGCCTCCAGAAACAACTCATATTATCTTACCATTTACTAAAAATTTATATGAAATTTGTTTGGAGACATTTTTCTGCATCATCAAACTGACTAAGAAAATTGAAATAATCAAAATCTGTTCCACAGAACAGGATTTATCAACAAATCTCATTGCCATGTATACTTTTAAAATGATTAACAAGAAGCCTATTATTAATTAGCAAATCAAAGTTCCTTGCCAAGAAGCCCATTATTAATCATCAAATCAAAAGTGAATTCTGGAACCTAATTTTCCCAATTATGTATCTATATCTATCATCTGTATCCATCTGTCAATAAGAAAATTAGGATAATTATTTTTTCTTATTAAAAATATAAAACATAGGGGCGCCTGGGTGGCGCAGTCGGTTGGGCGTCCGACTTCAGCCAGGTCACGATCTCGCGGTCCGTGAGTTCGAGCCCCGCGTCAGGCTCTGGGCTGATGGCTCAGAGCCTGGAGCCTGTTTCCGATTCTGTGTCTCCCTCTCTCTCTGCCCCTCCCCCGTTCATGCTCTGTCTCTCTCTGTCCCAAAAATAAATAAACATTAAAAAAAAAAAATTAGGGGCGCCTGGGTGGCGCAGTCGGTTAAGCGTCCGACTTCAGCCAGGTCACGATCTCGCGGTCCGTGAGTTCGAGCCCCGCGTCGGGCTCTGGGCTGATGGCTCAGAGCCTGGAGCCTGTTTCTGATTCTGTGTCTCCCTCTCTCTCTCTGCCCCTCGCCCGTTCATGCTCTGTCTCTCTCTGTCCCAAAAATAAATAAACGTTGAAAAAAAAAATTAAAAAAAAATATAAAACATAACTTTAAATTTCTCCTTTTTATTTGTCTCAATATTCAAGCTCTTTTAGGTAACTCATTTATTGCCTAAATATACACAGTTCTGAACCCTGATTTTTTTGTCCATAATTTTATCATCTTTATAGCAAGCAAAGAAATACTTTTATACATCCTTAAAGGCTCATATTAAAGGCTACCCTCTTCATAAAACCTTTCTTGTTATCCTATAATCAATATGATTCTCCTTTCTTTTAAATGCACCTTGTAATTTATCTGTAACTCTTCCATATCTTACATACTTAGTCTTTGAATTATATTAGATTCAAGTCTGGTTTCAAATCTAGGTGCACACTCGATTGCTGTATGACATTAGACATTTCATTTAAGCTTTCTGGGTATTGTTTCTTTATAAGACGACTAAACAAATTTTCTGCAAGCCCATTTTAAGGAACCAAGAATAAATGTCTCTGGAGCATTATAGTTGTTTGATAACTATGCCTGCTTTTCTCCTTTACTCTAGTCTCAAAAAAGTCTAGATGTTGTTTGAGGTTAGGAGCTGTGATATTTAGTGTTTTATTTCCTGAGGTCTTAATACAATGCCTTATAGTTAATGAGAGATTTTTTAAACATTGGTTTTTGTTTTTGTGAGAGTCACCTATTGTTTTGGTTCTCAATTCCTTTTCTTCCTGTGGAGAAAGAACACAATGACTACTGTTGCAAACTGCTGTTCTACCAATTCCACATGGTTATACCAAGAGTTAACATGACTTCATATGACCCTATTTCCCAACACAGAGAACATCCCAGGAATAAGTTCCTAGCCCAATCCTGGCCAATGAAAATTGTTCCTAGCATGAGAATTTTTTAAAACAAGAAATAAAAAAGAGAGTCAGATCTTGATTTGCTTTTGATAAAAACTGTGGAAGGTTAGAAGCAAAGGCTGTTGTTAACCATGTTCCTGTCCTATGAAGAAAAGCAGTCATCAGTGCAAAAGAATGAAGCTAATGGACTGACAGAAAGAAAAGGTACAGTCATGAAAGTGAACTAAAGAGTCCTTTTGGCATTTAAGATCTGGTCCAGGTTTTTCCTAAGCCTTGCTGAATACTTGCCTTCCCCATCATTTGTTAGTTCAATTTACTATTTTTTTTTTAAACCTCAAATTGGGAGACGCTGGACTTTTCAGAAACTAACCATAATGTCTTATCCCTATGTCAACTCCACACCACATGAGTTACCAAGAGGGGGTGGGTGTGTGTGTATAAAATACAGTAATAAAATTAAATAAATATATATAAATTACACATACACATAATGTTTTACTAATTGATACTGGTAAAGATATAGTCTCAAATATTAACATACTTATTATTTTGTAAAATTAGGAAGCCTTTGGATACATTATAAGTTATACATGGGTAGAACCCCTCTTCTAATTTGCTATGGAAAAATTGGGATGATTAATTATAAAAGGACTGGGTAGATTATTAATCACTATTGTAAAGTATTTATTGCAGGCACTAAAAATCAGCACAAAAAGAAATATGGCTTTTCAGGATTATGTTGATGGAGGTGGCACACAAAAATCATCAAATCACATCTTGGACTCAAATTATGCAGGAATCTGAGTGATGGTCATATAGAATTATATTCTGCTGCTTTGGCTCCATTTTTTTTTTCCAATTTAAAACAATCCAGGCTCGATTAAAATCTGGAAACACAATTTTATCCATACATTATGGTTAATTTTAATTTTACATGTTAACCTGACTGGGACACCAGGTGACCAGATATTTGGTTAAACATTTTTCCCAGGTATGCCTGGCTGTTTTCAGATGAGATTAGCACCTGAATGTGTAAACTGAGTACAGCAGTTTTCCCTCCCCAGTGTGAGTGAGCATCATGCAATCCGTTGAGGGCCTGAACAGAACATAAAGGGAAAAGAAAGAAGAATTCAGTATTTCTGTCTGATTGAGCTGAATATCATTCTGCCCCGAGACTAGAATTCACAACATTGGCTCTTCTGGGTCTTCAGCCTATCGATGGCAGATTATGGGACTTCTAAACTTCCCTCATCATGTTACACAATCCCTCATTACAGCTCTGCCTTTTTCTTTCTTTCCTTCTTTTGTTCTTTCTTTTCTTTTTTTTTCTTTTCTTTCTTCCTTCCCTCCTTCCTTTCCTTTCCTTCTATCTATCTATCTATCTATCTATCTATCTATCTATCTATCATCTATCTATCTAATCTTTTTATCTTCCCTTCTGTTTCTCTAGAAGAAACTAATATACCATATCTATTTAATTTACAAAATTTCATAAATTTCACACACAGTGTAGATGAAGACAAAAAAGCTTAAGCATTCAAATGTGTATTAACATTATACACTGAACAATAATAATACAGTGGACACCAATGAATGCACTTCAATGGAATTTATGCCAATGAATTGGTTCCACCAAGGTCCATTATGGCATTTTTCTGCCATAAAAGAGAAAATACAATAATTCATTTAAAATCTAGGAAAGGAACAAAGTAACAAAGAACAAAGGAAACAAAGGAAAATAAGCAAAATGGTATGGTACCCCTGAATTTTTCCAGCATGACTTAAAATTTTTCCTGTTTTCTGTACCCAATCTTTAATCCTGACCATGAATGCACATGCATATACACACAAAATTTCTTCCTATGATAGTAATAATAATCTCAGGATTCAGTTTTTTCACTATGAGTTTAATTATCTTCCCACTGGTACTTCATTTTTTTTTATCTATTAACCAATATTTAACTGAATATCAGGTATGTGTCAATCACCATACCAGATGTAGGAGTATTACAGATTGAACTGTGTTCTCCAAAACTGTTATTACAGTAGTCCTAGTCCCAGTACCTCAGAATATAAACTGCTTTGGAAATAGAGTCTTTACAGAGATACTAAAATTAAAATGAGGTTATCAGAGTGGATCCTAATTCAATGCTTGGAGTCCTTATAAAAAGGGTGAAATTAGGATACAGACTGATGCATTAAAAAACAGATGAATACAAGGAACTATCAGAAGGTAGAAGAAAGGGCTAGAATAGATCTTGCCCTTTAAAAATTTATTAGTACTATTTTTATTGAAGTATATAGGTGGCATACAATGTTGCGCTAGTTTCAGGTATATAGCATAGTGACAAGTCTGTCTGTTATGCTGTGCTCACCACAGGTGTAGCTCCCATCTGTCACCATACAACGCTATTACAAAATCATTGACTATATTCCCTGTCCTATCCCTGTGACTTATTCATTTCATAACTGGAAGCCTCTATCTCCCACTCCCCTTCACTCATTTTGTCCATCCCCCTACCCTCCTCCTATCTGACATTCACAGACTGTTCTTTGCATTTATGAGTCTATTTCTACTGTTTGTTTATTCATTTGTTTTGTGGGACACATCCATCTTTAGTGCCTTCATGGAAAGATGGTCCCCTTGTCATCTTAATCTCAGATTTCTAGCTTCCAGAACTGTGAGACAATTAATTTCTGTCATTTAAATCACTTAATTTATAATATTTTGTTATAGCAGTTTTAAGATACTATATAGGGAAGAAAGATTATAAAGTGAATCACCTTACTTTATTCAATCAGACATCCATTGAATTTAGGACCTTAAGCATTTCAATTCAAATATTTTCCTTAGGAATGCTTTGCATAGCAATTTCATAAAAACTGCCATTACTCAGGATACTGTTTGTGTGTGTGTGTACATATACATGTGTATACATTAAGTGTATTTATTTACTTTTGAGAGACAGCAAGAGTGAGCGGGGGAAGGGCAAAGAGAGAGAAGGAGAAAGAGAATCCCAAGCAGGCTCCACACTGTCAGCACAGAGCCCAATGTGGGGCTATAACTCACAAACTGCAAGATCATGACCTGAGCCGAAACCAAGAGTTGAATGCTTAACTGACTGTGCCACCCAGGCGCCCCATGTGTGTAAGTTTTTTCAGTTGTAGCATAAATTGTCTCATTTGGAAAGAAATGCAAATATTTGTGCAATACAGCGTAAAGTAACATACTGGCTTTATTCTGGGCATAAAAACAAAGATGTATTTAAATACACACACACACACAAACACATATATACATACACATATATTTATATATATACATATATATACACACTAATATATATATGTACACACATATATATTGCATATATATGCATGTATTGATTTATGCATATAGGCATATACACATATGTATACAGGTATAAGATACACACACACACACACTCACACACACATATGCATATATATGGTATATAAAATCAACCTTACAGCCTTATCACTAATGTAAGGCAATACACTTAAATGTAAATATGGATACCTGGCTTAGACCACAGTTTAGCTATGGTCTCAAGCATAATCAAAAGAAAAGTTTTTTGAGGTGTAGCATAAATTGTATCATCTGGCAAGAAATGCAGATATTTCTGCTATACAGTATAAAGTAACATATTGGATTTTCTCTGGGCATAAAAACAAGGATGTATTTAATGTATTTAACAAGGTATATTTAAATTTTTTTCAACAAAAATAGATGTAAATATACTTAAGTATAACACACCTGGCTTGAAACTAAATCTGTTTTGCTAGCACAGTAATTTCAAAGTCCACATTCAGAATTTAAGGACATCACTGTGAAGGATGTAACATCAGATTATTTACTGCACACTTAGTTTTTATGACTCTACTTACTTTTCTCCACTACACTTTCAGATCAGTAACACAAAAGGTATCCTATAGGTCTCTCTTGATGGCTCAAGCTGATTATGTTGGTATTAAATTTCAGAGACAATGAGATTTATTATAATATATGATAAAACTAATTATCATTAGAGCATGATATTTTAGCAACCTGAACTAGAGTTCCAGAATCCCAATAGTTCTTTTTTTTTTCTTCTAAACATCCAAACATAACTTTATTTATATGTCATTATTTTGTTAGTATACTGTACAGGGTTACTTCTTTCTTACATTTCCTATAAATTTTTATCTAAATTACTATTATTTAGTAACTCCACACAAGGATTCAGGCAAAATAATTATTGTCATGCTTAGGCAATAATGAAGGGTGAAGGGAGTGTAGGGCCTTTCCTAGGGGAGGGAATGGCCAAAAGGAGCACTGATGATTGATTACAAATTTAACTTACCCATAACTTTGTTCCTGCAATTTACCTCTATGTATTTTAATGCAATTTTTCACTATTTTATAATTTCATGATTATATAATATGCTAGAATAAATTAGTTTTATTTTAAATTATGTAACAATGCTTCATGTTGTTCATGTTAAATTACTATGGAAGAAATGGTTACATTAGTTTGGTAGGGATGCTAAAATAAAGTATCACAAATTTAGGGGTTTAAATGACAGAAGTCTAGTGTCTCATACTTCTGGGGCTTGAAATCTGAGATCAGGGTGTTGGAAGCACCATACCTTCTCTGATGGCATTAGGGAGGGATGTGTTCCAGCTTCTCTCCTGGCTTCTGATAGCTCACTGGCTTCTGGTAGCCTAACTCCCGTCTTCACACAGGTGTTCTCCCTGGGTGTGTGTCTGTGCCCAAATTTCTCCTTTTTATAAGGACACCAGTCATACTGGATCAGGGACCCACCCTACTCCTATAAGACCTCTTCGTAAGTTAACTAAGTACATCTGTATTGACACTATTATCAAATCAGCTCACCATCTGAAGTAGTGGAGGTTAGGACTTCATCACATGAAGTCTTGGGAGATACAACTCAACTCATAACAATAGCCAAGAAAAAAATACTTACAGAAATTATTTTGATATTTTTATCAGTGGTTGAGTTTCATTTCAACTATGAGCAAAATTTATTTATAAAATATATACTATAGATAATATATGTATTTATATAATGTATATATAAATAATAGTAGCTTAAAATAGAAGCTTAGTTTTCCCCATTGTAAATAAATGCAGTCTGTCATCAGGGACACAGGTATATTTGATCCACCATAGTCAATATTTGAAAGAGGGCTCTTTGTATTCAAGCCATCATATCCATATTCTAGCCAACAGGAAGAAGAAATGTAAGAATAATTCATGAAACTTCCAGGCATATACCATTAGTCTGTAGTTAGTCATATGACCGCATTCATTGTAAAAGGGACTGAAAAACATCATTTCTTTTCCAGATGGCTATGTCACTAACTACAAAAGACTCATATTCTAGTGAAGAAAGAAAGAAAGATACTGCTTGACAGCTCTCAGTCCATGTCATATCATGTTAAAATGCTAGTAAGAAATAATACTTTATTCAACAAATATTTATTAAATAGTTTTCTTTGCCAGCTAATACAAGGAGCTGGGGTACAAATATGAAAGAGGCTTATGTCAATAAACTCAAAGACAATTAGTAAGACAAATCATCATGCAAATATGTAAATCTGCAATGCAATAAAAAAAACTAGGATCTAGTAAATATGTGATATGGAAGAAGAAAAGGAGAAAAATCAGCAAAGCTGGTAATATTTAAGCTAATGCTAGAAGGATGAAAAGAATGTGCCAACAAAGAGGAGTAACACAGAAAAGCAAGAACAGAGGTACAGATTGACCCCAGGGCTATTCTTAAGAAATAATTAATGGAGGGAGGAGGGGCCAACAGGGTGGAGAAGTAGGGGGATCCATATGTACTGGGGTCTCAAACAAAGAAGTGTAGAAGCCAAAGGACTTTGAATATCAGAGCCTGGGAGGAAAAGAGACTGAATCTCCTAGGAAGAAAATGGGAAAGCTGGAAAAAAGATAGGTGGGTAACTGCGAACTGGGGGAGATAAAGAAAGGCCACGTAGGAACAGAGGGGAGGCACCCCCTCTGCAGAGAGACAAAGTGAAGAGAAAGAGGGGCTATGGAAGTGCAAGACCGTATCTGGACAGGACTGAGAAAGACCTCAGACTGAGACTGAGAGGGATCCTATCTCTAACTGTGGGCCTTTCTTCATATTGGAGCCAGCTCCCTGTTTGCACACCTGGGGAGGCAGGGAGCCAGGCCTGGGTGCAGGTGTAGTCTTTAGGACTGACTCAGGACTGACGACTCAGGAGTCATCAGGACTCAAACTGAGTCCCCCTGGTCTGGCTCCATGGAGAAGAGACTGGAGAATCACCATTCCCCCACCCCTACCCCCCATCACCACTACCAAGGCGGGGCCTCAGAGATCACTCCCTGGGCCCATAGTGGAGGTGAGTTCAGATTACTCCAAACCACACCCCTTTGCACTGGGTAACTTCGTAACCACTGGAACAGCACAGACCCTGTGGATTAACTCTAGGTCAATTCTGGGTATACAGATATAGTCTCTCCTCCCTCCCTATTTCTCCTCCTTATCTCTTCCCTCCCCTAGGCTAGTTACTCTGGATATTGGTCTGTCTAAACAGACATATTTAATCCATTGTCTTGATACATGTTCTACACCTCCTTCTTTACACTTCTTTCTCTCTCTCTGGAATAACCAAGCCATATAGTTTCTCTGGGTAACTTTATCTCTTCATTTTCCCCACCTCCTTCTTTATTTTCCTTTCTCTCTCTCTGGATGAAGCCTTTTGGTCGCTCTGCCTAGTCAATTCCCCACCCCACCACTCCTGTCATTTCTTTCTCTGTATGTGCTCTTCCATTAGCACCACCTCCTTTTAGGGTTTTTGTTTTTAGTCTTTAGGTTTTTGTTTTTGTTTTTATTTATTTGTGTTGTTTGTGTGTTTGCATGTTGTTGTCTCCTATTTGTCTATCTGTTCTCCTTTACAGAACTACTCCAAGGAACAAATCAAAGCACACCTGATGGAAGGTCCAAAATATTACTACACGTAGGGTAATAAAATAACCAAAGTCACAATAACAGAGAGCAAGTAACAATCCCTGAAAAAACACCTCCTGAAGGGCCAGGCCCCGGACAACGTATGACCCTCCTTTAATATAGCAGTGCTCGCAGGTGCAGAGCATACAACAAGCTTTTAAAACACATAAGGGGGGGCGCCTGGGTGGCGCAGTCGGTTAAGCGTCCGACTTCAGCCAGGTCACGATCTCACGGTCCATGAGTTCGAGCCCCGCGTCGGGCTCTGGGCTGATGGCTCAGAGCCTGGAGCCTGTTTCCGATTCTGTGTCTCCCTCTCTCTCTGTCCCCCGTTCATGCTCTGTCTCTCTCTGTCCCAAAAATAAATAAACGTTGAAAAAAAATTAAAAAAAAATAAATAAAACACATAAGGGACAGAAAACTAGACAAAATGACAAAACGGAAGAATTCTCTTCAAAAGAAATTCCAGGAAGTAGTAGCAGCTAACAAATTGATCAAAACCGATTTAAGCAATATAAAGGAACAAGAATTTAGAATAACAGTCATAAAATTAATCACTGGGCATGAAAAAACCATAGAGGACAGCAGAGAATCTACTGCTACAGAGATCAAGGGACTAAAAAATAGTCATGATGAATTAAAAAATGCTATAAATGAGGTGCAAAATAAATGCGGACAGCCACAGCACGGACTGAAGAGGCAGAAGAGAGAATAGGTGAATTAGAAGATAAAATTATGTAGGAAGAGGAAGCTACGAAAAAGAGAGAGAAAAAATCCAGGAGTATGAGGGGAGAATTAGAGAACTAAGTGATGTAATCAAATGGAACAATATCCGAATCATAGGAATTCCAACAGAAGAAGAAGAGAGAGAAAGGGGATGAAGGTGTACTTGAAGAAATAATAGCTGAGAACTTCCCTGATCTGGGAAAGGAAAAGGGCATTGAAATCCAAGAGGCACAGAGAACTCCCTTGAAACATAACTTGAATCGATCTTCTGCATGACATATCAAAGTGAAACTGGCAAAATACAAGGATAAAGAGAGAATTCTGAAAGCAGCTAGGGATAAACGGGACTAAACATATAAAGGTAGACACATAAGAGTAGTAGCAGACCTATCTACTGAAATTGGCAGGCCAGAAAGGAATGGCAGGGTATTTTCAATGTGATGAACAGGAAAAATATGTAACTAAGAATCCTTTACCCAGGAGGCCTGTCATTCAGAATAGAAGCAGAGATAAAGGTTTTCCCAAACAAACAAAACCTGAAGGAATTCACCACTAAACCAGCCCTACAAGAAATCCTAAGGGGGACTCTGTGACTGAAATGTTGCAAGGACCACAAAGTACCAGAGACACCACTACAAGCATGAAACCTACAGATATCACAATGACTCTAAACCCACATGTTTCAATAATAACACTGAATGTAAATGGACTAAATGCTCCAACCAAAACACACAGGGTATCAGAATGGATAATGAGGACACCTTCAGATTGAAAGTGAGGGGATGGAGAACTATCTGTCATGCTACTGGAAGTCAAAAGAAAGCTGGAGCAGCCATACTTATATCAGAAAAACTAGACTTTAAATTAAAGGTTGTAACAAGACATGAAGAAGGGCACTATACAATAATTACAGGGTCTCTCCATCAGGAAGAGCTAACAATTATAAATGTCTATACACCGAATTCGGAAGCCCCCAAATATATAAAAAAATCTCAAAAACAAACAACCTTATTAATAAGAATGTGGTAAATTGCAGGAGACTTTAACATCCCACATACAAAAATGAATAGATCATCTAGAGAGAGAATAAATAAAGAAACAAGGGCCCTGAATAATATATTGGATCAGATAGACTTTATAGATATATTTAGAACTCTGCATCCCAAAGCAACAAAATTTACTTTCTTATCAAGTGCACATAGAACATTCTCCAAGACAGACCACATACTGGGTCACAAAACAGCCCTTCATAAGTATAAAAATTGATATCATACCATGCACACTTTCAGACCACAATGCTATGAACTTGAAATCAACCACAGGAAAAAGTCTGGAAAATCTCCAAAAGCATGGATTAAAGAACATCCTACTAAAGAATGAATGGGCCAACCAGGCAATTAGAGAAGAAATTAAAAAATATACAAAAACAAATGAAAATGAAAACACAACAATCCAATGCTTTGGGATGCAGCGAAGGCAGTCCTGAGAGGAAAATACATTGCAATCGAGGCCTACCTATCTCGAGAAACAAGAAAAATCCCAAATACAAAATCTAACAGCACACCTAAATGAAATAGAAGCAGAATAGCAAAGACACCCCAAACCCAGCAGAAGAAGAGAAATAATAAAGATCAGAGCTGAAATAAACAATATAGAATTTAAAAAAAACAGTAGGGCAGATTAATGAAACCAAGAGTTGGTTTTTTGAAAAAAATAAATAAAATTGATAAACCTCTAGCCAGGCTTCTCAAAAAGAAAAGGGAGATAACCCAAATAGATAAAATCATGAATTAAAATGGAATTATTACAACCAATCCCTCAGAAATACAAGCAATTATCAGGGATTACTATGAAAAATTATATGCCAACAAACTGGACAACCTGGGAGAAATGGACAAATTCCTAAGCACGCACACACTTCCAAAACTCAAACAAGAAGAAATACAAAATTTGAAAAGACCCATAACCAGTGAAGAAATTGAATCAGTTATCAAAAATCTCCCAACAAATAAGAGTCCAGGACCAGATGGCTTCCCTGGGGAATTCTACTAGACATTTAAAGCAGAGATAATGCCTATCCTTCTCAAGCTGTTTCAAAAAATAGAAAGGGAAGGAAAACTTCCAGACTCATTCTATGAAGCCAGTATTACTTTGATTCCTAAACCAGACAGAGACCCAGTAAAAAAGAGAACTACAGGCCAATATCCCTGATGAATATGGATGCAAAAATTCTCAATAAGATACTAACAAATCGAATTCAACAGCATATAAAAAGAATTATTCACCATGATCAACGGCAATTCATTCCTGGGCTGCAGGGCTGGTTCAACGTTCGCAAATCAATCAATGTGATACATCACATTGATAAAAGAAAAGATAAGAACCATATGATCCTGTCAATCGATGTAGAAAAAGCACTTCACAAAATTCAGCATTTCTTAATACAAACCTTTGAGAAAGTGGGGATAGAAGGAACATACTTAAATATCATAAAAGCCATTTATGAAAAGCCCACAGATAATATCATCCTCAATGGGGAAAACCTGAGAGCTTTCCCCCTGAGATCAGGAACATGACAGGGATGTGCATTCTCACCGCTGTTGTTTATCATAGTGTTGGAAATTCTAGCATCAGCAATCAGACAACAAAAGGAATCAAAGGCATCAAAATTGGCAAAGATGAAGGCAAGCTTTCACTTTTTGCAGATGACATGATACTATACATGGAAAACCCGATAGACTCCACCAAAACTCTGCTAGAACTGATCCATGAATTCAGCAAAGTTGCAGGATACAAAATCAATGTACAGAAATCAGTTGCATTCTTATACACTACTAATGAAACAACAGAAAGACAAATAAAGAAACTGATCCCATTCACAATCACACCAAAAAGCATAGAATACCTAGGGATAAACCTAACCAAAGATGTAAAAGATCTGTATGCTGAAAACTATAGAAAGCTTATGAAGGTAATTGAAGAAGATATAAAGAAATGGAAAAACATTCCGTGCTCATGGGTTGGAAGAATAAATATTGTTAAAATGTCAATATTAGCCAAAGCAATCTAGACATTCAATGCAATCCCAATCAAAATTGCACCAGCATTTTTCTCGAAGGTAGAACAAGCAATCCTAAAATTTGTAATGAACCACAAAAGACCCCAAATAGTCAAAGTAATATTGAGGAAGAAAACCAAAGCGGGAGGCATCACAATCCCAGACTTTAGCCTCTACTACAAAGCTGTAATCATCAAGACAGCATGGTGTTAAGCACAAAGGAGACACACAGACCAACGGAATAGAATACAGACTCCAGAATTGGACCCACAAATGTATGGCCAACTAATCTTTGACAAAGCAGGAAAGAATATCCAATGGAATAAAGGTAATCTCTTTAACAAATGGTGATGGGAGAACTGGACAGCAATATACAGAAGAATGAAACTAGACCACTTTCTTACACCATTCACAAAAATAAAGTCAAAATGGATGAAGGAGCTGAATGTGAGACAGGAAACCATCAAAACCCTAGAGGATAAAGAAGGAAAAACCTCTCTGACCTCAGCTGCAACAATTTCTTACTTGACATATCTCCAAAGGCAAGGGAATTAAAAGCAAAAATGAACTACTGGGACCTCATCAAGATAAAAAGCTTCTGCTTTTTCCTTCTGCAAAGGAAACAATCAACAAACTAAAAGGTAACCAACGGAATGGGAAAAGATATTTGCAAATGGCATATCAGATAAAAGGCTAGTATCCAAAATCTATAAAGAACTCACCAAACTCCACACCCAAAAAACAAATAATCCAGTGAAAAAATGGGCAGAAGACATGAGTAGACGCTTCTCTAAAGAAGACATCCTGATGGCCAACAGGCACATGAAAAGATACTCAATGTCACTCCTCATCAGGGAACTACAAATTAAAACCACACTCAGATACCACCTCACGCTGGTCAGAGTGGCTAAAATGAACAAGAGACTATAGATGTTGGCGAGGATGTGGAGAAACGGGAACCCTCTTGCACTATTGGTGGGAATGAAAACTGGTGCAGCCACTCTGGAAAACAGTGTGGAGGTTCCTCAAAATATTAAAAATAGATCTACCCTATGACCCAGCAATAGCACTGCTAGGAACTGACCCAACGGATACAGGAGTGCTGATACATAGGGGCACTTGTACCCCAATGTTTATAGCAGCACTTTCAACAACAGCCAAATTATGGAAATATGGAAAGAGCCTAAATGTCCATCAACTGACAAATGGATGAAGAAGTTGTCATATATATATATATATATATATATATATATATATATATCCATATCCAATGGAATACTACTTGGCAATGAGAAAGAATGATATCTGGCCTTTTGTAGCAATGTGGATGGAACTGGAGAGTGTTATGCCAAATGAAATAAATCAGACAGAGAAAGACAGATAACATATTTTTCACTCATATCTGGATCCTGAGAAACTCAACAGAAGACCAGGGAGGAGATGAAGGGGGGAAAAAGTTACATAGAGGGAATGAGGCAAACCATAAGAAACACTTAAATACTGAGAACAGACAGGGTTGATGGAGGGTGGGGAGGAGGGGAAAGTGGGTGATGGCCATTGAGGAGGGCACCTGTTGAGATGAGCACTGGGTGTTGTATGGAAACCAATTCGACAATAAATTTCATATTAAAAAAAGAAATAATGAATTAGTTATTCATTGTTTAATTACTCAATATTACTCTAAGGTTTTTTGTTTTGTGGGTTTTTTTTCACTTTCTAGTTGAATTAAGTCAGTTTGTCCTCCCTCCCTCTTCTTTCCCTTTCTTTCTTCCTTCTTCCTTCTTTCTTTTTTTCAACATGTTGATCATCTAATAGAGGGATAGTGAGGCAAGCACTAAATATTCCATTTAGAATTACAAAAACAGAGCCTGGCCCCACAGATCACAGTCTAGAAGAAAAATTAACTAAGTGGAGATATATTTCAGATATTCCAACTAAGGTCATTTTCCACAGCACTTCCCAGCACCTTGTGATATTTTCCCATTTATACGAAATTACTAAATTGGAAGAAATGGAATGTTTTCCACCTGGAGAAGTTTAGAACAAAATTTTGAGTTACTGAAGACTAGATTTGATTCAAAGAACATTGTGTTCCAAGATGACTCATACATGCAAAATATCTGATGAATAGTAGCAAAGCTACTTAATTCTCAAATGAAATATAATGTTCTGATGAGAGGAAGATGAAAGGTGAGTTTGATGTTGGTTATTTGAGAACAAGCTCACATTTATCTTTCACCCAGAGCACCAAAATGTTTTAGAGAAAATGATTAGGGACCAGGAAGAAAAAGGACTTTGCCCTCATCCCCAGGTTGTATGGGGTAAAAGGATAAGAGAATATCTCTTTTGTGCAGAAGCGAGCCACAGTCATAGGGCAATAAGTGAATCAACATAAAGAAAATTTATAACAGAGAATGTAGAGGATTCAGCAAACACCTCACTTTAACAAAAACTGAAGAGAGGGAAGGAACAAAGGCATCCTAGCAGAACCCAGCTTAGATAGATTCCTATTCTGAACATCAGGCATTCCTCCTTTCTTCACAATGTGATTCCCAGGTTTTATTCACCTTTTAACCTTTTAAGAATCCGTGGAAACTCTTTGATTACAAACATTTAAAACCAGAGCACCTGGTTCAAAATCAAAAGGAAATGACAATTTAAAGTAGTAATGCTTTAAGCCTATTTGAAATAATTACACTTTGAACTTAGTTAATGGGTATTTCCAAATTTACTGATTTTTTCCAAATTTATTGAGATAAAATTGACATATAACATTGTCAAAGTTTACAGTGTGCAACTGTTGATTTGATGCACATATACTGCAAAATGATCATCACTGTAGCATTAGCTAACAGCTCCATCATGTACCATAATTATAACTTTTTTGTGGTGAGAACATTTAAGATTTACTCTCTTAGCAACTTCCAAGGATATAATACAGTATTTTTAACTATGATCACCATGTTGTACATTCGATTCCCAGAACTTATTCATCTTATAACTGTAAGTTTTTACACTTTGATCAGTATCTCCAGTTCCTCCACCTGTCAGCCCCTGGGAACCACCATTCTAATCTCTTTTTGGATGAGTCCAGATGTTTTTTATTACATATATTAAGTGTTATACAGTACAGTTGACTCTAGAACAACATGGGTTGGAAGTGTGTGGGTCCACATATATGCAGATTGTTTTACTCTAAATGTATTTTCTCTTCCTTATAATTTTCTTAACATTTTTTCTTTAGTTTACTTTACTTCAAGAATAGTGTATATAATACACCTACCATACAAGAAAATGTGTTAATAAATCATTTGTGTTACTGGTAAGGCTTCTGGTCAACAGTAGGTTATTAGTAGTTCAGTTTTAGGGGAATGAAAATTTATCCATAAATGTTCAGTTGTATGGGGGGGGGTGGTCAGCACCTCTAACACTCACACTGTTTAAGGGTC
Source organism: Lynx canadensis (assembly GCF_007474595.2). Lineage (NCBI taxonomy): Eukaryota > Metazoa > Chordata > Mammalia > Carnivora > Felidae > Lynx > Lynx canadensis. Next base: position 56,607,321 of record NC_044306.2, read on the forward strand.
AACTGTATTTGACTTTGTTTGACTTATCTCACTTAGCACAATTCCTTCAAGATCCATCCATGTTGTCAAAAATGGCAGAATCTTTTTTCTTGTGGTTGAATAATATTCCATTTTGTGTGTATATATTTTTATACTATACCTTCTTAATCCATTCATCCACTGATGGACACTCAGGTTACTTCCATATCTTCATTATTATGAAAAATGCTACATAAACATGGAGTGCAGATAACTCTTAAGACCTGAACTTGACTTCCTTTGACTATGTACCTAGAAATAGGACACTGGATCATATGGCAGTTCTATTTTTAATTTTTGGAGCAACCTCCGTAGTGTTTTCTACAGTTGATACGCCAATGTACATTCTCACCAACAGCACAAAAGGGTCCTTTTTGTCCACAACCTCACTGACACTTGTTACCTCTTGTCATTTTAATGGTAGCCATTCTAACGGGTATGTGGTGATATCTCATTGTGGTTTTGATTTGTTTTTCCCTGATGATCAGCCATATTAAACATCCTTTTATGTACCAGTTGGCCAGTTGGATGTCTTCTTTGAAATAGGTACTTCGAGCTCCTTTGCCTATTTTTTGTTTGCTTTTTTTGCCATTGAGTTGTACGAATACTTTATAGACTTTGGATATTAACCCTTTATCAGATAAATGTTTTGCAGGTATCTTCTCCCATTATGTAAGTTTTCTTTTCATTTCAAAATTATTTTCCTTCTCAGAAAAACTTTAATTTGATATAGTCTGACTTGTTTATTTTTTGTAAATATTTATCATGACAGAGAGAGAGAGAGAAGGCAGGGGAGGGGCAGAGAAAGAGTGACAGAATCCCAAGCAGGCTCTGTGCTGTCAGCGTAGAGCCTAACTCTAGGCTGAACCTCATGGACGGTGAGATAATGACCTCAGCCAAAATCAAGAGCCGGATGCTTAATCAACTGAGCCACCTGGTGCACCTGACTTGTTTATTTTTTCTTTTGTTGCTTGCACTTTAGGTGCTATATTTAAAAAATAATAATTGCCAAAACACAGGTCATGGATTTTTTTTTCCTCGTTCCTTCTAGTTGCTTTATGGTTTCAGGTCTTACATTTATGTCTTCAATCCATTTCAAATTCATTTTTGTTAGTGGTATAAAACAGGGGTCTGATGTTTTTCTATACATGTGGTTATCCAGTTTTCCCAAAACCATTTATTGAAGAGGCTATCCTTTCCCCATCAAATGTTCTTGGCTTCCTTGTCAAATATTAGTTGACCATGTGTATAAGGATTTATTTCTGGGCTTTCAATTCTGTTCTTTTGGTCTATATGTATCTATCTTTATGACAATACCATACTCTTTTTATTACTACAGCTTTCTAACATGGATTGAAATCAGAAAGTTTGATGCTTCCAGCTTTGTTCTTTCTCAAGATTAATTTAGCTATTCTGGATCTTTTGTGGCTCCATACAAATTATAGGAATTTTTCCCTATTTCTGTGAAAATGTCATTGGAATTCTGATATTTAATTGAATCTATAGAATGCTTTGAGTGTTATGTACATTTTAACAATATTAATCTAAAAATCCATAAACATAGTATATTGTACCATTTGTGTCTTCAATTTCTTTCATCAAAGTCTTATAGTTTTCATTGTATAGATTTTTCACTTCCTTGGTTAAACACATCCCTAAGTACTTTACTATCTTTTATGCCATTGTGAATGGATTGTTTTATGTCTTTTTCATGTATTTCATTGTGAACTAATAGAAATGCAACTGGTTTTTATGTTGATTTTATATTCTGCAACTTTATTCAATTCATTGATCAGTTCCAATAGTTCTTTGGCAGAGTCTTTAAGACTTTCTCTCTATAGATCATATCTATGAACAGAAACAATTTTATTTCTTCTTTTCTGACTTGGATGTCTTTTATTTCTTTTTCTTGCCTGACAGTTCTGGCAAGGACTTCCAGAACAATGCTGAACAGGAGTGTTGAAAGTGAGTCCCCTTGTCTTGTTCCTGATCTTAGAAGAAAAGCTTTCACCCTTGCACTACTGAGTATGATGTTGGCTATGAGCTTGTCATATATGACTATTATATTATGGTATGTTTCTTCTATACCAAATTTGTTGAGTGCTTTTTTCATGAAATAATTTTATATGTTTTTGTCTTATGCTTCTTCTGCCTCTCATGAGGTGATTATATAATTATATAATTTTCATTTTTCATTTTATATCATGTATCACATTTATTCATTTGCATATGTTGAACCACCCTTATTTCCCAGGGATAAATTTCACTTGACACTGGTGTATGAATCGTTTTATTGTGCTGTTGAATTTAGTTTGTTAATATTTTGTTGAGAATTTTTGCCTCTACATTAATCAGAGATACTGGTCTGTAGTGTCTTTATCTGGCCTTAGTATTGATAACACTGATCTTGTAAAAATGAGTTTTGAAGTGTTCTTTCCTCTTCCATTTTTTTTGAAACTTCCAGAAGGATTAATTTTAATTCTTGTTTAAATGTTTGGTAGTATTTACTAGCAAAATAATTTAATCCTGAGCATGTCTTATTGGGAGGTTTTTGATAATTGATTCAATCTCCTTACTTGTTATTGATCTTTTCAAATTTTCTATTTATTCTTGATTCAGTGTTGGTAGTTTATATCTTTCTAGTAGTTGATCCTTTTCTTGTAGGTTACCCAATTTATTGCCATATGTATGTTCACAGTAGTCTTTAGTGATCTTTTCTAATTCCGTGGTATCAGTTGTAATGGCTCCCCTTTCATTTCTGATTTTATGTTTGAGTCATCTTAGTATAGCTAAAAGTTTGTCAATTTCTGTTACTTCTCAAAAATCAGTGTTAGTTTCCTTGATTTTTTTTTTGTATTTTTCTAACTTCTCACTCATTTCTTCTTTAACTTTTGTTACTACCTTCCTTCTGCTAATATTGGGCTGAGTTTGTTCTTCTTTTTCTAGTTCCTTAAATATAAAGTTAGGTTGTCTATTTGAGATCTTTCTATTTACTTTATGTAAGCATTTATCACTATAATTTTCCCTCTTAGAACTGCTTTGATTGTGCTATGCCATAGATTGTGCTATGTCGTGTTTTGTTTCAAGATAGTTATTTCCATTCTGATTTACTCTGTGACCCACTGTTGTTCAGCAGTGTGTTAATTTCCAACATAATTGTAAAATCTCTGCTTCCCTGCTGTTATTGATTTCTACTTGTACAGCATGTGTTCACAAAATATACTTGGTATGATTTCAGTCTTCTTAAATCTGCTAAGACCTGCTTCACCTGTCTGATGATCTAGTCATATGACCTGTCATATGATCTAGTCTAAGGAATGTTCTGTGTGCACTTGAGAAGAATTGTATTCTGCTGCTGTTGGATGAAATGTTCTGTAAATACTGGTTAGGTCTACTTGGTCTAAAATATGATTCAAGTCCATGGTATCCTTTTGATTTTCTGTCTAGATGATTTATTCTCTGTTGAAGTGGGGTATTAAAGTTCTCTATTACTATTGTATTGTTGTTTATTTCTCCCTTCATATCTGTTAGAATTTGCTCAATATGTTTAGGTACTCCAATGTTGGGTGCATGTATACTTATGATTGTTACTCTTTTTTGATTAATTGACACCTTTATCATTATATAGTGCTTTCTTTGTCTCTAGTTCCCATTGTTTACTTAAAATCTATTTTTTCTGATATAAGAAGAGTTACCCCTGATCTCTTTTGGTTTCTACTTGCAAGAAATAGCTCTTTCCATCTCTTCACTTTGAGCCTACATGTGTGCTTAAAGCTATAATGAGTCTCTTGTAGGCAGCATACAGTTGGGTCTTGTTTTTTTGTTTTTTTTTTTAATACATCCACCACTCCATGTCTTCTGATTGGGAAATTCAATCCAATTACATTTAAAATAATTATTAATAGTAAGGGTTTGCTAATGACATTTTTAATTATTTTGTTTTATAGTTCCTCTGTACCTTTCTTCCTCTATTGCTACTTTCCTTTGTGAACTGATGGCTTTCTGTAATGGTATGCTGTGGTTTCATTTTATCTTTGTGAATTTACTTAGGTCTTTGCTGCATGTTTACCATGAGGCTCAAATAAAACATCTCCCAGATTTAATAGTCTATTTCATTCCGATAACTTTGATTGTATACAAACACTCCACCATTTTGCTAGCCAAACTTTTAAGTTTTGATGTCACAATTTGCATTGTCTATATTATATATCCATTATTGTCCTTTAACATTTATGCTAGAGTCAGGTGGTTAATCCATCACCATATTAGAGCATTCTGAATCCACTTATATACTTACTTATACTTGTGTGTTTTATATTTTCATGTTACCAATTAGATTGTTTTCATTTCAGCTTCAAGAACTTCTTTTAGCATTTCTTGTAATGCAGGACTAGTGATGAACTTCTTCAGCTTTTGATTGGGAGTCTTTATTTCACCTTAATTTCTAAAGGACAACTTTGCTGGGTAAATTATTGTTGGTTAGCAACTTCTTTCTTTCAGCACTTTGAATATATCATTCCACTCTTTCCTGGCCCATGAGATCTCTGCTGAGAAATCCACGGACAGCCTATGGGAGGATCCCTACATGAGAGATTATTTTATTTATTTATTTATTTTGCTTTCACTTCTTCTAAAATTCTCTTTTTGTCTTTGATTTTAGATAGTCTTATGTGTCTTAGAGAAAATGTTTAGGATTAAAATTTTAGGGTGACCTATTAGTTTCATAAATTTGGATGTCAAAAATCTCTCCCCAGATTTGGGAAGTTCCCAACCATTCTTTCTTCCTTCCATTCTTCCTTTCATCCTTTCTTCCTTCCTTCCTCCTTTCCTTCCTTCCTTTTTTCTTTTTTTTAGAAAGAGGGAGTGCAAGCTGGGGAGGGGGCAGAGGGAGGGAGGGAGGGAGGGAGGGAGAGAGAGAAAGAGAGAGAGAGAGAGAGAGAGAGAGAGAGAGAGAGAGAGAGAGAGAGAGAATCTTAAGGAGGTTCCATGCTGATTCAGGGCTCCATCCCATGACCCTGAGGTCATGATCTGAACTGAAATCAAGAGTTGGACACTCAACAGACTGAGCCACCCAGGTGTTCACCATTATTTATGTAAATAAACTTCTGCTTCTGGAACTTCAACACTGTTTCCCTTAATGATGTACCTCAAGTCCCATAGATTTTCTTTATTCTTTTTCATTTTATTTTTCTTTTTGCTCCTTTGATTGGATAATTTTAATTGGTCTGTCTTAAAGCTCACTAATTCTTTCTTCTGCTTGGTTCAGTCTAATTGAAGCACCGTATTTATTATTATTATTATTATTATTATTATTACTATTATTTATTATTTTGAAAGAGGGAGTGGGCAGAGGGAGAGGGAGAGAATCTTAAGCTGGCTCCATGCCTAGGGTAGAGCTTGAGGTGAGGCTCAGTCTCACAACCAAGAGATCATGACCTGAGCTGAAATCAGGAGTCAGATGCTTAACCAACTGAGCCACCCAGATTCCCCTGAAACACTCTATTTAATATTTCAGTTCAGCCATTAAATTCTTCAGCTCCAAAATTTTAGATTTTTATTCATTCTTTTCTCACCTCCAGGGAAATTATCATTTTGTTCTTACCTTGTTTTTCTGATATCATAAATTGTTTATGTGTGTTCTCTTATAGCTCTCAATATCTTTAGAATAATTATTTTGAATTCTTTCTCAGACTATTTATTTATTTCCATTTTTAGAGGGCCAGTTCCTGGAGGATAAAACTCCTTTGGTGGATAAAACTCCCGGTTTTAGATACAAGCCCAGGACCCCCAAATTGACAGAGATATTTCTGCCACTCCTAAGTTCTAAAAATAGATTGTTTCATGAAGGTAACAGAAGTTACCTTTCTTCCATATCTGACATAGCCAATTGGGATTTTCATATGTTAGCAGACAAAGTAACAAGTGAATTACTGTGCACTATGTGCTGTGATCTAGGAAGTACTGGAAACACTCAGAAGGACATTTAATTCAAATTTGTGGAATCAAAAATAAGCACTTTGAAATGAGAAATTTCTAAGATTAAAGCCAAAAGTTAAATTTCTAAGATTAAAGCCAAGGAGATTAAAAAGGTACAAGATTAGCACAGTGAAAACCCTCAATGATAGACTCTGAAGAAATGAAGGAATTTCACTGTGGATAAGACAAAATTCTGAGAGTCATAATAAGAGATATTTGAAAGGCATGCAGAGCCCAAATCATACAGAACATTTTTAGTTCCACTAATATGTATTAGGTGCTAATTTTCTGTTAAGTCATATTAAAGACTGCGGATTGTGTCCAAAGATTTGTGTTGGATCCATAGAGAACTTTAAGCAGACAAGTGACATGATGTGATCTGTTGTTGCTGTTGTTTTTTTAAATCACCATGGCTACTATGCGGAGAAAAGATCAGCGCAGAACATGAATAGCAAGTACATAAATGCAAGTGAAAGATTACAGTGGTCTGACTTACAGTTGGGGCAGTGGAAACGGAAAGACTGGAAATTTTAAGTTATTTTATAAGCAGAATGGAAAATGTGAGTGGAAAGTGCAGAGAATGAGGTAGTGCAAAATCACTGGACACTTCCAGGTTCCTGATTGACATTTGGGACAATAGTGGTTCTAATTTCCTGAAATAACAATGACTTCTGATTTTTATTTTGCAGATTATTCTAGCATTTTTTAACATATTTATTATAGAGGATGAACTTGAGGGCCCTTTGTCAATTGGATTGGAAACATTTACAAATATGAATTTAGACTGATAGAATCAACACTACTTTGACATTTATGGAATCTTCCCATACAGGAAAATATTGTATCTCTAAATAGTATGCTCTTTTTCCATCTATATTTTATGTCTCTATACAGTTTTATAGTCGCCATCATCTAGGCCTTATATATATTTTCTAAGCTTATTATATCATTTATTATAAAAACATTTTACTAAGATGGATAGGTATTTTCTTAAACATTATAAATAGTAATTATTGGCTTATAAAAAGGCCAAAATATTATTATATTTTTTGTAAATAACAATAAATATAATATTTTTGAAGATAATTTTAGTTGAATATATCTGGTTTTTCTATATAGCATTCATGACCATCAGAAAGAGAAAAACTTTCTTCTGAGATATTTGTATCTCCTCATTTTGTCTTTCAAACTGCATTGTTTATCTCTTCCAAATAAATGTTAAATAATATAGGTTACAAATAGCTTTTAAATATCCTTTTTTTCTCAGCCCCATCACCTTAGTATAACACTTTAGTATAACATTGACTCTCGGGTTATAAAAGATATGCCTGGGGCGCCTGGGTGGCTCAGTCTGTTCAGTGTCCGACTTCAGCTCAGGTCATGATCTCGCGGGCTGTGAGTTCAAGCCTCACATCAGGCTCTGTGCTGACAGCTCAGAGCCTGGAGCCTGCTTCCAATTCTGTGTCTCCCTCTGTTTCTGCCCCTTCCCTGCTCATGCTCTCTCTCTGTCAAAAATAAACATTTTAAAAAATTTAAAAAATAAAAGATATCGTCCCTAAAAAGTGGCCTTCCATTCCAAAATAAGAAAAAAAAAATAATTTCAATGGTTAGCTGATGTTGAATTTTATCAATTACTTTATAAGATCTATTAAATATATCATACAATAAAGTATATTATCCAATTACATGATTCTAAACCACCACAATACTATCTGATACTCTTTTTAATTCAGAGCTGCATTCTATTAGCTAATATTTAGATTATGATGCTTGTCTTTTTATAAAAAGTACTACTTTTTTTGTTGAGGATGTTAGTTTGGTAAGAGGACAACCTTTATTATATTTAACATCAGAATTATGTTAGCTATTCACAATAATTTGATATTAAAATTGTCAAATTATTTAGTGGTTTATTTCTTAAATGAAGGTATATTTGTTACATTTAGGTTTGAACATAATCAGAGAAATGTCTGATTTCAGCAAGAGAGTTAGCTCTAAGACTAACTTTTCAATTTAATTCTGTATATTGAATTTGGGCCTACTCAAAAACATGGACATATTGCTCTTATTTTCTTTGGCATCTAATGTTTAAGAGACAAACTTAGACACAATCCAGATTTGTGTTTTGAAAATTGGATCTCTCCATTTCTGCTGTGGTGCATATAAAAAATCAATTTTTCCTTGAAATGCAATACGTTCTCTAAAATGTCTAAATATCCAGATAGCTGATAAAATCAAAAGATGCAAGGTAGGTTTTAGCCTTAAAAAATGTTACTATCCTCCAGCTTTAACACTGTTCTTGTTACTGTAATTCTGGTTTTCTCTTCAGAAAAGCCAATTATATAGATGGATGCAATCACCATTTTGTAAACTTGAAATCTATACTTCTCTCCCTGATCAATTAAGTTTCTATTCTTTCTTTCTATCTTTCTTTTCTTTTTCTTTATTTTTACAATCTAAGATAGTCCCTTAAGCCTTTCTCATGAATCCCTTACTGCTCTTTCCGTGTTGCTTTCCCATCTCATCTCATCTACTTCTGCACACCTTTCAGTTGGCACCTGTTTCTATGAATGCCTTTTATTTACTTTACAATTCATTTCTTGATTCATAAAAACTGGGTTCTTGGGGCGCCTGGGTGGCGCAGTCGGTTAAGCGTCCGACTTCAGCCAGGTCACGATCTCGCCGTCCGTGAGTTCGAGCCCCGCGTCGGGCTCTGGGCTGATGGCTCAGAGCCTGGAGCCTGTTTCCGATTCTGTGTCTCCCTCTCTCTCTGCCCCTCCCCCGTTCATGCTCTGTCTCTCTCTGTCCCAAAAATAAATAAACGTTGAAAAAAAAAATTTAAAAAAAAAACTGGGTTCTTGAAATTTATCAGGGTAATAGACTGGCAGCCATCTAACATTTACTTAGATTTCTTTTTTTTTTTTTTTTTTTTTTTTTTATATGAAGTTTATTGACAAATTGGTTTCCATACAACACCCAGTGCTCATCCCAAAAGGTGCCCTCCTCAATACCCATCACCCACCCGCCCCTCCCTCCCACCCCCCATCAACCCTCAGTTTGTTCTCAGTTTTTAACAGTCTCTTATGCTTTGGCTCTCTCCCACTCTAACGTCCTTTTTTTTTTTTTTTTTTTTTTTTCCTTCCCCTCCCCCATGGGTTCCTGTTAAGTTTCTCAGGATCCACATAAGAGTGAAACCATATGGTATCTGTCTTTCTCTGTATGGCTTATTTCACTTAGCATCACACTCTCCAGTTCCATCCACGTTGCTACAAAAGGCCATATTTCATTTTTTCTCATTGCCACGTAGTATTCCATTGTGTATATAAACCACAATTTCTTTATCCATTCATCAGTTGATGGACATTTAGGCTCTTTCCATAATTTGGCTATTGTTGAGAGTGCTGCTATGAACATTGGGGTACAAGTGCCCCTATGCATCAGTACTCCTGTATCCCTTGGGTAGATTCCTAGCAGTGCTATTGCTGGGTCATAGGGTAGGTCTATTTTTAATTTTCTGAGGAACCTCCACACTGCTTTCCAGAGCGGCTGCACCAATTTGCATTCCCACCAACAGTGCAAGAGGGTTCCCGTTTCTCCACATCCTCTCCAGCATCTATAGTCTCCTGATTTGTTCATTTTGGCCACTCTGACTGGCGTGAGGTGATACCTGAGTGTGGTTTTGATTTGTATTTCCCTGATAAGGAGCGACGCTGAACATCTTTTCATGTGCCTGTTGGCCATCTGGATGTCTTCTTTAGAGAAGTGTCTATTCATGTTTTCTGCCCATTTCTTCACTGGGTTATTTGTTTTTCGGGTGTGGAGTTTGGTGAGCTCTTTATAGATTTTAGATACTAGCCCTTTGTCCGATATGTCATTTGCAAATATCTTTTCCCATTCCGTTGGTTGCCTTTTCGTTTTGTTGGTTGTTTCCTTTGCTGTGCAGAAGCTTTTTATCTTCATAAGGTCCCAGTAATTCACTTTTGCTTTTAATTCCCTTGCCTTTGGGGATGTGTCGAGTAAGAGATTGCTACGGCTGAGGTCAGAGAGGTCTTTTCCTGCTTTCTCCTCTAAGGTTCTGATGGTTTCCTGTCTCACATTTAGGTCCTTTATCCATTTTGAGTTTATTTTTGTAAATGGTGTGAGAAAGTGGTCTAGTTTCAACCTTCTGCATGTTGCTGTCCAGTTCTCCCAGCACCATTTGTTAAAGAGGCTGTCTTTTTTCCATTGGATGTTCTTTCCTGCTTTGTCAAAGATGAGTTGGCCATACGTTTGTGGGTCTAGTTCTGGGCTTTCTATTCTATTCCATTGGTCTGTGTGTCTGTTTTTGTGCCAATACCATGCTGTCTTGATGATGACAGCTTTGTAGTAGAGGCTAAAGTCTGGGATTGTGATGCCTCCTGCTTTGGTCTTCTTCTTCAAAATTCCTTTGGCTATTCGGGGCCTTTTGTGGTTCCATATGAATTTTAGGATTGCTTGTTCTAGTTGCGAGAAGAATGCTGGTGCAATTTTGATTGGGATTGCATGGAATGTGTAGATAGCTTTGGGTAGTATTGACATTTTGACAATATTTATTTTTCCAATCCATGAGCAGGGAATGTCTTTCCATTTCTTTAAATCTTCTTCAATTACCTTCATAAGCTTTCTATAGTTTTCAGCATACAGATCCTTTACATCTTTGGTTAGATTTATTCCTAGGTATTTTATGCTTCTTGGTGCAATTGTAAATGGGATCAGTTTCTTTATTTGTCTTTCTGTTGCTTCATTGTTAGTGTATAAGAATGCAACTGAATTCTGTACATTGATTTTGTATCCTGCAACTTTGCTGAATTCATGTATCAGTTCTAGCAGACTTTTGGTGGAGTCTATCGGATTTTCCATGTATAATATCATGTCATCTGCAAAAAGCGAAAGCTTGACTTCATCTTTGCCAATTTTGATGCCTTTGATTTCCTTTTGTTGTCTGATTGCTGATGCTAGAACTTCCAGCACTATGTTAAACAACAACGGTGAGAGTGGGCATCCCTGTCGTGTTCCTGATCTCAGGGAAAAAGCTCTCAGTTTTTCCCCGTTGAGGATGATGTTAGCTGTGGGCTTTTCATAAATGGCTTTTATGATCTTTAAGTATGTTCCTTCTATCCCGACTTTCTCAAGGGTTTTTATTAAGAAAGGGTGCTGGATTTTGTCAAAGGCCTTTTCTGCATCGATTGACAGGATCATATGGTTCTTCTCTTTTTTTTTGTTAATGTGATGTATCACGTTGATTGATTTGCGAATGTTGAACCAGCCCTGCATCCCAGGAATGAATCCCACTTGATCATGGTGAATAATTCTTTTTATATGCTGTTGAATTCGATTTGCTAGTATCTTATTGAGAATTTTTGCATCCATATTCATCAGGGATATTGGCCTGTAGTTCTCTTTTTTACTGGGTCTCTGTCTGGTTTAGGAATCAAAGTAATACTGGCTTCATAGAATGAGTCTGGAAGTTTTCCTTCCCTTTCTATTTCTTGGAATAGCTTGAGAAGGATAGGTATTATCTCTGCTTTAAACGTCTGGTAGAACTCCCCTGGGAAGCCATCTGGTCCTGGACTCTTATTTGTTGGGAGATTTTTGATAACCGATTCAATTTCTTCGCTGGTTATGGGTCTGTTCAAGCTTTCTATTTCCTCCTGATTGAGTTTTGGAAGAGTGTGGGTGTTTAGGAATTTGTCCATTTCTTCCAGGTTGTCCAATTTGTTGGCATATAATTTTTCATAGTATTCCCTGATAATTGTTTGTATCTCTGAGGGATTGGTTGTAATAATTCCATTTTCATTCATGATTTTATCTATTTGGGTCATCTCCCTTTTCTTTTTGAGAAGCCTGGCTAGAGGTTTGTCAATTTTGTTTATTTTTTCAAAAAACCAACTCTTGGTTTCGTTGATCTGCTCTACAGTTTTTTTAGATTCTATATTGTTTATTTCTGCTCTGATCTTTATTATTTCTCTTCTTCTGCTGGGTTTAGGCTGCCTTTGCTGTTCTGCTTCTATTTCCTTTAGGTGTGCTGTTAGATTTTGTATTTGGGATTTTTCTTGTTTCTGGAGATAGGCCTGGATTGCAATGTATTTTCCTCTCAGGACTGCCTTCGCTGCGTCCCAAAGCGTTTGGATTGTTGTATTTTCATTTTCGTTTGTTTCCATATATTTTTTGATTTCTTCTCTAATTGCCTGGTTGACCCACTCATTCGTTAGTAGGGTGTTCTTTAACCTCCATGCTTTTGGAGGTTTTCCAGACTTTTTCCTGTGGTTGATTTCAAGCTTCATAGCATTGTGGTCTGAAAGTATGCATGGTATAATTTCAATTCTTGTAAACTTATGAAGGGCTGTTTTGTGACCCAGTATATGATCTATCTTGGAGAATGTTCCATGTGCACTCGAGAAGAAAGTATATTCTGTTGCTTTGGGATGCAGAGTTCTAAATATATCTGTCAAGTCCATCTGATCCAGTGTCTCATTCAGGGCCCTTGTTTCTTTATTGACTATGTGTCTAGATGATCTATCCATTTCTGTAAGTGGGGTGTTAAAGTCCCCTGCAATTACCACATTCTTATCAATAAGGTTGCTTCTGTTTATGAGTAATTGTTTTATATATTTGGGGGCTCCGGTATTCGGCGCATAGACATTTATAATTGTTAGCTCTTCCTGATGGATAGACCCTGTAACTATTATATAATGTCCTTCTTCATCTCTTGTTACAGCCTTTAATTTAAAGTCTAGTTTGTCTGATATAAGTATGGCTACTCCAGCTTTCTTCTGGCTTCCAGTAGCATGATAAATAGTTCTCCATCCCCTCACTCTGAATCTAAAGGTGTCCTCAGGTCTAAAATGAGTCTCTTGTAGACAGCAAATAGATGGGTCTTGTTTTTTTATCCATTCTGATACCCTATGTCTTTTGGTTGGCGCATTTAATCCGTTTACATTCAGTGTTATTATAGAAAGATACGGGTTTAGAGTCATTGTGATGTCTGTATGTTTTATGCTTGTAGTGATGTCTCTGGTACTTTGTCTCACAGGGTCCCCCTTAGGATCTCTTGTAGGGCTGGTTTAGTGGTGACAAATTCCTTCAGTTTTTGTTTGTTTGGGAAGACCTTTATCTCTCCTTCTATTCTAAATGACAGACTTGCTGGATAAAGGATTCTCGGCTGCATATTTTTGCTATCTAGCACCCTGAAAATCTCGTGCCAATTCTTTCTGGCCTGCCAAGTTTCAAAAGAGAGATCAGTCACGAGTCTTATAGGTCTCCCTTTATATGTGAGGGCACGTTTACCCCTTGCTGCTTTCAGAATTTTCTCTTTATCCTTGTATTTTGCCAGTTTCACTATGATATGTCGTGCAGAAGATCGATTCAAGTTACGTCTGAAGGGAGTTCTCTGTGCCTCTTGGATTTCAATGCCTTTTTCCTTCCCCAGTTCAGGGAAGTTCTCAGCTATTATTTCTTCAAGTACCCCTTCAGCACCTTTCCCTCTCTCTTCCTCCTCTGGGATACCAATTATGCGTATATTATTTCTTTTTAGTGTATCACTTAGTTCTCTAATTTTCCCCTCATACTCCTGGATTTTTTTATCTCTCTTTTTCTCAGCTTCCTCTTTTTCCATAACTTTATCTTCTAGTTCACCTATTCTCTCCTCTGCCTCTTCCATCCGAGCCGTGGTGGTTTGCATTTTGTTTTCCATTTCCTTTAAAGCGTTTTTCAGCTCCTCGTGACTGTTCCTTAGTCCCCTGATGTCTGTAGCAAGAGATTCTCTGCTGTCCTGTATGCTGTTTTCCAGCCCAGCGATTAATTTTATGACTATTATTCTAAATTCACTTTCTGTTATATTATTTAAATCCTTTTTGATCAGCTCATTAGCTGTTGTTATTTCCTGGAGATTCTTCTGAGGGGAATTCTTCCGCTTGGTCATTTTGGATAGTCCCTGGTGTGGTGAGGGCCTGCAGGGCACTTCCCCTGTGCTGTGGTGTATAACTGGAGTTGGTGGGCGGGGCCGCAGTCCGACCTGATGTCTGCCCCCAGCCCACCGCTGGGGCCACAGTCAGACTGGTGTGTGCCTTCTCTTCCCCTCTCCTAGGGGCGGGATTCACTGTGGGGTGGCGTGGCCCGTCTGGGCTACTTGCACACTGCCAGGCTTGTGATGCTGGGGATCTGGCGTATTAGCTGGGGTGGGAAGGCAAGGTGCACGGCGGGAGGGGGGGCAGGCTTAGCTCGCTTCTCCTTAGGTGATCCACTTCAGGAGGGGCCCTGTGGCAGCCGGAGGGAGTCAAATCGCTGCCGGAGGTTTGGCTCCGCAGAAGCACAGAGTTGGGTGTTCGCGCGGAGCGAGCAATTTCCCTGGCCGGAGCCGGTTCCCTTTGGGATTTTGGCTGGGGGATGGGCGGGGGAGATGGCGCTGGCTAGCGCCTTTGTTCCCCGCCAAACTGAGCTCTGTCGTCCGGGGGCTCCGCAGCTCACCCTCCCTTTGTCCTCCAGCCTTCCCGCTTTCCGAGCAGAGCTGTTAACTTATGACCTCCCAGACGCTAAGTCGCGCTTGCTAAGTCGCGCTTGCTGTCTGAACACAGTCCGTCAGGCCCCTCCGCTTTTGCAAGCCGGACTCGGGGGCTCTGCTTGGCCGGCGAGCCGCCCCTCCGCCCCGGCTCCCTCCCGCCAGTCCGTGGAGCGCGCACCGCCTCGCCGCCCTTCCTACCCTCTTCTGTGGGCCTCTCGTCTGCACTTGGGTCCGGTGACTCTGTTCTGCTAATCCTCTGGCGGTTTTCTGGGTTATTTAGGCAGGTGTAGGTGGAATCTAAGTGATCAGCAGGACGCGCGGTGAGCCCAGCGTCCTCCTACGCCGCCATCTTCCCTAGATTTCTAAGATTAAGTCATTTTCACAATAATGTGTATGCCTACCTTTTAAGCGTTATTTCCCATTCTGTGTTTATTATTATTATATTTACTGGCTCCCATTTTATTAATTTTTAAAGCATTTTATTTTACTTAATTCTCTTTGAATAGTTAAAATCTTGTTTAGATAAACTTCATATATCTCATCAAGGTACAGTTAGTGGATTTTTGAATCTCCTCTATAGCCATTTGGATTTTCATAGAACAGGAGGAAGCAATACAAATTCCTTCAGTGTCCTGCAGGTAATTTAAACTATGAAGTTTAATTTAGGTCTGGGTGGGAAATGTTATTAAAATATCCTGTTTTAAAAAATAAAGCTGAAACCTAGCTCTATTAGGACTAACACAAACAAACTATAATCTATGCATCCCAAGTAAACTACGTTCAATACAATTTAGGTTTTGTATGGTGTGACTATACACAAAGAGTTGATGGGAAATATACAGCTTTGAGTGTTATTTTGTTACATTATAACCACATCTTCTTGTTTAATGTATACATAACATGAAATAAAATTATGACTGTGCTAGCATACCTTGATACCTAGTTTCCTTCAATTTCTGAAGAATTTAATCACCTCATATTTGAAAGTATTTATCATATACTCAATAATGTGGCATTTTTTAAATTTCTTTCCCACAAAATAATCATGAGCATATAGATTAGAAGGACTATCAGAGTTTAATAACATTTCGAACTTAAATTTGTGATGTAAACATAGGAAGTATTCAGTAAAATGATTATTTCCTTTAGAGACAACATAAAAGCAATCATTATAAAGAATATTTATAACACTTTATATTTTCACACATAATAATCAACAAAGCACCTGGAAGACATTTAAGGTGTTCTACCCTAGAAATAGAATATTCTTTTTCACAGGTGCATCATCAGTTAAGACATGCACGTTGTCCTGCAAGGAATTTTCACTTTGGAGGACTTAGATGTATAAATGTAACAATTTCTTTAAACTAATGATGAATATCATGTTCAGTGTTAAGTTTAATAATCTATTAAAGCCTTTGCAGAAACTTTAGAACAACTAATGTAACATATTACTTGGCTACTGAATTACAGAAAGATGAAACATCACCAAGAATGTACTGAGAGCATATCAAAAGTAGATCAAAAAGTTTGAAGGCAAAGACAGAGGCAGAATATCTTAGTTATTTTAAAGAAAACAGGGAGGCAATTACCAAGAATACATGAACTGAAGTTACCTCCTTTCAGAAATTCTAAATCCTTTTTTATTGATAAAAAATACCATTTATCTAGTCTCTATACAAAATGATAGAAAACCGTGAAGTTATCTTAAAATTGGACACAGAGGTCTACAATAAATTCCCAAAAGGCAATTGACATTGATCATAAAAAAAAAAACATGCTTATTGATTAGTTATTCTGCAGTCAAGCTAAGTAAAGAAGAATTCTCCATATTTATCACCATTTTTCATTCTAACACTTTACAAGTACTTTCAGGAATGATACTTCATTTGATTTTCAAGTGATTGGTACTTCACTGATCTTCCTGGAACTCAAACTATAACCCAATGATAGGTAGTATTAAGAGAACTAGATGCCTAGCTTTTCTAGTTACAAATTTCTTTCAAGTCAGTTTGTACAGAAAATTTGTGTTCTTTCAGAGGACACATTACTCCATATTTCTATTGTAAAATATATTTCTGGTCTCTACAATATGTATTTTTTCACGATATTACTCTTTTTAAAGTGTTCAGTTATAATCAACAGATTTTAATTCAAAACCCAGTCACAATGGCCCTAAGAAAAACCCAGATAATTTCTGAACCAATGGAACCAAATGACACTCATATGTTTAAGACCTTTTAAGTTATGATATTTGGTTAACTGACTCAATTCATACCACTGATGACCCAATTTAATAAAATAATTAAGAACAAAAAAATTAGTATTACTTACCAAAATCATTTCATTACTGCATAGAATGTGACATTCTTTACAAAATGCTATTGTTCTTTTAATAAGGCATGATTTTCAATACATTAAGGCATTTACATTCAGAATTCCTTGGTCTAGTGTATTATTCTCATTTTTTAAGTAGTGTTAATTTCTGCTTATTTATAATCTCAAATATGATAATTAAAATATATTTTCCAAATTCTCAAAAATTATGTTTTAGACATTCTAAATTTAAATAAATTAAAATGTATTGCGGATATTTCAGGCTTTGAATATATATTATTATAAAGTAATTAGTCATATGTTCACTTCACACTGAGATTTTGTTTCCAAGTCCCATCCAGAATGGATAGCATGGTAATTCTTTTCCCTATAAAGTGAAAAATTAAGCCCAAAGAAAAATCACCTTCATTTATATTCTCTTCTTCAATAATTCTACATATGGATATGCTAATAATGGAATATGACATTTCAAAAATTACCTCTCAAATAAAATTCTAATTTGTCCCTGTAGACTTCTGACTGTTAAGTAAATCACCTTGGTATAGTGCCAGTGAATTGCAATGGACAAATCTAGGTTGAAATACCGAGTTATTTGTTGAATTATTACTAACAAGTGTCTTTATCTAGTATTTACTTAGTAGTTCTCAAATCTACAATGGGAATATACCACCTACCACATAATGACATTGGAAAGAATGCAGGAAATAATAAAAACCAAACATTAAGAAAGTTGATCATACCAAATACTCAGCGTAGTTAGTGGCCATTACTGACAGTGCTAGTGGCAAAAAATACCATCAGAAATATTGGAAATGCTTTTGAATACTTATTAAACTTTAACAAGTGATATTCTCCCCATTAAAAATGTCATAATTGTTTTGGAAGGCAGATTTACACAAAAATACTTCTAAAACCTATGAAGTTCTGTGGATGATGTAACACAGGACTTAGCTTCGGTGACAGTTGTCAGCAGCAGCTTCACACAGCAAACAGAACTTCATTTAGTTCTTGAAAACTAAGGAAGTTTTCACTGATAGAAATGAAAAGTCATTCCAAGGAAAGAGAAGGGTTTGCTTAAATGCACTGAGTTTCAAAAGTGTTCGAGAAAATAGAAGACACACTGGGTTGGTGTGAATACAGTAAATCTAATCAGGAAAGCCGACTGATGCTAAATTGTAAAGGGTTGCAAATGTCACCTGAACTATTTTATTCGACTCCTAATTCCAACGCTGGCAGAATTACTATTTCTAGACTGGACCTCTCAAACAAAATCACTTCAAAGCTGTACAACTTATATGGGTATGATTTCGTAAGCACTGAACAAGAAGCAGTGCCACACTGTGGGAAGAAAAACTGAGAAGATAAATCTACCTACATCCTGGCTTCCTACCTGGGGGTATTTTCTAGAAATGAGGTGTTGATCACTGCTTAGTATTGCAGAGCTGAAGAGCCTTAGACTGGAGTCTGCATCTGTACAAATGAGTGAACTCTGTGGGGCAGGATATTGGAGAGGAGTAGGGTTGGCCAGGTACTCTTCAAGGAGGTTCCATGAAATGAGAAATTAACTGAGTATGTGCAGAGCAATACTGTGTGAGATCTACCAGAGAATTATGGCTGAAAGCTGAAAGCTGAAAGCTCAATGGAGAATGTACCACAAGTTGCTCCAATGACAGACAATGGAGGTCTGGTTGGGCAGATGGGAGATACCTCACCGCGACGCCTCAGGCACTCACTTGAAATGTCAGAGAAGCCCACAGGTCATTAGAAAAAGACTACATCGTGAATAAAGGGCCACTTCCCAGGACAAAGAACAAAACCAAAATAGATCCACCCTAGTAAAGAATAAGACCAAGTATCAGAGGGAGGACAGTATCTCCTCATAATTTAGCTGATTGGCAGAATAAAATTCAACATTCTGTTGGGACACCTGGGTGGCTCAGTCAGTTAAGCACCCAACTCTTGATTTCAGCTCAAGTCATGTTCTCATGATTTGTGGGACTGAGCCCCACTGTCAGCACAGAGCCTTCTTGGGATCCTCTCTCTCCCTCTCTCTCTCTGCCCCTCCCTTGCTCATGCTATCTCTCAAAACAAATAAAAAAAAAAACTTTTTTAAAAAATTCAACATTCTGTTAAGGAAAACAAGATTCTGGCTCAGAATAAAGCTATTACCAGAGATAACTTTTATCTGAATGACCTTCCTGTATGACAAGGCAAACATCTAATTACCAAACATCTGCTCTTCTTATTGTCCTGTGAATCACCCTCCTCCCGTTGAAGCCCCAGGCTCCTATCCTATTCTTTAGCTCAGGATGGCATTTAAACCTCAATTACCCAACTTGTCCTTGGGTCCCACGGTCTTTGGGGGCCCCTGCATGTACATAATTTTGTTTTTGTCCTATTAATCTGTCCTGTGTTTGTTTGATTATTAGACCAGTCAAAGAATCCAGAAGGGCAGAGTAAAAATTTTTCCTCCCAACAACATACATTTTAAAAAATAGTAAATATGTAAAGAAGCAGCTTCAGTAAAGGGGCTAAGAAATTTTAAAGTAGAGCCTTTTTCTGATAGTCATTTTCTACTTCATATATTGATTATTCCAAATTGAGCAAGTCTAGAGGAATAATGATTAAAGCCAGGTGGCAGGGATGCTTAAACCAAACAATGGCAATATATATTGCATTTCTTGATAATTCCTATTATTTTGTAAGATGTTTCTCTTGTAGACTATGAAAGACTAATTTTCTCCCAGAATGTATAATGTATGGATTAGTGGAAACTACAATTCTATAAAATCAGATTAGGATGTTATTTAAATACCAGTTGTAATATTTATTAGCCATGTGATATGGAGAAGTTAAATTAACTCTCTGATTCTCATCTTCCTCAAGAGTAAATAGACCTAGTGTTGTTGTCTTTGTTGAGAAAAAAAATATGGTAATATTTGAATAGGGATAGACACATTCTATGTGCCTAATAATTGGTGACAATTATTATTGTAGATTACTGAATCAAATAGAAGTGTTATCAAATGGGCAGGAAAGGATTGATTCAGGAGGTCTGAGTTGCTTAAATCCTTCAAAGGCCTATCTTCAGGACTGACCTTTGTCTAGCTCTTTGGATACAATCTTTGAGACCCTGGGATACTATGCCTAATAAAAGCGGTATGTGTTTGTTTGTTTGTTTTTGTTTGTTTGTTTATGGATGAAACCCTGGGCCATCCTGTACTAAT
Source organism: Lynx canadensis (assembly GCF_007474595.2). Taxonomy (NCBI): domain Eukaryota; kingdom Metazoa; phylum Chordata; class Mammalia; order Carnivora; family Felidae; genus Lynx; species Lynx canadensis. The sequence continues at coordinate 56,627,397 of NC_044306.2, forward strand.
CTGACCAGATTACTTGACCTAACAATTTGGATGATGCCTCTTTTGGTCAGTGTATGGGTGGGGATGAGGAGGAAGGAGTAGGAAGTAGCTGAAGTCAGTCACACAGTCACCAGATGCGTAGGTGACTGACCCTAAACAGAAACTGGACACAAAGACTTGGGTAGGACTTGATTCAAGTAAGTGATGACACTTCACATGTGTTGTCACACACCATTGCTGGGAGAATTAAGTGAGTCCCTGTGTAGCTTCACTGGAAGGGGACACCTGGGAGCTTGGACCTGGTGTGTCTTTTCTCTTTGCCAAATTTAATTAGTATCCTTTTTTTTGTAATAAACTGTTACCATGAGTTTTCTTGAGTCCCAAGTCCCATGAGCTTTCTTGAGTCCCAAGAATCATCCTAGTGGGTTCTCAAGACCAAGTGAAGTCTTAAAGAATCCACAACACAGCATGTTTCTAGACCTTCTATAAAGGACCAAAATGAATACTGCTCAAGACCATCCATTCTAGCCATGGATTACTATTGCTCTTAGAAAATTTGATGAAAGCTCAAACATGTTCTATTGGGGGTATATGAGCATTTTATAAAAAATTTCAATGTTCTGTTTTCATTTAGGTTAAAATGTAAGCAATAATTTAAACATATTATAGACTACTTGTATAATCACTGTATAATCAAATAGTGCTCCAGAGTATCAGTCCCTGTGTTTGCATTTACAGTACCATCTGTGAAAGCTACTATTACTCCTGTAATCTTAGAGGATGTAAAAATGAGGCATGTAAAGATATAACTGTGTTGATGACTATTAGATATTGGGATTTACTCTGAAAATAAATGTTTCTGAGTAGAAATGAATTATAAAGAGACATATTAGTATTTACATGAAAAAAAATCAAGCCAACAGCTAGTATATTTCACATATAAGATGTCACTTGTGAAAAATTCTGTTTTATCCTTAACATTAAATTCTTTTTAGATCTTAATATTGTTTATATTTTATTCAGTACTAACTATATATTCCTTTGCTTTAATAGTTGTATAAAAGAAGTATAAAGAGTTTATAACAAGTTTTATAGTTATATACATGTAACAAAAATATGGTATATCAGTTTCAGTCAATATTTGGAATCTGTAAGATTTTCTTTCATGCTTTTAAAGAGAGCTGCCTATTTCTGAGTTTAAATAACCTGAAATGGGAAATGCATTTGTGTTTGAGAATTGTGAAAGGAATAGAACTAAAAAAAAGTTTAATTTGTAACTAAATATGTGGATAATTTTTTAGGCATCAAATTATTGTGCATAAAATTGGTTTTAAGTTGATAAGAGTACTTCAGCATTTTTTTAGTGCTGTAGGTCTCAAATCCCTCAACTGAAAAATGTGGATATTAACATCATATACTCCACAGGATTTCTGTATAGGATTAGTTAAATAATTTATGTACTAAGAATGAGAAAGAAGGAAAGAAAGAAAGAAAGAAAGAAAGAAAGAAAGAAAGAAAGAAAGAAAGAAAGAAAGAAGAAAGGAAGAAAGAAGAAAGGAAGAAAGAAAGAAAAAGAAAGATCGATCATGGCGCTTGGAATATAATAAGCGCCAGTAATTTTGTTCCCTGATTTCCTCTTCTTTGTAAAAGACCCTAGTATTGGAATTTTCTACTTCAAAGCTAAGTTAAACTATCAATAGAAAGACTCTTCAAATCTCCTTTAATATTGCTTCCTGAACTTAACGTTATACAGTAACATACGATAGATAACACAAGAATACCTTTTTTGCTACTTCAGTGAAAATAACTATCTATACTTTAAAATGGACATAATATTTATTCTAATTCATATATTTTTACATAAGTTTTTGCAATGCAGAATTTGGGAAAAATATAAAATAATGCATGTATTACTTTCTCCTGACTAAAACTGAACATTGAAAACAAAACATAAACAAACAAAAACTCCAGTATCTCTAGCAGTTGAAAGAAAACATGGAAATGCCATAAATATGATTGGATTACCCAGAGAACTGGGTTCACATCATTGATGTAAGCACTGATATTATTCAGAGATTGTATTAAGCAGGTTACGGCAATCCTGAACCAGATGAGACACAGACATAGTTCACCAATTTCTGATATGATTCAATTATAAATGGGGTTTCCCATGTCCACATTCCCTTCCAAAAACATATACATTAGAAATTTCTCCTGGAGTGCCCGGGTGGTTCAGTCGGTTAAACGTCCGACTCTCGGTTTTGGCTCAGGTCGTGATCTCACAGTTTGTGAGATCGAGCCCTGCATTGGGCTCCAAACGACATTGTGGAGACTGCTTGGGATTCTTTCTCTCTCTCTCTCTCTCTGCCCCTCTGCTGTGTGCCTTCTCTCTCTGTCAGAAATAAATAAATAAACTTAGAAAAAAAATGTCCTGCTTCATCTCAAATTAAATGAGACAACTACAAAGCAACTCACTTGCAACTTATCGTAACATTACCAAATGAACAGAACTGCCTTATCACCAATTTCCAAAATAACAGTCTCACCAAATTTTGCCATTCTACTTTGATAACATCTTACAAAAAGATAATTTCCCTTTATCTCTATAATGACATCATTAATCATTTTTTCTCTCACTTTTATAATATTTATGTTCCAGAACTCGCCAGTGGATTAACCCAACACTAGTTTTCCCTAAATCTTAACATCACTAAAATGATTCTCTTCTTACTGCTGAATCTTATCACCCCAATCCTTATGACTTTTTTGGGATTTAGGGCCACATTCCCTGTGTTAAGTCCATCACTACAACATCTCAAACATCTGTTCTTATCCCTGCCTTCTTATGAACAGCCTTCCTCTATCTTACTTTTTAAAAATCCCTTCTAATCATTCATTCTACAGTAAACATTTTTCTAGGTAATACCCCACAATGGAATGTGTCTTAACATTCTTTCTGAATAAAATACTGAGAAATCAAAAAGAGACTAGAATTGAAAAGAGACAATTATTAATGATCATTATAAAGTTAGGGTTTGGTAAAGTATCCTTTGCCTATTACAGCCACGATACTTAGTTTTTCCACTTTCTAATGCACATGCCTATGTGTACACAAAAATGTTATTATACACTAATATTCAACAAGGAGCTTTATAATATGCAATATGCCTTCACTTATTTATTGCCATGCATGGATTTACTTAACACCAAAGGCTTATATGTATATGTACACAGAGTATTCCCACTAAAAAGTAATGTCCATGAGTGCAGGATTTTTATCTTCAAATCACTGCTATAAACCTAGAAGAATATATGCCAGGCACTCAATAAATTTGTCTTGAAAAATAACAAAAGGGAATGGCAATAGTGAATGTGATGAATATTAACAGACTTTAAGACCTATTGCGATGATACAATAAACAAGACAATATGTATTAACAAAAGAATAGACCAATCCATCAATGTAACAGAACAGAAACCCCAGACATACACTCCCACAAGTACAGTCTGACAAAGGAGCAAAGTCAATCCAATGGAAAAAGGATATTCTTCTCAACAAATGGTGTTCATTCAAATGGACATCCACGTGCAAAAAAAAAAAAAGAAAGAAAGAAAGAAAGAAAAGAATCTAGAACACAACCTACACCTTTTGCAAACATCAACCATTAGCTCAAAATGGATTATAGACCTAAATATAAAATGCAAAGCAATAAAGCTCCTATAAAATGACATGAGAGAATCTAGGTAACTCTGGGTTTGGTGATGACTTTTTTTAGATGCCACATCAAAAGCATGATCCATGAAAAGAAGGCTGATGGTTGGATGTCATTAAAACTAAAACCTTATGCTCTACGAAAGACACTGTTAAAGAAATAAAAAGATATGTCACAGACTAGAGAAAATACTTGCAAAACACATACCTAATATCTAAAATATTTATAGAGCTTTTAAAACTCAAAAATAAGAAAACAACTCAATTAAAAAATGGGAAAATAATCTGAACAGACACCTCACCAAAAAACATTTACAGATAGCAAATTCATTTGAAAAGATGTTCAACATCAGGGCGCCTGGGTGATTCAGTCAGTTAATCATCTGACTCTTGGTTTCATGATTAGTGGGATTCAGGCCCACATCAGGCTTTGCTCTGACAGTGTGGAAACTGCTTGGGATTCTCTCTCTCTGTCTCTCTCTCTCTCTCTCTGCCCCTCCCCCATTCATGGTCTCGCTCTCCTTCTCAAAATAAACTTAAAAAATGCATATGTATATATATTCTTTATATATATTCTTTGTCATTAAAGAATTGCAAACTGAAATAAGATGCCACTATACACTCATTAGACTGGCTAAAATCCAAAACATTGACAACAAATGCCGACAAAGATGTGGAGGAATTCTCATTTATTGCTTATGGGAATGAAAAATGGTAGATACTTTGGAAGATCGTTCAGAAGTATCCTACAAAACTAAACATAACTCTTACTGTAATACCCAGTAATCACTGGTATTTACCAAAATGAGATGAAAACTTATATTCACACCAAAACCTGCACACAGATGTTTATAGCAGCTTTATTCATAATTACCAAAACCTAGAAGCAACCAAGACGTTTTTCAGTAGATGAAAGGAAAAAAACAGCAGTAGATCCAACATTGAAGTTTTATTCAGCAGCAAAAAGAAATGAGATATTAACTCACAAAAAGACATGGAGGAACCTCAAATGCAAATTGCCAAGTGAAAGAAGCCAATCTGAAAAGGTACATGTATACTGTATTAATCCAACTATATGACATTCTGAGAAAACCAAAACATGGAGACAGCAATAAGATCAGTGGTTGCCTAAGTTTAGAGTGGAGAGTGGAAGGGATGAACAGGTGGAGTACAGAGGATTTTTAGGTCAGTGAAACTATTCTGTATAATACTGTACTGCTAGATATGTGTTATCGCACATTTATCAAGACCCACAGGATGTACAACAAAAAGTGCACCCTTCTGTAAAGTATGGGCTTTAGTTAAGAATAATGTATCCATAGTTGCTTATCAATTATAACAAATTATAACAATTGATAATTGCTTATCAATTATAACAAATGAACAAAACAAGATGCAAATAATAGAAATTTGGGGAGAGGAGAAGAGGTGGAAATATGGGGACTCACTGTACTTTCCAGTATATTTTTTATATCCTAAAGCATATTAATTTTATAAAGGAAAAATATATTGTAGATCTCCTGAAATTGCTTTACTGGCTCAGTTTTTTAATATAGGAGAGAGAAGGAGATAGGAAAACTCATACCCAGTTCAAAGACCTCTACCTATGTAAGACTTTCTCTAACCCTTCTTTTATATCATGTTCCATTCATTCATTAATTCAGTAGTTAATGGGAGGGGTATGGTATGCCTTCAGAGGGGTACTCCAGAAAGAGAACCTGACCCTGAAGCAGAGATTGGGTAGAAGGGAAGCAGAACTCTCAAGAAAAGGAGTGAGGAGAGCAGGGCAGGGGAAGGGGCAAAGATTGGTGTCAGCTGGAGTGGAACTAATGCCTGCTTCCATACAAAGTTGGACGTCCCATCCAAATATCCCTTACTTTCTTTCTACAGCAACAACCTCCTATCTGAAATTCATGTACAAAGAGAGACAACAAAGAGAAAACTGCCAGAGTCCAAAGCAAAGAGCTGATCCCTATCATGAAATCAACTTTGTGAGAACTGATACATAAAAACTGAAAATTAAAATTGATATGGCCATTTCTCATGTTCAAAACAACTTCATATTTAAACTTGAACTATAGTATCCCCTTCAGACAACTGGGACACACATTATTTGGAAGGCATAACTACCAACAACTGGCCAAGGATGGTCTTCCTGAGAATGAGGCAGGCAACAATCTCCCAAGGAGAGGGATGGGTGCCACAAGCAAGACTCCAGGATCTGGGCATGGCATGGAGAGTGTCCATAGCACTGGGTGGGCACTACAGCAAACAGTTACAGAAATAAATAAGACCCAACCATTACCCTCAAGGAGCTCATCAAAGAGCACATGTTTTGCATTTGGGTAATCATTGTTTATAGTTTTCTTCTCCGTTTCACATAAAGTTTCCTTAAAAGCAGGAACTATATTATCATTTCTGTATTTCCATTGCTTCATGTATGCTTTCCATATATAAGGAAAAATGAAAAGAAAGAAAGAAAGAAATTTTAAAAATGTGGCCCAAATAGAGAGGAAAAAAGGAAGATAGAAGAAAAGGGAAGAGAAAGAAAGAAAAAGAAGAGATAAAGAAGAGAAAAAAGAATAAGAAATTAAAGAATGAATACAAAGTAAAAGGGAGAAAAGATGGAAAAGATAGAAAAAGACATAGAAAGGAAGAAAAAAAAAAGGAGAAGGAAAGATGACAACATTAAGGAAGAAAATGTGAGAAGGCAGGTAAATGGGAGGCAGGCAGCCAAGAGAAGTTAAGGGAGAGAATGAGAAGGGCCCAGTTGGCCAGGCCAGCTACACCAGTGGGGAAATGCTCACCTGGGTTTCAAATAAAACCATTTCTGCATTTTAATCAATGAGGTAAGTTTTGCTATTCTATCTACCTAAAGGAATGAATACTAACATTTTTGAGAGGAAAGCTATCAAAAAGACACAGTGGAAAAAACAAAAAACAAAAACATTTTACCTCTTACAGCCCTAGATTTCTTCTGTAAGTTACCTGAAAGTTTTTTTTCCTTAGTGTGACTCTGGAATTCACAAACTATTAGGTAAATAATGATATGTTTCACATGATGTGGATATTAATATAATTTTAACATATAATTGACAGTTGGCAATAATTCCCAAAATCACAATACATGGATTTCCTTAATTTGTAGACTATAACATAAAGAATTGAATTTATTGTTTTCTTCACACAATGCCTCTTTGTTGGAAGTTCAGACGTTATATGCATGGGGAAAAAAGCTGATGTTAAGATTAAACTGGTGATAAATGCTTTGAACCGCAAATATTTCTTACCTTCATGGGCATCCCATATTCTTCCTATTTCCTACAACTGAATATTTAATTTTCAAGTTTCTGTGAGCACTAGGCACATGGATACTGCTTACCCTCCCCTCCCCCCACATTCTTCCTCTTTTGCCACTTACATGCAAAGAGCATCAACTGCTTTGAATAAAAGCCCAGTACCCATTAAGTAGACAGCAGATCATAGTGGTGAAGTGAGACAAGTGACAGTTGTGCCCAGAAGTGGACAACTGAATGAGAAGCAGGTATTTGTCATCACTGAAAACTTGGAACTTGAACGTTGATTCTGTATGTATTTAGTTCCAATAATTTCTAATACCTCTTAGATATTTTCTGATACATTACTATTCAATATTTTGAAATGTCTTTTTACTTTGTGTCTGGTCACTGGAAGATAAGCAATATCACACCCTGATTTTGTTATTTCAGCACGAATTTACTTTGAAAAACAAAATGAAAACTGTAGAGTGAAATCCTCTGCTTAATTCTTCTTCCCTAATACATTTTCAAGTGAATCTAGAGGAAATACAGTCAAAAGCTCATACTATAAATTTTTACTTTGCTGGATATTTTAAACTCCTTAGAAATATAAGTCGTAAAGTAGTGGCTGTGATCAATTTTATTGGAAAAATCAAATTGCTATGGTCTTTCTGATACATTAAAAAATGAATAAAACTCAGAGTCAGCTTTGCTTTATTATGACTTTAGTTCACATACATTATTGATTAAAAGAGCAAGTGAATCTATAGGTCCAAAACACACAGTAATTTTTCTCTATGTTAATTCTGAAGAAAATGTGTCCAAAGTAAAGAACAAAAGTTTCCAAAAGAGAGAAACAATTCAGTTCATTCAAACTAAACTTAAGAGCTATCTGAAAATGTTACTGCTTTCTTCATCCTGCAGTCTAAGTTAAAAGAGATTGGTTGGCTCTAAAAATAAACATAATATATAACTCTCTCTTAGGCATTGTCAAAAGCAATATGGAGAGACTGTTGAGGGTTTTTCTCCAGAGTTTTAATGAACCTTCTTCTTTCTTGATTCAGTCCTAGTATCATTTATTTTTAAAGCAATCGGTCACATCTTTCTGCTAGGCTGATAGTCTTCTGACTGATTCTGCCACAATATACAACAATAAGAAATGACAAAAATTTCAAGCTGGAAGTCAGTGATGAGCCAAGTTTGTAGTCGGCTAAAAACTGAGATAGAAAAGTGAAGTAGAGTGTGAACTTAGTTCTATAATTTAAAATACTTATTACTTTGAGGATCAAAGAGAAATAGTGAATAAATAAAAATGCTCTTACTTTTAAATTCAAGTTTGTTCCAATGTTTTACTTAAATTATCAGGCAGACCTTGTGAATTAGGCAGACCTTGTGAATCACAGCCAGAAATGCCTTGAGCCTCTATTAAAAGGCTAATACTCGTCACAAACATAGAATGTGAAATTAAAGTTCTGTGACATCAGCACTCACCTGCATAGCATTGTTGGAGAATAATATCCCGTAACTGTCAAGGTGGCTAAGAAACTGAGAACTAACTCATGAATTGCTCCTGGAATGGTTTCTGGCACTTAGGAGGAATGATAAATGTAATTATTATTTTTACTCTCTCAATATAAATTTACCTGTTTAGAATTAAATTTATATATGTAAAATTATGTTTTGGTGACATTTTATGATATTTACAATTTTCTAAATAATTGCTTGTAAGACTTTCTTTGCTTCTATGTTATATACATATGTCTTAAAGCAGTTTAAAAATGAAATTGGAATGCCATGCAAATGGAAACGTTTATCCTCTATGAAAGAAGAAGGAATCATCCCCTTGTATCTCAGCTTTCAGGTTCCATGTAAATAACACATAGCACTGCCTCTTATTAACTATTTATTGTTCTCTCACAAACACGTTATATAGAAATTTTGGGGTATTATTAGCATTTTATCATTCTATAATTGGATTTCACTTAAAAAAATAAAAACTAAATCATCTTAACTTTACATCACAAATAAAAACATCACTGCAATCCAAAAGAAAGTTTTGTTGGTGAGTGTATTTAATTAATTAACACTATACTGAACATCTAAATTTATCCACATACTTAATGTACATTACATCTTGATTTATAAAAGCCAACTGACATTCTAGTGGGCATTTTCTGTTCTTTATAATGTTATTTTATGGGAGTGTAACATCAATTGCCTCCCCATAATGTCACTAGAGTAACCAGAAAACCTTTAAAGATGGGGGCCAGCTTTTTACTTTCACAAACTGTTCCCAAATATCTGAGAGTAGGGTACCAAAAGGCTAACTTCACAAAGAAAAATGGTCATAGTTGTAGCACAAAGATGTCTTTAATGACTCTTGATGGGTACATCTGAGTTAATATTTGAAAACAAATGATGGATTTGTTCTGGCTCACCCACACTCACTCTTTTAAACCTTTGTGTATGGATGAAGGTGTAAAACTGCCTTAGAAACTAGCTTACTATAAAGTACCTATCACTGCTTGAAAATGTAATATGGTTTGAAGCAACTCCCATTGTGAAAAATGATATAAGTAGAGCCATTTTTAAAATAGAGCTGGAGCGGCCATTTCAGGCACACTGCCTTGTACATACTGTTTTCTAAATCTTTGAATACAGCCAAACCCCAACATTCTAAGAAGTCAATGAGAAAGAGAAAAGACTGATAAAAGTGACCTTTTGCCTAGTGACCACCATCCCTGACCAATCTGTAAAGTACAAATCTAGACTTGCTTGTCAGCATCAATGAGCTTTTGTTAAAAACAATTTACTTAAGTTTTTTTCTTTTTCATGAAAATCCTGACTTTATGTCCTAATACTATCTGGGGTTCTACCTGTGTACCCCAAATTGCAATTATTTTATCTCAAATAAACATATTGCTTCTTGACATTTTTAAGAAAAATTTTTAATGTTTATTTATTTTTGAGAGAGAGAGAGAGACAGAGTGGGAGATGGGCAGAGAGAGAGGGAGACACAGAATCCGAAGCAGGCTCCAGGCTCTGAGCTGTCAGCACAGAGTCCAATGTGGGGCTCAAACTCACTAACCGTGAGATCATGACCTGAGCTGAAGTCAGACACTTAACCAACCGAGCCACCCAGGCGCTCCTTGAAATGGTTTCTTATCTGTAGGGTCACACCATCATTTTTTTAACCAAAAGTATTTGAAATTATAGCTTAAAGTCTTTAAGATCAACACAAGAATCATTTGTTGAATTCTATGTGCCACAAACTATGCTAGAAACCAGGAAATTGAAGGGCATAGCCCTAATTTCAATAAATTTGCAGTCAATTAGCAGGTGCTATAATGTTCTTTAAAAAAAAATAATGTTTACCCATTTCTGAGAGAGAGAGAGAGAGAGCACAAGTGGGGGAGGAGCAGAGAGAGAGAGAGAGAGAGAAGACAGGGAGACACAGGATCTGAAGAAGGCTTCAGGCTCTGAGCTGTCAGCACAGAAATGGACCTGAGGCTCGAATTCACAGATCATGACCTGAGCTGAAGTTGGAAGCTTAACCAACTGAACCACCCAGATGCCCCTATAATGTTTATGTAATATAGGTCTTGATGAACACTCAGTGGAGGGAATGGGGATTAAGAAATATGTCCTGGAGGGAATGAGGCCTGAAATGGCCCCTGAAAAGTAAGTAGAAACTAACCAGGTAAAGGACAAAGAAGGCTCTAAATAAAGACTTTTTTCTAAGATATCTGTACTTTGAAAGCTATAGTTTGTCTTATAAATTGGATTACATTATTAGCCCAATAAACGATCAACAATTATTAGAATTATTACCTAATGACTGTTTCAATAAAGTTATAATGAATAATCCAAAAAATAAATCAACATACTAACAGAAAATAAGAAAAGCAAGGTATATTGTTTCCACCAGTTGAGGCAGTTATGGTCTATAAAGGTGCTGTATGAACAGTACCAAACTATTCATATTGATATAGTTGATATTGATACACATTTATCACATAGATTATAATCTCAAATCCTAAAGCAACTCATATAGGAAGATTCTATTTGCATGCTAAAAAAGAGAAAACACAGTTCGGGAGTGTTACCTGACTTGCCTGAGGCCAATCTACTAACAGACTGAGAGCAAGAGCTTCTTTTGCTGCACTGCCCCCTACTGTCTCCATTCCTCTGGTTATCACTGTAGGAGAGCTGAAACACCAAGACTGAGCCTCAAGTTGTTCCACTATAGCTGGGAATGTGTGCACTGGGTGATTCACATTTTTCTCCACTTTGCACATGTCTGAAAATGACCACGAAGCTCCACAGGTACTGATTTTGGGGTCACAAATAAATTTTGATAAATAGCTGAATTCTCAAATATGGGATCAGCAATTAATGAAGGATGAATGTAATATCAGTGGTTAAGTTATACTGAAATAACAGAGAATATCAGGAAAGAGCCAAAAAATAAGTAACAAATAATTACAGGAAGATTCAAGAACACCACATTTATCATAAAATGAAGGAGAAAGGACTTTGGGGGAGATGGTGTAATAGAAGGACCTTGAGCTCACCTTGTCCCACAAACACAACTAGATACAACTCGTATCAGTATAAACAGCCTAGGAAATAAGAACACAAGGAGAACAAATGCCACAACTAAATGTAGAGAAGAGGTCACATCCAAGAGGGTAGGAAGGGCTGAGATATGGTGGAGAGTTAAAGGAACCCGTGGGACTCTTCATGGGAGGGAAGGACACGGGGGTGTGGAAACAGGAGAGAAACAGACCCTCACATTGGTAAACCCATGTGAGAAGATGAATCCCCATAATATCTGGCTTTGAAAACCAGAGAGGCCAAATTTTGTGAATTTTTACAACCAATGGGGATTTAAAGCCTGAACATTAACAATTAGTAGTCTGGAAGAGACTGCAGGGAGTACCAGCGCTTAAAGAGACAACAGGAAAAAGAGCTCATGGAGATCAAGCATAGAACCAGCAATCTGAAAAACTCCTGGGCCTATGAAAGGGAGAGTTATTTACTAATCTCAAAGCATATTCTGGAAGCATAGGGACCCCTCAGGGAGTTCCCCAAGAACAAAGGAGCTGGCAGGTGTCATTTCCTTCTTCTTCTTCCTGAGCATACACACCAAGACCTGCAGGAACCAGCACAGCACCAAAATTCACTACCTAACTTACTTGTACCAGGCCCTGCCCCTCCAGCTAAGCCTGCCTTAGTTCTGGCACTGTGGGACCCCTCCCCTAAAAAACCAGCTCAATCCTTGCGAACAGTGCATCACCCAACTGTGCACTTTGCAAGGGGCCTTAGTCTGGTGTCAGTGGCTAGTCACATCCGATGAAGGACACATTTCTGTCTCAGCAGTGGCAGCATATCTTCGGTAGAAGAGGACCAGCACAACTTTGCTAAAACTGTGTATCCTGCCAACTACTTTCAAGAGCAAGTGACATATTTAACTTTCCTAACACACAGAAATAGACACAGAGAGTTAGACAAAATGAGGAGACAGAGGATATGTCTCAAATGAAAGAATAGGACAAAACCACAGTAAGAGACCTAAGAGAAACTCAGATAAGAAATTTAAAGTAATGATCATAAAGATATTTACACTGGACTTCAGAAAAGTGAAGGACATCAGTGAGACCCTTAACAAAGAGATAAAAAAGAAAAAAATCAGAGATGAAGAATACAATAATTAAAATTAAAAATATACTAGATGGATTAAATCACAGACCAAAGGAAGCAGAAAAATTAATCAGTGACCTGAAGGACAGAGTAATGGAAAGTAATCAAGCTGAGCAGGTGAAAGAAAGAACTCCAGTGACTCCATAAAGTGTAACAACATTTTCATTATAGGGATCTCAGAAGCAGAAGAGAGGAAAAGGGAACAGAAAAGTTATTTGAAGAAAAAATAGCTGAAAACATCCCAAATCTGGAGAAGGAAACAGAAATTCAGATATAGAAACAGAAGGCACAGAGATTCCCCAAAAAGTCATCCAAGGAAGTCTATACCAAGAAACATAGTAATTAAAATGGGGAAAAAATAGTAATAGAGAATTTAAAAAAAAAAAATTTTTTTTAACGTTTATTTATTTTCGGGACAGAGAGAGACAGAGCATGAACAGGGGAGGGGCAGAGAGAGAGGGAGACACAGAATCCGAAGCAGGCTCCAGGCTCTGAGCCATCAGCCCAGAGCCCGACGCGGGGCTCGAACTCACGGAGCGCGAGATCGTGACCTGGCTGAAGTCGGACGCTTAACCGACTGCGCCACCCAGGTGCCCCAGTAATAGAGAATTTTAAAAGCAGCAAGAAGAAGAGAGTAACATACAAGGGAAGCCTCATAGGGCTATCAGCAGAAACTTTCTAAAGCAGAAGAGAGTGGCATGCTATATTCAAAGTGCTGAATGGGAAAATATCTGTAGCCAAGAATAACTCCATCCAGCAAGGCTATCATTCAGAATAGAAGGAGACATAAAGATATTCCCAGACAAACAAAAGGTAAAGGACCATTAAACCAGCCCTACAAAAATGTTAAAGGGGACTCTAAGTAGAAAGGGAAGATCATAAATCAGAGTAAGAAATGTAGGAATCACAAATGTAGTAAAGTATATATGTAAAAACCAGTTCAAGTAACTAACAAAATAAAAGGATGAAAAGTATGATATCATATACCTAAAATGTGGGGAGGAGAGGAATGAAGAATGAGTTCCAGCTTAAGCAACCATCCATTTAAATATAGACTACTATATGCAGAAGATGTTACACAAAACCTAAACCTAACTACAACTCAAACACCAGTAATAGGTATTAAAAAGTAAAGAGAAAGGAATTCAAGTATTATCACTAAGGAAAGCCAGCAAACTGTGAAAGAGATCAAGAGAAGAAAGGATCAGAGAAGAACTACACAAAAAAATCACAGAACAAGTAATAAAATGGCAATGAATACATAATTATCAATAATTACTTTGAATGTAAATGGATTAAATGTCCCAATAAAAAGACAAAGACTGATAGATTGGACAACAAAAACAAGATGCATCTATACACTGCCTCTAAAAGACTTATTTCAGACCTAAGGACGACATATACAGATTGAAAGTGAGGGGATTGAGATACATTTATCATGCAAATGGATGTCAAAAGAAAGCCCGAGTAGCAATACTTATATCAGACAAAACAGACTTTAAAGACTGTAATGATATAAATTACTATAAAATAATAAAGGGGACAACCCAACAAGAAGATATAACAATTGTAAATACTTAGGTACCCAAAAAAAGAGCACTCAAATACATAAAACAGTTAGTAACAAACATGAAGAAACAAATTGTTATAGCAATAATAATATAATAGTATACTATTATATTATAGTATACTATTATATACTAGTATATAGTATTAGTATACTAGTATATAGTATATTAATAATTAGTATAGTATATAGTATATTAGTGTGTGTGTGTGTGTATATATATATATATATATATATATACACACATTAGTATACTTTTAGTAATACTATTACATTACTAAGAGTAAAAGTGATACAATAAAATTGGGGAATTTAATTCCCTACTTACATCAATGGACATTATCTAAACAGAAAATCAACAAGGAAACAATGGCTTTGAATGACACATTGAACCAGATTGATTTAACAGATATTTTCAGACCATTATTTCCTAGAAGAGCAGAATACACATTCATTTCAAGTGTACGTTGAAAATTCTTCAGAATAGATCACATATTAGGTGACAAAACAAGCCTCAACAAATTCAAAAAGACCAAAGTCACATCATGCATCTTTTCTGACCATAATCCTATGAAACTGGAAACCAACCACAAGAAAAAAAACCTATGAGTGCAAACACATGGAGGTTAAACAACATGTTACTAAATAATAATGGGTCAAACATGAAATCAAAGAAGAAATTAAAAATACATGTAGACAAATGAAAATGAAAACACAACAATCCAAAATCTTTGGGATGCTGCAAAAGTGGTTCAAAGGGGGAATTTTGTAGCAATATGGGCCCACATCAAAAGCAAGACAAATCTCAAATAAACAACCAAACCTTACACCTAAAGGAGCTGGAAAAATAAGAACAAACAAAACCCCAAACCAGCAGAAGGAACAAAATAATAAAGATTAGGGCAAAAAAGCACTTTTCTTTGAAAAGTTCAAAAAAATTGATAAACCTTTAGCCAGGCTCACATTTTAAAAAAAGGAGAGAGAAAAAGAAAGGGCTCAAAAAAAAAATAATAAGAAAATAAAGAGGAGAAATAACGACCAACCCCAAAGAAATACATGAATTGTAAGAGAATATTAAAAATTATATGCCAACAAAATGGACAACTTAGAAGAAATGGATAAAGTCCTAAAAACATATAACCTACCAAAACTAGGCATAAAGAGGGGAAAATGGGTGATGAGCATTGAGGAGGGCACTTGTTGGGATGAGCACTGGCTGTTGTATGGAAGCGATGAATCACAGGAATCTACCCCAAAACCAAGAACACACTGCTTACACTGTATGTTAGCCAAGTTGACAATAAATTATATTAAAAAATAATAAAACTAAACTAAAGTAAAATAAGTCATAGCAAAAAATAAGACAAAAAATAAAATCATAACTTTGTATTTTGAAAAAAAAAAGAAAATTTGGGGGCGCCTGTGTGGCTCAGTTGGTTAAGCGTTTGACTTCAGCTCAGGTCACAATCTTAGAGTTCATGGGTTCAAGCCCCACATCAGGCTCTGTGCTGACAGCTCGGAGACTAGAGCTTGCTTCAGATTCTGTGTCTCCCTCTCTCTCTGCCCTTCCCCTGCTCCTGCTCTGCCTCTCTCTCTCTCTCTCTCTCAAAAATAAATAGAAAGAAGGAAGGAAGGAAGGAAGGAAGGAAGGAAGGAAGGAAGGAAGGAAGGAAGGAAAGAAAGAAAGAAAGAAAGAAAGAAAGAAAGAAAGAAAGAAAGAAAAGAAAAGAAAAGAAAAGAAAAGAAAAGAAATATAAAATTTGGACAAACCAATTACCAGCAATGAAATTGAATCAGTAATCAAAAAAGTCCAGGACCAGAGGATTCAACCAAGCATGTAAAGAATTAATATCTATTTTTCTCAAACTACTCCAAAAATTAAGAGGACGGAAAACTTCCAAATTCATTCTATGAGGCCAGCATTACCTGATACTAATACCAGATAAAGATACCACAAAAGAAAAACAAAACAAAACAAACAAACAAACAAAAAACAAAGAGAAAGAGAGTACTACAGGTCAATATCTCTGATTAACACAGATGCAAACATCTTCAACAAAATACTAACAAACTGAATCCAGCAATATGTTAAAAAAAATAATTCACTATGATCAAGTGGGATCTATTCCCAGGATGCAAGTCTTGTTCAATATTCACAAATAAATCAACATGATATATCACATCCATAATTGAAAAGACAAAAATCATATGATCATTTCAACAGATGCAGAAAAAAACATTTGACAAAGGACAACATCTATTCATTATGAAAACGCCCAACAAAGCAGGTTTGGAGGGAACATATCTCAACATAATAAAGGCCATATATGGAAAACCCGCAGCAAACTTCATACTCAATGGGAAAAAACTGAGATCTTTTCTTCCGAGATCAGGAACAAGTCAAAGATGTCCAGTCTGACCACTTTTATTCAACATAGTATGGAAGTTTTAGCCACTGCAACCAGAGAAGGAATAAAAGGCACCCAAATTGATAAGGAGGAAGTTAAAACTTTCACTATTTGTAGATGCCATGATACTATATATAGAAAACACTATGGACTCCACCAAAAAACTGCTAGAATAAATGAATTCAGTATGGTTGCAGGGTACAAAATTAATGTGAAGAAATCTGTTGCATATCTATACACTAATAAAAAAGCAGCAGAAAAAGAAATTAAGAAAACAAACCTAGTTACAATTTCATCAGAAGTAATAAGATACCTAAGGAATCATCTTATTCAAAGAGGTGAAAGACCTATAATCTGAAAACTATAAAACACTGATGAAAGAAACTGAAGATGACACAAAGAAATGGAAAGACATTCCATGCATGGATTGGAAGAACAAGTATTGTTAGAATGTCCATACTACCAAAGCAATCTACAGATTTAATGCAATCCCTATCAAAATACCAAGAGCATTTTTCACAATACTAGAGCAAACACATCCTAAAATGTATAACGAGCCACAAAAGACTCCAAATAGCCAAAGCACTCCTAAAAATTAAAACAAAAAAAAAACAAAACAAAAAAAAAAACAAAGCTGGAGATATCACAATTCCAGACTTCAAATTATATTACAAGGCTGAAGCAATCAAGACAGTATGGTACTGGCACAGTAACAGATATAGACAAATGGAACAGACTAGAAAGCCCAAAAATAAACCCATGATTATATGGTCAATTAATCTTCAATGAAGCAGAAAAGACTATGCAATGGGAAAAAGATAGTCTCTTCAATAAATGGTGTTGTATGAACTGGACAGCTACATGCAAAAGACTGAAACAGGGACACTTTCTTATACCATACACAAAAATAAACTCCAAATGGATTTAGGACCTTAATGTGAGACCCCAAGCGATTAAAAATCCTATAAGAGAGTACAAGTAGTAACTTCTCTGACATCAGACATTACAACATTTTTCCAGATCTGTCTTCTGAGAGTAGGGAAACAAAACGAAAAATGAACTATTTGAACCACATCAAAATTAAAGTTTCTACAAAGCAAAGGAAACAATCAGTAAAACTAAAAGATAATCTACTGAATGGGAGAAGATATTTGAAAATGACATATGTGATAAAAGGTTAGTATCCAAAACATATAAAGATCTTATACAATTCAACACACATACGCGCGCGCGCACACACACACACACACACACACACCCCTAATTAAAAATGGGCAGAAGGGGCGCCTGGGTGGCTCAGTCGGTTAGGTGTCCGACTTCGGCTCAGGTCACGATCTCACGGTCCGTGAGTTCGAGCCCCGCGTCGGGCTCTGTGCTGACAGCTCAGAGCCTGGAGCCTGTTTCGGATTCTGTGTCTCCCTCTCTCTCTCTGACCCTCCCCCGTTCATGCTCTGTCTCTCTCTGTCTCAAAAGTAAATAAATGTTAAAAAAAAAAAAAATGGGCAGAAGACATGAACAGACATGTTTCTCCAAAGAAAACATCCAGATGGCTAACAGACACATGAAAAGATACACACTCATCATCAGGGAAATGAAAAATCAAAGTATAATGAGATATCAGCTAACACTTGTCAAAATGGCTAAAATCAAAAATACAAGGAGCAGCGAGTGTTGGTGAGGATGTGGAGAAATGAACCCTCATGCTGTTGATGGGAATGCAAACTGGTGTAGCCAATGTGAAAAAAGGATGAACTGCCTCAAAAAAATTAAAAATAGGGGCGCCTGGGTGGCGCAGTCGGTTAAGCGTCCGACTTCAGCCAGGTCACGATCTCGCAGTCCGTGAGTTCGAGCCCCGCGTCAGGCTCTGGGCTGATGGCTCAGAGCCTGGAGCCTGTTTCCGATTCTGTGTCTCCCTCTCTCTCTGCCCCTCCCCCGTTCATGCTCTGTCTCTCTCTGTCCCAAAAATAAAAATAAACGTTGAAAAAAAAATTTTTTTTAAAAATTAAAAATAGAATTACCATATGATCTAGCAATCACACTACTGGGTATCTACCCAAAGAATAGAAAAACATGAAGTTAAAGGCTATATATGCACCCCTATGTTTATTGCAGCATTATTTACAATAGTCAGTTTATGGAAGCAGCCAAAGTGTCCATTTAAAGATAAATGAAAAAGAAGATGTGGCATATATACACAATGGAATATTAATCACCCAAATAAAAATATGAAGTCCTGACATTTGCAACAACATGGATGGAACTAGAGTGTACAATGCTAAAGTAAATAAGTATATCAGATACAGACAAATACCATATGATTTCACTCACATGTAGAATTTAAGAAATAAAACAAATGAACAAAGGGGAAAAAATAAAAGAGATAAACCAAAAGACAGTTAACTAAGACAGTTCTCTTAACTATAGAGAACAAACTGATTGTTACCAGAGGGGAGGTTAGTGGAGGGATTGGGGAAATAAGTAAAAGGTATTAAGAGAACACTTGTCTTGATGAGCACTGAGTGATATAAGGAATATTTGAATCACTGTATTGTACACCTAAAACTAATATAACACCATGCGTTAACTACACTGGGATTTAAATTTTAAAAAATGGGAAATGTATTATGATGGGCCAATCACTGTTTGAAAAGAAAGGAAAACTAAAAGTGTACTGAAACCTTAATCTACAAACAGTGACTGTGTGCTTCTATAGAAATGTTTGGTAAAATAATACTATTACCATTCGGCAGCTATAATGATAACTGTCCACAATTTATTGGACATGAATTACACAATGGGATACTCTGCCCGTATTAATGAGGTTATTAAGAGCTGTGGTCACAAATAAAGCTCAAATGCTAGTTGTTTAGTGGACACAAGTTTCTTTTTTTCTTAATAACATAATAGTTCAGTGCAGGTATATTTCCTTTTTGCAGTAATTCAGAGAGTTGGATTCCTCTCTTCTTAAGCCACAATCATCCACGAGGACATTCTGGGCATCGCTATCCTATTTCAGAGAGCACATATACTCTCTGAGTATATGTTGGCTGGGAATAATATATGTGACTTATGTTCATGTTCCATTAGTAGGAAGCAGCCGCATGACCAGACCACACACAAATTCAAGAGAGTTGGGAAATGAAATCCCAGTAAGGGCAGCCAGTTGCCAGTACCAGAATGGAAATATGGAGAAGGAAGCATCCATTTTTAATTGTGTTTGACATTACCACTGACATAAACATACTATCTAATGTAAGTCCCGAGCTCAATATGCTTGACAACATTTTATTTTTTTTCTTCTGACCCAGAATCCACATACTCTCATCATATTCCTAAAGTCACCTTTAATTTTCTCTCAAAACCAAGAGACTAGCAAGCATTTGTCTTCTAAATGCAAATTAACCAAGCAAACGGTACTTCTGGATGGAAAAATAACACCAATTAAGAAGCATCAGCTTCCTACATAATTGGAAGTTTATCAAATTACCTCCATTTCATTTAGCAGCTATTGCTAGGCAAGTGGGTTCATTAATACACGAACCAGTTAGTGATCAAATAAGTATGTTGGTAAGTAATTTCAACATTTGGATACTGAAGGTCATCAAGTGTTATTCCTAGAACGGAAAACAGAAGATTAATGTCTACAGCCTGGAGACAAGCGAACCTACAGACATGCTGGTTACACTATTTCATGCTGATTGTTGTAATGGAGCAAGAAAGGCAGTATACTGTGGAGATCTCAATCAGTTGAAAACAAGCAACTCCGAAGAAAATCCTCACCACAGCAACCATTTCTGACTAAATTGCTTGTTATCTTTACAAAGCAACCCTACTGGTGCCATTTATTTATATGTTGCTTATTACCCTGAGTACAATTCTCAGTGTTATATCAGTTCTTAGGGAATCACTCTTCCTAAACAGCAATCAGTACTTCCTCCAATCACACGCTGCCACAACCCCACATCCCTACCCTACAAATGCAAAGTGCTCTGGATGATATCTGCTGGTCCACTTCTATAATCTGTCATGCCAATAAAGTGCCTCAAGACATTAGCCTAATTAATATAAAACTCCAGACCTTGTACCTGAAAACAAAGCCTACGGTAGAAATGAATAGTTTAAAAGGGAAGATGAAATTCAAAATACTGCAGAGTTCTATCATCTATTCAGAAACTTGGCAGACATCAAAACAGCCAAGGTTTCCGAAGAAGATAATATAGGTGCCTGTGTTAGTATACATAAGAGTGGCAATGGAGGGGATCTCACTTATCTAGGGAAAAATAAATACACCTCAGATATAAATGGTGAAATGGTAACGAAGTTAAATCAAGATGAAGATGAAGGAAAAGTGAACATTTTTTTAAAGCAATAGTAAACCTGATCTTCATCCTCTGAGTCAAGGAATGACCCAACCATCATAACTGGCAAATGAGTTAGAGAAAGAGTGATGTTCCACCTCCAGAATTTAAGAGGTATCATTAACAAATATTAAAGAACATAAAGCCACCTTATCCGCTGAACACCTGCAGTTGTACTGTTTCACTGCACAATAACACACATGCTATCATAAAGGCATTTGTACAAACACAAAGTTTGTTTTTATTTATACATACTTTGAAGTTAGCATTTTTCAATATTCTAGAAGAAATTTAAAGAAAGACATTTTCTTTCCCACTTTCCTCAAATGCACAAATTCTACATCAATATTGAATAAGTACTGTTGTCTTAATCACAAATAGAAAATCACTAATAGAAATCATTATAGCAACCACTAACAGAAAATTACACGTTGGTTTTCAAAGAATCAAGGATTCTGGTAACCACCAAGCATCAATCTTTATAGCACGTTCTGTGAATTTTTTTTTTAATTTTTTGATGTTTATTTATTTTTAAGTGAGAGAGACAAAGTGTGAGTGGGGAAGGGACAGAAAGAGAGAGGGAGACACAGAATCTGAAACAGGCTTCAGGCTCTGGGCTGTCAGCACAGAGCCGGATGCGGGGCTCAAACTCACTAACTGTGAGATCATGACCTGAGCTGAAGTCAGACGCTTAACCGATTGAGCCACCCAGGTGCCCCCGTTCTGTGAATTTCTTTAAAAAAACCCTAGATTTTTGTTGGCTTGCCTGTTTTACTCAGTACATTTTTGCACTCAATATCTTCATCCTCTGCCAACAAGATATATTGTGTATGCACACATCATGGGCAGGACCTAGTCTCCCTGGAAAACTCAGTGTCACAGTAAATATCAAGTTTACCCATGTGAGGTTATAAACACAAAATCTGGGTGAACTATGAAAAAACTATAAAGGTCTCTTCTAGGGATGCAGTAATTTGTATTATTAATAAAATTTACATAGAAATATTTATTTTCTAAAATGAGCTATGGATTTTGCATATTTCCTTACCCACTATGAATTGCATAGGACAAATTAATATTTTTCATAAATATTATAAGATATGCTCATAAATTTACTAGTTAAGTCATGATTTCCACCATCTTTAAAAAATAATCTAGTTCATACAGCATTTCTTAGTTCTATCAAATTCCTCAATGCTGGAATTTTATAAAGAAAATAAAAAAATAACATGCTGATCAATTGGTTTAAATCTCTCTTCAATCAAGACTATTCTTGATCTATAATGGCCAGAAATTAGTCTAAAAAATTAGTTGGTTTATTATCTGTCTATGAATCTTCTTCACAGTCATGTTGATATTTTTATTTTCAGGGTGTCTAAGTGGTTCAGTTGGTTAAGCACCATGATCTTGGCTCAGGTCATGATCACACAGTCCATGAGTCTGAGCCCCATACTGGTCTCTAAGCTGACAGCATGGAGCCTGCTTGGGATTCTCTCTCTGCCTCTCTCTCTGCCTCTCCCCCACTCATGCCCTATCTTTCTCTCTCTCAAAATAAATAAGCATTAATTTTTTCTTGTTCTAATCTCCTTGTATTTTATTGGAATATCACTTTTGTTGTATGTTTGACATTAAGTTGCTTTCTATTTACAAGTATCATTTTTAAAACTAAAAATTTTTTAGCCAATCTTAGATCAGTTTGAGATTTTATGTAAATATTTGTTAGCACTACTGATAGTAAGCTAAAATTCTATAAAATAACTTGGGATAAGAAAATTTAAAATTAGTTTACTGTCTGTAAAAAAGAATCATCGTTCATTGTTTATAGCTTATAGTTACTATTCCCAGTATGTACCTGAGAGTGATTGTTAAATCAAGTTTAATATGTATTTCACCAAGACATTCCATTTTGGGGCACATCAAAAAATGCTGAATGTAAGGTTTGAATTGTTTCAAATAATGTCACTGCCACAGACACAGTTGAGGGCACATCTCCTAGTAATAAATTGAAACTATGTATCACACCTGGCACAAAGAACATGTCTGGACTGGGATAAAAGTCTGGCTTATCCATACTTCTCCTCAACAACACATTTGTGTCATTTCATAAAGGTATCCCTTATAATCTTTTAAACCAATGCATGAAAGTTGTTCTTTTAATAATTGAGCCAATGTTACTTTTTTTTTTTTTTTTTGGTAAAACAAGGGAAATATTCGTCAGTTTCAACCTCTTTGTTTTCTCTGGTATTTCACCATTTATTAAATTTAATTGTTCCATATAAGTTTTGTCACTGACACAAACTGAAATAAATGTTTACTTTGATAATTTCATTTACACTCTGTTTCCTCACTTTATCAACTACTAAAAAACTCATGTTCAATTCTTCATTGTTTCACTGTTGTTTTTTTAATTTTCTGCAGACTTCTACATGTTGAAATAAACCAAGAGATCTAGAGAAGGGAAGGCTTTTCTTTATAATTGATACATGGTAAGGAAGCCAGCCAGCAAAGAAACTGCTTTCAGATTCAGGAGGGAAGGAATTTTACAGGAGTTTGGTGGTCAAAGCCACTCTGAGGACAGGTAGCAGATTCTTGAAAGGGAATCCAAAAAGTTTCAAGGGTTCTGGCAGGAAAGTTTTCACCAGAACAAGAAATGGGTTGCCGTGATCATCAACAAAAGGGCCTTAACATTTTCTTGAGAAAAGTTCTGAAAGTTCTTTCCTAGTAATGTAAGTTTTAAGTCAAGGTCACAAAGACTTTGCTGGAGCAAATGGGCCCGGGGAAAACGTTATGATAAAAGAAGGGTTCAAGACAGTTCAGAAAAATACAGATTTTTTTAGGATGTGAATTGCAACATGATGAGAAATAAGAGAAGAGGCTTGGCTGGAAAATTATACTCTGTCACTCAAAAATCTATTGCATTTATGAAAAGACTCACTTGTGAAAAAAAATTAAAGAAAATATTTGAGGAGTCATTTCTCTCATTTAAGTGTTCTTCTACTCGAAAAGCACTCCAGTCTTCTTAGTGTCTACTGCAGAAGTCGTCAGCACCAACCATAGCATGTCCCTGCGTTGAGATCATGGCCATTAGTTGGAAAGACACAGGGCAGGAAATGCGGGAAAGCCTTCTCTAAGGCTCGAAGGATGAGACAAACAAAACTGGAGGTACAGTGCTATGGATCTGGTTGTGCCAGTGCCAAATGGCTGGGTTCCAAGTGGTAAAAGTGCCCATGGTTCCTTTAACACATATATTTGTGTGCGTGATTGTGAGATCCACAGCCTTTAATTATGGAGCCTAGATAGTGAAACTGGTTATACTTCTCTTCAAACTTCAACCATTAACAGTCAACATGACTAATTCAATTATAGTGAAAAATAGAATTAGATATTGCCTACAATAAGGTAAAGACTGAGGGGCGCCTAGGTGGCTCAGTCGGTTAAGCATTCAACTTTGGCTCAGGTCATGATCTCACGGTTCATGGGTTTGAGCCCCACATCAGGCTCTGTGCTGACAGCTCAGAGCCTGGAGCCTGCTTTGGATTCTGTCTCCTTCTCTCTCTACCCCTCCCCCACTCGTTCTGTCTCTCTCTCTCTCTCAAAAGTGAATAAACATCAAAAAATAAATAAATAAATAAGGTCAAGATTGTAAAGTTATTTCCCTCTTACCAAAGTTTGTTTGTAACTCTTAGAGAATATACTTTGAACCAGCCAGCCAGTTATTTTGTGTGCCATGTGGTTAAGCAAGAGAGTAAAAGCTTACTGCCATCAAAATAAATATCCCTGGTTGGCACTACTTCAGTAATTTACCTAGCCTAAGGTCATTCTAAAGCAGTTTAAATGCATCATTAATCCACAATCCTCTAAAACACTAAAATACTTAAATAAATTACAATGGAGTAGGATGAGCCTGAAGAGAGGAAAAAACTGTCAAGACATGATACATTTAAATGATGCAAAAAAAAGTCTCTAAGACTCATGAATAAATTATCACTAAAATGAAAGGCAGGATGAAAAGCCTAAAGGACATGATACATCCAGTTTTATTTTGTCCAGAAAGATTAAGAAAATGAATCTTGGTTCACCTTTCTACTTGTGCATTTTCATTCACTTGGTTTTAACCTTGGTAACTTAAATTTTCGCATTCATTTTTATCATATTTTTTTCTTACTTCAATCCTTTTTAATTCCCTTGACTACTGTCCTTTTATTACTAGCAATCTGTCGTATACACCCATACCTGTGTGTGTGTGCATGCATGTGTGTGTGTGTGTGTGTGTGTGTGTGTGTGTGTGCATGTGTGCATGTTTTTTAAGTGGGGGACATAAGCGGAGTTACCATGATGGAAGCTGAGATACCTATAAAAATTAAGGAAGAAACAGTAAATTAGAGATACAAGTTTATGAAATATAGATCACGAAGGACTTTACTTTTCCTTAAATCAACAGATACCCCCAAAATATCTTATAATGTCTGCTTCCAGATGAACACCTGACCAATAAGTAAGGCTGATAAAAAGTCAGAAATGGTAGAATTGTATGCAAATTTATGAACAAGCTTAAAGTTCATTAAGGCATGGATTCCAAGAAAGCAGATTTTAAAAGGACTAGAAACATGCAGTATTAAAAGCTCTTCTCTTTACTTATTCCCTATTATGATAATGTCATGACTGTCAGCCTTGTTCCTTTGTTACATGTGCCTCCCCACATCCCCAAATTTCCAAGTCTTTCTATTCTGTTTTATCTGTAAAAAGAAAAGAAAAAAACCTGAACTTTTATTTCTTATGTTCAAGGTTCATCACTTGTATGGTAGGTCATGGCCTGGGCTGCTATAGGACAGAATCCTCAGTATAGAGCAGGGACACTTGTGTCTGAGGAACAAGAATGGCTTCAAGTGGAAGAGTAGACACTGTTCCACCCCAGCCCAGCAGTTGGTCAAACACACAGAAGCAGAAAGTTGAATGGTGGTTACCAGGGACTGGGGGAAGAGGGGATAGAGAGTTGTGCTCAGCAGGCATAAAATTTCCACTGTGCAAGATGATTACCTTACAGATCTGCTGTATAATATTGTGCTTATAATTAACAACACTGTATCAGACACTTAAAAATTTAAGAGGGTAGATAGATCTCACGTGAAGTATTCTTATAACAACAGTGACAACTATAAGCAACTGTGCCTGTGCTTTCTTTACTATGACCTAGTATATTCCTTACTGTTGACCCCCAAATTCTGGGGTTCCTTATAAAGAACCAGGGGTAAAGGATATGGATCCATTCTATGTATGTACATTTCATGTTTATCATTTACACTGACAATCTTCCAACCTGGATCACCACTTTATTGCCTAGCCTAACTCCTTTATACCTCGTGAAATGAAAAAATATGAACCAAAAAAACCAAAAACCAAAAACCAAAAAAACCCACACCTTTAACTGGTGTTAAAAATTCATGTTTTTAAAAGAGATTCATTAGCAAAATATTCACGTAATATTATTTCAAGGGAAAATAGGGTATGTTTAACTCAATAGCCATTTGTTCAATATCTATGATATGCATATCCCTGGGAGAAAGACAAGAAAGAAAAAAGGAAAACAATAATATATGTATTGTCAAATATCTCCTTAGCCTATTTAGAAAAAAAAAAAAATATATATATATATATATATATATATATATATATATATGTACTTGAAGTCAAGACAAGAATGACAAATTTGAAACTTCTCAGCCCACAATAAAAAACAAGGAAACAGATGAAAGAGTAGAGGGCTCGAGTGTACAGAAAAATGTTAATAAAAAAAGTTATTCCAAATGAGCCCAGTATTTATCTTGGAGCTTCAAGGAGAAAAAAATGTTTTCCGAATCTCTGAGAGTAATTTCTCAAGGATGATTTGGTAGGAGAATTGGGTAAACATTTCTAAGTGGGGAATGTAGTACATAATTAATAATATTCTCATGGGCATTTTTTTTTCTTGACATTATTCTGTAACAATCTTAAACATCAAAATAGCTGTAAATACAAGTTTTTTCCCTGAACCATTTGCTAATAAGTTTGTGAGATGGTGTCCCACCGCCCCGAATATGGGCATATCCTCCTACACAATCTCTATACAACCATCAGGACACTAACGCTGATTCATTATCATCATTTAAAGCTCAGATGCCATCAAATTTCACCAACTGTCTTCCCAAATATCCTTTATAGAAAAATGATCTAGCTTCAGAGCCGTGCATTGCATTTAGTTGTCACCTTTCTTTACTGAAGATTGGAGGCCAGTTATTTTATATGTCACTTTGGGTTTCTCAGCTGTTTCAAATGACTCAATTCAAGTTATGCCTTTTTGGCAGAAACACCACAGAAGTAACACTGTGTTCTTCTCATGGCATCCTATCAGCTGCCCGCAATTTCAATTTGCTGGCGACCATTTTAATCACTTACTAATTGTGGTGTCTGCCAATTTTTTCCACTGTAATATTGTTCATTTTTCCTCTTGTAAATATTTCATGTGCAGTTACATCTGTATTCATTTTACATTTGTATTACAAAACATAAGTTCACATTGATATTGCCAATTCCAGCTTGACATCTCAGGATTCACCCTGGTTGTTTTACGTTTCCACACGAATTGTTTTAACTTAGCTTCTGTTTTCCTTAATATATCCATTTATTTGATCTAACCCCAGGTATTCAGGAAATCTTCCATCACCATACTACTTCTTTACCCAACACTCTTGGGCAAATGCCTCCCTCACTTTGCCAATGTCCTGACACGCCAAACCAGGCAGTCCCACCCAAAGATGTCCCCTTCATTTGCTTGGGCTCCGACATCCTGCTGAATCAGGTAGATACCCAATCCACCTGCTTGGGTTGCAACAACCTGTACTAGACCACACCCCTGACGTGGGAGAGAACATCTCTCATGCTGCTGGGGATCTAACACCCTGTGCCTGGTCTGTACCAGGTGGGTCTGTACTCTTGTGGGTATGGGCATCTTTCTCACCCTATAGGGCTCTAACCACCCACTATGTACCCTGCTCCTTTCCTCCACCTGAATGTGGATGCCTACCACACTAGGTCCTGCCAATGCCTTTAGGCCTAAATTGTTTGGGAAGGGAAACAAAGAAGAAAGGGAGTGCTTATTAAGGTTTTAAAGAAATAGATAATGAAGATGTTCTATTTTTGCTTTTTGTTATGGTTTAACCTCAGGAAATTTTAAGAGTGTAATACATAATAAATAATAGGAGTCCCAGAGTGATGTGTTCTCAGTGTGGTGATTTCTGGTTGTGTAATAATTTAACTTGCCTTTGTTCCCTGTTCCTGAATCTTTGGATTTTCCCAAGTTATAGGAGTGTCTTTGCCATTCACGTTTAGTCTTGAAAGTTTGTCTTAGCTGGGTGACTCACGGGGCCCTTAGATAGTTTAAACTAAAAAGATGAAGCAGGATGGGTACTGGCCACCAGATAAACCAAAAATAGGATTAGGGATTTGACTCACATAAGATTTGCCTTACATCTGTGGAGGGAAGTGGGACCAGACATTAAGTTCAACCTTATGAACTTGGCCTAATGGCCAATGATTCAATTAGTTGTGCCTGTGTCCTGAACACTCAATAAAACCTCTAGACAGCAAGCTTGGGTGAGCTTCCTTAGTTGACAATATCTGCACATTGCTGTGACAACAGGATGATCCATCCTGACCCTATGGGGAGAAGACAACAGAAGTTTCATTTTGGGGACCCTCCTAAACCTTGTACTATGTATATCTGCCTTGAGTAGTTCTGATTTGGATACTTTTGCAACAATAAAACTGCAGTCATATATATAGCACTTTCCTGAGTTCTGTCAAACATTCTAGCAATTACAGAATTTTAGGGGGTGGTGGTTACCCCTGAAAGTTTTAGTCAGCTGGTCAGAAGTGAGGTGGTCTGGAGACCCCTGATCTCGCAGCTACAAGTGTCTGAGATGACATCAGGTTTGTGGAGGACTATGTTCTTAATTTGTGAAGTTTGGCCTATCTCTGGGTAGATGGAATTAGAAGTCATTTCACAGGTAATATGAATAAACTTTATAGAATTTGACGAACACACACACACACACACCACATACATATTTCTTAAAATATGCTTATCTAAGTAGACCACGTGAAAGCAATGTATTAACAAATTTTTAAATTAAAAAATGTCTGCATTCAAGAATAGATTGTAGTAGGTTGTGAAACAATGGGGAAGCACTAACTATACAGTTTTTCTCATACAAATTTCCTAACACTGCCTTGTTGCTATAGTAATTGGCTTTACAGATTAAGGAGGAATGGTGTAAATCTATGACTTCTAGCAAACTCGAATGAAAGCCATTTTGGAATTAATATGATTTGCAAGTGTCTTTTGGGAACAAAGCCCAGTACATGCCTTATATACAACGTGCAGAGTTGTCTTATGGAGTTTGGGCAATATCTCTCAATCTTGGGTGTAACTTAGAATTAAAAAAAAAAAAAAAGGAAAAGAAAGAAAAGCCATTGATAGTGTCCTACTCCTAGATACTCTAAATTGACTGATTTAAGTGAGAGCCTGGAGACTGCTGTTCGTTAAAAGGTTCCCTAAGTGATTCTGATGCACTCACAGGATTGAGAGGCAATGCTATACTGAAAACTAATTTCTATAATTTGTATTTTATAAATATTACGTGAACAAAATTATACTTTAGAAGGCTCATCACAGCCTATCTGGTGACTAGCAACTTACTGTCTTATTTTGTAGGCACCAGATTGATGCTCTAAAAGAATATAAATAAACCGGGGGGGGGGCAGAAAAGGAGCAGAAAAGTAATAAGAACTGGGCATGCAGACCTGTAAGGTGATACTAAAGGTCCAGAATAACATGGACCTAATAAGAGAATGTTTAGAGCAAAATGGAAGGATGATGAGTTAATAATCTGAAAACTATCAAAAAATGTCTTTTGCAAATTCCTCATAAATTAGAAAGCTTTATACTCTAGTCAAGTGACTGTGGCCCAATTATCCACGGTTTTCATTTCAACTCAACTTCTCCATGGAATATTAACATCTTTTATATGGAATTTATATTTAATAAAATACTGGAGAAGTTGCTATCATTATAGGATAACAAATCCTGTCTATAGTGTGGAAAATGCATCATATTGACACTATCATTTATACTGAAGGCAAATTTTACCTAAACCTCAAATTTTATTCAATGGCTAAAAGCATAACATATTATAAAAGAATAATACATAAATAAACATATATATATTTATATATTATGACACATATAAACATTAAAAGATTTATAAGAGGTCTTCCGAATCTCATAGCTTTATACTGTTAAAGTATATTTTATATGAAAATATAATATGTTTCTCCATTTTATTCTTAAAACTTACAGAATTTTATAATATAAAAGTCTGTATCACACTTAATTAAAAGTGTGACACTGCACCAGGAATTAAAGACAGACCATTGAAGTAAAAATATATCTATATATATTTACTCATCTGATTTATTATTAAGATGCCATTCAATCCATAGGAGGAAATATTTTTCTTTTCAATATAATGGTCTGGATCATTTGCATATATATATATTTATACATGTAATAAAAAAGAATCTGGTTCCTGTCTCATATTACACACAAAAATCAATTTGAGAAGCCTCATACTTATTTAAGTGTAAATGTTAAAACAATACAACTTACAAAGATAATATAGGACATTTTTAAAATGACTTAGGCAAAGATTTCTTCTAACACAAAAAATACTAACCATAAATAAGATGACTGCTAACTTGAACTTCATTAATGATATCATTTAATTTTATAAGATGACATTTATAGTGATGACAAAAATAAACTAAAAAGGACAAATTTA
The DNA here is from genome assembly GCF_007474595.2 of Lynx canadensis. Classification (NCBI taxonomy): domain Eukaryota; kingdom Metazoa; phylum Chordata; class Mammalia; order Carnivora; family Felidae; genus Lynx; species Lynx canadensis. The sequence goes on from NC_044306.2 coordinate 56,658,277, forward strand.
CCTTAGTTAAATTAAGGTGTAAAATCTGTAAGGTAAATATTATACATCTTTTCAAAATATTATACATCTTTTCAAAGAAACAAGTGAATGAATAAAATAATTAAATTAATGAATAAAATGTAACTAAAAAGATTTAATACTGCAAACACATATTACTAAATAAAAAATAAAGAGAAAGGACATGAAATAGACAGTATTACCTACTTATACACTTAGGCTAGCAAATATGTAAAGTAAATGTATAAATATCTCTATAGGAATGTTGGATACAAATTTAGGATAATAGTTACAGATCTAGAAAAGAGAGAGGCATTTACAAAAGGAGTGCTTTGTGGCAGAGGCTGGGTTTCTTCAATTATATTTGTTCTGTATTATCTCCAAAGATGACAATATTTGTCACGTATATTGTGTTTTCCCTATATTTTTAATGTCTGAAATATTTCTTAATAAATAATCATTTATAAAAACAAAAGGATTTTGATTGGCTCTTGAGCAATTGTTAAACTGTCATTGTTACCCCCAATGTTCTTAAGCTCACCTCTATGTTAGTGAGGACCAGACATGACTGACAGTGCAAAATCAGAATAGTGAGTAGTTTCCAAAATATGGGATGTTAAAACCATATGTAAACACAATCAGTAATATTTTCAAATGTATATACATATATATAAATATAAATAAATATATATACACATTATTCGTACAACTATATATACATATATGAAAAACGCTTGATGGAATATATTTCCATATATTTATATATTTTTTATATTGTATATTGTACATTTATATATTATATCCATATATTTCCATATAATTAAATATACATATATTTCCATCAAGCATTTTTCATCAAGCATTTGTCTCAAGTGAGGGCAAAACTTCAGCTTCTTATGGATATAATACCAAGTTGAGTGTCTCAGGGCCCACATCACTGAGGCATACTAGAAGAGAAACAGTGTCAAAGAAGGAAATTCGATTACTGTTAGTGGTAGTAATATTCTGTGATACTACATGGGGCTAAATAATAACACCACCTTACCATTACCTTCAACTCTAAGTATTACATAGAATCTAATGAGTACATAGATATTGCAGTCAATGTTCCTTTTTCCCCTCCTCTTATTGGCTGAACACAAATTACAAGAACTTTCCAGAAATTCTTTTCGTCAGTATAGTCACTATTATTATTTTAAAATGTGAGGACTAATGATAAAATAAATCTGACAGGTTGTCTTTAACATGACAAAATATATCACAAAATTTACTTCACCATTACTAAGTAATTAAAAGTTAGGCACTTGCAGACATATAATAGTAACAATATATAAAACTAAATTATTATTTATTAATAAAATGGACATTTATTTTGTGTTCTCAAGATGTCACCGTGAATAATTAGAGACTCCAAATTGCTTTAAAATATAATGCTGAATCCATAAACAATAAAAATACAACATAATAATCTATGCCACCATAGATAGTGAATATTATATATATAGTCTTTCTGCCTAATTATCTGCCACTTAGTAACCTCTAATTCACATTATTAAACTATAAACTATTGGTAAGCTACAAAACCTAAGTAAAAATTAAAATAATCTAGCCTCCAACACATGTTAAATACTAAACAGTAAAACAGAACCACCACATGTACATGTGCAGAAACAGACACATACACACCCACACACACAACCAGACCAAACAACCTAGATAAAGTAGACATTTTCTGTTTTTCTACAGTACTCTGTATATTTTTTAAAGTAAAGTAGTGTATTCTACTCTTGCAGTGTCATAAATAGAAAACCAGGGAAAATTAAATAGAAAATGAGCTCGTGACCTCATAAATCCTTTCAAATTTTCTCCTAATCTCTAAGTAATATATTTGTCAATCTTTTTTTCCCAAAATGTAAACAGAGTGAAGATGCTGAGAGGAACATGCAGAATGTTCTTTAAATGATGAAACTACACATGTGCTGCCTTTAGTTCTGATAATTCCCACCTTTTGCTAACTGTGACACAAATATTGCCGCTTGTGACTAAATATCCTTTCTACAAGATTCTTCAATTGAAATAACATTCTTTCACACTGTGGGAAAAACAAAACAAACAACAACAAGGCATTCCCTATAGACTCTATAGGTACCAGTCCTGAATCTTTATCTATACATGTCATAACTCCTGCATGAACCAATAATACAGGAGACCGCTTTTCATAATTTTCTAGAGACACATCTTTAAAGGGTGCATCTATACTTTCCAGGCACTAGTATTTCCTCTCTCCTCCTAATATTTATGAACCATCACATATTGTAAATGTGTGTAAAATGTAAAATCCATTAACAAGTTCTTATTGCACGCTCTGAATGAGGGCAATGTAAGAGAAATTCCTGCAGAGGAAGGATCTGGAAGAGTTTACGAGGGTGGTTACTCTAAATTTACCAAGCCAATCAACCCATCAATCTCAAGTTCCAGTGTGACATTTCTGATGGACAGATATACTGGTGACACCTTTGTAAAGCAGGCTGTTATATATATACACACATATACGTACATATACATACACACACACATACATACTTCATTAGCCTCAGGAAGATAAATAGGTGAATTAGGTCCAGGCTTGAATGTTAACTCAATTTGTGTGGTTTTGGCAAACCACATCTTTGCTTAGCTTCCTCATCTGACTTAAAAGAAAGTTAGCCAAGATTATTTTATTCATCTTGAAATGGCAATCAACCACATTTGGTAGGTGGAAAAACAATACTTGGCTTAAAATATTTATATTCAGAATCACAGAATTCCATGAAATATGAGGTTGGGTTCTGTTGTTGTTGTTTCTTTTATTGTTCTTATTTCTTTTTTCTTTCTTTTTTTCCTACAGCATCTGCTTACAGACTAGTTTCCAAGTGTAGCCAGGAAATATGAAGACTTGGCTGAAAGAAAAGTTTATTTAGTAACTGAAAGGAATCTTTTTTTTTTTATTTTATTTTTCAAATAAAAACTCATGACAAGAGAATGAAAAGCATCATGCAATGAAATAACATTGCATATTTTGCTTACAATTTTCAAATAATTGAAATAGTTTTGCTAACACAGCGTGTTTCTAGAAGACAATATCAGCATGGGTTAAAGTAATAGCTATTTGATGCAAAAAATTAAAATGTGTATATGCATGTTCTAAAATAATTCATACAATTCAAAATTTTTCTTTTAATAAACTAGACCAAATGTTTAATCAGTGGATCAAAGTCTGCCCTAATATAAATTCATATGCTGACCCTACTTTAACAACATGAAATCTGATGTTATAACTTGGAAAATACTATTCACAAACAGCAGATTAAAGACAAGGATGACCACACTCATCACTTCCATTCAACATAATACTGAAAGTCCTGGCCACACCATCAGACAACAAAAATAAATAAAATGTATCAAAACTGGTAAAGAAGAAGTAAAGCTTTCACTATTTGCAGATGACAAAATATATATAGATATATAGGAAACCCTAAAAACTCCACAAAAAATTACTAGAACTGATAAATGAATTCAGTAAGAACACAGCATACAAAATGAATACATAGACACCTGTTGCATTTCTATACATTAATGGTGAAGCAGCAGAAAGAGAAATTAAGAAAACAACTGCATTTACAATTGCACCAAAGTAATAAAGTACCTTGGAATAAACTTTACCAAGGTAAAAGATCTGTACTCTGAAAGCTATAAAACATTGATGAAAAAAAAAAATGAAGATGACACAAAGAACTGGAAAGACATTTCATGCTTATGGAGTGGAAGAATATTGTTAAAATGTCCATACTACCCAAAGCAATCTTCAGATTTAATGTAATTCCTATCAACATACCAAAAGCATTTTTCACAGAGCAAGAACAAACAATCTTAACAATTTGTATGAAACCACAAAGACCTCAAATAGACAAAGCAATCTTGAAAAAAAAGAAGCAAAGCTGGAGGCATCGCAACCCCAGACTTCAAGTTATATTATGAAGCTATAGTGATCAAGTCGTTACACAAAAACACAAAACAAACATACAGATCAATTGAAAAGAACTGAAATTCCAGAAATGAACCCACGACTATGTGAACAATTAATCTTTGACAAAGCAGGAAAGAATACCCAATGGAAAACAGTCTCTTCAACAGATGGTGTTGCAAAAAGTGGACAGCAACATGCAAGAAAATGAAACTGGACCTCTTTCTTACACCACACACAAAAATAAACTCAAAATGGATTAAGGACCTACATGTGAGACCTGAAACCATAAAAATTTTAGGACAGAGCACAGGCAGTAATTTTTCTGACATTGACCATAGCAACATTTTTCCAGATAGGTCTCCTGAGACAAGAGAAACAAAAGCAAAAACAAACTAATGGGACTCCATCAAAATAAAAAGCTTCTGTACAGCAAAGACAACAATCACAAAACTAAAAGATAACCTATTGAATCGGAGAACATATTTGCAAATGACAATAATGATAAACAGTATCCAAAATATAAAAAGAACTTGTACAACTCAACACACACACACACACACACACACACACACCCCAAATAATCCAATTAAAAATGGGCAGAAGACATGAACATTTTTCCAAGAAGACATACAGATGGCCAACAGACACATGAAAAGATGCTCAACATCACTCATCATCAGGGAAATGCAAATCAAAACTACAAGGAGATATCACCTCACACCTGTCAGAATAGCTAAAATCAAAAACAAGAAACAGCAAGTGTTGGCAAGAATCTGGAGAAAACAGAAATTTTGTGCACCATTGGTGGGAGTGCAAACTGGTGCAACCACTGTGTGAAACAGTATGGGGGTTCTTAAAAAATTAAAAACAGAAATACTATATGATCCAGTAAATTTACTACTGGGTATTTGCCCAAAGACAACAAAAACACTAATTCAAAAGGATAGATGAACCCTATGTTTATTGCAGCATTATTTACATTAGTCAAACTATGGAAGAAGCCCAACAATACATTGATACATTAATAGATAAGGAAAATATGGTGTGTGTGTGTGTGTGTGTGTGTACATGTACGAATGTATATACATACACACACTACAATATTACTCAGCCATCAAAAAATGAAATCTTTCCATTTGCAGCAACATGGATGGATCTAAAGATATAATGCTAAGCAAAATAAGCCAATCAGAGAAAGACAAATACCATATTATTTCACTCATATGTGGAATTTAAGAAACAAATGAACAAAGGAGGAAAATATGAGATAAATCAAAAACCAGTTTTCATATAAACAACAAAGAGATGGTTAGCATAGGGGAGGCAGGTGGGGGGATGGGTGAAATAGGTGATAGGGATTAAGAGTACACTTATCTTGATGAGCTCTGAGTGATGTACAGAATCGTGGTATCACGATATTGTATATTTGGAACCAATATAACACTGTATGTTAGCTACACTGGATTTAAAATAAAACAGAATAATAATTCTTGTTGTAAAATATAAAAACCTAATATTTTTAAACAGTAGTTGATGAGTGGAAAATAAAATTCCTCCTTACCATTGTATATGCACAAATTTTATGTAACATTTAAAATATGACAATGTGCTTAAAGCAAAAAAAAAAAAAAAAAAAAAAAAAAAAAAGACTGCAAGTGAAAATATGCAGAAACCACTATAAAAAAAAGAAAGTGATAGGGGCACCTGGGTGGCTCAGTCGGTTAAGCATCCGGCTTCAGCTAAGGTCATGATCTCACAGTTTGTGAGTTCGAGCCCCGCGTCGCGTTCTGTGCTGACAGCTCGGAGCCTGGAGCCTGTTTCGGATTCTGTGGTCTCCCTCTCCCTCTGACCCTCCCCCGTTCATGCTCTGTCTCTGTCTCAAAAATTAAAAAAATTAAAAAAAAAAAAAAGAAAAGAAAGTGATAAAGTCTCAAAATAGTTAAGATTTTAGCCTGGTATTGAAGTAGTTTCTGGCAGAATAGAACTATTTTTCTTCTAAGTCTATTGTGTGCTTAACATTAGGCAGCTCATCAAATTCTAACTAAATGCAATATATATTTAACAAATTAATTAAAATTGGAATAAGATATTTGAAAGCTCCAAGAATTCATTCATGTATAACATTTATTATTAGCAATAAGTACTTTTAATATTTTTTAATAAATGGAACATAAATTCATAAAAAATATCAGTCACCCCTCCATACCAATTCATCATGGATCCGTTGCACCCTGCGATAAATAATTTACGCTCTACTTCACATCCATACAAAAAGGAAAATTGTCTTTCATATCACACCCCAGATTTCACATACTGTCTCTGTGCACTCAACTACTCTTAATACTGCACAACACACTACTCATCAGGCTTTATAGAAAAGGCTTTAGGAGAGAATCATCTAAATCAGATATGAACCGCCCCATAGCATTCCATAGTGATTAAAGTGAAAGTTTAGGGCAACCTTAAAAACTGAAAAGTAAACTCCAAGTCTGTAACTTTGAGGATGTGTATTGTAAGGAGGATAAAGTGTTCTTAAACATTTTGTTTTGATGGTGGTAGAACTCAGAAATCTTGCCTCATGTTTATGTTTGCCTAGAAGTACTCATATGTCAGCCTCAAATATTCACCACCAGGTAGGGCAGAGACCTACTTAACTTTCATGCTTTAACTTTATGACACTTTCTCCTGGGCCCATGGTAAAAAAGAAAAAAAAAATCATTCTTATTTATTTATTTATTTTTAATTTTTTTTAATGTTTATTTATTTTTGAGACAGAGAGAGACAGAGCATGAACGGGGGAGGGGCAGAGAGAGAGGGAGACACAGAATCTGAAGCAGGCTCCAGGCTCCCAGCTGTCAGCACAGAGCCGACACGGGGCTCGAACTCACGGACCGTGAGATCATGACCTGAGCTGAAGTCGGACGCTTAACCGACTGAGCCACCCAGGCGCCCCATAAAAAATCATTCTTATTCACTATTCTCAAGTGATGTTTTTGAGAGTCAAGGCTCAAATTTTTATATTTACTCAAACCTAATAAACCAGGCAACAAAATGACACATGCTAAAATGAGAAATGAAAATATTCAAAACTTTCTCACAAAGTACTCAAATGTCCATCAATCCTGACAATGGCAAAATTCACATACATATAATATATATGTGAAAATACATATACATGCACTTATCCATATAATCAATATCACACTGGAAAGAAGGGAAAACACTATTAAATATCAGTCATAGGTAAGTAAATGAAAATCAGCAAAGAAAAAGATAAGAAACTAAATAGATTCATAAGATAAGCATAAATTAAAAGGAATAACCTACCCAACTTAAAGACGCGGTTGCAAAACATAATAAAGAGGATGAGAAGACTCTGGTAAACAAACACAAACTACTATCTTACACTTAAAAAGGCCAGGTAAAGGGGCGCCTGGATGGCGCAGTCGGTTAAGCATCCGACTTCAGCCAGGTCACGATCTTGCGGTCCGTGAGTTCGAGCCCCGCGTCGGGCTCTGGGCTGATGGCTCAGAGCCTGGAGCCTGTTTCCGATTCTGTGTCTCCCTCTCTCTCTGCCCCTCCCCCGTTCATGCTCTGTCTCTCTCTGTCTCAAAAATAAAAACAAAAACAAACAAACAAAAAAAAAAAACGTCGAAAAAAAATAAAAAGGCCAGGTATCTATGGCAAATATTTTATTGCCATACTTGGATTAAAATGTTTTTTAAAATGTATTACTTAAGAAAATTTTCACCAGAATCTACACATTGCATCAGTAAAATGAAAATGAAACTTTTCCCATCTAAAAATACCACAAAAAATAATATTTGTATATATCTACATGAAAGATACTGATGAATCATTTAGAGTAAATACATCACAAGATCTCTGACAATGACAGAATGTGTCTCAAATAAGTAGAAATATGTAATTGCAGATACTAACAGAAACAATGTAAAATCATATAAAGTGTTGCAAACAGGAAAAGTACTTCTTTAGTGTTCAAGCCAAACAAGTTGCTTAAAATTGTATGCACATTATTTTCTCATAATGATCAACACAGCATCCATGGACATATTTTTGTTAGGTGACAGAGCCTAAAAAATTGTTTTATGAGCCTAAAAATTGTTTAAATATTATGACAGAAGTCAATGTGTAATATCATGTGTTATCTTTGTCCAACTATATAACATTTTAAGTGGCATTTTGAATAACAGATGCCACTGAACTGATGATATTAAGGGAGAAGACCTGATTTAAACAACTCCCTCTGATATTTCTGCATATATTTTTAAAGCTGAATACAGTTGATAAACCTTCTTATATTGAAAATCACTTTAATACACTATTAAGACAAACACAAAAGCATCTGAAATGAAAGAAGGTCAAAGTTAGGTGACTAGTAGATAGAAATGTCAGAATGAAAAATTCAAAATCCAAAGCTGACCATAATACTAGTGCAAACAAAAGGAAATATAATTAATGTGCTTGAAGCAATCATGAAGAGCTTTTTGGAACCATCTCATCAAACACAATGCTATTTAATTATCAGAACAGTAAGAGATTTCCCCCAAGACACTGCATTAAATATGTCTCTACCAAATAAACCCTGTCATATCTTTTCTAGCTCTTAGATTTTTCCCTAATCTCTTTCATAAGTTTACCCTTTGAATTTCCTCCCTCCCTCTCCCTGCTTCCCCACCCCTGCTAGACAACTGCTAATTAAAATGAACACAGGTAAATCAAGGTAGACATTTTCAAAAGAGGGGGGCTGTAATAATGAGGACCTGTGTGTTACACAATCACACTAACAGAAGTCTTAAGATCTGAAGCATTCAAATTAAAATAAACTCCTTGAAATATATCAATCTACATTTCCAAAATGACTTTTAAAGTGAAGTGTGCTGCTTAGTGCTCCCTTGTAGGTTGTACTAATTAACAAAAGCTTGTATTATTAACAAAAGCTTGTAAGCTTTTGTACAAATTAGTAAAATTTTCTTAAAAAGTCTTTCCTAAATTGTCACAGTAGTTATTTTAATGTAGACATACCTTGTGCTCAAACATTTTATAAGTGTAAGTTATACTGTAGGTGTTACCATAATTGGAGAAAGAGCACACTCAATTATTATATTTTGTTGTTTATCTTACCAGCTCACTCAAAGGTGACCATTCTTTTCATTAAAGTTACTGAAACTATACATGGCTTCTATAGTGTCTCAGATATCTACATGTTTGATGAAATCTAATTGTGATTTTTCAGTCTCAGGATCAGTCAAGTCTTGACAAAACAGCATATTTATAGCCAGAAAAAGACTGACAGAACAAACACATGCAAATAGAACCTTAATTCATGATAATGACAACAGTTTACCTTTTTATATTCACAGTTGTTTAATAATACATATGTGATATTTTAGCATACACAATGGGTTGTGCATATTCTAACATGTATTAATATACTTCAGCTCGGGGTGACTGGGTGGCTCAGTTAAGCATCTGACTTCGGCTCAAGTCATGATCTCGCAGGTTGTGAGTTTGAGCCCCATGTCGGGCTTTGTGCTTACAGCTCAGAGCCTGGAGCCTGCGTGGGATTCTGTGTCTCCCCCTCTCTCTGCCTCTCCCCACTCACACTGTCTCTCTCTCTCTCTCTCTCTCTCAAAAATAAACATTAAGAAATGTAAAGAAAATAGTATTTCAGCTCATGTAAGTTTAATATGTAGAAAACAACTTGTATCTATCACTCCTAATTCTTTCAAGAAATATTTATTTAATGTCTAATATGTGGCCAGGTAATGCTAGGCACTGGAATTAAAATGTAGAGAAAGACAATTTTTTTTTATTTTTTTAAATTTACATGTATTTATTTTTTGAGAGACAGCACACAAGTTGGGGAGGGGCAGACAGAGAAGGAGATACAGAATCCGAAGCAGGTTCCAGGCTCCGAGCTGTCAGCACAGAGCCCAATGCAAGGCTCGAACTCAAACCGTGAGATCATAACCTGAGCTGAAGTAGGACGCTTAACCAACTGAGCCACCCAGGCACCCTCAGACAATTTCTAATTGTATTAGCTTTCTGGGGCTGCCATAACAAATCCCTAAAAATGAGGTGACTTACAACAACAGGAATTTATTCTCTCACAGATCTGGAGACCAGAAATCCCAAATCAAAGTGTTGGCAGGGCCACGTTATCTCTGGAGGCTCATTACTGCTTTGCCTCTTCAAACTGCTTGGCTTACCCTTCATCATTCCAATCTCCGCCTCCATCTTCACATTGCACCTCCTTCTTCTGTTTATATCTTCTCTTCTGTTCATCAAATCCCTCCCCCCCCCTCCCCTGCCACCACCATCATGTTGTGTGTCTTTTATACAGATGCTTGTCACTGGATTTAGGGCCTAAAAGGAAAATCCAAAATGTAGCTAAAGATACTTCAATTAATTACATCTACAAAATTCTTCCTCCAAATAAGGTAACATTCACAAGTTCAAGGAATCAGTACATGGACAAACTTTTTGTGGGGAGGAGGGCACCAGATGACCTATTACTAAGCTCAGAAAATTTAATGATTAATGGTGAATAAACGACTTAATCAGGTAGTTAACATACAGACTGATAAGTTTCATTATAAGGGCAGAAAAGGAAAGTTTTTCTTAGGAAACACTCAGGTAAGGTACCCAACTCAAGCTTGATAGATCAGGGGAAGTTTCCCAGAAAGAATCTAAGAAAAGTAGAAATTACCCAGGTAAGACTGAAGATAAACTACATGCAAATTCCCACAGGGGAGAGAACATGATATTCTAAGGAATGAGAGAGAAATTCAGAGTGTCTGGAGCACAGGGAATCTTGGCAGTAAAGTAGTGAGCAGTTGGGTTCATCAAGGAAAGTTTAACACAGTAAAGCCATATTAAAGAATTTCAACTTTAACCCAAAGAAATGGGAAACCAATGAATAGACTGACAAACGGCCATGGTCTGTCCAGTTAGGCACTGGGATAAAAAATCTGGCTGCTCTGAGTGTGGACTGGAGGACACGCTGGAGGCAGGAATATCAGGTTGGGGGTCTTTCCCAGAAATCCAGTGAAGTGTTCATGCTGGTTCGTCCCAACCAGTGCGGTGGCAATGGGCATCAAGAGATGCGGATGAGTTCAAGAGAGATGTTTTAGGAAGAATTGCTAATGCTTAGATCAACTGAATTTGAGAGGAAACATAATGAAGGTACCAACTGTACTGAAAACCCGAATAGATGATGGTGTACTTCATTTAGATAAGAGACACACAGGGAGAGCCAATTCAGGGAGTGGAAGAGAAAAGATGGATTTCATTGCAGACATTTAAGGCTTAAAACATGTTTCTAGATTTCAGATTGGTGTGTGGAGTGTGGATCATGTGCATAGAGGTAAAGGCAAATTAGACATAGTAATTTGGGAGCCATCCATTTAAATTCAATAGGTGCAATTACGAGGGGCTGGGTGAATTGTCCCTTCCCACACACCCCTCTGCCGAGAATGCAGACAAGATGTAACTGCAGAGAACCCCAAGAAAATAGCATTTTAAGGAAAAGAAGTAGGAGTCTATAAAGACACTGGTCAATGTGACTGTGCACGGGTGATGGCTGGGAGGGACCATGGGGATAGAAGAATTAAAAGGGGAGTTTGCACAGTGAAGCCCAAAGTACCAGTAAAGAATCAGTGTACGTGTTCCTATTCAGCCTTCTTGCTTGTTTCCCAAAGCTGCTTTTTCCAACCTCTTCTCTCTTTTAAGTCTCCTTACTCTGATTGTATCAGGTAAGAGAGTTTAGTTAAACTCTATCAAGTAGTATGACTAATGAGAAGTGTTTCTGGAATTAACTACCAGTGACAAGGCCGGATAGGAGCTACTGCAGATTAGAGGAGTAATCAGCCCAAGGTACACAGAAGCAGAAAGTCAGGAAGGAGACGCATCAAGTTTTGTGGTTAAGAGGACAGACACAAGGCAGTAGTTAAAGGGGTGTGTGGCAGGGCGGTGATGTCTATGCTTTTCTCTTGCTCCCTGCACTCCTCCAATAGTGAGAGAAATCTGAGAAAGTTTAAATATTGATGTGAAGGATGGATCAGAAAGGAAAAGACTAAAAATCAGTGAATGAGAAAAAAAGAACAAAACAAAAACACAACAAGTCTATGTGAAATTCCTAACAAAATGTTGTGGTCTACAGTCTGGGTAAACAGTCCTTATGTATCCTAAAACAAGGAGCATTTTTCCACAGTGACAGGAGGCGAGTAGAGACCTGGGAAATAACTGCAAGTAATTTTCCTGATTTTATGGCATGAAGTCTTGGTTCTCCTAGTATGAAAATACTATGCTGTCAGTGAAGAATGAGGCCAGACTATCTACGGAGCATGATAACAGAGGTGGTGGCAAGGGAGATTTGACAACAGACGAGAAGGTTGGGAAAAGCAGCTTTAGAAAATGGGAAAAAGTGCTGAGTGGGAAAGCATACAGAGATTCACTACTAGTAGTTTTGGCTTCATTGTGCAAGTTTTTATTTTTAACTTACGCAAGATCGTCTCCCTTGAGGTGACACAACTAAGCAATGTTTACCTTCTGATGGCACAGTATGAAATAAGGTGTCAGCTCCCAGGATAACAAACAAAACGACAGCAACACAGATCAACAGCAGAAGCCTTGAGCTAAAAACTATTTCTCACATCATACACATTTCAATAATTGAAAATGCAGTTAGGTTCAATAGAACCTTTTTTTTAATATACTGCAAAATACTCAAGCTTTTCGAGTTTGAAGTCTTTCTTTCGTCTATTCATAGGGCCAATAACTGATCAAATTGATTTCCACTTGAAATTTTTCTTTAAGGAAAATGTTAAAGGAAAAAGGGAGGACAATGGGCTCTGAGCAGAAAAAAAGGAGGGAAGAGGGGGGCAACATGATAAAGTAGTTTGTATTTCTACCCGTCCTTGAATAGTATCCCTTTGGCCTCTCTGATGCTTATCTTTCCCTCCATACTTCATATATTAGGACTCAAGATCTCTGCCTAAAAATGCTAAGGATCATGCAGAAAATGTAATTTCCTTCAGTTGGTGAAAGAAAAATTGGAAGTTTCTGTAGAAGTCAAGAGGGGGAAACAATCTCATTACATAGTTGTTAATCTGACACCCTTCTGTTAGGCTACCTAAATAAATGATAAAGTTCACTCAGCTAGGGAATGAGAGCATTTTCACCTCCCCTCACCATGGAGTTTTCTACAGCTTTCTATTCCTCTGTCTTTTCAACCAGTTCTTTTCTCTGATGCACTAGGAGTGAGATAGCATTTCCTTTGTCAAGTTCTCTACTCCGGGCTCAAACAGCATCATTCAGAAGCAACCAGAACAATAATGTTAAAATTCAAGTTATATAAAATAATAAAATAAACTATTCAGCCCTGAAGACATTTTTAGATAATCCTTTATGGAAGTTCAGACTTAATGACATAATTTATAAGATAGTTTTTATCCCTTGAGGGCAAAATACACATTGAGAAATCAACACCATGTGAAGAAAACAGCACACACAAAAAAAAAATATGAGGGGAAAGGTCACCATAAGAGCATCGGTGCTGATTGCATATGCGGGAAAGAACTAAATTCTCTGTTGAAATTTAGTTTGCTTCTGACATGTATGACTATGTGAGCCCTTGCTTCAAGTTAGAAAAACTTTTAAACTAAATGCCATATTATTTCCATATGGGCTACTATAAGTAAAGCAAACAAACAAACAACACACACACACACACACACACACACACACACACAAGAAAAGAAGGTAAAGAAGTTAAAGATACCCTGAACATTTTTTAATGCAGATTTTTATATACCCTCATGATGGGTCTACGAAAGAAATGGTGTGTAAGAACATACTTTTCCTTCTTTTTTATCTCATCTCAATTCCCTAGAATTCTAAAAGATAATAATAGCTAATACTAAAATGGCTTGCTATGTGCAATCCAGTTTCCCAAACATTTTGAGCACATTAACCTATTTAACCCATATATCGATTCAATCAAATAGGCACTACTTTTTATACCCATCTTAGAAATGGCAAATCTAAGATCCAGAAAAGATAAGCAACTTGTCCCAGGTAGCAAATAACAGAGTTGGAATTGAAACCAGGCAGCCTGGCTCTCATATCCAAGCCCTTAGCCGCTGTGTATATTTCCTTACATTGCTGAGTTAATATATACTTTCTTGTGTTGCTATGGTCCAGGATGTGTCCAATGTAGTTACATTACATGGTAAATCCTAGACAGTCCGACACTTCAATATTAATAGAATAATCACTGTAAGATCTTCACAAATTTTGAAAAAGCTCTTCACTTTTGCCTATAGGATAGTAATATTCCATGTATCATGAATTTGCTGTGACTATTTAACAACAGCTTAACATGGTGTCTGGCACATGGTAAGAAATTATAAATAAATGTTGCTTTAACTTTCATTATTAATATGTTGTCTTTTATTCTTGCTTGTACTCTAATGTTTGGATCATAATGATTTCATTACTTTTATTATTCATCTACTATCTTGAAATTCTTGGCAATTGAATACCACCATCTCCTTATCCTTGTTATAAATATTCCTCCACTGCCCCAACCCACTATGTATTCTTAACCAATTGCTTTTTTTATTTTGCTTTGCACATCTGTTCATTGCCTGCATTTATTTTGACAGGTGCACGGCTGCCTTATTGACCAGGCAGCTACGCGGTTTCTTGACATTCCCATTCAGTATTATAGTCTTCGATCTTCATTATAGGATTACATATACTATGATAAACATCTAATTAACTATCATCTATCTAGATATTATAGATATGTATCTATATTATACCCTTTCACACTTTGCAGAACATTTCACAAATGTTCAATTACTTTTCCAAATTAGCAGGATACTTGTAATAGGAAAAGTCTCAGACTTCTCTGCCAAACTATAACAAGCACAGGCTCTGTATTTACCTTTCAGATCCTAACAACCTTTTCAGCTTCTCTCCTTCTGCTCTGTTTTCATCTATCTTCATTGTCCTTGGGGACTGGCCCCTCACCCTCCCACGGCATCAGGCTTCTTCTGGCTTCTCTTGTTTGCTGTCAACCAGGACCCTACATTCAGCTGTTTGTATCAATGCTAGCCCTAACGATACTTATTCTGTCCTATAAAATATTTTAGTTGTATGCTTAGTGTTCTCATTTAACCATTTACAATTTTGTTCCTACCTCTATCATTGTGTGTAACTACAATGAAGACAGTATCAGGGACTATCAATCCCAGTCACTTCTTCAAAGTCCTCACTTGCCTTAAATTATGTGACTGTTAACACTGTTCATCATTTTTCTTTTTATGAATCCAGAGTGCACAGACTCAAATTCTGTCTTTGTGCCTTATGTAACTGTGTATTGAGCCATTCAGAAGGACCTATCTCAATGAATTGTTGAAAGATTAAATCAGTAAATGTGCAGGAAACAATCAGGACCACATAAATATCACACAATAACTGACATTTCTCTATGTCTTCTAAACTATATATAACTGAAACATGTATTTCTTATAAAACAATTTAATCCATCCCTAAATTATGGGTGTGTGCATGCCTTTTCTTAATAGCAGATTGTAAGCTAATTGAAAACAGATTTATCTCTTAATCACTTACTTGCCACAGGGAGTAGCACAGTATCGTGCACATAGCCAATAAACATCTATTTTATCAATAATAAATTAACAGGGATATGTTTTTATATTTTATTATACTTTTACTGGGTGTGCCCAATATTAAGCTTACTCACTACTTTCAATGAATATCCTAAAAACTGAGAAAAAGGTAGCAATGCTGTTTGTTTAGCTTCCCTTGAGTATTTACTATGCATCAGGCAATTTACATATATTAATCCAATTGGTTTTCTCTGCCATGTTTTTATGAGATAATATCCGTGTTAACATATGAAGTCCTGAGGTTCAATAATGTTAAGTGACTTGCCCAAGATGATATACTTTGGGAAGTGGTAAGCCCAACATTAGAAACTGAAGTATCTGCCTTTCCCTCAGCCTCATCCCAACCCTGTCTAATTTTGGTAAAAAGATGCAGGTCTGTATTCTCCTCCTACAGGAATGAAGCCCTGTCTAGTGGGTTAAGAGACCAACCATATCATTCTCTCCCTTCTCTACATGCCCGTGAAACATACAGAAAATTCTACCATTTGGTGCTCGTTTCTTTGTTTCATGATTATAAATTTTACCTCACCGATTTTCTATTTAGAAAATTAAAAACAGGCACATACAATATGCTTTCTCTGTGTCTCCTAATTCCACGGAAGGGAATAATAAATTCTGTACAGTGGCTTCATGATTTTGATAGTTTCTATTCTCCTTTTAATTCTTTTTTCTTCAGAATAATTCAATCTCTCTCATGACCAAGATTTAAACAACAAAAGTAGTTCTCTGATTCTTGTTTGTAATTAATGTAGAGAAAACAAAATGCCTCGACGTGAGGCATGGGCTTTATCTGTTATGGGAAATGAAAGGGGTCACTACAAAGAATTATTACTTACAAAAATCTCTTCTATTAAATGCTTCAATTTTTGAATAACTTTGAATGCAATATACCAAAAAATTTAGTCATTTTTTGCAATAAATGATTATATGAAAAATAAAATTAACAACCTGTCCTTAAGCATTGGAACAAAAAAATTACAAAGAAAAAGGCCTTTTATTTTCTAGACTTTATTCATGTGAACAGTCCCTCCTTTCCAGATTTAACACATCAATGACAGTCCTGTACCATATTCATTGTGCTGCTGTGCTCTCTTAACATCACCTTGAGAGAAAAACCATCTGTAAATATTTGTTGAACAAACACTAATTTCCTTGCTAAAGGCAATGATTGCTTATAAATGATCACACTATGTATAACAATAATCTATATTCATTAACCCTTATTGCCTGCTGTTCCAGATACTAAGCATTGGTCCTCACTGTAACACTGCAAGAAAAGTACTGTCATTCCCAGTTGACTTCAGAGAAAACTGATTTGGAGAAGATCAGTGACGCTGAACCCCACCGAGGGCGAAGTGCTGGAACCAGAATCTGAACCCTGACAATTCGGTGCCAGAGCCACCGTCCTTACGTATTGAAGGAGAACAAGCCAGTACGGAAATTCTGGTATTTCTCCTAAAATTAAGTTCAGTTGGATTCTTTTGCTGAGGAGATATGCCAAAAATATGGGAAAAGGAAAGCCCAACTTACTCAAACTTGGGTGGCGGCCCTGACGATGCGTTCATTTTTATTATGATAAAACAGTTCAAAATGATTTGTAATAAAATTCCCCGTCTCTGGCTTTCTAGACTTCGAGTACTGAAAATAACATTCCATGAGTAATTGAGCAATAAATTTAAAATTAGCCTTCTCAGCCCTCATCGAGACACCAGCACTCCTTGCACCAGACAGCTGAGAGCCACCGCCATCCTCTATGGCACCCATGACAGGGTTGATTCTATTACCAGATACCAAACAGATCACCCTGTTTATAATCCATGCAACTCTAACAAGGCTAAATCCTTGCTATGAGTGTCACACTTGCAAAACAAATGTAAGTACTTCTAGACACAGAGGCATTTTCTTTATTTCTCTCCATGCCTTCCTAGCATTATACTGATAATGATTTAAATGATGCTTCCAACTCGGTTGACTAACAGCTTTCTTATGGATTCAAAGCAATGGAAAAAGCATAAAGTTACAAAAGAAAGTGAAAAAAACTGCAGAAAATGAAGCAATTAGGGGGATTTTTTTTCCTTGTAAGTGAGGCGATGTATGTGGATATGTGTTGCTAAATGAATAAGTGAAATGAATACTTTGAAAGTATGGCTACTCCAGCCCACATTTTCCCCATCACACTAGAAGTAGAAGAGTTGGAGAAAACATTCATGTGATTTGCCTTTAGCCCTAAATACACCTTTATTTTTTCACCCTCCTTCTGGCCACCCAAGCTGGAGTTTGATAGTAACAGACATCAGCATATTAGTGAGGAATAGTGGTGGTAAGCATGTTCTTGAACATTCGTGGATGCCCTGTGTCTTCTTTACAACCCTTAAATAAACCCAGTATACATATAAGTATGTGTGTGTCTATATATCCTCAGTGGAACAATAGTTTTTATTTTGTTGTTGTTGTTGTCATTGTCCCTTCAAGAATTACAACTACATTGAGATAATTTAGGAATTGTTAGCTTCATATGGAGAACAAGTATCCAGTTTATGAGTATGTCTTTACCTTTACTATCATCCTGAGAACCTCCTATTTCGTGGCACATTTGCACCTTTGATTCTGTAAAGGTACTTGTGTAAATACATGTGAACATGAAGTAAAGAGAAGAACAACATGGTCCTGTCAGACAGTTTTAAGAATTAAAAGTATCCAGGGGTGCCAGGATGGCTCAGTCGGTTAAGCGTCCGACTTTGGCTCTGGTCATGATCTCATGGTTTGTGAGTTCCAGCTCCGAGTGAGCCTCTGTGCTGTCAGCCTCGGAGCCTGAAGCCTGCTTCAGATTCTGTCTCCCTCTTTCTGTTCCTCCCCCCCGCTCGCGCGCTCTCTCTCTCTCAAAAATAAATAAAGTTTAAAAAAAATTAAAGAAAAAAAAGAATCGAAAGTATCCAGTGCTCACCTCTTCATCATCAGTAAGCCAAGCAAATGAGAAATGAGTAACTGCTGAGACAAAGCACAACCTTGTAGGCTTCCAGACCCTACTTACACCTGCCTGAGGTCTTTTCTGAATTAAACTGTGTCCGCTCCTTTAGGTTATTCTTGATGTACCTTAGCTGACTTTGATCTGTATACAAATGTTACAAGCAGAGACACAGTTGCAAATTTCCCTAAAGGTGGTGGCCACTCCTGACAAAACTTCAAAAAAAAAAAAAAACAAAACCTCAATTCTCTTCTATATGCTACTTAAGCACCCAAACTTCCTTACCCTTTTCCCTACATTCCACTCTTGACTTGGTTTCTTTTATAGAATTAAAAAAAAATAAAAAAAAATAAATTTACAAGAGGCTAATTGATTCTGCACAACTTACCCAACACAGCAATGAACAAGAGAAAAACCTATCTAATTTTTTACCAGATTGTGAACAGAAGACTGTGTTTCACACAGTCTCCCAGGAGGCAAGGTGATGAACTAATCATGTTGCGATCTACGAGGTCACAGCAAATAATTAAGACACTTGTTACAGTGGTCTGTGTGGTGCGATCCTGTAGCGAGTCAGAATGGATTTTCCATAAATTCAAGAAAAGGTCCTTTAAAATCCTAATTTAAAACACTACATTTTCGCTAATTAAGAGCAGTGTGGCTCAAACTAATGCATCATTTTATATCTGGTGTATTGATAATCCTGAGTGCAGGAAGACGGAAAACCTTAAATTTTCTCGCCTGTCTTTAGTTAGCTCCTCCAAGATCTGAGGTGTTTGCTGGAAAAGAAACACAGACACACTCTACAGCTTTAGTGATCAGCATGACAAAGGAAAGCAAGGCAGCCTGCATACACTATCAATTATCTGACATCTTCACATCATACAACAGGTTTAAAATGCCACAGGAAAACAGGATGTTCTTAGCCAAAAGAAAGAATCCCCTCGAAGTGTGGTGCAAATTAACATTAGAAGAGTTGGTCAAAGATGCTGAGCAATCTTTCAGGAGAGGTTTTGTTTTGTTTTGTTGTTTGTTTTTCAATGAAGGTGAAGTCCCACATCTGTCATGGACAACTTACATGTGGCTCTGACTACAAACAAAATATTACCACACAGTACTTTCCATGCCCAGGATGTGAGCTCAGGACTTCACATTACCTGAAGTGGCAAGCATGATTAGCCCTATTTCACCACCTGGGATTCTGAAGTACAAGAAATGAGAAGGTTCCATAGTTTAAAAGTGACTTGAGCATCTAGTTTTTGGTTTTGGTTTTATTTTTCAATGTGGTAAAAAAAATCTAGGGCAAACATAAGTTTCTAAAATCATTCTGAATAATTCTGAAAAAAATTCTGCTTTAAAATTCAGGAATTCTCGGGGCGCCTGGGTGGCGCAGTCGGTTAAGCGTCCGACTTCAGCCAGGTCACGATCTCGCGGTCCGTGAGTTCGAGCCCCGCGTCGGGCTCTGGGCTGATGGCTCGGAGCCTGGAGCCTGTTTCCGATTCTGTGTCTCCCTCTCTCTCTGACCCTCCCCCGTTCATGCTCTGTCTCTCTCTGTCCCAAAAATAAATAAATGTTGAAAAAAAAATTTAAAAAAAAATAAATAAATAAAATAAAATTCAGGAATTCTGACTCTAGTTGTTTAATTTCAAAAATAATTTACAAAAATATTGCAAGATCTTTTTCATATTCTGAACATTCTTGTATTATTTCTGCAAGTCATATTATCTGTAACTTTGTTGCTAAATTACAGCTACTTTTTTTAATTAAACTTTTTAATGTATTTGGGAAAAAAGTGTTTTGGGGGTATTTTTTTTTTTTTTTACTTATTATTGTGTAAGCAATTAGGAAGAAAGGCACAATGCTGGATGAAGTAGTTTTGCTCTAAAACATTGTTTTGTTCTATGTATCACCCTAATGCACAGCTTAATTATGATCTAAATATATAACTTTAATTTAAATGCAGCTGAAACCAGAGAAGAGTCGCAATTCAAATTTTAAGAAAAAAGTGAAATGAAAAATTACTACACATTAATCATATGACAATCATCCTCAACTAAATATCATATGCATTATCAATAGATTATTTTTAATAAATGTATGTATTTCTAAAGAAAATAAAGGAAATAATTCTATCATCCCAATAACAGCAAAAAAGTGACAAATTCAACTGAAAATAACAGGACAATCATTATTGATAAATATAAACCAAAACCACAATATATTTTTAAATTTTTCTAAAACCTTAAAAAAGTCAAAAGCATAAAAATTAATTTCAGTAACTTAATTCCAACTTTGCAGAGCCCAAACAATAAAACCCACATTTTAATTATTGCCTTACTGACATTATTTTTTCAATCCCCTTTGGTCATGTGAGAGAAAAGAGAAAAAAAAAACTTTTAGATGAATAATCTGGGAATTTTTATTTCGTATTTTTTCTCTTTTCCACACCATAGATGGAGCCAATGTTCAACTATTATGGGAATTATCCTAAATATTATTCTAAACGTGAAATGACAATAAATACAATTAACTTGTAATAGTATAAAACTGAGAAAAAAATGTGGAAAGTACTAAACTTTAGTGTAGCATGAAAATTAATATATAGTTTCTATCAGCATTTTCTGTTTACCCTCACTTTGTCTCAGTTTATCTTATAAATACATTTCATACTGCATAGACAGACAAACCGTTAGTGATGTGCTCTGATAAAATACAAATTAGAAGAATTTAAAAAGTATTAGCCATCCTATGATTTTCAATTCCCATAAATTATTTCCCTGCAGGTCATTGTAATAATTAAACTATTTAAAACAGTAAAGGTTTTCAGTTCTCGTGACCAGCACATCACAGTTAGAACCAGAACTGCTGTTTTACGCATAACTGCTTTAAAAATAGACCGCTCACGTGGGCACGTGACTTGTTTTGAATAGCTTCAGTACTTACTGCTGTCAATGCCTCAATCAGCACATTATCCCTACCCTCATGATTTTACAACTTAGTGATAAATATAGTAAAAGATGGCTTTTGAAGAACATTTTAGCAATTAACCATGAAATAGTCTTTTTAGAACAAATTTGCTAAATTTAAATAACACATTACCCAATAGTCAAATTACATGCTTCAGTTGGAAACCTGGGTGTTTGGCGGACTTAGTAACATTGATTTATAGATACATTAGCAAACTATTATTTCACAATATTAGCCATGTTAATTCATCACTGCAAGTCACTTTTTATTTGGTCGAGTGTGTATATATACATATCACATATACATACATATGACTTAACTCTTACTTATCCAATACTTGTATAATGATTCAACTATCCTAATTTTCTTTCCAATTATACTTAATAATGGAATAAAACCAAGAAAAACCTATCTTTTTCTGTTTTACAATGATTTCTTTCAGTAAGTGATAATTTCTACCTTTTAAATTTTGTTTCTATAAGGAAATATTACTTTTTAAAACTCTCAGGTTAAATACTACTAAAGTATGTGACTGACATTCATTTTATGGCATGTTACTGTCTATCTTTATTCTCGGTTTCAAAACTTTCACATGGGATGGTTAAACTGGAATGTCACCAGATACGCATCTGTTATTTAACCACGCAGTATAGGAAACTTTGAGAAACAGCCCCTTCTCTTGCCACCCTATGCCTTTCACACTCATTAATTTATTACCTAATATTAAGTATCATTACCTAATATTAAGTATTACCTAATATCATTAAGTATCACAGAAGAACCAGAAACAAGGAAACCCCTTTGGAAATTATAAGTCAGAGAGTTGATTTGGCATATTTCATTTTTTAATGCCATTGGACACATTTCTCATTAAGAGTCAAAATCAGTAAGAGCCAGTGTGAAAGTTGTAAAGATCTCATTAATAAGATTAATTAGTGTTTTATGTTAGCTATACAGCAAATACTTCAGCTGGTTATTGTTAATTGAGTTAGCAAAATTCAGGG
Organism: Lynx canadensis; assembly: GCF_007474595.2. NCBI lineage: Eukaryota > Metazoa > Chordata > Mammalia > Carnivora > Felidae > Lynx > Lynx canadensis. The sequence goes on from NC_044306.2 coordinate 56,680,939, forward strand.
AAAAAATCATTTTGCTTTTGTTAGTTTAACTATTTTGAAATAGAAATTTCACATAATAGGTATTAATTACTAACATTAATAGAATCTTGTTTCATATCAAGGATTGGAGAAAAAAGTGATCTAAATATAAAAAAAAAGTTTCACATTCAAAGTGCCCATCTTCTTTTTTTTCACTGCAATAACAAAACAATATACTTTAAGTCAAAGTTATATCCGTATAGAAGGGATGATACAGATCGACCACTAAATGAAAACATGTCAACATTTTTCCTCAAAATTCCAATCCCCCAAAAGTCCACAGACAACTAGTTACCTTTAAAGTTTAAAGACTGGTAATGAGAACGTGTCAAAATGAAAAATCAGATTACTTCCACGTATTTCACAACTAACCACTCACTGTGCAAAAGATTAAACTTTGTTAAGTATAAGAACCAATATTTAATTACCATTTATATATTGCTATTGTCCACAAATGTACTTTAATTTAAACACACTGTATATGTGGAAGGTACATAGTGTACATGGGTGATGACCCTTGAAATTAAGAATATTAATATTCTGAGGTGATCCATTAAGACTACTTTAAAAAGTGTTGCATCAAAACCACAGAGAACGTTGCATTCTACTGTTAAAAGTTTAATGACAGAAGCTGTTATATTTGATAAACAAGAGATTCAACAATATTACTTATCAACATTTTGTAAAGGTTATTTTGCATTATTACTCACTGAAAAAGATAGTTATTTTGATCACTGTTAAGTCATGAGTGATGCACATACTAACAGACTGCATTCTGTGTAAAAACAAAGCATACCACCGCGATGTTTCAGATATGAAGGAAAGCTTTTAGCAACAAAGTGTTATCACCAGGTTGTAAAACTGAACGGACACTTAATAACTCTGCCTGTATACCCAAACCCACCATCTTAGCAACAGAGGAGAAAAAACAGAGACTTTAAGTTTCCACAGAGTAAAAAGCTGTTGCTAAGCAAAAACTATAACCAAAAATACAGAAAATTGTAGCTTGTTTTTTGAGACCTACTTCACAAGTTTAATGATTTAATTAGCCCGGTTCACTTTAATATAGATACCCAAACCAGATGAAAAGCAGCAACAAACCCCTGTGACTGAACTTGTACTAAACCCACTTTCACATCCCACAAATTAGCAGTACCCTTTCATCCACCTCAAAATCAACGCAAAGACCAAGTGAGAAAGACTGTCTTCCTGTTGACCTCTCTTGGCCTTCTTCTCTAGTTTATTTTACATTTCACCCATGTCATTGGTTGTGATCGTAAGACTACTTACTTGAATCCCAAAGTCTCTAGTCTTGTAATATCAGCTCTGCAAAGACTTGGGAGAAAAGCCAAGGCGACCCCACGCTTGCTTCCTTGTGTCCCCGCGAGTTGCACGCCTTACCAATCCTCCTGTGATCTTTCTCCAGATGGCACTTACCTGCTGCTCCCCGGGTTCTGTAGATTTCACCAGGTGCTTATCCTTGTACAGAGACCAGAGACCAATATTGGGCAGGAAAATTAAAGCCACCATGAATAACAAAGTCATCTGCAGAAATCTCTTCTGTTTCCTCTTCATTGCAAATGATAACAGAGAAGAAAAGTTAAAGGAGATGGCTCCCTGACTGGTTCTTGTGTTTAATGCCAAAGTCCTTTCCTCTCCCCTGCGAAGCACCAGAAACTGAGGAGAAGCTAAAAACTTTTGTTGCGTGCTCAGCACCAGTCTGCACGATTCAGAGGGAGTTGGGCATCTGCAGAACAAACGCACAGTTACTTTCCCCCCAGAAAACTATGACGAAGGCATTATCTATTGGCTTAGAAGTAAATGACTTGACTGAGGAAATCATTAAGCCTCCCTTAATATAAAGCAATGGAGTAAACAGGATGATTGCACACATAATCCTAAATTATGAAAGTCTATATACGGCATGCTAGATACGTAAGAACACAGGAGTTTTGGTGTTTTCCCCTCCCTTAGTGAGGGAGGGTTGGGGAAGAGCGGGTCAGTAGCGGGAACTGCGTGGGAGGAAGCGGCTCAGCCCCAGCAAGCGTCAGGTAGAAAAGTGTCCGCTTTTGACATTGGAACATCACCTTCCTCGTCTTCCCCCAACACCTCCTGCTGTGCTCCCCCTGGGGTAACCCACCTGAACTCAAGTTCAACTCCCTCTGAAGCCAGCGTGCTGGCGGGCTCCACGCGGATCCAGGGACTCCGGAACACAACTCCTGTTCGGATGGAGGTCCACAAACTCCTGGATGCTCACGCGCGGTCTCAACTGTCCTCGGCAGGCGGCGGCTGGCGAGCGGGGAGCCCGCTGGAAGGGAGGCTACAGATGTCAGCGGAGTCCAGCCAGGGAGTGGAGGCGCCGCGCCGCTTCGCCTCGCGCAGCCCCGGGAACGTGCTCTTCCGCGAAGTGAGCGCTCTGCCCATCAATCTCTTCCCCTTCCCGCGTGACGCTCTCACGCTCCGCTGTTCATGTTACCATTCTTTTCCGGCAACTGAAAGAACCCAGAGAAACATCACGAGCACCTGAAGGGCGGTGTTTTGCGCGTCCCCTCCCGCGAAGGGGACGGAGGCCGGCGAAGCCGAGTCTGCGCCGGGCCGGGCGGTGGGCGAGGGCGCCGGGGAGGGCGAGCCGCAGGCGAAGCAGCGCCGCGCTAGCTCCGGGCTGGCCGCTCCGCGCTCGCTGGCGCCTGCCTTCCGCCGAGACGCTGCCGGTGCCGACCACGTGCGGGAGCCCGAGCCCGGGAGGGGAGGGCGGGCCGCCGGCAGGGGGTGGGCAATTCCGCCCAGCTTCCAGATCCTATATAAACAAACACTGGCGCGGGCAAGAAGAGGAGGGCGAAGACGCCGCGGGACGCGGACTTGCGGCTCCCAGCCTCCGCGGAGCCGCTCTTGATCGCCCTGGGCTGCTCGGGCCGACCTCACACCGGCAGAGATACCAGCTCCCCCACTCATCTCACCCCAGAGGTGCCAGGCCAGAGACTCCGGAGGAGAAGTCGCCGGCGCTCGCGGGTTTACCCCGATTCGTCCATGGTGCGGGCGGGAGCGCGGCGAGCCGGGACGCGGCGGCGGCGGCGGCAGGAGGCAGAGGCGAACCCTGGAGGGGCCGGTCCCGCCGAGAGGGGCTTCCTGGGCACGTGTCCCGCCGCTCAGGCCAGGTACGCGGTGGGGAGAGGAGGAAGAGGATCCCGAAGCGACGCGGAGCTGAGGTTCGGGGTTCTCAGGCAGCAGCTTCTGGAGCGACTCCGTGGAGACCCAGGGCGCTATACTTGGGTCTGCAAACACCCGGGGCCCCGTTAAGATTTGGCAGTGCCACCCCGCTCCTGCCCCGCCCTGCTCCTCCGCACTGAGCGCGCTTAATCACTGCAAGGGCTACCTGTCCCTCTGACCTCGCACACTCCTCCCATGATAACCGGAAAATGTGGGGATCGAGGTAAGCCTCTGGCAGAAGGGACTCCTCCCTCTCCCCAACGTATAGATGCACCAACGCCCCTGAGCGCGCACGACGAACCTGGGCAGCCTCTGCAAGACAACTTCGTGCCTAGCAACGTGCACCGGCCACTCTTGGGGTCCAGAGCTCGTAACTCCTGAAGGAATGGGGGCTTAGCTGAGGCGACATGCATGCATGTAGTGCCCCCTGTATCAGCCTTGTCTCGAACCAAAAAGAAACGCCATGGCCAAGTCTTTGTTACCAGCTAGATGTGATGCCCACATACTTGGGATGGATGAGACTGTGGGCCCTAAAACGGCTTTTTGGTATTTTCTCTCTTCTTTCCTTCCTCTTTCTTCATCTCTCTCTCGAGCTCCCTCTCTGTTCTCCACCCCCTCCCTCTGCCTCCCACTTCCACTCTCTCTATCCCTTTCTCACTTGAGAAAGACACTGATGTGAGGGTGAAGAGTTATGCCTTCAACTCCTTACATAATTTTAAAATGTATTTGAACAATATATGTTGGCAGTATGACTGCATGAATAAAGCTTTGTGCTGCAATATTTGTCTTTGTGAATCACTTGCATTTCAAAAGAGTACATAAACACATTTAATAAGTGGTTTTAAATATGTCCTTTATGTAAAGACCAATTACCCTTCAGTTTTACACAAATGCAAGAATCCAGAGAGCAAGGGGCTTAATTCTTCACCACCCTTACATGCGCGCGTGCGCGCGCGCGCGCACACACACACGCAGACACACGCGCGCGCACACACACACACACACACACACACACACTGCCTTTTGTATTCTGCATTATTTTCTAACCTTTTTCTCTCTTAGCAAGTAGAGTTCTGAAGCATATTAATATGAATTCTGAGAAGCCATGTAGCCTGGAGAGATTTTACTGGAGTGCTTGGTCTTCAAGGAAAGATTTTTGGAGATTTAGTTAAGTATATTGGATATTTTCTGCCTTATTTAACAATTAACAATTAAAGTTAAAGTTATTAACAATTCTGAAATAAAAGTACTCAAAAGTAAACTAAAATATAAACTAAATATAAACTAAAAAAAAAATCCTTCACATTTTAAATAATGTTTTCTTCATACCTTAAAAAAAAAAAAAAAAAAAAAAAGAAGCCCTGGATCACAAATAGACATACTGTCATTCTGTTTGCTAAATCCCAGATTCTGACTTGAAATGTGCTTTATTTTTGTTGCACTAGCAAATGGTCTTGCAAACTGTACACACTCCCAGAATATTGTTACTTTCCGTGAATGGGTATAATAACTTCCCACATCAAGTACATGCAGAATACATGGCAAAAACTAGAAGGAGAAAATTATTATGTTCACTCCTTGTACTGTGTAGCTCCAAACAATCACTGTTGCTTTTTCTTCCATTTATTTATTATTTATTTATTTGAAACATTATAATTTCCCTTCAAGCTGGTCTTCTTTTACAATTCCACATACAAATTTCCAACAGAGGACAATGCTTCTAACTAAAATTGATCTTTTAGGTTCAGTTTACAAACAACACACACACACACACACACACACACACACACACACACACACAAAATAACAGTTAATTCCTTTGTTCAGGTAATCCAGAGTAATATGTATATATAGAGAGCCATACCTTTTACATTAGTTACTAATGTTGGTTTTGTCAAAATCCTTATGTTTTTAAAATTTGTCTTATATTCAAAGGCCACTTTTTACCCCTGTTTGTTTCTCCATTTTGTTCTGATTCTACTGGGAATGTCGGGTAATCTGAGTCCCATGTGCCTAGCAATGAGCTAACAGCTACAGGGACACATAGGAAGAAATGGAGCAATATCTGTGACCTTGAATAATTTAGAGTCTAGTTGAAAATGTAATGTAAAGTCACTTGGAAGAAATTGGAAAGAGGCAGAAGGCTATTGCTTTAGTTATAGCTCTACTCCAAAATTCGATGGCTTAAAAAAACTATTTCATTCTCTCTCCCGATTCTGTGCATTCGAGTGAGCTCACATAGGTAGTTCTGCTTTGAGTGATATTTGCTGGGTCCTGTGGGTTAGATCGCCCTGGGCTAGGATGGCCCCCTCAGGTGGGTGGCATCTGGCACTGTCAGCCAGAAGATCATCTGGGGCGGTCCTTGGAGCTTAACAGTTCTCCTCTGCATGGCCCCTCTACATAGCCTGAGCTTCTCACAGCATGGTGGCTGGGATCCAAAAACGAACATCCCAAGAATCTGTGTGCCAAGAGGGAGAACACAAAAACTGCCAAGCCCTCTTAAAGGCCGAGAATTGGCACCACCTCACTTTTGCAATAGTCCCAGGACCATCCCAGGTTCTCTGGAGGGGGTGTAGTGACAGTATGCAGATCAAATTGACATCTCAGTGAGTGATGTGATGAAGAGTGTGCGGCCATCTTTAACCCACTATTGATATTCAAAGGCATAGAGGAAGGAACTCCTAAAAAAGACCTAACCAGATTAGATAGTGCCACGACACAATAAAAAGAAGTAAAAGCCAACCTCAGTATCAAAATGTTAATACCCAGTTTCTATCCTTGCTGAGAATACTCACCATAAACCCTGGGTCAATTTCTATATATATGCAAGTGCTATTGGGCAAAGGATACCAAGATGAACATTCCTATGGAATTTTCAGCACTACAAGGGAGTTAAAGGTGTTTGCAGTTAAATGTGCAAATTAAAAAGGGACAAATGCTAAAAGAAGAGAAGGTTGTTTCTCAGACAAGATCTTCACTTTATGGCATTTGAACTCTCAGTAATAAAATTTACCTATGAAAATGTTTTTTTCTTTTAATAATAAAATATACCTTGATTTGAATATATATTTCTTTCTCTGTATATTTAGCTATCAAACATTTATTGATCACATACAACATGCCAGACATTTCTGTAAGCATTTCTTAGTAATAAGTCATTTACTTTTATAAATAATCTTATTATATAGGTTCTGTTACTATCTCCATTTAATAGCTTAGAAAACTAAGGCAAGGAAATTATAAGCATCTTGCTAATAAAAGTTCTAGTAAGTGCTACGGCAGGGATTTAAACCCAGGCATTTTGCTCCAGATTCTACGATCTTAATCACTGTATAATATTCCCTAAAAATTCTTCTGACATAAATGTTAATTCTCTCTCCTCCCTCCCTCCCTCTCTCCCTCCCTCTCTCGATAGATAGATAGAAAGATAGACATAGATATACATATAGATATCCTAGATATATATATATATATATATATATATATATATGTATCTTTTATTTCATTCCTACCTTTGTGAGAAGATTAAAGAAGCTAACCAAAAAAGCTGAGTTTAGGGGAGATGTTAGTCCAGTTTCAGAACCTTAAAACTTCTTTCTTCTTTTCCCTTTCTTTACTTTCTTTTTCTTTCTTTGAGTGTATAAAAGAAGGTTATGCTGAAGGTAAAATTACATAATAAACCATTCCTTTATATTTTACATAACATATATTTTAGTTTGCGTGATTATAATTTTATATAGATCACAGATTTTTAGCTTAGACTTGACCTTGCACCTTTTTTGTACCTTGCACCTTTTAAGAACAGTGTTTAACACATATTATGTCTTTAAAATATTTGTGGTGAAATATTTGTGGTGAAGTTCATCCAAAGGAGATGGTGTCTATCAAAGTGTTAGCAGTGGAGATGAAGTATGTAGTTAGACTTCAAAAGTTCTCACTATGAAACTGCACTGAGTAGTTTTGGGAACTAATATGGGGTGTGAAAGAGAGAGCCCAAGATACTCCAAGTTTTTTGTCCATGCTCTTGTAGGACTGGATTTGTCTTTTACTGAGTTAGGAAGACCTTAGGAGAAACAGGCTTGAGGGAGAAGATCAGGTGTTTGTTTGGACTTACTGACTTGGCATAGTGTTAAATGTATAAACATCGAATAAGTGTTTGGATGTGAGACTTTGGAATTGACAGGGATAAAGGGATGTGGAATCTAAGTTGAGGATATAAATCATAAATCTAGAAGGTCTTAAGAGTATTTAAAGCCATAAAGGTTATGAGATTATCAAGGGAGTGAGTGTAAATAGATAAAATAACAGTCAAATGTGCTCAAGCAATAAAGACTTGGGGAGATGAAGAGAAACCAGCAAAAGACCTTGAGAGTTAGTGGTCAGTGTGGCTTGAGGAAAATCACGAGAATCAGATGAAGAAACTGTCTCAAAGAGGAGAGAGCGATCAGATCCATCAAATGAAGTTGATAAGTCAGAAAAGATGAAGTCAAAGAAATCATCACAATTTAGCAATTGTAAAATTTCCTCATCCCATTAGGAAGTAGGAAGGTAGCAGCATCAAGTGCAGCCAAAAGTAACAGTTGAGATACAAGAAAGGATGATCTCTACAGAAAATCTGATAATAAAGTTTTAATTAGCATAATTATGTTAAGCATTTAATGACCAAAGCAAGGAATGTATTTAATTTTGTGCAATACAAGCACATTTATCTCCAAAAGCAATTATCAACAGAAAATGAAAAGATTCTGAACATCACTAGTTTATGAGAACTTAAATTATTTTCTTCCTTACTGTGAAACTAAGACACAGTGATTTTAAACTCACTGCACATAAGCCTCTCAAACTTTTAATGGAAACATTAAAAAAGACTAAAAGTCACTGGGTTAGCCATCTTGCCTTCTGACCCTGTCTGATCAACTTGAAGGTTGAGAATTGGGTACTTATTAATGTGTTCAGCAAGTTTTATTGAGAAATTACTCTTCCAGAAACCTGTGTTGGACCAATTTCTTATCACCCAAACAAATTCAAGTCTTGTAAGATTTCAGATCTTATGAATTTCTGCCCCTTTATCCTCTGGAATATTTTGAGGATCTAATTTAACCACACACACGCACACACACACACGATTTCAATGAGCATGAAAATGCAGCAAAAAATTTAATATTCCCTAATGCCATTAACATAACATTTTATTAATTAAAAGTACTATTATTGCACATGGACAGATATATTAAAGCATTGGTGAGGAGAGAGAGAGTGAGGGAGAGAGACACTGGGGACAACTGCAGATTTACATGCAGTTCATCTTAATTCTTTTATATCCTTTATCAAATGATCACTGTATATCACTATCAAATTCTATTCAGTAGACACTCTTTGCTTTTTCCCTGTTTATTATGTGATTCTGTCTGAACCTTTCAATTCTATTCTATAATCTATCTATCTACCAAAAAAAAAAAGAAAGAAAAAAGAAACCCTTCAAAGTAAAAGAGGGATTAATCACATCTGATGCGCTTACAAATTGTGTCAACAATTTTAGTACCCTAAATTATTTGTAAACACACTAGTTGGAATCTGTGGTTTCACCTCCAGACAAGTAAATATATCTTTTGAGATCTCCTTTTGAGAACCTCTCAGAGATATCCTGGTGGTAGTAAAAAGAGCAAAGAGGATAAGGAAAGTCTGTGTTCAAATCATACTGGCATTACTCACCATCCCAAAATGACCTTTAACCATCCCAAGTGTCTTCTTATAAAATTGTCGAATTGGAAAATTGTACCTATTTCAAGAGCTACTATGAGGACCCAAACAGATAAAGATGCTTTCTGAAATGTTAACAGTGTTCCAAATATAAAGAGTCATTTATATAGAATGACTCAAAATAGAATCAAAATAAGAATCGAATCGAATCGAATCGAATCAAAATAAGCGTATAGATACTGGGATCTCATTCGTTAGTTAATCCCTTGTCATGCTGTTTCTCTTTCATAGTAAATCATAGTGGAATTGCATATAATTCAATAGTCAGTCTCTTCATGATAGAGGAAAAGGATCCTCTCAAATCAAATCTGTTGGTGACATTTGCTTTAGGCTAAACTTCACGGTATCTTGATTGAGATAAAAAACTTTTTAGTACAATAAGTATATATACCACTAAGCAGTTAAAAATTAAACTTTTAGTAAAAATAGTGTATTCCTAATATGACTAGTAATGTAGCATTAGTTATACTATCTTATGTGTTTGGTAAATGCTTTCTTATGTGTCGGGCACATTGTTCAGCATATTTTACACTTTTTATCTAATTCAATATTTATAAAGCCTTTGTTTCATCTCTATTTTTAGTTGGAATTATCTCCATTTTATTTTTTTTTAATTTTTTTTAACGTTTATTTATCTTTGAGACAGAGAGACAGAGCATGAACGGGGGAGGGTCAGAGAGAGGGAGACACAAAATCTGAAACAGGCTCCAGGCTCTGAGCTGTCAGCACAGAGCCCGACGCGGGGCTCGAACTCACAGACCACGAGATCATGACCTGAGCCGAAGTCGGACGCTCAACCGACTGAGCCACCCAGGCGCCCCTTATCTCCATTTTAAAGATAAGGTAACTAAACAGGAAGGTAAAGGAAGTTAGAAAAAGTCACTCAGCTAACACATGACAGATCTGGAATTGAATGGATGTTTCTCTGATTCTAACATCTGAGCTCACCTCACTAAAACAAAAGCCTAACTATTTTGCTAAAATTACTTGATTGACTTTAACCTTTTGTAAAATAGATATAATTTAATTAAATTTAAACATTTTAAATTAAATTAATTAAATTTAAAATCCTAGGTTGCATCCTTACTAAAAAAAAAATCTTCTTTCTATAATAAGGTGAGCTTTCAAATAAATGTTTTCCCATTCTTTAATGAAAACTTCAAAAGCAGCTTCAGTAGAAAAAACTGTGTACAATATATTGAACAGAGCATATATACATATATATGCTGATATATGCTGGTGAAGGTTTTAAGAACTTTTGTGTGGGACTTCACTGGGAATAACGTTAGCAAGAACTCAAAGACTGGATTGATTTATCTGTTGCTCTTTTCACTACTAATTGCATTAACCAGTTTTTCACTAGTATCTAAACTTTAAAAAGTTTCATTTTGTATAAAATATCCATCCTTTTATCTCATGTCAAGAAACTGAAATATATATTTAAAATATTAAATTTGTATGTATGCCTGAATGCAAACATGTCTATATGTGAACACTGAAAACAACTAACAAAGTTTTATTGGTGCTTGAAAATATGATGCATTTCCCATATAGTGGATACTTTTCTACCATAGTCATCCAAGGAAAGAAAGCCAAGAAAATATCTCCAACCCAAACATACTTTGAATGCTCAATACACAGTATTTTAGTGAATGAACATATAAATGAATTAATATCTGAACATTATAATCCTGTGGAGAATGTATCAGATTTCGATAACCACAGTGTTGCCAGTATCCTTGGAAGTCACTTACCCAAAATATTATTCTGCAACTTGCATCACAACTACATGCTCAAAGAGGTTTCCAAATCCTTGTTAAAAGGGACTAGGGAATGTAATATCAGGGAATGATCTACCTTCCAACTACTCATCTTATCCTATACAACTCAGCTACAAAATTGTTCCTTGTATTGAAAAAAAAATCTCCTTGTACACCTTGTGCTCACAAGTTATCACTCCCATCCCTTTTCCATGACTGCATTTCCCATATTTCATGATATTCTATTCAGCGGAGATCATGCCTATGTAATTTATGTGATGACATTTTCAGTATCTTTTCCCTTCATTTGAGAGGAAATTAGCTTATTTTTATGAATATATCAAAACAATTTTTTAGAGTAGACAAATATGTCCTCAGGTACATAATATGTGGCCATTAATCTCATGAATAGATTGTTCTATCCTTCTCAGGGAAAAAGGAGCAGTTCACATTTACAAGGGAAGCAGAATGCATTTCCATTCTTCTATCAGGGCTGTGTTGTTTCCCATGCTCTATAATAATTTAATCCAAAGCAAACTGTCCCATCCACATTCCCTCAGTACATTCTACTGGCCCACTTGACTGGTGCAATAACTTCATGCTAACTTATATGAATGAGCAAGTGGCTTGCTTGTTGAATACATTATAAAACATATGTGCTTCAGAAGGTGGGAGGGGCATCAGGCTCTGTGCTGACAGCTTAGAGCCTGGAGCCTGCTTTGGATTCTGTGTCACCCTCTCTCTGTTCCTCTCCTGCTCACGCTCACTCTCTCAAAAAGAAATGAACATTTGAAAAAAAAGGTGGGAGGAAAAAAATATCTTATGAAAGTTCAAGGGCCAACCATATTAGTGATATGTATTAGTGATGCACATTAGTGATACATATTAGTCACATGTATTAGTGATACATATTAGTGATACTTTTAAGGATTCAGTTTTCTGGGAATGCCCACTGGTTATTACATCTCACACCCCAAAGTAATAAACAAATTATTAGATCTCATATCTTTCAGGCTAAGAAGGAGGCATACTGTCTTATAGGCTTTATTGGATTCTAGGGATAATAATATCACTTAGGAATATTGGTCCAGCAATTACTGATTGACAAGGATCGTTGCCAGCTTTTCAGTGACAGCCACAGAAGGAACAGGCTCTGTGGCAGGTCTGGCCAGTGTGCAAGCAGTCTTAACATTCAGGCCACATAATCTGGTGGGTGCTATGATATAGGAAGTATCCCTAGTGGGAAAAATGATGTCTGGTATTTGTGACAAGCCCTGCTAGGAGAATCACAACATAGCCCCTACACTTCTAGAGCAAAGCCATGAAATCTGAAGCAGAATATCATATTCCTCTTGAAAAAAATCCCTGTTGGCCAAAGGGTCTTGAGTATAGGACAGCAAGTGATTATGCTGCCAGAGCTTCCCAATGTTGGCTGATGTTTGTCCTATCTAGCCAATCACGGGGTCAGGTGACTTCAGCTGCAGTCCTTGCTACATTTGAGATGGGACAAACCTATTCCAGGGCCAAGGGCACAAGTAAACTCCACAAACAAATAGCCAAGACATTCATGCCTCCCACCACTGTTGCAATAGTACCTTATATTACCTCATACCTATGGCCACAGCTATCTGATGGACAAGGAATAGTTCAAGGTTGGTTTTTGACCCATTTTGGTATGGGAGTGACAGCTAAAAGTTGACTACTGATGCACAACTCAGGGGCAATTCTAAAATTCAGCAATGAGTAGAAATACTCTCCATCAGCATAACTTCATGCAACACACACACACACACACACACACACACACACACCATTGTGGAAAATGGCTTAACTGATAGGGGCCCAGACAGAGAAATATCAGAACATGGGGACAGGGTGCTCAAGGAGAAGAGATACGTGGATGAAGCAATAAGACTGGGAACAAATTGTGAATATACTTATATAGCATATCCGTGCCCGTCAGAAAGCATCCACTATGGAAACTGGCACAACAAATAGATCAAAGATCTGACCAGCTGGCATGAACCAGAGGCTGCCTTTGGTTAACCAAAACTAGCATAATGTGCTAATAATGGAGTAGCTATGGTGGCAGGTATGGAGTCTTTACAGGAGCATAAAAGCCTGGGTTTCCTTCTAATAATCCTGAACTAGCTCCTGTCACTGCCAAATGTCCAACATACCAACAGCAAGAACTTAGAAATAAGTTAATTATATTGGATTCCATTTACCCTGGAAAGAACAGCAGTTCATCTTGACTGGAATCAATTCAAGTATGGGTTTGCCTTTATTGCCCTTAACACCTCAACCAGCACCACTATCAGAGGATATTTGGTCAATCAACACATTATCCCACATAACATCCTGTTGGTCCTAGAGATCCACTTTAAACAGGAGCGTGGCAATGACCACATGACCACATGACCTGCGTAGACTGTTGTTTAGCTATCTGGAAGCTACTGGCCCAGTAGAGCAGTGGAACAACTTTTAGAGAGAAACCTGAGAGATACCGTCTTGGAGATGACATACCCACAGTAAGGACTGGGTATAAATTAAAATAATTAGAATACATTGGTCTGGAAAACAAGTGATAAATTACAAGTGACCCACTTGACAAATTTGTGATTCTTTATTCTTGTGTTTCCAGTTCCTGTTCTCTAGAAGTCCTGGTTCTCAGAAGGAAACATTTCCACCAAAACATACATGAAATTCCATTAAATTGCAAACCGTTGCTGCTCTCCAACAATGTTGTACTTCTTCGGCTAAGAAACCAGCAATAAAAGAAATATTTCACTACATTTTAATTGACCCTGACCATCACAAGCAGGGAAAATATTTTTCACATCTTGATAATCCATAGGAGCATTTCTTAATATTCCTTTCTCTAATCATGACAAAGAATGGACAAGTGCACAAGCTGTAGTCTGAAGAGGAAACTGCGACCAGGGCTCAGGCTCTTAATGATGAGGTCTATGTAACTCCTCCAAGCTAGCAACTTAGATGAACAGGGGTGCTAGCCAAGGGGGAGGAGAGTCCAGAATAGGTAGTAAAGGAGGGAGGTGATAAGTGCTAAGTTATGGCCTCAAGACTACCAGCAGCATCATGGGGCCCCACTAACTTCTCTCTTGTAAGTTTCCCTGGGAAAGATACCAACCAGATGAGTGGGCAAGTTGTGTGCAGATGGACGAATTCTCTGTTTTAAGCAATACGTGGACTGCAGTGGATGGTGCGGTGTCCCTCCCAGATCCCACTTTGGACTGAGATTCTCATCTCCCCACCTTCCAAGAGTGTAACTGCTGGCGACATACAGCTAGCTCCCTCTCTGGGAATTCCCCTTGGGAAGGTGTCTTCTGTAAGGTTATCCAGCCCCATCCACAACACCACCCTACAACCAGTGGGAGGTAACCTACAACCAGTGGTTGAATGTTGAAAGAGTACAAAGACTTGGCTCCCTTGCCTCAATGAGGGCAACTAGGAAGAACACTAAGAGTTCTAGGCCCGCTTATAGGATCAGTTGAAATCTCTGTTGCAACCTCATCCAACTTTGCCTTCTGCTCAATCCTCCTTCTCTTATACCTTACTACTGTAGTTTCCTATAACACTCCCTATTAAAACTCTTGTTTGCAAGATGCATTATCTAGACCTGCTTTTAACTATGATGTATCCCCAACTCAGAATGTATAGAATCATTTGTTCTGTATTCATCTGTTATATTCTACAGAAGCTATGGTATTTTCTTCAGATTACAAGCATATATTAAGGGAAATTATAAAACCACTTTGAAGACATTTTCTAAAAATGACTTAAGGACTTTTTATGGTCCCTGTTTAATTAACGTTGATAACATACTTTATAGAAAAGATTACTTGGGGAGGAATAAAAACAATATATTCAACAGCTATAATGACTGCTTTTAATGCCAAAACATTGAAATAAAATCCCCTTAATATTAAGTCCATAGTATTAAAACCTCATATATTACCATTAAATCAGCAGTTGAATGATTGGCCTTTTCCTCAAAATTCATTTGGATAATCTGGCAAAAGTGAGCCAGGAAAGAACAGTCTTTATGATTAAAATAAAATTGTACAGTTCAGATTCACAGTATGTGTGAGTAACATCAAATAAAAATAAAAATATTCTTGTTCTCCTATTTTAGGTTTCCTTTTAACTTGACTTTTTGCTATCTAAGCTCTACCTTGTCAAGATAATGGCCCACTCTCTGTCACTCACCTATCATGTTATAGGGTGGACTTAAGAAAACTGACATTTTCCATGAATAACAATCACACATCCAAAGATGTCTCCAGAAAAGGGCATTTTATGGATATAAAAGGGGCAAGAGCTTTTTACCTTTTCCCCTTGCCTTGTCCACATGCAAAGTGCAGTATAGGTGATTTTATGTTCACCTTCAACTACCTTCCTCACTATATCAGAAGGTATTAGATCAGACTAGAGATCCTTGAATCCTTGTGTGAATATTTTCTGACACAGATTTTAGATTTTACTATTTCCTCAAAAACAAACATTTTATTAACATTCGTTCACAAAAAGATGTATTTGTGTATAGCAATAATTTATAACTGTAAGTATTATTTATTGGTTATATCTTCAGCCTCAGTTTTCCTAATAAAGACATACATTAATTTCAAAATACTTTGTATAAAGGTAAAGTCTTATTTATAAACCATATTCTACTGCTAAAGGTCTCTAAAGGTCAATCAAGATCCTTACATATAATGTGGAAGATTAAATAATGATCTTTTATTCAAATAGCTAAATATGTCTGTTTCAATGAAAATATTCTCTTTTTAAATGTTTTTATTTGTTTTTGAGAGAGAGCACAAGCGAGGGAGGACCAGAGAGAGAGGGGGACAAAGGATCCAAAGTGGGCTCTATACTGACAGCAGTAGTCTGATATGGGGTTCTAACTCACAAACTGTAAGATCATGACCTGAGCCAAAGTCAGCTCCTCAACTGACTGAGCTACCCAGACGCCCCCCAACTAAAATATTCTTTTATTTGTTTTTCATAAGCCCATCTTTTAGGCAATGTGGATACAGCAGTATCTTACATTCTAGCATAGGGAGAGAGAAAATGATTTACACAATATATAGTAAACTACATAGTATAATAGAAAGTTACTAGTACAGTAGAGGGTAAAAACATGCAAGGGATGGGAGAATGAGCACTAGGAACATTGCATTCAGAAATAGGGTGGCTGGTCAAGGCCTCATTGAGAAGAAGACAACTAGGTAGACTTGAAGGAAAAGAGATAACCAAGAATATATAGAGAGCAAAGCATTTCAAGCAAAGGAAACAGCAAATGCAAATGTCTTGAGGTAAGATCGTACATAATATGTTATCTAGGAATAATATTATAATCACCCTTCCATTAGATGAGTTATTTTCTCTTTCTCTCACAAATGCATGCTTTAGTTTTAATTAGTTAATTGTTATTAGTTAAATAGTAACTGTGGCAAGTTGTAGAAAAATCAACAATTGTTTTCTCTGGTGGCAAAAACAATTTCTTTGTGCAGATACTTTTTTTTACATTTATATATACATATACACATTTATATCTGTGTATGTAAATACCTGTTCTTATATATATGGCGGTGGCAAATAGTGTACGAAACACATTTTCCTTGATTTTCTTCTCAAAGTGGTGGATAGCAGAGACTTCTGTAGGTATCATAAGAACATTATAGTAATGATGGTAATAACAGCATATATATATTTTTTTAAATCTTGCTATGTATCAGGCAATCCTCTAAGCAATTTACACATATTTACACATTCAGTTTTTACAATGACTTATTATCCTCATTTGACAATGAGAGAACAGTCACAGGAAACTTAAATAACTGCATGGCATAGGAAGTTACTAAGTGACATAACTAGGAAAACAGTGAGTGGGATGTTATCCATTTGCCTAAGTAATGCACAGCATTATTTTAACTCCTAAACTACGTTGTCTAAATAGATACATCCATACATGTTCCATTTGAGGATATTGAGAAGATAGATTCTACTCTGTTGGAACTATTCCTAGATCTACTCTGTATGTGCTGCAAGTCCCCATTTCTACCCCTGTTGCAGACATCACTAATCAATCACTGCACTCTTTCCAGGTAATTTTGGAAACCAGTCTCACAATTAGTTTCCACAGGGCACTCCAGGTTAAGCCTGACTGAAAACTGGGATGGGCAGTTCCTAAGGAAGTTATCTGCCATCCTGCAAATAGGCAATAGTGAGCCATCTAAAGCACCTAAAAAGGAATTGACACATAAAATAGTATATTTTGGAGAATTCCCATGTGGGCATATGGAGTATAGATTGCCTTGTAAAAACCCCAAAATAAGGACTGATCAGGAAGCTATTGAATAATTCAGCTTTAAGATGATGAGATCCTGGGGTAAGATGCCAGCAGTGGGAATGGGGAAGAGGGAACAGAAAATAGACACATAAAGGAGGGTCAAGATTGGTAAGAAGTGGATGTTATGGAGGGAGAGGAGTTGAGTAAACATGTCCTTGCCTTATCCTTCTGGCTTAGCCTCAGCTTTGGCCCCACAGTATACAGGTTACACTGTATACTGTGCAGTTCAATCAATTTTATCTTTAGAGAGAAGGAAACATTAGCAATGTAGGTAGAAAATAGATTAAACGACAAAAATCATTCCTAACTAAAATCACTCCTTCGGATTGTTAAGTTAAATTCCTACTGTCTAAGTAGGGAGTTTTTTGCATTTTATTTTTAGGCCATGGCATGATGGACAAGTAGTTTTCAGAGGGAGTGATGCAGTACCAGGACCAGAATTTCATAAGGCATGTATAAAAAAAAAAAAAAAAAAAAAAAAAAAAAAAAAAAAAAAAAAAAGGAAAAGGGAAAAGGAAACAAGCAAGTCAGTCTGCAGATACCTCTCTTTACTTTGCCTAAATAAATACATACAATCTAAACCTAAAATGAAAAAAAAAATTAAGAATTTCTTTCAATGGGGGCCCCCTGGGTGGCTCATTCAGTGAAGTGCCTGACTTTGGCTCAGGTCATGACCTTATGGTTTTTGAGTTGGAGCCCCGCATCCGGCTCTGTGCTGGCAAGCTTGGAACCTGGAGCCTGCTTCAGATTCTGTGTCTCCCTCCCTCTCTGCCCCTCTCCGTGCTCACGCTCTGTCTCTGTCTCTCTCAAAAACAAATAAACATTAAAAAAAATTTATTTTAAAGAATTTCTTTCAATGGGTTCCTGGGTGGCTCAGTGGGTTAAGCTCCTGACTTAGGCTCAGGACATGATCTCACGGTTCATAGGTTCGAGCCCCGCATCAGGCTCTGTACTGACAGCTCGGAGCCTAGAGCCTGCTTCTGATTCCATGTCTCCCTTTCTCTCTGCCCCTCCCCTGCTCATGCTCTGTCTCTCTTTCTTTCAAAAACAAATAAATATTTTAAAAAATCTTTCAATAATATTAGATCGATATTCTCAACTAATAATTTTGAATAACAAAATTATATGTAAGTTTCATATTCAACCATTAATACAGTTGAGCTACCATTTGTGCAGCACATGCTAAATAAACTGTTATATGTATATCGACAAAAAGAGAAAAAAAACATGATGTCGTATTTATCCATTTTTTATAGTTCCAGAAATAATTCATGAAGATAAATACCAAATTAAAATTCAATAAAATCATTTGAGCCCAGTTGAATTGAGTATTCTAAGTGGTCAAATCACTGACATCATGTTTTCTGACTCCCAAATTGGAATTTTGTGCTGCTGCAGAATGGAAAGGGCAGTCTGGAAGTTGTGGTTTAAATGATACAGAGACGTTTTATGGCTTTTTTTTTTTTTTGGTAATATATGAATTATTTCAGGCTTACAAAATATAAATAAAGTAACCCCGTAAACACCTGTCTTGCCAGCAGGTAAGTTAGTAACTGGGTTCTCAGTGCTGCCATAGCCCTCTATCTCATGTGTTATTTCTGAAGTTGTTGGCATAATGGGCATGCTTACATTTTTGAAATTGGCATTGCCTATGAAACATTAAGACACATGTTTGTCGTAACCGTAATCGTAAAAATATTTACAATTCTGCCCTTGTCTCATAACACATTGCTATTATGCAAATTTACAGTGCTGAATTACTTATTAACTGGAACTATATGGAAACAATATTCATATTGATTACAAGTACTACAGACGTAAACAATGCATCTTGTTATTTATTTAGCTAACATATTTTGTACATGTTGAATGTTTGAAGGTGATAATGATGATGATAATGTTGCTGATCATTGCTGGCTTTGGTGAATAATTAAGCCTCCTTGCTTCTCTCATTTAAATTCAACAATATTTATTGAGTGTCTCTTACAAGCTGATAGATGCAGAAAAATACAAATCACAGTAACATCAATAATATCAATTTGAAGTCATTTTAATAATACATGTCCCTGTGCCATGCACTATACTAAGTTTTTACATACATTCACCCATTTGATTTTAGTCAAATTCCTATTGCTGATGAAGCCGATGTTATATTTTTGCTCAAAATCACAGAGCTAGTAAGAATAAGAGCCAGCACTCAACCACCAGCTATAGCTAGATAAATAAGCCACTATTCTTTTCTTTGTAGAAAATCTCAATAGAATGTTTACAAAAGTAGTAATAATCTAGGCAAATAATTAGTAGCAGCATCCACAAAATATGGAGCATTTATCTTCTCTGATGAAGCAGCCCCCTTTCAGGAGAGAGCTGGCATGATGTTAATATATATATTTGGCCATGTCATAGCATTTAAGAAAAAGGTAAAAATTTCTAAGTGTTAGAGATACTTGAAAAGACAAGAAGCAGTTTTGAATGGAGGGATTATATGATCTGTTTGATATCTATATAGGGCCCATTGGGGCAACCATGTGCACTTATAGGTAGGCAGTGGGCTATAAGCTGTAAACCATGGAGGGAAGAGCCAGAAAGTAAATGAAGGTAAGTATGAATTAAGTTAGGATTGATGCAATAGTAACTGAGGTAGCAGATATGAGAAATACCTGGAAGTTAGAATGAGTGGGGGTAGGTGATCAGTTGAAAATGTGACAAATTGAGAGAACAGATAAGAACTGTATAACTAAGTGTATTTTGCATTCTTAATTAAGGAAGGAATTATAGTGAAAGCAATTAGTGAAGGGAAAGTCATTCTGATTTTTGAACACAAAATAAAGAAGATTCTCCACGGTTGGCTAAGTCCCAATTTTGGCTCTTATGATATTGGTCAAGATTTAACTTGTTCTGATGATGATGATCAAATGCCTAAAGGATGCCATTGTATCTCAATTACTGTTTTTCTTTTTGAGTCTTGTAAGATGTAGATATCTATTTCTTTCCTTATATTCTCTAGAGACAGAGAACTGAAGGACTGTCCCTACGTGATGTCAGAATTCAAAATAAAGAGTAAGTAATAAAATCAATTAAGCACCTATTTTTCTAATTTTTTAGACCAAGTATTTGAATAATATGAAATGCCTTGATAACTGAATTTTCCAATTTTTAAATCTAAATAGCACCTAAATATGTATGAAGTTAACCATTAAGCATATATGATGCTAACCAAAATAGTACTTTTCAGCAATCATAAGCAATGAGGATGAATTACTACATTGGAGTTGAAGGTACAAGCTTTAGTTATAAGACAAAAAACTTCTGGAGACCTACTGTTTAGCATGGCGGTTATAATTAATAATGATGTATACATACTTGAAATTCACTAAGTAAATCTCAAGTGTTCTCACCATACATGCACATGCAAAAAAACACAATGTGAGGTGATGGATGTTTAATTAGCTTGATTGTGGTAATTTTTTCACAATGTATGTATATATAAAAATTTCATGTTATGTACCTTAAATATATACAGTCTTTAATTGTCAATCATCCCTCGATAAAATGGCGGGGGGGAGAATGCTGCAGTTTACTCCCATAAAGTAGGTTGACTTGTTTTAAAGTTACTTTTATACAAGCAAATAGAAAATTTAGCCATATGAAAAACAGTGAAGGTTAAAAAAAAAGTCATTTATATTGAGAATTAAGATCAGTTAAAAGCTTCTTTTTCAAGGAATCAAATTTGTGAAATCAGGAATTCATGTATTTTCATCTTTAATCTTTTTTAATTTTTTTAAGGTTTATTTATTTTTGCAAAAGAGAGAGAGAGAGAGAGAGAGAGCATGAGCAGGGGAGGGGCAGAGAGAGGGAGACAGAATCCAAAGCAGGCTCCAGGCTCTGAGCTATCAGCAGAGCCCAATGCGGGGCTCAAACTCACAGAGCATGAGATCATGACCTGAGCCTAAGTCAGAGGCGTAACCAACTGAGCCACCCAGTCGCCCCTCATCTTTAATCTTTAACATTTAATTGCTTATAATAATACTATAATAAATAATACAATACATGATGGAAAATATAAGAAAAATCAATCTAGTTAATTTAGAAATTTAGTTAATTTTGAAATTTTTATTTCGCTAAGTCAACATAGAATTATTCATTTTGTCAATTTTGCAGATATAGTCAGAAAATTATTTCTTTTTATGTAAGTTGCTTTAAAAAATAAGGGCACTTTACATAGTTTTCTAACACCACTTAGATTCAGTGGTTTTAAACCTCACTGTCCCTTAAGAAGTGTATGTAAGAAATGTTACTTGGTAGAATAAAAACTAAGTATAGAGTAATTCTTTGAAAATTACATGATGTTTTCTATAAACGGAACTGAGTTTACAGAAATGTGTTTTCCAAACAGCTTTTTAGAGTATCCACTTTTAAAACATAGAAATAGATCTGTATTATTCTATCAAGCCATTCCTCCCATGTTTGCCTTTGAAATAAAAATCTGAAGACTAATTAATTTCCAAGTAGTTTGACTTTTGAAGGGATACATGCTTGTTATCCCTCCCTCTTATATTGTTATAAATATTACACTACACACGTAGTGGGAAGAAAAAATTATAAATGAGGTCATTCTTTTTGATTGGATTCATATTCAAGACATCAATTGTAAAGCTTGCAGTTACTAGTCACAGCTCCATGGTGGAGCCAAAAGCATGATCTTCACATTTTCCCTTGCACTGAAAGCAGAATCTGTATACACCTCGAGCATTTACACTGAATTATAATCGCTAATATTTCACAAATATATTTACAAGTAATGCATTCCTCCTGCAAATCTGTTAGTAATGAAGTGACAGTTGAAAGGGTCACTTTTTTATTCACCACTTTATTAATGCCATCAGTTGTATTACAATGATGCTGTAAACAACATGGATGGAGAAATAGGAAAAATAAGAGGAAAACATAGTTAGAAAAGATGTTTTCATGAACTTTTAGGTTGCACTATTTGTAAAAAAAAGAAGAGTGGTCTGCTGCAAACATTTTAAAAACAGGCTGCAAATGTGCATAAAAGAGATTTCTAAAGAAAAAAAACAGGACATGTAATTCAGTATTTTGTTTAAAGAGTTGCTAAGAGTGTATAAACTAAAAGAAAATTGCTGAATCTGGCATTCACTGATTAATAGTACTTTGCATTTAAATTGGACCTTTCACATTGAAAGTGCTTTTCAAGTATAAACTAATTAAGTCTCAAAACACTTCAGAGAGGCCTCTTTTCAGGAATAGGGAAACTGAGGCTGGCTAGTTGAACAGATTGTTTTTTTCCCCTGCCAGTCAGGGAATTTTACATAATACTTTTTTCAAAATCAGTTATGATTTTCCATGTCCTGGACTCATTTCTCCCTGTCATATTTGATACTTTTAAGGATATTAAAATATTTTGTAAACTTCTTATTACTGAATTTTTCCATTAGCAAGAGTTTGGTCAGTTTAAAGGAGAGTTTAGGGGGCAACTGAGTGGCTCAGTCAGTTAAGCAGCTGAATCTTGGTTTCAGCTCAAGTCATGATTTCGCTGATTTTGTGGGTTCAAGCCCCACCATGCGGACCCTGCTTGGGATTCTGGATCCCTCTCTTTCTGCCCCTCCCCCACTTGCATTGTCTCTATCTCAAAATAACTAAACTTAAAAAAAATAAATTAAAAACAAAACAAAACAAAACAAAAAAACTAAAGGAGAGTTTAGGTCCTAAATTAGAGAAATAACAAAATAAGAAGAAAATGGAAGATACCATTCATTGAGCTTCATTACCAATTACATAATTTACATAATATGTAAGTACACCTGGTTTTGTTTTGCAAGATAAGACAATATATGATCATTTACAAAGGCTGGTTTTGAGAGCTATGTTTTATGCATGACTAAAAGCTATTTTATATAACGTAAAGAGTCCCCTCCTCTAGAGAAGTTGAAGAGATAGACTGAAAAGAAGCTAAAAAGGATTATAACGAACTCCCAGTTTCTAAAAGCCATTATGTTAAGTTTGTTTTAGTTACTAAAAGAGGGGATAAAAATGTATTTTCTCTATCCATCCATCTTAGGTTCTCAGGTGGATCTCTGTAACAAAAACATATTAACAGGAGAAAAGCATACATTTATATTTAATATAAGTTTTACATGACACAGAGCCTTCATAAAGAAATGAAGGCCCAAAGAAATGGTTAAATCTGAGTGTTTTTATAGTAGTTTGAAAGAGAGTGGAGAATCAGAAAAATGTGATAGGACCATAGGGAAATGAGCTAAGAGTAGTACCTAGGGTTAACTTGGCAAGGCCTGCTCATTCAGATTCTCCTTGATGTCCTTCCATCTTTGAAAATAAGAATGCTCCTTTCCTCCTGAGGCACCTGGGTGGCTCAGTCTATTGAATGCCCAACTCTTGATTTCAGCTCAGGTCATGATCCTAGGGTCATGGTATCAGGCTCTGTGCTGAGCTTGGAGCCTGATTAAGATTTTCCCTCTCTTTCAGTCTCCCCTGCTGGCGTATGTATGCTCTCTCTCTCTCTCTCTCTCTCAAAAAATAATAATAACAATAAAAATGCTCCTTTCCTCTGGGTATACAGAGTCTCCCTCCCACATTAGGGTCTTATGACATGCTTCAGGGAAAGATCAAATGAAGTCCCTCCTGGACTTGCCATTTCTCAAACTCCTTCAGCTTACAATAATCAATATGTCCAGGTGCCATGTTTTATGGTAATGGTAGTTTTAAACTCCAGCAACATCATGTAAAATAAGTCTTTTTATATATAGTGTGTGTGTGTGTGCATATATACATATACACACACATTCGTGTGTATTTGTGGACATCTAGTTTCTAAAAGTCATTGGGTAAAATTTGTTTTAGTTACTGAAAGCCATTATGTAAAATCAGTTTACTTATATATACTGTGTGTGTACAAACACACACACACATATATACACATAGGTATATGTATACATGTTAATTACTGATTATTTTGATGTTGAGGATTTTTTTATGTGTTAGGCATAATGCCATGTACTTGGGGTCTAAGAGTTGGAAGTACAAGATTGATAAAATGCTGGCTGGAGCCTCAAAGAACCTAAGGGGAAACAGACATGATAAGAATTATCTGATGGATATATAATTGATCTGGCATATCATATAATGGAATTTACAGCTGTATTTCACTTCTTATAGAAAGTAAAAGCAGAAATACAAGTATGTAAACTAAGAAAGGGACACTAAAACAAAAATAATTCATATAGGATTTGGAAAAATTGGAAAAAAATAAAAGATTGTTCACTCTTCCCAGGAATATTTTTTCTTATATATGTTTAAGAATCTTACCTTCAAATTCTAGGTAATTATTCACCAGTGTTCTTATCTTTTTCTTATACTCTTGTCTTTTTTCTCCATGCTCCCATTTATCCAGCCTATCAAGTGACTTAAGTATTTGAATATATCAAAACAGGTACTGTGATGTATAGCAGCTCTCTTCTCTGGTCAGGAGTGATTTCTAGATGGTTCTGTGCTCACATAACCTGTGCCGCTCATAGATCACAAAAAGAAATGAACTCAGCAGCTCAAGAACATTATTATAGAATATTTAAATAGTTGCCATTGCTAGTGTTTGAACCAGAAAATAAAGCACAGGAGAAAAGAGAGAAATGAAAAAAAATGCTTTATCTAAAGCATACTATGTTTAACTTTAAAAGTAACAGTATTCTGGGAAGATCACAGTGATTTTTTAAATTCAGCTTTACACTCTCCTAATGGTCAAAGGTGTTTTTCAACTGAATTTTATCAAAGTGACCTATGTTTATAGGTTGGAAAGTAAATCAATAATAGAATCAGAATTTAAATAAGATGCTTGCAAATTAGTCAAAAATTTATTCTATGTAATCCCTTACAGATAGACAGGTTGGAGATTTTCATTAAATGTGAAACGGTGTTCAATTTTATATCCAATTTTCACTCATGTATTCATTCATTCAACAAAACTATATCTAGTACCCCAGTTTAGCACAGCATAGAGAAATCGTCCACCTTCAAGGAGACTATCTAGGGAAACATACTTTTGCAACTAATGGGATGCAAGTTGCAACACAATGATAGCACATATGCAAAACACCCTATAGGAATAAACTTGAAGAAAACAGCTCTTTTAGAAAGAAACCAGATCTTTTTTATGGGAGAACTAATATGAGCTTTACAGTAAAGAGTGAAAAACACTTTAACAAGCATGAAATGTGGTTGCTGGGCAATGCATTAAAGCCAGAGGGAAGCATATGCCAGAGGCAAAGTCACAAGAGGGTGAGGATGAATGGCAGATAAAATCTTGTAATTACTATTTTTCTTGTATGTGAAATTTTGCGGTACTAATAAGCGATATTATAAACCATGTTATTTTCCCTCTCAAATGTAATACTGGAAAAGAGCATTAATAAGTAAGGAATTCTTAAGTGGACTCCAGAGCTGTCCTAGAGAGAGCTTTTGTCCCTGGAATTGTTGATCATTTTTGGAGGGACTGAGGCTAGGATCTCCTACTGTGCCATTTGGTGATGTAATAAGTAAGAAATCCCATACATAGTTGCTTTACTTCGGGGAATGAGAATTCCTACCATTACTCCAATAGACTTCATCATGGGTGCTAGTTATTCATAATGAATATAGTGAATTGGTATATCACAGTAGTGGCTTTCATCTGATGAAAATAAAAATATTTTTATACAAAATATTTTATAAATACATAAAATGCATACACAAATGCACACACACACAATAGGTTCATTTAAATAATTCATTCATTATTCTAATGCCTATCTTTGGACTTTATTCAAGTTCTCCTGAATCAGAGCATATTAGGAAATCACTTAGTAAAACATAGGAAAAGGAGAGAAGGAGGAAATGAATACTTATCTCAGGAAATGTGCTGGGGACTTTATATGGTTTAATTTATTTAATCTCTTCAAAATTGGAATGAGAAAACTGAGTGATGATTAGATTAGGTAATGTTTTTGAGATCACACAAGAAGTATAAGACAGAGCTCCTATTTGAATCCTATTCTATTTATTCTAAAGCCCATGTTCTTCCCAATGTTACTAGCATGATTATTTTCAGAGGACTTCAGTATACAGTATTTTAAGTATTTTCTGTTTAACAGATTGAAAATTCAGTTACAGAAAATTTAAGTCCCTAGAATCTGGTTGCAACTTAAAAATTACATGATGGCGAGTTTATTTATGTGGTTTACAAACAACCAGTTGAATTTTAATTATTTAAATGGCCATTTATATTTATTAAAATGAAAATTATAGTTTATTTCACGTATTGAAAACCTTATTATTTTTACAAATTATTAACTTTGTCAACTAAATTAAATATAAAACAAAAAAACAAAAAAAAAATAGGCAAAATATTTTGGCATTATTTCTGTAAAATGTTGCCATATTTTCCAGCCTACATTGTCAATGGATAGTTCTCTAGTTATCTTTAATATAATTATTTAGATATTTTCTGTGAAGAAAACCATAAATACAGAGACCCACTATAGAGTCATCTAAGTAGGTTTGTTATTGTTTAGCATAATTTTAAAAAATACCATTGGTGTTACTTAAAAGTTCTTTCTGGGTAGTTCTTAGAATAAAATCCTCAATTACTATACAAATTTCATCAAAAGTGAAGAGTGGAATTTTATATGTTATTATGCTGATAGAAGCTTTTATTGTCTTTACAAAAACTTTTTTCTTTCTGGAATGATGTCTCCAAGATGACAAGAATAGGAGACCCCAGCCTCTGTCCCTCAAGACCAATAATTCCACGAACAAAAACAGCTCCAGGAGAGCTTAAGAAACTTTGGCAATACAGTGGGGAAAAAACAAAACAAAACAAAACAAAAACAAAAACCTTGAGAATAACCACACATAGAGGGAAGAAAGAATAGCTTCATTTTGCTGTGTCATTCAATCCCTCAAGCTGGTATTTCTCAGCACCAAGACAGGACTCATCTAGAAAGAGTTTCCCTCATTGAGAAAGGGAGAACAAGGTGAGCAACCAGCTTCCCCAGCATTTCAGTGCAACTGCATGAAGGACTCGGTTTAGTTTCACCCCACCCAGAGACTGTCAAAGCTGAGACGTGTAGAAATAGCTGGGAACAAGAAAAAAAAGCAGGGTCACTTGTATCAGACAGTCATGCAGAGGGAGTGACAGCGGTTCTTAATGACCTGTTCCGCAGGTGACTCCAGCAGCTTTTGCCACTGAGAAAACCAACAGCCAGCTCTGGTGCTGTGGATCCCCTCAAGATTTTTCTCTCTTTCATCTAATAGGTATTAACTTCCCTGACACCAACCACCTGAATTTCTTTCTATTCTTCTACTCTCCACCCTCGGGACCAGCACCAGCAGCCAAACCAGGCCTCTGAGGCTGTGCAAAAGCCAGATGCCAGCCTAGACCATGAAAGTTGTCACTTTGGGCTAAGCCCTCCAACTGTGCACTTGTATGCCATTGGTCTGATGCTTGAAATTGACCTCCGTTGCCTCCTGTGTACCCACAGCAGTATCCTGCAGTCACAGACATGCACAGCAATAGTCAAAGCCACAAAATTCGTTTATGAGGCTAGATTAGCCCTATCTCCTGTCACTGGCCGATACTGCTAGGCTCATCTGCAACTAGTCCTCCCAGCTATCCATCTGTACACCGCTGGCCCTACCTTATCATTGGCCATGAACCCAACTGTGGGGAAATTCAACCACAAGAATGCACACTGACTGCCAGGGCATCATGGTTGTTTGTAAGCCTGAATCGGGCCCAATCTCCTGTCAGTGGCCTACACCACTGGGCTTACCTGCAGCTCCAACAGTGCATACCCCTACACACACTTGGACTCACTCCCAAAATCAGTCTCCACTGTTGTGCACTTGTGGTGAGAACCAACAGACGTGGTAGTGTCATCCCAACAGCCAGAAACCCCATAGTGGCCAATATGACCACAACTGGTCCCAACCTTTGCCGCTTGCCCTGGCCCTCACCGCTACATGTGTGCATGCATCTACCTCCTGACATTACATAGGAAACTGTAGCTAGCCCCTGTAGTGAAATGTGTGCATACCACTGACTGGTGACCACTGCCAACTGCACTGGTATTTAGCCTCTCGGCTGGAAGGTACCATGAAGAACTCAAATTAAAGAGAAGGAAATCAAGGTATATCATACCATTATGGAAAGCCACTAGCAAAACAGAAAGAAAAGAAAAGAAAAGAAAAAAAAGAAACTCTCCATAAGAGCTATAAAACAATTAGTAAGATGGCAATAGTAAGTCCTTACATACCGATAATTAATATAAATGGATTACATTATCCAATCAAAAAGCACAGAGTGGTTGAATGGACCCAACCATGTGCTGTATATAAGAGATACACTTTAGCTTCAAGACACACACAGGCTCAAAATAAAGGAATAGAGAAAGATAGTTCATACAAGTGGAAAATAAAAGAAGCAGAGGTAGCTACACTTATATCAAACAAAACAGAATTTAAGTAAAAAACTGCATTATTACTATTATTGGTTATCATATAATGATAAGGAGGTCATTTTATCAAGAAGATATAACAATTGTAAGTATGTCTGCACCCAACATTGTAGCACCTAAATATGTTAAGTAAATACTAGCAGATATGAAGGGTAAATAAAAAATAATAAATAATAGTATTGGGGACCTTAATAGTAGGGGGCTTCAATACCTCACTTTCAACAATGGACAGATAATCCAGACAAAATCAGTAAGGAAATATTGGACTAATACTACACCTTAGACCAAAAGAACTTAACAGAAATTTATAGAATATTCCATTCAATATCCCCAAAATACATAGTCTTCTCAAGCATACATGTAGTATAAGCCATACATTAGGTCAAAACAGTAGTTTTAGCAAAATTAAAAATATTTAAACTCTACAAAGTGTCTTGGTGATATGAAACTACAAATCAGTAGGAGGAAACTAGAAAATTCACTATGCAGTGTTATTAACAATAGCTAAGAGATGAGAACCTAAGTGTCCATCAGTGGATGAATGGATAAAGAAACTGTGATACACACACAGACGTGCACACAATTGAATATTAAACATTTAAAAATGTAAATCCTGCCATTTGTGATATTTTGGATAGACTTTGAGGGCATTATTTTAAGTGACATGAGCCAGACAGGAAAAGACAAATACTTTATGATCATACTTATATGTGGAATCTAAAAAACATCCAATTAATAGAAACAGAAGGTAGAAAGATAGTTCCTCCGGGCCTAGGGGTGGGAGAAATGGGAACATATTGGTTAGCAGGTACAGTGTATGAGAAGAATAAATTCCAGGGTTCTCATGTACAGCATGGTGGCTATAGTTAACAATAAAGAATTGTATTTGTGAAAGTTGCTATGAGATTAGGGCTTTAATGTTGTTACCAAAACAACAACAACAACACGGTAGTTATGTGACATGAAGGATATGTCACTAACTTTATTGTGGCAAAAATTTTGTAGTGTATACATTATATACGTGTATCAAATCATCACATTTACATCATAAAGTCACACAATGTCACATGTGAATCGTATCTCAGTAAAGCTGGAAAACATTTTTCTATTACTGGAAATACAGTCTAACTCAGGAAGCTGGAAATGATTCCTATTTTTTCCTCATTTTTGTTTTTTTTTTTGTATCTATAGTACATCCTCCTTAATCAGTTATGAGTCCACAGTTGATTTATTGGCTCATCTTCCATATTTATGCATGCACTATAAGAAATATTTTCAGATTAAAACTTGTCTATGTAATAAGCATAACTAACAACATGCTGGCAGCATTTCCACTTCAATTTCCCCATCAGGCAATTTATTTATTTTACACACAGGTAGAAATTTATGTACTTTACAAAATCTATTGACTTATATATATGTGCAATTTATACATATATTTGTAGAAGATACATAGTAAGTACGGTAGAAGATCTATATTAAATAGGATCTGCATATCTGTTTTCCCACATTTCTCCATTTTTATTTGCAGAAAGGGAAATACAAGGGTGCCTGGGTGGCTCAGTTTGTTCAGCATCCAACTTCAGCTCAGGTCATGATGTCGCCATTCTCAAGTTCGAGCCCTGCATCAGGCTCTGTGCTGACAGCTCAGAGCCTGGCGTCTGTTTCAGATTCTGTGCCTCCCTCTCTCTCTGCCTCTCCTCCAATGATGCTCTCTCCCTTTCTCTCACTTTTTCTCTCTCTCCCTCAAAAATAAATAAAAATTAAAACAAAAAGGGAAATACAAAATGTGTTAGCAAAATAGGGTTTTGCTCATGTGATGAAGAGCTTAAAAATCTAATCCAAAGCGGCACAAAAGACTTGATTAGGAAATCTAGAATTTAAGAATCTAGAATACCAGAACACAACTACCACTATAACAGCAATCATTCACAGCTAGGAAACTGAGATAGCAAAGTTTCAGGATTGGCTTTAAGGTCAATTTAAAGAACTATAAAACATGGCTCAGAAATGTTATATTTATTCTCTGAGTATAGAGTTGGGATTGATTTTAGAAATTAGAATCTAAACGTGATTTTAGAGGAGGGCCAAGTAGTCCCAATCTGAATATAGGAGGTGGGAGAGGCAAGGAATACAGCAGTTCATTACAATAGAGACGGTCACGGGGATTCAACAAAGGCATTTCCTTCATTTATTGTATTCTTGCATCATCAAATAATCTGGCCATATTGCTATAGAGTGACAATGTGTTACATAATCAGTCTTCCTAACTTACTCTTGCATTGTAATCATTTCGTGGCAACATTATTTGTAGATATAGACCATATGACATAACTGAGTAGACTCTGGTCAGTTTCTGTAATCACGATTATACTTGTTGCCATGTTCATAAGGAAATACGAGTAAAAATACTAACTTAAATATACATGATTATTCTAAATGTACATAGTTCTGTTTAAAACAGAAAACTCTTATTTAATAAAGAAAATTTTTGTTATTGCCTTTGTTTAAAAGTCTTCATTTAATAGCTTGAACATTCAAGTTAATAGTTCTGTCTAGTTGCTTCCTTTATCCCACATTTTAAACCACCAGACACTAATAGGTTCCTTTGAGCATCTACACTGTGGAGCTAGTAAGGCCAGTTGGATTTCTAAAAAAATAAAAATCATAACATCATATTGATTGAGGTCATTTGCATTAACATTTTATCTTAATAACTATTCCCTATTCCCCATGTAAACCCCAGTCAGGAGGGATGATTCTGAATGCATTTCGTTGATTTGCCCCAACGCTTAACTGTATGGATTTATACCTGAGTTCAAGGGATTAAGAGTAACACAAGTAAAATTTTTCAAGACAATATTCTGTATACAAGATTCATGGGTTAGTTGGCATACAAAGAATTACAATTTTATTATCAAAGAAACAGTGTTTCACAAAATACAAAAAAAAAATGCGATTGACACAATACAACTTCTTGTGGCAAAGTGTGTAGAGTAGGAAAAGTCCCACAGTGGTGTATATAGTGTACATTTTGTAGTATTTTAATATGAATGATCTCTTGACCATGTAATAAGGCTAGACTTTTGTAGAGTATGAGGTTTTCTCTGAAGAAGGCAGAGTTTTGAGTTTTGACATATGTTATACTGAGCATCAGTCATCCTAAGAGAAGGTGAATTTTCAGAGAGAAAATGAGACTTTGGAAAGGAAAGAAAGATCCTGTTTCTTTAGAGGCATGCATTGCTTAACTGTGCATCCCTGAGACAATAGTTGACTGGGTCTGAACTCCAAAAGCAATAATGCACAGAACTTAGAGGGAGGGCAGGAGGTAGGATGAGACCCACAGAGAAAATCACATTATTTGAATCAGATTTCCTAGTTTTATGTTACCTTCTGTGTTTCTATATGCTTATTTTTTGTTATCTTTTTCCTGTAGTTATTGTCTAAATGATCTAGCACTATTCCTCTGTACCATGGAGAATTAATGCAAGAAGCATATCTTCACCTTTGAGTATTGAAAGAAGAACAACCCTACTGTTGGCCATTGTAGTGGTAATAGCAGAAATTTGTGAGGGTTGAAAGGAGCCTCTTTTTTCCACATGGAAAGGTCTCCTTTATTACCCATTATTATTCTTACATAATCACACTTGATTTTTATCATGGCAAAGAATAGATTCCTCGGCAGAGCAATTTAAAGGACTGGATGATCTAAAGAGCTTGTCTTGAAAGTCCAATGATGGGTCAGGATAATGATGTGCTGTATTCTGTAACTCATTTCATTAAGGTTTTTTTGTTTGTTTGTTTTGTTATTTGTTGTTGTATGCTTTTTTTAGAGAGAGAGAGAGAGAGAGAGAGAGAGAGAGAGAGAACACCAGCAGGGGAGAGGAGCAGAGGGAGAGTGAGAAAAAATCTTAAGCAGGCTCCACGCTCAGCCCAGATCACAATGTGGTGCTTGATCCCAAGACCTGGACTCCATCCCACAACCTGGGATCATGACCTGAACCTAAATCAAGAGTCAGACATCCAACCAACTGAGCCACCCAGACACTCCCACTTTATTAGGGTTTTTAAGGGACATTGGATATAAATTTGTTCTTGTGTCCACCCAAGCATCAAATCCAAGCACTATCAGAGCCTTGATCTGAAAGAATTGTAGTCTAGCTATACAGGGGATGGGTGAGTGTATGATCTTTGTCTTATCCATGGAAAGATGCAGTTAAGTCTTGAATAAAGAGGCTGAACCAAGATTGGTCAAATCTCCAAGAAATTAGACAATGCATTAATTCCCAAAGGTTTAAGTCCATATGGAAAGAGCTGAAGCCTCCATAAGAGAAGCTCAGACATCTCAGATGTGAGTCAAACTATGTCAGATAAACTTTACAGAATTATTTCAGGGATCTTTGTTTTGACTCTTGTGCTTATGCCAGGTTTCACTCTTATGAGGCCCTCCCTAACTTAAGAGCCAAACCCTCTCCTCTAAATGATTCCCCTCTTCTCTCATCCACATTTGAAACATCTCTCCTTGAGAGTATTGGTGGTTTATGCAGAACTGTGCTTCTGAGTGGCGTAGGTCCAATTTTAATTACTGGGGCCGTGTAATGTCTAGGTATGGGACTGTGGCAGTGCCTGGATGGTCAGGTGGTTTTTATCACAGTATGCCATCATTTGTAACTACAGTGTAAGTACAATGTAGTTCTTGAGACAGGGCAGAAATGAATTACATTACAACAGCAATAAACATAGAAAGATACTGTGGTTACTTAACTCAGAAAGAAGTTTTTAAGACTACATCACATTAGTTATGAAGAAAAAAAAATTAACTGTCTCCATTCAAACCAGAAGTTGTGGTGTGGGAATTAAGGAAAGATAAATACCAATAAAGATATTACTTTGTCAGCCAATAATGATATCTTTGTAATGAAAGAACCATTACCATGTACAGAGAGATAATCTTTCTAGTATCTACTGTTCTGTGCAATGTGTTGGTCATGAATATTAACTTAGGAAGCATAGGTATGTGGAGCTGAAAGATTTTCCAATTTTAAAGATATTTACTTCTGTCAAGATTGCTTATGGTATAATCTAATTTTCAAGCCAAAGACTAAATGATTATATGCGACCATATATAAAATTCATATGTAGTGAATCTGAATGAAGGAAGTAACTCACAATCATTATTAAATTTTCTGTATGTGAATTTACATCAGAGTTTGGTACATATAAGTTTTTCTCATTTAGAATACATTCAGTAGAAACAAAATAAGCCATGTAAACTGCACAGAGAAATGGATTATCTCTTTTCTTGTATTTTTTCTATTCTCTTATGTTTGCAATCATGACTAACAAGTTAACATAATGTTTCTGAAAATAAGAAAAGATATGCAAAGTTGTGTCGGTATATAAAAGTGAAAAAAAAATGAAAGAGTTTCCACTGAAAAAAATTTTAATTATCATTCTACTTGCCATAAATCTCTGCTAATTTTTAAAAAAAATCCTTATTAACTGGATTGTTCCTAAATTTTATTACGCATTATGGACATTATTGGGGTTTCCACTGTCTTCCAATGATAAACTTAATTATGATATAATGTGATGATATATAAAAACCAAGTCAAAATAAATAACAGGGGCTCCTGGGTGGCTCAGTCTGTTAGGTGTCCAACTTCGGTTCAGGCCATGATCTTGGGATTCATGGGTTCGAGCCCCACATCAGGCTCTGTGCTAATAGCTCAGGGCCTGGAGCCCGCTTCAGATTCTGTGTCTCCCTCTCTCTTTGCCCCTCACCTACTCAAGCTGTCTCTCTCTGTCTCTCAAAAATAAAACGTTAAAAATTTTAAATAAATAACAAAATAAAATAAATGAAAAGGGAGATAATGTTTACAGTGGGTTAGCTAACACAGTATTAAATGTAGGTATGTACTTAAACAAAGAAATAAAATTATAAAATCATAATGAAAGCAAAAAAAAAAAAACACAAAAAAGCACTTAAAACCATTCTTTGTCAACATGCTACTGTTTTTCTAATCTGTTTCCAAAATCAACCCATTTAGTCTTCAACTACATGTATTACTAGGCAACAGACACACAAAACTTAGATTCTATCTCTGCTCTGTGATTGAGAATCAGGTGGATCAAATTTGGGGAGCTCAGGCATTGCTTTTAGAATACTTAATAGAAATATATCAATATAGCAAGAAATATATCAAGAAATATATCAAGAAATATATCAAGATACATATAAATATATCAATATATCAAGTTCTTAATAGAATACGGATGATTTTTGCCTGAATAATATTAGAAGAATAAATCTGACTATAAAGTTATATATACAGCCAAATTTAGGGAGAGACATTAACTTTTGGGGTTATTTTCTTCTTCATGTCTGTTTTGTCCATTTTGCCTTGAAAATTTTATTACCTCACTGAAACATGATTATAACTTTGTTATTATTTGGGGCAATACCAAAGTATTTGACAGATTCCAGACTCCAATAACTTAGAATTTGGGGAGGGTTGCCACATGTAATAAATATAGAATTATACACATATACCTAACATTATGCTGATATCTAAGAGACCAGTGTATCAAATACTTACATATTACAATTATAATGATATCTAAGAGGCTAAAAAAAATCATGGGAAAGAGCTACTTTTAAATAAAAGCTGATTGGGGCGCCTGGGTGGCTCAGTCGGTTAAGCGTCTGACTTCAGCTCAGGTCACGATCTCGCGATCCGTGGGTTCCAGCCCCGCATCGGGCTCTGTGCTGAC
Source organism: Lynx canadensis (assembly GCF_007474595.2). NCBI lineage: Eukaryota > Metazoa > Chordata > Mammalia > Carnivora > Felidae > Lynx > Lynx canadensis. Next base: position 56,716,359 of record NC_044306.2, read on the forward strand.
TGCTTAGAGCCTGGAGCCTGTTTCGGACTCTGTGTCTCCCTGTCTCTCTGACCCTCCCACGTTCATGCTCTGTCTCTCTCTGTCTCAAAAATAAATAAACGTTAAAAAAAATTAAAAAATAAATAAATACATAAATAAATAAATAAATAAAAGCTGATTGCTTCACATATCAGAAACTTCCCAGCGTGTTGATTGCTGATTCATAGAATAAGGTATTATCAGTACATACTATAGGGTAGGCACTGTGCTAAAAGTCACCAGCCTCACTGATCTTACAATTTAATTGAAGTATGATGTTAAATAAGAGGTATTGATGAGTGTCTTAGTGCTCAAAGGAGAGAAAAAGTAGATAAGAGTTGGAATTTTTAGGCTGTTTTAGCTTAAAGATGATTGAATGTGAGACAGGCTTTGAAATCGGTCAGAATTTACACAAGAGCCTTGCAGATCACTGATATAAGTCCATCAGAAAGAAAGCATTAATTTCTTTCTGCAATGACTTCTGACAACAATTACCTGGGGGTAGACCAAAGTTCACAGATAAAAAGCACAGTCCTCCGGAACACTGCCCCTCACTTCAGACACCAGCTCCAAGTTCAGGGGTCCCGACCATCCTCACTTAGACCAGGTGGCTACACACTTGGGGGTTCCCAAGTTCAATAACTTGCTGGAACAATTCACAATACTCAGGAGATCACTATACCTAAAATTACAACTTTATGGTAGGAAGAAGATACAAGTCATAACCAAAGGGAGAGACACAGACAGTGATGTCTGGAATGCAAACACAAAATGTCTACTGTCCTACCCTAGGGGATTCAGGATGCATTACCCTCCTGGTACATTGATAAGTAACCGTATATAGAGTATCACCAACCTGGGAAGCTCACCTGAACTTTGGTGTCCATACTTTTTTTATTGTGGTTTCTTTATATAGACATGATTGAATCATTGGCCATGGGTCTCAGTATCCAGGCCCCCTCCCATCCCTGGAGTTCAGGCTAATATTACTATCATATTGTTCAAATCTCTACCTCTCTAATTATATATTGGTCTTTCTGACTTGACCAGCCTCATCCTGAGTCATATCCTTAGCATAAACTATCTAAGAGGCCTACCATGAATCACCTGTTAGTATAAACTATCAAGTGTGATGGTAGTGGTAGGAGAAGGGGAACCATAAATAACATGGGTGTGCCTATCACTCAGAAAATTTGAAGAGTTTGGAAATGTACCTTTCAGTAACTGGGGACAAAAGCCAGTCAAAAAAAAAAAAATTCTTTTAAATACATTCACTCTCTGTACTGTTTTCTGTTTCCTTGGTTCTAGTTTTTTAAAATTCACAATTCCATTAAAGATAGTTAGATTTGGGGGCTCGTGGGTTAAGTGTCAGACTTCGGCTCACGTCATGATCTCGGGGTCTCTGAGTTTGAGCCCTGGGTGGGGCTCTGTGCAGACAGCTCAGAGCCTGGAGCCTGTTTCAGATTCTGTGTCTCCCTCTCTCTCTGCCCCTCCCTCACTCATGCTCTTCCTCTCTCTGTCTCTCAAAAATAAATAAATGTTGAAAAAAAAGATAGATTATTGTTTGTTTATTTCTTTTGCTGTTTGGAGCAAGTCCTCAGTTCAGCTATAATAATAGTGGTAGGAATCAGTTCTACCCACATACCCCTATAAATATCTCTTATGTATCTTTTTGTTTGAAATTTCTTTAATTAGAAATAAAGACTAAAAAAAAAAAAAGAAAAGAAGAACTAAAGCCTTTCAGTATAAAATGAAAGATGAAGTTTTCAAAAACCCAAACACCTGAAGTAGTTAAAATAAAATTTAAAAAACGAGATATCACTGTTAGTGAAAACACCTAAGATAGATAAGAAATAAAAATATGCTAAGAACTGAAAGATTTCAGGTAACTTATTGTTTTAAAAAGTGATTAAAAAACAACTCCATTAAGAATGACATATCTGAGATATTACGATTAATACTTTTGAAAGTAAAGTCTTGTAAAAAATATTTTGCCTATGAAGCATTGTCAAAAGTAAATCTCAGAGGCTTCCTAAACTATGCAACATGCATGAGTTTACTGAAATCACTGATTATTCTGAAATTATTTGATGGGGGTAGATCTTACATGAGGTGATATTGCAAACTGCAAATAATAAGGACAGGACATATCAAGATGGAAGTCCTACATAACATTTATTCTGTTTGGATAATATATAGATATTTTTAAGTTGAAGGATAATAAGATATATATATTTTGTGAGAGAGAGAAGAGTGTGAGTGGGGGAGAAGGACAGAGGGAGAGAGAGAAAGAATCCCAAGCTGGCTCCACACTCAGCCTGATCACAGGACCCTGGGATCATGACCTGAGCTGAAATCAAGAGTTGGCTACTCAACTGACTGAGAAACGCAGCAGCCCTGAGGATAATTTTAATTAGATAAAATTATTACTGCCTCACTTTAGTTAAAGATACAGTCAGGCATTGTTCTGCACTGTACTGTGTAACTGAAACTTCTGAATTTTGGAACTGTATTCTCTCTTTGTACCATTACGATGCACACGCATTTCTTTTTTTTTTTTTTTATATGAAATTTATTGACAAATTGGTTTCCATACAACACCCAGTGCTCATCCCAAAAGGTGCCCTCCTCAATACCCATCACCCACCCTCCCCTCCCTCCCACCCCCCATCAACCCTCAGTTTGTTCTCAGTTTTTAACAGTCTCTTATGCTTTGGCTCTCTCCCACTCTAACCTCTTTTTTTTTTTTTTTTCCTTCCCCTCCCCCATGGGTTCCTGTTAAGTTTCTCAGGATCCACATAAGAGTGAAACCATATGGTATCTGTCTTTCTCTGTATGGCTTATTTCACTTAGCATTACACTCTCCAGTTCCATCCACGTTGCTACAAAAGGCCATATTTCATTTTTTCTCATTGCCACGTAGTATTCCATTGTGTATATATACCACAATTTCTTTATCCATTCATCAGTTGATGGACATTTAGGCTCTTTCCATAATTTGGCTATTGTTGAGAGTGCTGCTATGAACATTGGGGTACAAGTGCTCCTATGCATCAGTACTCCTGTATCCCTTGGATAAATTCCTAGCAGTGCTATTGCTGGGTCATAGGGTAGGTCTATTTTTAATTTTCTGAGGAACCTCCACACTGCTTTCCAGAGCGGCTGCACCAATTTGCATTCCCACCAACAGATGCACACGCATTTCTATTAACATGGTATCATGTCAAGTGAGGACTGACTCCATTTTAACCAGTTTTAACAAAATGTATTTGTGTAGTTACTTTTTTACCCCAAAGATCACACAGTTTATAATAAATTCTTTTTCAATTTTCTAAAAATATTATACCGCTGATTTCTGGTGGATGAAGAAAGAGCTGTGTTTTAATTATAGAAAAATCTGAGTTCCTTCAAAATCTAATGTTTTAGTACTTTTAGTATATATTCTTGGTCAAAGTATTAGTGGGCTTTCTGTTTTATCAAACAAGTAAGAATGTTTTGTCTTTAAGACATTAAAACTTCAAAGTAAATAAATCTGGCCTTTGATTATATTACAAGTATGTTCTTGATAATACAGGGATACCTCCAAACTAATTTTAAACTTTATTTTCTGAAAGCAGAGCACCCTGCATATTGTAAATACATCCAAGTGACAATGAATGAAGTACCTCAGTATATCTTTTTCTGTCTATACTATATGCTGAGCAAATCTAATTTTTTCACAAGAAAAGTTAGGCATCTAACCTGTAATTAATGGATATTGATTTATTCCAAGATAATAAATCCAAGAGTTTTAAATTTATAAAATATGCCTGACTTTTCAAGTATAAATATTTTTATGATGTTATAAAAATAAATGAAACATTTTCATTGTAAGCTATACCAGCACCCAAATATTATAAATGTATTTATAGCTACTCCTTGTCAGGTTTTAAAATTAATTCTGATTCATTTAAACAATGAAAGATTATTAGCTTTGTGTTTATATAATAAGGGAATCATCAACAACAACTGTATATGTGCTCCAATAAGGATATATTATACACAATTTTTGTACCTTTCTAATTTAACAATGTCACTTTCTCATGTTTATCTAAGGATTATATACAAATCAGCATTATTATTTTGTTTGAGAGGATGCAACTTTAAGAAACTTCACTTTAGATTAATAATAGGTACATTATGAAGTATCTATTAGGTTGCCATTATCAGTTTGGGTAGTTTGAGTTGGCACACTCATTGATAATGGCAATGGTGCATTTAATGTAAGTACAGAAAGTAGAAGAAGAATCTATAGAAGGCATCAGCTTTATGGTTAGGTATTTATAACTGTCCTAATAACATATTATATTTTCTTTTTCTTACAGTACCATCGATAATGTACAAGTGCCCCAGATATGATTAATAACTGACTGATTTTATTCAATGCCATCAACATAGCTAAATGGATAAAAATTGAGTATAGATAGATATAAGACATGTAAGTATTATTTGGGGATGGGTGTGAGACAAACAACTTAGTTGTTAATTTTGTAAGAACATGATTAAATACATGATCAGTACAATCATATTTGTTGGTCTTGGTTACATCCTTTTAAGGCAGACTGAAACATTAATTCAGAGCATATTTGCTGGCCAGTAAAGACCAACCAGACTCTGAATTTCTTTATAGCATTTGCTAAGACCATTCTTTCTTCATTCTCATGCTACTCTAATTTAGCTCCAAATTTTCAACTACTGAATTTGTCTTGTCGGCTGATCTTGGTTCCCATGTCTTAGTTCCTGTCATATTCTGCTTCTGGCTATTTCTGTAAGATGACCAAAGTTCCTGTATTTGTTTAGACTCAGATTATGCAATAGCGTCGGTAAGATAATGTGCAATAGCAATATTTGGGATAGAGGGCAATCTATCCCTGTTCTTGGTGACTCATGGGATGTATTAAGTATAAGAGAAAGTACAAATGAGTTGTGTTAGGGATCTATTGGGAGTCATTATTGGGCCAAAAAATAAGAGAAAATCATGAGCATCAGATACATAGATAGGAAGTCATCCAAGAATTTTCCAAAGAGTGGTTATGTTTTATTTCTGAGAGAAATATATTGAATCTGAATATCTACATTAAAGTCTTCTCAAAAGCAAAACAAAACAAACCAATAAAATTAGAAAAACAGAAATAAATACAAAAAGAGCTATTCTAAAATTTTTTATGTGTTTTAATTATTAACAATGATAGCATTAACGATACTCAAGTATTTTGTTTTAAGAATTGGCCATGAGTGTAAGAGCAAACAGAAAAGAACAAAGGATATCACAGTGAATGCTGCAAATTGATAGATTCTTGACAGTATGGTTGACAGTTCTAAGTGGTATATATCAATCTTTTGTTTCCTGCAGAGATGATGTAGATCTTAATTAGTGTTTGGAGATTATTTAGCAATCCTTAGTTAAAATGCTCAAGCAATATAGCACTACACCTGCTCAAAACATTTCTTAACAAATGATGTCTGTTGCCCTTGATTTTGCTGATCCCTGTGTCATTCTCGGATTGTTGCTATCTGTTTTTATGTCCACAACTGGTCGACCCTCTTCTCGATTTTGGAGCTGATACAGAATTCCATGCTGCTCTGCTTCTTAATAATGTGTTTCAGATTAAATTAAAATTAAATTTTATTTGTTAAAATTTTACCTCTGTCATAAAAAATTACCTGTCATAAATAACTTATTGATTTATTTTAAAATTAAATTATCAGATAAATACAAGATTTTATATAGCATACAGAAGTAGCATTAGAATGCATTGACAATGGCAAATTTTTCAGAAAAAATGTCATGAAAATAAGGGTAAATAATCAGAGATAAAATAAATAACTACATAAAATTAAAACAGAAATATGGATATACTATTAGAGTGACAGAATTAATTTGGTAAAGATTGTAATGACCTCAATATTTTTGCTTTCTTGTTATATCAATCCTTACTAAATCAAAGCTAGTAAGATAATACACATCTCCAAAATATCTGGATTTTGGTCCAGTATCTGTATTGGTCCTCAAACTGGGATACTAATTTCCCTAATAACACAGAAAGATATTCCATGGAAAGCCAGGAGCAATTTTAAGAGAATAAATTTATAGAGCCTTACCTTCTATCTGTACTATATTCTATAGACTTTCTTAAATTTGTCATTGACCTTTCCAGTTTGCAGTAGAAAGAGCTTTACACCTTACATATGACAAACATTCTTCTGGTGCATTGCCCTGAGGTGTGAAGATCTCCAGAGCACAGGAGAAAGTGGAGCCTTCCTCGGAATTCTATCAATACACCATAAGCCTATAGCTTCCTAGGTTTCCCTTTACTATGCATAATTCTGTGAAGGATAAGTGTCCTTGGCTCACGTTGGGACAACCGGGGTTCGTATATATGGAGAACGGTATTGGCTGAATACTGGAGCATCTTTTAATCACTTCTCACTGGAATGATGACACGTACTTTACAGGGACAATTGTAGGTCACTTATACTGCTATTTCAATTCACTTTAGACTCAAATAAAACCTGATTATTTCAGAAAGTTATTAAGATTTTTGCCCAGTTTGTAAATTTACAGAAAAGTTCTTTATAACATTGTTATTTCCATGCAGTAGAGTTTTACCACCATATAAAAACAGAGATTAAAAATTAGTTGACTGCTCAGTGAGGTTATAATTTTAATAATGTAGTGTCTAAGAGCTAATAGAGATGCCTGCTTATAATGAATGAGTGTATTTATGGATCATGTAGGCACCTCTTTCATCAGGGGCATAGCAGAGTAACACTGATATTTTGCTGCTTAATGGGCAACAATTGATTTAGCTTTCAAATACTATTATATCTGCCTACAAATATCTGGTACGATTTCCAAAGGATGCATTCATTTCTTCTGGTGGTGTTATATCTATCTATATCTATAGCTTTATCTTCAATTTAAATATAGATATAATATGAGAGTAACTTTTTAAGTCGAAAATTTTTCCAAAAAAGAAGGAAGAAAGCAGCACCAATGCCATCTAAGTTGCATAGTTGCATAACATTTGAATGGATATCATTGTAATCAGAAATACATTCTAAAAGAAGATTAAAGTGGGGCTTATGGATAAGGAGTATGTACAATATCTGTGATCCTTGGATTGAAAAGGGCCAGGCTTAACTTGCATTCTCATTACCCAGTACAAGAAAAATAAGACTTGGGGGCATATTATAGTTGAAGACAGTAATAGAAATATAGTCACTAGCTCTTTACTTGTGGATCAAAGCTGTAAGTAGTAATATGGGCAAACATTTTCAAGCTACAATTCTGGATGTCAACTTACCACAACTGCACCATTTCGTTTGTTCATGGACAAGTTAGAAGACTTTTCATGTCTTTGTTTGCTCATCTGTAATATATAGGTAATACTCCTTACTCCATCTATAATATATAGGTAATATTCCCAACTTCAAAGACATTAGGCAATCAATGAATAAGTTAATACAGGTCAGATTTGTGAAAGATAAAGCTAGTTAAAGCGGTACAAATAGATTTGACACAGTAATAACTATTACAATTGGCAACAGAGCCCAATGTAAACTAAACTCAACTTCAATTAGTGCAGTGGTAACTGAGCCTTTTAAATGGAGAATGAGGGAATAGAGAGAGCAAATTATAGGGGCACACGCACAGTCAGGGTAGTGGAAATTTACACAAAGTAAGATGGAGGTTTGGTTAGTGTGTCTGGCCATCTGGATTTGCTAATTGGCCCTCCAGACCAATTAAGGCCCTATCTTAGTATCTAAGATAGACTCCTGTGCCTATATGGAAACTAGGAGACAAGGGGCCCTATTTTGTTGACTGGGACAGACAGTACATTCTTTGGTGGCCTTGAGCATTCTTGGACAGAAACTTAAGGGAACTAGAATCCTTGTCCTAAGAATATGACCTTGGGCTGTTAGAAACTATGCTAGTTTATTTATTTAAACTATGCTATAAATAGCATAGAAACTATGCTATATATATATATATATATATATATATATATATATATATATTAAGTCTCTTAGTATATGTTGGGGACAGATGTAGGGTGACAGTAGGCAAAAACATTTGTAGTGAGAGTCTGCAATTTTTATATACCAACGTTGAAGCCTAGTCAAGAAGAGGGCTCAGAGGAGACTAGCCAGAGCTTGGTCAGGGGGATAGTCTTTGTCAGACTATTATTGGCACAATATAAGCATTATCATCATTTGTTTTCATTACATTATTTAGTCAAAGACTAAATCAGAACACATGATAGCACAAGTTCAGATGTGTTTGTAGGAAAGTGAAATTTGGAAACCAGACTCTTTTGGAAACCCTGGGACCTGCTTACCTATAGACTATGGATGGTAATTCTCTCCTGAGTTTTATTTTATAAAACAGAGTGAATAATTTCTTATTTTACATAGAAATACAGAACACATAAGGTTAAAAAACTTGATTTGGCTTTTCATCTGTGAATACTGTTTTCAACATAAACCTCAGGGCCTTTATTAGTAAAGAAGGAAAGGTTAACACTTTGGCCTCCAACTAGAATAAGAAAACATAACTTCTGACTTCTGATCCCTCCACACAGACACAGGAATAATTATAATTACAATCAGGGAATTAGAAGTACAGACAGAAAAAGCTAATAACAGCAATTAATGTTACATATGGGTTTCTCAAGTTCCAAATATAATAGCTATTAGAGATTATGAAGAACTCCTTAAAGCAATGTCGGTACTCATAATTTTTGGTATCAAAATTTAATATATATTATTGCCAATAGCAGAAGTTGGCTGAAATCCTAGAGAATGAGTTATAGCATCAATAGTATTGTTTCTTATTTGATTATGAAAAAAAGTTTTAACATACTCTCTGATTGTATATGAAAACATAAAATGAAAACTCACTTAGGATTCTATGAGGAGTTGTTGATTTTGCAGTTTTTTAAATTTTTTTACATATTGTTAGAATTATAATATATGCCATGCTGGAAAATGGTAGTCTACGTACCTTTTTATAATAATAAAATTATAATATCCTCTTTGCTTGGAAATGTACTTATCAGTCAATAATAGATTTTAAACTGTACTGGATTTCGTCCATTTGATCAAAATAAGATTATGGATTCAGTTGTCCAAAAGTTAATGGATAGCAATGCCATTTAAAATATAAAATATGGCATTTATAGGGGCACCTGAATAGCTCAGTCAGTTAAGCTCTGATTCTTGATCTCTGCTCAGGTCATGGTCTCACGGTTGATGAGATTGAGCCCTGTGTTTGGTTCTGTGCTGACAGCACGGAACCTGTTTGAGAATCTCTCCCTCTCTCTCTGCCCCTCTCTTGCTCTTTCTCAAAACAAATAAATAAACTTTAAAAAAATAAAATATGGCATTTCTATTAATTATAAGTAATTGTATATGTGAAAAGTGAGGGTGTGATGATCAGAATGTCTTTCAAATCATTACTGGAGGAGCCCAAAGATATTATGTGAGGCCTGATAGGGATTCCTCATGTTGGGATCTACAAATACACCTTTAGACAAAAGTAAAAGCATCATTTTCATTTTCAGAGCATATATATTTCTGAGTAAAAGTGCAAAAGAATGGAATAACAGGCTTAATAAAATTGATTCTGTCTTGCCAACACAAATCTACAACATGACACAAGCAAGACCAACTTCAGAATTATTTGTTTTAACTTCTGATGCTTTTATATCTGGTGTGAATCAGTCATTCTACCAGAACTTTTTTGAGATATTGTTTTTAGAGTTCAACATACATCCTATTGTCTATGTTTCAAGTGATAAGGCAATACTTTATCATGAATCAAAAAGAATAGTGATTTAAAGGGTTGTGTTTTTTTCAACATTTATAAAGTCAGAAGGTTTTTTGTTGTTTCTCAGAGCTTGGGATAGGCTAAATATAGGCTGTGGATACATAGCGCTATAATTTTTAAACCCCTGCAATTATATTAAGTCTTTAAGTTTGTTTTGGGGTACAATGAAGGGGAGTTCAAAATCCATTTATTTAGTTTCCATTTATTCAGCTCTAGTTCTAGCCCTGGCCCACACCCCTCCTCTTACTTCTTTGTTATAGCCCCATTCTTCTGCTTTTATATTCAGAAAAAATCACTGGTATTGTTTAATCTCCAGAGAAAATAGAAAGAAGGAAAAGAGAAACAACAACTCAAAATCTTCTTTAGCTCATGGGGGGAGTAGAAAAGCTAAGAAGAAACATTCATTCATTACCACTTCTTATGATGTAGACAATTTAATAGCAGAACACACATATTAAGCTGCTAGAAATAGAGATGGAAACAGTTTTTTGTAGTTTTATCATGACTTTCTGAAATGAGAATATTCTTTACGTAGTTACTTATAAGTACTCAGTTAACAAATATTGTCTATTTTCAACATATACAATGAACAATTTTATGACTCCAAATAAGAAATGCCCTTGTGTCCTTATTAAAAAAAAAATCAGATGCTTAAATGTGGCAAATATCCATCAATCATTGTGAAATGAAATTTCACTTTAATTTGAAATTGGTTAGCCACCAGAAGATTTCACATAGTACATAAACTAGTATATCTCACTTTTAAACAAAAAGAAAGTAAATACATACCTGTCCACTTTTGTTGATGCCTAGGGAATATTTTGAAATGAAAAAACAAGGTTTTCTCCATATTAAGGTTTTATTTAATACCATTGCATTGAACTCCTTTTAGATATTAGCCACTCTTAAAAATGTGTGCTATTCAAAGAAGAATTGGGCATTTTCTTTACAAGAAACACACAATTCAGCGCATGTAATAATCTGAATACATGGTGTAAAAGAAAACAACAAAGAATAATTTATATACAGTTTCATTTTTGTTTTCATCACCTGGTATCAATCTTTAGAAAATAATTCCTAATCATGAATCTTATTAATCAGAATTCCAAAAGAAATGTAATTCATGGATAGTTAGGTAATAAAGTGCTACATTTTTTCCATCTTTTGAGGCTATACATCCTGTTAACAATATGACAAAGAGAAATGGACTCCAGGATTATATATAATGAGAGTGTGAATTTCAGATCTGTGATTGACATTTTCAGCCACACAATCTTTTATTACTTTATTTGTATGTGAATAATTTATTTTGCTCATTTTTATGATAATTTTTTGAAAGCAGATATCTGCCAATGGCTCTAATGCTGTGCCTTCTCAGGCACATCTTCAGGACAAAGGAATCATTTCAAGGACTATTCATCCCAAAGGCAGTGGTCACGTTGTTTGCACTCGCTTTGCACTTGTCTGCTTCCAAGCCTATTTTCCCAGTCTCATGTCTATTCTGTGAAGGCTCACTATCTTTCAATAAATGCCTTTTACTTAATTAGAATCAGCTTCTGCTGCTGGTAATCAAAGAGGCCTAATTAATGAAGGTCATTAGAAGACCAAATATTGTGAAAAGAAGAGAAATCCTGAAAAAGCAGATTGTTTCAAACTGTTGGAGGAAGCCAATGTATATTTAGATGAGATTGTTATAAAAAGTGAATGAATCCTGGGAAATGCCAAATTCTAAGGCAATAGATAAAAAAGCTGTAGGGAGCTCTAATGACAGCCATCTGGACATTCTTTGAGAAGCTACGTTTGCAGGATGTAATATAATGTAACAATTAAACAGAATAAGTTGATTCCTGAATTTGTATGTGAAATGGAAAAAGTGCTTTATATATAGGCACACAAAGACATATAAATAGATCAAATAAGGTCAAGAAGGGGACTCACAGAAATTATAGCTTTTGTTTATCTTGAAGAAGGGAGGTAGAATTGAAGCCATTGAGATAATAACAGGGGGCTTTTATATTTACATTATATATTTTGTATTATTTGATATTTTACAGTGTGAATGTGCTAATCTTTTTCTTGTATAATTCAAACTCCATCCTTAAAAAAGAAATGATTTTGATTAACTAAAAAATGGATATAATAATTAGTCTAGAGGCTTTTCTAGAAATAAGGTATTTAATAATTACTAGTGGCAATGCATTCTGTGGAGTCTTGATTTTTTTTCTTTCTTTTGTATTTCAATTGGCCAATTCTTAGCTATATGAGTATATTCTTTGTTTTCCTAAAGGATTTTCTTCTGAGACAGTGATTTTCATATAATTACATATGGAGGAGATGGCAAATCAAGGTTCAAATGCACTTAAGTAATTTTGATTGCCCATCTTTGAGAAATACTTCTAACACTGTTTAGATAGGTGTAGGTTTTGGTTATTCATTCCATGCAGATCTCACATGTGACGGGTAAAGTGATTACAGATATTACAGGCGGCTCTTTCTGTTTAAAAATTTTTTTTAATGTTTATATATTTTTGAGAGAGAGAGAGAGAGAGAGAGAGTGTGTGCACTGAGTGGGGGAGGGGCAGAGAGAGGGAGACACAGAATTTGAAGCAGGCTCCAAGCTCTGAGCTGTCAGCAGAGAGCACGATGCGGGGCTCAAACTCATGAACCACAAGATCATGACCTGAGCTGAAGTCAGATGCTTAACAACTGAGCTGCCCAGGTGCCCCTGGCTCTTGCCATTTAATTGAGTCACAGAAAGATTAAAAATTATATATATAAAAGTACTGACTTCCTTCTCTACTTATTGTATGCTGGAAATATATAATGATATCCTACTAATGTACTTACCCAACCCTGCATTCAGTGATGTCACACTGGTAGCTTGAAATCCTGGTTGAAGGATTTATGCCTCATAAATTAGCAAATACTATGTATCAGACCTTTTTACACAGAAAGCCATTTATAAACTCTTACCAGTATACCACTTATCCAGTCTCATCAAAACCCCTTCTTAATATTCCCTAGTCATTTTCCATTTCTCATAGCTACAGACCTGTGGCTCCATCTTTTTGCCCAACATATCCTCTCATTAATTACAAATCATTTGTAGTTCTTTCAATTACATGTCACTTTACTTTGCCACTCAAGCTGGGTTAAGTTCACGTATTAGATCATCTCATAACACTGGATATTCAATACAAATTATGTTGAAATTAAATATGAGTAAATTCATTTCAATAGCATTTTAACTGAGAACACTTTATTTATCATGCACTGTTCTTTTCAAATTTTTTATGTTTATTTAGTTTTTGAGAGAGAAAGACAGAGCACGAATGGCGGAGGGGCAGAGAGAGAGGGAGACACAGTATCTAAAGCAGGCCACAGGCTCTGAGCTGTCAGCACAGACCCTGATGCGGGGCTTGAACTCACGGACCACGAGATCATGACCTGAGCTGAGGTCAGATGCTCAACCGACTGAGCCACCTAGGCGCCCCTATCATGCACTGTTCTTAATGCTGGGAATAGAGTGTGAACAAAATCGACCCTGTCTCTATGTCATAAAGATTTCATATTAGTGGAGGAAGTAAGAAAGTTTGTCTCTATCTATCTATCTGCCTATCATCTATTCACCAATACATAAAATGTTAGGTGTAATTGAGTGCACTGACGAAAATAAGCAAAATATTGTGATAGAGATGACAAAAGAGTCTTTTGGTAGGAGGTAGCACTAAAAAGAAAATTGAAATAAGGTAAGAAAATGAGACAAATAACAATTGTAGACTATTTTGTCAACAGAAAATGGAAATTCTTGAAGTTGTACTATATTGGAAGAAGCTGGAGAGGAGAAAGGTAGCAGAAGGAAGGAGATGGAAATGAGACAGAGAGATGGAGAAGGATCACATGATGTGGATTTTGTAAGGTATGCTATGGAATCATTGAATTTCATTCAAAATATGATGGGTAGCCTTTGCAGGGGATTGATTATTAGAGATTCTGGGCTTTCTGAAAGTTTGCTCACTGTTACATTCCCAGTGGATAAAGCAGTGCCCGGCATGTTGTAATTGCTCAAGAGATATTACATAAATATAACTAACACATATATTCATAGAATTTAGAGAGTGCGGAGTTTCCTTTCAGATAATTACCAAATCACCAGATTCCACCAATAAGTTTTTGTTTACATTCTGCTTTGTTCTGCTTTTAGGATTTCATAAGAATTCACTGGGCTGCAATACACATCAATACCCTATTAGCAATAGTTAAGAGCTCATATGTTCACTTTTGAGAAACTGTTCTATCTAGAGAACACCTAGTCTAAGTCGTCTTCTTAAACAACATAACAACTTCTACCAGTAAGTGTCAATGCACCAAGACACACACCAAACCCTTGTCCATTGAAACACCAATACATTGGTGCAGTCATTATTAGAAAGCACATGGAAAATAAGTCGGCTCTGTGTTTCTGATCACATCAAGCATCCTACCACACCATGCTGCCTTTATCCTATGGAGTTCTACATGAACACCCTATGGTAGGAAATGCCTATTCAGCAGATAGGGACTTGTGGTTGGATTGCAGCATCCTGAGCATCTAATGACCTAGTTAATTAGGAACTCTGATTCACATCTACTCTCTATATGGACACCATGCCTATCAGAAGTTACAGAATATGAAAATTCCAACTAGAAAATATTCACACATATACAGTTAGTTGCCTCTTTAACATATCTCCAAGTGTTGGTAATATATTTTACATTTAAAAGTATATGTGTGAATATATTTTCTTTTTTGAAAATGCACCAAAAAAAAAAAAATGAGAACTAGAGGCACCTGGGTGGCTCAGTCAGTTAAGCATCAGACTTCAGCTCAGGTCATGATCTTGGGGTTTGTGAGTTTGAGTCTTGCATCGACACTTCTGTCTGTGCTGACAGCTCAGAGCCTGGAGCCTGGAGCCTGGAGCCTACTTCACGTTCTGTGTCTACCTCTCTGCCCATCCCCTGCCAATGTTCTGTCTCTCTCTCAAAAATAAATAAACATTAAAAAATGGGAATTATTTTAAGTTTTTTTTTTTAAGTGGTCTCTACACCCAACGTGGGACTTGAACTTACAACTTTGAGATCAAGAGGCACAGGCTTTACTGAGTGAGCCAGCCAGGTGCCCCAAGAATAACAATTATTTTAAAATTTGCTTTCTATTTTCAATACACTTCAAGGCATCCGGAGATAATCCTTATAAGCTACAAAGTAATGATTTAGGCAACATATTTCAGCCGTGTTTCTAACAAGCACTTCTCCATTTTCTAAGCCATATAGTAGTACACTTGTTTTATAAACTACCTTCAAATTTATTTTCCAAAAATCTCTGGAATCCACTTAAATAACTTGATTATTTTTCAAGGTCAAGATTCTAGCTATTGCACAGTTTTCCCCCATCTGTTTATGTATAGACATGCAAAATAAATAAGATTCAATATATAATTTGTTCAAAATGTATCCATTCAATAGTACTATCACTAATCTCATGATATGGATAAAACATTTTAAAATCAAACCTTGACTGTACTCAGAACAAACGTCTAGACTGAAAATTGACGTTCTTTTGAATTTAATCAATAGCCACAGATGATTTTCTAAATTACTGTTCTTAACTGATTGCTATTTATATCATCCATGGCTTAAAAAAATAAAATGGGGGAAAACACCTAAGGTATGGTTACTTATATTATTTAAAGCTCTTTTCAAGATTATTCACAATTATGCACGGTTTTATGACATCGCATTTATTGTCATGCCCACTTGGTTTGGGGCTAACATATGAATTAAAGAAGCTTTTATCATGTGCTGCTAAAAGGGCTCATCCTCCAAGTTAAATTAGATGATAGTCTAACTTCTGAATATGATATTTTTACAATAATTTGTATACGGGATAAAAGACATGGTACTTATAAATAACAGGTTGTTAAGAAGTACATCACCCTGGTATAAGAAAAGCTACTTTTGACTCTGACTCTCTGAGATTCTCACTGTCCCCTGACTATATCAATCTCTCTCTCTGCACATGCACACACATGCGCATACATACACATGCATGCACACACACTCTCTCTCTTTTTCTCAGTTTCCCTCTATATCCTCATAGCCAATTTTTTCATTCAGATAAAATTAGAACAGTTTTTATGACAAAAATATTAATTTCCAATATAATACATTAAATATATGTAAGTGATACATATGCTTTCACATACCTACTGGGGTTAAATAATAATTACAAATACATGTCTTGTATTATTTATTAATTTAGGCAAATGTAAAAGACCAAAACAGAAAAACACACAAAACACAACTAAAAATATGCAACCTCTATTACAGCTGAGTAAAATAAAGTTTATTAATTCCCATTTTGTCATTATAAGGTAATTTTAACTCACATAGTTTTCAGTCTCCATAGATAAAATACTTTCATACATTGTGAAAAAAAAACCCTTCAGAGAATTAACAACAAAATTCATTCCTCAGTTGTGGCCTGTATTATTTTTGTCTCATCCCAAACTACGGTATCTAACTTTGATTAGCTGCTTCAAATTACTTTGGTCATAAAAGAAAACTGAATGGAAAACTACATTGATCAATACAAACACCTCGGCATCAAAAAATGAGTAACATGATGCTATCAAATGATTCAAATGTTTTTGAAAACATGAATTCCAATTTCATTTCTGCTAAGAAAAGAGCCCTGCAAGAGGTAACCAGCTAGCTGCATAAACTACCTAAAATGTACATAACCTGCATGGTTATACAGCTTATTTGTAGAATGAGGGAATGTAATTAGATAATTAAGGGGTCTTTTCAGTTCTATTTGTCTATAAAAACGCAACTTAAACTTCTTTCTCATATCTTAAAATATATCATTTCCTGTCTAGAAATAATTTTTGGAGTTGCCTTTCCATTCCTACTCTTAAAATAATTTCAAGCTAAATCTAGTCTTCGTAATGACTATGTTAGACAGTTTATTCACTTTCAAATTTCTTCTTTTTAAAAACTGCAACATTATATTGCTTTTCTTACCTGCATTTTCATTAGTATTCAGCAACTGAAAAAAGTGTATTAATTAATTAATTTTTGCATTTTATATGTACCAGTCATACCATGGGTTACTACTATAATAACAGAAATTAAAATACCATTTATCAACATGCTGATTATAATATTCGTGGTAATTTTTATCATATTGATGATGAGTCTTCAAGATGGTTACTTGCATAAACGTTTTTTGAAAAGGAAGGGAAGATGTAATACACTTTAAAATGATACTGCCCAAAGGGGTTAAAATTAAGAAAGTCTCTAAAAAATCAAAGCTGAGTTATGTGAAAATTAATTTGCCTTCACTAACTTATTCACTGATGTCCCCAGATAAATGAAGTATATTTTGCTATTCATAACTAGCCATGTCATTTATGCTGATGGAGAGTCCCCCAGTGTAATTCCTTTTTTTAAAACTTTTGTATTCTTAGGATAGAGTTCCCTTCATGGGTCGAAAATAAGAGGAAATACATGGAAAATTTCCATTTGTAAAGTCCCTACATATAAATCTATTAAGAAGTTATATCTATGTTCACTTCCTATTTGTCCTCCCAATTAGTTTTAGAGTCATGTGTGAAATTTTTTATTTATTTCTTCTGAAGAGTCTTTCTCTTGGCCAGTTCTTTAAAACTTACTGTAGAGCTTACGTAAGGACATTTAAATAAGTAGTGTATTTTACACTGAAAATTAAGAGATTTTTTATTGCTTAGTTCCCAATATTTACTTTTCTACCAGTGAAGTTCTGTTATTGAACTGAGTGTTTAGGAATCCAGTTTGGGTATGTGTTTATCTCAAAAAATTGATATTAGATGGAAAGTACACCATAGGGAATACAGCCAGTAATATTGTAATAATGCTATAGGGTGACAGGGGGCTACACTTTCTGTGATGAGCACTGAGTAATGTATGGAATTGTGGAATCACTATGTTGTACACCTGAAACTAACATAACATTGTATGTCAACTACATCTCAAAAAGAAAAAAAAAAAGTTCTGGAGCGCCTGGGTGGCTCTGTTGGTTAAGCATCTGACTAACTCAGGTCATGATCTCACAGTCTGTGAGTTAGAGCCCTGTGTCAGGCTCTGTGCTGACAGCTCAGAGCCTGGAGCTTGCTTTGAATTCTTTGTCTTCCTCTCTCTCTGCCCCTCCTCCCCTCACACTCTGTCTCTCTCTCTCAAAAATAAAATTAAGAAAAACATTTAAAAAATTAAAAAAAGAAAAAAGTTCTAAATATTTTTTTAGTGATAAGCATGCCATGTTATGATATTTGAAAGTATTTGAAAAATAAATTATTATATTAATGATACATAGGAATCGATAGATATAAATGAAAAAAAGCCCTTTAAAGGATGACTGCAACTATCATACAAATATAAATGTAATAACATGTAAAAGGTTATCTTTGCTTTTATAGCAATTTAATGGAAATAATATCCAGAGGTATGCAAAGTACAGGGTTTCCTTCTTTAACAAAAAACTGAAAGGTTCAATAACTGCGAAATCATTGTAATAATTTTGATTACCTAGAAAATGTTTCATTTCCAAAATGTGCATTTGAAAATAAGGCAGGGTTGCTGAATAGAAAGAGGGATGACACAATGTAAAGATTTGAATTAAACGTAGTTAATTTTAAGAGCAACCTCACCTTCACTTTGAATTTGATCTTTGGGGCAGTTTCTCCCTGGGTGAATGCTATGGGCTTGGTTAATGGAGGCTGCTGTACACAGAAATCAACATTAAGTTATCTCAGACTGGATTTGTAGGTGGACAAGAGATTGAGACCAGGTTTTTAAAGTGACGACTGGCTCCATAAAAGGAGAAAATGCACTCTGATCTCACTGGATATGAGGACTGTCCCCCTCCCAGATCACCTCTGCACCAGGAAGTCAGTGACTGTGGCAACCCGCAGACTTCAGGCTGAGCTGGAAAAGTGCCTCCAGTGTATTGATTCTGGGGACCCTGTATAGCACTATTTTTCTGAAATAGCAAACTGCTTGCCTCATGAAACTTGCATCTATAAAAAAGCTTGCAAGACTGTACGTTTCCTGCCGCCTATTTGGCAGCACTGAATATCATTTCACCTTTATGGCAAGCCATACAGCATACTCTAACCCACACTGACACGATGAGGAACTTCCTCACAACACCGCTGGTTGGCCTGCCTAGACCTCGCCATCAAGGACCTCTCAGTGCTGTTTGCTGTTCAATGTACCAGATTACAGTTAATGCTCTCCACCTGACAAATCTATGATGGACCCTACTTCCTTTGTTACTTACTCCCAACCACCATCACATCCTCCATATCTGAAATGCTATCTCCTTCCCTCTTCATATCTGATCTGCAAGCTCCTCCCTATTGCACACCACGACTCTACCCCATATCACCAAGTGGACCAGATCCAACATGACAAATGCATTCATACAAACTTATGAGGTAGCATCCCAGGCCTTTCAAGTAAAATGATGTTTTATCTGTCACAAATGCAGGGCCAGACCTACAGCCTCATGTCACAAGGTATCTCTCAGCTCTTTCTAGTGATCAGCCCTTTGTACCAATTCCCTCCAAAGGACTACGAACCTGATTTAGGCTAGACCAAACCTTCAGTCTAGAACCCAAACGGGGCACCCTGTGGGTGAGTATTAAAAAAGTTAACTTTCCATGGTGTACTTCCTAGAGTCTAACAGCTATACCTGTCCTCGCCCTGTAAACTCATTCCCCCTTAATGATGAATAATGTCTCATTCATATTCTATTGTGGATCTGATTCAAAGGACCAGGAGAGGGTCCACTTGATCCAGCTGCGTCTGCAACGTCTTCATGTAGATGACCTCTATTATTGCAACATCGTCTTTAATATTCCAGTCCAACCTTCACCCTCCCAGCACCCCTCTGCAAGAGATGCCTGCTTATGTGCCAAAAGAACAATTTTGATTCCTCTTGTTGGGACTGGCTATCACCATTGGACTGGCAACCTCTGTATGCACTCTGCCTTGGTCCTACCTTGTGGCCTCTAGTGAGCCTGTGAATAATAAACTCCTCTATTTCAATTCCTCCTGCAATCTGTTGTTGAACGATGGTTCACCATCTGGCAACCTGTGTTCCATTTAATAAATGTTAATTTAACAAATTCACAACAGAGGGCTTGCACTTACATCCTTTGTCTCTATTGCCAGTGTCATTTTTTCCCCTATCATGGTGCTTATTTTCTCCCAACTATTTTTAAGTTTCAAAAGGAAGTTTTTATTTATTGCATTAGAATAGTATTTATTTCTGATTTCTTTTATTTAGTCTACCATAGTCTGTCATAAATTCAGGTATTTAGAAGGGCGGAAGGCAATTGCCATTTTATAATATTTAGAGGTAGAGTTGATCCAGGGAAAAATATCAATGCCTTCAAACTTGTCAAAGTCTTTTTTTTTTTAGTCCAAACTGTCAAGAGACTTGTGATAACTCATCTGTTCCTTTCAGACATCTTGAAGATCAATACTTATTTCAGGTGCCAGTGATCATGTAGTTATCTGCATCAATCACTAAGATGGTCAGAAGGAACAAATCAAACACCTGGGAGCTATTTCATTTTACCTGTGATTTAGACTGAATTCTGATGCACATCAATCATCACATCCATGCCAAGCACAAGTCGGATTTTAATAATATTAAATATAGTGTTAAATCCTTACCATCATCCTGAAATGTTCAGATTAACTTTAGTTAATAACCCATAAGTAACCATGACAGTAACTAAATAAAATATTTTGCCCAAAGTCAGAGAGAAGCCAGTGATAGAAAAAAGAAATAAAAAATCCTGATACACATTCTCAAATATTATTTACAGGTATATAGAAACATTTACTAAAAAAATACCTAAGGTTCTTACACGCTAAAATGTTAAGTAATGTCATCTATCACAAACACATTCAGGGGAAAGAAGAGAGACACTGTGGTTGAGATCGTGTCCATTCACACATTATCTAGACAATTCTTATTTTGCGTGCTAACCTTATCCTTTCATAAGGTCATTCTGAACATTTTTTCCATACCCATAATATGGATGGCATCCATGTATTCATATGGGACACATATCCATGAGTGTCTATAAGTTATGTAAAATCTTGAGCTTTCATATGTTCCTCAAATTACATATCAGAATGAAAGTGGGAGAGAAGGCAGTATTATTTTTCTAAATAAAATCAGTATTTAATTCAGTGTAACAAAAATCCTTATAATTTTTGTCAAAGTTAGATTCCATTAGATGAAATTGAAAAAAAAAATGTTTATTTTTGAGAGAGAGAGAGAGCGGGGGAGGGGCAGAGAGAAAGGGAGACAGAGGACCAGAAGCAGGCTCTGTGCTGACAGAGGAGAGTTCCATGTAGGGCTCAAACTCACGAGCCACGAGATCGTAACCTCAGCCAAAGTCCAATGCCCAACCGACTCAGCCACCCAAGCACCCCTGAAATTGAAAATTTTAATTCTGTATTTTAAATTTTTTTTTTCAACGTTTATTTATTTTTGGGACAGAGAGAGACAGAGCATGAACGGGGGAGGGGCAGAGAGAGAGGGAGACACAGAATCGGAAACAGGTTCCAGGCTCTGAGCCATCAGCCTGACGCGGGGCTCGAACTCACGGACCGCGAGATCGTGACCTGGCTGAAGTCGGACGCTTAACCGACTGCGCCACCCAGGCGCCCCTTAATTCTGTATTTTAAATGATCTGAATGTAGTGCTCATGTCAGAGTGTCTAATGTTTATTTCTATTTTGGATGTACGCTAGAGCAGGAAAATGCAGGTCAGCAATGAATTAGCATGGATTATCTTGTTAATCAGCACAGGTACATAATAACTAGCATGGAAAAGACACTAGAATGTTAAAAGTTATTTCTATGAGATATTTTAAACAGAGAAAGCAAACAGCAGCAACAAATACTACAACTCTGTGACAAGTATAGTCCCAGGAGCTCACTGTAGCATTTATTACAAGATACTGTGGAGAAGGTCCTATAGGTATTGTAGTGACACAACATGAAGGTAGCCCATTTGGAAAAGAGAGAACAACTCAGATGCCTATGAGAACACACCATTAAAGTGATATCAGGCTATTTGATACATTTTCAGCTGCAGCATATTTATAACATATTACCTATTTAGCTTTTTGTAGTGTGAAAATGCAGATCATAACAGTTTAAGGTTTGCTGCTTTTCAATTATTGTTACTGTTTCTTATTTTCAGCACTTCTTCCTCCTGCTTGGGTCATTTGTGCACAATTTGGAAAGTCACACCCACACATAAAAGAATCATTCCTATTTTCCTCTTCCCCAGATGATATAGACTTCTGACTCATATCTGCAAATGTAATGACCAAAAATAAGGGAGAAGTGCTAAAAGAACGTAGGTGTAAGCTTTTCACAAACAAGTTGCTGAGAATCTGGCATGTGTTTTCCCACACTGAAAAATGTAAAGGGGTTTCTTTTCATTATGTTAAAAACAACAAGGATATCACACCGTCCTTTTACACATGTTGAAAATAAACTCCACTTCTTCCGAAGGAAATGATCTTTGAAGTTCTGGGGACAGTATCATCAAATTGCAACAAAGCATTTTTATTTAACATGGCCTGAATAAAAGAAGCTGAAACCATTTCTTTTAGCTTTGAACGTAGTGTAATCTGAAAGCATGAACGAATCTCTTATTATCTTTAACATAATTTTATCTCATATTAATAATCTCGTTTCCTGCCTGGACTACCGGGAGCAAATGCCCATGGAGCTCTGCCCTCTACAGGCTTTCTTACCCCCCCCCCCCCCCCGCCCCAGGTAGCTACTGTCTATCTACTAAGCTGCCCAAGGCTAATGCCACTTAGGACATAATTCACCTTTCAGAATGAAGCTTGAGGTAGGTGGACAGAAATCATTAGATCTGGTTCTTCTCCTTTTCAAAGCCCTGCGCAGTGCACACACACACACACACACACTCCAATCACGAAAAGAAAAATACTTACTGAATAAATGAATAAACGGATAAATGAATAAACAAGACCTATTTTCTCTCATTATCTGTCTGTCTTATATATGGCAACAATTCAGCAGATTTTAACAATCGGGAGGTATGATCCAGTGGAAGGTGAGCAAAGGAGCAGGGAGAACCAAAAGAGAGGGGAAAAGAAAGATAAAAGTGAAATGAAAGAAATGCCCTGAAAACCTGTGTCCCTGTTGTAAACAAATTTTGAAGAGCTGAGAGAATTTTCCAAGTAAACTCCCTTGGGGTGCTCCTTTAGGTTGGATCACTGTTTAAATTTCTTTTGTAATCATTGAAATACTCAGATATAACCTCGAGGTAATTTTGATGCGGTTTAACGTATTAAAATTCATCCGTTTCATCTATATTTTCAAATGTTTTGACAAAGAGTTTTATTTCATGTTATTGTAATTTGTTCTTTTTTTCTTCATTACATTGTTTAATTCCTGCTCCCATTTCAATAGTTTTATATTTGTATCATACCTTTTTCTTGATTAAAATTTGCCAAACAAGGGTTTAGTTTATTGATGTTTTCAGAGAAAATAGCTTTGGTTTCAATAATGAAATCTGAACTTTGTTCTGTTTTCTATCTTTTCCTAATTAATAATTCTTACTTTTATCAGCTTCTTTTTGAACTTTTACATTTATTTTTATCTAGTTCCTTAATTTTAATTCTTAGTTATTTTACTTGAATATGATAGGCATTTGCATTTTCATTTTATCAAAATATTTGCATATTAATACTTATGTATTAAACATTTAACAATGAAGAGGAACTTCTCTGTATCTTTCCCAATCCAATTCTGTTGTCTAGGGAAAAAAAATTTTTTTAAGCAGTTTCTTCTCACATTTTCCATGGACCTATATCTTTATTTTTCAAATTGTACTAGCTAATATTTCATAAGCATAACTAGTGTTTTATAGATGCTAATAATATAACATAATTATATGGCATAATATTATAACAGATATATAATAATGTAATATTATAACAGATAACATAATCTTATGTCTATAATTATGTTTTCTTTTTGTTTCTTGGGTTATAGTTCCTGGAGTTCTGTGTCACCCTGTTTCAACCTGGGCTATTTACCTCCTTTTGTTATATGGCAGCACATCCACCAGCAGCTTCAGAATGGGATAAAAGGAGATAGAAATAGCCCATGAAATTTCTGAAAATACTTGGATTCTGCCTGAACTTGGATTACTTGAATGCAGAATTATACTTAATACTTTTTCTTCAAAATCTTTAGAACATTGCTTGTTTTAAAGCATTTGTTGTTAAAAATGTGATGCCATTTAATTCCTGCCTCTTTGTATGTGATCTGCTTTACTATTCTCTTATCTCCTCCACGGACTTTCAGGATCATTTTATGTTTTTCAAATCCAAACTATTTTGCTGTATTATTTAATTTTTTTTAATGTTTGTTCACTTTTGAGAGAGAGAGAGAGAGAGAGAGAGAGAGAGCAGGGGAGGGGCAGAGAGAGAGGGAGACACCAAATCTGAAGCACAGAGCCCAACATGGGACTTGAACCCATGAACGGTGACATCATGACCTGAGCTAAAGTCGGATGCTTAATGAGTGAGCCACCCAGGCACCCTTTGAATCTACAGCATTTTGAAAGTTGAAAATGTTTGGCCTCATAAGCGAGAGTCTTCCCCCATTGGCATCGTTGGAAATTTTGTGGCAACTTTGAATCAGACAATTCAAACCAGAATTTACCACTTGTATAATTTGTGTTTTCCCCATTTTCTCTAATATTTTCTATTTTCTCTTCTGTCTTCTATTTTTAATGCTTTAAAAATTTTCATTAGGATTTCCTTGAGCTTATCTTCCAATCTTTATACTTATTTTATCTATATTTTTTAATTTCCAAGAAACCTTTGTTATCCTCTGACTTTTTTCATCATATCATGTTCTTGTTTTGTGGAAGTTCAGTGTTTCTTATTTGGGGACATTAATAAGGATTTTGTTTTCTTCTAATTTCTAAATTACCTCCAACCCCTCTTTCTTATTTCCTTTTCTGCCTGATGTAATCTACATCTGTTATCTTGATGTCTTTCTTCAATGTACTGGTGAAGTTTATCTATTCATTATTCACAGCTAAGAATGAGACATTGAGGGATGGTCATTACTCTATGATTGTGGAGGCAGCTTGTTGTCTGACAAGCTACTTTTGTCGTAATCATTTGGTTCACAAGCTGTTTAATCAGTGGTGGTGTCCTAAATGCCAGTCTCTGGAAGATTTTTTTTTCTCTAGGTTCCTTAAATATGTTACCAGAAGTTTCTGCCATTATCTCATTGTATATGTACAATGGGGCAGCATGACTGGAAGGAACAGAGAGGGTAAACTGGTAAGCTTATGTTACAGCACTATGTCAGGAAAAGGTCTTGGGGTGTCCGTAAATTCAATACGCAAAACTTACTGAATCACTATTTTAATTCAGACACCTCCTCTTGCCTTCTGCGGAAGCACCTGTATATTCAAGTCCACAGGTGTTACATTCAGGATCTCCAGATGATAAACCTCAAACCTCCTGCCTGGAGATTGGGAGGAGGGTTAAATCTAGAATTTAGGGATAAGTGGGAGAGCTCAATGCACAAACCACTTCTTACACACTTTAAGCCACTCTCCCTTTTCTCAGTCTTAAGCTCTACCCCAATTTTTCATAGTATGTGTGCACCAACACGTGAATATACCAGGGGAACTGTGGGAAAATTCCATTAATTTCTAACTAGCATTTCCCTCACAGGAACTGTAAATTTCTATTTCATTCATTCTGCTAAATGATAATAATCCTCCTTTGAATTTATATTTTCAAAAGAGTAGAGCATACTAATTTTACAGACTAAAAGTTCTTTCTAGTTCCAGGCTTGGAAATATCTCTTATGGTATGGTACAACCAGAATTGTTTGATAATTTTTGTTTACATAGAGGTAAGGTGATCCGAAAGACAAATGAGCAAATGGCCACGTGAGCAATATTCTTGAACGACGCTAACTTGGTTTTGAAGCAGGTATATTATCAGCGAGCAGATAAAACTGTATAACAAGCCAATTTATCTTTAATGCTCCACTACTTTTCAGACATTTCCTCTCACTTTTAGAAACTTTCTTATTGATCATGTACTCTTAGTTCTTTCCTGGGAAGGATGACCATGCATAAAAGTACCCTGCACAGTTTAAACAGCTCTTCATGACCTAGGATTCTGGCTTCCTGCTTCCTACCCCCCATAATCTCCACAAAGAAAAATCAAAACAAAACACATGGCAAATAGAAAAAAAGTTACACACGCTCTTTCATAATATGTTAAATGTCTCTGCTAACTAACAAGAGGTGAATTAATCTGATAAATGAGTCCCTTTCACTAATGCTAGATAATGAATCATCTTTTCTCAGGAAAACGAAGAACTAACTTTGTTATGAATGGCATTTCATATTTTATATACTGTATCTTGTATAATTTATTTTACTTATTTATTAGTTTACTTTATTATTGTGGTAAGAATACAACATGGCGTCTACTCTCTTAACAAACTGTTAAGTACACAATACAGTATTGATAGTTATAGACACTATGTTGTACAGCAGATCTCTAGAACTTAATTCACCTTGCATCACATAAACTTTATACCTGTTGAACAACAACTCTCCTTTCTCCTCTTCCCCAGTCCCTGGCAACCACCATTCTACACTCTGTTTCCATTACTTTGACTATATTGTATACGTCATATAAGTAGAATCATGCAATATTTGCCCTTCTGTGTCTGGCTTATTCCATTTAGCATAATGCCTCTAGGCTCATCCATACTGTCACATGCATCAAAATATTCTTCTTTTTAAAGGGTGATTAATATTCCTTTGTATGTATATACCACATTTACTTTGTCCATTCATCTGTCATTGGTTATTTCCAGATCTTGGCTATTGTGCACATTGCTGCAATGAACATGGAAGAGCATATGTCTCTTTGAGATCCTGGATTGCTGGGGGCACCTGAGTGGCTCAGGTGGTTAAGCATCTGACTCTTGATTTCTGCTCATTTTATCCATTTTGTCTAGGCTATCCAATTTGTTGGTGTGCAATTATTCATAGCAATTTCATGATTTCCCCCCTTGTGTCATGACTTGTAATGTTCTTTCTTTCATTTCTGATTTATTTTTCTTTTTGCTTAGTCTAGCTGAGGATTTGTCCATCTGTTCACCTTTTGAAAAACAACAACACTTGATTCCTTTTTTTTTTCTATTTTTCTACTTTCTATTTTATTTCTGCTCTAATCTTTGTTATTACCTCTCCTCTGCTAAATTTGGACTTAATTTCTTTTGTTTTGTTTTTTTCCTAGCCCTAGGAAAAAAAAAACAACTAGTTAGGCTTTTTTTTTATGTTGGAGATCTTTATTCTTTTTTTTAATTTAGATGTTTATTGCTATTAACTTTCCAGTTACTACTGCTTTTGCTGCATCCCATAAGTTTTGGTATGTTATGTTTTCATTTTCACTTGCCTTGAGACATTTCCGTTTTGAGTTATTCTTGACTCAACGACTATTTAAGAGTGTGTTGTTTAATGTCCACATATTTATGCATTTTCAAGTTTCTTTCTGTTATTGATTTTTCTACTTTCATTCCATTGTGGTCAGAAAAGATACTTGGTATGATTTCAATGTTCTTAAATTTCTTGAAACTTGTTTTGTGACCTAATATGTGATCTATCCTGACCGATGTTTCATATCTGCTTGAAAACAGCGTATATTCTGCTGTTGTTGGATGGAATGTTCTATATATGTCCATTAGGTCCATTTGTTCTATAATGTTCAAGTCTGTTTCCTATTGATTTTCTGTCTTCATGTTCCATCCATTATTGAAATTGGGCATTAATAAGGCACTGAAGTCTCCTATTATTATTGTATTGCTGTCTATATCTCCCGTCAGGTCTGCCAATGATGGCTTTGCATATTTAAGTGTTCTGATGTTATATCTTTCTTGAGAATTGCCCCTTTAATCATTATATAGTGACTTTCTTTGTCTCTTGTGGTAGTGTGTGTGTGTGTGTGTGTGTGTGTGGTAGTTTTTGACTTAAAGTGTAGTTCATCTGAGTATAGCCACCTCTGCTGTCTCTTGATTACTATTTTCACAAAATATCTTTTTCCATCCCTTCACTTTCCACCTATGTGTGTATTTCATTCTAAAGTGAATCTTTTGTAAACAGCATTTAATTGATCTTGTCCCCCCCACCCCCACTGCAATTCAGCTACTGTAACTTTCAATTGGAGATTTTAATCCATTTGCACTTAAAGTTACTATTAATAAGGATTAATAAGTAAGGATTTATTGTTGCCATTTTGTTTTATGTTTCTTTTTAGTTCTTTGCCCATCTTTTCCTTTCTTGCTATCTTATTTTGTGATTATTTCATTGTTATAGCTTTGATTCCTTTCTTTTTCTCTTATGTATCTACTATAGGTATTTTCTTCATGGCTACCTAGAGGCTTACATAAAACATCATATAATGTAAGTCTATTTGAAGCTGATAACAATTTAACTTCAATTGCATAAAAACCTCTGCATTTTACTTCCCTTCCCCCACTTTAAGTTATTGTTACCATAATTTACAATCACTCAAATTGTCTATCTTTTAACAGTTTTTTGGTTATACTTATTTTTCATACTTTTATCTTTAATATTTTATAGTATAATTAAAAGCAATTTAACCACTACCATCACAGTGTTCTGCATTTGTCTATATATTTACTTCACTGATGAATTTCATACTTTCATGTGCTTTTGTATTTCTGTCTCACATCCTTTCTTTTCACCTTGAAGAACTCCTTTTAGCATTTCTTGTAAGGTAGGTCTAGTGGTAATGAACTTCCTCAGCTTTTGTTTGCCTTTGCAAGTGTTTATATCTCCTTTATTTCTGAAGGATAATTTTGTCAGTGGTAGTGCTTTTGGTTGGAGGTTTCATTGTTTCCACACCCCGCCTCCCAGGCACTTTAAATATATCACCCTACTCTTTCCTCACTTGCAAAGGGTCTGTTGAGAAATCTGCTGATAGTATAATGGATGATCACTTGTGCTTGATGGGTCATTTTTCACTTGTTGCTTTCAAAGTTCTCTTTTTCCTTGAATTTTGACAATTTGGTTATAATGTGATGTGGTATAGACGTTTGAAATTCAACATATTTGGAATTCTTTGGGCTTCATGGTCTTCATGGTCTGGTCTTCCCAGTTTTAGTAAGTTTTTAACCATTATACTGTAAGCTTTCTGCCTCCTTCTCTCTCTCTTTTCTTTCTGGTACTTCCATAATGTTTATATTGATTCTCTTGATGTGTCTTATAAGTCCCATAGGGTTTCTTCATTTTTTTCTTGTTCTTCTTCTCAGTATTCCTATGACTAAATAATTTCAAGTGGCTTGTTTTTAACTTAATTACTTCTTCTGCTGGCTTGTTTGTTGTTGAAATCCTTTTAGTTTTGGGGCGCCTGGGTGGCGCAGTCAGTTAAGCGTCCGACTTCAGCCAGGTCACGATCTCGCGGTCCGTGAGTTCGAGCCCCGCGTCGGGCTCTGGGCTGATGGCTCAGAGCCTGGAGCCTGTTTCCGATTCTGTGTCTCCCTCTCTCTCTGCCCCTCGCCCGTTCATGCTCTGTCTCTCTCTGTCCCAAAAATAAATAAAAACGTGGAAAGAAAAAAAAATTAAAAAAAAAAAAGAAATCCTTTTAGTTTTTTTTTTTTTTTTTTTTTTTTTTTTTTTTTTTATTCTTCAGGTGCAGAATTTGTTTGATTCTTCTTTATTGTTCTATCTCTTTCATAATATTCTCATTTGTTTTTCATGTATTGTCTTTCTAATTTCATTTAGTTATCTATTGGTATTCTTTTGTAACTCACTGATCTGCTTTAAATATTTTTTTTTGAATTATTGGTCTGACAACTTATAAATACATATCTCTTTAGGGTCAGCTATTAAAGGTTTATTTTGTTCTTTTGACTATGTTTCCATGATTTTATGATTTGCATAATTCTTCATGTTCTTTTTAGCCTTGTGATGATCTGTGCACATCTAAAGGACTAGCACCCTCTCCCAATTTTATGGACTGTCTTTAGCCAGGAAAGAACTTCATCAGTGAGCTTGGTTAAAGATTCTGGGCCTCAGTTCTTTTCTGTCCTGGGTGTCCATTTTTGTTTTATCTTGTTTTGTTTTGTTATTTTGGTATGGCTCTTTCCAGTAGCTCATAATCTCTTGCTCCCTCTGGTGACTGATGATGTCAGTTCTGTCATCACTCTGAAATGAGATAGAAACCAGCTCCTCAGATGGTGCACTGAAAGACCACAGACATTGGAGGTGTGCTTTACTCTTCTCCTTCCCTCCTCAGAAATAAACTTCAATTATGTACTTTTTTTCCATATCCTGGAGCTATGCTACCTGCTAACCCAGTCATCTGGAGTATTCTGGTTTATTTAGCTTTCTGTGTGAGGCAGGGCAGAAACCAGCACCTCAGGCTGCCCGCTGAAATGCCCAAGACATTGGAGTCACACTAGATCCCTCCCTCCCTCCAGGAGGAGAGGCCTCAGTTCTGGATCTTTTTCACACTTCACAGAGTTGCAGGCCACCCGAGGGTGCATATCCACCTAAATGCCCCAAGCTTCCAGACTATTCCAATTCTTTCAGCATTCGATGTGAAATGAGACAGAAAGCCAATCTTCAGGGATCTCACTGAAAGGTCAGGGACTTTGGATGTTGACCCATCCTTTTCCTTCTGCTGCAGGGAGGTGTTGAGATGTCACTGTGCTGTGCTAGCTTAGGGGAGGGGCTGATGCAGTAAAAGTTAAATTGTTACGTTCCATTTCAGTATAGCTGATGTCAATTTTGTGCTTAACTGGGGCACTGTCAATTCCTAACTGGATTCTGGTTTTCTCATAAAGGTTTTACTTAAATCATTGTCAACTCTTTTTTTCTGGGGTTAGGATTTCCCATTCTAACAACTTGCTGACATCACCCTCTTTAGTGATTTATTCATAGTGAGAATATATTTATGTACTGCTTGTGCAATTAATTTTTTTTAAATAAGAACAAGTATCATAGATTTTGTAAAACTAATGTGAATTATCTTCTTCAACAGCTTGATTTAAATATCTATTTTATAAGAGTATTTTTTCATGTACGTGACACATTTGATACATCTTAATATTTTGAGGCTAGGTTAAACATAATCAAGCTCTCCATGAAGGATCATTTATTTCTACTTTCAAAGAAGCCTTACAATGAATACTAAATATTATATTAATTAAATGAATTTAATTCTCTGAGGTCTGGAGTAAAGCCAGAGATAGAAAGACATGATTATATTAATCCTATGTTTGGAAAGACTCAAAAGACAAACGATGAATATAAAATGTGTAATCTCCCTTGCATCCCAAACTGTTCTTAATAGAGAGAAGCAAGGACACGGATAGGTAATTCAAAAAGGTTAGGTGATTTCTGGGAAAAATTATGTACTTAAAATGTTTTTTGATGAATATACTGGTATACCTGATGAATGAATTCTTCATTGAATTTCAGAATTTCTTTTTTTAATTTTTTTTCATGTTTACTTATTTTTGAAAGAGAAAAAGACAGAACACGAGCAGGGGAGGGGCAGAGAGAGAGGGAGACACAGAATGGGAATCAGGCTCCAGGCTCTGAGCTGTCAGCACAGAGACAAATACGGGGCTCGAACTCAGGAGCTTTTGAGCTGTGAGATCATGACCTGAGCCGAAGTCAGCCGCTTAACCGACTGAGCCACCTAGGTACCCTAAATTTCAGAATTTCTAGAGTTAGTGTTATGTTCAAGAAGAGGTTGAGCTGTCTAAGACCTAGTTTCATATTCCTTGTTCATCCATCCTCTAATCAACCTGAACCACTGCTTCCTGAAGCTCAGTCATATTTTAAGCTGAAATTATTCCATCTTTCAATCTCCAATCCATTTATGTCATGTTCAATCCCAAGCTCCTATCCTTCTATCTTAAATAACTATTGCTGTCTTAAACATCCCTTTGGCTCCTCTACTTGTCCCTATCCCTTCATATTCTGCTATACATATTTCATTTCACAATCATTTTAGAACAATGGGTCCTGACCTCAATTCATCCTTTGCCAAACCTCTGGAAACTCAAACTGAACCAGCCCTGGACAGGTTTGAGTCTCCATCTCAGTGCTTGCATCTTGGTCCCTGAGACAAGTGGAGAAAACAACTCAAAAAGGCAGATTGATTAACCCTTAATTCCCAGTCACTAGGAGATGGCCACAGATCTCAACGGTCAGCCCTGAAATCTAGTATTTCTTAATTCAATAACCATCTCCTGATGTGACTATTTCGAGGTTTCTTGATCATATCTCATAACTTAGAGTTGCTCACAGTCCACGCTCTTACCCCTGCCTTACACGTTACAGTGACAATAGAAACCACAAAACCAAACTACACCAATTTAAAAAAAAAATCAGCCAAATTTCTTACATTTGCACTCATTCCTTTCCCTATCTCTCTTTTTGAAAAAGAAGAATCCTCCCTCCCAATAACCAGTTCTGTTTCTTGTAGCTCTTTTGTCCTGGATTCAGCACTCTCTCACCATCTCAAGAAACATATTCCAAATCTTGAACCTCTTCTTGTCTTTTGGACCTTCTTTCTTAATATTTAAATATTCTAAATGTTCTTTTGCCTTAGAATATGTTCTGTCTTTCTGAAGTCTCATTGTTGTTCTGAGCTATGAATCACTCTTCTGGTACCTTCCTTTCTCTCTTCACTTCTCAACACCAAACAAAAAAGTTAACTACACTTGTCTTGATGTAATCATCTCTAAATCTAGTTATTTTAAAAATCTGCTTCAAAATGGATTTTGCTCCCATTAGTCTAATTGAAATTCTGCTCCTGTTAAGGTTATAAGAACTCTATGCCACTGACAGACATGTTCTGTTCTTATCCTACTTGATCTCCCAGCAGGATTCGACACAGATTTTCACTTCTTTCTATAAGCTATTCTTCTCTTGGTTTCCTAAATATTCCATTTTATTCTCTTTTTCTTCTTCTTATATGGTCATCCCATAACTGTATTCTTTGATGGCTTAACCAATCCCAGATAAGTATTTATGGTTTTTAAGGACTTTCTTTAAAGTTTATTTATTTTGAGAGAGAGAGAGAGAGAGAGAGAGAGAATGAATGAATTCCAAGCAGGCTCCACATTCAGCACAGAGTCTTATGTGGGGCTCGAAGTCATGACCTTGTGATCATGACCTGAGCCAAAATCAAGAGTTGATCACTTAACTGACTGAGACATCCAGGCATCCCAATGACTTTGTTTAGTACTCTGTCATTTCTCTTCTAGCCTCACTTACATCCAAGGCTCTTTCACGGACTAGATAAATAGATGATAGATAGATAGATAGATAGATAGACAGACAGGAAAAATATTATATACATATTATACATAATACCACATCTGAGCCCCAAACTCATATATCTAATTTCTCCTTCAATAGCTCCCTTAGCAGCTGCATATGCAGAAGGTGAACTCACCATTTTATCTACTCAGATTCCCCTGAAGTCTTTACCTCAGCAAATGGCATCAACATTTTGTAACACTCTCATAGCCAGCCAGATGAGCAGGGCCCTCTATAAGTCTGACTGCTGAGGGAGTTCCACATTTTGGATCATCATCTTTAATTTTTCAAAGGGCCTCACATGGCTTGGGACTGTCTCTGGTCAACAGTGTCATTTGGGTAGGATTTCCCAAGCTTGAACCTTGTTGTACTAGATCTCATCATGCATGGATCCTGATAACTTAAAAGTTCCTATCTCAAAATTTTCAAGACAAGATTCTCCTCTGGTGCCAAGCTATAGGTCGTATTTCTTCCCTTTAAGATATTCTCCAACCCTCCCACCTCCAACACTACTTGACCAGATGCCATAAGAAACTCAGTTGCAAGAAGAAAGTCTTGTGAACAAATCACTTACTGGCCAGTGTAGTATTTCTTTCATGGGGTCAGCTGAAACTGGACTGCCAGAATGGTACTGATATGTTGATCTGAAGGTGACTCTCTTTCATGTTTGATGCCAGCCTAAACAGAGGGCTCAGAGTAACGATGATCTGTCACCTATTCTTGAGTTTAGGCCATGAGTATGTGGACCCAGGTGTTGCTTCTCACCTGGCTTAATTCAACTGTGGTGCTGCCTCTAGTCTACAGCACCTTGATAGCTGCTTGATAGCTAGAGGGATGGCAAGTGTCCTGTACCTTGTGACTCTTAGCCACTCACACTCAGGGTGGTCACTTCCACTTCCTCCACAGGCTCCTTCACATGGGTCAGGCAGCATGCAGGGGGTCAATGCTCTTATCTCCTCTAAGGAATCTGTACCAGTTTGCCACCATACCATCTGGCTGTTTGGATCTATGTGCTAATGAGTCTTCTCCTTTAACTGTCTTACACAGTGCTGGATAAGGGATGGGCATTCTTTGCAAAAATGGGGCATTGCTTTTCTCACTCTTACAACAGATCCCACTCCACCTTCCTTTCTGCTGGTAGTGTGCAAGGCAAGATTGCAGGCATTGTGGAAGGAGATCACATTCTAAAAATGCAATGATGCCAGGCCAAGGACATCAAGATATGGTTAGAAGCTGTGTTGTTTCTTGTTTCTGTTATAAAATATGAGTAGTATAATTGATTTGATCAGAAAGCTAATTATTGCTTACATTTCTCTGGGTAGGACCATCTTACTCTGGGTAAGACTTGCTTTCGTAGCCGTCATAGTAGAAGCACAATAAGAACCTTGAAAAGGGTCACAGGAAGTTGTTATTCATAGTCAGGAAGATGAATGACGCAGTGTCATAAATAATGATGTGGATTAAATAATAGTATGAGGAAACTGCAAAAGCAAGAAGTTCTATGGTGTCTCAATGAAACAAGGTTCCAAAGAGCCATGACATGTAGCAACATGTAATAACAGTGTTGCTACCTTTTCTCCTTCATTAGGACATATATAATTAACACACTTGGCAGGAAAGAACACAAAATGACTCTTGGAACTGAACAACCAGAGACCATACTATGGAGTCTTTCTGTACACGGATTGGACAATTAAACAAGACAAAAGTACCTCTTCTCTATACATTATTCTAAATCCATTATTCACATGGACTTGTGACTTTCGCATTCAATTTTCAAACCAAATTGTTTATATAGATGGGATATCCATAGAATTTATTTTCCTGAGGACCACACTACCTGGGATGGGCCTGCCATCCTTCACTTTGGTTTGAAGTGAGACTTCCGTTGATTATTCTCAGTATCTCTCTCTCTGCCTCACACTTTCCACTTCATTTCAATAATTCACTATGTTTATTTTTTTAAATAGCCCTCAAAGTCAGCCACTGCCTCCTAAGTTCCCATTATTTTTCCCTCAGTCTATAGTATTAACCAATTACCTGTTCTTCCTCTGGTTTTGTATGCCTATATTCCATAGTGTAGTGAATAAGGTTGATCTTGTCATCAGACTGATTAAAATATTTTACTTGTTTCACTTACCCTGAAGAAAACAGTCAGCATTTTAAATGTGGCCAACCAGGGCCTGCATGACCCAGATCTGGCCCATCTCTCCAAGCCTCATGTCATATAATTTTATACATTTGCTTTCCTTTTTTTCCCCTTCTTCACCTGAACAATATTAACAAGAACCTATTATATGCAAAGTACAATACTAAATATTGGATATGTGGTGGTGAATTAAAATAGATCTTGTTCCTACCATGAAGGGGACCAGGATATAGTGAAGAAAACAGTTTCTGATAACGATCATCACATATTGAAGTAAAATTGTATCTGTGGTATGTTGCAAATGAGAAATACTTCTATTTTGAAATAATACTGCATGAAAAATTTTGTAATAATAGATATCAGGAATCAATGGACATTATTAGTAGGCAAAAGGGAGGGAAGGGTGTTTTTTTGGATGTACCGTGCTTTTTGCCTGCTTACTGGTTTTGCACAAGTTACTCACAAGATGCGGAATGGTCTTTTTCGTTTTGACCTGAGTAGCCTCCATGTATATATTGAGGCTCAGTTTAAATGTAATTTCCAACACAAGCAAGTTGCCTATGATTTGCTTACATGGTACCTCACTTTTTAATATTTACTCAATGTCCCTCTAAACTAACAGATTGTTATCTGATTGTTATATGCTTTATGAGCATATGTAATGTCTCCCTTATTCGCAGCTGTATTTCTGGTACATAGCACAGAGCCCAAGATATAAGTGCTCAAATTTTTATTGAATACCTGGGTTAGAATTTATGATCCAACAACTATGCTATATTCTGGGTAGTAAAAATAAATTAGATATGATACTTGCCCTCATAGAATATATTCTAGTAAAAGCAATACTTGATAAGACTGAACACAAAGTGTTAAAGAGGCAATGATTTGGGGGCTATCTCGTAAGAAATCATATCACCAGTCACTGAGGTCCCTTAGTAGAGGCCACTTTTTCAATCAAGTGTTCCAGGGGTTGGTGGAAGAGATTCCTGAATTGGTAGACCTGATTAAATAAAACCATCTCTAAATTTACTTTTTTTTTTTTTAATAATTTTTTTTTCAACGTTTATTTATTTTTGGGACAGAGAGAGACAGAGCATGAACGGGCGAGGGGCAGAGAGAGAGGGAGACACAGAATCAGAAACAGGCTCCAGGCTCTGAGCCATCAGCCCAGAGCCCGACGCGGGGCTCGAACTCACAGACCGCGAGATCGTGACCTGGCTGAAGTCGGACGCTTAACCGACTGCGCCACCCAGGCGCCCCTCTAAATTTACTTTTAATGTTTGTTACTAACCGTATACATCAACTTGAACTTTTTGCAATTTTTGTGATTGAACAAAATTGAAGTGAGTCAACCCAACTGGTGCATTTTAGATTTAGCTTACTTATTTTGGGGGGATTCAGAGAAAATATATATTCTATGATATTCAATAACAGATTAATAAAAATAATGAGTTCTATATTACTGATCTATTTCATATGATTTCTTAAAATATTAAAATCAATACTGTTTTAAATTGTAAATTATAATATGGTCATTTATATTTAGATAAGATTTTTAAATGACTTAGCTTTCACACATAGTTATTGGTTAGAAGCCACAGAAACATAAAATGTTATTTTATTTGAAAATGATGCTATTTAGTGCTTAGAATAGCTTTGGGAAAACAACAGCATAATCTCTACTCTAATACTATCTTAGTACTACTATGAGGAATATATTTAATATTTACTTCTCCAGTTCATAACCATCATTTTATGTCATTTGGAAACTTGAGCTATAATATTATATAATATATATGTTTGTACATTATATATAAAATATATATTATATAATATGTTTCTAAAATTGATTTTAGCAAACAAGGAAAATAAATTTCCCTCATTCCCTTCACATATATAACTTTGGAAAATAATTTTATACTACCAGTTCTAAACTAGATAAACTGGTATATTAAGAACCTAAAAAATAAATAAATAAATAACAGACCTGCAGTAAGAAGAGACCTACTGAGCCTGCTAATATTTATTTCTACACAAGATTTAAATCTTTAATGATAAACCACTGTTTAAGCTCAGTGTGGGAAATGCAGAATATAAATGGAGAGCATATTTGAAAATGGGTATCTTTTATGCATACACACACACACACACACACACACACACACACACACATTTTATGTTCAAATGTGACAGGCATTCTAAATAAGACACTACTTCTTCTACACAAACTTTTGTAACTAAAATTTTCAAAAATTTTTGTATTTTATAATATATATACATATATATATATATATATATAGCAAGTATAGCAAGTATAAGTATATAAGTATAGCAAGTTATGTAGCAAGTACATATATATATATATATATGTATATATATATATATATATATATATGTACTTGCTATTAAACACCCAGAATTTTTACATTTACTTTTATTTTTATGTAAATATTAACAGTAACTTGTAAGCCCAAAACCCATGGGAGTCTAGCTCACAAAATTAGCTTAGGAAATATAAGGGATAATTATCAGAATTGTTTTTTAGGTATGTTCCTAGGGCCTTTGCTGGGATTGGGGCACATGCAGAGGTTTGGGGGTATTTAAAAATATCCCTCCATCCAGATTTGGACTGGATGAAGTAACTTCTGTATAAGACCTCATAAATTATTTATATCTATATCTATGTCTGTATCTATATGTATATCTGTATCTATATCTATATAATCTATATCTATCTATATCTATCTATCTATCTATCTATCTATCATCTATCTATGTATCTATCTATCATCTATCTATACATCCACCCTAAATATTTATGCTTATCTTTGGAAAAATAATAAAATGCAAGCCAATTGCTGGAAAAAAAAAAGAGTACAGCTAAAAATGTGGCACTGGGAAGTGACAGAATGCCCACTTCCCTACAGGAATCACTTTATTGCAAATGATTTATAGCATTTGACAGAATCTTATTTACTACCCCAGACTCACTGGCCCTTCCTATTATATGTCTTCTAGAAGTAGGATAAATAGAGCAACACTAAATTGTCCATCTACTAAATTAATTCAGGATTTAATTGTGAAGGGGAGGAAGAGGGAAGACTCTACAAGGAACATCCACCAGGAAAAAATAAATTTCTGTGAGGAGTCTCTTACCATAAGAAGGATAGAATTTCTTATCTTTTAATATAATACATTCTTCACTAAAGAAAAAGAACAATTTCCCAAAAGGAAAAACTGATGGCATACTGAGCCGATTCGAGAGATTTGAATTTCACTTCAATACTCCTATCTTAACATGAAGCTGGAAACAAGGTAGCACATATAATAAATTTGCTTAAAATTATATAAAAATATCATACAATAGGAGAAAGATAAATTTACAATCATAATTACAGCTTTTAATTTTTATTTTTTGTTTCTTTTCCCCCCAAGTCTTTATTTAAATTCTAGTTAGTTAACATACAGTGTAATATGAGTTTCAGCTGTAGAACTCAGTGATTCCTCACTCACCTGCAACAATGAGTGCTCATCACAAGTGCCCTCTGTAATACCCATCACCCATCTAACCCATCTCCCAACCACTTTCCTCCATCAACCCTGTTTGTCCTCTATCTTATGAGGCACTTGTGATTTGCTTCCCTCTCTTCTCTTCCCTCCCCTGCTTCCCATGTGTTCACCTGTTATTGTTTCTTAAGTTCCACATATGAGTAAGATAATATGTATACCACCTCTTATTTATCCATTCATCAGTCAATGGACGTTTGGGCTTTTTCCATAATATGGCTATTGTTGATAATGCTGCTATAATAATCAGGGTGTATGTGTCCCTTCGAATCAGTATTTTGGTAACCTTTAGGTAAATACCTAGTAGTTCAGTTACTGGATCATGGTAACTTGATCCACTATTTTTAACTTTTTGAGGAATCTCCATACTGTTTTCCAGAGTGGCTGCACCAGTTTGCATTCTTACCAACAATGTAAGAGGGTTCCCCTTTCTCTGTATCCTCATCAGCACCTATTGTTTCCTGTATTGTTAATTTTAGTCATTCTGACTTGTGTGAAGTAATATCTCATTGTAGTTTTGATTTGTATTTCCCAGATGATGGGTGATGTTGAGCATCTTTCCATGTGTCTATTAGCCATCTGGATGTCTTCTTTGGAAAAATGTCTATTCGTGTCTTCTGCCCATTTCTTAATTGGATTATCTGTTTTTTGGGTGTTGAGTTTGATAAGTTTGTTATGTATTTTGGATACTAATCCTTTATCAGATATATCATTTGCAAATATCTTCTTTCATTCTGTAGTCAGCCTTTTAGTTTTGTTGATTGTTTCCTTCACTGTGCAGAAGCTTTTTATCTTGATGAAATCCCAATAGTTAATTTTTGCTTTTGTTACTCTTATCTCTGTAGACATACCTAGTAAGAAGTTGCTGTGACTGATGTCAAAGACATTACTGCCTTTGTTCTCTAGGGTTTTAGTTTCCTGTCTTACATTTAGGTCTTTAATCAATTTTGAATTTATTTTTGTGTATGTTGTAAGAAAGTGGTCCAGTTTCATTCTTTTGCAGGTAGCTATCCAGTTTTCCCAACACCATTTGTTGAAGACTGTCTTTTGCCATTGGATATTCTTTCCCGCTTTGTTGAAGATTAATTAACTACATAGTTGTGGGTTCATTTCTGGGTTTTCTGTTTTGTTCCATTGATCTATGTGTCTATTTTTGTGTCATTACCAAACTGACTTGATACTAGAGCTTTATAACTTGAAGTCCAGAATTATGATGCCTCCAGCTTTGTTTTGCTTTTTCAAGATTGCTTTGGCTATTTGGAATCTTTAGAGATT
This sequence comes from Lynx canadensis, assembly GCF_007474595.2. Taxonomy (NCBI): domain Eukaryota; kingdom Metazoa; phylum Chordata; class Mammalia; order Carnivora; family Felidae; genus Lynx; species Lynx canadensis. Next base: position 56,756,739 of record NC_044306.2, read on the forward strand.
CCATACAAATTTTAGGACTGTTAGTTCTAGCTCTGTCAAAAATGCTGGTGGCATTTTCATAGGGATTGTATTAAATGTGTAGATTGCTTTGGGAAATAGAGATGTTTTAATAGTGTTTGTTCTTCCAAACAATGAGCATGGAATGTTTTTCCGTTTCTCTGAGTCATCTTCAATTTCCTTCATCAGTGTTTTATAGTTTTCAGAGTACAGATCTTTTACTTCTTTGGTTAGCTTGATTCCTAGATATCTTAGAGAACTACAGGACAATATCCCTGATCAACATGGATACACATATTCTCAATAAAATACTAGCAAATAGAATCCAACAGTACATTAAAAGAATCATTTACGAAGATCAAGTGGCATTTACTCCTGGGCTTCAAGGGTGGTTCAATATTTGCAAATCAATCCATGTGGTACACCACATTAATAAAAGAAAGGGTAAGAACTATATGATCCTTTCAATAAATACAGAAAAATCATTTGACAAAGTACAACATCCATTCATGATAAAAACCTTCAACAAAATAGGGTTAGAAGGAACATGCCTCAACATAATAAAGGCCATATGTGAAAAACTCACAGCTAATATCATCTTTAATGGAGAGAAACTGAAAGCTTTTCTTGAACGGTCAGGAACAAGGCAGGGATGTCCACTCTCATCCTTGTTGTTTACTGTACTACTTAAAGTCCTAGCCTCAACAATCAGACAATAAAAAGAAATATAGGGCATCCAAATCAGCAAGGAAGAAATCAAACTTTCACTATTTGCAAATGACATGATACTCTATATAGAAAACCTGAAAGACTCCACCAAGAAAAAAAAAAAAAAGGCTAATACTGGTATGCAAATTCAGTAAAGTCACAGGATACAAAATCAACATACAGAAATCTGTTGCATTGCTATACACCAATAGTGAAGCAGCAGAAAGAGAAATCAAGGAATCTATCCCATTTACATTGCACCAAAAAACCTAATATGCTTATAATAAACATAACCAAAAAAGTAAAAGATCTCTCTTCTTATATAAAATAAATAAATGGTTGTCTAAGGCTGATGGTGGGGAGAATTAACTGCAAAGAGGTAATAGGGAGTTATTTGAGGGTGATGGAATTGTTTCATAATTGTGACAATGACAATATTTCTAAAAACTTATTGGTCGGCATAACTAAACTGGGTATATTTTATTACACATACATTACACCTCAATAAAACTGACAAAAATAGTAAGAGAGGTAATATTATTCACCATTTGAAGAATTATTTTCTTTATTTTAAAAGGGAACATGATCTTCTGGTGATGTATTTCAAGGATCAGTTGTTGTGGTTCTATTACCAATATCCAATTAACTTGGGTTGTGACCTGTACAAAATCACTTAACTGCTTTGTTTCTAAAGACAAAATAACTTTGGTCTTAAAAATAGACTGATAATTTTGTAGTAATTGAAGTCACAATATGCACTGTAACGTCAGCTTATTCCTTATTGCACCCCAAACATATTTGGGAAATGCATTTGATAAAATGCGTTTCCTCGTACGGCCTTAAAGGAGCCAAAGTGTACAATTAAAGTATAGATTAGTAGGAGGAACTTAAAATACAGATTTAGGCTTCATCACATTTCTCTTTTTGTCCCTTAAACTATATTCTCAATGATGATCCCTTCTTGCTTCGTGTGTTTTGTTTGCAGATAGAACAAATGTCATTGCTAACCTTTAACACATTCAACAACCCTTAAAACGTATTCTCTACATCCTAAATTTGGGTTCATTTAATGTGTACAACTGTTTTGTAATGGAAGTGTTAATAAGCCAGGGACTTTGGGTAAATCATTGGCATTTGAAAGAAGGGAAGGTAGAAAGTAGTCATTCAATTTTAATTTCCTCTTAAATGGAAAGGTAGCACATTCATAAATTTTTGAAATTATGAAGATAACTGAATCCAATCAACCTATGACATTTTAGAATTTTAATATCTGACATTCTTTTGAGAGATATTAACTGTATTTTCTGATTAAAGTGAAATAATGTTTTACATAGTCTACCTACACCATCCTTGCTACTGTCATATACAAAGCTCTCTTCCTCACCAGCTTAACCTACTGCAATTACTGCCTACCTTCTTTGCCTGGTTTCACATTTGCTCCTCTTTGCAAGCCATTTTCCAGGAAGCTGCAGGAAGGATAATTTGTACATGTGAATCAGATCATGAAAAAAAAATACTGATTATGATGTCTCTACTAGTAGAGTGCTTAGAATATAATCCAAACCTAAAACTTTTGATCAAATGGTCTGTTCCTTGCTTGCATTGTGGAACTTATCTTGTAACTATGTCTTGCAGGTTCATTGCTCAAATCACATTTCCTTGTTCCCACCTCAGGACCCGTTTTCTTTCTGTCCTATCTACCCAGACAACTCTTTCCTCAAATACTGTTTTGAGGATTTACATCTCAGCTTGTATGTCACTTGCATCCATTATCCACTTTTATCTCCTATAGAGTTTTTGTCACCATCTGAAATTACAGTTTTTTTCTTATGTATTGTTTATGGCACATAACTTTTCCAGAACAAAGTCTATATTACCTTTATTGCTGCTGCCTCCTTCTGAATTCTTTATTTTTACACTAGTTCTCCAATCTTTTCACAAAAGCTTACATTGTTTTATTATTTTTGCTCTTTTTTTTGAAATTGACTAATGTAAATGCAATCAACTTTTAAAAAATATTCACGAAATTTTAGGGAAATCTGACATACATTTGGAAGCCATTCAGAGAGTTTAATATTCTCCATCTAAAACTGGGAAATTCCATACAGACCATATACAAAACTTTCATTGTGATTCAGTTAATTATATATACAATTCAGAGCTTGATTTTGCATGTTTAACATAGTGTTTTCAGAACAATTTGAAATATTTAAATGACCACCTTCATAATTTTTGACGGTGGTATCATCTGAATTTAAATTTTAGTTAGCTATCGATGTGATAATATTGTGTAGAGCATCTTACAAAGAGCAAACAGCTGGCACAAAATGGAAACTAAAAAACTAAAATTATGAGATGATTCAACTATATTTTCCACTTGTTTAATTTAATTCAATTTACTCATAGCATATTGCAGTTTATTGCCTAAAGAAGATAAAGCCAACCAGATGAATTTTATATTACAATTTAAATCACAGCATATGTTATAATTAAAAATGTAAATGTAGAAATGTAATTTTTTCAAGAACTTAGTGTCAAAAGGATTTAATATATACTCCATCAGTACAACATTTAGTTAAATAAAGTTTTAAAATTACTATATAGCTTACTTAGTTGTAGGAAGATACATAGGCATAGTGCTTAGGGACACAGACAAAAAACATGCCCTAATGTTTACACAAATCTTTTTTTAAACTATGCTGCCCCTTGTCCTTAAACTACATAAGATTTATAGTATGAAATTCAAGTCCAGTATTTTTTGTTAATTCCAGCAATATGGAAAATAAAAACAAGTAAAAAATATAAAAGATCTTTTTAATTTTTACCTTCTACTAAATTATATAAAAAACTTATATCACTCTATTTTCAGTAAACATTTCTCAGGGAATTATTTTCATGGAATATTTCCAAGTATATACCAGAATTTTGAGGACTATGTGAAATGTTGGAGAAATGCTTCATATTATATCAAACAGTAAGTTACAGGCCATATCTGAATACTGAAAATCCTTGGTGAAATTATCTGATTAACAAATCTATTCACTTAACTCTCAACTGTCACCAAAGAAGGCTTCTGTGTACTGACATTGGTGCCTAGCTTCAGGTTACATGGCCTTCCAGCTATCTCTGAACTCCACACGATGTATCATGTGTTGACTATGATATTCTTTTGAAAACCATAAAGTATAATGTGTTTGGTAGAGGACAGAGGGTACTGGCAAGACATAAAGAGAGGGAGCTAGCCTGGTCTAGGAATCAAGTGCAGGCTCCTAACAACAATGGAAATTTATGCTGGCCCCTGAACAACAGGAATGAGTATGACAAATGAAATGAGTTTTTCACAATTTATCTACTCATTAGTCTTTTAATATTCTTGGGGCAAGTTGTAATGGTCCAGCTCTGCCTGTTAATAACAGTAATTTGTGTTCTCTCCCTCTCTCTCTCTCTGATTAGCCTGGACCTAGAGTTTTTTTTAGTTTCATTACTTTATTGATCTTTACAGAGAATTAGTTTTAGGTTCCATTGATTCCCTTTATTTTTTACGTATATGCTTATGAATTATAATCAGGTAATTTATATACAATAAAATGTACCCATTTCAAACACTTAGATGACTTTTAACACAGTGTACACATGGGTAACGATCACCACTATCAAAGTAGAGGACATTTCCATCCTTCAAAAAGTTTTCTCTTGTCCCTTTGTAATTAATCCTTCCCACTACCCTCAGGCCTAGACCACCAATGATTTTTTTTCTGTTGTTATGGTTAGATTTGACTATTCTAAAATTTCATGTAAATGAAATCATTCATTATATACTATTTGGAATCTGACTCCTTTCCCTTGGCATTTTTTTTTATTTAGATATTTATTCATGGTTTTACGTGTATTGGTAGTTTATCCATTTTCTTTGTTAAATAATAATTCAGAGTATATACCTAAATTTTATCCCTTTAAGTGATGATGAATATTTTTAATTTTTCCAGTTGTGGGATATTATGAATAATGCTACATGGACATTTTTCTGTAACTCTTTATGTAAACATTTGCTTTCATATTTTTGAACAAATATCTAGAAGTGAAATTACCATGTTAGCTTGTATTTTTAGTTTTCATGACTGGCATTGCATTATATATTTCTTTCTGTTTCTTGATTTTTCTTCATGCAGCACTAAGCATGCAAAATGCAGGTTGTTGTGTGTATATCTGGTCTAATGCTTATAATTCTTGCCTAGTACTCCATGTTGTATATCCAGCAGATATTATCAAGGCACTCTATGTGTTGAAAATTGCCTCCAACTCATACCACCACATATTTTTACCAGCTTACAATTTTGTAACAACTTTTCTATTCTGTGGTGTACATTCTATATTAAGAGAAGATATTAGTGTTTTCACTATTCTAAGATTTTTATCCACCTTAGTTTAAAGAGTGAGAGTGGACCTTCTACTAGACAACCTATGCAAACATCGACCTAAAATTAAGACTGATCAGCTAATGCTATGTGAAAATGTAAACGTGATCATTTATTTGTGGGCAAAAAGTTTCAGAGAGTGAGACATCAAATAATATTGTAAGATAAATTATAGGACAACTTGTAATTAATAACAACGCAAGACAAACCATGAAAATTATCAGATAATCGATTATGTTCATACATGGTGGTAAAGTGATTATGGGTATAATCAATGTATTCAATTATCTAAGTAATATAATGTAGCTTACAGGGTAATTTATATATTTTTTTAATTCAGATATAACTGACATAACATTGTATAAATATAAGGTATACAGTGTGATGATTTAAAAAAATTAACGTTTATTTATTATTGAGAGACAGAGAGACACAGAATGTGAGCGGGGGAAGGATAGAGAGAGGGGGAGACACAGATCTGATGCAGGCTCCAGGCTCTGAGCTGTCAGCACAGAGCCGGAGGTGGGGCTTGAACTCACAAACTCCGAGATCATGACCTGAGCTGAAGTGGTTGCCTAACCAACTGAGTCACCCAGGCGCCCCAGGGAATACAGCGTGATGATTTGATACACATATATATTGTGGAATGATTACCACAATTAGACTAATTAACATATCCATCACCTCACATAATTATTTGTGTGTGTGTGTGTGTGTGTGTGTTGTGAGGACTTGTAAGGTCTACTGTCTTAGCAACTGTCAAATATAGCAAAGTATTCAATGTAGTCACCATGCTCTACATTTGACCCCAGAATTTATTCATTTTATATCTGGGACTTTGTATCTTTTGACAAATGTCTCCCTATTTCCCCTAACACCCAGCTCCTGACAACTACCAGTCTACTTTGTTTCTTTGAGATCAACCTTTTTAGATTCTACATATAAATGAGATCGTACAGTATTTGATTTGCATTTCCCTGATGATTAGTGACGTTGAGTACCTTTTCATGTAACTGTTGGACATAATATGTCTTCTTTGGAAAAATGTCGATTCAGTTACTTTGCCCATGTTTTAATAAGATCATTTGCTTTTTTTCTATTGAATTATATGGGTTCCTTATATATTTTGAATATGAAACTTTTATCACATACATGGTGTTCAAATATTTCTCTCATTTTCTCTCATGGTTGCCTTTCATTTTGTTTATTGTTTCTTTTGCTGTGCAGAAATATTTTAGCTTAATGTAGTCCTACTTGTTACTTATTTTTGACTTTGTTGCTTCTCTTTTGGCATCATATCCAAAAAATAATCTCTGAGACCACTGTCAAGGAATTTTTTTCCTAGAAATTTTACAATTTGAGGTCTTAAATTTAAGTCCTTAATACATTTCAGATTAATATTTGCGAGTTTTGTAAGATAAGGGTCCAATTTATTCTTTTGCATGGGAACATCCAATTTTTAAAATCCTGTTTATTGAAGAAGCTATCCTTTCCCCATTGAGTATTTTTGGTTCCCTTGTCAATTACTGGTTGATGGTATAGTTGTGGCTTTATTTCTGGGCTCCTGATTCGTGTCTCTGCAATTTATTTGCCCTTTGATCTCAGTTCTCAAATGGAATTAGGAAGATTCATCTTCTTCTATTCTTTGAATTTTTTTTCTTGTTATGGAGATGGGAGTGATGACATCTAAACTCTTTACGTGTTGGACTGGAAACAAAGCCATATATACATATAAATATATACATTAAAAGTTTATTTACTTATTTAGAGGGAGAGAGAGAGAGAGAGAGGGAGAGAGAGAGAACATGAGCAGGGGTGGGGCAGAAAGAGAGGGAGAGAGAGAGAATCCCAAACAGGCTCTGCAGTATCAGGATGGAGCCTGATGCAGGGCTTGAACCCACAAACCATGAAATCATGACCTGAGTTGAAAATCAAGAGTTGGACACTAAATTCAATGAGACACCCTGGTTCCCCAAAGCCATATTTCTAATAAAGAGATATTTTTAAACAAAATATTTCCTGACTATAATAGTAACTTTTCAATATAAAAGTTTTGGCATTCAGAAAAATGAAAAGTGAAAGTAAAATCTCTTCCATCACCATATTGTATGGATAGAAAACACAGTTACTGCTTGTGTACAGTTTCTTTTTCTTTATGTACTTTTCTGACCACATGGTTATCAGCTTTTGTAAATGCTGATTTTCATTTAACCTCATTAAGTATACTTTGTACTTCTAAAACATGACTATGAATGACTACATGTTAATCTCTCATTTTTCTATCACAAAATTTGCTAACAAATACCTATCATTGAGCATTTGCATTGCTCTGGGTTTTGTTTTGTTTTTTTACCAATGATTGTTAATCAATAGATTTGTAGATGCTTTGACAGTCTGATTAATTCCTCACAATAAATTTCCAGTAAAAAACTCCTGGGTTAAAGAAAATAATACTTTTTTTAAGCTTCTTTTGATTTAATGTTAGTTAAATATGGAATTCTTTTTTTCTTTAAATTTTAATACCAGTATAGTCAATATACAGTGTTATACTAGTTTCAGGTGCACAATATAAGATTCAACAATTCTATACGTTATTCAGTGCTCATCATGCTAAGGAAAGAATACTCTTAAAGCTTTTGATTCTCTTTGCTAAATCATTTCCACTTACATTTTGTTATTTATATGCTCTCACTATCAATTTGAAAAGAAAGGATACATATTGTGACTGCAAATATCAATTTGTTTGCAAATAGACCTGAAGCTAGTCAAGGAGGCCAAATGTACTGAACTTCCAGATGGTGAATCTGGTTGGAGAAAACAGATTGGATATCTTCTTCTCCAGCATGCCCTAATTAATTGTCCATCAAATACCTTTTGATGAAAAATATGATGAAAATTTGATGAAATACTGAAATGCTTTATGTATGTGCCTGCCCCATGAAGTACAGAACCATGTCTTATTGATACAGTTTATTTAAATCAATGAGTGACTAAAAAAGTAATCAAATCCATGGGAAAGTGGCTATAATTGATCACCTCCCTTCTCCTCCCCCTCCTTCTTGCATACACAGTCTCCAAACAAGGCATATCCTGGAGATTTTCCAGGCTACTCCCACTGCTACGTTTGGTGTCATACACTAACCAACCTACATCAGCATAAACAGCAAGGACATGCGCTATCACATGGAACAAAAAGCCCAGCAGGGAGGCAGCCACAGAATTTAGTTACAGAATTAGTTAAATGATGCCTTTAAGGATCCGAGGTCTCTACATCTTTCTGGTGTTACAGTCCTCAGTGTGTCAGCTTTTCCCCTAGGCTTGCTCATCCAAAGAATATGGACTTAGCAGTTCTAGACTAAATATCTGTACAGGAAAACAGGAAAAATATCAAGCTCCAAGAAACAGTCTTTTTCTTAGAGTATCCCTTCAAGGATGAGGAATCTTTCTTTAGAGGCTTGGCAGCATACATCCACATGTATTTCGTTAGCCATACTTGTGATAAAGCCCCTGACCAAACGGAGTTTCAGAAAGGGTGTAAGATCAGTGTGACTTGTTTAGATCATCTGAGGTCTTCCTTCAAGGATATGCATGAAGTCAGCTTCCTCTAAAGCATATGGACATGCAAAGGAAGATGAATGGCTACACAAGACTAGCATTTGAAATGAACAAGAAAGGGTGTGTGTGAAGTGGCAACGTTTACCAGCTTTATCCTATTCATCAATTTTGCCAGTTAGTTCTTTGTCAGCTCAAAGTAGAGAACGGTTTCTTTCTGTTCTTATCCTCCAGTAGTGGTGAAATTGACCACTGATAATGAGTGCAGCTCTTATTCTTTTGAGCAGGAATCCACCCCCAAGTTGATTTGTGAAATATATTTAGGATTTACAAATTTGTTTTACATATAAATAAGAAAGGATTCAAAGTAACCCACATAATACCATCATTCCTTTATATTTTAGTTGTGGAAGCATGGTTGGTAGACCATTAAGTTGTGCCACCAGCCCACAAACTTACTTACAATGAATATCTATTGTACAATCATTGTTGCAAATACACATACTTGTAGCATTTATGAATTGTTTGTAACATAACTTACTTTTATTTTATCACCTATTTTTAATAAAAAAAAACATGGTTGTTTCTATGAAAAGATGTCTTATAAGTTTGACAGATTCCATCCTGTGTTATAAAGAAAACTGAGACCCACAACTGGAGAGAAACAGCAATTACTGCAATTGTGAGCAATGGAATCAAAGTCAGCTTCTCTTTGCAACTTCTCTTTTTTTTCATTGCTCTGTTTTCTTAATTTTGATTCACATTTTACTGAGTCTAGGGGATTTTAAAACTTCTGGAAAAACACTGTGTCAACTTAAATTTGAGCTGCTATAAAACTTTCATGGTTCTGACCCTTTTATTTCATCTCTAAAAAAATAAAGCAAAACAAAAAAATAGTGCAATGAAATGATACTTTACTTAGCATACACTTTTATCTCATTTAATTTTATGGCGATTTTTTAAACCCTAACAGTTTATGGAGCAATTAAACGATGTTCTCAGTCAGGAAAACACACACACACACACACACACACACACACACACGCACACGCACGCGCACGCACACACACACACATAAAAGAGCAATAAGCTAAATGGTAATTTCCAGATACCAGGCTCATTTTCACTGCTACTTATTCAAGTTGAATGAGTATTTGTTATGTAAAATGAGTAGTTTCTCCTGCAAATGAAAATTTATTTTTGTTTCTCAAAGACATGTTCATATTTTCATTATAATAGAGAATCATAGTGCAGCTTTATCAGATCAATCAATGAATTAAATTAATTGCAAATTTAAATGATCTTTTTCTAGTGTTCCTCATTTAAGTCACTGCTGATTTTGCAACATGGAACGCTGAATTAGACAGAATAAACTACACTGATATTAACACGATCTTTAATGATAATATAGCATTACCTAGGGAATCTAATCAAATATTGAATGTGTTGAAATTGGTTTTGTTTGGGGATGTACTTGAGAACATCCTTAGAGATTACTAAGTGGATGAAAATATTTGAAAATTGTTTCAATCTCTCAGTTGAGCATAAAAGTATAGAGTATAAATATACAGATAGACATTTATATGAAACCTGCACATTCTCTGCAACCTTTATCAAAAACTCAGCAAAACTGTAGAAATTATAAATAAAAATATATGTATATGTTTATAGAAATAGATAAAACAAGGTTAAAATTATGATCTACATTAAAATTCAAATCTCCCTGAAAGTCAATGAGAGTTGTATCATTATGGATATTCCTTGGAAATACATTTTCAAAGTGTATGTTTGCAGCTGGATGAAAGGAAACTAGTGAAGTTTTTCTATATAATAAAGGATAACTATATAAGGACCTATTTTGTGGGCCTTTTCCCAAAATTTCAGTTTTACACATGAAGTACAATGAACAGAGTATGAGGATTTTTTAAAAAAGATTTTTAAACATTTAGTTATTATTGAGAGACAGAGCATGAGCATGGGAGGGGCAGAGACAGGAGGAGATACAGTATCTGAAGCAGGCTCCAGCTTCAGGGCTGGAGCAGTGCTAACAGCTCAGGGCCTGAGGCGGGGCTCTAACTCACAAGCCATGAGATCATGACCTGAGCCGAAGTCGGATGCTTAACTGACTGAGCCACCCAGGGGCCCCGAGAGTGTGAGGATTTTTTTATGATCAAAACCAAATACCGTAACTTCTATAAGCAGGTTGATATAATTATGTGTAATGTGCAATAAAGATTAAATGTACTTTCTCTCAAATAAGTTGTACTGGGAAAATACCTAATATAAGTTTTCTTGAAAGATCTTGATCTATTTTCCAAGATAACAGAGAAAGAATTGTTGTGTGATACTCGACTGAAATTTCTAATCTTATTTTAAAAGACATTTCTGACATTATTATTGTAATAAAAAACATTAACAAAAATTTAATAAGTGTCAAAGTGACAAATGAAATATATTTTTCTTTGAAAACCTTAATTGTGTCACTCTACAAGCCTCACTCTTCAAGTTCTCTGTACCTGAGTCTTTCCATTTACATTCCTGTGGATGATTAACTCCATAATTATAAACAATACATGTATACTATTTGGCTTACCAACTTAAATATTTATTTGCTCTCTGCTATAAAAGAAAAAAGTAGCTCAGTATCTTTTTAAAATTTTTTTAATGTTTATTTATTTTTGAGAGAGAGAGAGAGAGCATGAGTCAGGGAGGGGCAGAGAGAGAGGGAGACACAGAGTCTGAAGTAGGCTCCAGGCTCTGAGCTGTCAGCACAGAGCTCCACACAGGGCTTGAACCCATGATCCGTGAGATCATGACCTGAGCCAAAGTCATATGCTTAGCTGACTGAGACACCCAGGCACCCCCAAAATAGCTCACTATCTTGACCTTTTTTCCCCTTTTCAACTATATGTTTTTTTAAAAGTGTTCTACTAGTTCTAGACATAAACGTCTGTTTCTATTCCACAAAATCCCCCTAAATTCAATCCCCCTAACTTCTTTAGATGGAATAGTTCACACTTGCTTTTTTCTCCCTCTCTACTTCTAATGGATGCCGGCAACTATAGAATTTTTACATGTTAATGTCTATACTATTTGTAATCCCATACTTCTTCCTATTTTTTCTAGTTGTTTTTAGGAATATCTTAAAAACATAAAGTATCCAAAAGTATCGGAAAGACAAGCTTAACAAGTGTTGGCAAGGATGTGGTGATAAAGGAACTCTTGTGCATTGTTGGTAAGAATGTAAACTGGTACAGTCACTGTAGACAACAGGGTGAAGTTTCCTCAAAAAATTAAAAATAGAAACACCATATGACCCAGTAATTCACTACTGGTATTTACCCAAAGAAAATAAAAACACTTTTTTGAAAAGATGCACTCTTGTGTTTATCACGACATTATTTATAATTGTCAATACATGGAAGCAACCCAAGTGTCCATTGACAGATGAATGGATAAAGAAGAAGTGGTATCCAATGGAATGGAATATCCAATGGAATATTATTACTCAGCCACAAAAAAAGAATGAGACCTTGCTATTTGTGATAACATGGATAGGCCTAGAGAGTATTATGCTAAGTGAAATAAATCAAAGAAAGATAATACCATACGATTTACTTATTTGTGGAATCTAAAAAACAAAGCAAATAAACAAGTAAAAAAAGCAGAAACAGCCTCACAAAAACAGAGATCAACCTAGTGGTTGCCAGAGGAGCAGGGGCAAGGGGGAGATACAAAAGGGGTGAAGGGGAGTGGAAAATACAGCCTTCCAGTTGTGGAATGAATACGTCACAGGGATAAAAGATACAGCACAGGGAATACAGTCAACAATATCATGATAATGTTACATGGTGACATACGGTATCTACACTTCCAGTGAGCACAACGTAATGCTGTGAATAGAGCTGTTGAGTCATAATGTACCCTTGGAACTAATGGAAAATTGATGCCAATTATATTTCAATACAAAAAGTATACAATAAAATATACTATAATAAAATATATAATATAATTTCATTTCATTTAATAAAGTTTATAATATAAATGTATTAGGGGCAGCTTTCCAATTCCAAAAATATGGGCTTAGAGTGCATGTTTTCCACCACTCCCTGTGTGGTCTTTCAGCCTTTATGTACACTCAACCTCTTTAAGCTTTTTAAAGCTCAAAGATAGTTTAATATTAGTATCAAATAATTTTAATTTGTACATACTTAGGAATTATTCAGTCCTTAAGTGGTCTCAGATTCACAACCCTGTGTTTGAGAAGCTGAGGTAAAACATATTTTTTGCCCCAAAGGCCAGACATTAGTAGGTTATAAAATTTACCTATTAAAAGCTATTTATTACAATCTAATAAAATACACATATGAAGACAGTATGTGACTTTTAAGCAGCTGTAAGTTTTTATTTGTTGATTTTACCAAGGTTTTGTTTTCATTTTCATTACCTACAAGTTCTTATGAGACACATGAAATACATTTTTTATGTTCCATAAAATTAGCACGGAATGGCAACAGAAGGTTATTTCTTGGGGGGAGGAAATTTTATCGTGAAGAAAGATATAAAGCACAAATGTGGAAGAAAATTCACATATTACCTTAATCTCTGATTATTTTATCAAAAACAAAAACAACAAAACAAAACAAAACATAAAGAAAATTTGTAATTTTACTTAGGTAAATATTATCCTTTGCAGTATCAGTTAGTCTTATTATACCTATATGGAAGCAAACATAATTATGACATTTATTCCTCCAAATCAAAACAGAATTCAAAGAGGAAGACTAATCATTCAAGAAATAGTGCTAAGAACCCTGCAAAACATTGGAAAGACATCTCGAGATTACCACTAAGCAGCATTACTCACTTGATTAAATTGTTGTTTTTAATAATGGACCTATTTTTTCTGTCAACATGAATGACTAAAACATTTTAGAAAAATCACTTTTAAGAAAAACAAGAATTTGTATAATAAAGGCATTGTCCAAAGGTGAGCAAGTATAATGCACTATTTACAAACAATTTGGAGACTCTAAGAAATTCACATAAGATGTAACAACCTTTTCTTAAATAGTTACTACATTCTAAAGAAAAGATTATTCACTTTTCCAAAGACTCTTTCATGACTTATCAGTAATTTTGTTCTCTGTAAACCTGATTTCTGCAGTGTAAACCCAATGTGATATAACATCTTTCTGTAGGTCTTTGCTCATGTTTCTCCTACCCACTCATTAAATTTATTTATAAAATGCAAACAAGAGATTTCCTTATAAAACTATATTGTTTTACAAATAATCTTTAACATATTTTAGTTAAAATATACCATAAATTTTCTTAAACTTTAAAATTCCCCTCAAATGCAATTTAAGTCAAAAATATGTGGGGAAATTTCATTTGAAGTCTATCATTCTGTTTGAGTTAATTAACATTCTTTATAAATATATAACGTTTTCTATGCTAAATAATGTCCTGTTTCATTGGTTAAATTGAAGAGTTAAATTTGAGAAGAGAACACAATTGCCAATTAGTATCTCTAGCTTGCTCAGATTAAACTTTGCTATTATACGAGTATGAGTGAACACAAATAAAAAAAAAAACATTTGGTGGGCTTTATGTACAACATATGTGTACTCAACTCTTGGGCATTTGGTTTACCAGCAATATTAGGGTAGAATGTGGACAATATAACCGAGAAATGACAGTTTCAAATGTACTATAACACTGTGGAGGAGATAACATATAGTTTGAAAATACAGATTGCTAATACATAAAACTACTCAATTGATAGAAGCTACATTTTATACATTCAGCAACTGGCTTTGTTATCACACATCTCATTTTGAAAAGCCAAAGGGAAAAAAATCTTAAAATAAATACATACAACTTATTAAAGTCCTCTTACCTTGTTTAATTAACTTTTCTCATCAAAGAAAAAAAAATAAGCCATGACTTTTAGTTCATATTGGATCTTGATTGTTTTGAATTTTTAAGTTTTCCACGAAAACCAATTTAATTGTGTTCTAAGTTAATCAAGTGTATAATGTGAAAATTGGCTTAAGATGACTCACAACTTGCCCCCAATCAGTGTGATCTATCTATATCTATCTATCTATCTATCTATCTATCTATCTCATCTATATCACTATGCTATATATGTCCACAAGCCCCATCTCTATCTCTATTTTTTATAGTAGCTTATTTTCCCCTAGACATAGTTACTTGAAGAAATACATCAGGTCAATTAATGATGACAAATCAAATCTGTATTTCCCTGGCTCTAACTGTATGCACCCTACAAAAACTCTAACTTCCTCAAATTTCTCTCAGGGAGTATATTCTATTTATATAAGGAATGCATCTTTTTTTTTTTTTTTAATTTTTTTTCAACGTTTATTTATTTTTGGGACAGAGAGAGACAGAGCACGAACGGGGGAGGGGCAGAGAGAGAGGGAGACACAGAATCGGAAACAGGCACCAGGCTCTGAGCCATCAGCCCAGAGCCTGACGCGGGGCTCGAACTCACGGACCGCGAGGTCGTGACCTGGCTGAAGTCGGACGCTTAACCGACTGCGCCACCCAGGCGCCCCAGGAATGCATCTTTGATGACAGTGTCATTTGAGATTTTCTTCATCTTGCAGAGCTACAGAAAAATATATCTCTTATGCCTGGTGACACTATTTTACATTTATTTATTTTAAAGAGACCGAGAGAGACAGAGCACAAGCGGGGGATGGGCAGAGAGAGAAGGAGACACAGAATCCAAAGCAGGTTCCAGGGTCCCAGCTGTCAGCACAGAGTCCAACGCGGGGCTCGGACTCACAAACCGGGAGATCATGACCTGAGCCGTAGTGGGACACTCAGCCGACTGAGCCATGCAGGACCCCTTTTTTAAAAATTTTTAATGTTTATTTATTTTGAGAGAGAGAGAGTGTGTGCACGCACAAGTGGAGGAGGGGCAGAGAAGGAGAGACAATCCCAAGCAGGCTCTGCACCATCAGTACAGAGCCTGATGTGGGGCTCAAACTCATGAACCATGAGACCATGACCTCAGCTGAGATCAAGAGTTGGACGCTTAACCAACTGGGCCACCCAGGCACTCCATAGCTGACATTTTATTTTATTTTTTTAATTTTTTTTTCAACGTTTATTTATTTATTTTTGGGACAGAGAGAGACAGAGCATGAACGGGGGAGCGGAAGAGAGAGAGGGAGACACAGAATTGGAAACAGGCTCCAGGCTCCGAGCCATCAGCCCATAGCCTGACGCGGGGCTCGAACTCATGGACCGCGAGATCGTGACCTGGCTGAAGTCGGACGCTTAACCGACTGCGCCACCCAGGCGCCCCATAGATGACATTTTAAAGCTGAAGACACAACCATTTAAAAACCTAATGTCTTTGCTCACTCTTATTTTTCCATTCTGAATATACGGTATATAAGCCATTGTGAGATCACTATCTTTTTTAGCATTTGTAGTTGTCCTATACAAATCATAAGTAGGGAACAAATGTTCTGTTTCCCATTCAGGAAATGCTGATTAATGTATAAATCATTCGGCCTGGTGTTCTTTTTGCAACACTTAAAAAAATATAAATCAACTTTATTAAGGTATAATATGCATTCAATAAAATCTTCCCATCTTAAATGTGGTTTGATGAGTTCTGGCAGATGGATAAATCCATGTGTTTTAGTCTGCTAAGGCTGCCATTAGAAAATACCACAGACTGGGTGGTTTAAACAACAGAAATGTACTTCTCCTAGTTCTGGAGCCTAGAAGTCCAAGATCAAGGTGTCTACAGGCTTTATTTCTCCTAAAGCCTCTCTCCTTGGTTTGCTATGGCCATCTTCTCTTTGTGTCATCATGTAGCCTTTCTTGTGTTCTTACATGAATGACCTCGGCCTCCAAATGTACCTGTGGAATCTCTTCTTTTTCACATAAGCACACTAGTCCTGCCCAATAACACCATATAACAGCCCTTATAATATACATAACAGTCCCATCAATGTAAAAAGTTTTCTTACTTAGATTTATAATTTCAACCAAGCACCCACTCGACCCTAGTCCCAGACAATCACTGCCATTTCTAGAATTTCATATGAAGAAATCACTGAGTGTATACTCTTGTGGTCTCATTTCATGAACTTAATATTCATTTATGTTTTTGCAATTTATCCATGTTTTTGCATGTATCAAAACTTTATTGCTTTTTGAGGCTGATTAGTATTACAATGTATATAACACAATTTATTTATCTATTGACCTCTTGATAGATATTTGGGTATTATCTAGTTTTTGGCTAATATGAATACAGCTTCTCTGAATATTTATGCATAAGTCTTTAAATGTTTATATGCTTTTATGTATATTGCATAAATACCTGAGATTTGTGGGAAATATTGTCAGCATATGTTTAATGTGTAGTTGATGTGTATCGAGTATATGATTAATACATGCTTAGATTTATAAATAAAAAAGATTGTCAAAATGTATTTCAAAGCAGTTGTACTACTTTGTCCTTTAAAAAACATAGTATCAGGGGCGCCTGGGTGGCGCAGTCGGTTAAGCGTCTGACTTCAGCCAGGTCACGATCTCGCGGTCCGTGAGTTCGAGCCCCGCGTCAGGCTCTGGGCTGATGGCTCGGAGCCTGGAGCCTGTTTCCGATTCTGTGTCTCCCTCTCTCTCTGCCCCTCCCCCGTTCATGCTCTGTTTCTCTCTGTCCCAAAAATAAATAAACATTGAAAAAAAAATTTTAAAAAAAATAAAAATAAAAAAATAAAAAAAAATAAAAA
This sequence comes from Lynx canadensis, assembly GCF_007474595.2. Taxonomy (NCBI): domain Eukaryota; kingdom Metazoa; phylum Chordata; class Mammalia; order Carnivora; family Felidae; genus Lynx; species Lynx canadensis. Next base: position 56,774,200 of record NC_044306.2, read on the forward strand.
ACATAGTATCAATTTCAAAAAAATAAACTTTGCACATTTGTTAAAAATCATTTGACTACAGATGTATATATGTGTCAATTTATTTATGACTTCTTTATGTTTTAGATTGATCTATTTTTATGCCAATACCACAATAGCTTATTCATTTTTATACAACATATTTTATGATAATGTGATAATCTACATTTTTTTTTACCCAAAACTTTTTTGACTATTATACATCATTTATATTACCATGGAAAAGCTAGACTGAGATTGTCAATTTCTATTTACAAAATCTAATGACAATTTCAATTGAAATCATATTAAACATATAGATGAATTTGGGGGAGGGGATTCATATCTAAAGAATATTGGGTCTTCCAACCCAGGAAATGGGAATTTTTCATTTATTTAGGTCTTTTAAAATTTCTCTCACAAAGAGGTAGTTGGAAATGAGAGGATTATTTTAATGCCCTTATCAGGTGATTATGGTTATGTTTCTTTGATACTATACTAAAAGTGGGCAGGGAGTAGTTAATTAATGTTTAGTTGTAGTGTGTAACATGAAAACACATAAATAAACATTTTATATCTTGTTACATTAAAATCCACGCATGTACTTCCTCCTTTGTAGAGTTTTTAAATCCTGTAACATCATGCATTAGTCATTGAGAAAATGTTGGTTCACTGTATATAACGAAGATTTTCCAAATTTTGACACATTTTACCACATGATATCTTTAAGAAGCAATATGCCACAGACCTCTTGCACTTGTACACACTATGCTGATTATGCAAAAAAATTCAAGGCTTTGACCTCAAGTTCTACTTTGCAAGCCACTTCTCATGATTACTTATGCAGGTGGAAATAGAGGGAGGCAAGTTAATTAATAACAAAAATGTATCTCATAGTAGCACATAATATTTACGGAATGTATTACAGTGAATTCTATAGCTCAGAATTCCTTTTTTTGTGATGGATTGACACATCCTGTGGGAGTTGGAACACAAGGAACAAGTGTGATCATGTAGCTCTTTCTACTATTCTTCTATTGTGTCTGAACCAACAGTCTCATGTATTGTCAACATTCATGAAGCGTGTGAGGCTAACTTACTAGCTTATGTAGCTATTTTAGGAGGAAATCTCCTGCTTCTACCTCTCCTTTTTATTATCAAGGTTACTAAAATAGGGTAAAATACAAAGAGTCCTAGCAATAAGGATAAGATGCTGACATAAACATGGCTTTTTGGTAGAAGCAGGCATAGGGTACTACAGGCTGATCAGTAGAATTTGAAGGAAATCCCTGGGAATCAGAAGTACACACGTTGATCAAACTCTGTGGTCAAACTCTATGACCAAACTTCCTGGTTAAAAATATTCATCCTTTTTGGTTGTTTTGTTTTGTTTTGTTTGTTTGTTTGTTTTTATTTTCTTTTGTTTTGTTTTTTGGCTTGTTGAGAAATACCTGGAGACATGGATATGAGACAAGTACCACGAGATAGGCTCAAAGACAGCTGCCCACGTTTGGACTACTGAAACAAAGAAAATATTCTAAATTATTTTCTGTAAATTTTCTTGATTACAAGGCATATTAACCTGGGGTCAGTGGATTGAAAGAAAATTTATGGATGAACTTCATGCACTACGAATCCTAAAATCATAAGCAAAATTGTTTAATGTTCCATTTCTGATAAAATACAATCCATAAATTTTATGAGAATAGCAAAAGGATCCATGCTCCCAAGAAGATTCAATAGATGAGTTGGAGTTTACTATATGAAACGTTAAAATAATTTGCAGCATTTTTATAGATTTACTTCAAACTTGTTTAATTTTATTGAAGAGTATTGCCTTAACATCTAAAAACAAAGATATACAAGACACACAAAAAACCCTCTTCCTTTACTACATCAATTTCATGCTCTTTATGTGAATAATGTGGTAATAGTTTCTGGCTTTAGTCTAGTCATTTTAATGAGTGGTGATGTATCAAAACTATTAAGAGGTTTGTTTATATATGGTTTTTAGTAAGTGTATGGACATCACTAAAAGACATTACTTTTGACTTAAAACTTTTTTGAAACCAACTTTTCAAAATGATTGTCAACTTAAAAATGGCAGAAGTGGGACAGCAAAGGAAACACCAACAAAACTAAAAGACAACCAACGGAATGGGAAAAGATATTTGCAAATGACATATCGGACAAAGGGCTAGTATCCAAAATCTATAAAGAGCTCACCAAACTCCACACCCGAAAAACAAATAACCCAGTGAAGAAATGGGCAGAAAACATGAATAGACACTTCTCTAAAGAAGACATCTAGGGGCGCCTGGGTGGTGCAGTCGGTTAAGCGTCCGACTTCAGCCAGGTCACGATCTCGCGGTCCGTGAGTTCGAGCCCCGCGTCAGGCTCTGGGCTGATGGCTCGGAGCCTGGAGCCTGTTTCCGATTCTGTGTCTCCCTCTCTCTCTGCCCCTCCCCCATTCATGCTCTGTCTCTCTCTGTCCCAAAATAAATAAAAAACGTTGAAAAAAAAATTTTAAAAAAAGAAGACATCCAGATGGCCAACAGGCACATGAAAAGATGCTCAACGTCGCTCCTCATCAGGGAAATACAAATCAAAACCACACTCAGATATCACCTCACACCAGTCAGAGTGGCCAAAATGAACAAATCAGGAGACTATAGATGCTGGAGAGGATGTGGAGAAACGGGAACCCTCTTGCACTGTTGGTGGGAATGCAAATTGGTGTAGCCACTCTGGAAAACAGTGTGGAGGTTCCTCAGAAAATTAAAAATAGGCCTACCCTATGACCCAGCAATAGCACTGCTAGGAATTTACCCAAGGGATATAGGAGTACTGATGCATAAGGGCACTTGTACCCCAATGTTTATAGCAGCACTCTCAACAATAGCCAAATTACGGAAAGAGCCTAAATGTTCATCAACTGATGAATGGATAAAGAAATTGTGGTTTATATACACAATGGAGTACTACAATGGCAATGAGAAAGAACGAAATATGGCCCTTTGTAGCAACGTGGATGGAACTGGAGAGTGTGATGCTAAGTGAAATAAGCCATACAGAGAAAGACAGATACCATATGGTTTCACTCTTATGTGGATCCTGAGAAACTTAACAGAAACCCATGGAGGAGGGGAAGGAATAAAAAAAAAAGAGGTTAGAGTGGGAGAGAGCCAAAGCATAAGAGACTGTTAAAAACTGAGAACAAACTGAGGTTTGATGGGGGGTGGGAGGGAGGGGAGGGTGGGTGATGGGTATTGAGGAGGGCACCTTTTGGGATGAGCACTGGGTGTTGCATGGAAACCAATTTGACAATAAATTTCATATATTGAAAAAAAATGGCAGAAGTGGGGTGAAGGTTCCACAGCACATACACCTTCTATGGCTGCTATGGGGACACCCAGCAGATTTACAGGTCTGCTTCCTAAACAGTGTGAAAACCTCTGCATGATGGCAGTACAAAATGGAAAGCTGAAATAAATTTTAAAGCTTGCAAACAAGAAAAAATATTAGCATGATGAAGAATCCTAGAGTCTTCAATTCTTACAGTAGCCATTCATTCCTCTCTTTCTCTATCAACCCTTCTAAATCTCTCATTTTTACTACTAGCATTCACTTTTTGTCTTGTATCACCCAATTAAGGCACAGTGATAATAATCCAACATTAGGCTTAATGTTGATGAATAACGGGTAATCAGACGATTGTTATTTCTGGTCAGCAAAAGGGACTTACAGTGTGAATACGAAAAGGGCTGAGAACAACAAAATATGCTTTAGCTTTAAAAAAGAGGGAAATATGTCCGTTTTCAACAATATAGTTGGACCTGGAAGACATTTGCTAAGTGAAATAAACCAGACACAGAAAGATATATATTATGTGATTTCACTTATATGTGGGACCTAAAAAGGATGAAGTCATAGAAACAGAGAGAAGATAAGAATGATTTGTAGGGGCTATGAGGTTGGGGAAGGGAAGAGAGATATTGATCAAAGTGTACAAACTTTCAGTTATAAGATGAATAAGTTCTGGAGACCAAATGTATGACATGGTGACTGCAGATAATAGTAACGATAATACCTGGAATAATAATAATTAATAATAATAATAATAACAATAATAATAATATCTGAAAGTTGCTAAGAGAGTAGATCTTAAGTGTTAATTTTTTTTTATTTTAGAGAGACAGAGAGAGAGAGAGAGCACCATTGGAGGAGAGGGACAGAGGTAGAGAGAGAAAATCTTAAGCATACTCCATGCTCAGTGCAGAGAGGGACCCCACAACTCCAGGATCATAACCTGAGCCACCCAGATGCCCCTCAAGTGTTCTTAACACACATACAAAAACATAAACACACACACACACACACACACACACACACACTATATGAGGTGATGGATATGTTAACTTGATAATGGTAATCATTTCACAATGTATATACATATCAAAACATCACATTATACACGTTAAATGTATATAATTTTTATTTGTCAATTATACCTCTATAAAGCTGGGAAAAAGGAAATGCTACCTTTTTGTTTCATAAAAAGCATTGAAAAATAAAAATTAAAAAGGACAGAGATCAAATGTACTAAATGGAAAAGAGTAGGAAGAGGAGATATGTGTACAACTTCAGGTGTGCTTACAGTGACACATAAGCAGCAGCTTAGATTGAAAATAACTTGAGATGTCTAAGTTGATTTTTTGAGACAAAAATACTGCATACATTTCCATATGTTCCAAATGAAATTTCTCTGTGTTTGTGGGTATTTGACTATGTGAGGAAAATATTCCAAGTACATTTTCATCAAGATTGTTAAGTGCCAATTTTGGTCACTTTCCCCACAGTTTGTGACTGAGCTCTGTGGATGTCATTTGGATCCCATCCAATTGTGTTTGTGGATCCAGTTGGTAGACCATTTCCTCCCTGGATTTAGAGTGCTAATGCAATTGAACAAAGAATTAGCCCCTGTGCAAGGGAGAAGCCTAGTTTTTAAGTGAAAGATGAGAAAGCCATGTGAAATCTTTGTAGTGAGAGAACAATTAGTTGCCTGCTGCCCTATGTGCTGTCATGGCAACCTCTCACCCAAGGTGTACTATTTTGAGAAATAGGAATTTCCCACGGCGTATTGTAGCATCCCACAAGGCATATGAAAGAGGGCCTTTAATTTTATCCATGTGTATTATAGTGTCTGTACTAAAGTACTTTTATTGTTTTTCTTTTGATTTTGTCATGTGCAATTTTGGAAAACGCAGCATAATTTTAAATGCTGGTTCCCATGTTCTACCATTAGAATTACCATCATTATTATCCCTCAAACCATTGGACTCAGGGTTTTTTTTTCCAGGTCTTAAAGAAATTCCCCTCAATATATCAATAAAATGTATAGCATTTTTATAGATTAAAACTGCCTTTGCATGCATAATACATTTATCCATCAAATAAGCTGGCATGGGTATTAATCTAACAGAATATGTTACTTTGGCCTGAGTAAAGCATGTTAATGTTAAATTAGAATTGTGCACATTGAAAATGACATCTTCTTGGCAGCTTCTTCAGACTCTCCACTAAAATACCTATAAAGATGTCAAATGTTCAAAATTCATAATGATATAGAAAACTGAGATTTAGGGGGAAAAATCAGCACCAGAATTGTGAGGATCTTTCAGTAATATCAGGTTGATGAAATTGAATTAGGAAGAACAACCTGGAAACCATCATATTATGGCTATAAATAAGCCCAACTTCCTGAAAGTGAGAAGAAAGGTCCAGCTGGATCAGTGGAGAATCAGGGCAAGGCAGAATGCTGTCCTCTACTTACCCACCCCACCGTACCCCCAATCAGTGATTTTAAAAAATGTTTCTCTTGCCATTTTGAGAACTAAACTCTTAGGCATCATTTGGCAAAATTATCACCTTCTAAGTGGCAGGCACTGTGGGAATAAATTATGTTCAGGAGAAAAAGCTTTTTTGCAATGTATTCAGGAGCATGTAGCAACTCCAAGGAAAGTGGTGTGAGTAGTATGAAGTACTGGGAGTCCTGCCTGCGTGTACTATGTGGATGAGAGATTTTCAGTCCACCTATGGTTCAGATCCACCTAAGGAAATAGCAATGATTTAAATAACAATGGATTGAACTAGATGAAAGTTATTTTCCACTGGGCTTGGCTGGGAGCTGGGAATTTCACCCGGTATTTGAGATGATCTGAATAGGCAATTGTACTAGTGTCTAAACTGGTAGGGGGGAAACTGTGTTGGGAGGAACTAAAATGATCTATCCTAAACTGAGAAACACCATAGAAAAAAAATGAAAGCATGTAAAATATAACTTTATCAAAATACTAAGATTTCAGAGGAAAGTAGATTTTAAAATGAGAGAGAGAGAAAGAGAGAGAGAGAGAGAGAGAGAGTGTGTGTGTGTGTGTGTGTGTGTTTGAAAATTAAACCATAATTAAAGTAGCCATATTGCTAAATATAGTTATTCTGGTTAATGTAATTTCTTTGGTTTTAAACTCCTTCCTCATGATTATCTGTATTTATCTGCACTTTAAGGTTTTAAAAATGTTAGTCTTGACTGAATTTTAGTTCTTTTACTTCTTGGCTGTGTAATCTTGAAAAAAATTATTTTATTTCATAGAAAATAAAGTTAGCTATATGTGTGGCTTTAGAAGCACTAATATAATCTATATAATCTTCATAAGAACCATTTGAAGTAAGTATTTTTCTATTTTTCTATGAAGAAATTGAGGCACAGAAATTTAGATATCTTGCCTAAAGTCACATAGATGGTGAATAAAAGGGTGGAGTCTGGCTCTAGGCTCCAGGTTCTTGGCCATGATATTACATTTCCTCTGATGTCAGTTATACCGACCTATCTCACAGAGGACATGTAAGGATTGAAAGAGAAAGAAGTCTGGGGTGTCTGGGTGGTTCAATCAGTTAAGTGTCTGATTCTTGGTTTCAGCTCAGGTCATGATCACAGTTCGTGGGTTCAAGCCCTGCATTGGGCTCTGCGCTGATAGCACAGAGCCTGCTTGAGATTCTCTCTCTTTCACTCCCTCTGTCCCTCCCCCCTCTCCCTTTCTCTCAAATTAAATAAATAAACATTAAGAAAGAGAAAAATTCAAACGTTCTTAGCAATATATCTTGTGTAATGTAAATACGTGATAAACATTAGCCTTAAAATGAGCATATTTTAAAATAAAAACTAATACAATTAAAATGTCAGTGTAATATTATACAAGTCATAGAGTCGAATTTATTAAGTCCCATCTACAGCAAAAATAGTTGAGTGAGATATGTCATAATTTATGTGTGGTAGGACTTTAGGTGATACACGTGGCTATGCATGTGGTGTATATGTAATTTGTTTTCCTTCTAGGTCTCTAACAATTTGAACACCGAGATCTGGATTATTAAATAAAAGTAGCCAATGAATAATGCACTTAACACTCAGTGTCTGTATATACTTTTCTGTGTATAATTAATTGATACTACCTCAGGAATTATTGTTCAGAATACATAAAATACAAAGGAGCTAAAACTTCTGCTCTGTTCTCTGATTGGTTGATGCACTGATTGATAAAATAACAAATCTGAGGATCTTTGTTGAAGACAAATTTAAAAAATAGAAAAATAGAAAATAGATAGATGGAATTATAAATTATAAAGTTGTGGGCCATGCCCTAAGGAACACCTAAATAAAGTGAAAGACTTTCAAAAAACCAATTGCATTTCTTAAAATATAAAAATTATTTCATAAGAGTAGTGCTTAAAGGAGGGGATATTTAACTTTGAAAGAGATCTTTTGAAGGACTTGGTAACTATATTTAAATATTTGGAAATATTCATGGACTATTTATGCAAAAGAATAAAAGGATGTTTGCAAGAGAAGTCAATCAGATGGAAACTGGTGGCAGTGAGATTCTACCCGTTATTTGGAAGATATTTGATTTCCTAATTACTAGGGATTTGGGCATTCATTCACCAAATGACTTCTTGTCAGCAATGTGGCAGAAGAGATTCAAACAACTGACAGAGACTTGTTCTGGATGAACTTTAAATTTCATTCAAATATCATTCTCTGGTTCTGCAATGAAATGGAGAGAGTGAGAAAGCGTGTTCTGGTGACTCCTGGATCCAGTGTTTGTATTATTTCATTCATTATCCTTTACTACCGTACTTAGGCAGCAATTCTAAAGTTACTTAGCTACAGACTTTTCCCAAACCTTACTTGGAATATGACTTATTATTCAATCTATCCACTTGATGCCAAAAAAAAAAAGCTTAAAGAAGGTAAATTTTATTGTTCAAGATCAACTAGTTAGTGACCAACTCATGATGGAAAACACATTTTCTATTTTGTGGTGGTTATTTTTATTCTGCTGTGCTTCTGGAAGAAAAAAAAAATGAGCCCTGTTTGTGACTCTGTTCATACATCATCATGTGATGCCAAAGCTACTTAGGAACTTGACAGGTTAACCTAAGAAGGCAAACCAACTTTTTGAGGTTGTCAGAGTGGAATATGGGAGGAATGTACAACCTTCTTAATAGTATAGAAACCATGATTTAACCAACATCTGACCTACCTGCTTGTCAGGTAAGAAAGGGCTCAATGTTAAATCACTTTTAAAGAGATTTTCTTTCATCTAAAACCATCTTGACTCAGAGATAAGAAGATAAATATAAGAAAATAGGAAAATAGGTAGAAGGTATTGGGCAGTCTGTGAAAATATGCTACACATTTAGGTTTCATACTATGTAATAGGGAAAAAAATCTAAGAAGGAAGTGAAATGTTTACATCTATATTTTATCTATTGCTCCACTCCAGGGAAACACGAAGGACTCTTTTATAGAGTGTGGGAAGTTGGGGGAAGTGAAATTCAAGATTGGGGGACAAAGAGTAGGAGGAGTTAGAAGGAGATCAAATAAATATTTTAAGGATGGATGAGGATAGTCATTCTGAAAGTGTTTAGTTTGAGATATCCATGGAAAAATGCAAGCAAAGTTATCATACTGCCATTTAAATAAATGAATTTGAAACTCATAGTGGAAAGCCAATCATGAGAGCAATAATTTAAGAACTATAAACATATAGATAATAGGCAAAACCATGGGTCTAAGTGTGAGTATTTCACAAAGTAGTATGGAGGGAAGAGAAGAATGGACTGCTGTCTTTAGGGTCAGGAGGAAGAATTCCCCCCACTGCTTTTCCCCATAGAGGGAGATCATCTAGCTTAGCACGACTGTCCTTTCTGTCTTCTAAACCCTTCTTCCATCAAATTGGTGCCTTTGGAAGGAGAAGTGAGCATGCAAATCTTGGTTATGTTGGTCACTTCCTTTCTTCCTTTTGGATGCTAGCCTATCTGAAGGACATATGCATGGGATGATAGAACCCTGACTCTACAGTGTAGTAATAACAGCTGCATCCCCCATTCTTAAATTTAACAGAAATAAATAAGTAAATAAATAAGTGCATTTTTTCTTACATCTTTATATTTAATTTTTTTTTCCAATAGTGTTATAACTTAGAGAACTTATAGAAGTGTTACTTTATTGGGCTCCTGCAAACCTTCGATAAACACCATATCAGGAACAGACCGATGCAGCACCCATGAAGCACATCAGAAAATTGTTCTAGGGGAGAGAGCTGAAGAATCCTCTTGCGGTAGCAGAATCTATAGGAATTAGGAAGCAAGGATACATAGAGCAAACTCCCGCTCTTAGTCTCTAACTATCCTCTACTAAGAATGCTCTATTTTCAATAAAGAGGTCTCCTGTTCAGGACTTATATGTTATGGCAATGGGAATGTTTTCTTTTTCTTTTTTCCTTTCTTTTCTTTTTTCTTTTCTTTTTCTTTTCTTTTCTTCTCTTCTCTTCTTTTTTCTTCTCTTTTCTTCTTTCTTTCTTTCTTTCTTTCTTTCTTTCTTTCTTTCTTCTTTTTGGTTGGGATTACATTTCCTTAAAATAAATAGCTAATGATTTCCGAATGGCATATAAAGATCCTGTTTAGTTCTGCAAATTACTAAGGAAGAGACCTATTAATTTTGTGTCACTGTGCTTGGACAAATGCATCATAATTAACTGATTTAATAAAAAGCCGATGCAGTGTACACAGCCAGGGTTCCAGGTATTAGATGAACCACTATAGATGCTCCTTCTTTCCAGTTTCCCAGGGTATGTGGAATGGCAAGTAGCTATTTGATGTACTTACATCTATTCTTTCTGTTAGATCAATAAATACTCTGTTACAATCTGTACTCCCAGGTGAAAAGAGAATGAGCTAGCAATTGACATCTTATATTGGATAGTCATTTATAAGCTTAAGACAGCTATTATTTTTCTTTTCTGAAACTATTACATTACTAATATAGAAAAAGGTCAGAGTCCCATAATACACCTGAAATTATAATTCATTTTTATCTTAATATAATAATCTAAATGCCACTGTGCATACCCAAAGGTCAGTTTTAACACCTTTTCCCATTGGGGTAAAGACACAGAACTCTAATATATATATATTTTCCTACCTGAAACTGAGGACAATGTGTTTTGATGAAGTAAATCCTACTTCAGAGCTTATTTATTTCAGTTAACAGTGCAGTCCGTGCACAGGAAAATACACAAGGTATATGCCACAACACTAAACCCTAGAAATGACTACAGTATCTTTTTTCAGATGAGTTAATGTAGAAGAAAATAATTGTATTAAGGAAAATAATATGCCCGAAATGGAAAAAGCATATTGATTATTTAATGTCTATATTAACAGCTCTCTTTTCAAGATTCCAGAATTTCACATCATCTTCCAGGGTATTGCTTTTCTCAGAAAAGATATATTTATCTCTTCATAGATGATAGATAGATAGATAGATAGATAGATAGATAGATAGATAGAGATAAGCACACTCATAACAGAAAAATATTTGTTTAGATGTGATTATCCCAGAAAAATCGTATGGATGAAAGAAAACAGTGGACTGGAAATCTAACGTAAGCTCAGTGTGTGTGTGTGTGTATGTGTGTGTGTGTGTGTGTGTGTGTGTGTGTAATTGACAAATACTAAACTGTACTGAGGTTATAGGTATCTGTAAAATATTAAAATTAGAAGGGCTATTATACTATGCCCTTTCAATTTCATGTCTTTTTATATTAGGGCAAATAATAGATTTTCCTTCTCTTCCGGTATCAATTCTAATGAATTTTGTCACAGTCTATGGAATGCATGACTGCCAGACATGTGGTTGAAAAGATAATTCTCTTTCACAGAATTCTTATTCATATTCTGCATTAGACTATTCTACTCTGCCTCACTGGCCTCTACTACATTAGCTCAAATTGACAAACATTCTTTTGAATTGGCATATGGCAACATATGCCTATACTTAAAAGGTTGAAATTGTTTAGTATTTCTTCAGTCTGAATTCTCTTAATTTTATGCATTTTTGAGTGTGTGTGTATACACACTGTGTCATATCTTTAATTGTTAATTCCATAGTTATGTTGGCTTTTATGACAAGAAAACTGATGGCTTTTCACACTGGATTTTCTATATTAAAGAAGGAAAAAATGACATGTGAGCTGGTTAAATAATTAGACATTTTATCGAATCATTGCTCCAAAAGATATACATTAATATATCTAAAGCCTAAGAGTACACTGGTGGCCAAGATGTTACAAATATTATGGCATTTAGTATAGTGGCCTTTTGGTATAGAGAAAGAACATAATATTTGATACCACTAGTGAAAGATTTATCTAATCATGGCATTTTTATTATTTTCCTTAGCAAAATGACAATTAATACTCAAGAAAAATATCCATGATTTGCCCTTCAGATACAAAGTAGCTTTTTTTTTTAATATGGAGATACTCTCATCATTTAAGTTTTCAAAGGCTAGATACATAGCTGTATTTAGGTAACTGAATGTTGATATTTGCATCTTTATTTTTTTTTTTTAATTTTTTTTTTTCAACGTTTATTTATTTTGGGACAGAGAGAGACAGAGCATGAACGGGGGAGGGGCAGAGAGAGAGGGAGACACAGAATTGGAAACAGGCTCCAGGCTCTGAGCCATCAGCCCAGAGCCCGACGCGGGGCTCGAACTCACGGACCGCGAGATCGTGACCTGGCTGAAGTCGGACGCTTAACCGACTGCGCCACCCAGGCGCCCCGATATTTGCATCTTTAGACTAAGAGAAAGATCAGATCATTATAAAAGAGAAACTATATAATTTCACCTTCAATATATGTTTGGCTTTCAGTTTTCAAGAAGAAAGCATTTATAAAAAAACTTTTTGGTATTTAAATGTGAACAACTATTAATATTTCAGAGTAATTCTATAAGTTTACCTTGTTAAAATTTACTGTCTATATTTTAATTACTCTTTCATAAATATATTTCTTCAGTTTATAGATTATTCTATTTTTAAAAATTAAAATTGTACCAAAAATATTGTTTAGAAAAAACTATTAAGTATTATAAATATCCTGTATGAGTACAGGTATGTCCAGTTAATATTTACTGATTTTGTATGTTCAACAAACAAAATATTTTCCGATTTTTTCCTATTTTACTTTCCTATTTCTATCCTACTGTGGTTTATTGTCTTTCCTTGGATCATAAAGTTGGGTGTGAGACTAAAACTGTGATGCTTGTAATATTTCATCTCCCTTATGAAGGTGATTCATCCAATAAGTAAGACTTAAATACAAATTAGATTGATGAGCATTCTGCCTTGAAACTTTTCACACTCAATCCAGAATTTAAAAAGTCTGATTTTGTTCTCATTGTAAAATTTTAGTTGTGTGAAACAAAGAGTTTGTAACCATGGCCGCAACTGCTGTGAAAGAACAAAGCTATTATCCAGGGGAGAAAATGGACAGGAGATATAATAAAAAGAGAATTAAAGGCATCAGCATCTGGTTCCAGTTATTTGTGATAATGTATTTAATCTCACCTTTCATATAATTTGTCCAATTGAGTCAATAAACTCAGCTATTTCCAGAGTTTTGGTTACTTTCAATTGAATGGATCTTGAACAAAACATGGCTAAAGACGGGGAAGATGGGGAGGGAGTGATCAGGGGGCATGGAGGGGAAAAAATCTGTTCCAGAAAGCCATACTTATTCCTTTTATATTCAGGAAGCTTGGAACCACCATTCATGGCTTAATCAAATGAATTTCTTGTGTTTTTGGTTTGCCCAAGCCCTAGATTACCTTTGGTTACTCCTTGACCTCTCTTGCTCCTATTGAAGAAAAGTGAGCAGCATCTGAACATCACTCCCACAGCTTGTTTTGGTCCTATCTCTTGCCCCTCAGCCTCTACACACTCCTTGACAGGTAGGACAGTAAGGTTCCCTTTGTCCTTTCCCTTGTCCATCACTTGGGTAAAGATTTTGCTAGAGAGTTCTAGGAAGTCTTCTCTCATCCCCTAGCCAAGCCCACAAATGGTGCTTGCCCATCTATTCCAAAAAGCCACATGTCGAACAGCATCCCATCTTTGTTGCCAAAATCTGTCAAGAAATGTAAGGGTTTGAAATTTTATTTGTTTACAACCTAATAAATTAGGCTGCTGGCAGAACACACAAGATTCTTGGGTCAGAGGAAAGGGACTTTTATGTGTGCATTGGTTCCTCTGTCCTCAAGTCCCAGGAGGATGATGCTAAGAATGGTCCAGGGGGATGCTGCAAGCTGTGAGGCTCATCACAGCTGAGAAACCCCAGTCGCGAAGTCTGTGTGTACTTGATATGGTACCAAGAGTAAACAGATACACTTCCAGCTTTGAACTGGATATGGAGATAAAGCTTTATATTGCCCAGATGAGTTTGAACTCACTGGCAAGTTGTGAAATCTGCTGGACATTTCATGAAGGGATGGAAAACAGAGGGTTTGTTCTATGACAAATAAGAGTAGTGCTTAGCAGTATTAAAAAGAAACTTTCATATTTATACCTCAATACATGGAAATATTAACCAACTGATAATTTTTGATGGGAAAAACAGAAACCTTACTGTAAACATGGATAAATATAATGGAGTATATTCAAAAAATATTTACAATAGTTAGAAACAAATGAGGTATATTTCTGTAAATCAATATTAATGATACTTGAAAACGTAAACTCACATAAAAGAAGTAAATAGAGGGATAAATGAAATATGATGAAATTTGTACTTGCTTACCAATACAAGGACATTTTAGAAGAGAAATGGAAATCTATTAAATTTTTTGGGGCATAGTATGGCATTATCTGATTTATATTCTCAAAAGATCACTACAGTGTGGAGAATTAATGGTAGGAGGACAGGGGAGAGTAATCAGTAAAGTACCCAATGATCCAGTCAACTGACCACAGTGGTTTGTTCCATGGTGGTAGTGGTGGAGGGGAAGAGATGTGCTTTAAACCGAATAGACTGTGAAGGTGGAGATGACACAATATGCTCCTGCTTGGAATATGAGAAGTGAGAGAATGAGAAGAATAAGTGAATATTCCACATATGTTGGTCTGGGCAATGGAAAGGATAGAATTATCTTTCATTGTGATTGGGAAGACTAAAGGAGCAGTCTGTAGGAGAATCTGTCATCTCATAACTCACTGGAGTTAGGTATCTTTGATTTATCCCTAATGGCACCTTGACTGATAAAGCAGTCATCAGTAGATAGTTGATATTTAAAGCGAAGATGTTAAATGACATCAGCAAGGATGCAAGTTTAGAGGGAGAAGGGTCCAAGTACTGAGCCCAGGGAGGGCAACTGAAGCTTGTTAATCACTGAGATGAGAAGGAGTCAACAAAGAAAACTGAGAAGTAGTAGCCAGTATGGTAGAAGTAAAGCCAAAATGCAGGAGTGCCCTGAAAGGCAAGCTAAGAAATGCTTCTGGAAGAATGGAATGATCAAAACTGTCAAATATTATGGATAGGGCACATAAGATTCAATTTAGCAAAATGATTTTCAGTGATGAGCTTGTTCTGGTGCATTGGTGGGGACAATAGCTTGTTTTGAATATGTTAATGAGACAAGGGAAAGAAAATTATTTCAAACAGTGAGTATAGAAAATTAATTTAAATAATGCTGCTGTTAACGATAAAGGAGAGACTAGCTGGAGGGGGATATTGAATCTATTTTTTTAATAAATGAGCTATTACAACATATTTATATTATGATAAGAAAAATCATGAATAAAGGAAGAGACTGATAAGAAAGGAGAGAATGCAGAACTATAGAAGCAACAAAATTGATGATATGTGGTTCACAAGGGAAAAGAGAGGCTGCACCTGTGTGTGGTCTACAGCCTGTTCATCCACAATAACAAAGAGAAAGACAAAGTAGTCATGGATGGAGTTAGGTGAATCTATGTGCTACTGGGAGTATTTGAAAATTCTTTTTCTTTTGTCAACAAAACAAGAATATAGGGCATTGACTGAGAGTAAGGAAGGGAGATGGGGGGAGCTGGGTGTTCGTAAAAACAAGACATGAAAAAGTCACCTAGGAAAGTTGGGAGGTAAAATAACTAAGGAAATGAAGTAGAATGGTGAGGCAGCATTAAAAGCCTAATTAAGGTAAGTAACCATGAAGTTGAAATGAGACCTCTCAGTATCATTCTGTTTTTTCTTGTTTGTTTGTTTGTTTGTTTGTTTTCACTGTAGCTACATCAAGCAGTTCAGGTGAGGTATAAAGTAACTACAAAGTTGGATCTACCCCAAGGTGGGATGACATTGTCAGCTATTATTTAAAAAGGCGAAGGACGCAAAGGAGTGGGTTGTGGAAGGTAAAGTGGGAGAAAATAAATGAGGGCATGAGAGACCAAGAAAAACCATGGTAGGATTAATTTCACTGTAGGACCTAAGAGACTGAAGCTATCTTGGAATTGTGCTCAAAGGATACAAAGTGGAAGACAGAGAGCAGAGACAAACATGAGTCCAATGTGGATTTCAGTAATGATAGGGCTCTAAGACGAATGTGAATATGGGTTAAACAGTTGGTGAAGTAAGGAGCAGGAAAAGATATTAAGGGAAAGGAAGTCAAGAAGCTCAAAAGCTAGGATAGTGCAAGGATTACCAGAATCTCACTGTAGCTCTGACAGAAGGGTCTGGGGTAACTTGCATCTTGGTTTAACTGGTACAGAGTCTTATGTCAAAGACTCATTTTCCAACCACAGGGATAATTCTTTCAAATTATATTATCCTAAATATTACAGTGACCTTAAAGGTAACCCTAAAAAGTACTTTTTTCCAACAATTACAAAGGGAGGTCTGGTTTGTCTTTTTAAAAAAATTTTTTTTTCAACGTTTATTTATTTTTGGGACAGAGAGAGACAGAGCATGAACGGGGGAGGGGCAGAGAGAGAGGGAGACACAGAATCGGAAACAGGCTCCAGGCTCTGAGCCATCAGCCCAGAGCCCGACGCGGGGCTCGAACTCAGACCGCGAGATCGTGACCTGGCTGAAGTCGGACGCTTAACCGACTGCGCCACCCAGGTGCCCCTGGTTTGTCTTTTTAATAGAACATCTTGAACTTGGGATGTAACAGTTACAATAAACATAGTTCAAACTCTTATTATCATTTCAGTCATAATATGGAAAGTAAATTGTATCTGCTTTGTAGTCACTATGATCTGTAAAGGAGATGAAATATTTTTATGCATTATAAAAAGTGATTTTTCTGAATTCAAAGATACTGACGCCTGATGAAGTTTGTGCCAAAAATAAAACTAAAGGCCAATTTCCTTCATAAATATTTTTGTGATAATGTTAAAATATTATCAAACAGAATCCAAGAGCACATTTAAAAAATGTGCTTTATACGGAGGGGAATATATTTTAGAAATTTAAAAGTCCTTCTGTATTAGGAAATAACTCAATATAATTTATTATGTTGACTGTTCTAATTTACTGGAATTTATTATTAATGCCATAAATACTGAAAAGGTAACTAGCATAATTCAATACACATTCCTAGCAAAAACATTCAAGAAAATGGATAATTCCATCATATCATTAATTTGCGTGTATCAACATACGAGTTAACATTATATTTAATGAGGCACTCTAAAAGTAGTGAAATAAAATTTTCTCTGCTACAACCAGTATTTAAGACTGTACTGATGTATTAGCTATTGAGTCTGATATTTGATTTTATGCTACTTACAAGCTAATAAGTTAGTCTGCCAAGACACACAGCTTCCGCATCAAAGACAAAGGACTTTATTACTACAGCACAGAAGACTGCATGATATTATGTTTGCATCCATTCCCCTTTCCTGCGGTGGGAGGGCAGTGTGCAGCCTGGCTCACAGAGACGCTTTTCATGTAGTGGGCATGCTTAGGGAATCTACTGCTTTATTGTAAATGGTAAGCAAGCAATGCTTTTCCTGGAGAAAGGCATTATTATCTTATTCTCAAGGTTGCTTGCTGCAACATAACCCTAAGGAAAGGCTCAAGTAGTAATGAGTCAGGGCTCTCTACCTGTGCTATAACCAGTAAGATGTATAGGAACCTGAGAGAGGGAGAGAGAAGGAGAGAGAGAGAGAGAGAGAGAGAGCAATGGAGGAGCATTTCCCAACATTAGCCTATGGAATTAGAAGAAGCAATTATTTGAAGAAGATTTTGAAAGATGGAAATAAAATATCTATTTATGAATGATATATTCGTGTCACAAAACACAAGGTAAATGAACAAACTCCTGCTGAAATAAAAAATGCATTTAATAGAAATTTATAAAATTAATTTGCAAGATGAAAGGTCTCATACATGGAGACAATAGCTGGTTAGAAAATATACTGGAGGAGAATAGCTCATTTATAAGAGAAATAAAAGCATTAAACACCCACAATCCTTAACAAGATATTTCTAAAATCTACATAAAGAAAATATTAAGATTGTCAAAGACACAAAAGTGTTTTTGATTTGTATTTCCTTGATGATTAGTGGTATCAAATACTTTTTCTTCTGTCCATTGGCCATCTTAATTTCCCCTATGGAGAAATCGCACTTTACACCATTTGAATGGTTATCATTGAATAGACAAGGAACAACAGGTGCTGGAGAGGATGTGGTACAAAGAGAATCCTTATACATTGTTGGTAGGAATGTAAATTGGTCCAACCAGTGTGCAAAACAATATGGAGTTTCCTCAAATTTTTTTTTTTAAAATTGATCTACCACATGATCAAGCAATTCCACTCCTGCATATGTATCCAAAGGGAATGAAAACAGGATTTCAATAAGATATATCCACATCCATGTTCATGGCAATATTGTTCACAATAGCCATAATATGGAAACAACCCATAAGTTCATCAACAAATGAATGGATAAAAAGGGGCACCTGGGTGGCTCAGTCAGTTAATTATCTGACTTTGGCTCACATCATGATCTCACATTTTGTGAGTTCAAGCCCCACGTCAGGCTTTGTGCTGACAGCTCAGAAACTGGAGCCTGCTTCAGATCTGTGTCTCCCTCTCTCTCTGCCCCTCCCCCACCCACACTCTGGCTCTCTCAAAAATAAATCAACAGTAAAAAATTTAAATAAAGATGCAGTACAAATACACAATGGAATCTTATTCAGCCACAACAAAGGAAAATATCTTCCCATTTGAGTCAACAGTGATGCAGCTTAAACACATTATGCTATGTGAAATAAGTCAGATAGAGAAAGCCAAGTACTGCATGATTCACTTACATGTGGAATCTACGAAGTTAAACCTATAAAAAAGAGTAAAATGGTGGTTCCAGGGGATGCAGAGGGGAGGACAAGAGTGGTGGTGTTTAAGGATATAAACTTGAAATAAATAGTAAATAAACCATAGAGATCTAATATACGCTATAATGAGTGTAGACAATTATACTAAAATTAGATAATGTGATCGATACTGCTACACAGGCAATCATTTTGCAACATGTAAATGTATCAAAATAACATGTTGTATACCTTAAACTTAAACAATGTTACATGCCAAATTTACTCAACTAAAAATAAGACATAAAAGTGAACTTGAAAAAATGGAAAGCCGTACCATGTTCTATTCTATGAAGTCTCAATAATATACAGATTTCCCCCACTATCCAAAAGTGGAGGGTTCTTATGCAACTTCATAAGTTGATAGGCATAACGTGAAGAAACAATTACCATCCATTTATATGGAAATTTTTTGAACATTCCCACAGCAAAAAATTAATGTCTCTTAGAATTTTCTGATACCTTAAGACACATATTGCAAACAGATGCACAAAATAAACTGAGATAAAGCACAGATGTTCTCAGACACAGTTCAAAGCCATGGCGGCTTAATGCTGAGATGCTGAGTGTAGCTCCAAGGGAAGGAGCTTAGCAGGGCCACTGTCGCTGGCAGCGTGCCCACTACCATTACAATGGCCCCCTGCAAAACAAACACTGAACACTATTTTTGCTTCCCCCATCCCCACCTCCATTTTTGTAAAAGCAAAAATCCTTTTCACATTTCTTTTGGTTAGCAAAAACAGGTACTAATGTTAAGTCTTCTGTAAAAGCAAATAGCCAAGCATAACATGAACTTTTGAAAAGCAAGGGATACCTGTATAGATGACAATGCCCTGGAAGTAATTTACAAATCTAATATTACTTCAATAAAAATACCAACATGTTTTCCTTAAAGCTATATACCACTTGATTCTAAAAGCAGATGTCATGGAAGTCAGGTACTAAACTAGGAAAACATTAAAGAGCCTTTATAACTAAAACACAATTAAGTGTTGGTTCATAAATATATAATGCAATGGAATTGAAAATAAAAACAGAATCCACATGTATATTAAGGGTTATAATAAAAGCAACATCTCACATCAGTAGGAAAAAATGAACTGTAATATCCTACTAGGGAAAACTAGACATCCATTTTTGGATAAAAATAGAATTGTATTCAATCCTCATATCACATACAAGACTAAATGAGAAGTGTATAAGAAATATAAACATAAAAAATAAAATAATAAATTGTAAAAAAAGCATATATTATTTTTTATAGCCAGGAAGTTGAAAAATACTTTCTAAAATGAAGTATTAAAATATAAGCTAAAATAAAGTTAATGATAAGCCAAAATTTTTATAAATTCCACGGAAAACAAGTTAATAAAAGTGAAGGTAATGAGAAAAAAAACAAACCAATTGTAGATAGTAGAAGGTCATGTCACAGAAAATGGAATAGCATGTTATATGAGGAAATGAGAGGAAAAAAGACACAAACCTGGTGTAAAAATGGGGCAAAATGAAATTACAATAATCACAGGAAAAGACAGCAAATGACTCTTCAATATAAGAAAATGAGCCCAAATTAACTTTATTAACTAATAATTTATTATTAACTAATAATAGGAGACATGCGCCTTCAACTGAGAAATACCAACTCTCACCATATTTAAGCAAAACACAGCTGTAGTTTAACTACATGTTACGTTTGTAAGATACTTCCTGGGGTATTATTACCAAAGTAGTCGCAATAATCATTCGCCCATAAAAGTTCATGAAGTTTCCTTCATCTCCTGCTCCTTCACCTTCTTTTTATCAGACTTATTTAAACTGTTGAAAACTGTTCTGATTCTCCGCTCCCCCCTCCAAACAGTACTTAGGTTTAACTTGCTTTTAAAAGTAACCTAGCATAAAACTGGTGGGGGTTTTTTTAAACCCTTTAAAAAATGTTTATTTACTTATTTTGAGAGATTGAGAGAGAGGGAGGGAGGGAGGGAGAGAGAGAATCCCAAGCGGGCTTGGCACTGTCAGCACAGAGCCCCACCTGGGACCTCATCTCACCAACCGGGAGACCATGACTTGAGCTGAAATCAAGAGTTGGATGCTGAACTGATGGAGCCACCTAGGTGACCCAGGTTTCTATTTTTTACTTACTTATTTTTCAGTTTGAAATATCAGTCTATGGGTGCCATATTTTCAAGGCCAAGAGCAAACTAGTCTAAGAAATTCCCAAACCTCCAAGTAAGTTTATCCCTTGCACTGAATGTGAAGTCAGATTCTGGTGATTTTACAGGTGTAGCTATTGGAGAGAAATTTAAGAAAATCAATCTTGAGAAAAACAAGTATCTTCACTTTCATAGAAGGTGTTTAAATAGATAGTGAAGAGCTCTTCAAGACACACTTGTTTTCTACTTAGAAAGTGACTTGATTGTTTGCAAATATGGGTGTTTGATTCTTTCAGCAACCCGAGATTTCTGGATAATACGACTGCGTTTTGCATAATAAAAGTCAAACTACTTGTCTACAATTTATTCAAGTGAGTAAATCTAAGTTGTATTGTATATAGATAAATAAGCACTGTTATGAGATAAATTTCTACCCTAAAACTTTGAAGAAGTATATGGAGCATACAAGGGAAAAAGCAATGATTGGAAAGTTTGAAAAATAATACATAAGGCACATGTAATTAGGCCGAAGATGAGCCACTTAGCTTTTTATCATAGTTCCCTCACATGTGATCCATATATTTTGTGTTTTGATGTCTCATTTATATATTTTTTGGCTTATTCTGACAAATTTAGAGTCAACCTTTTTATAAAATAAAAATATTTAATAAACATAAATATTAATGTTCCTTCAAAACTTGTTTGAGAAATGGATTAAGTTAAATAAAATTTAAAACTACTGCACCTTTGAGAATTCCTCATACCTACCTCCTAAGGTGTTACAAAGTTCAAATAAGTTTCTCTCTCTACCCCTCTCTCTCTCTAGATAGATAGATAGATATCCTGTTTAAAATAGTGCTGAGGTACAATAAGCCCTTTATAAATATTACCTACTATCAGCTTCAGTGTCAAAGTAATCAATTTCTACATTTCGTGTTAGTTTATCCCCTCTGCAAATACAAATATTCTAGCTGCCTGTCTCAGTAGCTTATAGTATAGCTGTCCTCTCTGGGTTCCTGTAAGTATCCTATACAGAATGGATTCTCAAAACCTGAAAGTGTAAACAATGTTGAAAGACAAAGAAGGTAATTTATAGACACTAATGTTCAAAGATTTTGGCACTAAATGAAGTCACTTTTTTTAAAATAAACTTTATTTTTTTAGATCAGTTTTAGGTTTACTGCAATATGGAATAGACAGTACAGGTAATTCCCATCTACTCCTTGCCCCTAAACATGTAAAACCTTCCTTGTTATCATCTTCCACTGGAAGGTGTATTTGTTATAATTGAACTTACATTGACACATCATTATCATCTAAAATCCTAGTTTACATTAGAGTTTACTTCTGGTATGGTACATTTTACGTATTTGAAATAATGTATAACAGCTTGTATCCACAGTCATTATATCATGCAGATTATTTTCAATGCCCTAAAAATCTCTATGCTCTACTCCTTCATCCCTTCCTCCCTTCAATCCATGTCAACACTTATCTTTTTACTGTCTCCATTGTTTTGCTTTTTCCAGATTGTCATATAGTTACACTCATATAGTATATAGTTTTTTTCAGATTGGTTTCCATCACTTGATAACATAAATTTAAGTTTCTTCCATGTTTTTTCATGCTTTGATAGCTCACTTCCTTTTAGTACTAACTAATATTACATTGTTTGGATGTACCACAGCTGATTTATTCATTTATCTACTGAAGAACATCTTGGTTGCTTCCAAGTTTTGCCAATTATGAAAAACATCTGCTATAAATTTCCATGTGCAGATTTTATGTGGACCTAAGTTTTCATTGCCTTTGGGTAAACACCAGAGAATGTAATTGCTTTCAGGGTGCCTGGGTGGCTCAATCAGTTGAGCATCTGATTGATGATTTTGACTCAGGTCATGATCTCCTGGTCATGGGATCGAGTGCTGCTTTGGGCTCTGGGTTAGTGCATGGAGCCTGCTTGGGATTCTCTCTCTCTCTCTCTCTGTCCCTCTCCCATTCACACTCTCTCATTCTTTTTCTCAAAATAAAAAAATAAACTTAAAAAAAGAAAGCAATTGTTTTCCATTGGGCTGTAACAATTTACATTTCCACCAACAGTACACAAATGTTCCTTTCTCTTCACATCCTAATATTTGTTCCTTTGTCTTTTTAATAATAGCCATTCTAACAGATGTGAGGCAGTTGTCTCATTGTGGTTTTGATTTATATTTATTAATGATTAGTGATATTGAACATCTATTTTTTAAAGTTTCCTTTAATTCCAGTTAGTTAACATACAGTGTAATGTTAGTTTCAGGTGTACAATATAGTGATTCAACACTTCCATACAACATCTTGTGATGTTGACCATCTTTTCATGTACTTGTTGGCCATTGTATATCTTCTTTGAAAAGATGCTATTCAGTTCTTCTATTTTGTTTAAAGTTTATTTATTTATTTTGAGAGAGAGCCCGCACAAATGGGGTGGGGGAAAGAGAAAGAAAGGGAGAGAGAAAATACCAAGCAGGCTACAGGCTGTTGGTGCAGAACCTGATGTGGGGCTGGAACTCACAAACCGTGAGATCATGACCTAAGCCCAAGTCAGACACTTAACTGGCTGAGCCATCCAGGCATCCCTCTTCTATTCATCTATTTTTTTAATTGAACAAGTCAAAGAAGAAATCAAAAGATAAATAAAAATATATTGAAACAAATGAAAATGGAAACACAACATATCAAAATCTATGAGATGCCATAAAAATAGTTACAAGACAACCACTTATAGTGATAAATACTTACATTAAGAAAAATAATGATCTTAAATAAGCAACAGAGCTTTATACTTCAAGCAACTAAGAAAAAAAGAGAACAAGCTAAGTCCAAAAGTTAGCAGAAGAAATGGCAAAGATCAGAGAGGAAATAAATGAAATGGAGACTAGCAAAAGAATATAAAAGATCAAGAAAATTAATAACTATTTTTGGGGGAAAGATAAATAAACTTGACAAACCTTTAGCTTAACTAAGAAAAAAAGAGAAGACTCAAATAAATAAAATCATAAATGAAAGAGGAGGTATTAAACTGATGTCCTAGAAATATAAAAGATCATTATTATGAACAGTTAGGCACCAATAAATTGGATAACCTAAAAGACATGGATAAATTTCTAGAAATATACAACCTACTAAGACTGAATCATGAAGACACAGGAAAACTTAATGAGTGAACAACTGAACTAGTAATCAAAATTTCTCATCAAAGAAAAGCCAGGACCAGGGGGATTCACTGATGAATTATTTCAAATACTTAAACAAGAATTAATGCCAATCTTCCTCAAACTCTTCCAAAAAACTGAAGAGGAGGAAATAGTCCCAAATTCATTTTACAAAGTCAGGATTACCTTGGTATCAAACCGGTAAGGGCACTACAAAAAAGAAAACTATAGGCTGATATCCTTGACGCATATAGACACAAAAGTTCTCAATAAAATATTAACACACCAAATTGAACAGCACATTAAACAGATTCACATACCACAATCATGTTGGATTTATACCTGGGATGAAAGGATCGTTCAACATATACAAATCAATAAATACGACACACCACATTAATTGGATAAAAGACTAAAATCATAAGATTATCTCAATAGATGCAAGGAAAATCACTTGACAAAATGCAACATCTTTTCATGGTAAAAACTCTCAACAAATTTGGTATAGAGAGAACATACTTTAAGGACCATATGTGACAATCCCACAGTTCACAGCATACTCAAGGGTAAATGGTGCAAGCTTTTCCTCTATGATCAGGAAAAAGACAAGTGTACCCACTTTACCACTGCTATTCAACATAGTAGTGGAAGCCCTAGACAGAGAAATTGGGCAAGAAAAAGAAATTAAAAGCATCCAAGTTGGAAAAGAAGTAAAATTGTCTTTGCAGATGATATTTTCTTATATGTAGAATATACTAACCCCCCACCACAAAACTGTTAGAGAGAATCAATGAATTCAATAAAGTTTCAGGATATAAAATCAACATAGAGAAATCTTTGTAGATTTTATCAAATTGAAGAATTTCTTCTCTTTGCCTAGTTTACTGAGAGGTTTTTTTTTTTTTTCATGAATGTATGTAGGATTTTGTCACATGCTTTTTCTGCATCTATTGATACATTCTTTTATTTTCTTTAGCATATTGATGTATTGGATTACATTAACTGATTTCTGAATGATAACTCAGCCTTGAATACCTGGGATAAATCCTATCTGGTTGTGGTCTATAGTCTTTTATTATTTTTTTAATGTTTATTTATTTATTTATTTTTGAGGGAGAGAAAGAGAGAGAAAGAGCGCGCGCGCGCGAGAGAGAGACATAGAGAGATTGAGCACACAAACGGGGAAGGAGCAGAGAGAGAGAGGGAGACACAGAATCTGAAGCAGACTCTAGGCTCTGAGCTGTCAGCACTGAGCCCAATACGGGGTTCAAACCCTTGAATGGAGGGTTATTAACTATTGATTCAATTTATTTAATAGATATAGGCCTATTCACATTGTCTATTTCTTCTTGTGTGAATTTTGGCATACTGTATTTTCCAAGAAATTCATCCATAACATCTAGGTCATCAAATTTGTGGGCACAGAGTTATTCCAGATATTCCTTTACTATCATTTTAATGCCCATAATCTCAGTAGTGATGTCTCCCTTTTCATTTCTGATATTAATAATTTTTGTCCTTTTTCTTTTTTTCATAATTAGCCCAACTAGAGGCTTATTGATTTTTTAAAAACTCTTTTCAGAGAAACAGCTTTTGGTGTCACTGATTTTTCTATTTACTCTCTGTTTTCAATTTCATTAACTTCTGCCCTTATTATTTATTTTACTCTGCTTACTTTGTATTTTATTTGTCTTCTTTTTCTAGTTTCCTAAGATGGAAACTAGAAAATTGATTTGAAATCATTTTCTTTTTTTTTTAAGTTTATTTAAGAGAGACCTTGCAAATGGGGGAGGGGCAGAAAGAGGGAGAGAGAGCGTCCCAAACAGTCTCCATGCTGTCAGCACAGAGTCCAACACAGGGCTTAATCTCATGAGCCGTGAGATCATGACCTAAGCCAAAAATCAAGATTCCACCATTTAACAGACTTAGCCACGGGCATCCCTCTTTTTTTTTTTTTCTTTCCTAATATAATCATTCAATGATCTAAATTTCTCACTATGCCCTTTTGCTTCATTGCACAGATTTTGATTTTCTCATTTCATTTAGTTCAAAATATTTTTTTCTCTTAAAATTCCTTCTTTGACCCATGTGTTATTTTATTTTTATTTTTTTAATTTAAATATTAGTTATTTAACATACAATGTGATATTGGTTTCAGAAATAGAATGTACTGTTTCATCACTTACATTGGCCACCTAGTGCTCATCCCAACAAGTGCCCTCCTTAATACCCATCACCCATTTGGCCCATCTCCCACCCATGTCCCTCCACCAGCCCTCAGTTTGTTGTCTATCATTAAGTGTCTCTTGTGCTTTTTTCCCTCTCTCTTCTGTTTCCCTCCCTTCCCATATGTTCATCTGTTTTGTTTCTTAAATTCCACATATGAGTGAAATCATATGATATTTGTCTTCCTCTGATTGAATTATTTTGCTCAGCTTAATACATTCTAGCTCCATCCACGTCGTTGAAAATGACAAGATTTCATTATGTATATATATATATATATGTATATATATATATATATATATATACATATATATATATTCATTCGTTAAACTAAAAATAGAACTACCCTACTATCCAGAAATTGCACTATTTGATATTTACCCAAAGGATACAAAAATACAGTTTTGAAGGGGTACATGCGCACCAATGTTTATAGCAATATTATCAACAATAGCCAAACTATGGAGAGGACCCATGTGTTATGTTACAGTATGTCGTGTAATTTCTAAGTCTGCTGGAATTTTCAATCTATATTTCTGTTATTGATTTCTAGTTTAATTCCACTGTGGGTCTAAGAGCAGTCAATATTAGGTTTCTATTCTTTTAAAAAATTTAAGATGTATTTTATGGCTCAAAATGTGGTCTATCGTGGCAAATGTTCCATGTGAACTTTAGAAGAATATCTATTCTGCTGTTGTATGGATTATTTTATAGATGTCCATTTCATCCAGTTGACTGATGGTGTTGTTGAGTTTAGTCATCTTCTTACAGAGTTTTTGCCTACTTGATCTGCCCATTTCTGAGAGAGGGATGATTAAATTCCCAACTATACTTGTGGATTCATCTATTACTCCTTGTAATTCTATCAGTTTTTCCTCACATAGTTGGATGTTCTGTGGTTAGCCACATACACATTAAGAATCATTGTTTTCTTGGAGACCTGACCACTTTATTATTATGTAATCACAATGCCTTATTATCCTGATAATTTTACTTCCTCTAAAGTTTTGCCCTGTCTGAAATTATCATAGCTATTTCTGCTTACTGTAATGAGTTTTAGCATGGTATATCTCTCTTCATCCCTTTACCCATAATCCATACTTGTCTTTATATTTAAAGTGGGTTTCGTATAAACAACATGTGGCTTGGTCATTTTTTTTTTTTAATTTTTTTTTCAACGTTTATTTATTTTTGGGACAGAGAGAGACAGAGCATGAACGGGGGAGGGGCAGAGAGAGAGAGGGAGACACAGAATCAGAAACAGGCTCCAGGCTCGGAGCCATCAGCCCAGAGCCTGACGCGGGGCTCAAACTCACAGACCGCGAGATCGTGACCTGGCTGAAGTCGGAGGCTTAACCGACTGCGCCACCCAGGCGCCCCGGCTTGGTCATATTTTTAATTCATTCCGGAAATCTCTTTCAATTTGTACATTTAGACCACCAACATTTAAAGTAATTATTGAAGTAGTGGATAGATATCCACCGTATTTATTATTGTTTTCTATTTGTTGCCCTTGTTCCTTGTTTTATTTTTGTCTTCCACTTTTTCTGCCTCTAGTGGTTTTAACTGAACATTTTATATGATTTTATTTTCTCTTCTTTCTTAGTGTATAACATTATGTTTTTAAGTTTTCTCAGTAGTTTCCTAGAGTTTGTAGTATTCTTTTTGATACAAGTCCACATTCAAATACCATTATACCACTTCAGGTAGTGTGAATACCTTATAATAACAAATTATCCTAATCCCTCCTTCTGTACCTTGTATCTTTGCTGCCTTTCATTTTATTTATATATAAGCATGCATAAGAATAAATATATACATACACCTATCTACATAAGCCTACAGAATCAAATACATGTTGCTATTATTATTTTGAACAAATTGTTATTTGTTAGATCAATTAAGAATAATAGAAGTAGAAGTTTTATTTTACCTTTTCTTTTTCTTTATCTAATGCTCTTCCTTTTTTTATGGAGATCTGAATTTCTGACCTGTCATTTATCTTTTCTAAGAACTTCTTTTAAAATCTATTGCAAGTGTGGCCTACTGGAAAAAATTTTCCTCAATTTTTATTTGTCTGAGAAAAATCTTGTTTCTCCTACACTTTCAAAGTATAATTTTGCAGAATAAGGAATTCTAGGTTAGTTGGTATTTTTTTCCTCTCAATACTTTAACTATTTCACCCTACTCTACTTGTTTGCACAGTTTCTGAGAATTCAGATGTAATTCTTACCTTAATTCCTCTGTAGTTAAAGTGTTCTTTCTGTCTGGCTACTTTCAGGATTTTATCTTTCTACATGATTCCCTGCAGTTTTAAAATAGCATACATACATGTATCCCTTTTCACATTTATCCTGCTTGGTGTTCTCTGAGCTACTTGTATCCAAGGTTTGCCATCTGACATTAATTTGAGGAAATTCTCAGTAATTATTTTTTTTCAAATATTTATCTGGCAAAATTCAAAACTATAGAACTCCAAACAATAACACAGAGGAAAACTTAGATGACCTTGGATATTCTGATGCCTTATTAGGTTTGATACCAAAGTCACCATCCTTGAAAGAAATAATTGATATACTGGACTTTTTTTTCTTTTTTCTTTTTAAAATTTTTTGACGAGATCGGGTGTGTTTAGGGTGGTATGGCCGTAGACTAATTTTTTGAGAGAGAGAGAGAGAGGCAATGTGAGTGGAGGAGGGGCAGAGAGAAAGGGAGACACAGAATTTGAAGCAGATTCAAGGCTCTGAACTGTCAGCATAGAGCCCAATGTGGGGCATGAATTCCGGGACCATGAGATCATAACTTAAGCTGAAGTTGGATGCTTAACCACCCAGCGCCCTGATATACTGGACTTTCTTAAAATTAAAAACTTCTGCTCTGTGAAAGACAATATAAAGAGAATGAAGACAAGACACAGATTGGGAGAAAATATTTTCAAAAGACACATTTGATAAAACACTATAATTCCAAATGTACAAAGGACTCTTAAAATGCAACAGTAGATAAAGTTAACAACACAGGAAACAACACATGTTGGCGAAGATGTGGAGAAACGGGAACCCTCTTGCACTGTTGGTGAGAATTCAAATCAGTGCGGCCACTCTGGAAAACAGTGTGGAGGTTCCTCAAAAAATTAAAAATAGAATTACCCTGTCACCCAACAATAGCATTACGAGGATTTTATCCAAAGGATACAAGAGTGTTGATACATAGGGGCACATGCACCTCAATGTTTATAGCAGAACTATCAATAATAGCCAAATTACGAAAAGAGCCCAAAATCCATCAACTGTTAAACAGATAAATATGTGGTTTATTTATACAATGGAATACCACTTGGCAATGAGAAAGAATGAAATCTTGCCATTTGCAACAATGCGGACGGAACTGGAGGGTATTGTGCTAAGTGAAATAAGTCAAAGAAAGACACTTATCATATGCTTTCACTCATATGTAGAATTTGAGAAACTTAACAGAAGACCATGGGGAAAGGGAAGGGGAAAAATCGTTTTAAACAAAGAGGGAAGCAAACCATAAGAGACTCTTAAATACAAAAAACAAACTGAGGGTTGATGGGGGGAGGGGAGAGTTGGGGTGAGGAGAAATGGTGATGGGCATTGAGGAGGGCACTTGTTGGGATGAGCAATGGGTGTTCTATGTAAGTGATGAATCATGGGAATCTACTCCTGAAGCCAAGAGCACACTGTATGTTAGCACACTTGATAATAAATATTTTAAAACATTACAAAATAAAACGCATTTTAGTTGCAAGTTAATAAAAAAGAACTCTTAAAATGCAGCAGTAAGGAAAAAACCTGATTTAAAAAATAGGCCAAAGACCTGAACGGCAGACTCACCAAAAAAAAAAAAAAAAAAACAAAAACAGATGTCATAGAGGGTGTGAAAAGATGACTTACATCTGA
This sequence comes from Lynx canadensis, assembly GCF_007474595.2. Lineage (NCBI taxonomy): Eukaryota > Metazoa > Chordata > Mammalia > Carnivora > Felidae > Lynx > Lynx canadensis. The sequence continues at coordinate 56,804,444 of NC_044306.2, forward strand.
CAACAACAGGGAAATGTAAATTAAAATGAGATACTACTGCACACCTATTAGGATGGCCAAAACCCACAACACTGACAAAATCAAATGGTGAAGGGGATGTGGAGTAACAAGAATTCTCATTCATCGCTGGAAGGAAGGAAATATAGTACTTTGGAAGATATTTTGGTGGTTTATTAAAAGAACTAAACGGGGGCGCCTGGGTGGCGCAGTCGGTTAAGCGTCCGACTTCAGCCAGGTCACGATCTCGCGGTCCGTGAGTTCGAGCCCCGCATCGGGCTCTGGGCTGATGGCTCGGAGCCTGGAGCCTGTTTCCGATTCTGTGTCTCCCTCTCTCTCTGCCCCTCCCCCGTTCATGCTCTGTCTCTCTCTGTCCCAAAAATAAATAAACGTTGAAAAAAAAATTTAAAAGAACTAAACATAATAATTCTATACAACCCAGTAATTGCACTTGTTGGTATGTACTTGAAGGATTTGAAAACTTGTGCTCATACAAACCTGAGCATGAATATTTTAGCATTTTATTTATAACTTCCAAAAATTGGAAGCAATAAGATGCCCTTCAATAAATAAATGGATATATCACATTTTTTAAAAAACATGGACGGATATAAATAAACCTTAGTCCATCCCGACAGTGGAATATTATTCATAGCTAAAAGAAAACTAGCTATAAATCTATGAAATTACATGAAGGAATCTTAAATGCATATTAAGAAGTGGAAGAAGCTAATATAAAAAGACTACATAGTTACTATATGATTCCAACTATGTGACATTCTAGAAAGGCAAATTATAGAGAGAAAAAAATCAGTGAGTGCCTGCTTGGGATGGGGGGGGGCGGGGATGAACAGTCAGAGCACAGAGGATTTTCAGGGCAGTGAAAATTCTCTACATGATTTAATAATGATGGATAGATGTTCTTTAGACATTTGTCCACACTTACAGAATGTACCACACCAAGAGTAAACTGCAATACGAACTTCGGATGACTATGATCTTTCAATGCAGGTTCATCCCTTGGTAGAAGTGTACCATTCCAGTGAGTGGTGTGGGTTGTTCTTGTGGGGGTCAGAGTATACATGGGATATCATTATACATCTCTCTCAACTTTGTTGTAAACCTAAAACTTCTCTAAAAATAAATCTTTAAACAAAAATAGCAACAAGACATTATGTATTCCTTTTTCTCTTCTCCGTTTGTTTGTGTTACACCTTTTGTAGTTCCACAGTTTCTGCATATTGTTTCCCCCCCTTTTTTAATCTCTTGTTTTGTTTTGTTCTTTTTGATTTCCAATTTTGGAGATTTCTATTGAGATACCTTTAAGCTCATAGGTTCTTTCCTCAGCCACATGAAGTGAACTATCAAGTCCATCAAAACCATTCTGTGTTTCTATTAGAGTGTTTCTGATCTCTAGCATTTCTTCTTTAACTCTTTTTAGAATCCCATCTCTCTATGCCTACCTTGCTTATCTGTTTTTACATGCTGTCTACTTTACCCATTAGATCCCTTAGCATATTAATCATAATTATTTTAAATTCTAGGTCTGGTAATTCTAATTTTTCTGTTGTATCTGAATCTGGTTCTGATGCATTCTCTGCCTCTTCAAACCATGTTTTATGCAAATTGTTTATTTTTTCTTCTTGATAAGTAGGCATAATGTAGTGGGTAAAATGAACTAGTGTAAATAAGCCTTTAGTAATTTGTTGGTAAGGTTTCAGGGAGGGGAAGCACAGTATATTCTTAGGATTAGATCTAAACCTCTTAGTGAACCTGTGCCTCTAGACTTGAACTTCAACAGTACTTGTCCTCCCCCAACATCCCCTGCAATTCCCTTATGTGAGACAGGATGTCCAGCGTGGGTCCTAGGTGGGTTTTTCCCTTCTTCCAGGTCAGTTAGGTTCTAGTAAAACCCCAGCAGGTTTGGCTCTAGTTAAGTCACTTCACCTAAGACAAGCCTTTTGAAGACCAGAGTACTCAGGAATATTTTAAAATGGCTCTTTTCTCCTCCCCCGGAAAGAAACATGAGGGATTTTTCTCCAGTATTTACTATTAGAACTTGGTAATCCCCAGAAAGTGAAACCCCCAAAAGTGTGGAGCCGAACGTCCTCCCGTGGAGTTTTATCTCTCAAATGTGCCCACAACAAGCTTCCAGCAATTTGTCACCTGTAGTTCAGTTTTCCTTACCCCAATGGTTCCCTCCAAGGTTTCAGTTATTGGGTTTCTATTCCCTTAAACTGTGATTTTCTGTATTCTCTTGTAGGTCTCCTCCAATTTCAGGGGGGAACGGTTTGCTCTGTGACCTTGCTTCTCTTAAGAACATAACAAGAAGGAAGATGGCGGCGTAGGAGGACGCTGGGCTCACCGCGCGTCCTGCTGATCACTTAGATTCCACCTACACCTGCCTAAATAACCCAGAAAACCGCCAGAGGATTAGCAGAACGGAGTCGCCGGACCCAAGTGCAGACGAGAGGCCCACGGAAGAGGGTAGGAAGGGCGGCGAGGCGGTGCGCGCTCCACGGACTGGCGGGAGGGAGCCGGGGCGGAGGGGCGGCTCGCCAGCCAAGCAGAGCCCCCGAGTCTGGCTTGCAAAAGCGGAGGGGCCTGATGGACTGTGTTCCGACAGCAAGCGCGACTTAGCGTCTGGGAGGTCATAAGTTAGGCTCTGCTCGGAAAGCGGGAAGGCTGGAGGACAAAGGGAGGGTGAGCTGCGGAGCCCCCAGACAACAGAGCTCAGTTTGGCGGGGAACAAGGCGCTCGCCAGCGCCATCTCCCCCGCCCATCCCCCAGCCAAAATCCCAAAGGGAACCTGTTCCGGCCAGGGAAATTGCTCGCTCCGCTCCGCGCAAACACCCAACTCTGTGCTTCTGCGGAGCCAAACCTCCGGCAGCGGATCTGACTCCCTCCGGCTGCCACAGGGCCCCTCCTGAAGTGGATCACCTAAGGAGAAGCGAGCTAAGCCTGCCCCCCTGCCGCCGTGCACCTTGCCTACCCACCCCAGCTAATACGCCAGATCCCCAGCATCACAAACCTGGCAGTGTGCAAGTAGCCCAGACAGGCCACCCCACAGTGAATCCCGCCCCTAGGAGAGGGGAAGAGAAGGCACACAACAGTCTGACTGTGGCCCCAGCGGTGGGCTGGGGGCAGACATCAGGTCGGACTGTGGCCCCGCCCACCAACTCCAGTTATACACCACAGCACAGGGGAAGTGCCCTGCAGGTCCTCACCACACCAGGGACTATCCAAAATGACCAAACGGAAGAATTCCCCTCAGAAGAATCTCCAGGAAATAACAACAGCTAATGAGCTGATCAAAAAGGATTTAAATAATATAACAGAAAGTGAATTTAGAATAATAGTCATAAAATTAATCGCTGGGCTGGAAAACAGTATACAGGACAGCAGAGAATCTCTTGCTACAGAGATCAAGGGACTAAGGAACAGTCATGAGGAGTTGAAAAACGCTTTAAATGAAATGCAAAACAAAATGCAAACCACCACGGCTCGGATGGAAGAGGCAGAGGAGAGAATAGGTGAACTAGAAGATAAAGTTATGGAAAAAGAGGAAGCTGAGAAAAAGAGAGATAAAAAAATCCAGGAGTATGAGGGGAAAATTAGAGAACTAAGTGATACACTAAAAAGAAATAATATACGCATAATTGGTATTCCAGAGGAGGAAGAGAGAGGGAAAGGTGCTGAAGGGGTACTTGAAGAAATCATAGCTGAGAACTTCCCTGAACTGGGGAAGGAAAAAGGCATTGAAATCCAAGAGGCACAGAGAACTCCCTTCAGACGTAACTCGAATCGATCTTCTGCACGACATATCATAGTGAAACTGGCAAAATACAAGGATAAAGAGAAAATTCTGAAAGCAGCAAGGGGTAAACGTGCCCTCACATATAAAGGGAGACCTATAAGACTCGTGACGGATCTCTCTTTTGAAACTTGGCAGGCCAGAAAGACTTGGCACGAGATTTTCAGGGTGCTAGACAGAAAAAATATGCAGCCGAGAATCCTTTATCCAGCAAGTCTGTCATTTAGAATAGAAGGAGAGATAAAGGTCTTCCCAAACAAACAAAAACTGAAGGAATTTGTCACCACTAAACCAGCCCTACAAGAGATCCTAAGGGGGACCCTGTGAGACAAAGTACCAGAGACATCACTACAAGCATAAAACATTCAGACATCACAATGACTCTAAACTCGTATCTTTCTATAATAACACTGAATGTAAATGGATTAAATGCGCCAACCAAAAGACATAGGGTATCAGAATGGATAAAAAAACAAGACCCATCTATTTGCTGTCTACAAGAGACTCATTTTAGACCTGAGGACACCTTTAGATTCAGAGTGAGGGGATGGAGAACTATTTATCATGCTCCTGGAAGCCAAAAGAAAGCTGGAGTAGCCATACTTATATCAGACAAACTAGACTTTAAATTAAAGGCTGTAACAAGAGATGAAGAAGGACATTATATAATAGTTACAGGGTCTATCCATCAGGAAGAGCTAACAATTATAAATGTCTATGTGCCGAATACCGGAGCCCCCAAATATATAAAACAATTACTCATAAACAGAAGCAACCTTATTGATAAGAATGTGGTAATTGCTGGGGACTTTAACACCCCACTTACAGAAATGGATAGATCATCTAGACACACAGTCAATAAAGAAACAAGGGCCCTGAATGAGACATTGGATCAGATGGACTTGACAGATATATTTAGAACTCTGCATCCCAAAGCAACAGAATATACTTTCTTCTCGAGTGCACATGGAACATTCTCCAAGATAGATCATATACTGGGTCACAAAATAGGCCTTCATAAGTTTACAAGAATTGAAATCATACCATGCATACTTTCAGACCACAATGCTATGAAGCTTGAAATCAACCACAGGAAAAAGTCTGGAAAACCTCCAAAAGCATGGAGGTTAAAGAACACCCTACTAACGAATGAGTGGGTCAACCAGGCAATTAGAGAAGAAATCAAAAAATATATGGAAACAAATGAAAATGAAAATACAACAATCCAAACGCTTTGGGACACAGCGAAGGCAGTCCTGAGAGGAAAATACATTGCAATCCAGGCCTATCTCAAGAAACAAGAAAAATCCCAAATACAAAATCTAACAGCACACCTAAAGGAAATAGAAGCAGAACAGCAAAGGCAGCCTAAACCCAGCAGAAGAAGAGAAATAATAAAGATCAGAGCAGAAATAAACAATATAGAATCTAAAAAAACTTTAGAGCAGATCAACGAAACCAAGAGTTGGTTTTTTGAAAAAATAAACAAAATTGACAAACCTCTAGCCAGGCTTCTCAAAAAGAAAAGGGAGATGACCCAAATAGATAAAATCATGAATGAAAATGGAATTATTACAACCAATCCCTCAGAGATACAAACAATTATCAGGGAATACTATGAAAAATTATATGCCAACAAATTGGACAACCTGGAAGAAATGGACACATTCCTGAACACCCACACTCTTCCAAAACTCAATCAGGAGGAAATAGAAAGCTTGAACAGACCCATAACCAGCGAAGAAATTGAATCGGTTATCAAAAATCTCCCAACAAATAAGAGTCCAGGACCAGATGGCTTCCCAGGGGAGTTCTACCAGACATTTAAAGCAGAGATAATACCTATCCTTCTCAAGCTATTCCAAGAAATAGAAAGGGAAGGAAAACTTCCAGACTCCTTCTATGAAGCCAGTATTACTTTGATTCCTAAACCAGACAGAGACCCAGTAAAAAAAGAGAACTACAGGCCAATATCCCTGATGAATATGGATGCAAAAATTCTCAATAAGATACTAGCAAATCGAATCCAACAGCATATAAAAAGAATTATTCACCAGGATCAAGTGGGATTCATTCCTGGGATGCAAGGCTGGTTCAACGTTCACAAATCAATCAACGTGATACATCACATTAACAAAAAAAAAGAGAAGAACCATATGATCCTGTCAATCGATGCAGAAAAGGCCTTTGACAAAATCCAGCACCCTTTCTTAATAAAAACCCTTGAGAAAGTCGGGATAGAAGGAACATACTTAAAGATCATAAAAGCCATTTATGAAAAGCCCACAGCTAACATCATCCTCAACGGGGAAAAACTGAGAGCTTTTTCCCTGAGATCAGGAACACGACAGGGATGCCCACTCTCACCGCTGTTGTTTAACATAGTGCTGGAAGTTCTAGCATCAGCAATCAGACAACAAAAGGAAATCAAAGGCATCAAAATTGGCAAAGATGAAGTCAAGCTTTCGCTTTTTGCAGATGACATGATATTATACATGGAAAATCCGATAGACTCTACCAAAAGTCTGCTAGAACTGATACATGAATTCAGCAAAGTTGCAGGATACAAAATCAATGTACAGAAATCAGTTGCATTCTTATACACTAACAATGAAGCAACAGAAAGACAAATAAAGAAAATGATCCCATTCACAATTGCACCAAGAAGCATAAAATACCTAGGAATAAATCTAACCAAAGATGTAAAGGATCTGTATGCTGAAAACTATAGAAAGCTTATGAAGGTAATTGAAGAAGATTTAAAGAAATGGAAAGACATTCCCTGCTCATGGATTGGAAAAATAAATATTGTCAAAATGTCAATACTACCCAAAGCTATCTACACATTCAATGCAATCCCAATCAAAATTGCACCAGCATTCTTCTCGAAATTAGAACAAACAATCCTAAAATTCATATGGAACCACAAAAGGCCCCGAATAGCCAAAGGAATTTTGAAGAAGAAGACCAAAGCAGGAGGCATCACAATCCCAGACTTTAGCCTCTACTACAAAGCTGTAATCATCAAGACAGCATGGTATTGGCACAAAAACAGACACACAGACCAATGGAATAGAATAGAAACCCCAGAACTAGACCCACAAACGTACGGCCAACTCATCTTTGACAAAGCAGGAAAGAACATCCAATGGAAAAAAGACAGCCTCTTTAACAAATGGTGCTGGGAGAACTGGACAGCAACATGCAGAAGGTTGAAACTAGATCACTTTCTCACACCATTTACAAAAATAAACTCAAAATGGATAAAGGACCTAAATGTGAGACAGGAAACCATCAGAACCTTAGAGGAGAAAGCAGGAAAAGACCTCTCTGACCTCAGCCGTAGCAATCTCTTACTCGACACATCCCCAAAGGCAAGGGAATTAAAAGCAAAAGTGAATTACTGGGACCTTATGAAGATAAAAAGCTTCTGCACAGCAAAGGAAACAACCAACAAAACGAAAAGGCAACCAACGGAATGGGAAAAGATATTTGCAAATGACATATCGGACAAAGGGCTAGTATCTAAAATCTATAAAGAGCTCACCAAACTCCACACCCGAAAAACAAATAACCCAGTGAAGAAATGGGCAGAAAACATGAATAGACACTTCTCTAAAGAAGACATCCAGATGGCCAACAGGCACATGAAAAGATGTTCAGCGTCGCTCCTTATCAGGGAAATACAAATCAAAACCACACTCAGGTATCACCTCACGCCAGTCAGAGTGGCCAAAATGAACAAATCAGGAGACTATAGATGCTGGAGAGGATGTGGAGAAATGGGAACCCTCTTGCACTGTTGGTGGGAATGCAAATTGGTGCAGCCGCTCTGGAAAGCAGTGTGGAGGTTCCTCAGAAAATTAAAAATAGACCTACCCTATGACCCAGCAATAGCACTGCTAGGAATTGACCCAAGGGATACAGGAGTACTGATGCATAGGGGCACTTGTACCCCAATGTTCATAGCAGCACTCTCAACAATAGCCAAATTATGGAAGGAGCCTAAATGTCCATCAACTGATGAATGGATAAAGAAATTGTGGTTTATATACACAATGGAGTACTACGTGGCAATGAGAAAGAATGAAATATGGCCTTTTGTAGCAACGTGGATGGAACTGGAGAGTGTGATGCTAAGTGAAATAAGCCATACAGAGAAAGACAGATACCATATGGTTTCACTCTTATGTGGATCCTGAGAAACTTAACAGGAACCCATGGGGGAGGGGAAGGAAAAAAAAAAAAAGAGGTTAGAGTGGGAGAGAGCCAAAGCATAAGAGACTGTTGAAAACTGAGAACAAACTGAGGGTTGATGGGGGGTGGGAGGGAGGGGAGGGTGGGTGATGGGTATTGAGGAGGGCACCTTTTGGGATGAGCACTGGGTGTTGTATGGAAACCAATTTGTCAATAAATTTCATATATATATATAAAAAAAAAAGAACATAACAAGAGTTGTTGAATTTTCATTTTGTTTAGTTTTTTACTTGTTAAGATGACTAGACACTTCCAGCTTCTTATAGATTGACCCAAACAATGCTATTTTCTTGAGAAAAGTCTAATACTTAAGTAATGTATTCTTCCATGCTGCCATCTTTTTCTTATTTCCTTCCTTCTGCTTCTTCTCTCATCTTCTTTTTCTTCTGCATATCCTTTTGCTCCCCCTTCAAGAAATTCTCATTCTTTAAAATTTTATCTCCAAATAATATTTTCCTTGAGATAAAGAAGAGGCAGAGACTTCTTCATAATTGCACCAGGATTTAGGAACGACCTATACAAGAGGCGTATTAATCCAAGGTTTCATTTCCTTAAGAGAGGACATGAGAATAATTTCAACAGCAAGAACAAATAGCTTCCTGAATATCTGAGCTTTCCGGTAACATCTAATACATACACAGATATCACAAATCAAAGCAGAAAGATATTTGAATATAACCTGTTAGCTCTTACACAAACATTGTTTTTTATTCCTTTGCTCTAGAAAAGGTAGAAGTCTTTTGTATAATTCTGAAGCCCTCTTCCCACTTTGGACTCCTACAATTATGTACACTGGAGTTTTCATTATATTTTAACAACGTCAACATTAAATTTAGTTCTGACGCGGAAAATTAATCATTACTACAAGTAGGGAGACCATAATTAAAAACAAATTATCATCTTTGTTTCTCTTTATAAAACAGTATAAATTGGGTGATGAAAGAATAAAGGATTAACTTGTAAGAAGGCTTAGTACTCATCTACCCTACTAATTTCAAGTTAGAAGCTTCTGAATAATTTTGAATAAGGAATTTGAAAGTGGGCATTTTAAAAGAAAATTACTCTTACATTAATTAATGATGGAGTTAAACATTATTCCATTTTCCATCATACTGAGATGATTAAAATCATAGGGGAATGGAATTAAATGTATATTTATTTTGATTATTTTGGATTCAAAATTACTAATTGAAAAGTCTAAGGGAAACTTGTAACTTCAGTTCCTAGTTGAATCTAAGTTTATGTTTGTCTTGTGTATTCAAATAGAAATCTGTTAATGTTTTAGCTAAGCAATTGTATGTGGAAAATAAACATTCAAAGTCAAGAAGGAGAAAACAATGAAAAAATCCATTGTTATTTATTTATTTAATAATTTACGTTTTAGAGCTGTTTTAGGTTCACAGCAAAATTAAGAGAGAAATACTAAAAGAGAAATTTCCTAATCCCCCTGCTCCCACACATGCATAGTCTCCTCCATTTCCAACATTCCTCACCACAGTGGTACCTTTGTTACAGTTAATGAACTTACATTAACATATCACAGTCACCCAAAGTCCACAATTTGCATTACAGTTCACTCTTGGTATTATGTATTCTATGGGTTTGAATAAATGCATAGTATATCTATCTTTACAGAATCATACAGAGCACTTAACTATCCTGCCCTAAAAATCCGCTGTTTATCTATTCATATTTCTCCCAAACCCCATCCTCTATAAACATTGATCTTTTTACTATCTCTACAGTTTTGCTATTTCCATAATGGCATAGAGTTGGAATTATAGTTTGTAGTCTTTTCAGATTGGTTTCTTTTAGTAATATACATTTAAGTTTCCTCCATGTTTTTTCATGGCTTGAAAGCTCATTTCTTATTAGTGCTGAATACTATTTTCATTGTTTGGATCTACCACAGTTTATGTATCCATTTGTTTACTGAAGTACATTTGATTGCTTCAAAGATGTGACAATTATAAGTAAAGCTACTATAAATATCCATGTGCAGGGTTTTATGTGAACATAAGTTTTCCATTCTTTTCATTAAATACTAAGGAAATCGCTGGCTTGAATGATAAGGGTATATTTAGTTTGGGGAGAAACTGCCAAACTGTCTTCCAAAGTGGATGTATCGTTTTGCATTCCCTCCAGCAAAGAATGGAAGTTCCTCTTACTCTACATCCTTGTCCACATTTGGTGTTGTCAGTGTTGTGGATTTTGGCATCTCACTGTTGTTTTAACTTGAATTTCCCTGACGGCATAGATGTGGAGCCTCTTTACTTATACTTACTTGCTGTCTGTATAATTTCTTTGGTGAGGTTCAGGTTTTGGCTCATTTTTATTTATTTATTTAAAAAAACTTTTTAACGTTTATTTATTTTTGAGACAGAGAGAGACAGAGCATGAACGGGGGAGGGTCAGAGAGAGAGGGAGACACAGAATCTGAAACACGCCCCAGGCTCTGAGCTGTCAGCACAGAGCCCAACACGGGGCTCGAACTCACAGACCGCAAGATCATGACCTGAGCTGAAGTCAGACGACCAAGCGACTGAGTCACCTAGGCACCCTGGTTTTGGCTCATTTTTAAATCAAGTTGTTTGTTTTCTTACTGTTGAGTATTACGAGTTTTTGTATATTTTGGAAAACATTCCTTTATCAGATGTGTCTTTTGTAAACATTTTCTCCTAGTCTGTACCTTGTCTTCTCCTTCTCTTGACATTGTCTTTTACAAAACAGAGTTTTTATGTCTAAAAAGTGCAGCTTATCAATAATTTTTTCATGGATCATTCCTTTGGTAAAGCGTCTAGAAGGTCATCACCATATCCAAGGTCATCTAGGATTTCTTCTATGTTATCTTCTGGTTTTTTATAATTTTATAGTTTTGGATTTTACCTTTGGGTCTTTGATTCATTTTGAGTTAATTTTTGTAAAGAATGTAAAGTCTGTATAGATTTTTTTTTTCTGTATGTTCAGTTGTTCTAGCACCATTTGTTGGAGAGACTATCTTTCCTCTATTGTATCACCCTTGTTCTTTGTCAAAGAACAATTGACTATAATTTATGTGAATCTATTTCTGGACTATATTCTGTTCCATTGATCATATGTCTATTCTTTCACCAATACCACACTGTTCTGATTATTGTAGCTTTGTAATAAGTCTTGAATTTGGGTAGTGTCAGTCCTCTGACTTTATTCTTATTTACTGTTGTGTTGGCTATTCTTGGTCTTTTACCTGGTCTTTAGTTTTTTAAAAGCATTCCTTACATAAATTCCTGACTTATTGCTTTTAGTTTTTGAGTAAAGTACAATTAATGTCAAAAGTCTTTGTGAATATGTAATGGTTTTGATCAATTGTCTTAACATAGTCATGCAAATATAAGTTATTTTGTCATCATCTTAGAAATACATGCAAAAAAACCCTTGTTTACTTTTCCTGTTCATTTTTAATTAATTTTGATTTTATTTTTTGTAATATATAAAATGTAGACAATCTTTTTTTTACCATATCTTTTTTTAATATATGAAATTTATTGTCAAATTAGTTTCCATACAACATCCAGTGCTCATCCCAACAGGTGCCCTCCTCAATACCCATCACCTACCCTCTTCTCCCTCCCACCCCCCCATAAACCCTCAGTTTGTTCTCAGTTTTTAAGAGTCTCTTATGCTTTGGCTGTCTCTCCCACTCTAACCTCTTTTTTTTTCTTTTTTTTTCCTTCCCCTCCCCCATGGGTTTCTGTTAAGTTTCTCAGGATCCACATAAGCGTGAAAACATATGGTATCTGTCTTTCTCTGTATGGCTTATTTCGCTTAGCATCACACTCTCCAGTTCCATCCACATTGCTACAAAGGGCCATATTCCATTCTTTCTCATTGCCATGTAGTACTCCATTGTGTATATAAACCACAATTTCTTTATCCATTCATCAGTGGATGGACATTTAGGCTTTTTCCACAATTTGGCTATAGTTGAGAGTGCTGCTATAAACATTGGGGTACAAGTGCCCCTATGTATCAGTACTACTGTATCCCTTGGCTAAATTCCTAGCAGTGCTACTGCTGGGTCATAGGGTAGGTCTATTTTTAATAAAATGTAGACAATCTTAAATGGAGGTTAGATAACCCCTTCAGGTAGTTTCCTACAATTTTCTATTTATTTGTATGTATATTTTATAATTAGATTTAAATTCCAGTGAGTTTCTTTGAAAGCAAAGACATATATATGAGTTATTGAGGAGAACAATGACTAAAATTTTTTTCTAATATTACAATTAAGAGCTCCAAAAGTCACCAGATCCTACTTTTTATTTTACCATAACATTTCCCCCAGTGAATGAAAAGAATATTATGTGCTAAATTTACAATAAATTTTCTAGTATTAAACTTTAGTATATAAAATACTATAAAGAAATAACAGATACTTGAGTAGTTGGGATGACCTGAGATTATTGATAATTTTTAATACTGTCTCACTCTGGAGTCTGAAGGTCATGTGGCTGAAAATTATTTTCTTTTTTAAATATATATTTTTAATGTTTTATTTATTTTTGAGACAAAAAAAAATGAGCAGGGGAGGGGCAAAGAAGATCCAAAGCAGTGCTCTGCACTGACAGCAGAAAGCCCAATGTGGGGCTCGAACTCACCATGAGATCATGACCTGAGCCAAAATTGGATGCTTAACCAACTGAGCCACCCAGGTGCCCCTATGTATGGCTTAAAAATCTAAATTATGTGACAGTGAAAATCTAGAGTCTTAACTTTGTATTTCCTTGTACAGCTCCATTGATGATTTTCTTAACTATTTCAAATCTGGAACTTAAATTACAGTGTATGCCCATTACATTTACCTCTCTGAAATACAAGTTTGGAGTAGTATTCTTAAAGTAACCTGGATCTGGATCTGAAAAAATCTCAGGTCTCTGTTGTTGGGCATGGAGCGGTCCTCAATGCAATGAATGCATCATGTGCCATAAGTTTATACCCATTTGTGCTTCTATTGATGAATCTAAGTTTTCAAAAATTTGAACTACTTTTGTGAGCATGTATTTTATTTCTTGACATTAAAAAAATAATAAAAGACCATTTTGAATTTCAAACAAATTGATACAATGAATAGACTGGAATGATATGTCAGTGGTTACATTTGTAAACCTCTTAAAGAATTATTTGGGTGACCTTTCAAAAAATTCCAAGATTTGGGCTCTCTTGAAAATATTATATATTGATTATTGGTAATTGTATTTTATTTTAATTTTTTAATGTTTATTTATTTCTGAGAGAGAGAGAGACAGAGAGAGAGAGAGAGAGAGAGGCAGAGGGGCAGAGAATAGAAGACACAGAAACTGAAGCGGACTCCAGGCTCTGTGCTGTCAGCACAGGGCCCCACATGGGGCTCAAACTCACGAACCGCGCGAGATCATGACCTGAGCGAAAGTTGGCCACTTAGCCGACTGAGCCACCCAGGTGCCCCTGATTATTGGTAGTTTTAAAAGATTATTTCCCTCAGATAATTTTTAATTGGATTTTATTTCTGCTGACATAAATTGATAATACTTCACTTAGAAAATCCATCTTGTTCTCATTAGAATTTTTGAAATTGGTTATTGATGTTTTAAACGTGGCAAATGACCCTTAGGAAAAAAAAAAAAAGACCTTTGTAAGTTTTCAAATGAGTCCCATCTTCTCAAGCCATTGGATATTACTTCATATACTATAGTCCCCAGAGAGATCTAGTTCTGGAGATTATGAGTATGATATACTTTTGTTATTCAATATGCAGAATGAAGGTATTTATTGATTCTCCCTCTTTCTGTGTGTTTGTGTTACTGTGCTTCCAACAGACAGAAAGTCACATCCTTGCTAGATGCCAATTTATCCCATATAATCTGCATTCCATGTCTTTGGATGTTCAAATACAGAACCTAAACAAACTACGTTAGGTCTGAAATGATATGTAGATTTTATGAAGTGTCTCTTCTGTGTTCTGCCCACCTCATTAATGTTGTTTGCCTTCCTAATGTGGAAAACATCTTTAAAGGATGTGCTTCTTTGTTTTCTGAGTCACATAACGATGTGTTCTTATATCCTAGGGCATTTCCCAAAACTAACTAAATTATTAAATGTGTTTCAGTTAAAAGGAACTATTTGATGTTTTCCTAAGAGACTCACTACATATAAGTGCTGATCTATCATTCTAATATCATGTGTACTGAAACAAAAGAATTCAAGATAACCCATTGCGTTTCCTAAAACATACATTTTCTCTGGTACATGAAGCAATTTTTATCTAGTACCTGGGTGAATCTCTTTAATTGTTTTAAAGAGAAGTAAGCCTTGATTTTTGATTCACAGATTAATTTGGCTGAGTTGGTTGCTTTAGAATCTTTTTAATTTTAATAATTACTTATTATTTTAATAGTTAATACTAATTTTATTTTACATGGAAAATATAGAAGAGGCTATTATTATCTTGATCTTAATGTTTAGAACCAATTGGAAAGAAATATAGTTTGATTTAAGATTGCTTCCAAGAAAAACATCAGATAAACTAGTAGTGCCCATTGAAACTGTATATAGAAAAAACTTTGAAAGAAGTATGTGAATGCCTGCAATTTGATAACCAGCAAACTAAATAAAGAGAGTATCCTGGAAGATAAAATAAACATTCCGATGCATGCAATTGATTGGCCTCACCAGGTTATTGATAAGCTTCCAAATGATTGGTCTTAGATGAAACCTACTTAAAGATAAACCTTACTGAGTATACTCTATTATTTAGAAAATCAAACTCATCCAGGAAGGATTTTACACATAATCACAAAAATTATACACACATACATTCTTCAGTGTATGTATGTTAGGTACTAGTGTCAGGATAAAGATTTTTATACAGATTACAATTGTTCTACTTTCATCATTTTAATGAGACCCCATTTTCTTCACCAAGTTGATGTTATTTTGGAAGATGTGGTTTTAACAACAGCTTCATATGATATAGGAATAACACATTTTTATTTTTCATCTTTATCAACAGAGTTACCAAAAGTCATAAAGAAAATGAGCTTCCTGAGATTGAACAGGCATTTCCAAAAATAAATACTATTAAAACCTTGAGTTTTTTTCTGTATTTTTATTTTGATAGAACAATTTCTTAGAAAGGAACTATATTGCTCTAGAATAGGAGATTTAATGATTTGCAGTAAAGGTTTCATAAAGATAATATAATCAAACACATTTGTCAATGTCTTCATTGGTACCCACAAAAAGTAATCAACCAGTCACTCAAAGACATCGAAAACATGAGATGAGAAGTTGAAAGCGGTAAATGAACTACACACCTGCAGTAGTTCATTTACACAAATGAATCCTTGGATTCACTTGGATTATACAAGTGAATCCTCCCAAGGACACAGACATCTAATCAAGTGGGTAATATGTGGCAGCCAAGAAAGGACTGCATAGCCTCACATCTGGTTGTCGCAATTAAAGGAGCACTTCCTCATGTGATTCATATGTGAGAAAGTAAGTATCATTTTGAACAGAGTGACAAGTGGTTGTGGACTCTACTCTGGGAGACAGACTGTAGTAGAACTGGGGAGTGTTTGAGAAGATGGCAATAAATGAACTTGTATCACTTCGTGTGTATGAGTAGTACTACAAAATCCTACGGTCCTATGTTTTGAGTTTGTGATTACTGTGCACACTGATTAACTGGGACTCCATTAGGTTTTTCTTCCACTTATGCAAACCAGAACAGGTAAATAAAGTGTTCATAAAGTTACCACCTCATCTGTTTTGTTTGTGACAATAAATTCATAAGAAGAACATTAGATAAAAGATAAAAGCACAGCTCAATTTCTGGATAGGTTTATTATAAGTTCAACCATTTCTGATTCATCCCCAAATATAGTACAACAAATGCTCCCTTTGTTTCTTGAAGCTGCCAAATGCAGTCCAGCTTTCCCAGCAGCATAGAAGTTTAGGTGGGGGAGTAGTTCAATATACAGTAGACACTTTTCCAAAACACATGAACTGATTATACACTTCTCTTTTCTTCTTCTTCTTCTTCTTCTTCTTCTTCTTCTTCTTCTTCTTCTTCTTCTTCTTCTTCTTCTTCTTCTAATGATACAAAAGACTGTTCAGTGGTCAAACACTGTAAGTCATTAGCCAAATTCTAATTGGCTTTGAATGATTTCATATGAGGAAACTGTAATGGTTAGTGCAGCCATGTAATATTTGTACAAACTTGAGACATTTCTGAGGGCAAAAGAGACCACTACTAATAATTATGGTGGTGGGGTGCCTGGGTGGCTCAGTCAGTTAAGCATCAGACTTCAGCTCAGGTCATGATCTCAAGGTTTGTTGAGTTTGAGCCCCTCATGGGGCTCTCTGCTATCAGCACAGAGCTTCTTCCGATCCTCTGTTCTCTTCTCCCTGCCCCTCCCCCATTCATTCTCTCTCTCTTTCTCTCTCAAAATAAATAAATAAACTTTTTAAAAAAAACAGTAAAAAATTATTGTGGTACAGTATGCATAAAATGAAACTATTCACAGAAAATTGAAAGTCATTCTATATGTGGCCAATGCAGTTCTACAATGCACACATTGAATCTGAAGGAACTTCCTATTACATTTGATCATATCATATCTTTACAAAACTTTTACTCCAAACAATGAATTCTCTTACTTTCACACATTACACTTCCTTTCTAATCAATTGTACTACCAAAAATTACAAGGGCACCTGGGTGGCTCAGCTGGTTAAACGTCTGACTCTTGATTTCAGCTCAGGCCATGATCTTACCAGCATGAGATCAAGCCCCGTGTGGGGCTCTGTGCTGAAAGCACGGAGTCTGCTTGGGATTCTCTTTCTCCCTCTCTCTTCCAGCCCCTCCCCCACTCGCTCTCTCTCTTCTCTCTTTCTCAAAAGAAATAAATAAACCTTTAAAAATTACAGAACTAAAATTTAATAATTAGTAATTACACTGCCTGCCTCTTTGCACTGCTTGTTCCCTTACATGGAATGCCTTTCCTTCCAATACATACATAGTTCCATCTATTACTGTTCAATCATCTGTTATTAGTGAGGCTATCTCTGATCACCATACCTCAAATAGCAACATTTTCCAAAACTCCTTATCCCTCTTTCATGTTTTACTTTTTCCTAAGAATTTAG
This sequence comes from Lynx canadensis, assembly GCF_007474595.2. NCBI lineage: Eukaryota > Metazoa > Chordata > Mammalia > Carnivora > Felidae > Lynx > Lynx canadensis. Next base: position 56,821,680 of record NC_044306.2, read on the forward strand.
CACAGTTTAAACATAAACATAAGGTATACAGTTAGTTATCCTATAGTGTGACATATATGTTTCTAAAAATCTTCACGTTATACAAAATTGTATAATAAAACCCACAGATGTATGTGAAAAGTGTGATTAGGATACAATATTCAAAAAGTGTCAGCACATCGAAAAAAAATATCAGAAACTAATGAAAAGTATAGCACAGTTTTAAATATTGTAAAAAGCAGGGCGCCTGGGTGGCTCAGTCAGTTGAGCGTCCAACCTCAGCTCAGGTCATGATCTCACAGTTAGTGGGTTTGAGCCCCACGTCAGGGTCTGTGCTACCAGCTCAGAGCCTGGAGCTTGCTTCAGATTCTGTCTTCCTCTCTCTCTCTGCCCCTTCCCTGCTTGCACTCTCTCTCTCTCTCTCTCTCTCTCTCTCTCTCAAAAATAAACCTTAAAAAATTTTTAAAAATTATAAAAAGCTAATAAATACATAAATTCTACAATAAATATGGCATGTACCCTTGGAAAAAACCTGGAGACATCTATTTTATATAAATGTATATACATATATCATACATGTATACTTATATATACACATATACATGTATTTATTACCTATACACATATGTGTATTATATATGCCATAACATTTATTACATATATTGCATACATATATATAACCTTAGAACAAATACACATCAAAAATGTTACAGTAGGACTGACTCAACTTCACTTTTTTTCTTTTTATTTCTCCTTCTCTCACACATTAGAATGTATGCTTCAGGAGGGCAAGCACTTTTAAATTAATTTTTGTGCTGCTGCATCCCCACCACATATAATAATTGATACTTACAAGGCAAATCATATCCGTTGAATGAATGGGTGTGCTTAAAATCTCTTTAATGACCTGAGGCCTTCTTACCTCTTGAACCTTAATTCTCATCACCCTCCTTTGCGCTATATTTGAGATAGGATTAATTAATTCTAGTTGTTTCAGTGACAAGACATGGGTTCACTTGAAATATGGGAGTCATCGTTGACTCAGGTGACTATTCCCTTACTTCTAGGTCTTAAAACATGATGTCTCCCTTGCTTATAATATTTATCATCATTCTTATCAAATCTCTAAATCCTAGGTGTTCTATAACTAGTATTTTAAAAATAAAGGTCTTCTGAGACACCCTGAATTCAAATTAGGTGCTCTTCATTCCTGTCCACTTTTCTTCTGGGTTTTCTTCCTAGCAAAATATATAAAAATTGCTAATTCAATGATGTCTGCTTTGTTAGACAGTTGTGGAGACAGGAATACCCTTTCTTTCTCAGTCCTGCATCTTCAGCATTTAATATTGTGCCTACTACAAGGTAGATTGTCAATTACTACTTGCTAAATAATTGAAGGAGAGTTTCCCTGCTATAAGCCAGACTACAGACACTGGGGTCAGAGATAATGGATCAAATAATCAGTCTGTAATGAGAAAAAAAAAAAAAAAAAAAAAAGGTTTTGAGCAGTGCTGCCCACTCCATTACTTTCACGTTATCCAAGAAAATAACACCCGCTTCCCAAACATCATGAGGAGTGCTAAGCATTATTTCCCTGTTACTGGTAAATTCCTGTTTCTTTTGAAAGTGTACAACATTCCATTTTCATTGGCTCTGCTACTTACTAGCTACATATCTTTGGACTTTAATGATTAGTTTATTGCTCCATAAAACAGGAAATTTTTACAATGTACAGACGTTGTAAAAATCAAATAGATAAGCAGTTTACAAATCAAATGTATAGTCTGTGCACAAAGCACATATGCCAGTAGATGATAAATACACAATAGGTGTTAGATGTTATCAGATGTAACTGTAATATTTATTTTAAAATATTAAATTAGGAATTGAACATACAGAACTCCCAAACCCTTCAATATGATTTCTCAGAGCTGTCACCAAGAAATCTTATAGTTGGCATTCAAAAAGTCCTACATATAAAATCCTAATGTTCACAGGCCATGCACTTAAACCTCGTTCAATAGGAAACTAAGTAAATGAGTGGGAATATTCTATTTCTAATTTCAAACTTCCCAGGAAAGAGATTTCAAAGCCCATCCTTGACCAGATGTTTACTTTTGTTCCAATCATCTGTGCTTCAAGATGGAGTCATGCTTCACAGTCATAACATTTAGAAACTAGCTATATAACCTACAGGATCATGAGCCAGAAGCCACAAAGATAATGCCTGCACTGTAAGTATTGATACATAAGTGCAGGCAATTTATAAAGGCATAAAGACAGTCTACTGATATAAACAAACTAAGGGATTTCCAAGACTTGGGCAATGTACCATATAGCATAAATATGAATGGATAATATTACTGAGTTACTCTTGGTTCATATTAATAATTTTTCTGTTATTTTGTCTCTTGACTTTGTTTCTTTTTCATCTCTTAATTTACACTTCAACTATAATACTTTGGCAAAATAAGTCAAAGAATATTTACTGTATGAAGCTTTTAAAACTACAAACTACAGGTGCCAGAGATAAGTCAAACAACTATTGTGGGCTTTTTGAATGCCCAATAAGTTCTTTAGGGACCAAATAAATTCTTTGGAATCATACTAGGCAGAAATTTTCAAAGACTGCTAAGGAGACTTTATCAAAATATGAGTCTTTCCTCTGCCGCTATCAAACGCAGACTACTATTGCTTTCTAGGAAAGTTTGTCCTTGAGGTTGATGTTTGGTTGTCCTGTTGAAATGTGCCACTACTGTTGCTGATGGGAGCATATTATATGCTTCAGATGTGTTGGGATTAAAGAAAAAAAAAAACAGACTTGAGAACTTTAGAGCTAAGAATGATAGGGATTACCACAGGGTATGCTTGCTGTGGTGATATGGTTTCTAAACTTAACTGAAAAAAATTCAGAATTGAGAGAGAGAGAAAGATAGAGAGATAGAGATAGAGAGACAGAGAGGGAGAGAATGAGCATAGGAGGGGCAGAGAGAGAGGAAGAGAGAGAATCTTCAATGAAGGCGTGGCTCCATCTTATGACAGTGAGATCATGACCTGAGCCAAAATCAAAGAGTTGGTTGCTTAAAGGACTGAGCCTCTTGGTAGTTCTTGATTAGAAAAACCAACCAACCAATCAACCAACCAACCAACCAACCAACCAACCAACCAACTAGCCAACCAAACAGTAAATAAGTCATTTTAAGGAGGATTTTATAAGATCAAAACCTTACCTGGTCATATAATGTGTCCAGAAGGGGATAAACCAGGGTTAATAACATCTGTTAAAAAGAAATATTGGGCAAGATGAGCAAAATAAACTTTCACGAATACTGGGAAATATCCATAAGTTTCAATACTTGATAACCTTAGTGATCAATTTATCTCATGGTAAAATAAAATTATTTGAAGCCCCAACATACTATGCTAAAAGGCATTACTTGTCTCTGCTCCCTGCTGGAAAAGATCCAGTATTTAAATGCACAGATTAAATAAGTTCGGCAAATAAGTGTATTAAGCTAAGTGATATTAAATGGTAGAAAAGAGTGAGAAGTGACCAGAATGTAAAACTGGGCAACATGCCATTTCTTGAGTAAAGTAAAACTCAAGCATGTAGACACCCAGAGTGATATGCTTTTATATTCAATTGAGAGAGAAATTTGGGAAATTATATTTATTCATTTCTCAGCTCCACTCCCTAGTGCCCGGGGAGCACAATTTAGTATTTATCCTTGTTTTAAGTACTTAAAAATAATAATTGCAGAGGATGCCCAGTTTTTCTAACACATTTATTTCTTACCTGCTAATGTCATAGCATTGGTTGCTGGATGAAAGTTAAGCATATAAAACAAAGGCTCTATTTGAGACAAATGAAAGGTAAAACCCTTGGTCCCTTTCCTCATCCCTCATTAGAGAAATAGATTTTGTTAGTGGATAACAGCCAGGCAGGGAGCCTGTACTACCTAAGAGTTTTGTTTGTCTTCCTTTGACTGTTTTAAGATGTTTATTGAAAAGAAATATTTTTCTTGATTTTGCCATATATACTATAAATTATAGCTCTGTTGTTGGGAAAAATATTTAGCTATCTTGTTTTATTTCAGAATGGAATGTTTTCCACAATTTACTTTCATAATGTTTTTCAGTACCTTATTCTGAAATGTTCATGTAAAACTATTCAAAATTCAGATACGTTCTATGGTAAAGGAGTTCATAATATTCAGTGACATTCTATTATTAATCACTCTACTTTGGTATTCTAGTGGGCAGGTTTCTGTGTATAAATAATAGAACAAATAGCTATTAACTTTGCTTTACTCCTCAACGAGATTTAACATCAAGATCCTTCAAAATTAGTAGTGAATTGTTGAATGATTTATAAAATGGTCCTTAAGAAGAAGCAAAAAAAAAATATTTTGTGAGAAGCATTGTCTGATATGGTTCAATCCACAAGACTATATCACATACACACACACAAACATCCCCACACACAGAGAGACAGGAGACAGAAAAATAAACATCTCCAGTATAATATTGACGGACGAACAAAAGGACAAAATTTGGCAAGAAATCTACTACACAAAGCAAATACGATCATTTGTCAAAAATTACAGAATTGTTGCTAAAAGAAATAATAGTCATAGACTCTATTTTAAGGTTTAGCAAATTGTTTGAAAACCCATAACTTGACAAATGAATTCAATTTAACCTGGATTTATACACTGTAATAAGTGATCCGTGTAGAGATACAAATAATTTAAATTTATAAAGGAAGCACATAAGATATAATAGGGATGTTGCACAGAATCACAAGTAACCTCTCCTAGCTCACTCTTTCTCTATTTTTAACATGTGTATTAGAAGAGAACATTCCAAGGATTTTAGGTTTGTATGAGTTTTAAATAAGTAAGTGTCTCAAATAGAAGCAGTTTAAAGTTTGCTTCACTCCCTGAGGTACTGATAGAAATCATGACTTCTCAGAAGGGAAACTAAATTCTCTGCCTCAGCTCAGCTCAGTTTGGGAATTGAGAATAACTCTGTCCATAATTGCTTATTACCATTGGCCCTGACTTTCTAGATTGTTGCTTACGGAAAGTGGGAGAGCAAGTCCACAGTAGCACAAATTAAGTAAATTTGTCAAGCAGTAAACTTTTTTTCTCATTTTCTATTTTGTAACTTCTAATTCTAGCACATAAAGCGGCATTATAGCTAAGTTGTACAGAGGGAAATCCTTGGTTCACTTTAAGATTATTCAGTTGGTAAAAGTAAGTGCTTTGTTTTGCAGAAGCAGAAATAGTCTTAGAGTTTGTAAGATTTTAGAGTTTATTCTGGTCATAAGTACTATCAACTGTTGATAAAATGAATGTGGGTTTCATGGACAGTATTTACAATAACGTTTACATTAGTGTTTTAAAAATGTAAAGATTAGGGGCGCCTGGGTGGCGCAGTCGGTTAAGCGTCCGACTTCAGCCAGGTCATGATCTCGCGGTCCGTGAGTTCGAGCCCCGCGTCGGGCTCTGGGCTGATGGCTCAGAGCCTGGAGCCTGTTTCCGAATCTGTGTCTCCCTCTCTCTCTGCCCATCCCCGTTCACGCTCTGTCTCTCTCTGTCCCAAAAATAAATAAACGTTGAAAAAAAAATTAAAAAAAATGTAAAGATTAAATAAATTCTGGTTTTTTGCTGAATTTCATTATCATTAGTTATTAATGAAAGAAATACACTTAGGAAATACACTTCATCATGCTAATACATTTGCAGCATTTTAAAAACTTTAGACATTCAAAGAGGAGATAATATACTTTTAAGAGGAGTGACTAGGTATCATTAAATAAATGCTCTCAGTGTGTTGAATGGTCCCTAACTCGTGTCTCAGTGAAGGGGTCCACTACAAGAATAACTTTCCTAATTTTCTGACTTCGTGTTTCCCAGGTCTTCTTTACTTCTTCCACAGAGAAAAAAAAAATGGGTCATCTGATTGGTAGGTGATATCCATTTGCCCCCACTTTTATTGAGAAGAAAAAAACCCACGAAATCTTTAGTTGCTGGGGCTTTGTTATTCTCTATTTTTCTCTAGACATTGTAAGGAAGATATACTTAATACACGTGTCTGTTGAGAAGAACCAAACCTTTCCATAGGTGGGCTGCACCAACCTCAGCCCTGGAGGGACAGAGCTAAGGACAATGTTTACCACTTTTGGCTACAGATTAAAGTTACTTTCTTCAGTTGGCTTCAGTGAAAATATATGATATTTTAAGCTTGATTTTTCTTTCTTCTGTATTTTCACTATCAATTGGCCCTAAGTTTTCAAGAGAAAGAAATGAATGCTATTAAGTCTCAATATACCAAAATATAAAAGAGATTCCTCAAAACTCATATTGTTTTTAGTGTGAAAAAAAAGTTACTACTATAGGAGTGTTGATATATTCAGCAAATATATTAGTCAGAAAATTCCTCATGGGCTCTGTGCAATGTTAATCTATTTATATTGCTAACTATAATCAAATGTGCCATCTGATTAGAATCCTTGTATATGAAGAATAACACACGCTTAATTAATTCCTTGTTATGGAATGATAGTGTAAGAACTGGAGTGTGCATACACCAAGAGTTGAATAAATACTAGTTGTATAGTTAAGGAAGAATATAGAACTGATTTTTATCTTAAAGGGAAAATAAGTGGTGGTTTAGTAATATATGAACTGACCTGGGTGTTCTCATTTATTCCATTTGTCAGATATTGTGATTGTTCATGTGAAGAAGGAGTGAGAGATCCAAAACCTTGGAGGGATTACAGAGATGTCTTTATTACTCATTTTTGGCCTATGGTTAGAAATGAGATTTTTCTGGTTGCAGTATATATTTTAAAATCAAATAAATTGACATAAATAGATAAGTGCAAAGAAAGTATGGATTGAAAATAATACTAATAACATGGTGAAAAGTAAAAACAAAGATAAATAACATTTAATATTTCTACCTCTGGAATTTTTATCAGAATAATTTTATTAAATTCAGCTGAATGAAATCTTTACTTAACAAAGAATCTGGTATCTTGTAGTGGGGTGCTGCAAGCAATAAAAAAAGTATATGATATTGATATAATGAAGGAATTGGACTATGGGCCATGAGGATGTGAAAATTGGGAGTTAAAAAGCTATTGACCTTTGTGATTCTGTAACAGAGCATTTGATCTATGTGTTTAATTCTGTACCTTGGGATATGACTGACCAAGAACAATAGGACTAATTAGTACAAACGGGAAGAAAATAACAAAGTGTTTGGCAGATATCTGCATGTTTGGCTTTCAGTATAGGCCTGAATAAGAGAAATGAACATAGGGCTGAATTAGGAGGTGTACAGGCAGGATTTGAAGAAAATATTTTGTTGAGCAAGGCACCTCTGTTGTCTTCAATTTCATTTGACTGAGGGTCAGCTTGAAAGGCTGAAAAAATAATGTTCTTGCACTCCAACGAAATGTTTCCTAACTGATATCTGTGAAACTATAGCCTTAAGCAGGGGGAAAGGTTCCTGCCATAGATGTTTTCAGGAACCTCCCCATAAGATGTACCTGCTAGTCAGAGCCCAGGATCCTGCTTACTGTTGAAATCCTTGTGTTTTCATCACCTAAAACTCACTTAAATTGCTTTCAAGCACAGGCAATTAAGCTAAAACCTTTGGGGTTTTGCAGAGTGTAGAGACCATTAGATAAAATAGGAGGCTTTAAAACTATGTCTATGATATTTGGTTGTAGTTGTTCCTATAAGGAATTGACTGGAAGCAAATAAACTGGAAGTCCATGAAGTTTCTAAGGCAATCATATCACCAGAGAAATACATACCCTGCCTGGCAACAACCTGTACCCTTTCCGCACAAGACCATCTCCAGATGTGTAAACTCATGTCAATAAAAATTGGCCTGTGAAAGCTGCATAGCTACCAGGGAGTGTACCTTCACTGTTCCAAAGAACCCCCACCTAGGAAGAAACAGTAATTGTGGAAAATGAGAGATAAGGCAATATCTCCAAAAATCAGCATCAGGAATGTACTCTTTTGATGTGGCAAGAGGTCCTTACTACTCTACCCAGTGGGATTAAATAATTGCTTTGAACCAGTGACTGTCATGTCTTTCCTATTCTCTTTTTGCATGGTTTACAGCTTTTATTGTCCCTATTTGCTATGATTCAATGTTTTTTTTTTTCCTTTAAGGTTAGCATACTTAGGAAAAAAACTTGTGTTTTAGATTATTTGTTTCCAGCCCCCAAAGAGCTATATGTAGTCCCAATGGAAAGAAAAATTCATCATCTGGAAAATCTAGAGTTTGAAAGTCATGCAGTCACTACTTGGGTCTGTGGATTGTCTGTCTAGGGAAAGCAAGGATTGTTCTCTACATTGGAAGAAGTATGCAAATTTGGTGTATTTATGAAAGTCCAAAGTCCCTGAAGTGTTATGCATTCCTATAAGTGAGACACTTACGAAGTATTTACAGATGTCCAATCTTCTTTACTCAGCTTAAACAAAGGGTACAATTTGTAATGTAGCTTGAACAAAGAGTAAATGTAATTTCAAAGCAAAATGACATAAAGCATTAGGGACTATGTCCCATAGGCCTTCATGAATTTCCCTGAGTGAGTAAATTTACAGCCCAATAATAGGTGGACTCCTGTCACATGAAAAAAAAAAGTCCAAAACATGTCTGAGATTAACCCATTACATATTTAAAATTTGATGTTCTATACCACCACTATATATTAATTATAGCACAGCATTGTGTTTTAATGCTATACACTCCAATAACCACATCATCTGCCACCTTCCACTAGTAGTTGTTTCAGGTACCATTAATTCTTAGCCAAACGAAAGGGGCAATGACTTGTAATATACATTTCAAGGTCTAGGGTCCTTCCAGAACTCAGCAGCACATAGATTTTGACTTAATCTAACTTCAGAATTTTAAAACAATTCATAGAAGATTTTGCCTGGAATTTGACTACAGAAGGCTTGGCATGCCATACAAAGGGGATCAAATGTGTATTATAGCAGATGTTTTTAATTGTCTACCCAATGTGTATGTTCCATTTTTTCCTTCTGACATGAATATTTTTTCAGAGCATAATTTCTTCTCTGCTTTTACATCTAGTGGAATTATGCCACAGTTTTTAATATTTATGGTTAAGACTACTGGCACTATCTGGAAGAGGTTGGTGTATGGGATGAATCGTGTCCCTTCTCAAAATTCATATATTGAAGTCTTAATTGACCTCTACCTCAGAATATGATGTATTTGGAGATAGAGTATTTAAAGAGTTACTTAAAGTACAGAGAGGTTATATGAGTGGTCCCTACTGCAGTATAATGTGTATCTTTATAAAAAGAGATTAGGATTCAGACACATCTAGGTAAGACCATGTGAAGACAAAGAAAGAAGACTGCCATCTACAAGCCAAGGAAAGAAGTCTCCAGAACAAACTAATCCTGCTGACACCATTCTCTTGGACTTCTATCTTCCAAAAATCAGAAGAAATAAATTTCTATTGTTTAAGCCACACAGTGTGAGGGATTTTGTTATGGCAACCCAAGAGTAATGTATTTGGCTTTGTTTACAGTACCACCTTTATTCCTTGTCACTTCATTGTTCTTCTACCTGCAATGCACATAGACAGAAGAATGGAAGTATCAATCATCTTGTCCTTGCAGGATAGCAGAATGGAAATGTAAAAATCAGTCTTTGATGACACTGAGGGGCTAAAACCTAGTACTAAAGCTAATGGACACTGGAGTAAGAGTGCCTGAATATGAATCCTTTACTTAACTTTTTCCTGTATCTCTATTTCCTCATATATAAAATACAAATAATAAAAATATAGACCTTACAGGGTTGAATAAAGGTTATATAAAGTAATATGTGGAGACTGTTTAGGGCAATGGCTTTTATAGAATAAGTTCTATAATGGTTATTAGATGTTACTCCTATTCTTGTTATCTTTACCTTTCTCTCTGTAATTGACTCCTTATTCATGTTGTTTTAGGCAATCCCTGAATACTAAACACATTAAACACAATAAAATCTAATCAAGGGCAAAGATAATACAATGGAGCAAAGACAACCTTTTCAACAAATGGTGCTGGACAACTGGACATCCACATGTAAACAAATGAATCCGGACACAGACTTAGACCCTTCACAAAATTAATTCAAAATATCTTACAGATCGAAGCACAAAATGAAAAACTATAAAACTAGAAGGCAACATAGGAGAAAAACTTAGATGACGTTTGGTGTGGTGATGACATTATAGATACAATGCCAAAGACATGGTCCATGAGAGAAAGAACTGATAAGCTGGACTTCATTAAAATAAAAACATCTGTCTTGTGAAAGGAAAAGTCAAGATAAGGAGAAGAGAAGCCACACACTGGGAGAAAATGTTTACAAAACCTCATCTGATAATGGACTGTTATGCAAAACATACAAAGAGCTCTTACAACTCACAAATGTAAGAAAATAACCAACCCAACTGAGGGCCAAAGACCTTAATAGACACCTCACCCAACAAGATATACATATGACAAGGTGGCATAGGAAAACATGCTCCACATCCTATGTCATCAGGGAAATGCAACTAAAGCAACAGGAGATACCACTCCAAACTATTCGAATGGCCAAAATCTGGGACACTGACAAAATCCAATGCCGCTGCCAGTATGCAGCAGCAGGACCTCTCATTCATTGCTGGTGAGAATGCAAAATGATGCAGCCACTTTGGAAGACAGTTGGACAGTTTCTTATAAAACTAAACATACTCTTCCCATGTAATCCACCAATCACGCTTTTTGCTATTTACACAAAGGAATCGAAAACTACGTTTATGCAAAAACTCACACACGGGTGTTTATAGCAGCTTTATTCATTATTGCCATGACTAGGAAGCAACCAAGATGTCCTTCAGTAGGTGAACACACCGATAAATGGTGGTTCATCCAGAGAACGGAATATTATTCCGCGCTGAAAACAATGAGCTCTCAGGCCATGGAAAGACCTGAACGAACCTTAACTGTGTGTTACCTAGTGAAAGACGACAATCTGAAAAGGTGTCAGAGGTTAAACATTTGATATCATGCACATTTTCCTCCAAATATCTTATCTTTTTTTCAAATCGAACATTTTTGTATTGCATATTGCAGCTGAAAGCCATGTTGAAATGAGTGTTTAAAAAGTCTTCTAACTGAAATTATTTTTGAGCTTCAGTTGCCATAACAACTTTCTTTACCTCTCAAATAATGTTGAATTAAATATGAAATAGGGAGTGCTTCATATAGGCACTGAAATCATAAGCACTGACATTTTAAAATAAAATATTAAAGAAAAAATCTCTTACAAAGAATCTTACGGTTTGAAGGACAAATCTTAACAATTTACTAGAAGTGTAACTTAATTCACATGTTTTCTTTTGTGAATAATGCTCCTCTTCAAGAAAATAACTCATTTCATTTTCATGGCCTATTCTTGAACACACTTCAAAAAAAGCATAGCAGATAATGTTTTCTTTATATATTATACAGAAAACATTTTTCTGCAGTAGAAGTACATGATTACGAATTGCCTAAAAGAAAGTAGTATAATAATGCACTAATTTAAAAATAAAAAGTTCGATATATAGATACATGTCATCTTTCAAGTATACATTTTGTCCATCATATAAACATATATTATACATTAGAGAAATTATAATGTAAATGTAAATTATTTTGCTAATATGTAGTATCATGATGATTGCTGAAAGTATTTTTTTAGCTTGAAATAGACTGAATTATTTAGTTTGAACATATTTGTCTACAGTGTGGTTATACTGAAAGTAGCAATAGAACTTAACAGAGAGTTTCAAATTGTTATAAAGGAGAAATATCAGTTACTGAGTAAATAGCAGAAATGACTCAAATTTTCATGTCCCTAAAAATTTTATCATAATAATATTACACTGTTCAGACCAGTGATAGTTCAACTTAGTAATCAGTAATACATACAGCATGCCTACCAGAAAAAGAAGAAATTCTTTAAATATTTTAAACATAATGTTTGTATATTCATTTAAATATATTTTGATGTTATAATATATAGCATATAACATATGGTATATAAGCATTATGCTACCACAATTGTTACAAAATAAATCATATTAAAATATGTTCAACATTTATAAATAATATTTTGGAATATATCCATATTTCAAGACTGTTCTCAATAATTTCAATATTTCTTTCTCCTGATCATATGTGATTAGATTTTATAAAAGATTTTATTCCTTTGGAGCAGTTTTAGGGTTACAGCAAAATTAAGAGGAAGGTATAGAGATTTTCTATATACTCCTTGATTCCACACATGCAAAACCTCCTTCCCCTATTGTCAACATCCCCAACCAGAGTTACTATTGATAAACCTACATTGACATATCATTATCACACAAATTCCATATTTTACATTATAGTTCACTCTCGGTGTACTTTTTATGGGATTGGTCAAGTGTATAATGACATATTATCATCATTATCATGCAAAGTATTTTCAACGCTATAAAAATCTTCTGTGGTCCACATTTTCCCCTCAATGACCCCCGGGTTACCACTAATCTTTTTACTGTAGGTATAGTTTTGCCTTTTTCCAGGATTTCACATAGTTGGAACCATACAATACGTAGACTTTCCATATTGTCTTCTTTCACTAGGTAATACACAGTTAAGGTTCGTTCAGGTCTTTCCATGGCCTGAGAGCTCATTGTTTTCAGCGCGGAATAATATTCCGTTCTCTGGATGAACCACCATTTATCGGTGTGTTCACCTACTGAAGGACATCTTGGTTGCTTCCTAGTCATGGCAATAATGAATAAAGCTGCTATAAACACCCGTGTGTGAGTTTTTGCATAAACGTAGTTTTCGATTCCTTTGTGTAAATAGCAAAAAGCGTGATTGGTGGATTACATGGGAAGAGTATGTTTAGTTTTATAAGAAACTGTCCAACTGTCTTCCAAAGTGGCTGCATCATTTTGCATTCTCACCAGCAATGAATGAGAGGTCCTGCTGCTGCATACTGGCAGCGGCATTGGATTTTGTCAGTGTCCCAGATTTTGGCCATTCGAATAGTTTGGAGTGGTATCTCCTGTTGCTTTAGTTGCATTTCCCTGATGACATAGGATGTGGAGCATGTTTTCCTATGCCACCTTGTCATATGTATATCTTGTTGGGTGAGGTGTCTATTAAGGTCTTTGGCCCTCAGTTGGGTTGGTTATTTTCTTACATTTGTGAGTTGTAAGAGCTCTTTGTATGTTTTGCATAACAGTCCATTATCAGATGAGGTTTTGTAAACATTTTCTCCCAGTGTGTGGCTTCTCTTCTCCTTATCTTGATTTTCCCTTTCACAGGACAGATTGTTTTTTAATTTTAATAAGTATTCCAAATAAAGGATAGATACTGTCTTAGTGAATAAGAATGTAATACCCAACATATGTTATATACAAGATACTCTAATTATAGAGGCACAGATCAAAAATAAAAGATGTGTCCAGTTTGTCAACTTTTCTTCCATTGCCTGTGCCTTTTGTGTTATATCCAAAAATAATTACTATACCCAATGTCATGAAGCTTTCCCCTTATGGTTTGTTCTAAGAGTTTTTTAGTTTTAGTTAGGTTTAGTTATTCAATCCATTCTGAGGTAAGTTTTCTCTACAGTGTTGGAGGGCCCATTTTGTTTTTGTTTTCTTTTGTAAGTGGCTATCTAATTTCCCAGTATCATTTGTTGAAAAGACTGTCTTTTCCAAATTCAGTGATCTTAGCACTCTCTGAAAATCATATGAACACATATATGAGGATTTTTTCTAGACTCTACTGTATTTGGAAGTTAAAATACCTTTGTTATCAAACGATATTATCAGCAAAGTAAAAAGGGAAACCACAGAATAGGAGAAAATATTTGCAACTAATATATATAAGGGATTTATACCTAGAATATCTTTTTAAAAAATTCCTAAAACTCTACAGGAGTGATGATGCATAGGGGCTCTTGTACCCCAATGTTTATAGCAACACTTTCAACAATAGCCAAATTATGGAAAGAGCCTAAATCAACCAATGAATGGACAAAGAAGTTGTGGTTTATATACACAATGGAATACTAGGTGGCAATGAGAAAAAATTAAATATGGCCTTTTGTAGCAGCATGGATGGAACTGGAGAGTGTTATGCTAAGTGAAATAAGTCATACAGAGAAAGACAGATACCATATGTTTTCACTCTTATGTGGATCCTGAGACACTTAACAGAAGACCATGGGGGAGGGGGAGGGGAAAAAATGGTTAGAGACGGAGGGGGGAGCCAAAACATAAGAGACTCTTAAAAACTGAGAACAAACTGAGGGTTGATGGGGGTGGGAGGGAGGGGATGGTGGGTGATGGGTATTGAGGAGGGCATCTGTTGGGATGAGCACTGGATGTTGTATGGAAACTAATTTGACAATAAATTTCATATTTAAAAAAAATCCTAAAACTCAACAAGAAAACAACCGAATTTAAAAATGGGCAAAGGGCTCTAATAGATATTTTTCCAGCCAAGTTATATCAATGGCCAATAAGCAGGTAAAAAGATGCTCATATCATTAATCATTAGGGAAATGCAAACCAAAACCACAATGAGATATCACTTCACACTCATTACCCTGACACTGTAAAAAAATAAGAAGTTGAACAGAAAACAACTGTTGGTGTTTTGTGGAGACATTGTGGATAAACTGGGATCCTTATGCATTGCTGGTGGAATGTAAAATGGTACACTTGCTATGGAAAATGGTATTGCAATTCCTCAAATAATTAAACATAGAATTACCATATGGCCCAGCAATTCCATATCCGGGTATATATCTAATACAATTGAAATCAATTGTATTTGTACACTAATGTTCATAACAGCATTATTTATAACAGCCTAAAGGTGGAAACAGCCCAAATGACCATTGATTGATAAATGGATAAACACAATGTGGCATACACATATAATAGGATACTATTCAGCATTAATAAAGAATGAAGTTCTGGTACATAGATGAGACATTGTACTAAGTAAAATAAGCCAGACTCAAAAGTAGAGATATGGTACAATACTTCTTATATGAGGTACCTGGAATAGTCAAGTCCACATGGATAAAAAGTAGAATAATGATTATCAGGGGCTGAGGGCAGAGGAGAATGGAGATTTATTGGATAATGGATGCAGAGTTTCAGTTGGGATGATGAAAAAGTTCTGGAGGTGAATAGCGGTGGTGGTAGTATAACAAAGTGATTATTCTTAATGTCACTCTACTGTAAATTTAAAAACAGTTAAAATGATACATTTTACATAATGTATATTTTGCCATAATAAAAAAAACCTACACACTTACATTCTAGTAAAAGGATGAAGAGAGATATATAATTTTTCATTTTCCATTTTGATTTATGAAATATTTTGAATTAATTTTGTGTCTATATTCATATATGACATGTGAATACATAAACCAGACACTGGATATGAGATGGCTAATCAAGAATCATTTCCTTGGGTAGGTGCATCTGGACAGATGAAGCAATTTCTGAAGGGGCTAGCAGCTGAGAACTGTCTAACACTAATACTCCCAGTGACTGAGCTAACAGATGAACATTGAAGGTAGATGTCAGTTTCCTTAAAAACTAGACTTTAGACACAATCTTCTATGCCCCATTGTATAGCAGCAATTACATTTCTCCTTGGTAGTCATGATCAATCATCCCTACTAGTATAGTGTTGCCATTCTTTGCCCATTTATTTAAGCTTCAGGAAAAACACTAAAGCCAGGTGACAGATATAGTTTCCAATTTAATGGAATCATGACTGTGCTGCTAGAAAGAAACATTCTTCTCTTGGTGACTAGGTCCTAAGAAACCACTTCATATTTGGTTAAAGAAATAGGATGAAAAAGTAATTGTGATTAACTATAATCATGAGTAGATATACTTCCATCTCTACCTCTTGTCTCCCAAACAAAATCATCAACTATTAGCCACTAGTGTTAAGATCTATATCACATCTTGAAGAATGATAGGTCAACTTCTTGGGATGTTGCCTCCCAACTGACCTGTAACTGAGTATTCCACAGATCATCTCAGTGTTCTAGCAAACCTGTTGCTCTGAGCAATACAGTACAAGGTAATACTAGTGAATCTCATGGGTAGTTAGCCCATCACCACACCTCTTTTGCTATAAAAAGCATTCCCTATGAGAGAAGATCTTATATAGGATTGATGGTCATGAACAAGTCAAGATTTATATCCAAATACAGCAGCATTGGTATAAGAGTTTAAGGAAAGGGGGCGCCTGTGGGGTTCAGCCAGTTAAGTGACCAACTCTTGATATTGACTCCGGTCATGATCTTGTGGTCGAGAGATAAACCTCTGTGTTTCGTTGAAACCATGCATTGTCTTTAACCTTGCCATTCATGGCCATTTGGTTCATGGCTCCATAGATTTTAATTAGATCAGCTGCTCTGAGAATGATGCTGAATGATACCAACGGGGTTACCTTCTTGACCACTTGATTACTGAAAGCCTCCCTTTCTGTGGATGCTTTGTAATGTACATTTACATAAAATGTGAATATGTTAATAATTTTATAGAGTTCACAGATATGTAGCTTATTCAGTAAGACAACTTATATATTATTTCTGTCCTTTTCTGTCACCAATTTTTAAATTATTTTCTTTTAAGGTCCGTTATAATTCAAACACCTTATTAGCCAGTCTATTAATCACTATAAATTTATACACTAGGCAATCTCTTTTCTCCATAAAATAGAATATATTTGCACACATGCATATATACATATATGCACACACATACATACATGTGTCTATACATATCTATATCTATATCTATATCTATATCTATATCTATATCTATATCTACACCATAATCAGATCTATTCTTAGGAGTTATATCCACTGAGATAATTTCTCTTAAACAGTGTTACTCTGAATGGGGTTGTAATGGTATCTTCAAGCTGATGCCAGCACATTATACAGATCATTATATAAATCACATCTGAACTTTCTCCAATTTTGTGAACCACATATAGAAAATTTCATATGTGGCTACAGATATTAGCTAAGGGAAAGACATCCAAGAACTGAGAGCAGGTACTATGGGCTCATCTAGTTTGCTTGTGACTTCTGATCTCAAGTCCAGTATACCTTCTGGACCTGCTTAGGCCCAGTCTTGGTACACCATATTCATTTAATAATATAATGTTGCTACACATGTCCATCTTTATGATTCACTAGATCTGATGACAACCTTTTCTTGATATGTGCTAAGTTTGCATAAAAATGTAGTATCCCATGGTGAGCATTTGTCCTATAAAAGGCTCCAAAAGCTATCATGATCTATCTGCTTTCCAAAGGGAGAATAGCTGTCAGTAAAGGAAGACATGACATTATGCTAAAACCTGAGGTATCTGAATTGTGCTTCAAATCTCTGAGTGAACCCAAAACTCCATGAAACATTACTATCTGTCACAGATGTTATTGGTACTTTCAGTCCATAGCTATTAAAGTAACTGGGCAAGTTACCTGCATTTGTATCTGCTGCACAGCCTTCTCTTAACTCCATTCCACACTGATATTTGGCAGCCTTACAGGATACCATATAGGTTGGAATGGTACTCTAAATGTGACATATGTTGGCCCCCAAATCCAAAGACATTAGCCTAGATTTGCATCTACTTTTTTGGTAGATAGGGCAAAATGCCTCAGTTTGTCTGATTTTAGAGGACAAATGCCAATAAGTTCTATATTCTTGAACCTAGAACTTTACAGATGTGTTTCTCATAAAGGAATATAAAGTGCTCACTACTTTTTACTCATCATTAGCATAATGTCTTTAAACAAACTAGTTTTCATAAAATGTCTTCAGTATAATCAATCAGGGTGATATTTTGTGAGGAAGAAGAAAGTAAAGTCTCATGAACTATATCTCTAACAGAACAATAGAGTTGATATAATCGTAATGTAGGTTAATGTCAGTGTAATGCTACACTTCTTATATGAAAATACTTTTGATCATCTTTTTGATGGAAATGGAAGAGAAACAATTGCTACAGCAACAGTTGAGTCCTCTCTTATTAATGACTTTCTCCAATTAAAGACACCAAAGATCAACCATTTTAATTAGCATCACTACCTATTAAGGCACATAATAATCCCAGTTAGTCCTCAATACTGAGCTATTTTGGGGGCACCTGGGTGGCTCAGTTGGTTAAGCGTCCGACTTTGGCTTGGGTCATGATCTCACGGTTTGTGGGTTTGACCCCTGCATCGGGCTCTGTGCTGACAGCTCAGAGCCTGGAACCTGCTTTGGATTCTGTGTCTCCCTCTCTCTCTGACCCTCCCTTGCTTGTGCTCTCTCTGTGTCTCTCTCTCTCTCAAAAAATAAATAAAAAAAAAATACTGAGCTAGTTTGGCATTGAGGAATAAGACCAATGAAACACAGGAGGTAAATAAGGATTTCATAGGCATTAACACCCCTGTATTTTAAAAATCCTTGATGGAGGCAATAATATTTGATTCACCATTGATTTAAAACTTCCTTCTCGGCAGATAGATTGGAACAGTCTCATGAATTTCCACTAAGCCTTGTCTACAACAATACACCTTAATCTCATCACAGAATCCATGTGAGAATTATTCAAGTAACTCCATATATTTTTACTGTATATTCTGTGCCTGAGGAAACGGCCATTAAATTTGTACCCAGACTACAATGACTATGACACAGGCTCAGGCCAAGACTCTGTATGTAATTTGAACGCTATAATCACCAACTCTGACATCAGTGGTGGCTTGTGTGTCTAGGGACTTGTTGATTTCATTGATAGTATCAAAAAACCCTCAGAAGATTCGGGTATTTCCTTTCCCTAGTCCTGTGGGGTGAGTTGTGAGGACTATTCATAGTGTATTCTTATTATTATTGGTTGAGAAATCACATTAGATTAACTCAAATCGAGTTTCCGCCAACAGACTTAGATGTTTTCCAGTTACATGCACTGAACAGTCTCACTGAAGGCTGCCTAGCCATCTACTTCATAGGGACCTTGTCATCATTTAGCCATGGATCACAGCATTCCAGAATAATCTGGTTACTCTGTCTTTCTGTGGCATATCTTGCTAATTGTGTCAGATTTATTTCTGTTGGGATCTCATTATCCCCACTAATTCAGGAAATTCATTCCATTAAGGTTTCTTCCACCATTACCACAGGTCTACAGAAAATAGTCACTAAGTCATTGTTTTTTTTTTTTTTTTTTTTTTTAAGAATATATGTGCTCCCCCCACTAACGCATTTCAAAAATGTTCCTTATAGGGGTTCCTGGGTGGCTCAGTCATGTGAACATCCAACTCTTGATTTCAGCTTAGGTCATGATTCCAGGATCGTGGGATCGAGTCCCAGTGTCAGCTCTGCATTGAACATAAAGCCTGCTTAAGATTCTCTCTCTCTCCCTCTGCCCCACTCCTTCACTCTCTGTCTCTAAAATAAAAAAAAAAAAAAAAGAAAAGAGAAGAAAAAATGTAAAAAAAAGTCCCTTATAAATTTTTTTATATTTTATTTATGCAAATAGATAAGTGGATAAACCATAAGTGAACATCTCGTTGAATTATCAGCAGATGAACATACCAATGTGATTAACTGGATCAAGAAATAGACATATTTGTGCTTCTCCCACAGGCTACTCTCTCCCTGCTTCTCAATATCTTAAGAAATAGAATGTCTTCTGGGTCTCTCCAATTAGTATGGGAGGTCGTTTTGAGAAGTTTGCGAATAACAGGGCTATGCACTGTGCCCACCTCACTGAACTTTTATATACTTTCTTCAAGTGTGCTAAGCAGGTTGGAGAATTTTACTTCATTAATTATAGGTTACAATTCGGTTACGGCCTTAATTAGCCATCATAATGCCATCTCTAGGTTCCCTCACTACATATTAAACCTCATATTCTGAGAGAAAGCACATATGTCCATAAATTCCACTTGATCCAATCCTCATGGTTTAACCTTCTTCCTGGTTTAACACTCTTACATATCCATCTATACATATTTCCCATAAACCATGTGCTGCAGACTGGCAAAATATAGTGATTCCTTTTATGTAAAAGCATTTCCTCTTGGAACAAATTTTTGACTTCTCAATATGAGCAGCATTTGTATCTAACTTTTATTGTGGGTTTGGAGAGAAAGAGAGATGGTGATGGTATGTCTGGGGAGTATCCCACTGTATGGCACCTGTCCCAAGTGAAGGCTTTGGTAGTTTGCATACCAGAGAAATAGTATGGATTGGGAATTGCTGCTACTGCTGTCAAGGAAGCTTCTGGGGAACATAAAGGCTCAAAATTTTCGGTCTCTTTTCCCTCTATTCAGATGAGCCCTGCTCATTCTTAAGAGTATGTATCCTAGCGTAAGAGGACTTTTAATGCTCCCATTGTAAAGCTCTTAAGCAGGCACAGGGCTAGATTTAAGAAGAAGGCCTATTTCTTTAAAGTCAAAATGGAGGATTACCAATTCTCCATCTGTACCTGTTAATAGTTAAAATTTTGATTATTATTTGAGCATTTTTGAAAATTATATCTAGAGCACCAGAATTAGCCAGCCTACCACACATGGCTATAACTGACAAGTTCCACAATCACATGATACCTTGACATGGCTACCTCAACCTGTCCTCTGGCCTTGCCACCACTGAGCATTGTGATGCTGCTGAATGCTGTAGATAACCAGTGGCTCATTTTCCCCTGTACTTAGGAAGTTATACATGATTATTAGGAGGATATATATGACTCGGAGGGTGTTTGTACGCTCAACCTACATGTGAATAACCCATCACCAGAATGTCAGTTCGAGGGCATGTTTCCTAAGATCACTTCTGGTACCCGTTACTGTATCTTTCAGGATTTCAGCTTGAAACAGCACATTTTAAGAAGTAAATTAAAAAAAAAAAAGTTTAATGAAAAGACTATTCCCAGAGGTGTGAGCAGAGTTAAGGGAAACAACAAATGATGGTGACATATCTGGGGTTTAATAACAGTGGAATCAGTACAGCTATTATAAGAATCTGGCGAGAGCTACAATTTTGTGGATTTGCTACAAAATGTGGATCTGCATCCACAGTTAAGAAATGAAACTTTCTCTGATCTCTAACCAGTGCTTTCCATTGGCCAAACTGCATGAAAAGCCACATGCAAGGAAGCCTGGATGGTACAACATACAGATAGCAGCCTCTGGGACAAAAGACAGAGCAGAGCAAAGTACACAATGAATCTGGAGAAGCAAATAGAATAATGTCTCCCTAAAGCACAACAGCCCCCACCCTTCACCACCAGCACTGCGTGAGATGCAATTTACAAGTCCATAATCACAACAGTGGTGCTCTGCTCTTTCAGCTCATCCCCCACAATTACTATGTTCTGCCTTACACAAGGGAAATGATCGATGTATTGAAATTTCCAGCGAGGAGTGAAATGTAGAGATCTCAATGGTGTTTTATTCCAAAATAAGAAATTATTCCAAAATAATAAAAAAATACAAAAAAATGACTCTAAAATTGACCAAATTACATAAAAATTTTCATTTTCACTTTTTCTTCCTCTTCTTCACAGTATTGGAATGGTGTTTATAGATCGAAAGATTTAAAAAGTGGGGACGCCTGGGTGGCTCAGCTGGTTAAGCGTCTAACTCTTGGTTTTGGCTCATGTCGCGAGCTTACAGTTTTGTGAGTCTGAGCTCCACATTGAACTCTGCGCTGGAGTGCAGAGCCTGCTTCAGATTCTCTCTCTTTCCCTCTCTCTCTGCCCCTCCCCTATTTGTGCTGTGACTGTCTCTCTCAAAATACATAAATAAACATAAAAAAATATATTTAAAGAGGGGCACCTGGGTGGCTCAGTTGGTTAAGTCTTTGACTTCAGCTCAAGTCGTGATCTAGCAGTTTGTGAGTTTGAGGCCCACGTCCAGCTCTGCACTGATGGCTCAGAGCCAGGAGCCTGCTTTGGATTCTGCATCTCCCTCTCTCTCTCGGTCCCTTCCCCTGTTCTTACTCTGTCTCTTTCTCTCTCAAAAATAAACATCAAATAAATATATATATATATATATATATATATTTATATGTATATATACACATACATATATAAAGAAAAAGATTAATAAAATATATGCAAAATGTGTGTGTAGGTGGTAATCAGGGGTTTGAAGGATCAAAAGTAATGTTATCCTGAATCACCAATATCCTCTAGAGTACATTTGCTTATTTTGACATCATTTTATGATAAAGAAAAAAAGTTATCTTAAAATAACAATTACAGTAAGAATATAAAATGATTGAAGTACGTAAGAAACAGTGTGTTTTAAACAAAGCAGTTTTACACTGCCAGCAGGTCCAAGCCCACAGTCAAGAACAGCGCCTGATACAGATTATGAGGCAGTAAGCAGCATAATTGTGTGCATTATACCAAAGGGTTCATATTTTGAAATTTAAATTTTGTATCTTGTAACACTCTGCTGTGTTATACAACTGCAGAACAAGGAACCAAAACATGTGGTTTATACTCTTCCAAGTGAGCCTATTTGTGTATTTTTAAAAAGGTTCTTAGATTTTGACAATCAGCAAGTCTCCAAATATATTTAGTGATGAATGTCCACCTGTCCTTCAGATGATCTGTGAGCAAGACACTGTTAGGATACCACTAATGACAAGATGTATGAACACCTATTCCTACTGACATACATGCTGATTTGTACTGGTGTTTGTAAACTGCAATTCAAACTGAGAAGCCAGATTAATTTTGCTTGTAAATATTTGCAATCTGTTACTTAGATAATTGCTACATCCACATTTGGGTATATTTTTAGGGTTCTAACAACATACACATGCTCACTTGCCATTTGCCATACTGCAATGAAAGAAATTTATTTAAAGCCAACATTCAATGTAACAAAACATTCATTACATTACTTCTTTCAAAGGATAATTTCATGTGCTCATAATAACATTTTTTGTGACTTTGAACATGATGGATATTGGTTTGATGATTTTATTTCTTATAGTGTATTTTTCTAGGTTTCTGGGAAATTCAGGCCTTAAAAATGAGATGGGAGAATTCCTCCCTACTTTATTTTCCGGGAGAATTTTGTAAAATGAGAACTCTTTAGTTCTTTAATTTTTTTTAATGTTTATTTATTATTGAGACAGAGAGAGACAGGGCATGAGCATGGAAGGGACAGAAAGAGGAGGAGACACAGAATCTGAATCAGGCTCCAGACACAGAACCCGACACGGGGCTCCAACTCATGAACCCAGAGATCATGACATGAGTGGAAGTCAGATGCTTAGCCAACTAAGCCACCCAGGTGCCCCAGAACTCTTTAGCTCTTAAATATTTCCTCGTTACATTTCTAACTACAAATACATCTTGTAAATAAATACATAGATTTTCTTCAACTATTTCTTCTATAGTCAGCTTTGCAGTTTGCATTATTTAAGGATTTTCCCATTTCATCTGAGTACAATTCAATGTATGAGTATATAATTTTTTGTAATATTCCTTTATTATTTTGTCATATTCCTTTATTATCCTTTAGGAGTCTTTAAAATAGATAGTCTTGTTCATGCTTTTCTCCCTGATATTGATGGAATCTCCTTTCTCAGTCTCTCTCTCTCTCTCTCATATATATGTATTATATACATATACATACGTATATATACATATATACATATATATATTATATAATATATATAATACACACAAATAATGTCACTTAGTTGTCCAGCTTAAAGAGCTAATTAATTTTCTCTAAGAAATTTTTAATAGAAATTTAAATTTTAAAATGTAAGTAAAAGGTAATTTAACTTAATACATATGGTTTGTAAGGTTGAATGGTTAAACTATAGTTTATATTTTGCTTCTTCACATTGTATAAAGAAAGGACATTTTGACTAGGTAAGCATGCATAGTGGCATCATTTATCTGAAAATAACTTTGTGTGCATTTGACTCCTGTTGTTTTAATTTTTTTTTTTTACATTTATTTATTTTTGAGAAACAGAGTGAGACAAAGTGTGAGCGGGGGAAGGGCAGAAAGAGAAGGAGACACAGAATCTGAAGCAGGCTGCAGGCTCTGAGCAAGCGGTCAGCACAGAGCCTGACACGGGGCTCAAACCCACAAACTGTGAGATCATGAACTGAGCCGAAGTCAGACACTCAACCAACTGAGCCACCCGGGTGCCCCGACTCCTGTTTTTAAGTCTACTCCTGGGGATCCATCCTTGTAAGAATAACAATCTTTGAAATTTCCTTCGTTTAAATTTCTAGCTGATGACACATTTTGAATTTATGAGAACTTTTATTAATAATTTAATAATATTCCATATTTAAAATAGGTCAAGATTTAGAGTTCACAAGCTCTGATTTTCACAGTTGTAACAGAATATTGGACTGTTATTGACTATGTTGCCATAGATTAATTACGGCATTAGGAAGCTACTTGTCAGGTATAATAATGAATGTGTACAACTACTGAGTTGAAACTAAGCATTCTGAAGAAATGTTGGCAATGTACATTTCCCCCACATACTATAAAGTAACTACTTTAAGTATATTAAATAGAGGATACAGGTTTGGGTTCAACCAAGGCAAGTATAAGGAGATCCTGCCTGGAAACAAAGATCCTATTAAAAGAAAGGAAGCCATGACAACATGAAACAAGTTTAGTCACTTATACAAATGGTCCTAATTTTATACTCCTAGTTCAGAGTCTTCAATGAGCATTATTTAAAAACTGGAAAGAGATAGTAAAGGTAACTTCTTTCCACCAAAAATTTGTTTAACTTTTTTACCATTCTATTCATTGTATATTGAGAATTTTTTCTCTCACTGAAGTTTGGTAGAAGTAATGGCATCTAAGTAACGTTAAACAACTTTAAACCTCTTTGTAC
Organism: Lynx canadensis; assembly: GCF_007474595.2. Lineage (NCBI taxonomy): Eukaryota > Metazoa > Chordata > Mammalia > Carnivora > Felidae > Lynx > Lynx canadensis. The sequence continues at coordinate 56,846,676 of NC_044306.2, forward strand.
AATTCAATTTCACATAGAGATGTAGGTGGCCTGAGTTGTTCAGCGACTTTCTAATGTCTTCTAAAGAAAATATATGGGACTTTTAGCTGAATAAGCCTCCAGAGACATTCTTAATGCATGGGGTGTTCTCTGAAGAATTTTTGGAATTGTCTTACTTTTGTTTCATTTTGAAAAATCATTCTTTCAGGAGGCTGTTTGGGGACCCTATGATCCTGATTCTCCCTGTCATAAATCAATTTTCAGTAGCACTATTGAGAAACCTTTGAGCATATGATGTTCCCCAATGTGTAGAATACCTTCTCAGAAAAGAAAATTAATTGAGAAATATCCTACATGCTGTCAGAGTTGCACTGCTTAATAAGATGAGACCCTCTCTCTGGAGAATCGGCAGCTTTCTGACATTCCCTAGCTTTAGATTACCTGAGTTAAATCTATTGCTAGAAATGAAGCATAGCAATTTCATCAGGAAAATTACTTCTCAGATAAAAAAATATATTGCATTACATGTTGTTTTTGCTCTGTGCTACTTGATTTATATATAATTCTAACACAATATATACCACATTTGTGCTTAAGCAGTGTTAGTTGATCTTTATAAGAAATCAACTTACATGAAGCTTAGAGGTTCCTGGCAATATGAGTTTTCCATGGAACAAATTTCTACTGTAAACATCACAAACTGAATGATACATTTTGTGTATTAAATTAAAATTTCCAATTCTGGATATGAACTGTGCACTCAACAATCAGCTATGTATGAATATCAAACCTCCCTACCTTTTAGTCACTGCAGCACTTTCTTTGACAAAAACAAAACAAAACAAAACAAAACACACACACACACAAGAAACAAAAAACCATTCTTTCATATCAGAGGTAAAAAGTAAATTTAAAATAATCAGGAGAGTTAGGTCTCTTCTATTTTTTCCTAGCCTGAATCAAATTATTGTAAGCATAGTCATTGTCTGTTTCAAAATCACTTTCTCGGAGCTTCCCTTCTCTTTCCAACTTTGTTTATTCTTCTCTTCTTCCACATCCTAAATTTAATTGCACTGGCCTGCCAGCTTTCTTCACAGGGCATGACAGGTAAGGGTAGGGATTATGTGTATATGAGTGAAACCAGATCATTTCCTTTCTATGAGACAAGCATGGTGTGGTTCTTGATAGTAGTGGTGGGTAAATCTTAGCTGTTTTCTCTTCACAGTACAGTTAAGACTCCATTTCTCAGCTGGACTCCCAAGTGGTCTTCTGGTACCTGCTATCATACAACCACCTGATTATTCCAACTCCTTTATCTCATAAGAGGGACCAATTCACAAACTAGAATATAATCCCTGGGATCACCAGACAATCTTTCAGAAAGTCTGGCATGTTGGCCCTTCTTCAGCTATTGTTTGTAGACTATACTTTAACTATTGCTGAACTAGGAATCCCTGCTTCACCAATGTAATATCAAGAGAATTTGGGTAAATCTCTGAACTCTTGTTTTCTATACTACCCAACTAAACATAGCCATTGTTATTGTTAGTTTATTTCTTTTCTGAAAGAGACATAGATTATTTCAGAATATTATGGATGTCTAACACCATGGAACCAGAGTAAATTACAAATTACTCAAATATTTCTTTTTAATTTTATTTTTTATTTTTTTAAGTTTACATTCAAATTAATTAGCATATAGTGCAACAATGATTTCAGAGTAGATTCCTTTATGCCCCTTACCCATTTAGCCCATCCCCCCCTCCCACAACCCCTCCAGCAACCCTCAGTTTGTTCTCCATATTTATGAGTCTCTTCTGTTTTGTCCCCCTCCTTGTTTTTATATTATTTTTGTTTCCCTTCCCTTATGTTCATCTGTTTTGTCTCTTAAAGTCCTCATATGAGTGAACTCATATGATTTTTGTCTTTCTCTGACTAATTTCACTTAGAATAATACCCTCCAGTTCCATCCACATAGTTGCAAATGGCAAGATTTCATTCTTTTTGATTGCCGAGTAATACTCCATTGTATATATATATACACCACATCTTCTTTATCCATTCATCCATCGATGGACATTTGAGTTCTTTCCAAACTTGGCTATTGATGATAGTGCTGCTATAAACATGGGGGTGCATAAGTCCCTTCGAAGCAGCACACCTGTATCCCGTGGATAAATACCTAGTAGTGCAATTGCTGGGTCATAGGGTAGATCTATTTTTAGTTTTTTGAGGAAACTCCATACTGTTTTCCAGAGTGGCTGCACCAGCTTGCATTCTAGCAGCAATGCAAAAGAGATCCTCTTTCTCCGCATCCTCACCAACATCTCTTGTTGCCTGAGTTGTTCATGTTAGCCATTCTGAGAGGTGTAAGGTGGTATCTCATTGTGGTTTTGATTTGTATTTCCCTGATGATGAGTGATGTTGAGCATTTTTTCATGTGTCGGTTGGCCATCTGGATGTCTTCTTTGGAGAAGTGTCTATTCCTGTCTTTTGCCCATTTCTTCACTGGATTATTTGTTTTTTGGGTGTTGAGTTGGGTAAGTTCTTTATGGATTTTGGATACTAACCTTTTATCTGATATGTCATTTGCAAACATCTTCTCCCATTCTGTCGGTTGCCTTTTAGTTTTGCTGATTGTTTCATTTGCTGTGCAGAAGCTTTTTATTTTGATGAGGTCCCAGTAGTTCATTTTTGCTTTTGTTTCCCTTGCCTCTGGAGATGTGTTGAGTAAGAAGTTGCTGTGGCCAACATCAAAGAGGTTTTTGCCTGCTTTCTCCTCGAGGATTTTGATGGCTTCCTGTCTTACATTTAGGTCCTTCATCCATTTTGAGTTTATTTTTGTGTATGGTGTAAGAAAGTGGTCCAGGTTCATTCTTCTGCATGTCTCTGTCCAGTTTTCCCAGCACCACTTGCTGAAGAGACTGTCTTTATTCCATTGGATATTCTTTCCTGCTTTGTCAAAGATTAGTTGGCCATATGTTTGTGGGTCCGTTTCTGGGTTCTCTATTCTGTTCCATTGATCTGAGTGTCTGTTCTTGTGCCAGTACCATACTGTCTTGATGATTATAGCTTTGTAGTATAGATTGAAGTCTGGGATGGTGATGCCTCCTGCTTTGGTTTTCTTTTTCAAGATTGCTTTGGCTATTCGGGGTCTTTTCTGGTTCCATACAAATTTTAGGATTATTTGTTCTAGTTCTGTGAAGAATGCTGGTGTTACTTTGATAGGGACTGCATTGAATATGTAGATTGCTTTGAGTAGTATTGACATTTTAACAAAATTTGTTCTTCCTATCCAGAAGCATGGAATCTTTTTTCCATTTTTTTGTGTCTTCTTCAATTTCTTTCATAACCTTTCTATAGTTTTCAGTGTATAGATTTTTCACCTCTTTGGTTAGATTTATTCCTAGGTATTTTATGTTCTTTTGTGCAACTGTAAATGGGATCAATTCCTTGATTTCTATTTCTGTCACTTCATTGTTGGTGTATAGGAAAGCAACTGATTTCTGTGCATTGATTTCATATCCTGCAACTTAGCTGAATTCATGAATCAATCCAGGCAGATTTTTGGTGGAATCTTTTGGGTTTTCCATACAGAGTGACATGTCATCTGCGAAGAGTGAAAATTTGACTTCCTCCTGACCGATTTGGATGTCTTTTCTTTGTGTTGTCTGATTGCAGAAGCTAAGACTTCCAATACTATGTTGAATAACAGTGTCGAGAGTGGACATCCCTGTTTTGTTCCTGACCTTAGGGGGAAAGCTCTCAGTTACTCCCCATTGAGGATGATATTAGCGTTGGGTCATTCATATATGGCTTTTATGATCTCTAGGTATGCTCCTTCTATCCCTACTTTCTTGAGGGTTTTTATCAAGAAAGGATGCTGTATTTTGTCAAATGCTTTCTCTGCATCTATTGAGAGGATCATATGGTTCTTGTCCTGTCTTTTATTGATGCGATGAATCACGTTAATTGTTTTGTGGATATTGAACCAGCCCTGCATCCCAGGTATAAATCCCACTTGGTCATGGTGAATAATTATTTTTATGTATTGTTGGATCTGGTTGGCTAATATCTTGTTGAGGATTTTTGCATCCATGTTCATCAGGGAAATTGGTCCATAGTTCTTTTTAGTATGGTCTCTGTCTGGTTTTGGAATCAAGGTATTGATGGTTTCATAGAAAGTGTTCAGAAGTTTTCCTTCCATTTCTATTTTTTGGAACAGTTTCAAGAGAATAGGTGTTAACTCTTCCTTAAATGTTTGGTAGAATTCCCCTGGAAAGCCATCTGGCCCTGGACTCTTGTTTTTTGGAGATTTTTGATTACTAATTCAAATTTTATGGGTCTGTTCAAATTTTCTATTTCTTCCTGTTTCAGTTTTGGTAGTGTATATGTTTCTAGGAATTTGTCCATTTCTTCCAGATTACCCATTTTATTGGCATATAACTACTCATAATATACTCTTATTATTGTTTTTATTTCTGTTGTGTTGGTTGTGATGTCTCCTTTTGCATTCTTGATTTTATTTATTTGGGTCCTTTCCTTTTTCTTTTTGATCAAACTGGCTAGTGGTTTTTCAATTTTGTTAATTCTTTCAAAGAAACAGCTCTGTTTTCATTGATCTGTTCTGTTTTTGTTTTTGTTGTTTTGTTTTGTTTTGTTTTTTGGTTTTGATAGCATTAATTTCTGCTCTAATCTTTATTATTTCCTGTCTTCTGCTGGTTTTTGGTTTATTTGCTGTTCTTTTTTCCATGTCATTAAGGTGTAAGGTTAGGTTGTGTATCTGAGATATTTCTTCCTTCTTTAGGAAAACCTGGATTGCTATATACTTTCCTCTTATGACTGCCTTTGCTGCATTCCAGACCGCCTTTGCTGCATCCCAGAAGTTTTGGGTTGTGGTGTTTTCATTTTCATTGGTTTCGATATACTTTTTAATTTCCTCTTTAACTTCTTGGTTAGCCCATTCATTCTTTAGTAGGATGTTCTTCAGTCTCCAAGTATTTGAGTTTCATAGCATTGTGGTCTGAAAATATGCACAGTATGGTAGCAAACTTTTTGTACTTACTTAGGGCTGATTTGTGTCCCAGTATGTGGTCTATTCTGGAGAACGTTCCATTTGTACTGGAGAAGAATGTATATTCTGCTGCTTTAGGATGAAATGTTCTGAATATATCTAAGTCCATCTGGTCCAGTGTGTCATTCAAAGCCATTGTTTCCTTGTTGAGTTTTTGATTAGGTGATCTGTCCATTGCTGTGAGTGGGGTGTTGAAGTCTCCTATCATTATGGTATTAGTATCAATGAGTTTCTTTATGTTTGTGATTAATTTATTTATATATTTGGGTGCACCACATTTGGTGCATAAATGTTTACAGTTGTTAGGTCTTGGTCTATAGACCCCTTGATTATCATATAATGCCCTTCTGCATCTCTTGATACAGTCTTTATTTTAAAGTCTAGATTGTCTGATATAAGTATGGCTACTGGCTTTCTTTTGTTGACCATTAGCATGATAGATTGTTCTCCATCCCCTTATTTTCAATCTGAAGGTGTCTTTGGGTCTAAAGTGCATCTCTTGTAAACAGCATATAGATGGATCTTGTTTTCTTATCCATTCTGTTACCCTATGTCTTTTGATTGGAGCATTAAGTCCATTGATGTTTAGAGTGTACTGAAAGATATGAATTTATTGCCATTATGATGCTTGTAGAGTTGGAGTTTCCAGTGGTGTTCTCTGGTCCTTTCTAATCTTCTGTGCTTTATATTCATCTTTTCTCCCCTCATAAAATCCCCCTTAAAATTTCTTGCAGGGCTGGTTTAGTGGTCAGAAACTTCTTTAATTTTTGTTTTTCTGGGAAACTTTTTATCTCTCCTTCTATTTTGAATGACAGACTTGCTGGATAAAGAATTCTTGGCTGCATATTTTTCTGATTCAGCACACTGAATATAGCCCGCTACTCCTATCTGGCCTGCCAAGTTTCTCTGGATCGGTCTGCTGCAAACCTGATCTGTCTTCACTTGCAGGTTAGGGACTTTTTTTCCCTTGCTGCTTTCATGTTTCTCTCCTTGCCTGAGTATTTTGTGAATTTGACTATGATATGTCGTGTTGATGGTCAGTTTTTGTTGAATCTAATGGGGGTCTTCTGTGCTTCCTAGATTTTGATGTCTGTGTATTTTCCCCGGTTTGGAAAGTTTCTGCTATCATTTGCTCACATAATCTCTCTACCCCTATTTCTCTCTCTTCCTCTTCGGGGACCCCTATGATTCTGATGTTGTTCCTTTTTAATGAGTCACTCGTTTCTCTAATTCTTAAATCGTGCTCTTTTGCCTTCATCTCCCTCTTTTTTCCTGCTTCGTTATCCTCTATAAGTTTGTCCTCTATATTGCTGATTCTCTGTTCTGCCTCATCCATCCTTCCTGTTGCTACATCCATTGGTGATTGCAGCTCAGTTATAGCATTTTTAATTTCATTCTGGTTATTTTTTACTTCTTTTATCTCTGCAGAAAGAGATTCTAATCTATTTTCAACTACAGCTAGTATTCTTATTATCATGATTCTAAATTCTGGTTCAGACATCTTGCTTGTGTCTGTGTTGGTTAACTTTCTGGCTGTCATTTCTTTGTGCTCTTTCTTTTGGGGTGAATGCCTAAATTTTGTCATTTTGAAGGGAGAAAAGGAATTAATGAGGTAGAAAAACTGAAATTATAAAAAATTAAAATTAAAAAAATATTAAAATTAAAACCACACACGCACAAAAATCAAATGGATGATGCTAGATCCTAGATGTGTTTTAGTCTGGGTGTTGAAAGTGGTTTGAAAGATTAGAGAAAAAGAAAAGGGGGGGAAAGGAAATCTTTTGAGAATTTGAAAAAATGAATACACTGAAGTAGACTAAAATGAGATGATGGGGGTAAAATAGAATTTGAAAAAATATACACAAGAGGAAAGAATATAGTAGAAAAAAATTAAAGAAACATATTTTAATAAAAATTAAAAATAAATATGAATTTTTTCATTTTGTGTATTTAAGAAAAAAGAAAAGAAATGAAAAATAGAAAAAAGATTAAAAAATTAAAAAATAGAAGAAAAAAGACACCATTTGAAAATTTGAAAAAGTGAATATACTGTAGTAGACTAAAATAAAATGATGGAAGTCAAATAGTTTTTGAAAAAAATTACATAAAAGCAAAAATTATAGAAGAATATTTTTAATAGAAATTTAAAGTAAAAATGTTTTTCTTTTTGCATTCAAGAAAAGGAAAGGTAACAAAAAAGAAAAAGAAAGGAAATTGTTTGAAAATTTGAAAAAGTGAATACACTGAAGTAGACTAAAATAAAATGATGGAAGTAAAGTAGGATTTGAAAAAATTTACACAAAAGTACAAAATACAGTAATAAAAATTAAAGAAAGATAGTTTTAATAAAAACTGAAAATAAAGATGATTTTTTTCTCTTTCTGTATTGAAGAAAAAGGAAAGAATTGTAAAAGAGAAAAAGAGAAAAAAAAGAAAGAAAATTGAATAGATGAACCTGCTAACAGATTGAAGTAGGACTGAAATTGCTTTTTTTCCCCTAGAAGCCAGTCTATGTAGTTCTCTATAGTCCATAAATTAAACCGGCAGTGAGACTTGTGTTCTTGAAGAGTGAAGTTGGCCCAGTTGGGCAGGGCTCAGTGTAACAGCTCTGCTCTCCACTAGAAGGCGCTTCTAGCCTACTGGGGTGGATTGTGCGGTGCTCGTAGGTGCATATACGCATGTGCAGGAGCGGTGAAAATGGCGCCACCCTGCTACCGAGTCTATTCTCCTGGATCAGCAGTCGTGCACCCATCCTCTGTCTTCAGCTCGGGTCAACTCCCCAATTTTCCAATCTCCATGACCAGGCCCGAGGCAGTACCTCTCTCCCAAGTTTTGTCTCAGATGTGGCTGTTTTCCCTGGCCCCTTACTTCTGAAGGACTGCGGCTTTGACCCGTTCTGCCCCTCTGCGGGAGGGTCTCACCGAACAATGGCTGAATGAGCAATGGCCGAATATCAGCTGCACCCAGGAACGCCAACTGGACCCTGTTGTTGCCAGTGCCCTGAGACTGCGGCCAGGTACCAGCCCACCCCAGAAAAATTTCACGAGATAGTGTAGCAACAGCGTTTCAGGGATTATGGAAAATCACAACACACATCTGGCACCAGCCTTCACCCTTAACAACCTTACCCCAGCACCAGCGAATGTGGCCCTTCTCTGGGGTCTGCTGGGACCAGGTGACTTCAACATTCTCTACCAAATGTCCTTCCAGCAGTGTAACCGCTTTTCCCCATGTGGCCTGAGAACCTCCCGGACCCCACTCTGCTCCTGGGGATTCACCCTGCCCACCAGAGCACTGCCAGGTGTAGAGCTGCGGAGTTGCAAACTTTGCGTTCCCCTTGTTTCCAGTCTTGATGGAACTTAAACCCTCTCCTTTCTCCTTTCTCCCTTTTCAGTTTAGTCTCTGTGACTGTTTCCAATTTCCACTTTCTCTCCAGTTGCTTTTGGGGAGGGGTGCTTTTCCCATATGCTCTCCCCCTTCTCAGTCTCTGTCCTCTCTTTGCCCACAAAAGCAGTTCCCTACCTTTTGTGCCTTCTCGCTCCCCAAATTCAGCTCTCAACACCACGTATTTGCTGAATTCTGTGGTTCAGGTTGTGCAGATTGTTGTGTTAATCCTCCAATCAGTTTTCTAGGTGTGTAGATTGGTTTAGTGTTGGTTTGGCTGTACTTCATGGACGTGAGACACACAAAAAGCTTCCATGCTGTTCTGCCATCTTGGCTCCTCCCTCAAAATTACGCAAATATTTGATATTGGTCTCTATACTGAAGAAATACCTTAACAACTCTTACTTGGGAGATCATATAAATTATTTTTTTTCCAGCAGAATGGAATACTAAACACAACATCATGTAAATAAGACATATTTTAAGGCATTATTGTTCACCAAAAAATAATAAAAGTATCCAAACTACCCACACAAGGCTCACACAAAGTAGATGGAAACAGGAGCAAAAAAGTACAGCCAATAGGAGATATTGGCTAAGAGAAGTAAGCAGACTGGGAAACCATAGTATTTTGATGGTAGACTTCATCAGCATTGTAGTTGTTCAGGAGATTTTCACCAAAAGCAAGGTGGGGGAAATTAACCATAGTCTCTCACTTTAATCCAACAACGTTTGTTGGGTGATAAAAGGTCACAAGGAAGTACTCTGTCTTCCCAATGGAAGATCTCAAGTTTTTCTTTTGGAAATTAGCTTCATAGAATCCACATAGATTAAAATCAACTAAGTATGAACCCATTATTAAAAATTATCAAATACATAATATAACAAGTCATTAGGACTGAGAGTCACAGAAAAAATACATATATTTAGAACTCTAAGGCCTTTATATTCTAAGATGTATTAATTATATTTAAAATAAGTATACTTAATGTTTATAGAGCACAAAGTTGGGAATCATTAAAATAATTAAACAACAAGGGACTATTGAGATGTTTAAGCCAATGTGAAAAATAAAATCACTTTTAGAAATGAAAAATATACATATTAAAATTAAATTAATGGGGTCATCTGGGTAGCTTAGTCAGGTAAGTGTCCAACTCTCGACTTCAGCTCAGATTGTGATTTCACAATCTGTGGGTTTGAGCCCCATGCCAGACTCTGCATTGACAGTGTGGAACCAGCTTGGGATTCTCTCTCTCCCTCTGCCCCTCCCCCCTCTCAGTCTCAAAATAAATAAATAAACTTTAAAAGATTAAATTAATAGTGAAAATAGTATATTAGGTATAGCTGAAGAGAGAATTCTTGACCTGGAAGATATAACTGGAAAATCACTTGGTATATAACTGAAGTGATTAGATGTGTGACCTGGTTCAACTTGTAATTTTACAGTGTTAGTAGTGTATGCCATGAAGGAACACTAGTAAAAATATATGATAAAAATGGAAAATGTATTTTTTCAAAATAAATCATTTAAAAATAAGTGTGAAAGCTGTTATAACATTAATTTTTAATAATACACAGGGGGATGCTTTAATAAAACCAAGGTTCCCAGGAGTGTCCCTTCCCCTTGCTAACATTACTTGTGACAATTAAAGACATTTCCTTCTGGGAGGATAAAATAAACAGTTTTTATTTTAATTTTTTTAATGTTGATTAATTTTTGAGAGAGAGAGATAGAGTGTGAGCAGGGGAGGGGCAGAGAGAGAGAGAGAGAGAGAGAGAGACAGAATCTGAAGCAGGATCCAGGCTCTGAGCTGTCAGCATAGAGCCCCTTGCAGGGCTCAAACCCACGAACTGTGAGATCATGACCTGAGTTGAAGTCGGATGCTCAACCAACTGAGCTATTAAGGCACCCCAAAAAACAGTTTTTTAATGGGAACTTGCAGTTAAGTCATGATTTTAATTTTCCTCAATCTTTCTTTTTTTAAACAGAGAGAGAGAGAGAGAGAGAGAGAGAGAGACTGAGAGTGTGAGCGGGGGAGAGACAGAGAGAGAGAAAGAGAATCTCAGGCAGGCTCCACCCCAGCATGAAGCTCAATTAGGGGCTCAATCTCATGACCAATCATGACCTGAGCTGAAATCAATAGTTAGAACCCAACCAACCAAGCCACCCAGGTGCCCCCCTCAATCTTCTATCCTTTCATGTCAATTAAACAACTGTCACAGAGATAATTGTAATTGTGCTAATATCACTGCAACAACATTACAGAGAGATTATGAGATAAAAGTGTGAGATTAAAAACTATTAAAGATACATAATAATTTGATGGTAAACACATTTAAGTAAATTTCAAGAGGAAAATAGCATATTGAAAATGAGTGAATGTTTGAAAACGTAGCAGGTGAAAAGAATCCAGACCTATAAAACAAACGGAGGCTCAGGTAGAGAAAGATTCTCCCCTCTCCCCATCCCATTGTGCACTCAAGTTATTCAAACACTAATTTAGGTGTGCTGAGAAAGGATTTTAGGTATAACTAAGGGTCCAATTCAGTTGACCTTAAAATAGGGTGATAATCCTGGGTGAATGTAACCTAATCAGGTAAGCCTAAAGTAGAGACTGGAATTTTCCTAGCGACACATTTAGAGAGTGAGAAGAATTTGATGAGTAGGAAACTCATTGCTGGCTTTAATGATGGGAGAGGCCTCATGCCAAAAAATATGAGGGTACCTCAATCCTACAACTTCAAAGAACTGAATTCTGTCAACAACCTGTATGAGTTTGGAAACAAATTCTTCCCCATAGCTTTTAGATCTTTCTGCTCAGACTGAGCAACATCTTGACTTCAGTTTAGTGAGACCTCAGCAGAAAGCCTACTCATGTAGTACCTGAACTTGTGACTCACAGAAACTGTGAGATAATACATTTGGGTTGTTTTAAGCCAAGTCTGTGGTGATTTGCTATGTATGGGTAGAAAATGAATACATTGAGCATCTTTTTATGTGCCTGTTGGCCATCCGGATGTCTTCTTTAGAGAAGTGTCTATTCATGTTTTCTGCCCATTTCTTCACTGGATTATTTGTTTTTTGGGTGTGGAGTTTGGTGAGCTCTTTATAGATTTTGGATACTAGCTCTCTGCCAGATATGTCTTTTGCAAATATCTTTTCCCATTCCGTTGGTTGCCTTTTAGTTTTGCATGAAAAGATGCTCAACGTTGCTCCTCATCAGGGAAATACAAATCAAAACCACACTCAGATATCACCTCACGCCAGGCAGAGTGGCCAAAATGAACAAATCAGGAGACTATAGATGCTGGCAAGGATGTGGAGAAACAGGAACCCTCTTGCACTGTTGGTGGGAATGCAAACTGGTACAGCCACTCTGGAAAACAGTGTGGAGGTTCCTCAAAACATTAAAAATAGACCTACCCTATGACCCAGCAATAGCACTGCTAGGAATTTACCCAAGGGATACAGGAGTACTGATGCATAGGGGCACTTGTACCTCAATGTTTATAGCAGCACTCTCAACAACAGCCAAATTATGGAAAGAGCCTAAATGTCCATCAACTGATGAATGGATAAAGAAATTGTGGTTTATATACACAATGGAGTACTACGTGGCAATGAGAAAGAATGAAATATGGCCCTTTGTAGCAACACGGATGGAACTGGAGAGTGTTAATGCTAAGTGAAATAAGCCATACAGAGAAAGACAGATACCATATGGTTTCACTCTTATATGGATCCTGAGAAACTTAACAGAAACCCATGGGGGAGGGGAAGGAAAAAAAAAAGAGGTTAGAGTGGGAGAGAGCCAAAGCATAAGAGACTCTAAAAAACTGAGAACAAACTGAGGGTTGATGGGGAGTGGGAGGGAGGGGAGGGTGGGTGATGGGTATTGAGGAGGGCACCTTTTGGGATGAGCACTGGGTGTTGTATGGAAACCAATTTGACAATAAATTTCATATATTTAAAAAAAAACTGAGAACAAACTGAGGGTTGATGGGGGGTGGGAGGAAGGGGAGGGTGGGTGATGGGTATTGAGGAGGGCACCTTTTGGGATGAGCACTGGGTGTTGTATGGAAACCAATTTGACAATAAACTTCATATATTGAAAAAAAAAGAAAATGAATACATTGTATTATATTTTAGTTACCCATAAATGTAAAATATCAAAGAAAGAAACTACCTTAAAAGTTGGCAGAGAGAAAAAACTATTCATTCATTGATAACATCCATGTCAAATGTTTTATGAGCAATAAATGGAATTCTGAAGAAATCTTCAAATTGCAACCTACAGTTGTATACATAACATGACTTTCTTACAAGAATAGAAGCAGAAAAAAAGACATCTTCAGTTAAACTAGAATACAAGAGCATTTTTAACCAACAGATTTTCACATATGCAATTTTAAAGAATACATTACTGGAAAAAACTAAATGGTTCCAGCTGTACTAATTGAAGTATGAAAAGAAAATGTTCAATAAATGGTTAAACATAATGATAAATGAAAACAAACATGTATAAACAATATTACCTTAATAAAAACAAAGTCTAATTTATAGGATAAGAAAAAAAAACAAACAGAGCTAAATTGAACTGGGCATGTCTCCCTGGCTAAGGATAAAGCTCATATTAATGCAGAGGGGTGTGTGTGTGTGTGTGTGTGTGTGTGTGTGTGTGTGTGTGTGCATGTGTGTGTGCGTGCGCGCGCGTGTGTGAAAGAGAGAAAGAGGGGGAGAGAGAAAGACGGAAAGGAGGCAATGTTTACTGAATGTCTAATACACACAAGACACTAAGCATACCTCTTACAAGTCTTAATTAAATGCTCAAAATTGACACTATTATTATTTTCATTTTAAAGCAGAATAAAGCAAAGCACAGAAAGATGAAGCAATTTGCCAATTTACCCAGCAAGTGAGTGGCAGAACTGGAGTTAAGAACTGGGCAGACAGATCACATTGACTGTGCCTCTGACCCCTAAATAGTGCATCATCTCAGATAAATGTTTTAAGACGAAACTCAAAACATTATGTAAAGACATTTCTTATTAAGGGAAAGAAAAAATTCTTACTGGAGAACTAAAAGAAGAAAAAAAATACATTTCTTAAAAATCATCAACTTAAACTAAACCATTCATTTAATTTTAAATCAGTTGGATTTTTAAATATTTACCAATACTAGGCCAAACCAAATACCTAATGAGAGTTACAAGTCACTATGATATTATTTTAAAAAGCATAGTCATCAACAGGAACCCATGGGGGAGGGGAAGGAAAAAAAAAAAGAGGTTAGAGTGGGAGAGAGCCAAAGCATAAGAGACTGTTAAAAACTGAGAACAAACTGAGGGTTGATGGGGGGTGGGAGGGAGGGGAGGGTGGGTGATGGGTATTGAGGAGGGCACCTTTTGGGATGAGCACTGGGTGTTGTATGGAAACCAATTTGTCAATAAATTTCATAAAAAAAAAAAAGCATAGTCATGGTCAATATGGGAATGAGTTTCAGCTTTATCAGTTTCTATTTTAATAACTCTGAGTATTCCTGAGACTTTGATTTTTGTTTCTAATGATATAAAGTAGATGGATTAACTGTACAACTCTACCTATTAGCCACCCAATACAAGAACAAAATGAGAAAATAACATTAAAAAACAAGAGTTCAAATCATGATGAATACTGTGGGTAAGTTGATCATGTAAACTTCTTTAAAAAGATAGTGTTCTTTAACAGATGCAAAAATAGTAATAACACACTTTTCTTTTTTGGTTTTGCACCATTATATAAAATCCCCAAGGAAAATATAAGCATAAAGTTCATTATAATGTTCCAATTAAGAATGGATTTTCCAGGGGGCACCTGGATGGTTCAGTTGTTCGCCATCTGACTTTGGCTCAGATCAGGATCTCACAGTTCATGATTTTGAGCCCCACATCAGGTGAGCTCGAGCCCTGCTTCAGGGAAGCATGCGCCCTGCTCCAGGTGAGCCCTGTTTCTCTCTCTCTCTCTCTCTCTCTCTCTCTCTCTCTCTCTCTTTCTCTCTGCTTCTCACTTACTTGTGCACCCCCTTCTCAAAAATAAATAAAACAGAATAAAAGAATGGATTTTCCAGACATCTAGTACAATGAAAGAAAAATTAGTAGCTTGTATTCATTGTCTATAACCAAGTCTCTTCAGAATCAGAAGTACTAGCTATTTTTAGGGGCATCTGGGTGGCTCAGTTGGTTAAGCGTCTGACTTCAGCTCAGGTCATAATCTCATGGTTTGTAGGTTCAAGCCGTGCATCGGGCTCTGTGCTGACAGCTCAAAGCATGGAGCTTGCTTCAGATTCTGTGTCTCTCTATTGCTCTGCCCTGCCCCTGCTCGTGCTCTCTCTCTCTCTCATAAGTAGACATTAAAAAAAAAGAAGTATTAGCTATTTTTATGTCAATCTTAACAATTTAAAATATTTATTTTAAACAATATAATATGGCATTTATTAAATGTCTTAATTTTAGACATATTCTTAAGTTCTTATTTTTGGAAAAGAATGCCTAACTATTCCTACATAACATTAAAGGAGGAATCTTGTGGACATATGGATTTCTTCACTGAAAATATGTTTCCTCTATAAGGGAAATTTTTTAAAAGCATGTGCATTTCCCATTTTGGATTCAGAATGAAGAGATTATTTCTGATATATGCAAACTTGGAGGGAACACTTTCAAACTAATTTTATAAAATCAGTATTACCCTGATAACAAAACCAGACAAGGATACAATAAGAAAAGAAAGTTATAGCTAGTATCTTTGATGAACATAGATGCAAAAATCATCAATTAAATATCAGCAAGCTGAATTTAACAATAAAGATCATACAACATAATTAAATGCATTTATTCCAGGGATACAAGGATGGTTCAACATCCACAAACCAATCAATGTGATATACCACATTAACAAAATGAAGAAAAATATTATATGATCATCTCAGTAGATACAGAAAAAGTATTTGACAAAATTTCACATTTGTTTTCCATTTAAAAAAACCTTTTGGGGAGTCTGGGTAGCTCAGTCGGTTGAGCATCAACTCTTGATTTCAGGCCAGGTAGTGATCCCAGGGTTGTGGGATTGAGCCCTGTATTAGGCTCAGCATGGAGTCTGCATGGGATTCTCATTCTCTCTCTATCTCTTCCCCTCTGCTCCTTTTTCCCAGCTCATGCTCTCTCTCTCTCAAAATAAAACAAAACGGAAGGGAAAACATACAAAAAAACTCTCAACAAAATGGGTATAGAGAGAACATAGCTAAATATAATAAAGTCCATATATGGCAAGACCACAGCTAACATCATACATAATTGTGAAAAACTGAAAGCTTTTCCTCTAAGATCAGGAACAAGACAAGTATGCTTACACTTTGCCACTTGTATTCAACATACTATTGGAAGTTCTAGCTACAACAATTAGGCAAGAAAAAGAAATAAAAGGCATCTACATTGGAAAGAAAGAAGTACAACTGTTATATCTGCAGATGATATGGTATTACGTATAGAAAACCCTAAAGATGCAAACACAAAACTGTTAGAACTAATAAATGAATGCAGTAAAGTTGAAAGATACAAAATCAATATATAGAAATCTATTATTTTTCTATAATAACAAACTACCAGAGAAATTAGAGAAATTAAGAAAACAATCCCATTTACACTGTACCAAAAAGAATAAAATACCTAAGAGTAAATTTCATCAAGTATGTGAAATACCAATGCACTGAAATCTATGGCACTGAAGAAAGAAATTGATAAAGACACAAATAAAAGATATTCCATGCTCATGGACTGGAAGAATTCATACTGCTGAAATGTCTCTACTACCCACAGTAATCTATAGATCAGTGCAATCCCTACCTAAACTCCAATGGCATTTTTCACAGGAAAAAAGACAAACAATTTTGAAATTTGTATGGACCCACAAGAGACCCTAAATAGCCAAACCAATCTTGAGAAAGAACAAAGCTGAAGCATCATGGTTCCTGATTTCAAACAATATTACAAAGTTATCATAATCAAAACAGTATGATGTTGGCACAAAAATGGACACATAGATCAATGGAACAGAGTAGAGAGCCCATAAATAAATCCATGTGTAGATGGTCAACCAATTTATGATAAAGGAGACAAGAATATACAACGAGGAAAGGACAGTCTTTTCAATAAATGATGTTAGGGAAACTGGACAGCCACATGCAAAGGAATAAGACTGGACCACTTTCTTACACCATACATCAAAATTAACTCAAACTGGATGAAAGACTTGAATGTTAAGACCCGAAACCATAAACCCATAGAAGAAAACATAGGCATAAGCTCCCTGACAAGTCTTGGCAATGAGTTTTTAAAAATTTAATACATAAAGCAAAGGCAACAAAAGCAAAAATAAACAAGTGGAACTACAGCAAACTAAAAAGTTCCTACACAGCAAAGTAAACCATCAACAAAATAGAAACATATCCTACTGAAAGGAGAAAATATTTTCAAACCATATATCTAATGAAGGATTAATATCCAAAATATATAATTGAACTCATATAAATCAATGGCAAAAAGATCTGACTAAAAAATGGGCAGAGGATCTAAATAGACCTATTTCCAAAGAAGACATACAGAAAACTATCAGGTACATGAAAAGATACCCAACATCACTGATTATCAGGGAAATACAAATCAAAACTACAATGAGCCCTCACTTTACACCTCTTACAATAGCTATCATAAAACAAACAAACAAACAAGGAAGAAATAGTAAGAGTTGGGGAGGATGTGGAGGAAAGGTAATTCTTGTGCACTGTTGGTGAGAAGGTAAATTGGTGCAGCCACTATGAAAAACAGTATAGAGGTTCCTAAAAAATTGAAAATATAACTGCCGTATGATCCAGTAGCTCCACCTCTGGTTATTTTTTGAAGTAAATGAAAATACGTACTCAAAAATATATATGCACCCCTATGTTCATTTCAGCATTATTTACAATTGCTAAGGTATTATATACTATATTTCTATACTTATGAAACAACCTAAGTGTCCATCACTAATGAATCAACAAAGAATATGTCAAACACACACACACACACACGAAGATTAATCAGCCACAAAAAAAAATCTTGCCATTTTCAGCAACATATATAGAATTTGAAGGCATTATCCTAAGTGAGGTAAGTCAAAGACAAATATCATATGATATTACTTGTATATGGAATCTAAAAGAAAAAAAAAAGACTCATAAATATACAGAATAGATCGGTAGTTGCCAGACGCACAGGGTGGGGGATAGGAAAAATGGGTGAAGTGAGTTAAAAGGTACACAATTTCAGTTATAAAATAAAAAAGTCATGGAGAGGTAATGTAAAGCATGACAACTATAGTAAATGATAATATATTGCATATTGGAAAGTTGCTAAGTGAGCAATCTTAAAAATTCTCATCATAAGAAAACAAATTGTTACCCGTGAATGATGCAGATGTTAACTAGACTTCTTGTTGTGATCAATTCCAAGTATAGGCATACTTTGTCTTCTCGAGCTTCACTTTTCTGCACTTCTCAGATATTGTGTTTTTTACAGCATGAAGTTTTTTGGCAACCCTGTACTGAGCAAGCCTTTCGGAACCATCTTTACAACAGTGTTTGGTGACTTCATGTCTGTGTTACATTTTGCAATTCCTGCCATATTTCACACTTTCTTGATTATTATTTTTGAATTGCTGAAATCTCATGATAAAATTTCAACAGATGAGTTGCTTCTTATGGATGAGCAAAGAAAAGTGATCTCCTGGGATGGAATCTATCTTTGGTGAAGATTCTGTGGATTGTTGAAATGACAACAAAGGATTTAGGGTATTACATAAACTCAATTGAGAGCAGTGGCAGGGTATGAGAGGACTGACCGCAATTTTGAAAGAAGTTCTGTGGGTAAAATGCTATCCAACAACATCACATACTACAGAGAAACCATTTGTGAAATGAAGAGCCAACCAAAGCTATCATTTTCATTGTCTTATTTTACAAAAATGCCACAACCACCCCACCCCAACCTTCAACAACTACTACCTTGATCAATCAGTGGTGGTAACTGAGGCAAAACTCACCACCAGTTTTCTTGTTGAAAATTCAAGATTATGACAAAGATTTCTTACAAACAAGCAAACAAACAAAATTAAGTAAATTCTAGGCCCAATGGGGAGTTTGAACCCATGACCTCAAGAACAAGTTGCACGCTCCAAAGACTAAGCCAGCCAGGCATCCCAGCAATAAAATATTTTTAATTAAGGTATGTATGTGCGTTGATTTTTTTAAACATCATGCAATTCAACACAATAGACTACTGTGTAGTGTAAACTTATATATGCTGGGGGAAAACAAAGATTTCATTTGACTCACTTTACTGTGATATTTGCTTTATTTTGGTGGTCTGGAACAGAAGCCATAATATCTCTGAAATATGTCTGTATGTACAAATATAACCCATTATGTTGTACATCTGACTCTAATATCATGTTGTACGTCATTTATACTTCAATGATCAAAAAATATTTGCAATTGTTTCCTTCCTTCCTTCCCTCTTTCCTTCCTTCTTTCCTTCCTTATCTATCTATCTATCTATCTATCTATCTATCTATCTATCTATCTATCTATATTGTTTTTGTTTTTACTGACAGTGTACCACCAAAGAGGGCAGTGGGTATAAAGAAAATAAAAGAAGCACTATAGGTAGAAACTTTGGAATGAATAATAAAACAGAATAAAAGCTGATCTGTTCTCATGATTACCATGAGTTAGTTCCTCACAACAATACTCGTGATAAAATACTTATAACTGTCAAGACAGGTCACTGTCATTGACCCCACCCTCCACCCTGTATTACACTGTACACTAATTAAAGCCATGTTACTGCAAATGTACTTGGATTTGGCTATTTTCTTGTTGTTTCAACACAACTGCAGCAGATGAAAATCTGTAATAAAATACAAGTCCATTAGAACTAAAATTATGATGTATCTAATTTACATTGTGAATAAATAAAAGCATACTTTTTTAGAAAAAAATTCTAGGCCTAAAAAGAAAATTATAGTTAATGCCCTATTGAATAAAACAGCCTACTAGTGACGATGGCTTCTTATATTAAGTGTGCTATAAAATAGCTAAATATTCAGATAGCTCAAAATTTGTATTATTCATTTGCTGTTCTATTTTTATATGTTTGCAGTGACTACTTCATTTCAAAAATGCAAATATATGCATTGCCGTTTTACCAATCTGCAAATGGCTGTTCATATTTTCTAGCTACTTTGAATATTTTCAAGAACTTTTATTATCTTACACTTTGAGAATATTTTGAAAGCTGGAATAACCCACTGAAAGCCTAGGGCATCTAGGCCCTGTCTGAAATGGGATTCCAAGATGAAAACCTTGCATGGGTATTTTAAATTAATTACCATACACAATGTAATTAAAAGGCACCAGTTATCATTTGAAGAACAGTTAACAGAAAATATGCATGGCCTTAATGTAGCTAGTCTCAACTAGAAAAGAGAATTCCAGAGGCTGATGGCAGAAACTATCAGCGCTTTTGAATTGGCTATTTCTAAATACCTGGCAGGCTCCTGGGTGGTTAACTTCGTAACAGAAACAGAATTTATAACTATCATAATTTATTATTGTTTAGAATGACATCTATCTTATTAAATTCTGTGCAGAAAGATAATTTTTAATAGTTTTTATATTAAAAAAATACAACTGTACTTGCAGAAAAATTAATATGGACACATAGTGGTTTCAATCCAAACCAGAGAAAACTTTTTTGCTTTAAAGTCAGTGTAGTGACTTTGGTGACATTAAGTATTTTAGTAGAACAGCAGAATGATAAAACATAGTTATTTACTGTTTATAATCACCTCACTGTTCTTACTTCTAGACCTATATTCTCCCTTAAAGTGTATCTTTTTAATCTGCATTTATTTTTTAAAAATATCCATCCAGTTGCATTTCTTTTGGCTTTTTTGTGCTTTATTCCTTTTTTTATCTTTTAGTGGTACAACTTTAGAGATTTTTTTTTGCATGCAAGTATCTACTTCCTCATTTTTTATGAAGAAAATGCAATGAGACAATATGCATTTATTTTATAGCCTCTTTTAAATATATCAGATGCCACTGATTTCATGCCAGCAAATATAGATGTTTATAATATTTATGATTTTAGTATATTCTATACTTTAACAATTAATTTAAATAATTTTCTACTTCTGAACATTTATAGTGTTTGAAAATTTTTCTTTTTTTTAAACTTGTTTTATTTTTTATTTTTTTAAATTTACATCCAAATTAGTTAGCATATAGTGCAACGATGATTTCAGGGAGTAGATTTCTTTATGCCCCTTACCCATTTAGCCCATTCCCCCCAACACACAACCCCTCCAGTAACCCTCAGTTTGTTCTCCATATTAATGAGTCTCTTCTGTTTTGTCCCCCTCCCTGTTTTTATATTATTTTTGTTTCCCTTCCCTTATATTCATCTGTTT
Source organism: Lynx canadensis (assembly GCF_007474595.2). NCBI lineage: Eukaryota > Metazoa > Chordata > Mammalia > Carnivora > Felidae > Lynx > Lynx canadensis. Next base: position 56,867,660 of record NC_044306.2, read on the forward strand.
TGTCTCTTAAAGTCCTATGAGTGAAGTCATATGACGTTTGTCTTTCTCTGACTAATTTCACTTAGCATAATACCCTCCAGTTCCATCCATGTAGTTGCAAATGGCAAGATTTCATTCTTTTTGATTGCCAAGTAATACTCCATTGTATATATATACACCACATCTTCTTTATCCATTCATCCATTGATGGACATTTGGGCTCTTTCCATACTTTGGTTATTGTTGATAGTGCTGCTGTAAACATGGGGGTGCATGTGTCCCTTCGAAACAGCACACCTGTATCCCTTGGATAAATGCCTAGTAGTGCAATTGCTGGGTTGTAGGGTAGTTCTATTTTTAGTTTTTTGAGGAACCTCCATACTGTTTTCCAGAGTGGCTGTACCAGCTTACATCCCCATGCTTTATTCTTATATTAAGCTTTTTATCTCTCTTCCTGAGATGTTGCTGGATCAGAAAATAGACATAGGATGAATGTTTTTTAAACAAGTTTAATTAATCCCCCCCCAACACACAAATGTGCTATAAATAACCATGAAGCAGCAGTAAAAGATACTCAACATCTAGTTGAGTTTCTAGTAGTCAGGAACAAATTTTATTTTTAGTATTTACAAATGTTGAAATATTTTAAATTTAGATAATCATATTTCTAATTTTGAAGAACTATAATTGTTTTCATTTTCTATAGACTTTTTTCTTTTAGCTAAGTTTTATATTTAAAGCAAAATTGAGATAAGGTACAAAGATTTCCCACATATCCACTATATGTGCATAGTTTCCCCATTATCAACATCCTCCACCAGAATGGTACATTTATAATGACTGATGACCCTATGATGATACATCAAATTCACCCACAGTCTATAGTTTATCTCCATGATTCACTCTTGACCTACATTCTATGCATTTTGATGAATATATAATGATATGTATCCATCACTATAGCATCATACAGATTGCTTTTGCTGCCCTGAAAATCATCTGTTCTCTGCATATTCATACCATTACTACTTGTCCACCCAACTCCTGGCAACCAATGATCTTTTTACTGTATCTGTAAGTTTTGTCTTTTCCATAAGCTCATGTAGTTGGGATAATATAATCTGTCACCTTTTCAGATGGATTTCTTTCTTTTAGTAATAATGCATCTAAGTTTCCTCCATTCTTTTCATGGCTTATTAGCTCATTTCTTTTTAGTATTGTATAACATTTTATTGTCTGGGTATACCACAGTTTATTTATTCATTTACCTGAAATAATGATTGCTCTCAATTTTTGTCAATTATGAATAAAGCTGTTGTAAATATTCCTGTGTAGGTTTTCGTGTGGACTTAAGTTTTGAACTCCTCTGAGTAAACACCAAGGGGTGCAACTACTGGATCGTGTGGTAACAGTATGTTTAGTTTTGTAAGAAACCACCAAACTATCTTCCAAAGTAGCTGTACCATTTTGCATTTCCACAGTAATGAACAAGAGTTCCTGTTTATCCACATATTCACCAGCATTTGGTGTCAACTGTGGATTTTGTTATGGCAAGTCTAATAGATTTATAGGGGTATCTCCTTGTTTTATTTTTTAAATATTTTTTCAAATATTTATTTAAATTTTACTTAGTTACCACATAGTGTAATATTGGTTTATGGAGTAGAATTTAATGATTCATTGCTTACATATAACACCCAGTGCTCATCACAAAAAGTGCCCTCTTTAATACCCATCATGCATTTAGCCCATCTCCCCCCACCTCCGCCAACCTCCATCCATCAACCCTCAGTTTATCCTCTATTGTTAAGAGTCTCTTATGGTTTGCTTCTCTCTCTCTCTTTTTTCCTTCACATATATTCATCTGTTTTGTTTCTTAAATTCCACATATGAGTGAAATAATATACTATTTGTCTTTCTCTGACTGACTTATTTCACTCAGTATAATACACTCCAGTTCCATCCACATCATTTCAAACGGCAAGATTTCATTCTTTTTGATGGCTGATTAAAAGTCATATTAAAAGTCACATCTCCTTTATCTATTCATCAGTCAGTGGACATTTGGGCTCTTTCCATAATTTGGATAGTGTTGATAATAGTGCTATAAACATCAGGATGCATATGTCCCTTTGAATCAGTATTTTTGTATCCTTTGGGTAAATACCTGGTAGTTCAATTACTGGATCATATGGTGGTTCTTTTTTTTTAACTTTTTGAAGAAGCCCCATACTATTTTCCACAGTGGCTGCACCAGTTTGCATTCCCACCAACAGTGTAAGAGGGTTCCCCTTTCTATGCATCCTCACCAACATCTGTTGTTTCCTGTGTTGTTAATTTTAATTTTAGTCATTGTTACAGGTAATGAGGTAGTATCCCATCATGGTTTTGAATTGTATTTCTCTGAAGATGAATGATGTTGAGTATCTTTTCATGTGTCTGTTAGCCATCTATATGTCTTCTTTGGAAAAATGTCTATTCATGTCTTCCCATTTATTCACTGGATTATTTGTTTTGGGGGTGTTGAGGTTTGATAAGTTTTTTACAGATTTTGGATAAAAACCTTTACAAAAGACCCACAGCTAACATCATCCTTAATGGGGGAAAAATGGAGAGCTTTTCCTCTATGGTCAGGAATAAGAAAAGGATGTCCTCTCTCACCACTGTTATTTAACAGAGTATTAAGAGGTCCTAGACTCAGCAATCAGACAACCAAAAGACATAAAAGGTATCCAAATCAGCAAGGAAGAAGTCACACTTTCACTATTTCCATATGACATCATACTCTATGTAGAAAACCCAAAAAACTCCACCAAAAACTGCTAGAACTAAAACATGAATTCAGCAAAGTCACGGGATATAAAATCAACACAGAGAAATCTATTGCATTTCTATAATAATGAAGCAGCAGAAAAAGAAATCAAGGAATCAGTCCCATTTACAATTGCTCCAAAAACAATAAGATACCTGGGAATAAACCTAACTGAAAAGTTAAAAGGTCTGTACTCAGAAAACTATAGAGTATTTTTGAAAGAAATTGAAGAAGACACAAAGAAATGGAAAAACATTCCATGTTCATGGATTGGAAGAACGAACATTGTTAATATGTCTATACCACCCAAAGCAATCTATACATTTAATGCAATGCATAACAAAATATGAACAGCATTTTTCACAGAGATAGAATCCTAAAATCTGTATGGAACCACAAAGACCCTGAGTAGCCAAAACAACCTGAAAAATAAAAGCAAAGCTCAAGGCATCATGATTCCAAGACCTTAAGATATATTACAAAGCTGTAGTCATCAAGACAGTATGGTACTGACACAAAAATAGACACATAGATCAATGGAACAGCATAGAAAACCCAGAAATGGACCTACAACTATATGATCAACTAATCTTTGACAAAGCAAGAAAGAATATCCAATGGGAAAAAGACAGTCTCTTCACCAAATTGTGTTGGGAAAACTGGACAGGAACATGTAGAAGAACGAAATGGGACCACTTTCTTACACCAGACATAAAAAGAAATTGAAAATGGATGAATGACCATGAATGTGAGACAGAAAACCATCAAAATCCTAGAGGAGAACACAGGCAGCTACCTCTTTTACCTAGAATGTAGCAACCTCTTACTAGACATGTCTCTGGAGGTAAGGGAAACAAAAGCAAAACTTAACTATTGGGACTTCATCAAGATAAAAAGCTTTTGCACAGTGAAGGAAACAACCAAAAGAACTAAAAGGCAGACTAAGGAATGAGTGAAGATATTTGCAAATGAATATTGTTATTTTAACTTGCATTTCACTTATAATAAGGCATGTAGAGTATCTTTTCATATGTTTATTTGCCATCTGTATATCTTATTTAGTGGGATATTTGTTAAAATCCTTTGTCTATTTATAAATCTGGTTGTTTTCTTATTGTTGAATTTTAAGAGTTCTTTATTTATTATGAATAACAGTTCTTAAGTAGATGTGTATTTCACACATATTTTCTCCCAGTTTGTAAACTGTTTTTGTCATTCTCTTGACAGTGTCTCTTGCAGAACAAATATTTATACTTTTAAGAAAGTCTAGCTTGTTAATTATTTCTTTAATGGATTGTGCCTTTGGTATTGCATCTAAAACGTTACTGTCATACACAAGATCATCTAAATTTTCTCTTATGCTGTCCTCCAGGAGTTTTGTGCTTTTGTTTCACATTAATTCTGTGATTCATTTTTAATTTTTGTGAAGGGCATAAGGCCTGTGTCTAGATTTATTTATTTTTACATGTGAATGTCCAGTTATTCTAGTACCATTTGTTGAGTAAACTGTCTTGGTTCTATTTTATCAAATTTACTCATTTGTCAAAGATCAGTTGACTATATTCATGTGGGTCTATTTCTGGATTCTTTATGCTATTCCATTGATCTTTTTGTCTATTATTTTACCAATACTAATTGTCTTGATTACTGTAGCTTTATTGTAAGTCTTCAAGTCAGGTAGTATCATTCCATTAACTTTGTTCTTCTTCAATACTGTGTTGGTTATTCTGGGTCTTTTTACCTCTCCATATCTACTTTAGAATGAGTTTGTTGACATCCATAAAATAACCTCCTGAGATTTTGATTAGGATTGCCTTGAATCTCTAAGTCAATTTGGGAAGAACTGACGTCTTGACAATGCTGAGTATTCCTATTGATGAACATGGGATACCTCTCTGTTTATTCTTTCATTTCACTTATCAGAATTTTGTAATTTTTCTCATATGGATGTACAGATTTTATTACATATGTATCTTGCCATTTCATTTTTAAGAAATGTAATGTAAATTGCATTATGTTTTTAATTTCAGATTCTACTTGTTCACTGCTAGCAAATGAGAAAGTGATTGACCTTTTAATATTAACCATATATCCTGAAACTTTGCTATAATCACTTATTAATTATAGTAGTTTTGTTGTTGTTGTTGATACTTTCAGATTTTCTACATAGATGATTTTATTGTCTGCCAACAATGACAGCAACGACAATGGTTTTTCTTTTCTAATTTGTATGCCTTTTATTTCCTTTTCTTATTGCATTATTTAGAACTTTCTGCATTATGTTGAATAGGTCTGGTAGTAGGAGCATACATTGCCTTGTTCCTGATCTTAACGGATGATCTTCTGGTTTCTCATATTAAATATAATGTTAGCTGTAGGTTTTTATAGATTTTCTTTATCAATTTCAATAAGTTCCCTTGAACTTCTATCCTAGTTTTACTGATTGCATTATTTCTTAATCAAAGGAAAACCATGGATATCCTTAAAAGTACTTTTATAGTATAAAATCATTAAATCTATTAATAATCACAAACTTAGCAAGTAAATATGCAATATTTGTTTCTTGTAATACACATCAGGTTTTTCCTTTTGAGTCTAACAACTATATTATATAGTAGTGAGTATCCGGGGTATGCAGTTTGTTGCATACAATATATTCAGTTTGTCTGTTTCAGGTTCCCACCAGAATGTAGTCTCTTCTTAGTCTCATGTCTGTAACTATTATTCTTTGCTATGCCCAGTTTTTGCCTCTCATAATAATTTTCATCCTATTGATGTTTCTGTAGTTCTGACAATAGTTTGTGAATGGTTATCATGTAATATCATTTTCTTATTCAAATAGTACAAATGCAAGCCAAAAATTTTTAATTCCTCGTAAACAATAGATGTAAATAAATGCATATTAGTTAATTAGTTAAACATCCAACTTTCTAATAGAAATTTCTATTCTTGTTTGATGTTTCATTTTTATATTAAGACTTGAAAATCATATTACCAAGTAGCTATTTTTACACTTTCCACATGTTAAATTGATTGATGCAGGAATATTATTTTATTTTATTTTGCCAAGTTTTTTTTTAGTTCACTTATTTGTTTTGAGAGAGAGAGAAACTTAGTGCATGAGCAGAGAGTAGGGGAGGGGGTGGAGAGAGAGGGAGGGAGAGAATCCCAAACAACTCTGCACTGTCAGCACAGAGCTTGACACAGGGCTCAAACCGACGAACCGTGAGATCATGACCTGAGATGAAATCAAGAGTCTGACACTTAACTGATTGAGCCACCCAGGAACTCCTTTTTAAGTTTATTTATTTATTTATTTATTTATTTATTTATAGATGGGTGGAGTAGGGGGAGGGGCAGAGAGAGAAGGAGAGAGAGAATCCCAAGGGAGCTCCATGCTGTCAGTGCAGAGCCTGATGGGGGCGGGGAGGGGGCAAACCTGCAAATGATGAGATTATCGCCTGAAAAATGAAGAGTTGGTTGCTTACTGACTGATGCAGGCACATCAGATGCAGACACATTATTTTAAAAAATCGTAACACATAATGGTCATAAAACTACTGTTTAATCAATTATAGATAATGAACAATAAATTTTTATAGTTTAGTGGAATGTATAGCTTTCAAATGATATCATGTACATACAGTATGGCAGTAAAACTAGCCTCTGAGGTGCAATATAATCTCAAGGAATTATATTTCCTGGCTTGTTAAATCATTCTCAGTTAATTTCATATTTGATTAAAATTAGAGATAGATTACTATTTCAGAATTGCAATAGTCAGACATTTGTAAAACCTAAAAGTTTATTTCAAAACTTTAATAAATATAAGTTTGGGTAGGAGGAATGGTGAGATAATAGGCATTTGTTGAAGCTTACATTGTACTATATCCTATGCTAGATGTTCTCTTGAATTACCTAATGTAATTTAAAAATACCTTTTGGTAAGGAACACATACTCTATCCTATTTAAAAGCAAAGTAATGAGGTAAGTTTTAGAAACCTCATTCCTACCTTACTATTTGCTACAGTGCTAAAGAAGAAAATTAAATTCATTTTATCACAAGTTTCTATTGTCTCGTTTGATGATTACATCTACATATTTTGTCACTCGTTAAGTAATGTAAATATTTTAAAAATTGCCCTAATTTTCAAATATCATAATGGAACAACTATTGTAGTATACGGGAAATTTCCTGGTTGGCCCTTTAAAGATTGTGAAGTCTTCTGGATATGGAAGTGTCCTACACACAGTTTAGATTATCTGGATGAATAGAATTGATTAATCACACCCAACTGTTTTCTTTCTATTTTAAAACTATAATAAGATAGCAATAAGTCACTAAAAGTTATAAACTTATAATGAACAAAACTAATACAAGAACCACAAGAACAATTTCAGTTTAACTGGACTATGGTAACTGGACATAGGTAGTGAATAACGTACCAGGCAGTGGAAGATGTGGTCTAGAATGTTTACAAAGCATGATGCAGCTCAGATAGAAGCTGATTTTCCCTGCACTAACCCAGATTGTCTACACACTCAAGAATGCCAAGTATAAGAATGCCAAGAATAAAACACAGAACTAAATTCAAAAGGATTAACAGAATTTTTATAGGAGTTTTCTTCCCTATCTCTAAAATCCACACACTGTATCCTGTATGGGCATTAATGACCAAGCAAGGTAATTTAGAGTACCCCTGGAGAAAAGTGAAAGTTCCCAGGAAAAGTGGTGAGTGTTGGCATTTGTCCTCCCTTCTTTGACCTCTGATTTTAGTCCTACCCCCTAAAACAAAGATGAACAAGGAACAGGCACACTTAGATACTTACAGGTGCCAACCAGCTTTTTATTTCCTTATTCGTACATTTGAATGGAGACCAAAATGAGTCAACATCTGAATTTAAGTTATCACTATGAAAAGTTGCCCCAGAACACACAGATTATAAAAGTGATAAAAAAGAATGGAGAAAACTAAAACAAATAAAGATATCTAATGTGTATGCTCAGAAAAATTTAAGAAATATTGCATCCATAAAAATAACAAAAGACTAATCATAACAATAAACCAAAGATGATATCAAAAACTATAATCCAGAAAACTATAAATAAACTTTCAAAATAAATTTAAAAGATATTCAAGGAGTATGGAAAACATAATCTATTGAAGCTCTCCAAACCTTAAGTAAAAATCAGAGAAACAAGAAAATATGAAAGGTAAGAGACCAAAATACTAATATATGATGCTACATATATGAACAACATGGGTTCTAGAGAGAACAAAAGTCAGAGAATTTCCCACCTTTTTTACCACCAAAAATCAATAAACTTCTCAAGAGTTGCCATTCACAAGGGCCCACTAAGCACCTAGTAAATGAAAGAAAAATAAACCTACCAAAGTATATGATTGCAAATTTTGAAGACCTTGACCCTAAAGGAAAGAACCTAAATCTTTCAGGGAAGAAAAATAATTAAGAAAGTTAACAGTGTAATAAAAAAAAAATCAAGGCTATTTAAAATGTCTGCTACCCACAGCTAACTGTCTGGAAACTATCCAAATATGTTTTCTTATAAGCCATTGGAGAACATTTCAGCCCCCACAAAAAAATAAAAGACAACGCAGCTATTACAAAGACAGATGTGGGCTCTGAACTCTGACAACTAGCTCCAGAGCCTATGGGCTATAGTGCCTCTTACAGAAATGGCTGGCAATTATTGAGTGCTAAAATATTCCAGGCACTGTGCAAAAAGCTCTGGATACATCATCAACTCAATTATCTTCACAGTAACACTGGAGGTGGGTATAATCATCATTCAATTTATAGTTGAGGTAACTGAGGTCCAGGGAGCTCAAGTAACCTTCCAAACATTACACAGCTGATAAATGGTAGAGCTGGGATTTAAAGCCTGTCTGGCTGGTTCCAGAGCTTTGGTCCATTGTTTTCTAAGTCCCATGTGCTTGGAGATTTGGCAGAATTTGGACTGAGACAAACTTACACTGTGGTTTGGACCATTTGGAAGAGTTTTTGTTTTTGTTTTCTGTCAAATGCTAAGGTCATTTCATTTTGTAGGACAAAAGGAGGAAGAACATATTATTTTCTGGTCAAGTCAGAATGACTGGAATCTCTATTTAGGTGAAACAGAAGAATGACTTCATGATTTCTTCAAAAGTAAGCAAGGAAGTGAAAAAGAGAAGGGAAAACAATGGTGGAAAGAGAGAGTGAAAGATTGGAAGATAGACTACAAAAAGTATTGCAAGTGTGCCAACTCCGGAGATTTAGAAAAGAGCACACCCAAGGTATATGAACACCGAGAGACAAATTTCTGTGACAAAACCACTTGTCCTCTTTTCCAGCCACACTGATAGAGATACACAGTGTCTTACTGTGTTTTTTTAAAGGTTCAAGTAGTGTTACATGGGTCACTTTATGTACAACTGGCAAGTAGGATTTCAATGACGGTGGACTAGATAATCATGCTCCCTCACTTTCTCTCCACATGCTCTCTGAGAAAACCTGTAAAGTTAGGTGAAATATATCTGTAAATCTACCAGAAAGTATCAAAGAGCTAATAAGACAGTGACCGGTTATGGACCAAGATCCAGAATGTGTGCTTTGTGGTCATAAACAACATGGTAATATATTAATATGTAGCTAAATAAATTTGATGGGTTAGAAACTGCAAGTTTATTTTCTATTTAAGGTCAACAATTTCTACTTTAAGCCCTTTTGGGGTTTTTGTTTCCCCCATATCACTTAGCAGATCTCTAAGCTATTGACTTCCAGTCAATCTCTGTACGTTTAAAAGCTGTTTCTTAGGCTGAGAGAAGCTCAATTGCTTAGAAAATTATTTAGGCATATTTGGAGGTTTCAGTTTTCTTTCTTTAAATATATCCACCTTTATAATTTTCCCTCCTTAATTCTTCGCATATCAGACAATCTTGAATCATAGGAAAGTTTATTCCTAGACAAAGAAGAAATGAAAAAGAAACAGTGTACACAGCATACTCAGTACCCTCCAACCCATTTTCAGAGAATCATCTCCACTATTATTTCGTGAAATACTCCCACCCATCCACTCCCCAACACCAGGACACGGCCCTTGGGCCACAGTTAGCTGGTTCATGTGCGGACACTCTTCAAATTGAGCCAATCAGAAACTTTCCTCGTTTGGATTATGGTAAGATTCTAGTGCACCGTGTTTGCTGTTTTTCAGGAGCAAGATATAAACATGGGCACTGATTTGTGGCTTGGAAAAAAATAAGTCTGGCTGACTTCATGAAAGAAGAATGAGGCAAGTACTCAGAAAGAAGTCGAATTGGAAAAAAGAGAGAGAGCTCCGATGGTGATGTACTCCTTGATTACAATTTTTACAGAAGCTTAAATGTCCCCTTGTGCTTTGACTATGCGACTTTTTTGGTATGTTATTAGTATCTTTGTTTTCTTCATAAGCTAAATTTACTTAGCTTATTTACATGCAGTCATAAAACAGAGTTACGTATTTAAAAGTTTTAGATATGGGTGGCTCAGTCAGTTAAACATCCGACTTCACCTCAGGTTATGATCTCAAGGTTTGTGGGTTCAAACCCCACATCAGGCTCTGTGCTGACAGCTTGGAGTCTGGAGCCGGCTTTGGATTCTATGTGTGTGTGTGTCTCTCTCTGCCCCTCCCAACTTGTACTCTGTCTCTCAGTCTCTTAAAAAATAAGAAAATATAAAAATTAAAAAAATAAAAATTTTAGGGGCTCCTGGGGTGGCTCAGAAGGTTGAGTGTCCGACTTCGGTTCAGGTTATGATCTCACAATTCATGAGTTCGAGCCCCGTGTCAGGCCCTGTGCTGACAGCTCATAGCCTGGAGCCTGTTTCAGACTCTGTGCCTCTTTTGGTCTCTCTGTCCCTCCCCCACTCACACTCTGTGTCTCTCTCTCTCTCTCTCTCTCAAAAATAAATAAACATTAAAAAATAAAATAAAAATAAAAATTTTAGATAAGGAAGCACTATCCCACTATGACGTAGACCATAACCATAAGCAGCAATTAATGTTATATATATTTTATGTAATGAAAGTTCCTCAGGAATGGACAAAGTTTTCTCCCTAAGCCTCAGAAGCACAATATCATGTATTAAGTTTAATTAGCTTAAAAAGGAAATTAGTTATTAATATTATTAATATTTTTTCCTTTTCCATCTTTGTAGAGCAAGTATTCTTGCCTTGCATTGTTTCTCTATTCATGGTTTGCTTTATTATATTTAAAGAAATGAGCAAAAGATACACTTTCATAAAGTAATTAAAAATAGCTAGTCCTGAGATTTCAGTCTTTGTGTATTGGCTTCAGCTGTTTTAAATTACAAAATTGATTCACCAAACCTGAGATGAAATGTCAGAGGTACATGACCAATTATCTATGACATTTCATTTGTAGTTAAGGCTATAAATTGTTCATGATGAAGTCTTGAGAAAAATGTTCAAATGTCAAACACTAGAGTTCTGGGTTCTATATTAATTGTACTTTTCTAGTTCTTATTTTTTCCCATTTGTTACCTTTCTACCATTTAACATTATGTAAGTACATTTGACTCTTTATACTTTTAATTCAGATTTGGATATAGAACTGAGTAAAGAAGAGAGCATATAGTGATAACTGACAAAAAAAGGTAAGGTCAATACATTATTCGATAGTATTGACCATAATTCAATTCATTCAAACTCATTGTCAAAAAAAAAAAAAAGATCAAATAAGTTTAGAAATATATAATGAAAAGAACTGTAGACTTCTATTGATAGTTGCATTTGATTTCAACTTGTCCCTGTAATTTTAAGCATCCATTATGGGAGTCTGACATTTCAGTTAATAACAGATAAAATTTGGTAAAATTAACTGCTATTCAAACATTAAATATTTTGAAACTACCATCTGATGTGTGTTCCAAGCAAGTTGGCATACCTTGTTAATTTTTGGACAATGAAAAGTTTTTTTATTATTTATCAAGAGTAGGGTTTTTGAGAATTTCCTACATTAAAGAATGGGGGTGTTTATATGTTCTAAAATGGAAAAACTCAATTTTATGTTTTCACATCTTGCTAAATTTATTGTAAATATTTAATTCAAAGTCATTCAAAACCCCATTTGGGGGGATATTAAACAAAATTAATTGTAAGTTTATATGGGAGACTAAAGAATATGGGGAACATAATATATGTTAAAAGAATAATTCAATTTGCTGGTTAAAATTGTTTTTGAAATTAATAGTTTGCATAGGCTTTCCACTTGATAAAATTAAAGCTTATTTTATCACCCATACCAAATGATTTCCAAGTAATGTTTTAAAAACAAAAATAAGAATATGAGAAGGATCTTCAGAACTGAGGAGACTATTTTAAGCAATACAGGAAAAAAATAAGTTGTTTTTTTTTAATATAATTTATTGTCAAAATGGCTTCCATACAACACTCAGTGCTCATCCCAGTAAGTGCCCTCCTCGATGCCCATGAAAGACTCTTAAATACAGAGAACAAAATGGGGGTTGATGGAGGGTGGGGGAGAGGGGAAAGTGGGTGATGGGCATTGAGGACAGCAAAAACAGAAGTTCTAAAGGAAAAGAAAAACAGAATAGACTACATAAATATTAGAAATTTTAGCACTTTACAGTCCTTCAAATTAATAAGAAAACGTCCAATAAAAAGAGAAAGAAAAATCTAGAAATCTGATACTATCATGGCACAAGATCTTTATTTTTCAATTTCAAAATGAACATTTAATGCCCTGTACTATTATATGCAGCTATAAAGTGTATTTGGTCATATATATTTCTTCGTATATTTTATAATTTTCTATAAAATAGGAAGTCTCAGATTTCACTATCTTCAGTTTCTTTTTTTAAATATATGTCCCTTTTGGTCTTATCATTCTCTTCTGTATTCTGTTTCAGCATTGGTATTTCCTTTGTTTAAGCAGCAGAGCAGAATATATTAACTGACCTATGTTAATTCTTCTATAATATCTCATTCTTATAAAGAACAAATTATGCTCTTGATACATTAAATTATATCATCAATTGAAACTGAGATTATTTAGATGCTAGCATGAGTCTGCATTATAACATTTCACATGATGCTAAATTATTATTTTTAATGGAGTATCAAGTTACTGGCACTAAAGTACTTGCTAGGGCTTTGAGTTTATGGAAGCCTCAGTCCTCTATTATTGCCCTACCTGAAACTGTATGTATGTGGCCATATCAGCATCACCCTTTTGCTAGTAGGAACTTGGTCAAATGAAAAGGATCCTTTAAGTTTCCCTTTTCCTTATTTCCATAACTTCTTTTATCAGGTCTGCTCAACCGGGATGAGGGATGGCACGATTAGGGACAAGGTAATATGAACTTGTTTCAGCTCAACACACACATACACACACACACACACACACACACACACACACACACACACAATTTTCCTCAGATGAGGTCGTTGTTATCTTGTTTTTTTGTCCTAGATTCTCTTCATGAACATGTTTAATATATTTGGAAATATTTAAATAAATATTATTGACATATTTTTTCCTCTTGAATATCTTTGGGAACTTTTAGCATTGGTTATAGTAGCAAGTTTCTTTAAATTAAGAATTTACATAGCTTTATGGAATTCCTTAGGAATTTGAAAAAGCATGCACAAGCAGCAAAAAAAAAAATTTTTTTGTGGCACCTTACTGTAGGAAATGTGCAGAAGATATATTAGTACTTCTTGTAACTTACTGTTATTTCCTTACAATCGTATAATCAGTTCTACTTTAGGAAGATAACTTTTAAAAATAATTTCCCAAAAGTATCATAAACCACACTAGCAACTTCAAATATATACTTAAAATTTGGCCTAATATTCTTGTATCATTTGAATTACTTGTATAATTTTAGCTTTATCATTCTTGTTTCTTTCTTTCTTTTCTTTCCTTTTTTGTATCTCTGAGGCATCTGTAAAAATGTTAGATAGGATTGGGGTGCCTGGGTGGCTCAGTCGCTTAAGCGTCCGAGTCTTGATTTTGGCTCAGGTCATGATCTTATGGTTTGTGAGTCTGAGCTCCACATTGGGCTCTGAGCTGATAGTGGGGAGCCTGCTTGGGATTCGCTCTCTCCCCTCCCTCTCTCTGCCCCTCCCGGCTCATGTGTGCGCTCTCTCTCTCTCTCTCTCTCAAAATAAATAAAAATAAATTTAAAAAATGTTAGATAGGATTTCAATACTATTTATGTCAGAGACAAGAAAAGAAAAAGAGAAAAAGAAATATGAGTAAGATGTACATTAAATTATTTAGTTTCAGAAGTACTTGGAGGGAGGAGTTAAAATAGGGGAATAATAGAAGGACTTTAATAATGGCTCATGATCCACTCAAACGGGTGTATAGTTTGGGGTAGTAAAACCATCCCTTTTACCCTCTGAACACACACATGTATTCTAATTTTTAATCATTGATGAAGTTTCATATGTGATTCTTTTTTATATTTTCATATTTCATGATATGTTCCTGAAAGCTGAATGACATAGTTTCAGATATAGTTGTTCCTGTCATTCATCCAGAAAACAAAACTGATAAGGAAAAAGGAGGAATGGGTTCCAGATGAATGTCACTGAGCTACGGACCTGAAAAGCAAAGCTATGCAGAGACAAATATGAAACCAGAACTTACAGGTAAATATGAAGTGTTTGAAAAAAGCCGATGGGTTTTAAAGGAGAGGGATATAGTTGGCAAGATCAAGGCTAAAGGGGGGCTGAGGGAAGTCCGCAGTTATGAAAGCAAAGCACTTTCATGAGATAAAGTTTTTCAGGCTGAGGCAATGCTATGCATCTTAGAAGGCAAATGTGAGATGCCACTCCAGAACAAGACCCTGGCAACAGACCAAAAAGGCTCAAACATTCATTTCTAATCTTCACAGCTCCAGCTCCGGATTCACACAAGACATGATTTGAGGCTCAGGAAATATAGGCAAATTTACTCATCATTCTATCATCGGATATTAATTCCCTGAGGAAGAAGTATTTCTAACTATAATGTGGGCATGTTATGAAAGAATTACTCATTAAGATCTAATCAGCTATTAACATCCTAGTGTGGTTACATTACTTTAGAGCTAAATTCCTAAAGGGCTTTAGGGAAAGGCAAAGCATGAGTCTGTATCATCATATGAGCCAGTCTGGAACAATTCAGTTTTAGATATATTTCTAAGATTCTTTGAGCCTTATCTTCACAGATTTTTTTTTTTTCACTCACCATCCCTTAGATAAGAGGTAAAATTGGGCAGCTGTAACTTTCAGGTCCAGAAGGAGACAAATGAACCTTTTTATTTTAAGCTGCTTCCGTGGCACATCTTTTTTAATGTAGCTAGATTAAACTAACAGGGAATGAAATTTTAAACGCTTTCATGTACATCAACTGCCCTGGTGGTCACTGGGGTCTTCTCCACCATTAGTTTGAATGCATTAATCTGTTTTAGTTCCTGCCTGGTGCTCTTGAAATCCCACTCTAACTCCAGTGTAGTCTTATGCTTCATGAGTGGGGCAGTGTGCCTGCAAAGACATGCAACCACACTACTCAATTCACGCTTAAAAATGACTCACATATTTAAATTTTTGGAGGTTTTGAGATAACACTTTCTAACATACAATAGTTTGATTCTTTGTAAACACATTTAACAGATATCAAGAGAAGGAATTATTTTATTTCCCTCTGTCTAAATTTATAGCTCAAAAATTCGTACTCTTTTAAAAGGGGAAAGTTTTGATCTAAAAGTAGGTCAGAAGTAATTTATATGCACTCATGTAAAGTACACAGAAAAATATTTCTCTGAGTATTTTTACAAATTAAAAGATAGCTTTAAAAATTAATAGAGTGGATTAAAAATAACTTTGGTGTTCTTCAATTCATTATCTCTTTAAAAGCACTAAATAAGTGTACAAATTTGAATTAACAGAATTAATTCTAGCTAGCTTTATGGCTTTTATATTTGAAAGTATTTGGGTTACTTAAATTAACTCTTATGTCTAAGTAAGGTTTTGAGTTACTGTCAACCATATTTACCCTTAATTTAATAACTCATTAGAGTAATCTAGAAATGGGAAGAACATAGGTTGTATGGTTGAGTCAATTAATTTAAGTTATTTTATCTTCAGCAGTTATTAACACAAATGTGAAGTGCAAAATACCTTGGGAAAGTATTAATTTTCTTCACACACCTCTGCCACGGTACTTCAAGCCTCTGTGCTATGTGGTAGCCATTTTCTAGCTCACCCTAATTACGTTAGTGGGTTTTGACAGGTAGAGCAGGTAGTGCTATATTGGAAAACATTTGCTTTAGTGTGGGAAAAAAAAGCCATAAAAATAAAACTAGACTGCACCAAAGCATCAGCAAGAACCAACAAGTATAAAACATGAGAAACTGTAGAAAGCACTATTACATTGTCATGTTGCTCTTAAAGTTTTTCTAAATAGGGTAAGGTTTCTGGGGTTGGAAGAGGCAATTAGTTCTCTACTGAGCTTGGTGACTTGTATTAGTATTATTAATTTGTTAAATCCATTTGCTTTGAAATAAAACACATATTCATAAAACTACACAAATAAATTATAGTTTAATTAATTACAAGACAAAAACACTCTTTTAATGACCTCTCTCTGCTCCAGCCAATCCCAATTAAGAAAGAGAACACTGAAAGCAATTCTTCCATGTTGGTGTCCAAATCATAAACGCCTCCTTCTCAAAAGGTAACCACCACCCCCACTTTTACAGTGATCATTTCTTTGTGTTTCTTTACAGTTTTACCAAAGTTACATGTCCAGGCACAATAGCTTAGCGTTGCGCTTTTGTAAACTTTAATATTTCTTTTAGGTTAATTACTAATTTATCATTTCTTCTTTCTCTCTTTCTTTTCAATATAATTATTTGTTTAATTGAGCAGCTTAGTCTGTGCCAAGCAGCACTGCTGGTTTTTTTTAAGAAAAGCCACTCTAAAAATAGGAAAACATTTAACTTATTTAAATATCCCAAAAGATTTACACAAAGACACATATAGTTTGATGTTTTGCTTTCAACCTGTGCTATTTTTACTAACTCGTATTTTGTTTTGTTGTAAACATTAGCAACATTTTAGGGGCACCTGGCTTAGTCAGACGCTTAAGTGCCTGACTTGTGATTTTTGACTCAAGTCATGATCTTACAGTTTACAAGTTAGAGCCCTGAGATGGGCTCTGTGCTGACAGAGTGGAGTCTGCTTGGGAATCTCTCTTTTCCTCTCTCTCTGCCCTTCCCCCATTTGTGCTCTCTGTCTCTCAAAATAAATAAATAAGCTTAAAAAAATAAAAATTAGCAACATTTTAGAATATAATTAAATTACTGATTAGTGATTAGATTACTCATCTATAATTCATTATTGATAGTATTATATTAGCATTTCAGTTTTAAATTTAGTAATAAAAATATTATGAATAAAATTGTAAATTGATATCATTTTCTCTACTACCCTCATCCTCATTCTGCTTCATTTTTTCAGAAGCAGCAGCTTAAATAACTGTTTTACTTCCTTTCAAATTAATATACCTATACAGATACCTCAGTCAGATGCATGAGAAGTTTACGCCCACAAAAATTAATTTTATTTACACTATATGAATTTTAATCAACAAAATAAAATATAATATCAACTAAATTTTTAGTGAATACTAGTTTAGTTGTTCAGTTTTTAAGGTTTGGGGATTAAGAAACAAACTTCTGAAGTTAGATTAGTTTTATATGTATCCCACATCAGGCATATAGTGGCTATATATTGCTTGGAAAATTTTACAACAACTTCTTTTCCATATATATATATATATATATATATATATATATATATACACAATGAGGACAGACATACTGGGTTAGACAGGATTCAGTTAGGTTACCCGTTACCAAAAACCCTGAAACAATGATGGCGTAAAAGCCACATTTGTCATAAAAGGAGTTGGAGATAAATACCGCAGACCCCTTTGATCTTACTCCTTTCCGTTTCTAGACTTGTCACATTATGGTTCAAGAACACTCAATCTGTAGCAATTACATCTGCAATTCAGGTAGCAGGAGTTATAAGGACAAAGGGCATTTCTTCCCCCTTTAAAAAGAATTTCCACAGACTTCTGTTTATGACTTATTGGCTAGAACTTACTCACAATTCCATACTTAACAGCAAAGTGATCTGGATGATGTAATTTGTATTTAAGGGAGACTATATATGGTTATAAAATTGGGAATCCTATTACAAAGGGCTGCTTGAATTCTCAAATGCAGACTGTACCTTGGCTTACATGCATACATTTTCTTCCACATACAGAATGCCTTACTGAAGCAAATCAACCAACAATTTTATCAAGTAACTCCACCTAAAACTGAGTATGTCCAAGGTAGTTAGTCCTGTCCATTACATTCTAGAGAAGCTGTCTGCTACAAAATGTCAATACACAATGTACAAGTAAGGATAAGAAGTTAGTGAAACAAAATATTTTCCATTCAGAGATGAAAGCATGGAAAGCAAACAGCCTTCACAGGTCAAGAGCTAATGAAATATGCAGAGATAGAACAGTGAGGGACATCTTTCCTGATGATGCTGTTCCTTGATCCTGTGTTTGTTTGTCGATGTGCAGGGTCCTGGTTCTTCTCTCAGAGTGAAAAAATCTCTGGTCTGTCTTTCTTGCTGGACTTGTGGAGTCTCTTCCTTTTTCAAAATTCTTCATAACCACATAATAAGTTAGCATTGGAAAATAAGCCATTATTGGGGATTCCAAACATTTCAGAGGCCATTTCCTTCTTGCGCACTTATAGGGTCCCAGAAATTGTTTAAAAACATTGAGAGACCAAACTAAGAGTTTTCTTTCAAAAGATAATCCCCGCACAAGCTTAGTAGGCTTCCAATCTATTTCTGTCTGTTGAATTTCATATCTATGTGGAATTAAATTTTTTAAGCTTGACAATTCTTGTGTTTCACTTACTACACCGTTATAAGACCATTTTCGTCTCTCAGCTTAGTGACCATGATTCATGGTCATTATAATGGATTTTAGATATTTCCCTCAATCCAACTTCAGACGTTAATTCTATTATACAGAGACACTTAGAATTGAATTTGGAGGTGAGCAGTGAGAATGCAGTAATATTTTGACTATCCCATGGATAGACTACCTAGGAATGGTGGTTACTAATTTCCCTAATTGGAGTTAAGAGACAGACAGATACAGGATTGGTTTGTATATGACTGTAGAGTCCACATGCTGAGGTTTTTTTTTTTTTTTTAATTTTTTTTTCAACGTTTTTATTTATTTTTGGGACAGAGAGAGACAGAGCATGAGCGGGGGAGGGGCAGAGAGAGAGGGAGACACAGAATCGGAAACAGGCTCCAGGCTCCGAGCCATCAGCCCAGAGCCTGACGCGGGGCTCGAACTCACGGACCGCGAGATCGTGACCTGGCTGAAGTCGGACGCTTAACCGACTGCGCCACCCAGGCGCCCCGCTGAGGTTTTGATATAATTACAGATGGGTGTAATTCCAATGGAGATGCTAAATTTAGGGTTTTTAAAAATCATCTTTTGTGGAGACTTTTTGGGTGGCAGCTCAAGAAGTGAACTGAGAAAAATTGTTCTTCATCAATTACAAAATACAGAGTGAAAGAAATATTCTCTCTCTAATGTCCACGAAGACACAGGTCTCATCTAGGACCTGAAGACAACTTAGAAACCAAGGAAGTAAGTTAGCTAATTATTATATAAAATGTAGTTTATCATAGGAAATATTAAAAATAAAATATAATATGAATTTTCTATTGCTTCCAAAAAATTAAGCCTAGAACAAGTAAATTTGAAAACATATTTCCTCCCAGCACAAGTTTTAGAAATATAGGTTGTGGAAATATAGACCTTAGCCTATCAACTGATGTATTTTTCCTCCATAATTATCATTCTAGGAAAATTGTCTCAAATTTTATAAGCTTTATGTAGACTATGTTCCTCTCAAACTGGGATCTGATCATTATGTAACATAATTAAATGTCTTTTGTGTAATAAAGTAATGGAAAATATATTTTATTAACCATAATTGTTTGAAGTCTTCTATGGGTACATGATACAACATAACAACTTAAAGTAACACCTTAGATCCATTACCTTTAAAAGGATTTAAGCTTTTGAAAGTTCTATGCTTTTCCTCCTCATAATTCTAGATGTACAGGACTAGTTCAAACCCTTTCTAAACTTTATAATGCTTTTATCTGAAAGAAACTTCAGGTTTTGATCACTTGGCTAGTATTTAAACAAAAATAAAAGCAACTGAGCACCTGGGTGGCTCAGTCAGTTGAGCATCTGACTTTGGCTCAGGTCATGGTCTCATGGTTCATGAGTTCGAGCCCTGTGCTGGGCTCTGTGCTGACAGATCCAAGCCTAGAGCCTGCTTCAGCTTCTATGTCTCCCTCTCTCTCTCTCCCCCTCCCCTGCTTGTGCTCTATCTCTCTGACTCTCAAAAAATAAATACACATTTAAAACAATTTTAAAAAATAAAACCAACTTTGACTTAGTTGGGAGAAGTAAAGACCAAAAGAAACAATGATACCTGATTTTTAATAAGAAGGTATCACACATACACACACACACACACACACACACCATAAATTATCAAGTTTTTCTGTGTAGCCTTAAAGGGTTACAATAGCCTAGGATGACCAAGGTGACTAGATGATAAAACAGGGTGTGAATATAAAAGGCATATGTGTTCAATACAATAAAGGACTCAAACAGCAAACATATTATTTCTTCCATTTGAAAAGTAAAATAAGCTGAAAAAAAACCCACTTATGTCAACCCTATAATGTAGTTCTATATTATATTATAACTTGTATATATATTTTATAGCATTTATCTTATAACCATATAGCCTTTTATATATTCATTTGTATGATATATTCAGTGGTATGTAATTTTATAATTATATTCATAGCCTACATTTAGCATGTTATTAATTTTGATAGCTATCATTTTAATATCTACTGTTACAACTTGGACATACAGCTTATCTTACTCAAGCATTCTCCTTCCATTATTTAATGACATCATGATAATTTAGTGTATGTGTAAAGTTGATTTAATGAAGAAATCTGCCTTACAGCAACTAACGCAAAATAGAACACTCTCATGCAATAGTTCAGAAGGTGTGTAGGTATTACAGGGAAGTTAAAGAGTTCTACTCCACATAGCCATCTGCCAACCCAAATTCTTCTTATCTTATTGTTCAGCCATCCCATATGTTTTTGTATTTATCTGCATGATTGGAGTTGGCTCCATTCCATAAATAAAGAATTGGGGGTGGAGGAAAGCAAGTGAATGACATAAAATTCCCATCTAAACAAGTACCCCTAGGGGTGCCTGGGTGGCTCAGTCGGCTAAGTGTCTGACTTTGGCTTAGGTCATGATCTTGTGGTTCCTGAGTTCAAGCCCTATGTCAGACTCTGTGCTGATAGCTCAGACCCTGGAGCCTGCGTTGGATTCTGTGTCTCCCTCTTTCTCTGCCCCTCCAGGCCTCATGCTTTGTCTCTCTTTGTCTCTCAGAAGTAAATGTTACAAAAAATTTTAAACAAGTAACCCCACCTTTCTGTTGACATTCTATTTGTAAGATCTTTATTAACAGGGCTACATTTAGTTGTGTAGGAGACTGGGTAATCTCTGTAGCTTTCCTGTCATGGAATGAACTATAGCTATCATCATGGATGAAGGAATAAACTAATTTTGAGGGCCACTAATTAGTTCTCTGCCATAGTTGGCAACTCTTTCATCAAATTATCTGTGCACACTCTTCTTCTCTTACATAGAACACATTCACACACTCTCTAATGGCAAGAACCCATTGTTTAATCCATTAGGTTCATACAGCTTAGACTTCAGTGTCTCTGACTGACAAATAAATCCAGTCTCTCCATAAACTACAGACTGAGTCCCCATGAGTTATCATTTAATGAAAAGACAAGACATCTGCTCATCATACACACACAGTAGGTAAAATGATGGGTAAGAAAAAGACAACTGCAACAATAATTTCCATTTATTAAAAGGAAGAACAGGAAACAATAGTAGGAGCCAATGAAATCCCTGAGCAAACAATGAAGTAAGTTCCTTGGTTATACCTTTTCAACACTTCTGGTTCTTCTCTTTGGATACAACTTTCTTGTTCTTTTTGTCTATGTCCCAATCTTTCCCCACCTGTTGATTTTTCACTGTGGCATTTCCCTCATAGTCATATCTAAAATGGGTGACTTTAACATTTATCTTTTCAGAAAAAAATGTTTCTTTATTTATTTGGGGTGGGGAGAGGGAGAGTGAGTGGGGAGAGGACCAGAGAGAGAGGGAGAGAGAAAGAATCCCAAGCAGGCTCCATGCTGTCAGCCCAGAGCCTCACACAGGGCTCGATCTCACAAACTGTGAATTGTAATGCTTAATCTGACCATAAGTCAGATGGTTAAACAACTGAGTCACCCAGGCACCCTGATATTTGTCCTTTTGAACTCACAAGTTTTGTAAACATTGGTAATGTGGATTTGAGGTTTAGGTGGTCTAGTCATGTAGTTTACTTGATACTATTTTTTCTTTTAAACACTTGGGAGCCTAATTTCACATTTTTCTTACTCATTTTCTTAACCTTTCTGACTCTATTTTGGTTCATAATTTCTAACTTTACCTGTCTTTATCTTCTTTTCACCTATCTTTATCTTTTCTGGTTTACTATGGTAACCTTATGGCCATCTGAAACAAAAGGCCCAACAAAGAAACTAACACTCAAATTTCTTTTTTTTTATTTGTTAAAAGTTTATTTATTTTGAGAGAGAGAGAGAGAGTGAGCGAGCAAGAGAGGGACAAAGAACAAGGGAGAGAGAGAATCCTAGAATAGGTAAAACAGCTCAGAGCCTGATGTGGGGCTAGAACTCATGAAATGTGAATCGAATCACATCCTGAGCTGAAGCCAAGAGTCAGACACTTAACCGACTGAGCCACCTAGATGCCTCCCACGTCTGATTTCTTTATATCCACAAGATCATCCACACACCCAAGGTTGCATGACTATGCCCTGATTTTCAATCCAGCACAGCTCCTCACTCCCACAGAGGGGAAAAGAAAAGAAACAATAATAAATAATTTCTTTTTAGGCAAGTGATGTGGAATATGTACATATTTTGTTCATAGTCTATTAGAGAGAATATAGTCATACAGCATGAGCCCAGAAAAAACTGCTTTTGGAACAAAGCACATCAACATTTTGGAATTTTTAATATATATTTTGAACTGTATTTTAATGGTTTTACAATTATCTTTGGCTGGCAATATATCAATATTTCATATAATACAGAGAAATATAATATCTATAAATTATAAAATATGTCTTTTCACTAATGATTTAATTTGCATATGCTATCTTAATATTGAGATTATACATTTTTCCTGCTTGTTTACTGGTTGACTCTAATGTGTTATTGGTATTTTTCTTATGGGTTTGTATGGGATATTCATATAGGATAGTGATGCTATCAATAGACACCATTGCCTATTATATGTTATTGGTTGTATTTTATTTCCAATTGTCAAATTTGTTAGTCTTCATTTTTTCCATAATATCTAAATTAAGGAAAAAGTCTCCCTCATTAAAAGTCTTTTCCTATTTAAGTTGCAATAATAATACAAAAGTCTGCTATATATTTTATTTTGCTTTGATAGATTTATTGAATAAAGAACTAAACAGATTTGCCCACAAATTGTCAGTTAATGCAATATTAAGTTAATCCATATTTGGTCAGAGACATAGTGCCTATGGTTTTATATTTCATTATCCAGGTAAGAATTGAGATCTCATTATGCCTCAAGTTGGATCTTAGCGTATGTTGCCACCTTCGGCTTCTACACAGCTATCTTCTAAGTGTGTGTAGATATTAAAAAAAAACAACAGCAGCAATAACTTATTTTACATACAAAATTGGAGAATAGGGGTACCTGGGTGGCTCAGTCAGTTAAGCAACCAACTCTTGATTTCGGTTTAGGTCATGATCTCACAGTTCCTGAGATTGAGCCCCACATAGGGCTCTGTGCTGATAGCATGGAGCCTGCTTGGGATTCTTTCTTTCTATCTCTCTGCCCCTTCCCCACTTTTGTATGCACTCATGTGTGCACTGTCTCTTTCTCTCTCCAAATAAATAAATAAACTTTAAACAATTGAGGGGTAGAATTACATGAACCATGCTGAGAAAATTCCTACCACTGTTTGACTTTCAACAGACTCATCATGAAGACTCCAAGATTCATGATTAGAGTGAGGATAAAAGTTTGCCCTAGTTTAGTTTACCTTAAAAATTAGTGATATGCTAGTTAAGCAGTAATAATTAACAAGCATTGGTTTTAATACTAAAATGTGAAAAGTCTCTATTTTTAAGTATGTGTCATTTTACTTTCGCCACTGTGCATTAGTTTACTTTATCAGCCCCAACTTGATTAGCTCAGAGAACATTATACAATTGTTTTTTACCTTGTTAAGACATTTTTAAATGTCATCAAAGCACTGATAATCTTCTGGCCCATTTTAAAACTGAAACCTGTGTGTGTGTGTGTGTGTGTGTGTGTGTGCGCGTGTGTGTGTGTGTTATAATTTCCTTCTTTTCCTTTTTGAATGCATATAGCTAAAAAGTAAAGTAATGATAGGAAATAATGTTCTCATACTTTAAGATCAAATCATATCATAACCCGTAAGTTTGTGAAGCAGGATTATTTTCTCTGTCAATGATAAGAAACAGCATACCAGTGATTATATCTCCCTACAACATAAAGATATACATGAGAAATCTCAAGAATGGAAAAAGTAAAAACATAAAAAAAAAAGTTCCCCCAAATACAACTAAAGTCTCACAACTAAAAAGGCTTAAAACATCAATCCCTTAAAGTGCAAACTCTTTAGAGTCAAAGACCCTATTATTTCTACATATCTGTTAAGTACTTTGACTTTTCAAAATAAATAAATTACCTTGTAATAATGGTAAACAGTTCTTAAAAATGAAATGTGTCTTCATAAGATAAAGAAATTTTATCTTTTTTCTTTGTTGATAAGTTGGCATAACCTTTCAAGGTAACTGTAGACAATGTTTTGTTTTAGAATTATTTTGCAAATAATTAGTGAAATGTCAACAAATCAGTTCAGGAAGAAAGGTTTATTTCCAATGTAATAATTTTTTTCAGGAATGGATAAAAAGAATGGATGAAGGGCTACATGAAAGATGAGATTATTGGAAGATGGTACACAGAGATAAAGAAATATTGAACTCAGGAAGGAAGGCACATAGGACAGTTTGGCCAACATCCCAAATCTTTCCTTCCTATACTTTCTCTCTGAAAATATAAATACAATATGCTAAATATTGATCCTTTGAGGCATTTTCTATCTACTTTGGCAAATTTCAACCATTAGTTCTACTACAAGGTACTGAAAGTCTCATCACTACCTCTAATACACTGAAGACAATGCTGCCTGCGTCTCAGTGTGAGCCTCCTCGGTACTCCTCTAGTCACAAACCTGGATGACATGACAAATAGCCACATTCTCTTTTCTTCCTAGTAATTACTTGCAATGATATCTATTGCCACAGCCATCACAGCCGCATCTTAAGCTTTACTTCTAAAAATTTCATATCTAATATTTCATCCTCATCTTCAAAATTCCCCTCAATTTGTTCCCACTAAGTCTGATGATGATACTAATAGTGATGATGATCATCATCATCAATGAATCTCATCTGCCCCTGAGCTCTGATCTCTTTACCATGGCCTTATATATCAACTGCATCCTGATTTCACTTCTGTAGAGGATTTATCCCACACTCCTCCTTCCAGATCCCTAGCATCCCTTCCCAGGCTTATCCTCCAGATTTTGTGGAGTTTACAAGAGATAACGCTGGGGCTACTACAGCAGCTTTACATGAAGAGCTGGAAGTGCCTGGGCCATGACTAACTGGTGAAGGGACATGGCATCCCAGCTCCCTTGCTTCAAGGCATGACAAAACCTATGATGGGATTTATGCCCCAGAGTTTCCTATACAGCGAGGTAAAGTGCAGGATTTCACCTAAAATCATAGTCTTGCTGGTCTATCATTCTTCTTCTACTTTACCATTTTCTCCTCAGTGCATTTAATTAATAAATCATTTGCAGAGAATTCTTGTCTTAAAATCTGTTTTTACGGAGGTTTTATGTGAAAAATTATGAATTACCTATGCCTTTTAAACTACTAATTTTCCCTTTAAAGGGGTTATCACTACTTGATACACATATACATACATACACATACTCATACATTTGCACATGTGCGCACCTGTGTTAGTTTTTATTTATTTTCTGGCTGCATGAGTAGTATTTCCCTTAAACCCAATAACTGGGTTTTCTCTAAAAGAGTACCATATTCTCACCTGTCTCTGGCAACATCCTTCTTCAGGAGATGATAAATCTTTGGGGTCAAGGTCATTTTCCCAACCATAGCTGCCCCCCCTTATATATCATGTTCCAGATGCATGAAATCTTGAAATTTCCTAATGAGATGGCCAGTCACCCAGTTCTAGTCCAGAGTATACATGGGCTTTTTACCTGGGTCTATTCTCCCAAGGGCAGACATCTACATGTTTTCTACCCCCTTCTCCAGTCAGAGGAAGGGCATAGCTGGATCTGTTGGTAAAGGAGGTAATACGTATATAGAAACTGATCACATGCCTGTGAGGCTCCTCTTAGAAAGAGGCAGCAGACGAGAGCAGAAAGTACAGGAGGAGGAGAATGGAAGAGAATGGAAGACTTCATTTTAACTCTCATGAAGGACCTGCAGATATAATAAGTTACTAAAAAGGAAAAAAATACCTGTGAAATATAAATTAAAAAAAATTTATAAAGGTCAGACCAGCTCTCATCTTCTCTGCTTCAGTGTGATACTCAGTTGAGCATCAAGTATGAAATTTCATTTTCAATATTTATCATGGTCAGTCAGTAATTCAAATTGAGATGATTTTGCCTCAGTCATCCTTCTTTTACTATCTTTACTACAGAGTGAGTGAACATGTGTGTGTGTGCCCATGCACATCCTTTTTTGAGAGCACCCATCCTTCAGAAACTATACTTTGTTGTTAAAAGTCCTGACACTAAATCTATTCCACCTCAATCTGCCAACATGAGATGTTTAAAGAGACCAAAAAAGGCCAAAAAACAAATCAAAACCCACAAATAAATACTATCAAAAGGTATCGACTTCACTACCTGTCTTAAGAGAAGGTACAAGTTAATCCTAAAATATAGTCTCATTATGTTAATAGTAGTTGTCATTCATAGTTCCTCCTATAGGCATTTAAATGGGATGATAACCCATTGATTTCCAGGAAGCACTTTTTCTAGCTCTCCCTAATTTCTAGCTAGCATGATGGAATGGCTAGGTATTCTATTTAGGGAAAGGGAAATTTGCTTTGAATTCATGTTTCCCTTTGTCCTCAAAATTATCCCATCCTTTGGCAAGAGGAAAAGGTCCTACAATCTGACTCTGGAAATGAACATGTCTGCCAGGGTAGTATAGAGGGTGGCTATACTTCGTTTTAATAGGTCTAAACATATAGCATTGTTTATGAAATCCAAGACATTGAAATGACCTATGTGTCCATAGATGTATAAAGGCATAAAGAAAATGCTAGTTACTAGACC
This sequence comes from Lynx canadensis, assembly GCF_007474595.2. NCBI lineage: Eukaryota > Metazoa > Chordata > Mammalia > Carnivora > Felidae > Lynx > Lynx canadensis. Next base: position 56,895,202 of record NC_044306.2, read on the forward strand.
AAGCTTCTGCTAAAGTGAACTAAAGTTTATAGTAACCAGAATCATTTCCCAGAAAATCTGAGTGTTAAATTGTCAAGCGACATAATCTCCACACTGGAGAAAAAAAATGCATAAGTCAAATATTATGCAGCCATAAAAAAGAAGAAAATCCTGACATTTGCAACAACATGGATGGGCCTGAAAACATTATGGTAAGTGAAATAAGTCAGAGAAGACAAATACTGTATGATCTCACATATATGGAATCTAAAAAAACCCAAACAATATCATAGATACAGAGAAAAAAACTGGTGGTTGTCAGACACAGGGGTTGGGGGAATGGGCAAAATGGGTGAAGGTGGCAAATAATACAAATTCCCAGTTATAAGATAATACATCCCAGGGATGTACAGCTTGGTGACTATAGTGAACAATACTGTATTATATATTTGAAAGTTGCAAACATCTTAAAATTTCTCATCACAAGAAAAAAAATGTAACTATATGTAGTAATGAAAGTTAAACATATTGTAATAACCATATATACACATACTTATGACTATATATATATATATATATATATATATATATAGTGATTATGTTATACACCTAAAACAGATACAATGTTATATATCAGTTATATCTTAATAAAGAAAATACTCCTAAACATTCTTTCTAATGAAAAGTCTGCTCTTACATACTCTTCAATTAGGGCCTTCGTTAAATTCCTTAATGAATGTACAAATATCTTGACTTTATCTGGTAAAGTGGTAACTCTCAGCCCACCTCTACTCTGTGTACAAGAGTAGATAATCTTATCATTGTTTTAATCATATACATTTTGGCCAGTAGGATGTCAACTGACTTTTTAAAGTTTAAAATTAAATTAAATTGGCCTATGGTATCTACGGTTTTTCTGCTATGGTACAATAACAGAACGGATGTGATTATAAGAGAGAGAGAAAAAAATGGCAAATTGAAAAGAAGAAAAAATACCAAAGAAGAAAAAGATAAACATTTTTAAAAATTTTCTTTTTCCAAAGTATAAACTGTTAAGGTATAGTAACATACACATGATACAGTATGGTTTTATCCCCTAAAAATGTTGGTCAGAAATTCTGTTCATAGCATCATGTATGTATAGAGTACAAGTATGTCATTATAAACATGTATATAGTTTGTGAAAAAGGGCTACATTCAGTTAAATATTTTTGGAACAACAATCTAGAATATTCTCTAACAGATCAATTTCTTAGTAGGCGATATTTTATCCCATACTTCAACAGATTTCTGGTGAAAACTGGTTAATATATAAAGTGCTACCACCACTTTTGTAGAAGGATGCACTTATACAAGTAAAGCAAAAGTACACTGCTTTAAGTGCATGAAACCAACTCTTTCCAGAAAAAAGATTTGAGATGCTTCTTAATAATATGAAATATACCCTCCCCTTAATGTAAGAATTTTCACTATTTTACAGCTCATATGTAATTAACTCTCAAACATTTTAATAGCTAATAAAACTATGAAGAAGCTGTAGCAATATTTTGGAATATTCTGTATCAGTACATAAAGAATTTGAAATAGTGTTAAGGCTTAATATTATTCAAATAATAAAAAGTAAGTCATCCATAATTATAAAGAGGCTTTTTTATCACACTAATGAAAATTTACAAAATATTACTGCTGTGCAATTATGATAATGGTAATAAAAGACAATTTTCTTCAACAAGGTCACTGTTTGAAATTTAGCTACAAAAATCTAGTCATTATCTTAGAGAAGTAGTTTCCAAAATTTTATCAACTGTATAAATATTTTTCTTAGCTCTTTCTTTATAGTTATTTGAAGAAATATATATTCACCAAGAAGAAGCAAAGACATGCTACTCAGTTTTAAAATTGGTAATGTTTCTTTTCAGAGTGGATACAACCGTATGTGTGTTTTAACTTTATGGATTTATCTGATTTTTGCCATATAAAAAATTAACCAAAACCTAACATGGGAAGCTGTGCTTCCCTTATATCTGTTTTTTATCAAAATCACACAAAACATATCATGACTTTAAATTTTTGAACCAAGCCGATTTACCCATGTACAAAATAACATACAGACATTTATATGATTCTTTGTGAGGAAAATGTCTTAAGTTCAGCTTCTCTAGCTTTGCTTTTTGCTATATCTAGGCACTTAGTTGCAGGGATCCTGAATCTTTTCCAATAATTTCCATCCAGTATATCAACCAGACCAGTCTACCCAATTGGTACTTCTAATAGGATTGCCCAAACCACCGAAGAGAGGGAAACTCACAAGCTCACTTATCCTTTCTCAAGCCTTGATCATCTCAAAGGAGTTGCTGCTGTTAATTCTGTAGTTTTAAAAACTTACAATTATACACACTATCAGATCCTTTTTAAAATGAGATGATAATATCAATTATAAGTAACTCAGTAGATGAAGGGAAGATTGATGAGAAGAGTTCTCAGTAACATAATCATTATGTTTTGCCTGGGAATATTGCATGTTTTAGGTAAATTACAATATCAACAACCTCTTAATTATATTTATACGTGGTTAAAATAAGGTATAGGTAACAAAGACTATACTAAATGAAACTTCTGGTAAAGTGAACTAAAGTTCACTTGTTACTAAAGTAACAAGAGTTATTTCCCAGAAATACTTAGTGTTAAATTGTCAAATACAAATGATTTCCTTTAAAATTTCTTGTCAATATTTCTAGCATTAATCATTCTAAATTCTATTCTGATTTGCTCAAATTTCAAGGCTGTATCAATTTTTATTTGTTATTCTGTAATGCTTATTTTATTTATTTTTAGACAGAGACAGAGAGACAGAGAGAATGTGCAGGAGAGGGACAGAGAGAGGGAGAGAGAATCACAAGCTGGCTTTGTACTGTCAGCACAGAGCCTGATGTGGGGCTCTATCCAAGGAACCATGAGATCATGACCTGAGACAAAATCAAGAATCCGACGCTTAACCAACTGAGCCACCAGGCAGCCTATCACTTTTTATATTAATCCACTAATGTATATTAAAGTAAACAGTATAACAAATCCAAACAAAATTTGGAATTTTTCATATGTCTTAAGGGGAAAAGTTCTCTTTTGAGCTCCAATTCCAATATTATGTTGTAAATAGTCATAAACACAAAGAAACAAACAGCTCCCCAACAATATCTTAGAACTCTTTTGTAACTATATATTCTAATGATTCTAAAGACCTTTTAAAGTTTTGTACAGATCCATGGATAGATCTAAAACATCACAGTGTAATCTAGTTCACATAAAAACATCTAGAGTAATTTTAGGTTTTTCTCCACCTTGCAATTACTGACTTATTTCTATCTGAGGTGGTGAGTCTACAATTTACTAGATGCTCTTCCATTTTTTTGATCATTTTGGTTTTTGTACTTGATGTTTTCATATAATTCAATTATCTTAATGGATATCTTTTCTTATCAGTTGTGTAATATTGTAGATTATCTATGGCCTATGGTGGATGTTTGATTGACTGGAAATATCTTATAACCTTATAATATTTACATGTGATATAATACTTCTAATAAATAAAGTATGCATTTATAATAAGGGTTGCCTGGGTGGTTCAGTTGGTTGAGCATCTGATTCTTGATTTCAGCTCACGTCATGATCTCAAGGTCATGAGATCAAGTCCTGCAATAGGCTCTGTGCTGATAGTGAGGAGCCTGCTTGGGATTCTCTCTTCCTCTTTCTGTCTCTCTCTGCCCTTTCCCTGCTCATGTTGGTGTGTCCTGTCTCTCAAAAGAAATACACATTAAAAAAATATGTATTTATAATAAAACCTATATCGATGTTGGTCTTTGGTTAAAACAACACGATTTTGCTTGGCAATCTTAAAACTGCTTTTTCACCCCCATCAGTACAACTACAGGCACATACATTTAACCACAGAGAGGCAGTGCAGTAAGTAATTGATAGATTGAATTTTGAAGCCAAACTACATAGGCTACTATTTATTAGCTGATTTAATTTGTGCTGATCCTAATGTTTTTTATATCTCAGTTCCTTACATGAACAGGAAAAATACTAACAGGTAGGAAGCTTTTGGTTAATTTTAAGGGCATATGTATGTTTTTTAAAACAATGAATACAATTATTATTTTCTTTCTTTTAATTTCTTTTTAACAAGTCCTTAATGGAAAACTCTTACAATAATCACATAGGTACCTCAACAGTTCATTTTATATAACCTTTGTACATCCTGTAAGGTTATATTTTAGTTCAATAAACTTGTTGTATTTTTTAATATCCATATAGTTTAGTTGAATTAGCAATTCACCAACCATCTGGCTATACTGTCATCAAACATTTTGATGAAGACATTAACCATTTTAGTTTTTATTTGATTTTCGGTCTCATAAATGATTCTTAAAAGAGAGAGGATACTTCCTGGAGAAGTGCAGCAAAATCTCTTGAGTTATTATTTTTTTTATTGTCATTGTTGCTGTTTGTTTCTTTTATTTTCCTATTATCCCATACTCCCAACTTACCTCCAACTACTGATACTCTGATATGGATAAGCTCCATCATTATCACAAATCACACTCTTGGAGAGTCATTATAGCTATTTAAAAAGCAGTTTTAAGGGGCACCTACGTGGCTCAGTCAGTTGAATGTCCATCTTCAGCTCAGGTCATGACCTCACGGTTCCTGAGTTACACCCCTACATTGAGCTTGCTGCTCTCAGTGAAGAGCTTGCTTCAGATCCTCTGTTCCCCCCTTTCTCTGACCCTCCCCCACTTGTGCTCTCTTTCTCAAAAACTAAAATAAACATTAAAAAAAGCAGTTTTATTTTTACTTTTATTAAAAAAAATTCTTATCTAGGAATTTCTTTTGAAAATGCTATGCTTGAATAGTCCATATCTTACCTTCATTTGACCTAATATCAGCTGTCTATCAATTTTAATTCCATGCTGATTTTCTTGCAAATATGGGACATTTAAAGATCAAGATTATAGTGTGAATGATAAACACATGTTTCAGACAAAATGGAGTGCATCCCATTTTATTCCTCCAGCCAATCTCAACAAAAATTTAGGGTGAAATACAAAAATTAGCCAACAGAGAACTATGAAAAGAATAAGAAAATGAAACAGACTGGCTAGTGACCTTGAGGCTTAAGGGACAACCTGAAGGTGAGTTCCCTTGGTTTTTGTTTGTCTGCCTTATTGCCTCATATATACATCCTGATCTGTGTAGACCCACGTTTTATGAATGCCAATGGATACAGACAAAAAAAAGAGTCCCACCCCCCAAATCTTCTCTCTCTAACCAAAGACTGGGAAATTGGCAGCCTAACATGGCAGAAGACTTTTACCCATATCTATTCCAGTCAACACCATGAAAAAAACCATGAACCTCCTCCACCCCAATATGGGCTACAGCAGCAGTCAGTCCATTGGCAGAGCTCTGACTTTCATCCCAACCCTTCGGTAAGGAAGTGACAGTCCTTTCTGAGTTTCCCGTGAGGACAGTCCTTTCCTCTTTCTCTACCTGAAGTAATGTAATGAGGTGGTGATTCTCCCAGACTAGGTCAGTGGTAGGAACGAAAGGGTGTTAAGATATTTACATTCCACTTACAATGATAAAATGATGATGCTGGCAGAAGGACACAAATTGTAATTCCTAGAACAACAATTAAAAGCCTTTAAAATGTGATACTCAATGGCACTATGTCTAGATAAATGTAGAATTGTAAAACCCACAGAAAAATGGGAAAGAAGATTCAGAAACAAAGAGAAGAAACAGAAAGAAAACAATAAAATGGCAGACTTAAGTTGAAAGATATTAATAATTACATTAATTTTACTTATTAAAAATATAATTTACTTTTAAAATATATATATAATTTTATATTTATATATTTATAAATTTATATTTAAAAATACATAATTTACTTTTAAAAAAATATATATAATTTTTATATGCCTGGAGTATTTTCAGAGAAAATACAGAAGACATTGGAAACAATGATTTCTCCGGGGAGGGGTCTGGGGGAACTGAGGGTCACAGATAAGAGGGCTTTGTTTTTACTGGGTACTCTTCTGTACCATTTGACTTTTTACTGTGTGCAAAGATTACTTAGAAAGGGGGGGCACCATTTGATATTTGTTGAGTACTGGCTACGTTTCAGTCACTATTAACTGGTGTTTTACTATAAAATCTCCTTTACTCTTTACAACTACCTTAAGTAAAACCTTATTTTACAAAGGGGAAATGGACTCAGGTAATATTGTCACTTGGTTTACACAGCTGATAATGGCAGTGTGAGGCATGTACCTCAGCTCTTTCTGATTTCCAAAACCATGCTCAGTCCCACAGGTTATACTGCCTTGACTTCAGGTCTTTTGGAAGGAGCTAGATTTATAAGATAGTAACTTTGAGACTACTTTTGAAAACATGAGGATATTGTGAAGCACCATAACATGGGTCACACCAGCTTCTGAATAAGCCTTCATTAACCTGGGACTCCTTGTTGAAAACTATAAGGCCTAGCACCACAGTGAGGTTGGGCCTCCCTGAAGACTGTCTCCTGCCCCACCACCACCACCCAGACCTTTGCTGGCATGTAGCCTGCTCACGCCAGTGGTGGAGAAAGTGCCTGCTCTCATTCTCTCTTCAGTAAACCACTCTGTCTATATGGGAGAGTTTCAGATAGGAGTTAAATGGCTGGTCAATACTAACTCTCCTAAGCATACAGATCCTTCATTATTTGACAGTTATCTTTTGATGGACACTCTGAGCCAGGCACTTTTCTTAAATGTTAAGAATTATAGAGGTGAATAAGATATTGCTCCCAGGAAGTGTCTGTCCTGGTGTGAAGAGACAGGCAATGAACAATTTGGCAAATAAGGAAACCATCAGAGAAAAATGTCATATTTTCTCATATAACTAGTCATATAGCTAGTTAGGGGTGTGACTGGAAACTGTGGGCCCTGTCTTTCAGCCCACATTTTCCCCAGAATTCCAATTCCTTCCCCATTTATCTTAGTGTCCATCTCCTCATTGTAGAATCTTTGCCCTGGTACCTGCCTCTCTGGAGTCCACATACACTAAATCTTCCCTGGACCACATGGGCCCTTTTAGAGTGGAATTAGAAATCCTGAGAAGACAGAAGGGTCTTGGGGGCTGGGGTAACAGTGGGAAAAAAAAGTATAACTTCCCACAACACAATTTCAGCACATCCTAGACATACTTTCGAGCTGTGCCTAGCTGCTGCCACCCCTCCCTGCTCACAAGTGAGCGCTAAGTGGTTCTACACTGGGGAGCCTCCTGGAATGGTGAACTCAATGGAGAATAAAGACATCTCTTCAGCAATGTTCCATGATTGAACCAAGCCAGTATGGAAATGTTATATTCTATGATCCCTGTCCCTCCCAAAATGCTTTACAAAACCATTAACCACAGAATTTCTTTAAATAACAACCTCCTTTATACATTTACAGTATGATCTATGAAAAATCAATCTAGGTAAAGATTTTATCTCCCCTCTGCCCCCCAAACAGAGGTATTACACCAAAGGCAATAACATAAACTTGGATTCTTAATGATAGATTTTAGACTCGTGTATTATGTAATGGTTTTCATTCATTCAACACATACTTTTTGAAGTGCTGTACACAACACACTCTTCCAGGTTGCTCGGAGGACACGGCAATATAAAGACAGCCTCTGCTCTTTAGAAGCATGCATACACACAACTTTAGCACAGGCTGTGCTATAACAGAGGTAGGGACAGATGCTACCCAGGACAGGGAATGTGAAAGATTATATGTCAAAGATCAGGGAAGAAGACCGTGACACAGTAACATTTTCATTGTGTTTCAAAGGGTGGTTAGGACTTGTGTAATTGGACAATCCATTCCAGAAAAAAGCACACATCATGGCATGCTATACAGGAAGCAAGACGTACAGGGGAACATCTTAGAACAGATAGAGCCCAATGTAGCTTGATTCTGAGATAGGAAACAGCAAGGGAGAGAAGACGGGTCTAAGAAGGCAGATGTGAGCCTTGAATGCAAGAATAAAGTTTGGACCCAATGCATAAACCACAGAAGTTTTGAGCAATATTTGGGCAGAAATAGAACATAATCAAAATTGTCCCTTAGAAAGCTCATTCTCACAGCCATGTCCAGGGCTGATCTGAATGGATAAAGGAGTCCACCAAGAACAGGGAAGCCCATTAAAAAATATAAATATTGCATGGTTCCTGGATCATATAAGGAGGAATAAATTCAATAGCTACAGTAGAGGTAGTATTGATAAGAAGGGAAGGTATCAAAATCCCAAAGAGGGTGTCTAGTTTTAGAAAGGGGTGGGGGTGGGGGTGGGGGTCACAGGCCTCAGATTCAAGCCTCGAAAGGAGAAGTCAGAATGAATGTTAGTAAGGGGTATCTCTTTAAGGAAGAAGAGTTGTGAGATGCCCCATACTAGAGGCAGTAATCATGAGTTAAAACTTACCCCCGCTGGACATCTCTGATTCATGTGTGAAGCTTCAGTTATTAATAACTCCTTTTCTGGAGGTATACAGAAGTGCCTGTTATACATGCGGTCCCAGAACACTTCTGAAATGATTATGTCTCTATAGCAGCAGTGAAAAGCAGCTTGATTGGGGTGAAGAAGCAGGAGTGCAGAAGAAAACTATTTTGAACAAATGATAACTCAGTACAGGGAAGGCAACTTTAATCAAGAACACAAGGAATAATCTAAGTCTGATGGCTGTGCCCTGATATAAGGAACTACATGATGGATTGAGGTCTTTCAATTTTAAGAATAAGGCCCTGGGTTTCCACTATCTGAGCCACATATGCTGTGTCACAGGTAAGCATTCACAAAACTACCTGTCCAGGGTTCTCTGACAAGATTGTGAATTTCAAGAAATTTATCTCTGGTCTCTTTTCCTGGTTCTTCTTTCTAGAAATATACAGTTTGGTTCCATTCCAGTCAGAGCCATGCTGACATCTAGAAGCTTGTTCTCAGCCACCTGGCTCAGAGAGTCTATAGAAATTGCCATAAATCAGTGTTTCCCAACATGTTTTACAGAATACGAATTTCACGAACAAAGGGGTCTCATAATAAAATAAATTTGGGAACTACTAGATTGAATCAAATTAAAGATGATCCTTTGCTATAGATACGACCTATCTAAACTTTCAAACGTTAATATGTTCTGGGAATCTCTCAGAATGAGAAATAGGAGGTAGCACCCCCCCAACCTTATTTACCTACAGAACCATTTTCAGCAGTGTCTCAAGGAACAAATGACCTGAAGAACATACAAGAGAAACACGAGTGCTAACAGCTCGTTATTACAAGAGCTGACATTATTCTCAGGAACATCTGTATTTAAGTGGGACTCAGGGATGACAATAAAAGTAAATACCTATTAAGTGTTTACTAAGTGCCAGGCACCTCCTTAAGTCCTTTACAAATATTAATATATTTAGTCCTCATAACACCCCTGTGATTGTGGTACTATTATTTTTTTTTCCCATTTTATAGATGAGGAAATTTGAGGCATAGAGTAGTTAAGAAACTTGTCCAAGGTCCTAAGTAGACAAGTTTGTGAGCAGAGGAGCTAAGAATTGAATGTAGGTAGTCAGGTACCCACAGAAATTAGTTTCTAATGATAGAGTCAGACACTGTGATCAGCCAGCAGTCGGACAGATCCTGAGAAGAGCCTTGCATGGCTAGCTTCTAATCATGGTACATTCAAACCTGTGTGCTTGTAAATTAGGTTTCATAGATCTCCCCAGTATACTGTGTTGGATACAACTTCTGAATTGTACCACTGATTTGATTTCTTCATCAAGTTATGTTATATTACACATGTATACTCTTCCATTAGAACAAAGTCATGATTCAGACAGCACCATAACCAATAAAAATGGTAATGCATAAAGAAGATAATCTGGTGGTTAAACCAAAGTAACAAGCAGATGAAGGTGCAAATTTGAAAAATGGATTCTCCTGCGTTCTCAATGTATTAGCACTCTCACGTCCCAGCTCAGAGACCAAAACCAAGGTTTTGTTTTGATTTCCTTTAACATGTTGCAAGATTTTATATCCCTAATCCATCTATTTTGCTTGAGAACTGCCAAATGCCCTCCCACTTCCTCTCCTTGTTCAGAAGGATCATCACCAGTTTTAGGAGCATCTGGTAGCCAACTTCACTGAAGAACAGATTTCTTCCCTCAAAAGTGACATTGATCACATACCTATTTAGCATGTTGGACTAGTAGGTTCTCTTCTCATACATTTTGTAACAACTGTTTTTGGGCTCAGGGATGAAGCTGTGTTCAGATAGCATGTTGGAAGCAGCAGTGGTGAGAAAGGTAATAATCATCCATCCCTCACTCCAGCAAGGAGGCCTACTCCCATTCATCATAGGACACAGAGCTGAGCCCAGTGGGTAACTCCAAGGGCACTGTGTCTGTATCCCTGGTCACCAGACTAGGCACAATCCATGTGTAGCCATAGCCAGTCAGCACTGTTGGGTTAGCTACTTCAAAGATGTAGGTGGTTTCTTCTTTAGTTCAATAAAGAAGACTGATGGGATTTTGAAGTTTCCTGAGCTGGCTCTAGATCTTAGAATTTTTATCATCCAGGGACATGTCCAGCAGGAGGACTTTCTCTAACTCTCAGCCTATTAAGCTGTTCTTCATGGTGCTACAAGTCTTGTTTACAAAACCCTGGTAGCCAGAGAAGTAGGTGGTGATGATAGAAAAGATGTATCAGTCATACTCTTCCATGATGTTGAGCATTACAGAAGCATGCTGTTCAACTGATGGTGCAAACTGGAAGAACATGAAGGATTCAGCTGAGAGGAGTGGGCAGATGGGCAGATAGATGATCCACAACACTGCACAGCTATCCTCCATCAATAATTATGCTGACTTTAAATAGTCTCAGTACAATGATGAAAATATAGACATTAGCAGAATAGAGTAAAAACCTTGATTTACTTATATGATGGCTATAGGAGCTTGACTTCAGGTCATTAAAGTTAAAAGTCCAGGGGCACCCTAGGTGGCTCAGTTGGTTAAGCCTCCAACTTCAGCTCAGGTCATGATCTCATAGTTCGTGAGTTTGAGCCCCACATCAGGTACTGTGCTAACAGCTCGGAGCCTGGAGCCTGCTTTGGTTCTGTGTCTCTCTCTTTCTCTGCCCCTCCCCTGCTTGCACCCTGTCCCTCTCTCTCTCTCTCTCTCTCTCTCTCTCTCTCTCTGTCTCAAAAATAAGTGAACATTAAAAAAATTAAGGTAAAAGGATAAAGTATTAAAATATATGCAATGAAAATACTAATAAAAAGTAGGAGTGGCTATATTGATATTAGATAATGTATACTTCAAAGGAAATTACTGACAATAAAGGACATGAGATATTAATAAAAGATTCAGCTCACCAGAAAGATATAACAATCTTTAACATTATGCACCAAACTATAGTAATTTAAGCAAAAACATGAAGTAAAAACTGAGACTAGGAAGAAAAAGCAGATATATCCATAGTTATAGTTAGGGTCTTCCACTCCCTTTATTTATTAATAATAAAACCACTAGACAAATATTCCACAAAGATACAGAAAAGATGAAAAATATCATCAGCCCCTGGATTATAAGTGACATTTATAAAACACTCCATTGAACATCAGGATAATATGCATTCTTTTCAAGACTGCATGGGACATATACCAAGATAGACTATATAATGAGCCATAATATTAATTAGTCAACTAATTATAAATAACTGACACCACACCAATATGTTTCTGAAAATAAATGACAGAAACATAATGGGAAAATGTTCAAACTTTAGATATTAAACAACACACTTATAAATATTCATAGGTCAAAAGGAAGTCTCAAGGATAATAAAATATGTACATATTGAACTAAATATTAATGAAAACACAAAATATCAATATCTGGGGGACTAAGTGAAAGCAAGAATTAGAGGGAAATTTATAGCACTACATGCTTATATTAGAAAAACAAGGTCTCAACTCAATAATCTAAGCTTCCACTTCAATAAACTAGAAAAAGAACAAAATAAATCAAAAGTAAGCAGAGGAAAGGATATTATCTTATTTTAGAACAGAAATCAATGAAACTAAAAACAGATTATCAATGGAGAAAGTGCATCAAACTGAAAGCTGGTTCTTTGAAGTGATCAATAAAATTGATACTGATAAAAGAGAAAAAGCGAATTCCCAATACCAAGGATGAAAGAGGAGTATCTCTATAGACCATGCAGACATTGAAAGGGTAATAAGGGAATCCTATACACAACTACACACAAAAACTAGACAACATTGCAAGCAATTTTTTTAAACCATAAACTAATACAACTTACCCAACATAAATCTGAAGAGCCTTAAATTCATTAAAGTATTTGGATTAGTAACTAAATCCTTCCATAAAGGAAATCTCTAGTATCAGATGGTTTTACTGGTGAATTCTAACGAATATTTACAGAAAACTTATCACCAATTCTACAAATTTTTTCCATAAAATAGAAAAATAGGCTACATTTCACAACGCATTTTATGACACCAGCATTATCCTGATACAAAAACCAGATAGATACAGTACAAATAACAACAACAGAACTACTCACCTATGTCCTTTATGATCAAATCACAGTTTTAAAAATCTTCAGCAAAATATTATAAAACCAATTCCAACATTATATAAAAAAGAAAAATAATTGGGAACCAACTGGACTTTGTTCCAGAATTCAAAGCTTGATCAGTATCCACAACTAATCAGAATAATCCACTATATCAATAGAATAGGAAGAAAAGTCAATGATCTCATAGCAATTAATAAAGAAAAAGCATTTGGCAAAATTTGATGCTTGTTCATGATAAAAACTCTGAAAATACAAAATCATCAAATCAATTCAGGAAAGGAAGAACAGTATTTTCAAGAAAATATGTTAGAGCAACTAAAATTAAAAGGACAAACAAAACCAAAACCAATCAAACAAACAAATCTTGAATCACATCTTAAGCCTCATATAGGAATTACATAAAAAAGAATATAGATCTAAATGTAAAATGTAAAGCTATACATTTTTTAAAAAAATAGAAAATCTTTGTGATTTATTTTTTTTTTGGAATAAGCATTAGTACATAAAGAACAAATCATTCCCTCTTCCTCAATATTTTCAAAGCACTTGTTTCCTTTCTGAAGTTTTACTACTATTATAATCTACAATAGTATGTTCACTGCTCTTATATAAAAATAACAGGTGGGTGTTGTTTCCAGGGAAATCCTGTATTGGTTATCGCAACATTTCTGTCTTAGTCTGTTCTGTGTATTATGGCTGGGACTAGTGTGCTGTATGTATGTATATGTATGTACTCTGTGTGTGTGTGTGTGTATGTGTGTGTGTGCATGCAAGTCCGTATGTTTTGTGGTGATACCAAACATAAGGAATGGAAACCAGAAGACTGAGGGTAAATAACCAAAAGAAGAGATTTGTGTGTTTTCTTCTCACTTTCGCAATTATTCATTTCTGGAAAAAAAACATGATTGCTGTTTTTTTTTTTATTAGTCTAAAAATTGTGTTTTACTTTTTCTTAAGTCCCAACCTTCCTTATGGAAAAGAAACAGTCTCTTCCAATCTTGAAAATCTCTGTACTGTAACATTTTACAAAGACTAGACAATTTCACCACAAGGACATTGCCCTTTTTAAGTCAGGTAACTCACCATCCTGAGAAGCTCAGTAACTGTGGAAATAAATTTATGGCATAACAAATGTCCCTTACATTCCCAGTTGTAGAAATTCAAATTGAAACTCAAACTGTAAGGAATTTTTGACAATACCACCAAATAACATTGTGATGATATGTTTGTTGAAGACATAATTTTATTTTCTATTATACTGAAAAAAGGTTAGTATTTGTCCCTCAGAGGACTAATACATTAACTAGCCCCATGGTTTTTATATTCCTTCTTCTATACTCTTTAACAGGGAATAAAAATAAATCAATTGATTGATAGATACACCAAATAAAAATATAAATATACAACAAACCATATATAGCATAGTGTAAACATGTATAATTTGTTATATATTATATATATATATATATATATATATATATATATATATATATATATGGAGAGAAAGAGAGAGGACTTTTATTGCTGCTCTTAAGCTTTTAGCTGAATGTAGCTTTATAAGCACAATAGCAGAGAGGGAACTACTCTGAATGATTCTTAGATAGTTATTATACAGAATGACCCCCATGTCGGGTCAGTGCAAATAAGGAAAAGCTTGGCTAGTCTTAACCTAGAAAGCGATAAAATATGTCAGATGGATGCCTCTCAAGTGTGCGATAAAAATGCATCTTCACTGCCGCTGGCAATATTGTCCCTGACCTCAGAGTATTATTGAAGAGAGACCCATTGAATGCTTTAATTTCCACATAAACTGCTGATCATGATGGTTCAGACATGCCAGATGGCAGTAGGAGTGATAAATGATATTGATGCCTCAGGAGAAATGAGCTAGTAAAATTATATTATATTCAGCTGGGATTTTAAAACATGCAATATAATTAAAATTGTTATTCCATAGCAAAATGTTACACCTCTTTATTTAATAGAGTGCTAGATAAGGAGACTAATGTGTGCATTTGTTTTGTAGAAGATGTTCTTTTCTAGTTTTAGATAGAAAGTTTCCAATGGAAAACTTCAGTGCAAAGGAAAGATCCCCTCTGTAAACTCTCAAATATGTTTGTCACAGAATCTGGAGTTCGGAGCAAGGAGGGAAATTTGGGTGCATTCTGTCGCCTCAAATATAATAGAAGGAGGAATTATAACATAGTCATTTAATAAGCCAAGAATCATTCTTTGAGAAATGCTGAGATGATTTTTTTTCCTGAATTAGTATTGTGAGACTGTGATGTTCACATTAATTAAGGATCCAGTTACTGTGCTAAAAGATTCTATCTAACAAGCAGATACTCATTTGTAAGTGAATGAAATAATGTACTTCGTACGTTTACTTTTGCTTAAATAGAGGCATCTATTTGAAAGCTTGTGGTAGCTGGAGTTGCCATTTTATTTTAGTGTCCCATTCAAGGAATGACTACAGAATTGCTTTCTTTAGTTCTTTCCCTAATTTCCCTCCCAACCTACTCTCCTACCCCCATCACAAATAAAAGTGAATGTAGGGGCACCTGGGTGGCTCAGTCAGTTAAGTGTCTGAGTCTTGGTTATGACTCAGGTCATAATCTCCCGGTTCATGGGTTCGAGCCCCACGTGGGGGTCTGTGCTGACAGTGTGGAGTCCTGCTTGGAATTCTCTCTCTTCCTCTCTCTCTGCCCTTCCCCTGTTCTCTCTCTCTGTCTCTGTCTCTCTCTCAAAAATAAATAAATACACTTAAAAAAAGAATGTATCTAAAAATAAATAAAAGTGATTATATATTATGCAAATGTATATGGTGCAGTTTTGTTTCCTATTAGGATTACATGAATAAAGTCTAGCAAATCAATAGCTGGCAGTTTGGAAAGCAGTTTTTTTTTTTTTTTACATTCATAAAAAGTGTCAACCAAATACTGTCTACATAATTTTCACGGCCCAATGCAAAAGGAAAATGCATGCCTCTTGTTCAAAAAGTATAAAAAAATATGCCATTAAAAATGTACTTAAAAAATACAAGTTTTTCCTGCCTTCTTCTTTCCGGTCTGTTTCTGACATTGTGTGTGTGTGTGTGTGTGTGTGTGTGTGCGCGCGCGCAATGCTATTTAATACTATCTCCCTTGGACAAAGGAATACTTGCAGAGTGAGTGTAGGCCCACAGAGATATGATGGACAGGGAACCACTCGGAACAGGCATGTGGCTCACCAACTGCCAAGTTCTCCTTCCCACGAGCCTCCAGACCCAGACTGTCATGTCCAGAGGGCAGGGAGGTCACTGCAGGTTTTGCCTCGTTTCCTCTGGTCTGTTGCCCAACTCACTGTGGCCAGATGAACCCAGAGATCGCAGCTTCCCACCTGGACTTAATGGCTTACAGGTGAGCAAGAGGGACTCTTCTGCTTAGTTGCCCACTGAATGCTGCATGGTGCTGATAGTCTCTACCTGTGGACAACCAGTGCTGGGCACCTGCAATTCAAGCCCATCCCTCCCATTCGTACACCTGTGCTTAGATCCCCACTATAGACACAGGCAACAACAGTTGTGAGAAAAAATCTTGGGGAAGAATCCAAGGGAGGCAGATAGCTAGGAGAGGGGTAAGTGCGCATCTGAAACCCTTCGCAAGGAGTCAATGAGGAAGCTCAGGCTTGATGTTCTAAGTGTTGCTCCATTGGGCTTCATTCACAGGACAAAATAAAACAAAATCATCAAAGGTAGAATTATTAAAATTTCCAAGGTGAAGATCACTGAGCATGAAACCCAAAGCAGACAGCCCTTCTAGCTTCGGACTCTGTGTGACTGCTCCAGTCCGTTGTTCATGCAGCCATCTTGGTCAGTACTTCTTAAGATACTTAAAGAAATGTACATCAACTGATGAATGGATAAAGAAATTGTGGTTTATATACACAATGGAATACTATGTGGCAATGAGAAAAAATGAAATATGGCCTTTTGTAGCAACGTGGATGGAACTGGAGAGTGTGATGCTAAGTGAAATAAGCCATACAGAGAAAGACAGATACCATATGGTTTCACTCTTATGTGGATCCTGAGAAACTTAACAGGAACCCATGGGGGAGGGGAAGGAAAAAAAAAAAAAAGAGGTTAGAGT
Organism: Lynx canadensis; assembly: GCF_007474595.2. NCBI lineage: Eukaryota > Metazoa > Chordata > Mammalia > Carnivora > Felidae > Lynx > Lynx canadensis. Next base: position 56,912,001 of record NC_044306.2, read on the forward strand.
GGGAGAGAGCCAAAGCATAAGAGACTGTTAAAAACTGAGAACAAACTGAGGGTTGATGGGGGGTGGGAGGGAGGGGAGGGTGGGTGATGGGTATTGAGGAGGGCACCTTTTGGGATGAGCACTGGGTGTTGTATGGAAACCAATTTGTCAATAAATTTCATAAAAAAAAATAAAAAAATAAATAAATAAAATACCAATACTGACATGTATAGCTGATAATGTGGAAATGCCTAATAAACAAAAAAAAAAAAAAAAAAAAAAAAGAAATGTAATGGCTTATGTGAATTTACCAGATTGAAAACATTATACCATGAAATGTAATTGCATAACCCTCCAACTTTCAATTTAGTAACAAGAATGATTTCAGGCTTTAAGATGTAATTTTTATATTTTCAGTGTATTCAACAAAATAAAAATTTCAGACTCTGGAAAAAATATATTCACTCACATAGCAGATGTTAATAGCCAAGACCCTACAACTCAGACCTTTTTGTTTGGGGGGGGGGAGGATGGCAATAATAATAATTAACATTTAATCTCTAGTAAATATCAAATCTCACTATCAGACCTAAGACTGTGGTTTGATTGTACTTAGGAATTTTGTAAGATTTCCTGAATGCAGCCATCCAAGAAATGAGCACATCATGAAGCAAAGACATCATTACTGCATTGTTTAAAGAATGACAAAGGCTTCAATTTATTCAGTCTTGAAGTTGTTCTGCTCTTTGTTCATCTGGCTGTGACTGAACCTTAATGCACATCCTAGGATGGGTAGGCGCTGTTGTAAATGAAAATTCCTCCTGACTACCTATCTTCACCTTCACTGCACCACTACCCAGATCAAATGAATCATGTGAATGAGAGCAATGCAGTGTAATTGAAATGTGATCAAATTATATGAAATGCAAATCACCGACTCCAAACAAATGTTCCTTAATCCTAGGATGATCACTCCAAATTGTTGAGACAGCTAATTAGAGAATCCCTTAAACTGGAGACCAGTTGATTCTAGGATCTGGAAAACTTCAGCAAGAGTAAAGAACAGTATTTTAACTTTTAATGCATACGGTGTCATGTTCCTGGAGGTGTCTTTAGGTCATTATGCATTTCAGTAAGCAATTAAAAAGAAAAGAAAAGAAAAAACATTGAGGAACAGATAGAATTAACTTTAGTAATATACTGTTTCTTACATATTGAAATCCATTTAGTTTGTAGCAAACCATCACTTAATAAAATAGTTCTTGAAATAAGGAGTAATGTGAAAACAATCTTTGCTTTGATAGGAAACTTTAAATTTAGAGCTAGACTTTTAGAGAACAAGCACATCTTTTACTGACCAACTGCCTTCACTGCCTTCTAGTTTGAAAAAAAAAAAACAAACCTAGTAGATATTTCGGGAAAATTATGAGAATTTGGTATGATAACTCCATTTTTCTACTTCAGGAAAGCATTATCCCATTAATGAAAGAAATACTTCTATGCTCAGAACTTATGAGACTTTTAAGAACTATGTTTCAGATAGAATTACAAAATTTTTCACATTTTAGCTTTATAATAGTTGCAAAGGGTAGCTATGGCCAATAAGTAAAGATTTGATTCTCCATATAGAACATACTTAGAAGAAAGATATGATTACCCATATAGAACATATTTAAAATTTGTGAAAATATTAATCATTCTCAATTCTAGAATCACATCTTTGAAGCCACAGTTGTTCACAAATATTGTCACTAAAAATGCACATATTTATAATTCAGATTTGAGGTATTTTATTAACTTTGAGGTTTTTCACTTGCAATCCTTACAGTTTTATTCTTTGAATCAAGGTATTTAACCACATATGAAGAAATAAGTTACATTTGAATTCATTTCTTCCCTTAAAAATAAAGTGATTTGGGGCGCCTGGGTGGCGCAGTCGGTTAAGCGTCCGACTTCAGCCAGGTCACGATCTCGCGGTCCGTGAGTTCGAGCCCGGCGTCAGGCTCTGGGCTGATGGCTCGGAGCCTGGAGCCTGTTTCCGATTCTGTGTCTCCCTCTCTCTCTGCCCCTCCCCCGTTCATGCTCTGTCTCTCTCTGTCCCAAAAATAAATAAAAAACGTTGAAAAAAAAATAAAAAATAAAAAATAAAGTGATTTATTCTGGCAATCACCATTACAAAAATATCCATTCTATATATATTTGACAGTAATAATTATATTATTAAACACACAGTTTTACAAAAATATACATGGCTGCATAAGGTATAGTAGGATTTTCTTTGAGCACTCTGGAATCGGTATGTTTATTACAATAGCATATATAAGACTCAATACAGGTGCTTAAGTCAATGCACCAAGCTGCCACATCTAGACTGAGTTGCATTCTAGATATATGGAATATTTTATTTCTTATATTTATTGTAAGTTTCAGGTGTACAACATTATAATTTGACATTTGCATACACAGCACAGTGATCACCCCTCAAAATCTAGTTACCATCCATCACCCTACAATTGAACCCCTTCACCCATCTTGCTCAACCCCCAATCCCCTTCCTTCTGGTTAACCACCAATCTACTCTCTGTATGTATGCTTTGTTTTTGTTTTTTTAGATTCCACATATGAGAGAAATCATACATTATTTGTCTTTCTCCTTCTGAATGATTTCATTTAGCATAATATCCTCAAGTTCCAACCATATTGTTGCAAATGGCAAGACTTCATTATTTTTTATAGCTAGTAATATTCATGAATCATACGAATATGATTCATGAATCATGAATTATAAATATGTGTAATTTTAGTGACAATATTTGTGAATAGCTCTGTGGCTTCAAAGATCTGATTCTAGAATTGAGAATGATTAATATTTTCACAAATTACAAATATGTTCTATATAATATATCATATAGAACATATATCTATATCTATATCTATATCTATATCTATATCTATATATATATCTTCTGTATCCATTCATCCATTGATGGGCACTTAGATTGCTTCCATATCTTGGCTTTATCTTATCTTATCTTATCTTATCTTATCTTATCTTATCTTATCTTATCTTATCTTATTTTGGAAAGACAGAGAGCATGAGCCAGGGAGAGGGGCTCAGGGAGAGGGAGAGAGAGAATATTAAGCAGGCTTCATGTTCAGCATGGAGTCTGATGAGGGGCTTGATCCCACAACCCTGGGATCATGGCCTGAGGCAAAATCAAGAATTGAGGGACACCAGAGTGGCTCAGTCAGTTAAGTGTCCAACTTTAGCTCAGGCCATGATTTCAGGGTTCATGAGCTCAAGCCCCACATCAGGCTCTGTGAGGACAGTGCAGAGCCAGAAGTCTGCTTTGGATTCTGTGTGTCTCTCTGTCCCTCCCCTGCTCTTTCTCTGTCTCTCTGTCTCTCTCTCAAAAATAAATAAACATTAAAAATTAAAAAAAAAAGAGTCAAATACTCAACTGACTGAACCACTCAGGTACCTCTATACCACATCTTTTTTATCTATTCATTTACTGATGGACACTTAGGTCACTTCCATGTCTTGGCTTTGTAAAAAATATTGCAATAAACATGAAGGTTTATATCTTTTTTTTAAATGTTTATTTCTTTATTTTGAGAGAGAGAGTGAGGGAGAGGCAGAGAGAGAGTTAGAGAGAGAATCCCAAGCAGGCTCCATACTGTCAGTGTCAGCCTGATGCAGGGCCCAGTCTCATAATTGTGAGACCATGACCTGAGCTGAAATCAAGAGTTAGATGCTTAACCAACTAAGCCACCCAAGCACTCCTATATATCTTTTTAAATTAGTGTTTTCATATTCTTTAGATAATACTCAGCAAGTATATCATAAGGTAGTTCTATTAATATTTTCTTTGAGTAAGCTCTAGACCCAACAAGGGACTTGAACCATGACCCCAAAATCAAGGGTTACATGCTCTATTGACTGAGCCAGCCAGGCACCCCTCTATTTTTAATTTTTTGAGGAATATCCATACTGGTTTCCATAGTAGTTACACCAATGTACATTCCCACCAACAGTATAGGAGGGTTCCCTTTTCTCCACATCCTCTCCAAGACTTGTTAACTCCTGTCTTTTTGATAATAGCCATTCTAACAGGTGTGAGGTAATGTCTCACCGTAGTTTTGATTTGCATTTCCCTAATAATTCCCTTAATAACTAAATAGTTCATTTTTATTCTCAATGCTTGTCACATTTTGGCATTTTATTTTTTATTTTTTATTTATTTGAGAGAGAGAGAGAAAGAGGGGGAAAGACAGAGAAAGACCGAATGTTAGGCAGGCTCCATGCTTAGTGTGGACTCAATGTGTGTGCGCTTAACGCAGGGCTCAATCTCACAAACCAGGGATCATGACCTGAGTCAAAATCAAGAGTCAGATGCTCAACCAAGCCACCCAGACACCCAAGTTTTAGCATTTATTTATTTTTTTATTTTTTAATAGATATTCAATTTTTTAACATTTATTTATTTTTGGAGAGACAGAGCATGAGTGGGGGAGAGGCAGAGAGAGAGAGAGGGAGACACAGAATCTGAAGCAGGCTCCAGTCTCTGAGCTGTTGGCACAGAGCCTGATGTGGGGCTTGAATCCACGAACCATGAGATCATGACCTGAGCCAAAGTTGGATGCTCAACCGACTGAGTTACCCAGGTGCCCCCAAGTTTTAGCATTTTAAAGGAGAAACTATCTCTTGAGATGAATGTGAAATGGTTTTCCTTAAAATATATTGATGGAAATATACTGAACAGAGATCAAGCAAATGATCCGTCCCTTAATATTAGCTTCCCCTTTACTATACCCTAATGATAAATTTACTGAAATAATATGAAGTTATTGAATATCACATCTGTGGGATATGCATTAATATTGCTGAAATGAATACTTAATTAAATACAAATGTGCTATATAATATTTTATGAATAAGTGGTTGTATTTCTATGTATTTGAGATCTCCAATTACTTCACAGATTATTTCTTTATTGTTTTCATTTTATAAACATTTAAGAATCATCAAAATGTTAAATATTTTTATATTCCATTACTTTCATGCCATCAACCTGGAAAGTATAGTTTGATTTCTATAAATGATAACATGTTAGGTTGAGTTGTATTTTGTAACAATAAGAAGCGACTGTATCTACTGATATCCTTCTTTTCTGCCAAGTTATCATGATGATCTTTTTATACTCTTACTGGGACAGTTCTCCATAGGACTCTCATGTCTTTGCACACCTCAGCAAAGGCATTAACAACTTTTATTATTATTACTATTGACTGTATTTTCAAGAATATTTGTATAATATATCTCTTGGAAGACAGAGATAGCTTTTCCTTATTTGTTTCAGAATAATAGATAATAAACATAATGTTTCTTTTGTGAGAAATTTTGGACAGGTTTGCTAGCAGCCTCCTCATTAAGTTTAGAGGGTTGCTGAGCGCAAGGTCCTTAGCTGTGACACATTCTCTGTGCATAGCATTCACCTTGGCCCACCTGCATAGTTCCATGGGGCCTGGGGAGCAAGAGCAACTAATAAGAATATGAAGCTTATGCTGCTGGCTGTACCATTACTGAATAAATCTTTTGTCTCTGACCCAGAATTCTCTTGTCTTCTACCTATGAAACTGAGAAAGTCTAACTCATTAGTTTTCAAGCAAGGTAAAATTCCAGACCCTTAACAATTCTTGAAACTTTTAAGATTCTACTTGTCTCCTAGAATAATTTTAGATTAAATTATAATAAACCATATCGAGATTGTGAAAAAGTGAGAATTAAAAATCTATAAATTTATTTTATTAAATGAAAATAATGTGAGTTAATGATACATTATTAAAATTACAAAGATATCTTACAAATACCTAATCCAGACATTTCATTATATAGAGAAAAATATTCAAAATTGTATGTCATAAAGCCAATGAATTAAAAAGATCAAAATAAACAACCATGATGTCTGATCTGATGTTATTTAAAATTATATTGATAAAATAAAAGGTCTCTGTTGAAGATTAAAGATGGCCAAAATTATTTGCTATTCCTCTGATATAGACCAGTCTAATATTCTTTCCCTGAATAGACTGGCCTTTGTGACTTGCCTGACCAAGAGAATATGTGAGTGTGAGTTTATGAACTTCCAAGGCTGGGTCAAAAGGAGTCTTGAATCCTTTCCCTGGGCCCCTTGAAATGTTTATTCAAAGAGCCCTGATCTGCCATCAAAGTTGTGTGGCTACCATATTACAGAGATCACAAGGAGATGCTAGAGACTACATGGAAAGAGAGGGGTTTTGGCTGAGCTCATGCTTCCAGCCAGCCCTGCCAAGGCACCAGATATGTGAATGAAGCTACCTGGACCCTTCAGATTAGTATAATAACCAGCTGAAGGCCATGAAGGGAACTTATTCACTATCATAGCACTCTAAATATCTACCACAGGAACTGAATCATATCAGCTGAGTCATACCAGTGTTCCTGTCCCCTAATATTGCGACATAACAAAATTTTGTTGTTTGAGATAATATTTTAGCATAGTTTGTTGCACAATAATAGATGTCTGGAGCAGCCTCTAAATTTCCTTAAAAATACTATGCTTACCAGTACACCACTTTTGTTTAAAATATTAAACATATAAAATAATATTGCTTTCCTTCTTTCCATCACTCTTTCTCTCTTAAAAAGAGAGCTTCCTGCTCTCTTTTTAAAAATAATCACATATTATATATCAGAATAATATGTAGAAATAATAACTTCCCTTGAGGCTAAACTGTGCCTTAAGTGAATTTTTATGATTATAAATTTCTGAATAATAGGGCTTATTATACAATTGCTAATAAATTCTTAAATTTATCAGGCCTCCTTGGAAGTATTTTTTTAATTTATAAATAGACCTTTATTAATTAAAATTCAAAACGTGTGAAATTTGTTTTTTTATCTTACGTATGAGTAAGAATAAAACATTTTTTAATTGAGTCATTTTGATTTTTAAGCTAAATACATTACCTATGCATTAGTAGTCAAAGGTCAAGTGCCTTGGCATTTGCTTCTTTTTTTTTTTTTTTTTTTTTTTTTTTTGGACATAGGCTAACATCCACTTGTGATCTTCATAAGACAATGGACAAGAGTGAGTTTACACAGTATATCTAATTTTTTTAATGTTTATTTACTTTTGATAGGGAGTGAGAGAGTGGGGGAAGTGCAGAGAGAGAGGGAGACACAGAACTTGAAGCAGGCTCCAGGCTCTGAGCAGTCAGTGCAGAGCCTGACACGGTGCTTGAAGTCACAGACTCACGGATCATGAGATCATGACCTGAGCTGAAGTCGGCCACTCAACTGAATGAGCCACCCAGGCACCCCTTACACAGCATATCTAGACTGAGGTACTGTCGTCATGAGGGCAGTTTAAAGTAGGAAATAATTTTCTTTAATTCATCTTTTTTTAACAGATCATATCTAATAAATGAAATACTCTTTTAAATGTGAATACGTGTAAAAAATTTAGCAAGAGAGCTCATTGACCTATATTTCCTTTAGATGCAGAGGTTCTTATAATGATAAAAGAATGCATTTTTGGTGAACTGAAGGATTAACAGATCTAATATATGGCTTTGTGACTTTCTTGTCACAAAGAAAGTCTTGTTCGAGCTTCTTGGGATACCAGGAGGATTTGCTCCTTGGTCAATTCTCTTGGAGATATGAATTCAAAAGAATTCGTAGGATTTTTCTTTTACCAGGTCCAATATAAATGCTAATATAGCTGAGGACTATTACTGAAACAAACACTACCTTCTTGTTGAGGTTTATAAAAAAATGAGTAACCAGTATTGATGATTTGCAACTACCCCCAAGAATGGTCGTAAGTCCTGTATACCCAAGTAAGCTATGTAACTAGTGAGTGATGTCTATCTGAGAGGTCATGGGTCTAGCTATTTATAAGGCCTGAGAGGATTTAGTGAAGGCTTCCCTGAACTGGCTCATGTCCACCTGATTCTTCTCTATTGGTTATGCATCGTAAGTGTAGAATTTCTACAAAATCAAAAGATGTACCTGTGAGTCATGAAATTTCTGCCATGTAGATGCTGTGCATGCTGTTGTTTCCAGTAAACAGGTACCTAAACTTAGTGTTGAGTCAGATCTTCTGTGTCTTGTGTGTTTCATTTTTAATCTACGCGTAAAATCGTTGGTGCTATTTGGGGCGCCTGGGTGGCTCAGTCGGTTAAGTGTCCATTTTGGCTCAGGTCATGATCCCCCGGTTTGTGGGTTTGAGTCCCTTGTTGGGCTCTGTGCTGACAGCTTGGAGCCTGGAGCCTGCTTTGGATTCTGTGTCTCCTTCTCTCTCTCCCCCTCCCCACTTGTGCTCTCTTTCTATCAAAAATATATAAATGTAGGGGCGCCTGGGTGGCGCAGTCGGTTAAGCGTCCGACTTCAGCCAGGTCACGATCTCGCGGTCCGTGAGTTCGAGCCCCGCGTCGGGCTCTGGGCTGATGGCTCGGAGCCTGGAGCCTGTTTCTGATTCTGTGTCTCCCTCTCTCTCTGCCCCTCCCCCGTTCATGCTCTGTCTCTCTCTGTCCCAAAAATAAAATAAACGTTGAAAAAAATATATATAAATGTAAAAATTATTTTTTTAAATCATTGGTGCTATTTAAACAATATTAGACAAAAATGTTGTCTAATTATTGTATCGCATAGGTAATTTAAGATCATTCTGGTTCTAGAATCACAAAGGAAGATAACAGAAGTAGGAAAAAAACAGAAATAAAAAAAATTAAAGAGAAATTGGGTATCTAATGTCTAATGATGCAGTTTTCCTATTTACTTTATCGATATACCAGATTTTGCCCTTTGAATGTCAAATCAATCTTTAATTCCTGGGATAATCTTCTTGGTCATAAAGTAGTATCTTTACATAGTGCTAAATGTGTTTTGCTAATTTTAGTTTAAGCTTCTGCATCTAGGTTTATGAATGTTATTTATCTGTACTTTCTTTTCTTGTAATGTTCTTATCAAGTTTTACAATCATAATTAAAATATGCTGAAAACTGTTTCCACTTACTAATGATAGGACATAATTAGTGTAAGCTTGGAATTAGTTCTTGGAATATTTAGTAATAATCACTACTGGAGTCCCACAATCCCAGAGTTTCTTTTGGGAAAATTTTAATTCATGAATAATTCCTTTAACAGACAGAGGAGTACTCATTTTATTCATTTTTCTTCTATCAGTCTCAATAAATTGTTTTTTCTAGGAATTGTTGCACTTTTTACATTTTAAAATTTAAATCCTTTCATTATATTTTAATATATGCTGAATATCTGATGATATCACATTTTTAATTTTGATAATTTGAAGATGCTATTGTCTTGCTTTGATTGGTATTTCTAGGAGTTTATAAATTTTATTACTTTTTAAAAGAATTAACTTTTATCCATTTTGATTTTCTCTAATACAAAGTGATTCCGAATGCCATTAACTTTTGCTTTTTTTTCCCTACTGTATTCTCTCCTATTTCTTTTAGGCTTAAATATTTTTTCTCTCTTAAATTCTTGACTTGTATGCTTAGATCTTTCATTTTGAATTTTTATTCTTTTTAAGTTACATATTTAACATACAAATTTCATTCCAAGATCAGCTTCAGCTGATGATGATCTTAATGATAAGATATCAATCTTTTTTAAACTAGGATTCATTCCAAGCACAAGGCTTGAACTCAGGACACTGAGATCTAGGCCCAGAATTGAGACTAAGAATCAGATCCTTACCTGACTGAGTCACCCAAGCACCCTAATATGTTTAATTTTAATACACTAACAATATTTTCATCGTAATTTCTTCTCTAATCCATGTGTTATCTAGATATATGTTGATTTTAGGACTCAGCATATGGTTAATTTTCATAAAAATAAGTACATGTAAGATTGCAAAGAATATGTATCCTGTTCTACACATGTCAATTAGGCCAGATGTTCTTGGAGTTTAATTCAAGTATTTTCTTTTTCTCTCTCATTTTTTCTTATGATTCTGTAAGTTACTAAAAATGCATGTTAAGAAGTTCCCACTGTTAATGCAGTAATTTAATCAAGCATTGTTTAGATGAATACAGACTTAGGATTATTTTATTTTCCTGGTGGATTGATCATTTTATCATTATGCAACATCTTTCTTTATATCTAGCAAAGTTGCTCCCTTAAAGGTTAGCAGTAGTATAGATTCAATAATTTGGGGAAGTAATTTTAGCATTATATATTTTCTATACTTTAATTTGTTTTACCCATATTTTTGTTTCAGTTTTGTACTTAACAAGGAGCATATATTTTGGCTGGTTTTTTTTTAAATAATTGTGTCTGAAAGTCTTTGCATTTATGCTACTTATTCCATTTATAGTAAATTTAATTAAGAACTTATTTTTGGCTTAGATCTACCATAAAAATCCTTCTCTTTGCTCCTTTTTCTCTCTTTTCCTTATTATTTTACTTTATTTCACTTTTTATTTATATTATTTAACTTAGTTATTTTTTATCCCATTTTTCATGGCAATACATTTGTAAAATATAAATTCTTTATTATTTTATACGTATCCTAGAAATTACAATAGGCATCCTTGGCTTATTAAAATCTAATACATCTTTCTATTTTTTCCATGCTAAAGACAATGAAAGGATCTTGTATTTTAATCTGATTTATCCTCCATTGCCATTTTGCTATTGAAGTTATATATTTTAAAAAGGCAAATAATAATATTATTATTATTATGTGTAACCCACATTTTTTTTCATTACTATCTTTTCCTTCAAACATCTCTGCGCTTCCATATGGAACAATTTTCCTTTTTCATGAAGAGCTTGCTTTAATAATTCCTTTAACATAATTTTGCTGATGTCAAATTTTCTCAATTTCTGTTTGAAATATTTGCACTTTCATATTTGGAGAATATGGCAGATTTTTATTTTAGTGCCTTGAAAATGTTATTCATTTTTTTTTTCTTTTCTCTCTCTCTCTCTCTCTCTGCATACACACACACACACACACACACACACACCACACCACATACATATATATATATATATATATATATATATATATATATTTTTTTTTTTTTTTTCTGTTAAAAAGGATGCTGGTGTACTTTTGTTTTTTTGTTTGTCTTCTCCCAAGATCTTCTCATCATCTTTTGTTTCCTGCAGTTTTAGTATGATGTTCTAGATATGTTTGATTTAGTATTTATCTTGCTCTGGGTTCATACTGGTTCCCTTTTTGGTAGCTTGAGATCTTTTAGCAGCTTTGGTAGTCTATTGATGATTATCACTTAATTTATCACTCTGCTTCATCTTCTGTAATTTCTCCTCTTCGAGTCCTAGTTAAATATATTCAATAACTTTTCACTATCCTATATTTCTCTTAAGCACTTTATTTTCCCTTTTCTTGGTGCTTCTCTCTGAATGTTTTATATTATTTTCAAATTTTCCAATCCTCCCTCTGTAGTATTAAACACATAAACTCAGTTTTATATTGAAGCTATTTTAATTTACAGTTTGGAGATATACACACACACACAACACACATATATATACACATACATATATATGTATACATACACATATACACACATATATACATACATATATTATTTATGTATAATTGACATATAACAACATTATATCAGTTTCCAGTCTATAACATAATGATTTAATATTTGTGTATACTACAAGTGATCACCACAATAAGTTTGGTTAATCTGATTATTTTTTATAGATTTTTACTCTCTGCTGAAATTCTCCATTTTGCCTATTGTAGTTAAGGGAATGACTTCTTTAAGGCTGACATATAGACGTTTTTAGCCCACATTCCTTGGAATTGAGAATTCTAGGCTTTAAATTTATTTATTTTCTTCATTGAGTACTTTTTCCAAGGCAATCAGAGACAGATATCTTAATTTCCATTGTTGCTATAGTAATTAAGTGCCACAGGCAAGTATCTTTCTAATGTTTTGTCATCAGTGAGCATGCCATTTTATAACAGTATAGGTTATGATTTAAGTAACCATGATGCCACTCCATGCAATGAATTATGAGCATCTCATCTCTCCCCTGCAAGAAAACTTAGTGCCAGAATCTCAATTTGAGGGACTATTTCCTGGGGCTACTCTCATTTCCAATTAGTTAAGCTTAGCAGGACACAAATGGCCCACATAAGGGTTTACTTGAAGAAAGTTTAATAAACAAAATGTTCTCAGAGGTGTGGACACTGTTAAGGAAACAAATGGTGACACAGGACATAGGTATCAAGCAACTGTGAGGAACCATTATCACTACCAATAGGATCATTCATTGTCCAAATATTCCGGGGTCACATACCAGCTCAGTGAGTCAGAAATTGAGGTGCAAACATGGGTGTTTCCCTGTAAACTTCAGGTGAGCCTTAGCAAGCATGATCATACAGACATCTCTGTTGAAGTTATCCACCTTATCTTGATAAAGATAGAAAGACAATACTCACAGCCATTTAACTTTGTAGGTCTACCATGAGAAATCAAAATCCCAAAACATGGAGTAATTGAGCTAGGTTACGTCATTACACATGTGCACTAACACACACACACACACACACACTCACACATTTACTGCATGCCTCTTTGGGCAAGTCACTGCATTAGGTGGGTACTAGTGTACGTATTTACTTTTGTCATTTTCATATTTTCTACAATGAATACATATTAACTTTGCTATTCAAAAATTTTTTCTCATTATCCAAAAAAATTTAAATGAGTGTTACTTTGATTATCATATGATAGGTCATTGAAAAGAGAGGCTCCAAGAATGAGAAGGTGTTTTAGATTAATCTCAAAGAGTATGCAAGATTTGAAAATGAAAAGTAGAAGGAAGGTGATCATATATAGACAGAAAACCTGAAGAAAATACATGCAAATAATAGAGCACACAGAAATATGTGTGTGTGTGTGTGTGTGTGTGTATATATATATATATATATATATATATATATATATATATGACAGGTTACTGTAATCAATCAAAAAACAAAGAACAAAGCAAGGCTGTGATGTCATGTGGTTTGCTAAAGTTTTGTCTATTTTTAAACATTTGAATTAGCTCTTTACATTGAATTTACATCTTTTCATCATTGTGTCATATGAGGCTTGTGTGGTGTCTAGCATACCATAAATGTGCAGTCATTATTTATTTCATGAAGGGATTTGAGTCCTGATCTCTTTGTCTATCTACAGACCTGCAGTACCAAATGATCTGCTTATATCCTGTTACATCTCCCTACTTGGCACCTCCCTGAGCCTCAGCTGTTTTTTTGATGTCCTATTGCCTGCCTGACTTAGTTACAGGAGTGTTCTTGCCAACTTCACTCACTGAGACAACAAAAGTTCCCTGCAGTGAACAGTTTAATCAATAATCTGGCTTTTATTTTTACCAATGTCAAGCATCCCTTAATTTTTAATATATGGACATTGTCTTGGAAACAAAGACTAAAGATGTCATCTTTTTCCACTGAGTTATGTTTAAACTATGTAAGTTCCCTTAGGATAGAGGTCTCCCAGAAAAAAATGAAACCAATTCTACATGAATCCACTGACAATGGACAAAACTAGATTGAATCTACTATTAGTGAAAGTGTGCAAATTAGTAGACTACTTGATAATACAAATGAAAGAAGGCAATTGTGGAGAATAGAATAAGCTAAAAATTAAACTATACTGCCATTTTTTGTCATTTCTCATTATAGTTATCCAGTTTCTTATAAAAATGCCTGTTTTCAAAATTACAGTATGGTTGCTATGGTAATATGCACTTTATAAAGCCTGTACAAAGGCTGTCTTCATTTCCACTCTGCCCTGAAATAATAAAGGCCATTATTAAAGTAGAGTTGCAAGAGTCTGAAAAAAAGAGTCTGGTGAGAGGGAAACAACGAAGGCGTTAAGCATTAAAAGCAAAATTTCAAAGATCTCATTAAGTATTTGTGGTTGCCTTGGGGTCATTCAATGGTATTTTGGACAACTTACAGAGTCTTCCTGAGAGATTAAGTGTCGATGACTGATGATGAATTGTTCATTGATATTTGACAGCACTGACAGTTTACCTGTGTGATTTGGGATTATTTTCTTTCACAAGAGATGAGTAAGTTAGAATCTCTGAGTTAAAATTTCAAACACAGCATATCCCTAAGGGCCTGAGTACTTTTCACATTCCCCCCCATCTTTACCATTTTAGAGCTATACTTACTCTATAGCTATTTCTTTAAAATTAAAAAAGAAATGATTTCTACTCTGCTTTACAGTCAAAATTATTCTGATGGACACAGATTGGAGATGAGGCACTCAGAGGCATTATAAAACATGTCACGGCCTCAAAAGTCATTATCCCTTGTATGCACATTTGCCTCAAGATAACTTTGTTTTTCACTGATATTTGGGAAAGCAAGGTTTCAGATTGCAGCTGTTAGATTCATTCTGCTTAAGAGAGGCTGAAGAGCTTTTGGAAGAGACCCTGAAAATTTATAGCAGGATTGTCCTCTATCAAGAGCTTTCCTCAGAGGGAGCCCCACTGCAATTAAAATTGCTTCATCTAGGATAGAGGATCTCTCTCAATAGGCATTTTTAATTGGATAGATCTACTATGGCTCTATTTTCTATCATCTATCTGTCTACCCCATAAAGTAAGAGCTGCCAATACATTTGCAGAAAAAAAAAGAATTAACCAAACCATAAATTAGGATTCCACAGGCAATGCAGGGATAAGGGGATTATAGAAAACCTATGATTAACTGTTGTTTAAATTGAGGACATTTGGCATTCTTTATTTCAGTGATGATACAATCTATGCACGAAAAATTGTGTAGGAGAAAATAGAAGGTACTTTCAAAATTTTTACTACATGCCCTCAAAAATTCATATTCGCTAACATACTGGAATGTTGTAAGATTAATCTATAGCTTATATTTAGGTAAAATACTTTTGTATTCATATGTATGTTATAAATAAGTAATTTAGTTGGTTATTT
This sequence comes from Lynx canadensis, assembly GCF_007474595.2. Lineage (NCBI taxonomy): Eukaryota > Metazoa > Chordata > Mammalia > Carnivora > Felidae > Lynx > Lynx canadensis. Next base: position 56,927,011 of record NC_044306.2, read on the forward strand.
AAACCTTCCCTATCATTTAAGAAACAGTGAGCTGTCCTTAGTAGACTAGTTGTATCAGACATTTCATGTCTTTATGAATTATGTGACTACGCAAGTGTGTTTATTTTGAATCATGGTACAAATTCATATATAATTATTTGAGGTAAAAATATGTGGTAATGTATGCAATTCCTTTCTGTATATGTATTCTCATAGATATCAAATATGGATAGGGACCTGAGGGTCTCTTTTGATTAAATTGAGTTAAATTGAGTCAAAATTTTCCTGGAGAAGTTCTCAAATAATTGATATTAAGTACAAACCATAGGAGATTGTCCACTTACAGACTATTATTATACAAGTATGTTGTATTTATTGCCCAATGCATCTTTAAGTCTATTTTCCTTTCTTCTCTTCTTTGTATTCAGTAATTCCTAATACTGAAGTACAGTTGGGACCCCGGGTGGCTCAGTCCATTAAGCATCAGACTTTGGGTCAGATCGTGATCTCACAGTTTCTGGTTTCAAGCCCGGTGTCTGGCTGTGCTGACAGCCCAGAGCCTGGAGCCTGCTTCAGATTCTGCTTCTTTTCTACCCCTTCCCTGCCTGTGCTCTCTCTCTCTCTGTCTCTCAAAAATAAAAAATTTAAAAAAAAGTTTTTTCAATGAGTTATAAGCAAGTCCTACTGGTAGAATACATTGCTTGTGCTGAGTATCACATCCAGAGCAATTGTTATATTTTATTATAAGAACTAATTTCTGGTGATTTGTTTCTACCCTTTTGTTCATCAGAGTTGTGGAATTCTAAGCTTCTGAGTTCATTAAATAATATATTTGGAAGTGTTTTTTTTTTATATTGTAAAAATGTTTACAGATATAAAGTAATGTGTATGTTCCATTGCTGATGAGGAGTGCATGTCTCATAGAGTGACAATTCTATGGTACCTGTAACTGCATTGTTGCTGTTTATATCATCTTAGGTGAACTATTAGGTCACCTAATGAAGTTTGATATATAAATTCAGATTTTGTTCAGTAGTGTTCACCAATAGGAGAATTTTTAAATGATCAGAAATTATTCTGATGCTGATATTCCTGACCACATCCAGGTCTATTATATTACATTTTTCTACTCTTATGACTGGTCAGGAATACCTATTACACAAAAATTTTCAGGGGTTGGTTATTCTCTCCTATAAACTGAATACTTTGATAGCTGCCAGAGAAAATATTTGCTGGGATCCAACACTTTCTCATTTGATAGCTATTCCCTATATTCCTCCATTATGACATGCATCGTCAAGGTTAACTCCACTTCATAAGCTGAAACATTAAATCACATTGTACTAAACAACTGATAACACCATTCTAAACTTATACTAATCAGAACTAATTTTTCTTATGTTGTCTGTTTTTCTCTCTTGGTCTAGCTTAGTGCTTTCCCTTGCACTTAATTAAGTCACCTGCATGTGATTCTAACATGCATTTATATTTGATTATTAAGAAAAGAATCTTGCTCTTTTGTGCTCTGTACAGAGAGATGTGAGTCTTGGGTCCTATCTTCAGCCTTCACTCTACCTTGATGAATTTGTTTGGAAGGCTTATGCTACCTCTGTGAACTTCCCTTTTTCTTTCATTAAAACCTATCCTGACTGCATATTTTAATCTCAGAGCTCTTAAAAATTCATTATTTATGAAATGCTTTGAGGTATTTGGGAGAAAGATTTACTATTTGTAGTGATGCTGAAAATAATATGTACTGTGTTATTTAGTACACATTAAGCTCTCTGACTTTTATGTATTATATAAAACATATCAAAGTATGTATTACCTTGGGCAGATTCGAGTGGTTTTAGGAAGTGTTGGGTTATCAGGCAAAGGAATAGTAGTGATCCAGCAAAGTGTTCCACTTTGGAAATACCTGACCATTCATTTTCTTATCCTTTAAGGAGTTTATATATCAAGATGACATATTTCAAGGATACTTATAATATCTAATGGAAAATTTGCAGGTATTGCAAGTATGATAAAAACAGAAGGAAGTACATTTATTTCTCATTCTATCAACTAAAAGTTACATGTAGACTTTTCTAACAGATTTATCAAATTTTCATAATGATATATAATTTAATATCCATGTGATATTTATCTGTGCACTCATATCATCAAATACATTTTCCATTGAATTTAGGGTCAGTATAACTTCTATTAACAGGTCTAATCAACCTCATTGTTGCTGTGAAAAAGTCTGATGATAATCTATTTTTCCCTTTATAAGTTGCATGCTCTTTTTTTCTAAGTGTTCCCAAAACATAGTCTCTCTCCTTTTATTATTTTTTTTAAGGTTCAACAATTTTTTTAGAATATGCTTTGGTGCTGACCAAAGCCAATCTTCTCATGGCACACACACACACATTTTTCTCAATATGTAGTTTCAATTTTTAAAAAAAAAAATCTTCAGGATTTTTTTTATGTTTTAGTTTTTAGTATATATCCTATTTTCTTGCTTTGGTTTTATGATTTTTCTTATCTATATTTTAATTTCTTATGTATATTTCCTATATCTTGCCCATTTTCCTTTTAAATCTTTTTTTCTCTTCCTCAATTTTTATGGATATTTTAATTTTTCTTATTTTTTATTTTGTCTGAAGGCATTAATTAATTGTTGCTCCTGTTTCTGTATTCTTTCAACTTTAGTATTCATTTCTGAAACATTTTTCTATTGTTTCTAATTCTTTCTTGAGTTCTGTGATCTCAATTCTCAGTCTAGTTCTAATTTATGTTGCTCTTTCATGTTTATATTATTTTATTAATGTCTTTTAGTTTTTTTAATATAGTAGGTTATGGTTTTGATCTATTTTGGGGACATGTCTTTCTGGCATGCTTTCCTTGCCTGTAGGGATATTATTTTGTACTTTATTCTCTTTATTCTTATAATAACTTTTCATGGGATTTGATATCTATGCCTCTATTGTTTTTCTTTTTTCTTTTTTTTTTTATTTTTAGGTGAAATTAGTATTCCTGAGCTTTATAATGCAGCCAAGTTAAGGAAAGCTTTTCTATCTTCCCAGAGGTTATGCTTCTGATGTTTTGTACAGTGTTCAGCAATATGATGATGCCTTGCTTTTCTGTAAAATCCTGGTTCTCTTTCTCTCCCCAATTTTGACATGGACATCTTCTTTTATTCATCTCTGTCTTGTACGATTTTGACTTTACTTTATGCATTACTCCTCAGAGTGGGGCCTTGTCCCAGAAGGAAACCTTTGCAGGTCAGTTTTGAGAGTGACTGCATGACTCCATGTCCTTCAGGCCTTCTTACTGCCAGTACCTCCATTGACTCTGACCTGGAGAGAGCAAGCCTCCAATTTCAGTTGCTCTTCTGCAGTCAGGCATCTGTGGTTTTCACAGAATCCATGTTGTCTCTTCTAAGGTCTGCTGATCTTTCGTCAGATACTGTTCACATGACTTCTTCCCACACATACAGGACTGTAACCAACTGACTGAATTTGGGGGTTGGTGGGGATGCCTTTTTACCTAGTTTGGCTGTAAATGTCATCTGTAGATATTTGGTTTTGCAATCTATTTGCCCCCTCAGTTGTTTTTGGAGAGATGGAAAATATATACTATTGTCATTGCCATCTTCCCAGAATCCCAGTTATTTAAAATACATATATATGTATTTATATATATATATGCATATGTGTATATATATACACACACATATATATACATATAAATACATATATATGTATACATATATACATATATATACACATATATACATATATATGTATTTATATAATTTCCAGAGAGAAAAAATGCACATGATATTTACCTTTATGCATAGATTTACAAAGTAAATACACATGTGTTATCAGTACCCAGAAAAATAAGTACTTTATTAGTTGAGGATTGTTAGCATATTCTCCATTTTTTTTCCTTAGAAATCTTCATTGTTAACAATCTGAAAACAATAATCTGAGAACAGAACACTGATTGAGGTAATTATGATAGAGTTACATATGTTTTTATGTTATTACTTTATTAAAATATGTATATATTTGTACTCCTCTCTCCCCTAGTATATCACACTTACACACGGAAATACATGTGCTTGAGCTCATACATGATGTCGTAAATTAAATTACTGGTCCCAATTCTTCATCCTTCCATTATTCACATCCTTAGTTAGTAACTTTGCAGTCCATCCTGCTAAAGGTACAAGATACATATCGCTGCATCTTGCCTTTCCACTTAGCTATTTGACTTACTTTGACCAATGAGGATGTTAGTTCATGGCCCACAAGAAAGAATTTAAAATGCACGTTTACACTTACTTATATGTTTGTTCTTACACGCCACCATTCCCATCCTACCTGCCTAGCTAATTTGCTAGGCTCAGGGAAAATGAAAAAGACATGGAACAGAAACACCCCAAGTGACCTCCAGTGTGAAACCAGCCAAACCAGCTGACCTGCGAATTCAGGAGGAGAAAGAACTGCTTAATGTATATTTCAATGAGGATTTGAGATTATCAGTACTGTAACCTTATTATAGGAAATACAATTCACATGTCAATGTGTCGGAGTTCTCAAATACAGTTTATGGTTTTTGCCTGATATGATTGGTTGTTTTTAATAATTACTGAAATATGTGCTGCTCTTTATATTTTTATGGTTTCTTCATAATTGCTTTAGTTGCTTTTCTCTTTTTGATTTAGTTGGATATTATTTAACTAATTTCTTTTTTTTTCTAATGTGTGTATTTAAGGCCATAGATTTCATTTTGAATATTTTTTGGTTGCATATCACATATATACCTTCAGCTTTTATTTTCTTATTTCTAAGTAGTCTGTAACTTAAAATTTTCCTTAACACGAACATTAGTTAAGGAACTATATGTTTAATTTGCAAGTATTATTTTATCTTTTATTTTTTTATTTTTAAATTTTTTGGGGGAATTTTTTCCTTTAATAAATTTTTCTCTGCATTTGTTCTTTTTCTCATTTTTACTTCAAAAAGAGATATATTTTCAAAATTCTTTGCTCTTTCCTTCCTGGGTGGTTGATAAAATGTTTATCAATGGTCTACTCAAAAGGAAATACTAATTTCAACATTTAAAAATTTCAACACATAGCATTTGGCTATATATAAGCTCAGAGTTCTGAAATTTTTAAATTATTTACATTCTACTAGGGAAAACTTTTATGTACCTATTTTAAATGTGAAATAAAATAGAGTTAATACATTACTATCATCTCCCCAGTTTATACCTTTTGATTCAGTTTTTGTGTGATAATTAAATTTAATCTTTAGCTTCTTCCTTTCCCAATGTCTTCTTGGAGATGAGTACAACCTTGTAACTTCATTTTTCTTTCTTTCATTGAGTAGGCTATTTATTTTATTCTTTATTATTACAGTAAAGCTTCTTTCTTATGTTTTCGGAGGTGACATAATACACAGCATCAGTGGCAAAGCAGAACTCATACATTTGCTTGATAAAAATAACAAGTATCCAGCTTAATTATGATTTCAATGACACAAGGAATCATAATGCACATCACACAGGCAAAGCAGGAGAAAAACCCTTCAACACGCCCCCAGGTCTTTCTTCCTCCTGTCTCTTGCATTACATGTGTTTTCACTCAGGTTTTCAGATGAGGTTTCTAATTGTTCTGGATGAGCAATTTCTATCATGGGACATCTCCATATTATATGCAGATGGTTACATAGGTTAGGGAATATTTTCAGAAGTCATGTCTCAAAAACCCACAGATTTTTAGTACGCAATTATAAATCACTGGAATACTGTGATAAAACATTTCATACATAAAGAAATACTGGTATGCTTTCTAGTTGGTATTTCCCTAGCATGTTTATAAGGAGATTAGACTGGATGCCATACCTTTTTTTTTTTCCCCAGAGATCTCACTCCAATAGAAAAAGTGAATGAATGGCAGACTATTTGCTTCCCAAGAGACTGTGACTAAAACAGTCAAGTAAAGAACCACTGTTGAACACATTTAATATTCAAAAAAGTCCTTGCCACACTCTGTGTCTAAGATCTGTTGCTTGTATTCATTGACACATTATAAGTTAATGAAGCACATGACTCATGAGAATAGTTTTAATTCAACATCAGGTCCCAGTATTAAGGCACAGTTTGACACATAATAGTTCCAATATACTCTTTGATTGATGAATAAATGAAGAAGAGGGGAATGGCCAGTTGATGTTAAATTGCATAAAAGGAACAATTTGGAGAGGGTGACTGGGGAAGTTTTATCAAAAGAAATTTTAATTGTTAGAGCTTATCATGATTAGGTTTCTTGGATCTGTTAAAAATAACCTGTGCACTGTTCAAAGTTTGAATGAACAGATTTAAAAGTAATAAAGTTGTGAATTAACTTGGAATTTAATAACTACAAATAATAAAATCTAGAAAATATAATTTTTTTATTACACTTGGTAGGAGGTTTGATGTCAGCGGCACATAAAATCAATCAAATTCATCAAGCCAACAAACTAATTGAAACATGCACAAACATATGCACAGAGGCTTTAGATGGAGACAGCCTGTGTTTAAATTCTGACAATGCTGCTTCCATGGGTGTGACATTTGACAAGTTATCTAATCATTCTGTGCCCCTATTTCCTCATCTGTAAAGTGGGTATTATAATAGTGCATACATCATGGAAACACTGTGAAAATAAGACTGAATAATACACATGAAACGTGTTTGGGAGCAGTACCCAACACGCAGATAATGCTCAACAAATGTTAGATAGTTATTTTTATAATTTCTTTGGACAATTACAAAGATTACCATAATGTCTCTCAATTTTTTAATGTTTCCAATAATATCCTCAAATCACCCTTCCCAAACCAAAAACCTTGTCATTAAGAAAGTGACTTGAGAAAAATAAGCAGTTGAAACATTCAGGACATAATATTTTCTCTACTTAAATGTATTCTATATAATTTACTAATATAGAGTACACTTAGGTGGATAAAATATATTTCTAGCAGCATCCATTACTCTCCTAATATACTGATAAGTTGCTCTGATGTACTGAGCACAAGAGAGACACTGTAGGTAAGAGGGCAAAAAACCATAAATCAAAAGAAACAGACTATTCTAATAGCTCTCTCATCCTGTGAATACAGAAATAGAACAAAGGTACTCAACTTCTGATGAAGTTTGGTTTATATGTCAGGTGAAAAGCCAATAGAAACATTCAGAAAAAGTTGATGGTAATTAATTTTAACACCTCTATTCTTTGTTTTTCTCACCTGATAAATGAGAGCACTGAACATGATCATCTCTCAAGTCCTTACAGTTGTAAATCAGGTCTTGATAATCAAAAGCTACAACTAACTGAAGTCGTTGTGTTAGTTTCCCATTGTTGTAAACAATCATCACAGACTTGGTGGCTTAAACAATCCAAATGTATTACCTTACAGGTCTGAAGGTCAATAGTCCTAAAATGTTATCTGGGGGGACTGTGTTCCTTCTTAAAGCTCCATGGGGGAATCATTCCCTTGCCTTTTCCAGATTCTAGAGGCGGCCTGAATTCCTGGTTTATGGCACCTTTCTGCCTTCAAAACCAGCAATGTAGGTAGAATCTTATACATAAACTGAATTATTTTCCTCTGCTTCCCTCTTCCACATTTAAGAACCTTTGTAGATTCACCTGAATAATCCAGGATAACCTCCCTAAAGTAAGATTAGCTGATAAGAAAATTTAATTCCATCTGTTACCTTAATTCCCTTTGCTATGTAATATAACAAATTCACAGGTCCCAGAGATTAGTATACAGACTTCTTTGGGAGTCATTATTCTGGCTACCACACGTTTGGGCATCAGAAATTTTTCCAAAGCAAGATTTTTCAATTACTCATTTTTTTAAAAATTGGATACATTAACTACTATGATACTTAGTGTTTTTTTTTAAGTTTATTTATTTATTTTGAGAGAGATAGAGACAGCACAAATAACGGACGAGCAGAGATAGAGGGAAACAGAGAATCCTAAGCAGGCTCTGCACTGTCAGACTCAGGGTTTGAACTCAGGAAACTCAGATCACAACCTGAGCTGAAACCAGGAGTGGAACACTTAACCAACTAAGCCACCAATGCTTAACCAACTGAACCAACCAGCTGCCCCTCTGATAGTTTCTTAATTTGTAATATAATGATACTAACTTTATCATAGTTTTAGCATTGTGAAAAATAAGTGAAAGTACATTTCTAAAATAGCAAATTGCGAGGCCCTCAATGTTCAATACTCAAGTAAGTACTCAAAGAACTACAGATGGTATAATAATAATAATTAGTAGTAGTAGTATTTTCATTTGTATACTTAGTTTTCAGAGCACAAAAAAAGACAATATGACATCCTGACAAGTACATAAAAAAGAAAACCATGCCCTAATGGTCTTGAAAAATAAATGCATTACAGCATTCATCTTAAAGATGGTGTGAGAAGTAGGGGGACTGTGATGTCCCTTGTCCCTCACACACAGCTATGTTGAGGTCAGAACACTTAGAACACCTATAGAGTGTTCTGTAGAATGATAGGAACATCTCAGACAGCATGGTGGGACAGAGGTGCATGTATATGAATTGGGACAGATAAAATGGCAGGCAGTGTAGGCATGGAAGGGAGCCGACCCCTTCTGTAGAGAGACAAAAGGAAGAGAAAGAGAGGCTGTGGAAGTGTGGTATTGTGTTTGGACAAGATGGACAGAGCAACAAAAAATATGGAGAGAGCTAGTTTCTACTTTGCAAACATCCTTAGGAGGTAAAGATCAGCATTTTCAGGGGTGTGCAACTTTCTACGGACCAGAGACTCCACTGTGTGTGTGTGTGTGTGTGCGTGCCTTGGGGGGAATGGGGAGGAGAGTCAGACTTGGCTCAGTAGTGATCTTAGGGGCCGACTAGGAGACAACAGTCCTTTCGCTCATGTACTGTGGTAAGAGGGTATATTGTGCTGCCCCCCACCCTCCCCACAAGGACAAAAGACCCAGAAGGCACCAGCCAGAGTCCCTTTGTTGGCTGGCGGACTGGTGCTATGCTAGAACTGGGCAGTGCAAAGCGGGATCCTTTAAGACATTGGGTTTTGAATCCCAGCCAAGCGCCTCAGAGGCACAGGAGACTGTGGAGCAGGACAAGCCGGCTGCTGCACTGCTCTGTGAGGGCAGCGTTCCTGAACAGTGTGTTGGATATATCTGGTCCAGGGAGGAGAGGTTGGCGTGTCACCATTTTTCTCCCCATTTGGTGGAGCATCAAGGAACTGGACAGTGGCCCCCAGTGGAGGCAGGACCACTTACACCAAACCCACGCCTCCGGGCCTGGTAACTTCTTATCTACCGAAGTGGAAGTGACACTGACCAACCCAGACTGCCTCTCCTCCAGACCAGTATAGCCACTGGTCCCAGGAACCAACAGAAAACTGTCCTGCAGTTTTGTATGTTACTCTGTCTTTTATGTTATTATTATTATTATTATTATTATTATTATTATTATTTTCTCTTTTCTTTCCTTCTCTTCTCTCTGTTCTCTTCTTCTTAATACCCTGTTTTTTTCCTTCTCTTTGGAATCAGGCTCACAGTTTCTGATTTGATTTTTGGTCAATTTTTGCCATATATATAAATATATTTTTCATATATATATATTTCATCTATATAATTATTATATAGTTACATATACATTTTACAATAAATATAATTCCTATTATATATAATAACTCATATATACAATTCTTATTATATGTGTATAGAATATATATATATAGATATATATTCTATGTGTATAGAATATATATTTATATACATATATTTTTTTTTTCTTTCTCTGTTCTGGTTGTTTGTTTAATCAGAATTTTTACTCTATTCTTTGTACAACTTTTCGGTGTCTTCTTTATTTTTTCTCTATCTGTTTCTCTGGATTCAGCGTTATAGTTTCTTTGATTCTCTGCCTGGTCATTTTTGTTTTGTTTTGTTTTGTTTCCCCTTTCATTTTTAATTTGTATGGGATAAGGTTTCCCCTCTATTTTTAAATTTTCCCAGGGTTACTTCAACAATTCAAAGCATACCTGGTAGAAGGTCTAAACAATTGACTACTATAAGCATCAGGATAGAACAGCCAAAGACTCAACAACAGAGTGCACGTAAACACACCAAAAACACTTCCTCAAGTGCTAGGCCCTGCACAGTGCATGACATCTTTTTGAATATAGTAGTACTCACAGGTGCAGGAGACATAAGCTATTAAAACAGGTAAAAGACAGAAACATAGCCAAAATGATGAAACAGAAGAATTCTCCTCAAAAGATTTTAGGAAGAAATGACAGCCAGAGAATTGCTCAAAACATACATAAACAATATATCTGAACAAAAATTTAGAATAGTCATAAGACTAATAGCTGGGCTTGAAAAAAGCAAAGAAGACAGCAAAGAATCTATTGCTGCAGAGATCACAGACCTAAGAAATAGTCATGATGAATTAAGAAATGTTGTAAATGAGATGCAATAAACTGCACAAAGTGACGGCAAGGATGGAAGAAGCAGAGTAAATAATAAGTGAAATACAAGTTAAAATTATGGAAAATGATGAAGCTGAAAAAAAGAGTGGAAAGAAATTACTAAACCATGAGGGAAGAATTAGAAACCTAAGTGATTCAATGAAACAAAATATCCATATCACAGGAGTTCCGAAAGAAGAGAGAAAGAGAAAGAAGTTTTATTTGAACAAATTATAGCTGAGAACTTCCCTAATCTGGGGGAGGAAACAGATATCCAATTCCAGGAGGTACAGAGAAATAACTTCAAAATTAACAATAATAGGTCAACACCATGACGTACCATAGTGAAACTGGCAAAATACAAATATAAAATGAGTATTCTGAAGCCAGCTAGGGACAAATGTGTAGCCACATAATGATGGTAGCAGACCTGTCCACTGAACTTGGCAGACCAGAAGGGGAGGGCAGAAAATATTCAATGTGCTGAATATGAAAAATATGCAACCAGGAATCCTTTATCCAGCAAGACTGTCATTCAGAATAGAAGGAGAGATAAAGGCTTTCCCAGACAAACAAAAACTAAAGGAGTTCATGACCACTAAACTAGCCCTACAGGAGATCCTAAGGGGCACTCTATGAGTGGAAAGCAGCAAAGACTAACTAAAAAGGACCAGAGATATCACCATAAGCATGAAACCTATAGATAACACAATGATGCTAAATCGATATCTTTCAATAATAACTCTGAATGTAAATGGACTAAATGCCCCAATCAAAAGACATAGGTTATCAGAATGGATAAAAAACAAAACAAAACAGAACAAAAAACAAACAAACAAACAAACAAAAAGAAACCCACAAGATCATTCTATATGCTGCCTACAAGAGTCTCATTTTAGACCTGAAAACACCTGCAGATTGAAATTGACAGGATGGAGAACCATCTATCATGTTTCTGGATGTCAAAAGAAAGCCAAAGTAGCCATACTTATACTAGACAAACTAGATTTCAAAACAAAGACTATAACAAGAGATGAAGAGTATTATGTAATAATTAAGGGGTTTATCCATCAAGAAGAGCTAACAATTGTAAATATTTATGCCCCCATGGGAAACGCCCAAATATGTATCAATTAATCACAAACATAAATAAATGTATAGATATGTATACATATATAATATATAGATAATAATATCATGATTGTAGGGGACTTTAATACTCCACATACAACAATGGACAGATCATTTAGGTAGAAAATCAATAAAGAAACAATGCCTCTGAATGACATATTGGACCAAATTGGACCAGATGGACTTAACAGATATATTTGAGCTTTTCATCCAAAAGCAGCAGAATACACATTCTTCTTGAGTGCACATGGAACATTCCCCAGAATAGATTACATACTGGGTCATAAAACACCCTTCAACAAATATAAATGGATGGGCATCATACCATGCATATTTTTCAGATCACAACACTATGAAATTTGAAGTCAACCACAGGAAAATTTTGGAAAGCCCCCAAATGCATGGAGGTTAAAGAACATTGTACTAAAGAATGAATGAGTCAACCAGAAAGTTAAAGAAGAAATTAATAAATATATGGAAGAAAATGAAAATGAAAACATGACAGTTCAAAACCTTTGGGATGCTGCCAAGGCAGTTCTAAGAGGAAAATACATTGGAATCCAGACCTCTCTCTAGAAGCAAGAAAGGTCCTAAATATAGAACCTAAGTTTACACCTAAATGAACTAGAAAGATAGCAGCAGAGAAAGCCCAAAGCCAGCAGAAGAGAAATAATAAAGATTAGAGCAGAAGTAAACAATATAAAATCCAAAATCCAAAAACAAAAAACAAAAAACAAAACAGTAGAGCAGAGCAATGTATATAAGAGCTGGTTTTTGAAAGAATAAATAAAATTGATAAACCCCTAGCCAGACTTCTCAAAAAGACAGATGAACCAAGTAGATAAAATGAATGAAAGAGGAGAGATCACAACCAACACCCCAGAAATACAAACAATTAGTAGGGAATACTATGAAAAATTTTATGCCAACAAACTGGACAATCTGGAAGAAATGGGAAAATTCCTAGACACCCACACACTACCAAAACTCAAAGGGAAGAGAGAGAAATTTGAAAAGACCCATAATCACCAAAAAATTGAATTGGTTCTCAAAAATTTCACAACAAATAAGAAGCCTGGGCCAGATGGCTTCCCAGAGGAATTTTACCAGACATTTAAAGCACAGTTCATACCTATTCTTCACAAGCTGTTCCAAAAGATAGAAATGGAAGGAAACCTTCCGGACTCATTTGATGAAACCAGTATTACCTTGACTCCCAGACAGAGACCAGACTAAAAAGGAGAATTACTGGTCAATATCCTTGATAAACATAAAAAAATTCTCAACAAGATACTAGTAAATTGAATTCAATAGTATATTAAAAGAATTATTCACCATGATCAAGTAGGATTCATTCCTGAGCTGCAGGGCTGGTTCAATATTTGCAAATCAATCAACGTGATATATTACATTAATAGAAGAAATGATAAGTACCATATTATACTGTCAATAGATGCAGAAAAAGCATTTGACAAAATACAGCATCCTTTCTTAATAAAACCGTCAAGAAAGTCAGTATAGAAGGAACATACCTTAACATTGTAAAAGCCACATATGAAAGGCCCACAGCTAATATCATCCTCAATGGAGAAAAACTGAGAGCTTTCCCCCTGAGATCAGGAACACAACAAGGATGTCTACTCTTACCTGTTGTTTAACGTAGTGTTGGAAGTCTTAGCCTCAGCAATCAGACAACATAAAGAAATAAAAGGCATCCAAACTGGCAAAGAAGAAGTCGAACTTTCACTTTTCACACATGACATGATACTCTGCATGGAAAACCCAAAGACTCTAACCCAAAAACTGCTAGAACTGATCCATGAATTTAGCAAAGTCACAGGATATAAAATAAATGTACAGAAATTGGTTGCATTTCTATACACCAATAATGAAGCAACAGAAAGAGATATCAAGGAATCGATCCCATTTACAATTGCACAAAAAGCCATAAATTAACCCAGGAAAAAACTTAACCAAAAGATTTGTATGATGAAAACTATAGAAAACTCATGAAAGAAATTGAAGACACAAAAAAATGGAAAAATATTCCATGATCATGGAATGAAAAAATATTGTTAAAATGTCAATACTACCCAAAGCAATCTATACATTCAATGCAATCCCAATCAAAATAGCACCAGCATTCTTCACAGAGCTAGAACAAACAATCCTAAAATTTGTATGGAACCACAAAAGACACCGAGTAGCCACAGTAATGTTGAAAAAAAAAAAAAAAAGGCAAAGCAAGAGGCATCACAATCCTGGACTTCAGCCTGTATTACAAAGCTGTAATCATCAAGACAGTATGGTATTTACACTAAACAGACACACAGACCAATGGAATAGAATAGAGAACCCAGAAATCGACCTACAAATATATGGCCAACTAATCGTCAACAAAGCAGGAAAGAAGTTCCAATGGATAAAAGACAGTCTCTTTAGCAAATGGTGCTGGGAGAACTGGACAACAACATGCAGAAGAATGAAACTGGACCACTTTCTTTTTTATTTTTTTTAAATTTTTTTAACGTTTATTCATCTTTGAGAGACAGAGAGAGACAGAGCATGAGTGGGGAAGGGGCATAGAGAGGGAGACACAGAATCGGAAGCAGGCTCCAGGCTCTGAGCTGTCAGCACAGAGCCTGATGTGGGGCTTGAACTCACAACCTGCGAGATCATGACCTGAGCCAAAGTCGGTCGCTTAACCGACTGAGCCACCCAGGCGCCCCAAACTGGACCACTTTCTTACACCATATACAAAAATAAACTCAAAATGGATGGAAGACCTAAATGTGAGACAGGTAACCATCACAATCCTAGAGGAGAAAACAGGCATCAAACTCTTTTACCCTCACCACAGCAACTTTTTACTTGATATGTCTCCAAGCAAGGGAAACAAAAGCAAAAATGAACTGTTCAGTCCTCATCAAGATAAACTACTGGAATGGGAGAAGATATTTGCAAACGACATATCAGATGAAGGGTTAGTACCCAAAATCTATAATGAACTTACCAAACTCAACACCAAAAAATAATCCAGTGAAGAAATTGGCAGAAAACATGAATAGACAGTTTTCCAAAGAAGACATCCAGATGGCAAACACACATGAAAAAAATCTCAACATTGCTCCTCATCAGGGAAATACAAATTAAAACCACACTAGATACCTCACACCCGTCAGAATGGTTAAAATTAACAACTCAGGAAACAACAGATGTTGGTGAGGATGTGGAGAAAAGGGAACCCTCTTGCAATGTTGGTGGGAATGCAAACTGGTGAAGCCACTCTGGAAAACAGTGTGGAGGTTCTCCAAAAAATTAAAAATAGAATTACCCTACAACCCAGCAATAGCAGTACTGGTAATTTATTTGAAGGATACAGGAGTGCTGATTCATAGGGGCACATGTACACCAATGTTTATAGCAGCAGTTTCAAAAGTAGCCAAATTATGGAAAGAGCCCAAACATCCATCCACTGATGAATGGATAAAGAAGATGAGGTTTATATCTACACAATGGAATACTACTTGGCGATGAAAGAGAATGAAATCTTGCCATTTGCAACAATGTGGATGGAACTGGAGGGAGTTATACTAAGTGAAATAAGTCAGTTAGAGAAAGACAGGTATCATATGATTTCATTAATATGTGGAATTTGAGAAACTTATCAGAAGACTATAGGAGAAAGGAAGGAAAAATAAGTTACAGAGAGGGAAGCAAACCATAAGTGACTTTTAAATATAGAGATGGGCATTGAGGAGGGCACTTGTTGGGATGAGCACTGGGCATTGTATATAAATGATGAATCTTGGGAATCTATTCCTGAAGCCAAGACTACACGGTATGTTAGTTAACTTGATAATAAATTTTAAAAAAAGGGAAAAGAAGTGCATTACATACTGTCTAGAGATATTGTATGCAAAACAGATGCCCTTTATGCCCTTTGCATTATCTACTCTAGTAGTAATCTTTTGTTTATTAGTAAATGTTGAATAAACTCTCAAAATTTGGTTTACAAATAGATCTTGAAGATGTTTTGTGTCAATTAAAAATTGCATTTCAATTTGAATACATTCCTATTATATAGATATGATCTGAAAGTTAACTGTAGTTATAAAAACTAAAGAGGACCAAGAATTTTGGGGAAGTGTTAATTTCAGTATTCTAGACTTAACAGAAAAGGTGGGTGTAAGAAAATGATTTGAAAAAGTGCATTAGCAGATGCTGATTAAGATGCCATTTTTAGTAGAGGGTGAAGCCTGGAAGTGTAAGGAGTGGGAGAGAAAGACAAAACTACTTGTCAGGATGGACACCGGCTGGCATTCAAGGTCTGTGTGTGGGATGAACTTGGCCTAGTAATGTAGGCAGTTCACAGCCAGCAGATTAATGCAAGTTTAGAACCCTGGGCTATAATTTTATAAGATATTTTCAGACTAAAAGGGAGATTTTAAAATGAGTTGACATGATTAAGGTCCTGAAACAGTAAAGAGATTTAAATAGTAGAGATTTCAATGTGCTGAAAGAAGGACCAGAGACATTTTGCTGAGCCAAACAATGACATTCTGAAAGAGAATAAAATAAAGTCATAATTCACTTTTGCAATCTCACTGCAAAAAGTGTTAGCAAAAAACTTGAGGATCCTGTGCTGGGAAAAAAGAAAACTTAAATCATTTTCATGACCTGAAAATCTTTTTAATAGAGAAAAAAGAAGAGAAAGTATAGTAAAAGTATAGATAGCAAATGAAAAGTTTTCGTAAGAGTTTAGAACGACAATATTTTTAGAGAAAAACTTCTGAATATTTGTTAAAGTAAGCAAAAATAATTCATAATTAAAATAAGAGTCAAGGTTCATTGAATGGTCAGTGTATATATGTATTATGCACTGTACCTTAAACATATACGCATTCACTGTATTCTTAATACAGACTCTCAGATCTTGTCATCTGTATTTTAAAAGTGAGGAAACAAAGACAGAAATGCAAAGTAATTTCCTCACAAATGCAGTTAAAATTAGCAACGGCAAAATTAGCAAAGCTGATCAGACAAGTTTGAATCCATTCTTTAACCCTTCTAAAATAATTGCCTTTATTCTTAAAAAGTGGATGTCTTGGCATAGAAGAGATACTCATAAGCAAACATAATTTCATAAAGTCTTATGACGTAATAGCTTTGCTAAACATTTAAATATACCCTCTTATCTAATTTTATAGTTACTCAGTGAATCAACTATGATTTTCTCAACTTCCAATGTCATAAAATTGTACATGCACCAGAACAGAAAACCCCTGCACCGATATCCTAAGGCCATGACAATTTCACGGGGAGGTTGATATTCCATAATTGGACCCACGCAGAAGTACAGTATGATAAACTTTATGGAGGGAAAGCCAAAATACTGAGGTACAGAGTAACAGAAAATACCTAAGATTACAGAATCAGCAAAATTTTCTGTAGGGAAATAGTATTTTTGCTGAGACTTGAAAGATACATAGGAAATTACAGGCAAGGAGAGCAGAAAAGAGCTTGTTGATTTGGATGAAGTAAAAGAACAAGTGGCTAGAGGGCAATGAGAACGTGGAGAAAGATGAGAAGTTGAGTAAGAACTAAATAATTAGGACAACTTGACAAATGAAGGGATTTGGATTTTATTATAAACTCAATGGTAAGCAAAGAGAAGTGTTGCAGGTCTCATCTGCGATCTGTTCAATTTAATCTTTTCACTATAGGAGGAGACTTTGGTAGTAGTCCTTGAAGATGAAAAATGGATGGGTTTGTTAGGTTGAGGAAAGTTTGGTAAGAGAAAAATGAGCAGATTTCGAGGCAAGGTGGACATATGATTGATTGTGCACTGGTTGTAATAAGTAATTAAATATGAAGAATGAGCTTCAAGATTCTGGTTCATATATTTGTACTGACTTTCAGTCTTGGACATACATTGAACATATAAACCTGAAAATCACAGGAGAGGTAAGAGTCAAATATAGAATTAGGGAATTTTCTGCAGAGGAATTAAAGCCCTAGGAAAGAATGAGGTCATTTACATAGAGAAGGCAGAACAAGAAATAAAGACCTGGACTGAGCACTGACATAGTCTAAAAATAAGATGTCAGTTAAAAAGGAAGAAAGAGAAAACGAGACTGAAAAGGAAAAATCCAAGGTATAGGAAGAATATAAGAAGAATGTGGTATCAGAAGAGAAATATAATTTTATGGTGGAGGGAAGAATTGACATCTCTAATGATGAATCAGATCCAGCAGGCAAAAAAAAAAAAAAAAAAGGAATCATAATGATATTTATTGCATTTCTGAAGTTAGATCGCAGTGGTGGCCATAGCAAAAACAATTTGGGAAAGAAGAAATAGGAACAAAAACCATATTGTAGGGGGTTGAAGAATGAATTTGAAGTGTAATTTTGTGATAATACATATAGTCTATTGTTCTGATTAATCTGACTATAAAAGCAGCAAAGATATGGTTTGATAAAACATGTGAAAAACAAGAGAACATTTTAATTCATTTGTTTGCTTTTATTACATTGGGGAGGAAAGGATAAATAGCAGACTTGTAACTTCTTCCTCCTCATACCAGAGCTGGAGGAAGACTGGAAAAGCAGTGTGTTAATCCAAAAGGAATCTCAATGAAGGAGAAAGAGACAATTAGAAATCTTGTGCTTGAAGGAGTCAGGTTTCTCCAAAAATGAAAACTTAATCTGTGCTCCTGTCTCCTTTGTATCCTTGGAATCTTAGCACATTAGGTAAGACCCAGGGTTTCTGTAAGCATTCCTCAACATTCAGCCTCTGTGTTAACACATAAATGGTAATTAAGGCCCAGAGAAGTTAATAATGGGATTTAAGGTAGAGTAGGTCATAGTGTGTTTGGAATAATATTGAAATCTAAGATTTTCTAATCCAAAGCAATCCATTTTAACAAATATTCTGTAGTTTTTTCTGATAGCCCAGAATGAATGAATGAATGAATGAATGAAGAGTATGGCCTAATAACGACATATTTATTCACTTGAATATTTAGGTAGCCCACTTAGAAAAGGATTTGTGAGGAGTTACATTTATTTCTTACATTTTTTAAATGTTTATTTTTTTTTGAGAGAAAGACAGAGACAGAGACAGACAGAGAGGGAGCAGGGGAGGGGAAGAGAGAGAGACATGTAATCCTAAGTAGGCTTCAGGCTCCAGGCTGTCAAGCACAGAGCCCAACAGGGAACTGGAACTCACCAACTGTCAGATCACGACCTGAGTCGAAGCCTGACGCTTAGCCAGCTGTGCCATCTAGGTGCCCGGAGGAGGTACATTTTAAATAAATATCCAAAATATGAAAGACAGAGCATATTACCCAAAATATAAATGAAACTGGAATTAGATAAAATAATATAAACTTTTATCAACTGAAAAATACTTTGGACTAGGAATTTTGATCACATGGTATTTTAGCTTAGTTAGAAAAACAAAAATGAAAAATGACTGTATTTCAGATACCTGACTCAGTACATATTACCAAAAGTGTTAACTTGGAAAAAAAAAAGAGTGGTATATCCTGAACTTGAATAATTTGAAATAAATCCATATTCTGAACAGGAGAAGAGGGTCTAGACAATACGCAAATCAACCTTTGTTGCATTTCTCATACTACCTGATAAGGATCTATACATTATAAATACCTGATATCTGCTTGTCAAATATAAGACTCCAAGTGAAAAACAAAAATGATAAAAGATGTGAAAGACAAATTGGAGTTCGAAGGTTATGTTATAAACCCTCTTAATTGATTGAAGAAATTAAAAGTTATTTGAATAAATATAATCATAATTATTATCTGTTGTTAGGATATGTCTTAAATCTGCATGACTAAATAGATCAATGAAAAAAAATCTGGCAACAATTGAGGGAAAATTACTAAGTTACACAGAATAAATGTTGAATTTGATATAAAGATACAAGTAATTATTACATTAAAACTAATATATGCTTAAAGACTATTACTTTTCAAAAACAGGTAGAAAAATGTAATTTAACTGTATCTTGTTGACTTAAGTAGAGTGTGCTGTTACTATCTAACTTATACAGACATGAACACCAACTGTAATTCAAATATGAATCCATGCACAGATTATATTGAGAAATAACAGTTTTCATCACAAATTTCTTATTGAACTGAAGTGAGATAAGTATATCACTGGTGATGAATTTAATAGCTTTTTTTTTTTTTCAACGTTTATTTATTTTTGGGACAGAGAGAGACAGAGCATGAACGGGGGAGGGGCAGAGAGAGAGGGAGACACAGAATCGGAAACAGGCTCCAGGCTCTGAGCCATCAGCCCAGAGCCTGACGCGGGGCTCGAACTCACGGACTGCGAGATCGTGACCTGGCTGAAGTCGGTCGCTTAACCGACTGCGCCACCCAGGCGCCCCCACTGGTGATGAATTTAAAACATAATAATTTGCTAACTTTTAGAGCTTAAAATAACATTATGTCATTTTGTGAATTCATATGAATAAAAATATCAAAAATGAAAGAGCTGCATAAATGTGTGGAAAATATAAAATAATTATTTATTTTATTAAAATGAGGTATTGGGTCACCTGGGTGGCTGAGTCTGTTAAGGGTCTGACTCTTGATTTTTCGGCTCAGGTCATGATCTCACAGTTCATGAGATGGAGCTCCATGTAAGGTTTCGTGCTGACAGCAGGGAGCCAGCTTGGGATTCTCTCTCTCTCTCTCTCTCTCTCTGCCCCTTCCCTGCTCTCTTTCTCTCTCAAAATAAATAAATAAGCTTAAAAAAATGATGAGGCACTGATTAGTAAGAGCTGATGGAATTCCTGGAGAAAGATATGGAGATGGAGAAAAGTAAGGGTAAGGAAGTCTTAGAGTAAATTCCTGAATGTTTGAATATTTTGTGAAATTATCTTCTTCCTAAACTGCACCAAGCAGTGATTAAGAAATGTGACACTGATATCCTTGGAGTAAGGAAGAGCGTTCTCTCCTCAAAGGAGGGAACAGCAATACAATCATAAAGTCTCCCATAGTGCCTTTGTTCATAATGGGTAATTTGTCATTTTTGTTTTTGTCTGGTTACCTCAATTATTTTATTTTTCAGCTACTTCATTAATTCTACATAAACATTGATTTAAATTGTTATAAATTAAAAATAATTAGAACCTCCTATTAAAGTCTTAATAAATAGAATTTATCATATTGTTATAATCATCTATGGTACTTTATCAATGTCTTGATTTTTTTATATTAGTGTAGTTCTTCATAATATATATTTGAAACAAAGCTATCATTAATTTTTTGTTGTTGTTGTTTTTCACAACCTTTTTATTCTTCTTTCCTCATGCTTAGGAAATCTGATTACCAATTTTTACTACCAATGAAAAATAACTGATTTGATTTGTGTATAAGTACTTTGTGTCAAATAAAATGCATGTATACAGTATCAGGTGTCATCTTAATCGTTTTTAAAAACATGATACTCTCAGAAAAAAAAACTATTAAAAACACCCTCTCAAAATTATTTTAACTAATGAGGTATAAAAGAATAAATGATTATTCCTTTCCTTCATTTTTATTTTTATATTACATAAAAGTTATCATAGACACATTTACTTTCCACTCAATTTTTAGTTGACACATAATTCTTATTTTAAGTCAGTGCATCCAAACCCAATACTTCAAAAACCATGACTGCAAATTAGCTTTGCCTCAGAAGCCACACGATGAGAATCAACAAAACAGAACACCAGGGTATCAAGGTAAATGCTTTCCAAAAAGCTGAATAAGGGAGAACAGAACAGAAGGTGGGCTTAAGAAATGTTTCAAGAGCTTACAAGCTCCCTTTGGGGGCAATGAGATGTAGTCATAGGCAGAAGAAACCTACAAAACATCACAGTGTGCAAACAATTAGAGACAGATTCTGTGCGAAGAGAAGCAAGGTGTTATCCATAAGGCCACAGAGCTGTAGATAATGGGATTCCCACCAGGAATGGCTAAGGCAAAACACCACAGAGTCATGTAATAGCACTTTCAGATACATACACATCCTTTCAGAAAATAATACTATTAGCTAACATTTTCAGCTAACAGGCTCAAAAATCACATAAAAATATAAGGTTCTGAAGCAAAAACTCAAATTTAGTAGGTGGGCAAAAAACTCACCTACTTTCTAATGATTTATAATTAGCTGTTGAGAAATGAAGGCTACACATTTACTGATTACGACTTATGTCCACTCTATGTAAAACAACTCAGAGTTCCTATTCTTGGATTATGTTTCCAATGCATTAACAGTAAATCATACTTACAGACTTTAAATATTTTTGCACACAATCCACTAAAATATGTATTTTGAGGCTCTGATTTCACTCAAAAAATACATGCATTCTTTTTATCTATAGGAATAATTGGAAGCAATGTGAACTCAAAGGACTATGCATAATATTCTGTAATGCAAAGATGGACAAAAAGTTAACTTTGAAAAATGAAATGACCAACATATAATATCAAAACATTGTAATGCAAACCCTACATCAATATGGCCAATAAAGAAATGGTAGAAACAAACAGTAGGTAGACAGCCTGTCACATAGAGCTTAAATTCCAACAAACTCCTTTGTAATAGCAAATAATAAAGTTATTTTTGTAGAATTCTAGTTATCCAAATGAATCTTAATAATCATTTATTTAGCTTGTCATCTTATATAATGAGTATGATAGTGATAATTATTCAAAATTCAATTTTTAGAATGCATATGTTCCTATTACTGCTGAAAGTTGATTATATTATCTGATTCTAAGTATTTCTAAATATTTGATCACGTATTTCACAAAACTCAAGTACACATTTTAATTATACTACAATGATATATGTATTAGTATGAAATCTTCCTGATACAGACATAAACTAAAACCCAAATACATAATTTTTTGAGAAGCACTTAAATAATTACTTTGATAAAATTATGTAAAGGACTGTTGTCCCTACTTCCTATCATTACTTATGTCTGTGTAGAAGCGAATCACAACAGTTTTAATGAATACAACTGTATAGTCACTTATCCATACTTCTAAAAATAGTGACTTCCCAAAGCACTGAAACATAGTTTTTAATCTTCAGCTTAACCTAACCCAGTATGTGTCCCAATTCATGATTATTTAATACTTCATGTTAATAGTATGAATTTAGCTGCCAGGATGCTTGCACTCTTGTTTTTACTCCTATTTAACTAGTCACTCCTTCCCTGTTTACTTGTTTTTGTTGTTGTTGTTTTGTTTTGTTTTCCTTTCCTTTCTTTCCTTTTTCTCCTTTTACCACTGGAATGTACCAGGGCTCAATCTTTGGTCCTCGGTCCCTTTAATCCACACTCACTTTTTGCTGGTGTCTTTTATTCTCATGCTTCATATTCTGGCTTTATGACAAATGATTCTCAAACTCATTTCTCCAGACCAGATGGATCTCCCTCAAAATTAGATTTTATAGCTCCATTTGTAGTCATGTCTACTTTGACTTTCTTACCTGTTCTAATTTTTTTCGAAGCTTTTATCACCTATTCTTATAAAACAATTTATTCATTTATTGTATGTATTAGTTTTTGTGTGCCAGCCACAGTGATTCCAAGTTGCATTAGGTAAGGAATCATTGTTTTGTTCACTGATGAGTATCAAAAGCCAAGAAGGGTGCCTAACACATCTTGAATGCTTAATAAATATGTGTTAAATGTATAAAAAATAAATGATTGAATATAATTGCTATATATTCTTTTCCATTCATTCAAAAAATATTTATTAAGGAGCCACTATAAACTGGACATCATATTACACTTTGGAGATACAGTCATAAACAATATCAACCTGTACTATGGAGATTGTTTCTTAATGGTTCAAACAGACATTAATCAAACGATCACACCAATCAGTACAAAGGTACAATGTATAATTTTTAAGTAGAGGTATACAGCGCTTTAAAAATATGGGGAACATTTGTTAAGGCAAATGGGGACCAATCTATGTACAGGCATACTTTGTTTATTGCACTTCACTTTATTGCACTTCGCAGATACTGTGTTTTTTACAAACTGAAGGGTTGTGGAAACCTACTTGAATCAAGTCTATGGGCACCATTTTCCCAACTACATTTCCTCATTTCATGGCTCTGTGTCACTTTTTGTTAAATCTCACAATATTTCAAACTTTTTCATTATTTTGATATTTGAAATATTATTTCAAACTATTTCATTACATTTTTAGGTGATCTGTGATAAGTGATTTTTAATGTGATCATTGTAAATATTTCAGGGTGCCATGAATTACATACATACAAGATGGTGAAATGAATTGATAGATGTTATGTGTGTTCTGACTGTTCCACCAACTGGCTATTCCCCTGTCTCTTTCCCTATTCTCAAGCATGCTTATTCCTTAAGATACAACGATATTGAAATTAGGTCAATTAACAACCCTAATCCTAATAGGCCTTGAAGTGTTCAGGTGAAATGAAAAGTCACACATCTCTCACTTTAACCAAAAACTAAAAATGATTAAGCTTAGGGGCACTTGGGTGGCTCAGTCAGTTGGGCATCTGACTTCGGCTCAGGTCATATATCTCATAGTTCCTGGGTTCTGGCCCTGCATTGGGCTCCGTGCTGACAGCTTAGAGCCTGGATCCTGCTTCGGATTCTGTGTCTCCCTCTCTCTCTGCCCCTCCCCAATCAGATTCTGTCTGTCTCTCTCTCTCTCTCTCAAAAATAAATAAGAATAAAAATAAATGATTAAGCTTAGTGAGAAAGTTATGCCGAAAGATAAGATAGGCTGAAGGCTAGGTCTCTTACACCTAACAGTTTATGAATGTAAAGAAAAAGGTTTTGATGGAAAGTAAAACTGATAGTCCAGTGAACACATGAATGATAAGAAACTGAAACAGCATTATTGCTGATTTGGAGAAAGTTTTACGGGCCTTGATGGAAGGTCAAACCAGTCACAATTTTCCCTTAGGCCAAAGCTTGATCCAGATCAAGGCCCTAATTCTCTTCAATCCTAGGAAGCTGAGAAAGGTGAGGAAGCTGCAAAAGAAAAGTTTGAACATAGCAGAGGTTGGTTCATGAGGTTTAAGGAAAGATGTCTCTGTAACACAGAAGTGCAATGTGAAGCAGCAAGTGCTGATGTAGAAGCTGCAGCAAGTTTTCCAGAAGACCTAGCTCAGAAGATTAATGAAGGTGGTTACACTAACCAACAGATTTTCAATGCACACAAAATAACCTTATATTGGAAGAAGATGCCATCTAGGACATTCATAGCTAGAGAGGACAAGTCAATGCCTGGCTTCAAAGTTTCAAAGGAGAAGCTAATTCTGTCATTAGGGGCCAATGCAGGTGGTGACTTTAAGTTCGAGCCAATATTCATTTGCCATTCTACAAATTCTAGGGCCCTTAAGAATTATGAGAAATATGCTTTACCTGTGCTCTACAAATGGAATAAAAAGACCTGAGCAACAGCACATCTATTTACAGCGTTTACTGAATATTTTAAGTCCACCATTAAGATAAACTGCTCAGAAAAAAAGGAGTCCTTTAAAAATATGACTGCTTGACAATGTATCTGGTCATCCGAGAGCTCTGATGGAGATGGACAATAATACTGATATTTTCATGCTTGCTAACACAATATCCATTCTGTAGTCCATGGATCAGGAAGTCATTTTGATTCTTAAGTCTTATTATTTAAGAAATACATTTGGTAAGGGTATAGCTGTTGTAGATAGTAATTCTTCTGATGAACCTAGGAAAAATAAATGAAAAATCTTCTGGAAAGCACTCTCCAAGGTAGATATCATTAAAACATTCATGATTCTTCATTTATGAATCAAGATATTAACATGAACAGGAATCTGCAAGAAGTTGACTCCAACACTCATGAATGATTTTGAGGGGTTCAAGATTCAGTGGAAAAAATAATGAAGATTTGATGGAAACAGCAAGAGAACTAGAAGTAGAAGTGGATGCTGAAGATAGGACTGAGTTGCTCATCAGAAAATTTTAATGGGAGAGGAGAAGTTCCTTATTATGGATGAGCTAAGAAGTGGTTTCTTGAGGTGGAGTGTACTCCTAGTAAAGATGCTGTGAAGACTGTTGAAAAGACAACAAAGTACAGTAAAATCAGTTTGTGAGCATAATTTGTTCTAGGAACATGCTTGTAATCCAAAGCACTTCTATATCAAAGTGAATTTCAAGAACCATTGGCTCAGTTGTGATCATGTGACATTTCGCTTCACATACTACTCATATTGCAAGACATTGCTCGTTTATCAAGTTAAAATTTATAAGAAATGTTTACTCATCTTGAGGAACACTCACAGAACAAGTTACTCACAATCCAAGTTTTTACAGTATTCAAATATTATATATACTTAGCTGATAAAACAGTGGCAAGGTTTGGAAGGATTGACTCCAATTTGGAGAAAACGATCTGCTGTGGGTAAAATGCTATCAAACAACATTGTATGCTACAGAAAAAAAAATGTTACTGAAAGAGAGTTAACCAAAGTAGAATTAAGAAATTGCCACAGACACCCCAACCTTCAGCAACTACCACTCTGATCAATCAGCAGCCATCAACATTGAGGCAAGACCCTCCAACAGCAAAAAGATTATATCTTGCTGAAAGCTCACTCGGATTATAGTTAGCATTCTTTAGCAAGGAAGTATTTTTAAATTAGGGTATATACATTGGTGTTTTAGACATAATGTTATCGTAGTTCAGTACACTACAGTATGGTATAAACATAACATATAGCATTGGGAAAACAAAAATTTAATCTGGATCACTTTTTTCTTTTTTTGTGATATTTGCTTTATTGTGGTGGTCTGAAACCAAACCTGCAATATCTCTGAGGTGCACCTGCACAAAATAAAATATTTCAGAATGTAACTCATTTCACATTATGTTCATGTAATGATTTTAAAATTAAGAAAGAGATGTAAACAAGGTTTCAGAATTTGCTATTTCCTGATGTGGATTCTGAGGCCAACTGAAATACCTCTGTCATTTATTAAATACATAACTTTACACACCTTGTGAATTTTATAGCTGTATAATTTTATAAGCATAAAACACATATGTATATATATCACACATAACACGGCCGCTTTCTCTCTTTCATTCTTTTTTCTCTTCTCCAAACAACAATATATATACACACTATTAACATGAATTAACATTTTTTTTAAAATTTTTTTTTCAACGTTTATTTATTTTTGGGACAGAGAGAGACAGAGCATGAACAGGGGAGGGGCAGAGAGAGAGGGAGACACAGAATCGGAAATAGGCTCCAGGCTCTGAGCCATCAGCCCAGAGCCTGACGCGGGGCTCGAACTCACGGACCGCGAGATCGTGACCTGGCTGAAGTCGGACGCTTAACCGACTGCGCCACCCAGGCGCCCCAACATGAATTAACATTTAATGAAGGTTTAGTTTCCATGATGTAGCCCTCTATGATTTTTAAAAATATTATCTTGGGGCGCCTGGGTGGCTCAGTCGGTTAAGCGTCCGACTTCGGCTCAGGTCACGATCTCACGGTCCGTGAGTTCGAGCCCCACGTCAGGCTCTGGGCTGATGGCTCAGAGCCTGGAGCCTGCTTCCGATTCTGTGTCTCCCTCTCTCTCTGCCCCTCCCCTGTTCATGCTCTGTCTCTCTCTGTCTCAAAAATAAATAAACGTTAAAAAAATTAAAAAAAATATTATCTTAATTGGTTTTCATACTAATCCTCTGATTTGGGTACTACAATAATACTTGAGTTTCTAAATGAGAAAACTAAGGCTCAGAGAAGTTAAGTAGTATGACTGCCAAAAACTACATAGCTAATAAATAAAACAACATTTCAATGGACTTCAGAGTCCAGCACTATATGTATCTATTGTCATTTAAAGGAAAATACCAAATTCATAAATCTAGTTTTCATCTTTTATCTAATTCTCTATATGTTAACATATATGTATACATTATACATTTATAATATTATATATATTAACTATATCATGTATACAATTATATATAAATATTTATCTATGTATAGCACATAGATTTTACTCAAAACATATTTTCATTTCAATACAAATATAATTTATTGTTTTGTATTTATCTACATTATATATGTGAATCATGTAAAGTGCTCTCTGCAGATATCTATATAACCACTAATAGAAACAAGCTCTTCAACAGTTTACCTAAGAATTTATTGTTACACAAAAAAGGAATTAGAACTTTTCAAGTAGTATCTTACATTCCTCTACATTGAGCACAATTATCTGAAATTGCCTTATATAAACCTGTAAGCTATTTCTCAATAGTTCAAGGTTATCGTATAATTAAATGCTTTTTGTTGAGATCTACACTAGTGAGGGATGTTGGAGAAGATTAAAAATAATGTCCATGAAACTGACATATTTCTGCATCTTGGCACAATTTCATGAAGTAAAGGTAGTAAGTCATACATCTTTCCCTGAGAGTCTTAATTGTTTATCCTTGTCCATCCTTTTGAGTGTCCATCAGATTCTTGTTACTTTTTAGTCATCTACATGCTTTGATATCTCCTTTTAAAATACCAAACCCTGTATATTCAGCTATACAAACGGGAAACTATAACAAGCACAGGAAAGTGTATGTGGGTGCGTGTCTATGTATATAAATATGTATACACAGACACATACAAATACATGTATGCATGTTGTGTCTGTGGGTATACAAACATTCATACACACACACATACATGCCTATGTACATATATTTGGGTAAGTGACTTGGCTGATAGGGTACCTAAAGATGTGAGAAGCTGCAAACCATAATCCTTTAGTATCCAGTGATTATAACTCTGTAGCTATCTAGTAACATTCACTTGGGAGAGAATTAAAATCCTAAATGACATTAGTGAATGGGCATAATATCTTGCAATGATAAAAGCATGGCTTTAGTGAGAGTCAAAACTGACAAGTATCTAGGTATTGATGACACAAATCAATTCAAGTAGCTTGCATTTGACCAGAAGAAATGATGTCCTTAAGCAAGAAGGTAGTAAGACAATACCTTCAACACAGACAGTACAGTGTCTGTCTTGCTATGTAATTATAGGGTACACTTTGAGATACTGAGCACAAGGACTGTGGCACATGGTTGTCTGGGGTCAAATCAGGGTTGTCTGGGGCCATTCACTGACTGTGTAACATCAGGCACAGATTTTAGCCCCATGTTCCTCACTTTCATCATGAGGATAATAATAGTAAATATGCTTGTTGTGAAATCTAAATTAGCTAATACATGAAACAGGGTTATAATAGTGCCTGGTAACCACTCTACCAATGATTGTCACTAATATTTTTTACTATATTATTTGGTTGATATAAAAATATATTTTTGGTAAGTATTTTGTGACTCCTAGCTAGTCTTAAATAAAAGCCTATAATTAGTGAAGTTTATCAAAAGAGGTACCCATCACACCTTAGGTAATGCAAGGAATTACATGAAAAGCTCAATTTTCAATTTTAATTTATATTTCTGCTATTTGAAAAGAGTCATAAGGATCTCTTTTCCTGGTGTATTTGTGGCTCCTTTTGTTTATGGATTGGACTAAGGTAAATTTTAGTAGAGTTTGGCATTAGTAGAAAACATTTATGTGTTCCCAGTCACCTCCATGTATAGTTAGTTTATGTATCCCACTGTAGGGTTAGTTTTCAGGAACAATTCTGTGTTTCACTGAAGAAACTCAATTGAATCATAACACAGAGCTGCAGGGGCAGAAGATGCCTCATTATGTGAATCTGATATCTGGCATTAGAAGCAAAAATGAATTATTGGGACCTCATGAAGATAAAAAGCTTCTGCACAGCAAAGGAAACAACCAACAAAACTAAAAGGCAACCAACGGAATGGGAAAAGGTATTTGCAAATGACATATTGGACAAAGGGCTAGTATCCAAAATCTATAAAGACCTCACCAAACTCCACACCCGAAAAACAAAGAACCCAGTGAAGAAATGAGCAGAAAACATGAAGACACTTCTCTAAAGAAGACATCCGGATGGCCAACAGGCACATGAAAAGATGTTCAGCGTCGCTCCTCATCAGGGAAATACAAATCAAAACCACACTCAGATATCACCTCACGCCAGTAGAGTGGCCAAAATGAACAAATCAGGAGACTATAGATACTGGCGAGGATGTGGAGAAACGGGAACCCTCTTGCACTGTTGGTGGGAATGCAAATTGGTGCAGCCACTCTGGAAAACAGTGTGGAGGTTCCTCAGAAAATTAAAAATAGACCTACCCTATGACCCAGCAATAGCACTGCTAGGAATTGACCCAAGGGATACAGGAGTACTGATGCATAGGGGCACTTGTGCCCCAATGTTTATAGCAGCACTCTCAACAATAGCCAAATTATGGAAAGAGCCTAAATGTCCATCAACTGATGAATGGATAAAGAAATTGTGGTTTATATACACAATGGAGTACTACATGGCAATGAGAAAGAATGAAATATGGCCCTTTGTAGCAACGTGGATGGAACTGGAGAGTGTGATGCTAAGTGAAATAAGCCATACAGAAAAAGGCAGATACCATATGGTTTCACTCTTATGTGGATCCTGAGAAACTTAACAGAAACCCATGGGGGAGGGGAAGGAAAAAAAAAAAGAGGTTAGAGTGGGAAAGAGCCAAAGCATAAGAGACTGTTAAAAACTGAGAACAAACTGAGGGTTGATGGGGGGTGGGAGGGAGGGGAGGGTGGGCGATGGGTATTGAGGAGGGCACCTTTCGGGATGAGCACTGCGTGTTGTATGGAAATCAATTTGACAATAAATTTCATATATTGAAAAAAAAGAAGTATGTGAGTCATGGAACTCACGCATGATAATTTTTTTTAATTTTTTAAATTGCATTTATTTATTTTTGAAAGTCAGAGAGAAACACAGCATGAGTGGGGGAAGGGCAGAGAGAAAGGGAGACACAGAATTCAAGTAGGCTCCAGGCTTTGAGCTGTCAGAACAGAGCCTGATGTAGGGCTCAAACTCACGAGCTGTGAGATCATGACCTGAGCTGAAGTTGGACGCTTAAACAACTGAGCCACGCAGGTGCCTCAAAGTGTTTTTTAATTAACATACTCATTGTTTTTTTTAAGACATAATAGTATTGCACAAATTTCATTTGACTCTATTGAGATATTTGCTTTATTGAGGTGGTCTGGAATCAAACCCACAATATCTTTAAGGTATGCATGTACAGAATTGGGACAGAGCCCAACTTCCTTGAAAAACTAATGTATTTCTTATCTTCCTGTTTGCAGTAAAAGTTAGTTGACTCCTGCTTTATTTATTTATTTATTAGTTGATGCTTGCTTTAAAGATAAATAGTAAAGTTCTTATACTTGAGCCTGGTTGTATAAATTCAAAATGACTTTAGACTTAAATATTAATTTACAACAGAGAAATGATATTCAAATCAGTTTATTTTTAATATTTGATCAATGAATGATTTATCTTTGTATCACTTTTACTGATTATAATTGTTAAACTGACAAATGGTTGTAAAATACCCAAAGGAATCATGGCCAGTATAAACTAACTGAAGTAAAAGAAGTAAAAGTGTTTAGGAGGAATGGAAATGATATTGTGCAAAGTGAATGAGTTCTCTCTACAGGAAATCAGCTATTTTTCAGAAATGCCCACTGGTTGAAAAGCACATTAACAGGCCAGCCTCTGATGTCCATCTCAAATTAAAATAATGATCTTCATAAATATTAAAAAAAATTAAAAAAGCGGTGCCTGGATGGCTCAGTTGGTTGAGCAGCTGACTTCGGCTCAGGTCATGATCTCCTGGTTCATGGGTTTAAGCCCCGCATTGGGCTCTGTACTGACAGTTCGGAGCCTGGAGCCTGCTTTGGATTCTGTGTCTCCCTCTCTCTCTGCCCCTCCCCTGCTTGTGCTGTCCCTGTCTAAGCTAAATAAACATTTAAAAAAAAATTTAATGATGAGCTTCACATTCTTTATTAACACAAGAACCCTGTAAACAAACTGAAGAATCTGAGTGGAAAGATGTTACAATATGGTAATGTATACTTAGTATGCTAAATAATTCTATATTTTGATGTATATTTAACTTCGTTATCTGTATTTTAAGTTGGGAATAGAGGAATTTTCATTTCTAAAATTATAATGAAAAATATCCCTTTCCCTGTATTTTGTAGGCTTAGTTTCAGCTATGATGGAAAAAAAAAAAGTCACAAAGTATCAGTGGCTTAAACTTAATAGGAATTAATTTATCCCCCACACAGCTGTCAAGACCGATGTATAAGTCAGTATTTTTTCAGTGAGACAGAACAATTCACTGACTGTCCACAGGTACTTTTTGCCATATATCCTAAACTCAAGTGCTTGTTGTTGTTGTTGCTGCTGCTGCTGTTGTTCTATTCAGGCTTTCAACTGACTGGACAAGGCCCACCTACATTAGGTAAGGCAATCTGCTTCCCTAAGTCTACATTATTAAATGTTAAAGTCATCCCCAAATACCCTCATAGAAACACCCAGAATACTGTTTGACCAAATATCTGGACACCCTGTGGCCCAGCCAACTTGACACATAAAATCAACCATCACAACTGGTAAGGCAACTCTGTTCCATGAAATTGTCAGTGAACATGCTCCTTACACCTTACCACACCATCATCTATAGGATAAGGTTCTTATTCTGGAGCCCAAAGACATGGTTGGATCTCCAGACATTGCATCTGCATTCTTGTCATGATGGTGCAAAAGGAAAGAAGAGTAGCAAATAAACCGTGCCATGAGCTTTTAGGAAAAGCTTTAGGTAACTGTTATAAGGATTTCCCACACAAATCTTTTTTGGGAAACAAGGAAATTCTGCTCCTGTCTCAACAGCTGTCTTCCATACTCACATTGAGGAAATTACTCTTTTTCTTCTTTCAACCACTAAATGTTTGTGAAATGCATACAATGTGCAGCAGGCATAGATTTAAGAATTTAATAACTAAATATTCAGCATCAAAATGGAGACAAAACAAAACAAAATCAGAGAAGAAGGCCTTCCTTTCTTGACTTTACAGTTTTTAAGTTTATTTATTTATTTTGAGGGGTGGGGGAAGGGAGGAGAGAGAGGAAGAAAGAGAATCCCAAGGAGGCTCCATATTGTAAGGGTGGAGCCCAATGCAGACCTCAATCCCACAACCTTGAGATCATGGCCTGAGCCAAAATCAGGAGTTGGATGCTTAACCAACTAAGACACCCAGGCGCCCCTTGACTTAATATTTTTAATGGAGGAAGGCAAACAATATGGAAAATACATAAATAAAATTATGTTCATACTTGTCATGATCATAAATGCTCTCTAAGTTCACAGAAGGTTCCAATATACATTAAAGTCATCAGGTTAGGCCTCATTTAGAAAGTGACATTTGTGTAAAATCTGAAGGAAATGAAAAGAAAAAAAGTATTTAGATTCTCTTGGGGAAGAAGAAAAAAAAACATAAATGCAAATGCAGGTGCAAATGCTCTGAGTCAGGAGAAGGCCTAGCATGTTCTGTAATAAGAAAAGACTGGTGTGATTACAGAAAGAGAACAACCTGAAGCCAGATAATGTATGGCCTGGTGGGAAACATGGCTTTTATGCTGAGTGATATTAGAAGCTACTGGAGAACTTTGAGGAGTGACTTTATATGACTCATTTCTTAACAGTAATACTCTGGCTGCTCTTTTGAGAAGAGATTAGAAACAAGTAAAGGTAGAAACAAGGAAAATGGTAGTCCATTCCTTTTACTCACTTAATATCCAACTTCATTGGTTTTTCATACATTGAACAATCTCACATTTCCCAAGAGACGTGACTGAGAGTGCCATCTAGTTACTTCACTCAAGAAACAGCCCAGAAAGGGGCGCCTGGGTGGCGCAGTCGGTTAAGCGTCCGACTTCAGCCAGGTCACGATCTCGCGGTCCGGGAGTTCGAGCCCCGCGTCAGGCTCTGGGCTGATGGCTCGGAGCCTGGAGCCTGTTTCCGACTCTGTGTCTCCCTCTCTCTCTGCCCCTCCCCCGTTCATGCTCTGTCTCTCTCTGTCCCAAAAATAAATAAACGTTGAAAAAAATTTAAAAAAAAATAAAAAAAAAAGAAACAGCCCAGAAAGTCTGGTTTATGCACAGCTCTGCAAATTCCAGGAAACTATAAATGTTATCAGCCTACAATATACTCAACACACAAAGGTGGAGGGAGTGTAAAGAGGTTGAACCCTTCAGAATCAGGAAGAAGGGGAAATAGATAGCACTCTTTAATCCAGTGAATTACTCTTTTTTCCCTCTTTGTATAAGA
The DNA here is from genome assembly GCF_007474595.2 of Lynx canadensis. Lineage (NCBI taxonomy): Eukaryota > Metazoa > Chordata > Mammalia > Carnivora > Felidae > Lynx > Lynx canadensis. The sequence continues at coordinate 56,961,014 of NC_044306.2, forward strand.
ATATGTAAGTTTTCCCCTCTGACAACATATTTTTCAGTTAGTAATTATGGCCGCCTCTGATTCTGCTCTCTGAGAAGAACTCAATATCCTCCTTGGGCCCAGTCTTTGCCTTAACCTTCAAAAGCTAATCTCAGGAAGATATTACTTGGAGACTTTATCACACATTTCTACGCCTGCTTTCTGTTGGCACAGTGTGGGAAGCCTGAAGTTGCGTTAGGAGTAGGAAAATTGCAGGTGTTCACAGACCAAATTCGAATTTGTAGTTTTTGGCATATAATTCCCTGAAAAATTACATTTTGATTATTTTTGTTTCTCATCATTATCATATGCAAGTAGCCACAGCTAAACTTCTTGTCTAGACACAGGTTTTCAATGTACAGACACTTGTCTTTGAATTACAGGTCAGCTGTGCTCTTACCATTCCCCCTTTCTCCAATTTTAGTATTTAAAGCACTTAGTACATAAACCACTCTTGGTCCATAGCTTTGCCTGCAAAGGCTTTTGTGTGGCATGATATTGTACTTATCTTCTGCTATGTTAATTGCTTTGAAGGTACTGCTGGTGAATGACTGCAAGTCTCCAAATTCCTGTCGTTTCCATTTCCTGACTTAGGGAATCCAGACATGGTTAAAGGAAGACATTTTTTGGGAGAAAGAGAAAGAAAGAAAAGAAAAAAAGAAAGGAAAGAAAGAAAAAAAGAAACAAAGAAAAAGAAAGAGAGAAAAAGAGAAAGAGAGGGAGGGAAATAAAGAAAGAAAGAGAGAAAGAAAAATAGAGAGGGAGGGGGAGAAAGGAAGAAAAAAAAAAAAAGAAAGAAAGAAAGAAAGAAAGAAAGAAAGAAAGAAAGAAAGAAAGAAAGAAAGAAAGAAAAAGAAAGAAAGAAAGAAAGGAATCCCACAAACAAACAAACAAGAAGTATTTTAAGATAATCATACTGTACGGAGACCACGCAGCTCCATTTTTGCATTGAACTCAGAGAATACTGGCAGGTAGATTTGAAATCTCCAGAGAGACTAAATGACTCTTGTAACTAAACTAACAGAGAAGGCCATAAGATACTGCTCTATTGGGTCTCTTAACAAAATGGAGTAACCACCTCAAAACTACAGCAAAACCCAGTGCCAACTGGCATCATCTATGTACATAAATGTTCAATCCATTTCAGTGTCTTTCTCTTAATCATGAAGGAAGAGGCAAATATCTTCCGATATTTGAAAAAACTTTTTGTTGATAAAAGACAAAGTCAAAATCAAGCAAAAGAATCTAGAGAAATCATCAATGGTATGGTTGTCAGATAAAATACATGAGGCCCAGTCACATTCAAATTTCAGAGGAGCAGTAAATACTATTTTAGTACAAGTAATATTTGAGATATACTTGTACTACAAAAAAAATGTGTTTACCTGGAATTAGAACTTGACTGAATATCCTGCATTTTTATTTGCTATATCTAGTACCCTAACCCATGGGAATATTAAGAACTCTATAATCAGTATCTGAGAAAGACAGAAAATATGTGGCAATCAGGAAGAGGAGTCAGGTGGAGGCATGACCCCTTAGAAGACAGCAAAATCTCCATAGTGTATTTGAGGTTTAAAATTAAAAAAGAAATCATAGTAGAGGATGGAAAGAAGTTTCCATGCTCCCCATGTCTCCTTCTTATTGTTATTTTGTCTCATTGATGTAAACTTTGTTTCCAAAATCACAAATGAAATAATAACATTCAATGTAGATGGATCTAAAATCAAACATACCAAAATTGTATTGCCTGGAAGAACTGACAGTAGTTCATAAACTATAATATGAAAAAAAAAATCCCTGGATTTCCCTTTTTAAAGTTTATTTATTTATTTTGAGAGAGAGAGAGAGAGAGAGAGAGAGAGAGAGCGAGCGAGCAGGGAAGAGGGCAGAGAGAATACTAAGCAGGCTTGGCATTATCAGTGCATGTGGGGCACTATCTTACGAACTGTGAGATCATGACCTGAGCAGAAATCAAGAGCCAGCAGCTTAACTGACTGAGCCACCCAGGCGCCCCTCCCTGGATTTCTTAATAAAATACAAGTCACAGTGTCTCATAGCTATATATGCTGACTGAGTATATCTGGATTGGGCCCTAAGAATTTGTATTTTGCCAACAACTGAGGCAAAATTTTTGTCACATTTTGAGAAACAGTGACTTAGCTATTGCTAAATCTGCTTTAGCATCATAAGATACACATGTATCTATAATACATATGCATAGGACTTGATGGAATCTTGTTTTTTTTCCCCCAAATAACATGTAGTCTTTATTAATAACTGTGAAAGAGGGCATGAAAACTGTGGCAAGCTTTCCTCTTTGCATTTAGAAGACTAAAGACCTCATAATAAACACTGAAAGCAAACCTTCATGCAGAACAGGAAAGTTCATCTAGTGTAGACTAGGTCTGGAACCTGAAACGTACATAGCTTCACTTAATGACCCAATGGCTACTATTCTCTGTCTTTTGAAATGTACCCATAATAGCTGGAGACTAAACGACACTGATTTTAGATTAAGCAATTCTGATTCTCAACTCCTGATAGCATAAATATTTTAAGAATGCATATTCTGAGTAGGAAGTGAAGGAAAAATATTCTGAAAGTGCTCCTATCATTGGGAAGGAAGAAACATTACATCATTAAACAACATGAAGAATGGCAAGAAGATGGGGCAGTGTCTCTGGTGCCCACACTGAATGTCACAGAAACTTGATTAATGTGTGACAAATAGAAACCCAACAGTAATATCAATGTGCACTTACCACATGCCAGCCCTTTTGTCAGTTTTTTATGTATAACACCCATTTATCCTCACATCACCTCTAAGAAGGAGATACCATCACGATCTTCATTTCTAGATAAGAACACTGAGGCAGTGAGAGATCTAATAGCTGGTGAAGTATTTATTAGTAAGTGAATTAGCCATAGAGATAGTAAATGGCTTTAGTTAGGCTTTTAATCTGTGGTGATTGACTTTCATGAGTAATGTAAGGAAAGTTTAAGCAGTATTCAAAATAGTATTGAGTAAAATATTACTGAGATTATCCCTAAGAGAACATCCATCTTTAGTTAACTCAATTTCTGGTTACCTGCAATTTTATTCACTTTAAAGCAAATTATGACCAACTGTTTCCATTTAGAATTGTGTTTTCCATGTAGCACAAGGTTCTTGTTGTTTAAACCAGAGGATTAATGCTTTTTTTTTTTCTGGATCTTAATCTATTTGAGTATGACCAGTGGAAGGTAATATCTAGACCATTTCTCCCCAAATTTGTCTCAGAGCTCACATCAGGATTTTTAGAAACTCTTTCATTGATCAGGTTTTTATCACCATGTTCTCTGTGGGTGAGTTTCTCATTTAGATTTCTCTCTTTTTCTGAAAGAAACAGGAGTTAATCTCTTATAAGTCCCATATATCAGACATGTCTTTTCATCATGTCTGTAAATCTACTCTCCTAGTATTTAAAATGCAATTTAAGTTCAATAAGTCCCCAAAACTAAACTAAATGAGCACTGTAAGTGATATATTTTAGTTGCTTCTGGAATAGTACCCAAGAGAAGCCATACTGGAATAGCAAATGACAGCTTTCATATCACCTTCCAAACCACTGGGCTGTAGCTCATCCCCCTCTGGAGATTGTTAAAGGTGAAGAGAAGAACACTTGTAATAAAATAATCATAAACTTGGAATAGCAGAATTCATGTGCATGTGTGTGCATGTGCGTGTACATGGATGTGTATGTGTGTGTGTGTGTGTGTGTGTGTGTGTGTGTGTGTGTAATAACAGGTACAGTCTACACACTTCTTAGGAACAGAAAGCAAACTTCCTCCTCTCTATTCTTCAGACTCGAAACTTCTATCAGGTACATTAGAGGAAATGCTTTCCAGGTACTATAACTACACTCCTGGCTATGAGATCAACTGAGAAAAAAAATAAGGGAAAACATGCATATACGATCATATCAAAGCACGGATTAGCCAACAAACATAGAAAATGCTCAAAATGAGTCATGATATTGCTGAAATGCCTAGACTGGGGAATGCGCTGAACCACCAAGATTACATTTAACAAGGGCAAAAGTAAACTCTTTAGGTACTAAAATTCAAAGCTCCCAATGTGCAAATAAATGTAAGGAGGAAACCAACTAAGAAGTCAAACATTAAAAAAGAAAATCTTAAAGATTTAGTCTATAGTAAGCTTGTTATAAGAAGAATTTGATATGGTTGCCAAAGTAAGTGTGATAGCAGACATTTTCTAGAAACAAGCATGTTCAAAAGTAAACCCTCTCTTAAAGCTTGTATTTGTCTGTATTTTCTACCTTGATTAGTGGAATAAGTATTTAACTTCTTAGCTAATAAAGAAACCTAAGGTAATCTCCCTAAAAAATATTTGTGATTCGAATAATTTTACTAATGCTTTTTAACCTGGCTATAATTCTAAATCACCTATAGTGCTTTATAAAAATACAGACATTTGAACCCAAGAGCATTGAGGTTTTATGGGCCTTGAATTTTTTTTTAATAATTTGGAGGTAAGATCATATTTATATTCTTTAAGGAAAATAATACAGAATTGTATGTGCAATGCTGTTTTGAAAGTGAATATTATTTAGAATAAGAGAACACAGCCAATAACAAATATGAAAAAACTATCAAATATAAAAAAACTTAAAAATAGCATAATACTAATTTCCCTACTTTGGAACATACATTATCTTATTATCTACAATAATAATTTTACATAATATGTTTTCCAGAGGAAATGGAATTAAAACTCAGTATTTTCCCAGCATATTTAATTGAAATTCTTTTGTCTTTAGTTGATGAAAAACAAAATGCTGCTTTACATGCATCATTGATAATGTCATGTCTACTTTTAGTATGGTTGACAAATTTGGGGGGGAAATATCAAGTTTATTTTACATATGAACTGTAAAATGTCAGAACGTGTTAAATTTTCTTGTGCCTTAACTGAATTTTAAAACTCTTTGAATTGATGAATTTGTTAACCAATTTGTTCTCTACATCTATTTGGAGTGGCACATTATGAGTTTATGTGTTCTTGATTCACATCAACCAGAATTTTGTGGTTCATCACTAATTCTAATCTTTTTCTAAAGTAGTCATGCGACTTAGTACCTTTTGTCAATTGTATTATCAACAGTTGAAGAACTTATTCTTGTCAAATTTACTTGAGGGGAAATGATCTGAAAATGGTAAAATCAAAGTTGTATGTCATAAATTATTCCTCAGTGTCATCATAAATTTTCTTAGTTTCACATTCAGCTTGTGGATGCTTTTATAATGTGTATGATGCCTTTTCCAGTATAATCCTAAGAGGTGAATGGTTCCATTTTGATTAGATTTCAATGGGAAATAGAATTCTCTACTTGCAATTTTACAATTCTTAGAACTGGGATAATTTTTCCACAAACTAGCTTCTGGCTCCATACATATCAACTTGTGCCCCTCCATTATTCATGTATGTTTAATGTGAGAAATTTAATTCAAATAATGAAACATCCTCTGGACCTCCAGCCTTGTGGTATGATTCAATCGAGTTGCTGCAGTGAAATACATGGAAGTTGTTCCTGAAACCTAATTCTACAGTAGGATACATAGAATAAACTAACTATACATGGAAGTGACTGGGATAATATAAGTATTTCCTACTAAAATGAAACTCTACTAAAATTTCCCATAGTCCAATCCATAGGCAAAAGGAGCCACAAAAAGGCAGGATTAGGAGATCCTTACAACTCTTTTCAAACAGCAAAAATATACATTAAAATTAAAAATTAAATTTTGCACATAATTCCTTACATTACCTAAGGTGTGATGGTTACCTCTTTTGATAAATTTCACTAATTATAGGCTTTTATTCAAGACTATGAGTTTCAATGTACTCACCAAATGTACTTTCTTTTTATATCAACCAAATGCTACAATTAGAGTAAAAGATAATAGTAGCAATCTTGGTAGAGTGGTTACCAGGTACTATTCTAACCCTGTTTCATATATTAACTAATTTACACTTCACAACAACCATATCTACTATTATTATCCTCATGATGAAAGTGAGGCACATAAGGCTAAAATCTGTGCCCAAAGTTACACAGCCAGTGAAGGGCACAGCCCTAATTTGGCCCCAGACAGCCATGTGCCACAGTCCTTGTGCCTCAGTATCTCAAAGTGTACCCTATAATTACATAGCAACACAGACACTGTACTATCTGTGTTGAAGGTTTGTCTTACTACCTTCTTGCTTCAGGACATCATCTCTTCTGGCCAGATGCAAGCTACTTGAATTGATTTGTGTCATCAATATCTAAATACCTTTCTATTTTTTAAGAAATGTTTATTTATGTTTGAGAAAACACAAGTGGGGGAGGGACAGACAGAGAGGGAGACAGAGGATCCAGAGCAGGTTCTGTCCTGACAGCAGTGAGCCCAATGTGGGACTTGAACTCACAAACTGTGAGATCATGACCTGAGCTAAAAACAAGACTTGGATGTGAGACCATGACCTGAACCAAAGTCGGATGCTCAGCCGACTGAACTGCCCAGGTGCCCCTCAATTTTAAACGTTTATTTATTCATTTTTGGGAGAGAGAAAGAGAGAGAAAGAGAGAGAGAGAGAGAGAGAGAGAGAGAGAGAGAGAGAGAGCAAAAGAAGGGAGGGGCAGAGAGAGAGAGGGAAACAGAGAATCCTAAGCAGGCTCTGCAATGTCAGCACAGAGCCCAAAGTGGGGCTCAAACTCAGGAAATGCAAGATCATGACCTGAGCTGAAACCAAGAGTTGGATGCTTAACTGAGTTGCCCAGGAGCCCCAACACTTTTCAGTTTTGACTCTCACTAAAGCCACGCTTTTGCCATTGCAAATATTAAGCCCATTCACTAATGTCATTTAGGATTTTAATCCTCTCCCAAGTGAATGTTACTAGATAGCTACAGAGCTATAGTTACTAGATATTACAGGATTATTGTTTGCAGCTTCTCACATCTTTAGGTACACTATCAGCCTAGCCACTTGCCTAAATATATATACTTATGAATGTGTATATGTATGAATGTTTGTATACACACATACACACACATACATGTATTTATATGTGTCTGTAAATATATAATAATTTATATACACAGACACATACACCCACATACACTTTTTTATGCTTGTTTTATTTTCAGATTTGTACAGCAGAATACATGGGGTTTGATTTTTAAAGGGAGATAGTAAAGCATGTAGATGACTTAAAAACTAACAAGAATCTGGTGGACACTCAAAAGGATGGCGTATGATAAACAACGAAGAATCTCAGGGCAAGATGTATGACTTGTAGTTATTTTTACTTCACGAAATTGTGCCAAGACACAGAAATACGTCATTTTCGTGGACATTATTTTTATTCTTCCCCAACATCCCTCACTAGTGTAGATCACCATGGAAAACATTTAATTAATAACCTTGAACTACTGAAAAAGAGCCTACAGGTTTATATAAGGCAATTTCAGATAATTATGCTCAATGTAGAGGAATGTATGATACCACTTGAAAAGTTCTAATTGCTTTTTTGCATAACAATAAACTCTAAACTGTTGAAGAAGTTGTTTCCAATACTGGTTATATAGGTATCTGCAGAGAGCACTTACATGTTTCACATACATACTGTAGAGAAATGCAACACAATAAGTTATATACGTATTTAAAGGAAAATATGTTCTGAATAAAATCTATGAACTATACATAAATATTTCTTTATATAATTTTATACATGTATACATGTATAAAATTATAATATTATACACACACACATATATATGTGTTCACGTATTTAGAATGAGTTAAAAGTTTAAACCAGGTTTCAGAATTTGGCATTTACTGCAGCTATACACACACACACACACACACACACACACACACACACACACACAAACACACAATGTTGAATTCTGAAATCCTAAAGTGGTTCTTTTATTTATTAGCTACGTAACTTGGGGCAGTCGTAGCATTTACCCTCTCTGGCCTCAGATTTCTCATTAAAAAATTCAGGTACCATAGGGTGCCTGGGGTGGCACAGTCAGTTGTGTTTGACTATTGGTTTTGGTTCAGGTCATGATCGCAGTTTGTGGGATCGATCCCTAATAGGGCTCCTACACTGACAGCATGGAGTCTGCTTGAGATTCTCTCTCTCCTCTTCTCTCTCTGCCCCTCCCCCATATGTATGCAAGCTCTCTCTCGCTTTCTCTCTCTCAAAATAAACTTAAAAAAATTAAAAAACAAAAAACCTCAAGTATCATGGTAGCACCCAAAACCAAGGATCAGTATGAGAACCAATTAAGGTAATATTTTAAAACACATAGAAGGCTATTTCATGGAAACTAAACCTGCATTAAATGCAAACTCTTAATAGTATATGTATATGTGCTGGGAGAGGGGAAAGAGAGTGAGAGCAAGAGAAAGACCATATTATATGTAGTACATACATGTATGTGTTATGTGTTTGTAAGGTTAAAAAGCTATATAAAGTTCATAAAGTTTATAAAGTTATAGATCTAATAAATGATAAGTGTTTTAGTTGGCTTCAAAGTCTACCAGTATATATGTTGTTACTTTTAGGAAATATATTCTGAAACCTTGTTTCCATATTTTTCTTACTTTTGAAACCATTACACGCACATACTAAATGTGGTATGAGTAACACTGAGAAATATTTTATTTTATATTTTATTTGAAAACTAATATTTTAAAAAGTGTATTAAATTAAAATATTAAATGTACATTTAAAATTTCTTTTTAAATTTAAACATTATGCTTCTTTAAACATTAAAGACTTTTTTTTAATGTTTATTTATTTGTGAGACAGAGAGAGCATGAGCGGGGGAGGGACAGAGTGAGAGGGAGACACAGAATCTGAAGCACGCTCCAGGCTCTGAGCTGTCAGCACAGAGCCCAACACCGGGCTCGAACTCACAAACCATGAGATGATGACCTGAGCCCAAGTCAGACGCTTAACTGACTGAGCCACCCAGGTGCCCCAAACATTAAAGACTGTTTAAAATATATAGTTTTAATGTTTATTTATTTTTGAGAGAGAGAGAGAAAGAGAGAGAGAGAGACAGAGGGTGAGTGGGGGCAGGGCAGAGAGACAGTTAGACACAGAATCTGAAGCAGGCTCCAGGCTCTGAGCTGTCAGTACATAGCCCGACGTGGGGCTTGAACTCATGAACTGCAAGATCATGACCTGAGCCAAAGTCTGACACTTAACCGACTGAGTCACCCAGGCACTCCTACAATTAAAGACTTCTTAAAACATTATATTCTTCTGTTAGAAACATGCATCTAATATTTTAGTTCAATTATTATGACTAAAAAACAGAAGTGGTGGAACAGCACTAGCAAATACTATATATAATACATAGTGCACGGACACTATTTCCTTGGCATAATTAAAACTTACATATAAACATAAATGATTTTTATTGTTTTTATTTTACCCAATGAGTAGCTCATCACAACTGTACTCCTTAATCCCCATTACCTATTTCACCCATCCCCATCCACCTCCCCTCTGGTAACCATCAGTTTGTTCTCTATAGGTAAGAGTCCATTTCTTCACTTACCTGTCTCTTTTTATCCTTTGCTCATTTGTTTTGTTTCTTAAATTCTACATGTGAATGACAACATATGGTATTTGTCTTTCTCTGAATGACTTATTTCATTTAGTATTATACTCTCTAGCTTCATCCCTGTCATTGCAAATAGCAAGATTTCATTATTTTTATGGCTAAATAATATTTCACTGTGGTGTGTGTGTGCATGCATATGTGTGTATGCATATATATATATATATACATATATATATATATATATACGTGTGTGTATATATATACATATCTATCTATATATCTATATCTATATATCTCTATATATATAAAACTTTTTTTAATCCATTCATGTATGGATGGACACTTGGGCTGCTCCCACAGCTTGGCTATTGTAAATAATGCTGCCATAAACACAGGGGTGCCTATATCCCTTTGAATTAGTAATTTTTGTATCCTTAGGATAAATATCCAGTAGTGCAATTGCTGGATCATAGGGCAGTTCTGGTTTTAACTTACTGAGGGAACTTCATACTGTTTTCCAAAGTGGCTGCACCAGTTTGCATTCCCACCAACAGTGCAAGAGGGCTCCCCTTTTTCCACAACTTCTCCAACACCTGCTGTTTCGTATGTTGTTGATTTTAGTTATTCTGACAGATGTGAGGTGATATCTCATTGTGGTTTTGATCTGCATTTCCCTGATGATAAGGAATGATGAGCACCTTTTTTATGTGTCTGTTGGCCATCTGTATGGATGCTTTGGAGAAATGTCTGTTCATGTCTTCTGCCAATTTTTAAATTGCATTATTTGATTTTTGGGTGTTAAGTTGTATAAGTTCTTTATATATTTTGGATACTAACTATCAGATATGTAACTTGCAAATATCTTCTCTCATTTAGTAGGCTGTCTATTAGTTTGGTTGATTATTTTCTGAAACATAAATGTTTTGAATTTTCAGGTCCCTTCTATTATAAAAACACACAGATGTATAAGTGAAGTGTTAGTAGTCAAATAACCATAACAAATTATGTATACATCAGGCAAGTTTTTGTTGTTGTTGATAGAAAATTATTTATTTGAGGATTAAACACATGAAAATAATTTTTAAAAATCACAAAAAAATCCTATCTTAGTTGTGGTTCTTAATTATAATTTAAGGACATGTTAAAATATTAATATTTTAATAAAATTAAAAAATTAATTTAATATTATTAATTAAATTAACTTAATTTAATATTAATTAGAATTAATGTTTCTATTTAACAATATATCTCCACTATTTTTATTGATGTATAGTTGATACCCAATATTACACTACTTTCAAGTGTACAGCATAGTGATTCAAGAACTCTATACCTTATGACACCTTATGATATCTCACCATAAGTGTAGCTACCACCTGATATCTCTACTATTTCTGAAGTAAAATTTGCCATGATTCATTTGTTATAGGATTCAATATGCTCCCTTAAACAATGTTATGGTTTATTATCATTCAGTCTGTATATGTAACATGAGTAATTATTTGAATACATCCATATCACAATATATTTTTAAACTGTGTAACAGTCTAGGAATAGTCTAGTGGCCTTCAGTTAGTCAATGACATTGCTACCTATGTAATAATGAAAATGAATGGACAAGGCATTTAAAAATTAAATGCATGTTTAACATTACTTTTATGGAATGTGGATTTATTTGGAATTGATGAAAACACCTATTTTATTTAATTTTTGCCCTCGTTAAATTTAAGAATACATGATGAATAATTTCCAACAAGATGTCTTTCAGTAAGAATGGGTAAACAAGTTGTGGTACAATCACACAGAAGAATACTATTCAGAAATACGGAAAATACGTTACTGATTCATGCATTCATACAATACGGATAAATCTTTTAAAAAAATTAATTCCAGTGTATTTAACAGTGTTATATCAGTTTCAGGTGTAGAATGTAGTAACTAAATAGTTCCATATATTACTCAGTGATCATCATGATAAGTGTGCTCCTCATCTTCGCTTATCGCACCCATCCCTGCACCCACCTGGCCTCTGGTAACCATTAGTTTGTTCCTTATAGTTAAGAGCCTATTTTTTGGTTTGTCTCTCTTTCGCTTTTCTTTTGTTCATTTGGTTTTTTTTCTTTTTTAAAAATTGTTTTCAGTGTTGACTTTTGAGAGAGAGAGAGAGAGAGAGAGAGAGAGAGAGACAGAGACAGAGAAGGGGAGGGGCAGAGAGAGGGAGACACAGAATCCAAAGCAGCCTCCAGGCTCTGAGCTGTCAGCACAGAACCTGATGTGGAAACTGAACACACAAACTGTGAGATTATGACCTGAGCCAAAGTCAGACGCTTAACCGACTAAGCCACTCAGTCATCCCCATTTGTTTTGTTTCTTAAATGCCATATATGAGTGAAATCTTAAGTGCATTTTGTTAAGTAAAGAAAGGGAGATCCAGAAGGTTGTGTATTATATCTTTCCTTTCAAATGACAACCTGGAAAGCAAAATTTTAGTGACAGAAAACAAATCAGTAGTTGCTTAAGTGTTTGGGAAAGGGAGTGAATGGTTGACTATAAGGGGCTACACAGTGGAAATTACAGGGTGATGGACTTGTTCTATATAGTAATGGGGATGGTAGATGCATGCCCCTACACATTTGTTTAAACTATACACCATAAGTGTTTTAATGTGCCAAACCAAAAAATCAACCAGAATTCCAGGGATCTAAGGATAGAGTGCAGACTGTGAAAAATGAATCTGACAGTACTATAAATGTATGGTACAACTGCACAGAAAAGATAGGTATAAGAAGCTGGTCTAACAGGAAAATTGCTGTTTTGATGGGAAATTATAAAGGTAAAGGCAAAAGGAACTACACATAAACACTGTACTCTACTCATTTTTTTTCATGGGGAACACGTTAATAACTTTAATTCTGCTTTACATGCAGTGGCATTTACATGGACAGTGGATATTGGGAGCCAGTTTTCTCAATGTGGAGGAGGAAATTTATAGATAAGTGGAACGGAAGACTAGAAAAAACCCTATACTAAACTAGAATCAATGGCAGAAACTCAGGTTTAGGTAATGTATGTATAGAGATATATTACACAATATCACTAACAAGATAATTATAGAAGCACTGTGGTAACCCAGACTGAATCCCAGAACAAAAAGAGCATTAATGAAAAACCTGGTGAGATTCAAATAAAGTATGAGTTTGGTTAATAGTAAGGTACCAATATCGGTTTCTTAGTCTTGACACATGCACTATGGTAATATAATTATGATGAAACCTTTATGGAAAACTGAACACGGAGAGAATTTAAGAAAATATGCTGCGCTATCTTTGTAACTTTTCTATAAACCTTGAAAAATAATTCCAAAACAAGTGCTTAATAAAAAAACGCATGGTTCCTACAAGGGTGAGTTTTATAAGAATTTACTTATATTTCTACTTATTAAATCTAGTTTTCCAAGCTCAAAGATTACATATTTGAAAATGTGTTTGTCTTCCTAGAACTGAACCGGCTTAATAGCAGGCTATGCGCTTTCATATGGAAGCTACTTGACAGCCTGGATCTGTAGGTGGTGTGTCAATATACAGAGGTGACTTTGGGTTTTAAGAACTCATGGAGTGCTTGCTGTTGTAAAATCACAGGACCAACTGCCAAAATCTGACAGTAAGAGGCCCCAGAAAGGATCGGAATAATGTGAAAATGTTAGAAATTCAGAGAATACCAACATAAAAAAATATATGCACTGCATCATCTTGTCCAATTTAGAAAGACATTTTTATTCCTACACATAAGTTACTCATTTTGTTCCTAGTACCATATGCTGTTTATTGTACTGTATATATTGTGCCGACTGACACTTTAGGAATTGTTTTGAATGTCTCTATTAGAAAAGTATTCATCCCATTAAAAATAAAGATTTGCTGGCACAAAAACAGACACATAGACCAATGGAATAGAATAGAAACCACAGAACTAGACCCACAAACGTATGGCCAACTCATCTTTGACAAAGCAGGAAAGAACATCCAATGGAAAAAAGACAGTCTCTTGAACAAATGGTGCTGGGAGAACTGGACAGCAACATGCAGAAGATTGAAACTAGACCACTTTCTCACACCATTCACAAAAATAAACTCAAAATGGATAAAGGACCTGAATGTGAGACAGGAAAGCATCAAAACCCTAGAGGAGAAAGCAGGAAAAGACCTCTCTGACCTCAGCCGTAGCAATCTCTTACTCAACACATCCCCAAAGGCAAGGGAATTAAAAGCAAAAATGAATTACTGGGACCTTATGAAGATAAAAAGCTTCTGCACAGCAAAGGAAACAACCAACAAAACTAAAAGGCAACCAACGGAATGGGAAAAGATTTTTGCAAATGACATATCGGACAAAGGGCTAGGATCCAAAATCTATAAAGAACTCACCAAACTCCACACCCGAAAAACAGATAACCCAGTGAAGAAATGGGCAGAAAACATGAAAAGACACTTCTCTAAAGAAGACATCCGGATGGCTAACAGACACATGAAAAGATGCTCAACGTCGCTCCTCATCAGGGAAATACAAATCAAAACCACACTCAGATATCACCTCACGCCAGTCAGAGTGGCCAAAATGAACAAATCAGGAGACTATAGATGCTGGTGAGGATGTGGAGAAATGGGAACGCTCTTGTACTTTTGGTGGGAATGCAAATTGGTGCAGCCACTCTGGAAAACAGTGTGGCAGTTCCTCAGAAAATTAAAAATAGACCTACCCTATGACCCAGCAATAGCACTGCTAGGAATTGACCAAAGGGATACAGGAGTACTGATGCATAGGGGCACTTGTACCCCAATGTTTATAGCAGCACTCTCAACAATAGCCAAATTATGGAAAGAGCCTAAATGTCCATCAACTGATGAATGGATAAAAAAAATTGTGGTTTATATACACAATGGAGCACTACGTGGCAATGAGAAAGAATGAAATATGGTCCTTTGTAGCAACATGGATGGAACTGGAGAGTGTGATGCTAAGTGAAATAAGCCATACAGAGAAAGACAGATACCATATGGTTTCACTCTTATGTAGATCCTGAGAAACTTAACAGAAACCCATGGGGGAGGGGAAGGAAAAAAAAAGGGGTTAGAGTGGGAGAGAGCCAAAGCATAAGAGACTCTTAAAAACTGAGAACTGAGGGTTGATGGGGGGTGGGAGGGAGGGGAGGGTGGGTGATGGGTATTGAGGAGGGCACCTTTTGGGATGAGCACTGGGTGTTGTATGGAAACCAATTTGACAATAAACTTCATATATTGAAAAAAATTAAAAATAAAAAAATAAAAATAAAGATTTGCAAGATATAAATTCCCAAAGGAATTATGAAACTAGAGTGTTGCCATACCTCCCTTGCAGTGGAGACCTGGTGGCCTCCACTTCCAGAACAGGTGCCAAATAATAGCACTTCTGCTCTCTGTGCCCTAACCATCAGTGAAAGGCTTACTTTCTCTAAATGATGCCCTTTCTTTTTAAGAGTTTTGCCTTCCTTTTAAACCAGTAATAAAAAGGGGTAATTAGTAAATAAAATAACATAAGAAGATAATTAAGGAAGGGATAAATAGGCTTACAATTTCTTAAATGAGACATTTGAGATCAGATGTTTTTCAGAATTCTGAATTTTCTGAATTTGATAAAGATACCTCGTTATTTATGCCATATACAGTGTGACATCTCGCTGGGCAGGAAATAACATTCATGTGCAGTAATATTTCTGCAGCAAATTTATGAACATTCACAGTAAATGAAATAAAGATTTTAAAGGTTTTGGAAATAAGTGAGTTCAGGTTTCTTCAGGTTTTGCCACTATACAGGCTCAAAATCCCACCGGTTTTCATATTTTTTTTTTTTAATTTTACTTCAGAATTGCAAAAAAAGGATTTGAATCCGTGTAAATGTTTTTCTATTTTTTCTCATTAGAAACTACCTTTTTGAATCCTATGCTCAACTTTAAGTACAAATTATCCCAGAATCTCCTGCAGGTGATAAAAAGGATGGCCTTGCATTTGGTTTTGCATGGCAGAGACCCCATTTTGTCTATCACCTGCGAGCACCATCCATTTAGCAGTTAGAGCTCTGTGAAGATCCTGGTTTGGATGATAAATTATGTAACCACCACAGTTAAAGCCTTTCTTAGAAAAGACTGCTCTACTTTGGCAAAACTTCTACAAGAGGGCTAAAAGTCAACAAGGCAAGCCTGGAGAATTAGCATATATGAAATACATGTTGTCTTAATTTTAAACAATATTAGGTCATCATTACTTGATTGAAAAGGCTTTTTTTTGTATAGAACAGAATAATAACGTGTATAATTCAAACATTAAATGAGTCTCCAAATACTTATACATTTAGTATAGTATCTTCCTTTTCTTTTCTGTCCCCAATTCCTGCTCCCCAGAGGCAATCAAATATGACATTTCAGGTGGATTTTCTTTTTTTGGTAATTGATTTTCTTCATTATTTTAATAGATATTTCTGAAGCATCTACCATGCAACCATCCTTATGGACCATATAGACTAGTAGAGTAATAGATAAGAAATTGTATGAATAGTTAATAGGCACATTAGATAACAGGGTAGAGGATAATGGTCTTAGGGTAAAAACTAAATAGGTACAGTTATTGGAAGTGCCAGGAGATAGAGTACTGAGTTCAATTTAAAATAAGATATTCAGGGGCGCCTGGGTGGCGCAGTCGGCTAAGCGTCCGACTTCAGCCAGGTCACGATCTCGCGGTCCGTGAGTTCGAGCCCCGCGTCAGGCTCTGGGCTGATGGCTCAGAGCCTGGAGCCTGTTTCCGATTCTGTGTCTCCCTCTCTCTCTGCCCCTCCCCCGTTCATGCTCTGTCTCTCTCTGTCCCAAAAATAAATAAAAAACGTTGAAAAAAAATTAAAAAAAAAATAAAATAAGATATTCAGGATTAAGAAAATTTTTGAAAATGAAGGAGTTAGCCATGAGATATCTATAAGAGTATTCCACCAAGATAACTGCCTGTTATATTGTATTGCATATGGCACTAAAATGCCTAAAAGCTTAGCGATCAATGAGCTTTTACAAAAATTTCTTGTGCTTTTGGTGTTGTATCTAAGGTAACTTTACCTTTATCAATTTTTTATTAGATTCCAGTTAGTTAACATACAGTGTACTATTAGTTTCAGGTGTAGAATTTAGTGATTCAGCACCCACACACAACACCCTGTGCTCATCAGAAGTGCCCTCCCTAATTACCATCACCTATTTAACCCATCTCCCTGCCCACCTCCCCTCCAGTACCTTTCCCTCAGCCAATTTCATGTGGATTTTTCTCTTAAGTTTTCTTCTAGAAGTTTTATAGCTTTAGGCTTTTATATTTAGGTCTATTACCTATTATGAATTAATTTTTGTATACAGTACAAACTGTAAAACTTTTTTTTTTGGCATATATATATCCAATTGTCCTAGTACAATTTGTTGAAAAGGCTATATAATTTATCTACTGCACTGTCTAAGTAAAATATCAGCTGGCCTTTTTACATGTGGTTTATTTCTGGACTTGCTATTATGTTCTTATCTGTCTATCTTCATATCAATACATGTTTTAATTATTATGGTGACACATGCATTTTACCTTTATATACTTTATAAACCTGTGATACATTGTTGTTATTTTGGGAAAACTTCCACTTTCAAAGAGATTTACATAAGGAAATAAAGCCTTTACACTTACCCACACTGTAACCATTTCCAGTATTCTTCATATCTTTGGGTAGATGAGATATTTATCTGGTATTATTTTCCTTTTATGAGAAGATTTCCATCAACATTTCTTGTTCCTTAAGACTGTTGGCAACAAAGTCTTTTTTTTTTCAGACTTTTTTTTTGCATGTCTGAAAATGTCTTTCTTTACTTCACCATTTTTGAGAGATTTCTATGGGGTTTCAATGCTTCTTGTATCTATGGGTTTATAGTTCCCATCAAGTTTGAAAATTCCCAGTCACAATTTCTACTATTTTTATTTATTTTTATTCCTCTTCTCTCCTATTCTTCGGGGACCCAATTACTTATAAATTAGTCTGCATGAGATTGTCCCACAACTCATAATCTTTTCACTATTGAAAGTTTTATTTTCCCCTCTGTGTACTATTGATAGTTTCTATTGTTACTGCCTTCCTTTTCTCTAACACTTTCTTTTCCAAAATCTAATCTGCTATTGATCCCATCCAGGACACACTGCATCCCTGACATAGTTTTATTCTCTGTAACTTCAGTTTGGTTCTCCTTTATATATTCTATGTCTCTAATTTTTAAAATTCAGTTAAAATAAGTGTTTTAATATTATTCTCTGCTAATTCTAACATCTGTGTCAATTCTTCATCAGTTTTTATAGATTGACTATTTTCCTCATTATGAATTGTTTTAAACTTTCCTATTTGCATGCTAATTTTTTATTGGATGCCAGATTTTGTCAATTTCACTTCGCAGTCCTAGATACTTCTGTATTCCTGTAAATTGTCTTGAGTTTTGTTTTGAGATGTGGTTTGCAAGCAGTTTAAACTTTTCAGGGATTTCTTTTATGAATTGTTAGGTGGGTCTCAAAAAGTGCTCAGTGGTAGGACTAATTATTTCTCACTACTGAGAAAAAAACCTTCCAAAGTACTCTACCCAGTGTCTTTTGAATTAACATTTTTCCAATCTGGTGGAGAAGTTACCATTCTTGCCCTATGTGAGTGCCAAGCATGATTTATTCTAACCTTTTTGATTAGTTCTTTCCTATCTTAAGGTAGTTTCCCTACATATGCTCATCAGTACTCTGCTAAACACTCAAGGAAGCTCTACAGATCTCTGGGATTCTGCTTCTATGCAGCTCTCTCTTTTCTGATATACTGTTTTATGAGATTAAACTTCCTTGATTGTCCTGGACTCTCAGCTCCACCTTCTTAATGTAAAGAGATGATTAGTTTTCCCCTCAGTTTCCTCTTCTGCACTTAAGGCTGGGGATTCTCTCAATGTTATATGTTGGAGCAATTGTAGGGTCATCATGTTTTTGCCCCAATTCTTAGGAATCACTACTCTTTACCGTCTGGTGTCCAGTGTTTTCAAATTTGTTGTTTCATGTATTTTGTTTGAAATTGGTAATGTTGCACACACACACACACACACACACACACACACACACACACACAGAAATTATTTCATTCTCGGTACTCCATTTCGGCTTTCACCACTGTATCATCACAAAACCAAAATCAAACCAAACCAAACCAAACACTGTATTAATGTTAATGGGGAAAACTTTTTAGAATTGAGAGTGATTGCTTCAGCTGGTGGAAGCTTTATGGCTGAGAGAAGTACACTTGCAGTGGTGTCCATAGTTATGGGCTACAATATAACTTAATTTAAAAATACTCATGTCACAAGGAGTCACTTCCATATGGTAAAAAAAAATAGGAGTGTTGTAATGACATTTTCACAGCAAATCTGTGACTCTGTTGTTTTTTATATACTTTCTGTATAGGTATTTTATGGTGCTTACCTGTCTTACGTAGATGCTAAGATCTTAATCTTATCTAGCACTATTATTTTTCATTATGAAAGAAGCTTTAATGTTTATTTTTCTTCATTAATCATGAGAGTTTAGCTACTTTTTAAAAAGAAATCCTGTATCTTCCATGGCCACACTTCTTATTCAGAACTATTTAATGCATTTTAAAGATACATTCATGAATTTATTTGTAGACTAACCACTTTTATCTGTCTACTTTCATAACAAGAGGTTGGGGAACTGTGGTGAATAGTGAACTCTGAAGTTGGAAGGCTTATTCTCGTTTTCCTCTTTTACATAAACAAAAGCTCTAGAACTAAAATCAAGGGGCAAAAACCAAAACTGATAGAGTAGGCAGCTGGATATGAACAGAGAACAAGTGCTTTCCACTGATAAAATGGCAGAAACCAAGTTCCAAACATCCAGGACAAACCCCAGGGTATACACATGTGTTCTTCCCTATGACTACTGCCCTCTAGTAACTAAAATCCTTTATCATACCCTTACACTGTGGTTTGACCCCTGCAGGGTAAGGCCACCATGACAGTTCTGACAAGGGCCATATAGGAGCAAGAGCTCCCCTTCCCAACCGATAGGAGGAGTCCCTTAGATAACTGGAAGCAACCTCAGTCAGAGACCACCCTACCTATGACCCACAATCCATACAGATATAAAAAGAAAAGACAACGCGGACCTCCGGTGCAGCTGCCACCTCTGGGCCTGCCGTTCTCACATGTTGAGAGTGTACTTTCACTTAAACTGGTTATTAAGCGCTTAAGAGTTTGGCTCTGGATTCTTTCTTGGCCGAACTCAAGCACCCAGGCCTGGGACTGAACTCGCTACTGACAAAGCTATTATTTTCTATTATAAACAGCACATCAAAGTAAATCATGTTTTCCAAATAGTATTTTTGAAATTCAATGTAGTGAATAAGAGGAAGAACTTATTGTTATGAGGTAAATCTAAATATTCATAACTATTTTAACAACGTTGAAGATTAAGAGGCAACTTTTTTGGTGGAACCAGAAAACATTTACACAGATAAACAATAATCTAGCATAAGAGTTAAACAGAAATGTACAAATGATCACAGAGAAGCCCAACAGAAGGTGTCCTCCACCCTGAATCGCCACAGGCGCATTCTTATTTATTCTCTCTGTTGCTGATAATTCTAGGCAAATGTAGATTTTCAGAGAGAAGGAGAATAAATTGAGAATACAAAGTATACTCCTGTCTTCATCCCACTTGAGGCTTGCATTATTGTTAAAAATCACCTTTTTAGAACTGCATTATACAACCATATCAACCATGTACTGTTAGTCTCTAAGAGAATAAATAGACCTAAGCTAGCTACTAGGTAAAAAGAAATTTGCAAAGTTCATTGTTTTGTAAAGAACATTTATTGTCCCCATCAATCAAGCCTTGAAGGACCAACACTTCCATTACACTTGGCAAACAAATGTAAGAGCTAGTAGAGAGATAAGGAAACATAAAATTGAATGTATTTCCCGTAGCAGGCTGAATAAAGATTTTTTCTTTTAATTTTTATGAAGTTGTTAATGTGCTCATAACATAGTACACAAAATGAAAAACATACTATTTACTTAGTAAGAAAATCCAAAGAGAATAATGGATTAAAAAAATGCTCACAAAATTCTTTTCTGTGAAGATGCCCTCTTTCATAAAATTTATGAGAAAGGCATTTTTCTTGGTAAAATGAAAAAGGAATTTTTTTTTACATTTTTGTTATTATTCTTAAGTTTAAACCAAATCCCTAAAATTGGGAAATTCTATTATACCTACACCTGAAAGAAAACTAACAAGGATTAATGACTTGCTATGCTCGACTTACAGCTGATTTGTTGAAACACAATGAAAAGAAATCCACTGTACAGTAGTTATTAAGTCTTTTTGGAACAATGATAATGTATTGTTCTTAATTTTTTTGTGGATTAGAAAATACAGAAGGTAGAATTACTAAAGATATACACATATACTATGAAAGAAACTTACTTCATACCTAAATCAATGCAGAAATCTGACAAACTTTATTTCTTTTTTTTTTTTTTTTTTTCAACGTTTATTCATTTCTGGGACAGAGAGAGACAGAGCATGAACGGAGGAGGGGCAGAGAGAGAGGGAGACACAGAATCGGAAACAGGTTCCAGGCTCTGAGCCATCAGCCCAGAGCCTGACGCGGGGCTCGAACTCACGGACCGCGAGATCGTGACCTGGCTGAAGTCGGACGCCCAACCGACTGCGCCACCCAGGCGCCCCCAAACTTTATTTCTATGATCTAGGAATGAATTAAAATATTCCCCAGGTCCTAATCAGGTCTGCAAGGCTGGGCACTTTAGCATAAGAACAATCCATAGAGAGAGTGGTTGAAGAGAAAAAAAAAATGAGTATTTTCAAAGAGTACATGAAAGTCCTAAATTTTTGTAACTGTCACTTACAATTTACAGTAGGGGTATGGATATTATTTCTGAATTGGGTATACAGAAACACGGACCTAAAACCAATCGATATTATATCAATGAAAAAACTTGTATGGTGAGTATATCTTATATAATCACTGATATTTTTTAAAAAGTCCTTTGAGTATGGATCTCAGAGCGTATCTAGTAAAATAATTAAATAGTTGGAGCTCACTGGTCAAAATACTACCTAAATAATTATTGGGGACAGGAGAAATTTTTCCTTGGCCTTTCAAGTTTCTAGTGATGGAACAAAAGCTGTAAATTTACTAGAATTGAACAAGAAGGTACCTTACAATTTGGAAAATAAAGATACTGTTATGAGATTCAAGAGCCAAGTAAAATTATTGGTGCCATTATCTGCTTAGATGTTACAGAAATTATAGTTTTTACATTCAAATTATTAATTTATTATTTCCCTGTATATGTAGTAGAAATGTTTTATCACATGCTGATTAAACTATTATGTAGTATTTGATTTATAAGAAAATATATAATATTATATGTAAACATAATAAAAAGAAACACCCATGACCACATTGCCATATTTAAATTGAATGCAACCAGGGGCGCCTGGGTGGCTCAGTAGGTTGGGCGACCGACTTCGGCTCAGGTCACGATCTCGCGGTCCGTGAGTTCTAGCCCCCATCGGGCTCTGTGCTGACAGCTCAGAGCCTGGAGCCTGTTTCAGATTCTGTGTCTCCCTCTCTCTCTGACCTTCCCCCATTCATGCTCTGTCTCTCTCTGACTTTAAAATGAATAAACATTAAAAAAAATTAAAAAATAAAATAAAATAAAAACAAATTGAATGCAACCAGTAACATTGAATATATAGGTATACCTCAAATTCTGTAATCCTACCCCATTGCTAAAGAACTATATTGAATTTTAGCCTAATGGTATGCATTCAATAATTTATAATACATTTTTATTCTAAGATTTTGGTTGGTTTTGGACCTTATATAGGTGTAATTATTCTAAGACTTGCTTTGGGGGGCTCAAATTAATTTTCCTAAGGTTCATGCATGTCACTGAGTGTGGTTTTAGTTCATTCAATGTCATATCTATAAAATATTTCTTTAATTCACTATACATATTCTGTCTTGTCAATGAATTGCATTCATTCCATGCATTCAAGAACAGCATTGCAATCAATAATCTCCTAAAAGTCCCTTACTTCATTTTTGTGTAGGGGAGGAAATACAATTTTACCTCTAGACTCCTGAGTTCTTGGCTGAGCCCCCCATAAAAAAAAAAGACAGATTAACAAGAGAAAAGCAAACGAGATTTTATTAACTTGTATACCTCATGTATACAATGGGGAATACCCAAGGGAAAATGAGTAAATCCCTGAAGTGGCTTAGAATTCAGGCTTAAATACCACCATAATAGAAAAACGGTAGGGGAAATGTAAGAAATTTCATGAAGAGGAAATTATTTTTAGGAGAGCATATTATATTTAGGAGAGGAAATTATTTTTAGGAATGAGCCCTCAGAACAAGAAATGGGAGATATGATAGCTTGTTACAAAGTTTGTCTGGCTGTGGGTGGTGCTGATATCCATTATCCTCTCCTGTGATAAGAGTCAATATTTCCTGTTGAGGAAACTTCCAGGAAGGAGATTTATGGCAACTGAGTTCCTTTTGGAGGAGTTGTCTTTAGGCAGATAAGGAGAGTTCATATAAAGCTTTTCTCTTCACTAGCTGTTTTTCAAGTGTCTTCAGCTCAAAATAATCAATATACAAAAAGGTCGTACTTGGGAATGGCATAATTCTGCTAACCTTTACTAGCAAAATAATACTACTTCATAATTAGAGTACTGAATGCTATTCCATTCCAAAGTAGTTTTTACCCATATATACTCACAATGACAAATTATAAAATGTCTCATTATTCCATATCCTGTCCAAAATTGCATATGTCACACATCTTATTTGTGGCCAAACCAGTGAGTATAAAATTCTATCTTATTATGATCTCATTTACCATTTCACAGATTACAAATGAAGCTAAGAATGTATTTTCATATTATTCAGTATTTTTCCTCCTATTTCAAATGACCAGACCTGTCTTATGCCTGTTTTTATTTTGTTGCTTTTAATTTTCTTATTGATTCAAAGGAATTATTTATATATATATTAGAATATATACAGAAATTCTTTATATATTTTATATAAATAAAATATTATATAAATATTTATATATATTATATAAATATATATATTATATATAAATTTATATATCTGAGAGAGAGGGGGAGAGAGAGAGAGAAGAGGGGAGGGGAGAGAGGGAGAGAGAGAAAAGAGGAGAGAGGGGAGAAGAGAGAAAGAGGAGAGAAGAGAGGAGGAGAGGAGAGAGAGAGGGGAGGAGAGAGAGAGGGAGAGAGAGAAAGAGAAGAGAGAGAGGAGAAGATAGACAGAAAGGCGGGAGAGAGGGGAGAGAAAGAAAAGGGAGAGAAGAGGGAGGGAGAGAGGAGAAAAGAGAGAGGAGAGAGAAAGTAGGAGATATTTATATATTTTTTACATATTTTATATATATATTTTATATATATTATATATATATTTATATATATTTTATATATATAGGAGATATATATTGGATATATATATATATTAGAATTAAGTGCTTGATGGTTCTAGGTATAACAAATAGCTTCTTTAAGTTGATGATTGTCAAGAACACTGAAGGGTCTGAGATTGTACCTTGAAATTGTACTTGCAAATTCATATGTTAGCTTGCCATAGTACCATGGGTGCTAAAAAGACAAAAAAAAAACAAAAACCCTCCTGAATGAGAGAGAAGAGACTACTTCTCAAAGCACAGCAAACAGCATGAGTATTGGCATATTTACATCAGTCACCTTGCCCTCAAGCTCACCCCCTTCTCTATTCCTTCCTGTTCCATTCATTCATTCATTCATTCATTCATTTATCTATTCATTCATTCATTCATTCATTCACTTCTCTCTTTGAAATGCTGAGTCACCTCTGTAAAATTGAAATTGAGTTTAGTTCACTTTGGGCTCGTTTGTGTATTGCAATCATATATAATGATTATATATTCTAATGTAATATATAATGATTAAAATCCATCCTTACCACTTCAGGTGGCATTCAGCTTTACCTTTCACAAAGTACACACTACTTGTAAGGTAGGATTCTCAGCTGAGGCCCCCAGAGCTAAGGGCCTAGCACACACTGACCAAAGAGCAAGCACTGTGCCAAGGCAGAAACATGCCATCCTGCCTCACCTGCTCTCCACATCTAGTGAAGCAATCAAGTTCCACAGTAGCCCACACTGAATTCCTTGACCTACATGTCTGCCTGTGTGGTCAGCTACAGAAACCACTCAGCACCTGGAGAGCTTTCGTTCTGCCACACTCAGCAAGTACATACAGGGAATGCTCAAGACCAGTAGCAAACAGTTTTTCCAACTGACTTATTTTTCCACAACCTTTAAAAAGATTTTTGATAAAGGGAATAGTTGGTTTTAATAGCCCATGTAAATGACATTATGTTTTATGGTTTACACATTTAGTAACAACTCCTCTTATTATCATAAAGATTTCTTACCATACTGTATTTTTTTTTTATATTTTTAAACTGGTATACTACCATGTTTTGACATCTGAAAAAAAAAATTCTGGCTTAGGGGAAACTACCTCTCCAGTTGGCCGATTCTTTGAGACAGCCTAGGACCCCGCTGGGAGCATACCTGTGATATACAAACTAAGCAATTCAGAGCCATCCCTCCTCTACAGGCCTATACCCTCCAACAGGCAAATTCCCTTGGCCCTAATTCCCCAGGGCCAGGCAGAAAAAGGACATCCCCTGTGTCCCAAGACCCAAGCAAATTATTTAAACTAGCCAATCCTAAACTCTTTATTCTGTCCTGCCTTGCATTTCCCACAGAAACTCCAATAAAGCCTCTGGTCTAATGGTTTCTCCTCCCTCTTAACTTCTGCCTCCTGATCCCTTGGTGTCCTTATGTGGCCCTGCAAGCAAGTCCTGTCTCCTCAAGAACCTGTGATCATAATAAACTTTGTTTTCCTGAGCTTTTCCTCCATTTCCTCTTGTGGCATTATCTTTTTTTCTAAAAAAAATTTTTTTAAACATTCTGTATATTTACTTTAGCTTTACCTTGTTGGTGATTTAGGAAAACTTCAAGGGTAATTCTGACCCTATGAGTTTTCTAAAACACTGTTTTGCATCTAACTGTATTAATGTTCATGTGAATAATTACATCCTGATTGATTCAGGAAGGGCTCTTCTACTGACTGGTTTTGCTATTTCTTATTTATGTAATTTTGACATCTCCTAACAGAAGTTTTTCAAAATAGGTCTGTTTAGAACGCTTGAAGCTTTCTTCATATTATATTGTATTATAAAACTTATATGTGGATGATGGGATGACCCCTAAAAACAAGTCAAAATATTCTAGGTTAGAACCAGACACAATGATGTGCTTGCCTTGAGATTTGGGGGAATTTTTTTTACAATTTCTGAATCTTATTTTTTTAATCTGTCTTAGCTTTTTCTTTCTGCTTTAACAAACTACTACAAACTAAGCTACTTAAAACAACTCAAGTTTATTAGTTCTGGAGGTCAAAGGTGGTAAAATCAAGGTGTCGACAAGACTTCATTCCTTCTGGAAGTTATATGTATATATAACTCCAGGGAAGTATCAGTTTCCTTGCCTTTTTTGGCTTCCAGAGTCTTTCTGCATTCTCCAGCTTGTGTCCCTTTCTGTTTCACTCCACCCTCCACTCACATAATCACATCTCCTTCCTGGATTCTGACCCTCTTGCTTCCCTCTCAAAATGGCATTGTGATTACATCGGGCCTAATCAGAATCTGTAATTTAAAGACCTATGAATTTAAAGTCTATGAAGGTCCTAGTCGCACATTCTAGGAATTAAGACTTGGTTATCTTTGTCAGGCAGGGGAATTTTTCTGTCTACCACATTATCTTCTAGAATTAGGAAAAGAACACCTTCCTTACTTATTTCCATGGTTTGTCATTCATTAAGCTTTAAGGAGGTAACTTTGGGGGAAGTTTTATGCAACCCATCCCATTGCTCTCACTTCATGAATTTCTCTTATTTTATAATCTTTCTCTCTCTAACCTTGCATTATTGTAATAATTTCAGTGCTGTGGTTCATATACCTAAAAGAACACACACACACACACACACACACACACACACACACACAAATACTTTCTTTTGAATGATTAAAAATGTTGCATCTCATTTAGGGGATTAATCCATCAGGAATTATTCTCTAGCATACAGGGAAACTTAATATCTAACTTCAGTATTCCTCTAAAAGTAACAAATTATTCTAGCATCATTTTCCTAATGTTAGACAAAGGCAAGTCTGCAACATTCAAGTTTTCATATAAATATGTCTGTTTCAGAGTTCTGGGTTTTTCCCTCATTTTATTGTTCCATTTGATTTTCCCTGCCATATATCTGAGGCTCAATTTCTTTATTCTGTCTTCCATTCATATAAATATTAGAAAGAATTTGTCAAGTGTAACTGAAATCTTGCTGGGATTTTAATTGAAATAGTATTGTGTCTAAAAAACAAGAAAGAAATGAAGAAATTATATTTTCTGTGACATGGTAATGGTATTATTTATTGAAATCTTATTTAATGCAATAAATATTATAGTTTCTATATGCTTCCTGTTATTGAATAACAATTTTATACTGATTTTCAAGCAGTTATTTTGCTACATTTATCTATTTTTTTAAATTATATGTCCATAACTATTTAGGATTCTTAGTGCAGATAACAACATCTTCCACAATATTCACAGATTTGTTTTTCTTTATTATTCTTATAATATTTATTTTATTTTCTTTACTCACAATGATAGGTGGGGCTAGAAAGCAAGGAAAGTGTACATTTTATTTTGTTCTTTATTTGATTTGAATCCTTCCAAAATTTCACAATTGAGAACTACAACTGCTGAAAGCTTTGAGTAGATACGTATTATCAGGCTCAGTACTTTTACTGAATTAATCTCAAACATAAATGCTGAGATTTGTCAATGCTTTTCCTACATTTACTGAGATGCTCATATGGTTTTCTGTTTTAATCTGTGAATATGGTAAAATATCTTGTTAAACTGCTTCAATATCCCTACATTAACTCCAATATCTCATAATATATTGGATTTCTGCACATGGTTGAATTTGATTTGTTAACATTTGTTTAAGATTTTTAAAATCCATATCCATGAATGAATGCAATCATTTAGAATATCTTTCTTTTCTTGTACTTGTCCAATTTTGTTAGAGAAGTTTTACTGACCTCATAAATAGAGTTGGGTGTATTTTCAATCTCTTTCTCTCTCATATTCTATGACAAAGACATTTAAATAAAAAATAATTTGTTTACTGATATTTTGACAAAGTTTACCTGTAATACCATATCGATTAACAAACTGATCAAAAAATATGTTTAGAATTGATTCATTTTTTACTGGTTATAGCATTATTCAAGCATTTTTTTCTTGAACTTATTTTAATTGACTATACAGATGACCCTTGTACAATGCAGGGGTTTGGGGCATCTATTGCAGAGAAGTTGAAAATCTGCCTATAAACTCTGATTCCCCCAAAACATAACTATTAATAGCCTGCAGTTGACCCGAATCCTTACTGATAATGTAAATAACACATATATTGTAAGGTACATGTATTATATACTGTATTCTTACAATTAAGTAAGCTAGAGAAAAAATGATTATTAGAAATAATAAGGAAGAGAGAATACATTTACAATACTGTACTATAAACACTTTGTGCGTAAGTGGACTTGCAAAGTTCAAACCTATGTGATTGAAGGGTCAACTGTATTTCTTAGAAACTTGTTCATTTCATCTAAGTTACAAATATACTACCATACAGCTTTCCATAGTATTCTCTTATATTTTTAGATATTTGATAAGATATTTGATAAAATTTTACTAATATCCGAAACTTTAAATTCTTATTTCACTTAAGATTTCTCATATTATTTTCTTGACTACACCCAACAAAATATTTTTAATTAAATTAGTTATAACAGAGTTAACTTTTAGCATTGCCAAATTTTTTATTATAACTTTGTCTTCTATACCATTGATTTCTTCTGTAATACAATCTTTATCCTTTTATTTTAGTAATGTCTTAAGTTAGAATAATAAGCTCATTATTGTCTACATATTTTATTGTAAGCATTAATAATAACTTCCCCCTAAGTACTGTTGTAACTGTACCTCATATTTATTGACATCTGTAAAACATAAGTAGTTAAGAGAAATACGAGGCAGTTTCATAATGTAATGGAGAATCTCATTTTTCTACAATTGTATCTATTAAAGATTCATATAATCTTAGACTATTTTATTGCTTGTTGAATTAGTTAATTGAATGTTTTGTCAGGTAATAGCCTTGAGTTTTTTTTTTATTTGCTTTGTTTGTTGTTTTCTTCATGTTTTATTGTCTTTTCCATGCCTTTATTTTTAAACTTTCTATATTATTATGATTTTAGTGCACATCTTATAAGCAGCGTGTAATTTCCTTTTAATATACAATTTGGTAATACTGTCTTTACTTGGCACAAATAGTCCATTTAAATTTACTTCCATAAAAGAAATATTTACGTTCTTTTAAATGTCATTGCTGCTTTTAAGTTTCCTACATTTTTCCTCTTCTATTTATCTTTTATGTGATAGTAGCTATATTATACAATCCTTTATATTATTTGTTATTTTAGATTTTATCATGAGTACTTAATTTTTCAAAGGCAATATATCAGTCCATCTCCTGAATGATATATAAAAGAATAAAACTGTATCATTTTATCTCTTTATGTATAATTTTTTCCTTTATTGAGTCTTTTTTTTTTTTTACTTCACAAACCAGGTTTAATGAATTAGAAAACAACAATAATGGCATAAAACTGTTTGATTATTCTAAGTCTATAAAGGATTCCTGCTCACCAATATTTCCAATATATTTAAATAATATTTTTATACA
The DNA here is from genome assembly GCF_007474595.2 of Lynx canadensis. NCBI lineage: Eukaryota > Metazoa > Chordata > Mammalia > Carnivora > Felidae > Lynx > Lynx canadensis. Next base: position 56,990,728 of record NC_044306.2, read on the forward strand.
GCTTATTAAATTTAATTTTATATTCCAGAAAATACACTCTTTTAAGCATACAATTCAAAGGCTATAGACAAATATATACAGTTAGTAATCAATAACCCTGTAGCCATGATCACTAAATCCATGCACTCTACCCACCTGGAAATGAGTAATCTGATTTTGGCACTATAATTATTCTCAAATTTCGTATAAATGGAACCATATGCTATATATTCATCTAAGTGCCTTGCTCTTTTCACAAAATAAAATGCTTTTGAGTTTCATCCATGCTATTTTGTGTATCAGTAGTTTTTTTTAGTTGTTTATGATCAGCATTCAATTGTATAGATACACCACATATTTTATACATTCATGAGTTGATGGACATTTGTTTTCATTTTGGGGTGAATATCAATAGGATGCTATAAAAAATTTCATAAGTGTTTATGTAGATATAGGTTTTAATAATTCTTGGGTAAATACCAAGAAGTAGGGTTGTTGAGTACGTGGTGACTGTATGTTTAACTGTGAAATGTACTGCTAAACTGTTGTCTAAATTGGCTGTACCATATTTCATCCCCACCAGCAATATAAAAGAGTATGCGTTGCTTGCTACAGCCATGATTTTTAATTTGAGCCACTCTAATGGGTGTATAGTGATATTTAATTGTTGCTTTAATTTGCATTTAATTTGTATTTTAATTTAACTTGTATTCAATGACTAATGATGTTGAGCATGTTTCATGTGCTTTACCCATCATTTATCTACTTTACCGATGTATTTGTTCAGATCTTTCATCCATTTAATATTGAGTCATTTGTCTTATTATTAAGTTGGAAATATACATCATGTATTCTGGATATAAGTCCTTTAACATATACATGTTTTGCAAATATTTTCTCCCAGTGTGTGGGTTGCTTGTCATTGTATTTTGAAAAGCAATACTTGCTAATCTTGATTTAATTAATCAGTTTTTCTTTTATACTTTGTGATTTTGTGTCCTAAGAAATGTTTGTTAACCCAATAAGAATAAATGTTTGCTTACTCCAATAGGAAAAAAAATTCTCCTAAATTTTCCTCTATAAGTGTTATAGTTTGAGGCTTATATTTAGGTCTACGATCAGCTCAACAACCTTGAAACATAGGCTTGAATCCTCTCTGGTTTGTGAAACACATTCAATGTTT